>NC_083328.1:10425896-11625896 GCF_963455315.2 Globicephala melas | reverse complement strand
TATGTTCATGCCCTTGCCAGGACATCACCCTACTGGGATTTAGGATGTTTCATATATACATGATGAAATTTCCATAGGCAAGAGAGACCTTCCAGAGTTTGATGCTATTTTCCTTAATCAAGAATCTACTGCTTACCTTCATATCTCTTATTCCTCTCTTCAACTGGAACTTTCCTCAGAATGTAAGATTTTCTATAGAAGTCATCAAACTCCTTATTCTTAGAACTTCTTGCTTTGGACCTAAGGTGTACATGGCCTTAGAGAGCCAGGGTACATAATTACAATTCACCAGGGGCTACTAATCTAAAAAAAAGAGACAAACTTATTTTGAATGCTTTATTATATGCTAGGTACTGTTCCAGATGCTGCAATAGGAAGGTCATAGAAAGGTTTTGGATGGTGGGAGAGGAATTATCAACATACCACTATAATGTATAGAGGGTGTTAACTGCAACATTCAAGGAATGTACAAAGCACAATGATAACATGGGAGAAGAGATGGACTTCTTCTGGGGTAGGGTTGGGAGGGCACTTACGTAAGATGTGACTTCTGAGTTGACTCCTATGGTGAGTAGAAATTCAAAAAGAGACCTAAGAGGACAGAGTTCATGACTGTGTGAACAACACGTGCAAAGGCCCTGGGGCATGAAGCAGCCTGGTAGGCTGGGAGAACTGATAGAAGATGGAAACAACAGTGGAGAGGCCAGCTTGGAAGAGGACTTAGGTGCTAGATTAAGGCATTGGATCGTCATCCCATAAACAATGGGGACATATTGAAGAGCTTTCTGCAGGGAAGTAGCAGGCTCAGGTGGAGGCTGTACAGGAGAGGAAACATTCTGAAGGCAGGATATTGTCCAGGGGTTATTGCAATAGTTTGTAAAGCAGGGTAAGAGGTTTCTAAGGGGTAGAAATAATGGGGATAAAGAGGAGGGGAAGGAGCCAATAGGGGTTTAAGAGATTGAGTTGACCAGCCTTGGTGGCTGATTGGATATAGAAGATGAGGAAGAGGGAAGAGTTGAGAACAGTCTTCATGTTTCCTATGTTGGGAACAGAGCAAGAAGAGGAACATTTTTATTTTGTTTTGTGGGGAATATAATGAATTTAGTGTTGACCCTTGACTTGAGGTACCTAAAAGCTATATGGTGAAATTTCCATAGGCAAGAGAGACTTTTCTGGGCCTACAGCTTTGAGATTCATCACTTTGACGTTAATGTATCCATTTCCTATGTTGAGTAAGGAGACACCCGAGGCCGTAAACCAGGAGCTCCTAACATTTAAGGAAGACATTTGTCAGCTCTTACTGTGTAAGAAAACACTCCAAATGTAGAGACTTAGAACCACCAGCATGTGTTGTCTCCTCCTGATTCATGGTTTGGCTGGGTGGGGCTTCTGGAGTGGGCTGGCCTTGCTGAGGCCGGGTGGTCTATGATGGCCATTCTCACGTGTCTGGTGGTTGGCTTGTTGTCAGTTGGGATAATAAAATGATTTGGCCACATGTCTGTCATCATCCAGGAGGCTAGCTCAGGCTTATTCATACGGTGGTGGTTAAAAGATCCCAGGAATAACAAAAAAGGGAAAAACTCCAATGCACAAATACTTTTCAGGTTTCTGCTTGTGTTACATTTGTCATTTGTCAGACAAGTCACCTGGCAAGCCCTCGAGTCCATGTGGGAAGGGACATAGACATGTGAATTATTGTGGCTCTTTTGGCCGACACTCTCCCGCAGGAGCATGACAAGTGGAAAGGGAAACCATGAATATCTGAGCGCTTACTTTGTGCCTGGCACTGTGCCAGGCAATTTAGAGAGGCTTAGAGAGGTAAGAAGTTGGCTCAAAGTCATACTTAGTAAGTGAATGAGTTGCCGTTCAAACCTTGCTCCATGTAGATCCAAAGTTCGTGCTTGATTGTACCCCCACTGCCTTTATATAGCTAGTGTAAGTTTCCTGCCTCCACAAACCTTCACAAAGCGCTAAGAACCCCCTTTGCTGCTGCTGCTGAAACATACAAACAAAAAAGAGTGACCCTTTAAAATTTTGAGATTAGAGGTTGTATGCTTGTACTTGACCATTTGTTCTTGATTATGTCTAAGGCTAATTGTTTATCTTATGAATGGTTAAGGCTATTAGCACCATAAGTGCTGCTAGCACATTCTGGGGTTTGGCACATCTGGTTTGGGATGACGCACGGTGAGTGTTCAGCTTGCCTTTGAAAGGTGTTTATTTTTCCTCGTTAAGTCTGTGTGCAATCTATGCTTTCTGCACTTGACGATTTCTCCCTTCAGACTTGCTTTCAAGAGGAGTGCCCTGGAGCAGGTGCCTGGATGCATCCTCACTCCTCTCATGCCACTGAATCTGTTTTACATGGTTAGCTCTTAACAGAGACTCTGTGTGTGCGTTTTTTTAATTTCATGAGGAGGTGTAGTATGCAAGACATCCAAAGGCTCTGGGCAAGTTGCATCCTCTCCCTGTACCTTCCTTCCTGGCTTATGAAATGAAAGGACCGACTAGATGATGTGTAAGTTCACAACCACCTCTAAGGGCTAATTGTTTGTGATTTGTAATCCTTGCTTCTGAGGCCACGGGAAAAGGGTAAGAGTCTGGATTAGCTTCCTGTACAAAGTTCTGCGTGATTGTGGACCCAAATGCCTCTCTAGCATCATTTCCTGCCACTGCTTTTCACGGCCATGCTATAACACTAGCTATTTCCTAAAAGCCCATGTTTCCTTCTGCCCTCACAACTCTGTCCATGTGGTTCCTCATCCTGGAAGGTCCCTCTCCTTTAAGGCACTCCTTCTTTATTGCTTAAATCCCAGCTGAGACCTCAGAGGTAGCAGCCTCTGTGAAGTCTTCAACAATCTCTACCACTTCACACAAGCTCCTAACAGTATTGAGAGTTTTTTTCTGTGCCTTCCTGTGTCCTTTGTGTATCTCTAATAAAGCAAGATCACCCTTTATTGCAATTTTTTGTCTCTTCTTTGGACTGGGAATTCCTTGAAAGACCATGGCTTGGTTCTCGGTGTCTCTGGCTTCCTAGTGCAGTGCTTGGCACATAAATGGCACATAAATGATGCCGTATGTGATGAGAGATTGAATAGCTGTCTCCTTCCTATACTGTGACGTCTACAACTCCTTCAGCCTTGCCTCCCCTCCCCTCCCCTCCCCTCCCCCTCCCCTCCCTCTCCCCTCCCTCCCCTCCCTCCCCTCCCCTCCCTCTCCTCCCTCCCCTCCCCTCCTTCTCCTCCCTCCCCTCTCCTCCCCTCCCTCCCCTCCCTCCCCTCCCTCCCCTCCCCTCCCCTCCCCTCCTTCCCCTCCCCTCCCCTCCCTCCCCTCCTTCCCCTTCCTCCCCTCCTTCCCCTTCCTCCCCTCCCTCCCCTCCCTCCTCTCCCTCCCCTCCCTTCCCCTCCCCTCCCTCCCCTCCTTCCCCTCCCTCCCCTCCCTCCCCTCCCCTCCCCTCCCCTCCCCTCCCTCCCCTCCCTCCCCTCCCTCCCCTCCCCTCTCCTCCCCTCCCCTCCCCTCCCCTTTTCTTTTCTTTCCTTTTCTTTTCCCACACCAGCTTGTGGGATCTTAGTTCCCCGACCAGGGATCTAACCCAGGACCCTGGCAGTGAAAGCCCGGAATCCTCACCACTGGCCCACCAGGGAACTCCCTTCTCCAGCTTCTTCTGATGCTAGTGCTGACTTCTGTCTCATAATGCTGGAAGGATGTATGGTAATTGCCACTCCCCCTCTAAGTAATAGGGGTAATACCTTTAGGTTTGGTGGAAAAGTGGGGTGTCTCCAGCTTCTGGGTGCCCATTATTGAATTCTAGGCAATTTACAGCTTCCTGTATCTGTGCTTTCACTAACCCCTGGCTTGTGGTGATTTGAGATCCTTGACACTTTCTAGTATTTGCAGAGAATGATCAACTATTGCTCTGGCTTCTGACACTTCAGATGGGTTGAGGAGTGATTTAATCAGGGAATGTGCCAGATGGATTGAGGGAAGGAAAACCAGAAGGTAGGGGGGAAACATAGAGGGAATCACAGAAGTCAAGGGAGATTCTGTGTTTGGTTTACTAGGAGGATGATGGTGTTGCATTTGTAGACGTGTCTAAGACGGAAAGAGGATCAAGTTTGGGAGATAAGATGATACATGTTTGATCATGCTGAGCTTGAAGTGTTTGTGGGACATCATTGTGGAATTGTTCAGGAGGCTGTCAAAATGGAGACTTGATGCTGTAGGGATATGAAGGTCAGAATCATAGTGAGAAAGACTAGGCTTGCTGAAGTTGAGGGGGTAGATGGGATTGCCAAGAGAGAATATACAGAGACAGGCAGATGCTGGTGAATGGGTACTTGGAGAACGTCTAGTCTAACTGTGAGCCCGAGGGATGCGGAAAGATGTAAGAGTCCCAGAAGAATATAAAACCATTGAAATTTATGGAGAAGAGTTTGTTGAGAGATTGTTTGGAGACTCTCAAAGGGAACTCTTACTTACATAACCTAAATGAAAAATAGAATTTGTCTTCATGTGATGATACCCTCTTTAGCTATGTGCAGGGTGTTTGCAAGTTTGCATTTGAAGCCTGGTGGTTTCACCCAGACAACCTGATCAGCTGAGTGAGCTCGGACAATAGGCAACGAGAAAGACTTTGCATGGGAGTGGGGAAATTCCAATAAGATGGGCGGATTAGGAGTGTCAATCACTGGGTTTTTAATACTGGTAGAATGCTTGATTGCTTTTTAAAAAATAATGTGTGTGTGTGTGTGTGTGTGTGTGTGTATTTACTCCCTAGTTTTTCCCTATGAGCAAAAGGTATATTTCTGGATCCACGTGGGATGACCCTTATACGTTAATTAACTAATTTATTTTTGGTGTCCATCCAGCCTCAGAAAGAGGCCAGTTTATTGGCAGCTGTTCTGTAGTTATTGTTGTTTTTTAAATAAGCAGTTAGTACTCAGAAAGTACATTGGGAATTCTTATTTATTTATTATGCTAAAATATATAAAAATTTACAGTTTTAACCATTTTTAAGCATACAATCCAGCAGCATTAAGTACATTCACAATGTCATGCCGCTATCACCACCATCCATTTCCAGAACTTTGTCATCATCCCAAACAGAAACTATGTCCCCATGAAACATTAACTCCCCATCCTCTCTCCCTCCAGCCCCTGGCAACCACCATTGTACTTTCTGTCACTGAATTTACCTAGTCTTAGGTACCTCATAGAAGTGGAATCACATATATTTATCCTTTTGTGTCTGGCTTATTTCGCTTAGCATATCCTTGGGAATTCTCGCCAGCTCCCTGGCATTTGGCTATCCCAATGTCTTGGCTGCAGATTTCTGGAGTATGTGACATAATTCTTCAAGTATTTTCTCATAGGCTTTTGCTCTTCCCACTCTTGAAATGGTAAGTAGAAGTTTCTCTCCAAAGGAGCCACTTTGCACATTTTTAACGCAACTTCCAATTACAACAACTGTGCGATGGTAATCATGGTGGTGGTTTCAACTTTTGAATTGTGGTACATGGTGGTATTGATCCCCATGAAGGTGCCCTGCGTCATGTACTCCTGGCCATGTAGGGGCTCCTGGAAATCCTTCATTATGTTATAAAACACCTCGGCTTCCTTATCCTGAGTAATTGCGACCCTGTCCTGTGAACACTTGTCACATGTCAAAATACTTCTTCATTTTAATGGCTTTAATAAAATTTTTTACAAGCCCCCATTTTTTTATTATTAGATTCAGCAGATATAAAATTGCTCTGCCAAATTGCCATAAAAAGTCTCTAAATGCTTATTCCCAATTTCTATAATTATCTCCTTGTGGCCCAGGAGCACATGGTCCCCAGACCACACCCTGCGTAACACCCCTCTCTGGAGCACCACATGTGGGGGCAGGTTGCTTGGAAACATAAAAGATTTTTGTGTAAGATACTTTCTCTCAAGAAAACTTTCCTTCTTCCTGACTCTTGACTCCTCATACTGTAGGCGGGAATTGGATTGCCTGAACTGATATCCAGCTATTACCCAGCTTCTGGGTAAGAGGCTGTCTTCCTGTTGTTCTGGATCATGTTTGTGTTAAGAACCCTGATGTGAGTAATGAATTATCATTGGCTAGAATTCTCATGTGGAGCTTTGCAGTTGTCAGATTTGGTTCTCTCAATATACTGTTGTAGGGTGTTGTTGTATTCATTCCCAACCAACATGCTATCTAAAAACATCCTCCGGGCCACCTTGCTGAGCTAAGTGGTGCAGCTCTGCAATATATATACCAATTTCCAGCCAACTTTTTTGGTCTTATTGATAATATTTAAATCTCTGCACAATTCCTGGTGCTGAGGATTGGATGCCTTCAGTAACTCTACAAGTTAATTTGATGTTGAGTCTTAAGTGGCAGGTAAATCTTAAGAGAAGCTGGGATCATGGGAAATCTTATCAAGGCCTATATTTGGGCTCCACAGATAGGCAATACTATAGTATATTTCTTTTCTTTTTTTTTATAAATTTATTTATTTATTTTTGGCTGTGTTGGGTCTTCATTGCTGCACACAGGCTTTCTCTAGTTGCAGCGAGCGGGGACTACTCCTCGTTGCGGTGCACGGGCTTCTCACTGCGGTGGCTTCTCTTGTTGCAGAGCACAGGCTCTAGGCACGCGGGCTTAGTTGCTCCGTGGCATGTGGGGTCTTCCCGGACCAGGGCTCGAACCTGTGTCCCCTGTATTGGCAGGCGGATTCTTAACCACTATGCCACCAGGGAAGTCCCTATAGTATATTTCTGCTTACAGGGTCCTGATTAAAGTCAGAAGACAGCTTCTTAGCATATGAATCTCAGGATGCAGGTCAGTGGGCTTCAAACATCCTGACATAGCAGGAGGCCTGTGGTGTAGTGTGTAAAATATGGATGTTGGAATTTAGATCTGGGTTCGGTTTCTCCTCTGCCATTTATGATCTATATGAATTTGAGTAGGTACTTAACCTCTCAGAGCCTCATGTATTAAAAGTGTTAGGAGGATTAAATGAGAGTGTATATAGAGGTTGGTGCCTGGTGTAGAGTAAGCACTCACATGTTGGTTTCTGTCTCATCTGTGATTTCTCTACTGTGGTCTAGAAAGCAGCTTTTGAATGCTCAGGTTATATGTGGAAAGCACAGTCAATTGCTTCACAGTAGTGGTTGAGAACAGATTTATACTGCCTGCTGTTGCGTTTTTTGTTTCTTTTCCCTGGAGAGTTTGCAGTCCTTGTCTCTTAAAGAGATTGTGTTTGGTGGCAGTAAATAGGCTTTTAGCAAAATGGCTCTTTAATCCTGATCAAGCATATTCTGCCCTCACAATAGAAATGCAGATGAAAACTTAAATGAGATATGACCTTTTACCTCTTGTTTGGACAAAGATCAAGAGTCTGATACTGGACTTCCCTGGTGGCGCAGTGGTTAAGAATTCACCTGCCAATGCAGGGGACATGGATTCGAGCCCTGGTCTGGGAAGATCCCACATGCCGTGGAGCAACTAAGCCCGTGCGCCACAACTACTGAGCCTGCACTCTAGAGCCCTCGAGCCACAACTACTGAGCCTGCATGCCACAACTACTGAGCCTGCACTCTAGAGCCTGCGCGCCACAACTACTGAAACCCGCGCACCTAGAGCCCATGCTCCACAGCAAGAGAAGACACCACAATGAGAAGTCCGCGCACCGCAACAGAGTAGCTCCCACTCACCACAACTAAAGAAAGCCCGCACGTAGCAATGAAGACCCAAAGCAGCCAAAAATAAATTAAAAAAAAAAAGTTTTATACCATGGTGGGTTCAGGAGGATACTGGGCAGCATGCACTGGGGGTGGGGGTCAGCAGGGAGAGTAAATTGGACCAACATTTGTGGAGAGCAAATTAGTAAAGTGTGTCGAAATCTGGAACACACATTTTACTTTTAGAAACGTCTTTGTGCTTGCTCATATGCAAAATAAAGTGTTTACTGATATCATGTCATTTTTAAGATACATTTTTAAGTGAAAGATGCAAGTGGAGAAGAATGCATATAGGTTGCATTGTATGTATAGTATTTTTATTAAATAAAAAGAAAAAATTCATTCACATATCTAAAAAATACTTTGGGCTAACCCAGACATATTTAACCGTGGAAACACAAAGGGAACAAAATGGGACCACAGTGTTCGCAGAAATGTGTAATAATAGGTAGCCTTCACTGTAGGTGTGAAACAAGGGTCTTCTATAGCTCTCTTTTCCAGTAAATTACATGAGGTCAGGTTGAGTCTGTTTTGTTCCACTCTCAGCACCTAGGACAGGGCTTGTCTTAGTAAACACTGTTGAATGAATACATGAATGAATGAATGAGGAAACTTGACCTTTTTCCTGAGCTTGCAACTGAATGAATCCTCCCAGCAGGAACCAGGGAGTTAGTGTATCACTGTATTCACCTAATGTTCACTGAAAGTGTCTTGGAAGATCGCAGTTGCAATGGAGGAGAAGCACAACTAGGACACGTATAACCTGGGGCCAGGTGACCTGGTAATTGATTCCTGGAAAGAGCCAGCAATATCATACAAGGGAACTTAATACTTGGCACCACTTGAAAGGGTAATTTACATAGAACACCTCCCGTAATCAGGTCAGTTTTATTAGTTACTTTATAAAGAACTATAAATGTTTATAATAGGGAATAAAGATAAGCAAACAATAATAGTTAGTAATCCCACTAGCCAGCTAGAGCCACTGTAGACTTTTTGGATGTGTCTTTCCAGGCTTTTTTTTTAACATCTTTATTGGAGTATAATTGCTTTACAATGGTGTGTTAGTTTCTGCTTTATAACAAAACGAATCAGCTATACATATACATATATCCCCATATCTCCTCCCTCTTGGGTCTCCCTCCCACCCTCCTTATCCCACCCTTCTAGGTGGTCACAAAGCACCAAGCTGATCTCCCTGTGCTATGTGGCTGCTTCCCACTAGCTATCTATTTTACATTAGGTAGTGTATATATGTCCATGCCACTCTCTCACTTTGTCCCAGCTTACCCTTCCCCATCCCCGTGTCCTCAAGTCCATTCTTTATGTCTGTGTCTTTATTCCTGTCCTGCCCCTAAGTTCTTCAGAACCATTTTTTTTTTTTTTTAGATTCCATATATATGTGTTAGCATACAGTATTGGTTTTTCTCTTTCTGACTTACTTCACTCTGTATGACAGACTCCAGGTCCATCCACCTCACTACAAATAACTCAATTTTATTTCTTTTTATGGCTGAGTAATATTCCATTGTATCTATGTGCCACATCTTCTTTATCCATTCATCTGTTGATGGGCACTTAGGTTGCCTCCATGTTCTGGCTATTGTAAATAGTGCTGCAATGAACACTGTGGTACATGACTCTTTTTGAATTATGGTTTTCTCAGGGTATATGCCCAGCAGTGGGATTGCTGGGTCATATGGTAGTTCTATTTTTAGTTTTTTAAGGAACCTCTGTACTGTTCTCCATAGTGGCTGTATCAACTTACATTCCCACCAACAGTGCAAGAGGGTTCCCTTTTCTCCACACCCTCTCCAGCATTTATTGTTTGTAGATTTTTTGAAGATGGCCATTCTGACCGGTGTGAGGTGATACCTCATTGTAGTTTTGATTTGCTTTTCTCTAATGATTAGTGATGTTGAGCATCCTTTCATGTGTTTGTTGGCAATCTGTATATCTTCTTCGGAGAAATGTCTATTTAGGTCTTCTGCCCATTTTTGGATTGGGTTGTTTGATTTTTTGATACTGAGCTGCATGAGCCTCTTGTATATTTTGGAGATTAATCCTTTGTCAGTTGCTTCATTTGCAAATAGTTTCTCCCATTCTGAGGGTTGTCTTTACATCTTGTTTATGGTTTCCTTTGCTGTGCAAAAGCTTTTAAGTTTCATTAGGTCCCTTTTATTTATTTTTGTTTTTATTTCCATTTCTCTAGAAGGTGGATCAAAAGGGATCTTGCTGTGATTTATGTCATAGGGTGTTCTGCCTGTGTTTTCCTCTAAGAGTTTGATAGTGCCTGGCCTTACATTTAGGCCTTTAATCCATTCGGAGTTTGTTTTTGTGTATGGTGTTAGGGAGTGTTCTAATTTCATTCTTTTACATGTAGCTGTCCAGTTTTCCCAGCACCATTTACTGAAGAGGCTATCTTTTCTCCATTGTAAATTGTTAACTCCTTTATCAAAGATAAGTTGACCATATGTGCGTGGGTTTATCTCTGGGCTTTGTATCCTGTTCCATTGATCTGTATTTCTGTTTTTGTGCCAATACCATACTGTCTTGATTACTGTACCTTTGTAGTATAGTCTGAAGTCAGGGAGCCTGATTCCTTCAGTTCTGTGTTTGTTTCTCAAGATTGCTTTGGCTATTTGGGGTCTTTTGTGTTTCCATACAAATTGTGTAATTTTTTGTTCTAGTTTTGTGAAAAATGCCATTGGTAGTTTGATAGGCATTGCATTGAATCTGTAGATTGCTTTGGGTAGTATAGTCATTTTCACAATGTTGTTTCTTCCAATCCAAGAACATGGTATATCTCTCCATCTGTTTGTATCATCTTTAATTTCTTTCATCAGTGTCTTATAGTTTTCTGCATACAGGTCTTTTGTCTCCTTAGGTAGGTTTATGCCTAGGTATTTTATTCTTTTGTTGAAATGGTAAATGGGATTGTTTCCTTAATTTCTCTTTCAGATTTTTCATCATTAGTGTATAGGAATGCAAGAGATTTCTGTGCATTAATTTTGTATCCTGCAACTTTACCAAATTCATTGATGAGCTCTAGTAGTTTTCTGGTAGCATCTTTAGGATCCGCCATGTATAGTATCATGTCATCTGCAAACAGTGACAGCTTTATTTCTTCTTTTCTGATTTGGCTTCCTTTTATTTCTTCTTCTCCTCTGATTGCTGTGGCTACAACTTCCAAAACTATGTTGAATAATAATGGTGAGAGTGGGCAACCTTGTCTTGTTCCTCACCTTAGAGGAAACGGTTTCAATTTTTCACCATTGAGAATGATATTGGCTACCGGTTTGTCACATATGGCCTTTATCATGTTGAGGTAAGTTCCCTCTATGCCTACTTTTGGGAGGGTTTTTATCATAAATCGGTGTTGAATTTTGTCAAAAGCTTTTTCTGTGTCTGTAGAGATGATCATATGGTTTTTCTCCTTCAATTTGTTAATATGGTGTATCACATTGATTGTTTTGTGTATATTGAAGAATCCTTGAATTCCTGGGATAAACCCCACTTGATCATGGTGTATGATCCTTTTAATGAGCTGCTGGATTCTGTTCACTAATACTTTGTTGAGAATTTTTGCATCTATGTTCATCAGTGATATTGGCCTGTAGTTTTCTTTCTTTGTGACATCTCTGTCTGGTTTTGGTATCAGGGTGATGGTGGCCTCGTAGAATGAGTTTGGGAGTGTTCCTCCCTCTGCTATATTTTGGAAGAGTTTGAGAAGGATAGGTGTTAGCTCTTCTCTAAATGTTTGATAGAATTCACCTGTGAAGCCATCTGGTCCTGGGCTTTTGTTTGTTGGAAGATTTTTAATCACAGTCTCAATTTCAGTGCTTGTGATTGGTCTGTTTATATTTTCTATTTCTTCCTAGTTAAGTCTCAGAAGGTTGTGCTTTTCTAAGATTTTGTCCATTTCTTCTAGGTTGTGAAATACATTGGCATATAGTTGCTTGTATCTCTCATGATCCTATGTATTTCTGCAGTGTCATTTGTTATTTCTCCTTTTTCATTTCTAATTCTATTGATTTGAGTCTTCTCCCTTTTTTTCTTGATGAGTCTGGCTAATAGTTTATCAATTTTTGTTTAACTTCTCAAAGACCAGCTTTTAGTTACTTTGATCTTTGCTATTATTTCCTTCTTTTCTGTTTCATTTATTTCTGATCTGATCTTTATGATTTCTTTCTTTCTGTGAACTTTGGGGGTTTTTTGTTCTTCTTTCTCTAATTGCTTTATGTGTAATGTTAAGTTGTTTATTTGAGATGTTTCTTGTTTCTTGAGGTAGGATTGTATCACTATAAACTTCCCTCTTAGAACTGCTTTTGCTGCATCCCGTAGATTTTGGGTCGTCATGTTTTCATTGTCATTTGTTTCTAGGTATTTTTTGAGTTCCTCTTTGCTCTCTTCAGTGATCTCTTGGTTATTTATTAGTGTATTGTTTAGCCTCCATGTGTTTTTGTTTTTTACAGATTTTTTTCCTGTAATTGATATCTAGTCTCATAGCGTTGTGGTCAGAAAAGATACTTGATATGATTTCAATTTTCTTAAATTTACTAAGGCTTGATTTGTGACCCAAGATATGATCTATCCTGGAGAATGTTCCATGAGCTCTTGAGAAGAAAGTGTATTCTGTTGTTTTTGGATGGAATGTCCTATAAATATCAATTAAGCCCATCTTGTTTAAGGTATCATTTAAAGCTTGTGTTTCCTTATTTATTTTCATTTTGGATGATCTGTCCATTGGTGAAAGTGAGGCGTTAAAGTCCCCTACTATGATTGTGTTACTGCTGATTTCCCCTTTTATGGCTGCTAGCATTTGCCTTAAGTATTGAGGTTCTTCTATGTTGGGTGCATAAATATTTACAATTGTTATATCTTCTTCTTGGATTGATCCCTTGATCATTATGTAGTGTCCTTCTTTGTCTCTTGTAATAGTCTTTGTTTTAAAGTCTATTTTGTCTGATATGAGAATTGCTTCTCTAGCTTTCTTCTGATTTCCATTTGCATGGAATATCTTTTTCCATCCCCTCACTTTCAGTCTGTATGTGTCCCTAGGTCTGAAGTGGGTCTCTTGTAGACAGCATATATATGGGTCTTGTTTTTATATCCATTCAGCCAGTCTATGTCTTTTGGTTGGAGCATTTAATCCATTTACACTTAATGTAGTTATCGATATGTATGTTCCTATTACCATTTTCTTAATTGTTTTGGGTTTGTCATTGTAGGTCTTTTCCTTCTCTTGTGTTTCCTGCCTAGAGAAGTTTCTTTAGCATTTGTTGTAGAGATGGTTTGGTGGTGCTAAATTCTCTTAGCTTTTGCTTGTCTGTAAAGGTTTTCATTTCTCCGTTGAATCTGAATGAGATCCTTGCTGGGTAGAGTAATCTTGGTTGTACCTTTTCCCTTTCATCGCTTTAAATATGTCTTGCCACTCCCTTTTGGCTTGCAGAATTTCTGCTGAAAGATCAGCTGTTAACCTTATGGAGATTCCCTGTATATTGTTGTTTTTCCCTTGCTGCTTTTAATATTTTTTTTTGTATTTAATTTTTGATAGCTTGATTAATATGTGTCTTGGCATGTTTCTCCTTGGATTTATCCTGTTTGGGACTCTCTGCACTTCCTGGACTTGATTAACTATTTCCTTTCCCATATTAGGGAAGTTTTCAACTATAATCTCTTCAAATATTTTCTCAGTCCCTTTCTTTTTCTATTCTTCTTTTGAGAAGCCTACAGTTCGAATGTTGGTGTGTTTAATGTTGTCCCAGAGGTCTCTGAGACTGTCCTCAATTTTTTTTTTTTTTTTTTTTTTTTGGTGGTACGCGGGCCTCTCACTGTTGTGGCCTCTCCTGTTGCGAGCACAGGCTCCGGACGCGCAGGCTCAGTGGCCATGGCTCGCAGGCCCAGCTGCTCTGCGGCATGTGGGATCTTCCCGGACCAGCTCACAAACCCGTGTCCCCTGCATCGGCAGGCGGACTCTCAACCACTGCGCCACCAGGGAATCCCCTCAATCCTTTTCATTCTTTTTTCTTCTGCGCTGTGGTAGTTATTTCCACTATTTTATTTTCCAGGTCACTTATCCATTCTTCTGCCTCAGTTATTGTGCTATTGATTCCTTCTAGAAAATTTTAAATTTCATTTATTGTGTTGTTCATCATTGTCTGTTTGCTCTTTAGTTCTTCTAGGTCCTTGTTAAATGTTTCTTGTATTTTCTCCGTTCTATTTCCAAGATTTTGGATCATCTTTACTATCATTACTCTGAATTCTTTTTCAGGTAGACTGCCTATTTCCTCCTTATTTGTTTGGTCTGGTGGGTTTTGCCTTGCTCCTTCATCTGTTGTGTGTTTCTCTGTCTTCTCATTTTGCTTAACTTACTGTGTTTGGGGTCTCCTTTTCACAGACTGCTGGTGTGTAGTTCCCGTTGTTTTTGGTGTCTGCCCCCAGTGGGTGAGGTTAGGTCAGTGTGTTGTATAGGCTTCCTGGTGGAGGGGACTGGTGCCTGTGTTCTGGTGGATGAGGCTGGATCTTGTCTTTCTGGTGGGCAGGATGGCATCCAGTTGTGTGTTTTGGGGTGTCTGTGACCTTATTATGATTTTAGGCAGCCTCTCTGCTAATGGGTGGGGTTGTGTTCCTGTCTTGCTAGTTGTTTGGAATAGGGTGTCCAGCACTATATCTTGCTGGTTGTTGAGTGGAGCTGGATCTTAGCGTTGAGATGGAGATCTGTGCGAGAGTTTTTGCGGTTTCATATTATGTGGAGCCAGGAGGTTCTGGTGGACCAATGTCCTAAACTCAGCTCTCCCTCCTCAGAGGCACAGGCCTGAAACCCTGCTGGAGCACCAAGACCCTGTCAGCCACCCGGCTCAGAAGAAAACGGTGAATAAAAGAAAGAAAGAAAGAAAAATAAATAAATAAAATAGTTACTAAAATGAAGAAAAAAATTTAAAATTAATAAGAAAAGAAAGAAAGAGAGAGCACCAAACCAAAAAACAAATCCACCAATGATAAGAAATGCTAAAAACTATACTAATAAAAGAAAACAAAACAAAAAACAAAGAAAAAGCAGACAGACAGAACCCTAGGACAAATGGTAAAAGCAAAGCTATACAGACAAAATCACAAAGAGAAGCATATATGTACACACTCACAAAAAGAGAAAAAGGAAAAAAAAATATATCTATTAAAAAAGAAAAAAGAGAGCAACCAAATCAGTAAACAAAATCTACCAATGATAATAAAGTCTAAATACTAAACTAAGTAAACATAAAACCAGAAACAAATTAGATGCAGAAAGGAAACCCCATGTCTACAGTTGTTCCCAAGGTCCTCCACCTCAATTTTGGGATGATTCCTTGTCTATTCATGTATTCCACAGGTGCAGGGTACATCAAGTTGATTGTGGAGATTTAATCCGCTGCTCCTGAGGCTGCTGGGAGAAATTTCCCTTTCTCTTTGTTCGCACAGCTCCTGGGGTTCAGCTTTGGATTTGGCCCCGCCTCTGTGTTTAGGTCGCCTGAGGGTGTCTGTTCCCACCCAGAGAGGATGTGGTTAAAGTACCAGCTGATTCGGGGGCTCTGGCTCACTCAGGACATGGGGAGGGAGGGGTACAGAATGCGGGGCGAGCCTGCGGCGGCAGAGGGCAGCATGACGTTGCAACAGCCTGAGGGGCACCTTGTGTTTTCCCGGGGACATTGTTCCTGGATCACGGGACCCTGGCAGGGGCGGGCTGCACAGGCTCCTGGGAGGAGAGGTGTGGATAGTGACCTGTTCTTGCACACAGGCTTCTTGGTGGCTGCAGCAGCAGTCTTAGCATTTCATGCCCGTCTCTGGTGTCCGTGCTGATAGCTGCGGCTTGCGCCCACCTCTAGAGCTTGTTTAGGAGGTGCACTGAATCCTCTCTCCTCACGTACCCCGAAACAATGGTCTCTTGCCTCTTAAGCAGGTCCAGACTTTTTCCCAGACTCCCTCCTGGCTAGCTGTGGCACACTAGCCCCCATCAGGCTGTGTTCACACAGCTAACCCCAGTCTTTTCCCTGGGATCTGACCTCTGAAGCCCGAGCCTCAGCTCCCAGCCCCCACCCTTCCTGGCGGGTGAGCAGACAAACCTCTCGGGCTGGTGAGTGCTGGTCGGCACCGATCCTCTGTGCGGGAGTCTCTCTGCTTCGCCCTCTGCACCCCTGTTGCTGTGCTCTTCTCCGTGGCTCTGAAGCTTCCCATCCACCCACCCCCTGTCTCTGCCAGTGAAGGGGCTTCCTAGTGTGTGGAAACTTTTCCTCCTCCACAGCTCCTTCCCAGAGGTGCAGGTCCCGTCCCTATTCTTTTGTCTCTGTTTTTTCTTTTTTCTTTTGCCCTACCCAGGCAAGTGGTGATTTTCTTGCCTTTTGGGAGGTCTGAGGTCTTCTGCCAGCGTTCAGTAGGTGTTCTGTAGGAGTTGTTCTACGTGTAGATGTATTTCTGATGTATTTGTGGGGAGGAAGGTGATCTCCACGTCTTACTCCTCCACCATCTTGAAGGTCTCCCCTGTCCTTCCAGTCTTACAACGCACACAGACACACACACACACACACACACACTCCTTTTTAAAATAATCCCCTTTTTGTTTCACGTAAAATAGAAAATTTCCCTCCTTGTTTGGTCTTATTTCTGCCTTTGTCCTTTGCCACATGTGAGCAATGACTTACTATTCACCTTCTCTGGGTTACAGTCAGTCCCCTACATAAGAACGAGTTCCATTCCGAGAGTGCATTCGTAAGGCTTATTTGATTGTAAGTCTAACAGGCTTAGACTAGGCATCCAACTAACACAATCGGCTATATAGTACTGTACTGTAATAGGTTTTATTTTTTTTAATTAATGTATTTATTTATTTATTTTTGGCTGTGTTGGGTCCTCATTGTCGTGCACAGGCTTTCTTTAGTTGCGGTGAACAGGGGCTACTCTTTTTTTTTTTTTTTTGTGGTACACGGACCTCTCACTGTTGTGGCCTCTCCCGTTGCAGAGCACAGGCTCCAGACGCGCAGGCTCAGCGGCCATGGCTCAAGGGCCCAGCTGCTCCATGGCATGTGGGATCTTCCCAGACCAGGGCATGAACTCTTGTCCCCTGCATCAGCAGGCGGACTCTCAACCACTGTGCCACCAGGGAAGCCCAGAGGCTACTCTATGTTGTGGTGCATGGGCTTCTCATTGTGATGACTTCTCTTGTTGCGGAGCATGGGCTCTAGGCACGTGGACTTCAGTAGTTGTGGCTCACAGGCTCTAGAGCGCAGGCTCAGTAGTTGTGGCACATGGGCTTAGTTGCTCCATGGAATGTGGGATCTTCCCGGACCAGGGCTCGAACCCATGTACCCTGCACTAGCAGGTGGATTCTCAACCACTGCGCCACCAGGGAAGCCCCTGTAATAGGTTTATAATATGTTCACATCTTTGAAAGTTCACAACTTGAAGGTTCATATGTAGTGGACTTACTGTGTTCCCGTACTCTGGGTGTTCTTACACTGACACTCTGTCGTACTGTTTTAGATCGTAGTGCTCTTTTCTGATTATTCTCCATAACACTAAAATGATTTCTTCTGTAATCATGCAGAATGACTTTCACTTCTCTGAAATGTCCCATCCTTTTCCTTTGTGCCTTCTTCTGGACTTCTCTCTGCCTTGAAAGTCCCTCCGATTTCTGTTACCACTTAGTTCTTTTGTGTTCTTCAAACCTTGCTCTCAAATATTTCCACAAAGAAGGCTTACATAGCCATCCATTCAATTAGATGTCCCTTCTCTGCGTTTTTGTTATACATTGTACAGACTTCAGAATCTTAGTGTGCTCATGGTATACTGTAATTTTCGGCTTCCTTGTCTGTTTCTCCTACTAGAGTGTAATCATTTTTTTAAAAAAAATTATTTATTTTTTGGATGTGTTAAGACTTCGTTGCTGCACGCAGGCTTTCTCTAGTTGTGGTGAGCTGGGGTTACTCTTCATTGTGGTGCACAGGCTTCTCATTGTGGTGGCTTCTCTTGTTGCAGAGCACAGGCTGTAGGTGCATGGGCTTCAGTAGTTGTGGCACATGGGCTCAGTAGTTGTGGCTCGTGGGCTCTAGAGCGCAGGCTCAGAAGTTGTGGTGCATGGTCTTAGTTGTCCTGCGGCATGTGGGATCTTCCCAGACCAGGGTTTGAACCCATGTCCCCTGAATTGGCAGGCGATTCTTAACCACTGTGCCACCAGGGAAGTCCCTAGACTGTAATCTTAAGTAAGGGAACAATGTCTTATTCAACCTAAAATCCCTGGAAGTGAGTGACAGGACTGAGCACATAGTAGATGTTCAACAAATGCAGACGGGTATAGCAAAAGCATAAAATGCACACAATGCTTCATAGTGTATGTGAGGGCTTTCACTTGCTTTGTCTTGCTCAGCTGGCTTTTCCTGGTATTTCCATTTTAGGTGGAGAGAGCACATCTTATGAGCCACCTTTGGCTGTTCTCGGCATATTCATCACTCCTCTTCATGGGAGCAGGGGGGTCTATCTGATTGGTAGTCTGAAAAGAGTAATCTGGACATGCTATTTCCTTTTGGGAGTGAGCTATGCACCCAGAGTCTGAGGTACCTTGTACTCCTCAAGCTCTAAGCCTTCCTGCAAAATCGCCCTGGCCCCTGACAGCCTGTCCTAGCTCAGCCTGGCCTGGGACTCAATGAGCTATCTGCCTCATTCTGGGGTTCAGGTGGCAAGGCCATTTGTCTCTCATTTTACTCTGTCTTTCAACCTGCCCTCTCTCAGGAATAAAGGTAAAAATTCTAGTCTTTGTCTTCTTTTTTGTCTTGTTTTTCTACTTATTCAGGGCTTGGGTGGTGAAAAGACATAATATTTATTGAGGTGCCCTTTGCAACCCCAATAGATGATTTGACCATTATTCTCATTTAACTGAGGAGGAAACTGAGACTCTGAGGGGTCCAAGGACAGGTCTACGGTCATGGCATTGCAGGGACCAGGTATCAGGTCCTCTGACTCTCCAAACTGTGCTCTCTCCCTTTGAGGTATTTTTTGAGTTTTCCTTCCACTATCTGGACTGCAAGCTGTAGCCAGAATTCCCACACTGGGTGGAAGGAGGAACTCAGGAATCTTAAAGCCTCTTCCAAGTCTGAGTCTATAATTCATCTCCTGGGGTGGCATATGATTATTTCTTTTCTATCCCTCCCCACGGGGTACACGCTGTGTCCGGTACATGTATGTTCACCACCAGCCTGATTGTTTAGCATGAGAGGCCCTAAGAACAGAAACAGGCTGTGTAAACATTCACTACAGATGGTTGCAAAGGAGCAATGAAGTCATGTCTTCAGTATGGGAAGCACTGAGCAATGGTTTTCTCAGTCACACCCGTCGGCACAGGTCAAGGCACCATCAATCACATCATCCTCAGAAATAAGGACTGTCAACATAAGCGTGAGGGCAGGAGCTGATGGGCTGCCTGACCACCGGCTCCATCCCCTGCTTTCGGGGGAGCTGAGCCAGGCTCTCTGTTACAGCGTGCAGTTTCTCCAATAAGCTCAGCTTCGGAAAACAGCTTCCCTTTACTTTTTATGTGTTTTCTGGGCTTTCAAGCCCATGGGTATTTTGAGGGAAACATAGTCCATATGCTTCTGATTTACTTACATTAAGCTTGCCAGAAGTTTCTTTTGTAAAATCTATCTCACGTCTGGGAAACCTTTTCAGCCTGTTTTTTAAAGCCTTTTAGCCTGGATCTTCACACTCAAAAGGAAGCAGAGAATTGAAACAATTATTAGGATGTAATTGAGACCAGAAAACTCCGTTTGCCTTTGTTACCTGAGCATTTCTGGGAAAAGGTAAAGCTAGAAGGCCTCAGCTATAGAGGTAATTGCCCTAGTTATCCACTTCACATTTCATGTGTGGACACAATCTTTAAAGACTAACATCTTTCTTCAAAGCACCATGTGCAAGGTTTTGGTTTTCTAGTTAAGTTAATCTTGGCAAACTGTCCCTGGTCTGTTTCCTATTCAGAAATCTCTGAATTTGAGTAGGTTATAAATTTGATAAAGTGCTTTTATTTATTTATTCTTTGCTTGGAGGAGAGAGTGACATAAATCCAAGGAAAAATAAATGTACATAAAACTTTGAAACGATACTACTAACTTTCAGATGATAAGTATTATTATTTTTATTAGCAGTAAATGTCAAAGCACTGAATAGTGCTTGGGAGAGTTGAAGAGGTAGGAGAAAGAATATATTGAGAGACAAATAGGGACGATCTACTTAAGAAACAGGGAAAGTGAACTAGAGCTAACTGCCCAAAATACACATCAATTTAAGAAGCGAAAACTCTGTTTTTATAGTCACGTAAATTCCTAACCTAGACGATTGGATGGAAGTCAAATGCTGGTGTGAAGTGCTGGGATCCCCTAAAGAAAAGAACAGAGTCTCCCGTTACACCTCCCACCCATCCAAGCAGGGCTGGAGTTATCACACATTGTTTACGTATACCTGTTGTCAACTTTCAGCTGAATTTCAGTTATTCTCTTAAATTTTATAACATTTTCATAAGGTGAAGTTCTGATTTTGGAATTTGATTTTCTACTTTTTTCCCTTTACAACACTGAATGTGTGTTTTCCCTGAATGGTGTTTATGCTGAGATGTTCCCGAAATTACAACTAGTGAAAGTAGAGAGACCCTGTGATAGTAAATGAAAAATGAAATGTCTTGGGAAAGAGCACAGACTTTTTTTTTAACATCTTTATTGGAGTATAATTGCTTTACAATATTGTGTTAGTTTCTTCTGTATAACAAAGTGAATCAGCTATATGTATACATATATCACCATATCTCCTCCCTTTTGCATCTCCCTCGCACCCTCTAGGTGGTCACAAAGCACTGAGCTGATCTCCCTGTGCTATGTGGTTGCTTCCCACTTGCTATATATTTTATATTTGGTAGTGTGTGTATGTCCATGCCACTCTCTCACTTTGTCCCAGTTTACCCATCCCCCTCCCCGTGTCCTCAAGTCCATTCTCTGCATCTACGTCTTTATTCCTGTCCTGCACCTAGGTTCCTCAGAACCATTTTTTTTTTTTTAGATTCCATATATATGTGTTATCATACAGTATTTGTTTTTCTCTTTTTGACTTACTTCACTCTGTATGACAGACTCTAGGTCTATCCACCTCACTACAAATAACTCAATTTCGTTTCTTTTTATGGCTGAGTAATATTCCATTGTATCTATGTGCCACATCTTCTTTATCCATTCATCTGTCGATGGATACTTAGGTTGCTTCCATGTCCTGCCTATTGTAAATAGAGCTGCAATGAACACTGTGGTACATGACTCTTTTTGAATTATGGTTTTCTCAGGGTATATGCCCAGTAGTGGGATTGCTGGGTCGTATGGTAGTTCTAACTAAAAAACTATTTTTAGTTTTTTAAGGAACCTCCATACTATTCTCCATAGTGGCTGTATCAATTTACATTCCCACCAACAGTGCTAGAGTGTTCCCTTTTCTCCACACCCTCTCCAGCATTTCTGGTTTGTAGAGTTTTTGAGGATGGCCATTCTGACTGGTGTGAGGTGGGTGATACCTCATTGTAGTCTTGATTTGCATTTCTCTAATGATTAGTGATGTTGAGCATCCTTTCATGTGTTTGTTGGCAGTCTGTATATCTTCTTTGGAGAAATGTCTATTTAGGTCCTCTGCCCATGTTTGGGTTGGGTTGTTTGTTTTTTTGATTTTGAGCTATATGAGCTGCTTATATATTTTGGAGATTAATCCTTTGTCAGTTGCTTCATTTGCAAATATTTTCTCCCATTCTGAGGGTTGTCTTTTCGTCTTGTTTATAGTTTCCTTTGGTGAGAGCACAGACTTTTAAAGGGGGAGCATAGGTTGCCAATCTTTTAACTTCTGCAGTGCATGGAATTCCCCAAAGGGGTGGAGATGTTAGGAAAGATGAGGGTAGGAGAATGACAAAGAAGTTGATTCCCAGGGTGACTTTGTGGGACTCCTTGCTGTTTGAAGTCCTTTGAGCAACGACTTCTAGCAACCTTAGGGCTATGATCATATTCATCATTGTCTCTGTTGTTCTCAGTCTTCTAAGAAAAACGAAAATCAAATCCTGCACTTTGGATTAACAAAGGGCCATGGTGATTATATAATCGAACATTTTAATTTTACAGTTGAAGACACTGAGACCCAGAACTATGAAGCAACTTTCCCCTGGCCCCCCAGCTTGTTAGTGGCTAATCTAGGACTCAAACCAAAGTCTGTTGACTTCTATTCCAGAGGCTTTTCCATTGCAGCAAGTGTCAAGATATAATTTGTCATCAGAATATATATAAGATGCTCAAAATCATATGATATTAATATGTTTATAATTTGTCATTTAAACATTTAAAATCTTACAAATGTGAATGTTCAGGTAATTATGTGTCACTAGATATTTCTTCATAATATTTCAATCTGAAATTTTGTATGTTGAGCTGGTATAAAATCAGGGATTTCTCTCCTGTCCCCAAGAGCGTACTACTTTTCTTGCCTACTTAAAATGGTTTATTTTTAAGTAAGAGAAACGCTTTTTTCCCCCATCCAAATTAAACCAGATGAAATCTTAACTTTCATTTTCTCACCTGGAATTATGCCCTGCCTTATCTGAATATTTGCCTCGCCAAAACGTTTATCTGTAAGTCAGCTGGTTCTAAACTTGATTCTCCTACTCCCTGTCTAGGTAGATTTGTGTATGTGGTTTACATTCCCTGGGCATCCATGTCATGATTCAAGGAAGGCAGTACTTGGGTTAAATAGGCAAGTTTCTTTCTGGCATTATATGATCATACTCAAAGCAGATATTTTTTCCTGTTACTTTGGGAAAAGTACTCAAAGAAAAAAAATTTTAATAGCTAATCCAGAATACTGGTGACTCCCGTCTTTCACATAGGAGAAGAAAAAAAATTAATACAGGTAAGTTGATCACAACATTTTCTGAAAACTTTACCAGGTGGCACATGCTGACATTCATGTCAGACTACTGTTCTCTGATGGTGCAATGTGAAATGTTTTACTAGTACAGCTGTTTTGACATAGTGTACTAACATGTTCTTGAATTCCTGACACAGGCATTTCCCATGTGTTGCTAAATTCAAATCCTCTTTAAAGAATAATTCCAGATTGATTCCATATACAGGGCTGGATGGAGAGTGTGCATAAACATTGTCATCATCATACGTCTTAGGTACAGGGGACAAGAGATTCAGCTGCACTCCCATCAGGCAAACACCACAGTTCTGAGTGTAATGCAGAGCAACGCCACTTCTCTGAAACAGAAAATCACCACTGGCTTCTCAGCGTGGTGGTAAAGACATGCTTTTAGGTCACTTCCACATCATTACTGTGACTTAGTTTTCATTATTCAGTGGTTACATTAGTGTATATTTTATTGTGTGGAAGTTAAGATATGCAAGAGCAATTTGTGGTTGTGCTTCCATTTGTCAAAATCTCTTGCACAATTGCCAACCTTCTTCCTTAATTGACGAGGGCCTCTGTTTTGGGTGCTGCCAATGCAAAGCTTTCTTATGAGAACAAACCGCTTAAACCAAGGTCAAACAATTTCTTAATGTGCTTGAATGGAAGTTCAAAATTAAGGTTACAGAGAGAGTAAATGCCGAAGGTCAGGAAAGTACAGATTCAACGTCAAGTCCTAATGTTTCTGCTTTTCTGGCAAGAAAAGACAACTGGAATCAGAGAATGGAACTTCCAAGGAAAAAATAAGCAGAAGATGATATTTCAGTTGTGGCTGAGAACCTTTGGACAACCCTCCTCTTCTTCCTTACTGTAGGGGAGTCAGACATCTCTCAAAGCCTGTCAGCACACTCTGGTCTTCTCTGAAACTTCTTTGTGAAATAGAGTGGAAAGAATGCAAGTTTCAGAGTCAGCTGAGCTTCACCTTCTAGCTCATCCACGTCCTAACTCCATGACCTT
The DNA here is from genome assembly GCF_963455315.2 of Globicephala melas. NCBI lineage: Eukaryota > Metazoa > Chordata > Mammalia > Artiodactyla > Delphinidae > Globicephala > Globicephala melas. The sequence continues at coordinate 11,602,205 of NC_083328.1, read as the reverse complement.
GAGTATGTTAACTTCTTTGAGCCTCGGTTTCTTTACCTTTCAAAAAATAGAGGCAAGGATTCCAATTCTTCAGCATAATGTGAGGTATCAATGATACAATATGTGTAGAAGTGACTCTACTATACTTACCACATAGTAGATGCTCAATAAATGCTACTTCTCCTTAATTTCCGTATCTGCCTATATTAAGACAGGAGATATTGTTTGACCTTATAAGTCTTCCTTTCTTTATGTGGATGTTGGCCTGCACAGTGTTTCAGAGCATTGTTTAAGGAGAGGCAAGGGCCTCTGGCACAATATAAGAGGGTCTTTGCTTATGACATGGTTCCTGTGGACTCTTTAATCTTCCAAATATCAGATTCTGCATGATTTTCTACATTTTCTTTCCCTTAGTTGATCTCCTGGGATTTGTCTCCTTGCCTACCTAAAACTACTGTACCTATGAGGTCTCTAAAGCCTGACTGGTCCCTTTCCCTTCCAGCCTGAGTTTCAGTATTATCCCAGAAGGCTCTAGTTATTTCTGGCATCATAACAACAGCTAGTAGTTGTTTGGTGCTTACCGGGTGTGAGGCATTGTGCTAAGTGCATGATGCCACTTAGTCTCACTTAACATGATCTCATAACAGCCCAAATGAAGAAGATGCTTTTATTATCTACATTTGGTAGTCACGTACCTGAGGCTTGAAGAGGTTGAGAGACAGGCTGAATAAATGGCAGAACGAGGATTTGAATCCAGGACTATAAAACTTCAAAACCAGTGCTTAGCTGCTGTGCTAGAGAGATTTTTCTGGACTACCTGGCCACTGGACTCGCTGGATGCAGTTGGTATAGAACTGGAGGGCATGAACACTTCATCCTCCAGGGGGAAAGATTGACAACAGAAGTCACTCAGCTGAAACATTCAGTGGCTATGAACAGGATGCAATCAAGCCTATAATCTGTTATGATCACCTGAAGGATCATTTGGAAATGAGAATTCTTCCCAACGAGCAGTTTAGATGATGTAGGTGTCCATGTTTGATACTCATAGTGTCTGTGCTTATCATTCCGGATGGACGAGCAAGAGATATCTCTGAGTGTCTTCAGAATGAACAATTGTAGGAATCTGAGTAGTGACCGTGCAGCCTCTCACCCTGTAGGGTTCTCGCACACAGTGGAGCTCTTAATTCAATAGCTGTGTCCATCCTTTCAGAGCAAGAGAGCATGGGAAGACACTATTGACTGATAGAGTTGGTGACAAGTTGGAGAGCTCCCTTCCATTCTGGCCCTCAGCATGGTGACATCACCTCCTTTTGTTCTACAGCCCTGGGGGAAGGGATCCAACATGGAGGTGGGGGTGGTAGATTTTGACTCCTAGTTTAGGAATAACTCAGGGAGGCAAGGCACCCAGGTTGATGCTTAGAGAAAAAAAAAAAAGAGTTTCTAAAGTTTCTATAGATAGCATGCACTTATAGTCCCCTCTCTCATTTTGATTACCAAGGCAAAGAAAGCGGGACTGCCCCAGTTTACTGGGCATTTGTGACCTAGCCAAAGGGGTGCTTAATTTGGAGTCAGACAAGGCTGGGTTTGAATTCCCATTCTATTAATTTTTAGGAATATGAACTTTGACAATTTAGTAATCCTCTTTGAGTTCCCCCGACTTCATATTGGGAATAATCACATAGTGGCAATTAAAAACTGGCCTCAAATTCTTTGCTACTCCTCCCAGTGAAAGGTGGGTGTCTATGTCTCCTCCCCTCATATCTGGGTGGATCTTGTGGCTGTTCCAGTCAATAGAATATGGCAGAAGTGATGCTGAGTGGCTTCTGAGGCTCTTCCCATCCAGTCTCTGCCTGGTGTCTTGGGACACTTATTCTGGCAGGGAGACAACTCCAGTGTAAGAGGTACAACTACCCTGGCGGGGCCACGTCTGTAGATCCTGTTGAGCAACCAGCTGACAGCAGTATCAAGTGGCAGCCATCTGTCTGAGCCATCTAGGACGTCCAGTCTAGTTGAGCCCTCAGATGACCGCAGCATAGCCGACGTCTGACCACAACTATGTGAGAAGCCCCAGATGAGAACTGCCCAGCCAAGCCCTTTGCAGATTCCTGACTCATAAAACCATGAGCAAAATCAAATTGTTGTTTTATACCACTAAGTTTTGGAGTGATTTGTAATGCAGCATCATTAACCAGAGCACATACCAATTTTGAAGGGTCACTGCAAGGATTAAGTGGGAGGACATATCTGGAAATCCTTCATGCTTAATAACTGGTGAGCAAGTGTTTCTTCCACACTGGTCCTCTTCCCATCTAGGGTTGTCATTGTTGCCCAGGATGACCTTGTGTCCCCAGGATAGTGAGTTTTTTTGCAGAAGCTGAAAGCATATAATGAGGTCATCCCCTGAGTGACGCCCTCTCTTGTGGTTGTGTGTCTTGAGCCCAAGTCATGGCCTTGGGGACACTTGTGTAAAATTGAGGCCATGTACGTAGACTTGCAAACTGGAGTAATACCTGGAAAGGTGAATACCATCACTGAAGACTTACTGCCCCTCTCAGAGCTCAACGGGCTTTTCTCATTGCCCTTGCTGTGGGAAATTCGCACGGAAGTGATTCAGACCACCTGCTGACTTCAGGCTGGCTGCTGTTCTTTTTCTGGTCACTTGCTATGTTCAAATTTGTCCTGATCTACCAAGGAGACAGGGAAAATTGAAGTACTGATGGAAAGGGGTAGGGCTGTGGGTAAAGTAGTAAGGGCAGGCCCTTGAGAAAGAAGAGTCACAGGACATCAGTCTTTATGGGGTGACAGTCCTACATGTGTCCTGGAGGGGGAGGTGGGGTTTGCCCCAATAAATAAGAGGAGTCGGTGACAGAACTAATTCTACCTGGCATGGATGGTGGAGGAGGTCCTGAGACTTAGCTGGGGATTATTTACTTGCCAGGAACGTAAACCACCACACATTCTAATGTAAGAAAGAGGTTTTTGTTTTTTTTTTTAAAACATCTTTATTGGAGTATAATTGCTTTACAATGGTGTGTTAATTTCTGCTTTATAACAAAGTGAATCAGCTATACTATACATATATCCCCATATCTCCTCCCTCTTGCGTCTCCCTCCCACCCTCCCTATCCCACCCCTCTAGGTGATCACAGAGCACCAAGCTGATCTCCCTGTGCTATGCGGCTGCTTCCCACTAGCTATCTATTTTACATTTGCTAGTGTATATATGTCCATGCCACTCTCTCACTTTGTCCTAGCTTACCTTCCCCCTCCCCGTGTCCTCAAGTCCATTCTCTATGTCGGTGTCTTTATTCCTGTCCTGCCTCTAGGTTCATCAGAACCATTTTTTTCTTTTAGATTCCATATATATGTGTTAGCATATGGTATTTGTTTTTCTCTTTCTGACTTACTTCACTCTGTATGACAGTCTCTAGGTCCATCCACCTCACTACAAATAACTCAATTTCGTTTCTTTTTATGGCTGAGTAATATTCCATTGTATCTATGTGCCACATCTTCTTTATCCACTCATCTGTCGATAGACACTTAGTTTGCTTCCATGTCCTGGCTATTGTAAGTAGTGCTGCAGTGAACATTGTGGTACATGACTGTTTTTGAATTATGGTTTTCTCAGGGTATATGCCCAGTAGTGGGATTGCTGGGTCATATGGTAGTTCTATTTTTAGTTTTTTAAGGAACCTCCGTACTGTTCTCCATTGTGGCTGTATCAACTTACATTCCCACCAACAGTGCAAGAGGGTTCCCTTTTCTCCACACCCTCTCCAGCATTTATTGTTTGTAGATTTTCTGATGATGGCCATTCTGACTGGTATGAGGTGATACCTCATTGTAGTTTTGATTTGCATTTCTCTAATGATTAGTGATGTTGAGCATCCTTTCATGTGTTTGTTGGCAATCTGTATATCTAAGAGAGAGGGTTTTTATAGTCATGATATGGGGGAATCTCAAGGCATCTAATAGTGAATTCAGAGTGGGTCTCAAGGAGCTGAAAAGGCAGCAGAGTTATATCCTTTCTACCTCCTTTTTTCGTTCCCTTCCTCTGGGGCCACATGGTTTCTTGTCTTGGCTTCACTTGGCAGACTGATTTCATCTTCAATCTCTTAATTTTTACTCTGGTATGACTTCTGCTTACCCGTGGCTTTGTGTTACTATGATAATAGAAATGGTGGTAAAAATGATAATAATTGTTATTATCTATGGAGAGCTTGCCACTGTCCAGGTCCTGTTCCAAGTGCTTGGCCTGAAGTAATTCTTGTGAGAACCCTATGGGGTAGTTACTATCAAGGTCTCCATTTCATAGGTGAGGAAACTGAAGCCTAGAGTCGTTAAAAGTAATTGCCCAGAGCAGCACAACTAATGTGTATCAAAATTGGAACTCAAATCCATGTCTGTTGTCTTAGTGCCCAGCATCAGTTGCCTATCCACAGACCTGGATCTCTAAGATAAAGTTTCTTTTTTTGCCCGCACTGCACGGCTTGCAGGATCTGAGTTCCTCCAATGGGGATTAAACCTGGGCCCACGACAGTGAACACGCCGAGTCCTAACCACTGGACCGCCAAGGAATTCCGAAGCTACAGTTTCTTTAAGGGTAGAATTTAACTAGCTGTGGCCCCGAAAGTGGTTTTGAGTCAGATATCCAGTTGGGATTGTGGCATATAAGACCTCTGTAGGCTCAGGATTGGGGTGGGGTAAGGGGGTGTTCTCTACAAAGGGAATGTGAGTAGAAAGGAAATATTGGGCCTCTTTAGCAAGCCAAGGATTGAGGAGAGGTCAGAGCACAGAGCAGTGTTGTCCCTGTGGCCCCTCTGCCCCGGTAGTGACCTCTAGCTGGAGCTGGGGCTGGCACAAGGCTTCCCTGGCAGGGGAGGCCAGTCTGATGTGCCAAGAACTTCTTCCGCCCGTGTCCAGTCAGGTCTGCTCCTGGTCAACTTTCTGCCTTTTCCAGGTAGACTGTCCCATCCTCTCTTCTCTAAGGGACCCAAACTTCAGCAGAGACCTGTGACTTAAATAAAATACCGTGATTTTTCAATGTTGAGATGGAAATCACAACATTGGAAGGATTTATTCCTGCCTTTATGACCTCAAGACCAGGCCCATTTCTGCCCAGTAGCCCAGTTGCACGAATGCATTACCATTTGCAAGAATGCCATGTTGTTCTGTGATCTCCTCCCCTTCAGACCATGTAACTTCTGGGAGGAGTTACCGTTCTCCTTGGTTCTCTTGACCTTGGCTAGGCTACAGGCAATGAGGGGGCTGCAGCTGGGCTCCTTTTCAGCAGTGCCTGAAAAGGTAGGGAGGACTTTGGTAAAACACTGTGCTGGGCTAAGCTCCCTTAGTGAGTGAATTGAGATAAGAGACCCAATAGAACCAGACATTTGGGTGTCAGTGTTTGTGTTTGGGAGGGAAGGACTTTATTTGGAGACTTGAGAAGGAGGCTCTGCTCTTTATAAAACAACAGAGGGAAGTTTAGCCTTTGCGTGGGCAGCTTCCATCAGGGAGCAGATGGGGCTTTCAAGACACAGGAATGTTTCCAGACACCACATGTGCCTTTGGAAGGCAAAGGACAAGTTCTGTAAGGAGCTGAAGGGAACACGGTTGCCCCTGGGCCTTGGGAGTCCTGATCATTCCTAAGAAGGGATAAAGCTCCCCTCTGTCCCCCCTGCCAAGGACCACCCTCAGCCAGCACTGCCGACAAGAGCAGATCAGGCAGGACTGATGTCTCAGGAGGACAGGTGGCAGGGAGGATAGAGAAGGAGATGGATCAGACTCATGAGCCTACGTACCCTAGTGTCAGAGTAGAAGGGCATGGGGCTGGGGGCATGCAGCACCCTTGATGTGGCCTGAGTGGGTCAGCTCTAACCTGTGTGTTTGCCCAGCACAAGACCTGATCGTTATTACCTTGAACTAGTTCTGGGAGAGGACGCTGATGGTTGATAACTCACTCGTGGGCTCAGATGGACACTTTTTTGCCCGCTTTAGGGCTGTATGTGGTCTGCTCATGTGTTGTCATGGACTCTCATGTTCCTAAGGTGCTAAGGACTCCCAGGTGATGTTACCTGTCTCGTGTTGAGTTTGAGGTGTAGCAGGGGTGCTGGACAAGATGGTGTCTGAGAGTTTGATTCAATCTGCACATCCTTCCTGGTTGGCAGAAAGAGAGAATTAAGGGTGTTCTCTGTACAGCCGTTAGTCACCCTCCTTGGCCACACGTGAGTGTTTGCGTGTGTGCACGGGCACACGCTTATATGCGTGCATGTGTAGTTGTGCCTGCGTATGCGTAGTCTGTTTCTCATTATGGTATTAAGGGAGAATTTGTGGAGAATATGATAATGGATATTGTCATTCTATACAATGAATCTCAAAAGTTTAGGCGTGCTAAAAAATATAAAAGAAGTTAGACATGCACCTATTATATGAGTAGGCTCTGGAATCCATCTGACCGGTTTGAATCTCAGTTCGACTCCACATACCAGCTGTGTGATTTTTTTGTTATTTAACTTCCCTGAGCACAGGTCTCTCATTTCAAAGACCAGGTTAATCATTTACTTACCTTACGGGGTTATTGTGAGGCTTAAATGAGATAATCCATGGAAAGTATTTGGCATGCTGCCTGTCCTATTGTAGAGGAGTTATAAATGTAAGTTACCACTCTGATTACTCAGTATCTCTAACAACCTCTCTGCATTGCATTATGGATGGGCATCATGTCTTTATCTAAATCTTTGCTGAACTCATGCATACTTGTAGCTTCACTAGCCTTTGGAGAAAATGCACCCCAGATGGGTGTTCCTGGGCAGCTGGAAGCCCCTGTGAGCAGCAGCCCTCTTCCAAGTTACTGTCCCACATGTCAAGCTGAGTGTCTGCTGGCTTGGGATTTTGAGTGCCTGTCCTCTCCTGGCCTCACTCCAGGTTGGGACTTCTGGCCAAATTTACCAGAGCTCTGTTCTCAACTAAAGGATCAAAGCAACTTCCCTCCAAGATGAATACGTTTCCCTCCATGAGTTAAATAAGTTCATTACCTAATTGAAAAAGCCACGCAAATGGCAAGAGATGCCGTGGGAGAGAGCGCATGTGGTGTGCAAATGTGTGTGTTTGTGCATGTGCGTGTGTGTGAATGAGTGTGTTTATGGCTGTGTGAACCCTCATGGAATGAGGTGAAGGAAAATGAAAACCATAAATCCCCTACTGCTGTTCATGGAGTATCTTTGGAGTTTGAGTCTGAAGATTATAGTTGAACTCTGCCAGTTCATTCATTATTTAATCCTTTAATTGATGACTGTGGTGGAAAGATGACAGCAGCACATCCTTGGCAGGGAGGCAAATTCCATTTATTTGTTTATTACAGTTGCACGATTTAGCTAGTGGAGAGCGAGTGATGGGAGGTCACCCATGCTTCATGGTTCAAACTGTTGTTATAAAGAACAATTAATCCACTTAGATATCTGGCTCCATTCAACCTGAAGAATCTCACTGGATGCAAAATATTGTGGAAGAAAATGTGGAGGAGGGAAAGGATTTTTGCATTTGCTTGGCTCCCTCTTACTGTCTGGTCTTCCAAAAGTGCCTGGGGTTCTCCAAGATGATGAATATTCAGGAGTGTTGGTACCATCTCTTAACTCCTATTGTTCTACTGCCAGCATCCTCTCTATGGCAGTTAACCACACATTACCTTAGGATGTTTTCCTGAATTGCTATGTTAAACTATGAAAATTTCTATTCTTCATTTGTTATCTCTATATTGTCTTCTTAAAGAGATTACAGACTCCTTGAAGGCAGGGATTATCCCTTAGCTTTGGTACAGGAGAGATGCTTAATAAAACAGGACTGAATGAGAACCAGACATGAAAATCGATTGAGCTCCTGTTGTGGACCAGGACCTGTGCTTAGAGGCTTCGTATACATTTGGCAAGATTTGATTGTGGAGAAAATGGAGATATAGATCTATCTGAATTCCAAAATAACATAAAACAGAACATAGCATAACATTAACACAACATAATAAAGGAAAAAAAATACAGAAACTGTAAAATAGTAAAAAGAAAAAATTGTTTTATAAATTTGGAGAGAATATGGTAATCACTCTAACCAGATCCTCTTCACAAGAGGTTTAAGTTTCATACTTACACTCACAATCTGAATGTTTACATTCATAGAGTTTTCACATTTACCATGGTCTTCGCATGGCTCTTTCTAAGGTTTCCAGTAGACTTCTATTGGCAAATCCACAGGTTCCTCAGGTTTAGTGAGGAAAATAGAAGCTATTCTGGGTACAAAGAATTTTTTAAAAAGTAGACGTTATTATTTTTTTAGAGTTGTTTTAGGTTTACAGCAAAATTGAGCAGAAAATGCAGTGAGTTCCCATATACCCCCCATCCCCCACCTCCACATGCTCCCCCACTATCCATATGCCACACCAGATGGTACATTTGTTACAGTGGATGAACCTACCTTGACACATTGTCACCCAAAGTCCACAGTTCACGTTAGGGTTCACTCTTGGTGGTGTACAATCTATAGCTTTTGACAAATGTATGATAATGTGTATCCACCATTATAGTATCACACAGAGTTTTTCTACTGCCCTAAAAATCCTCTGTGCTCTGGGATTTAGTGCTTTATTTAGACATTGGAAGACATAGGGGACTGAAGTGAAGTTTGTGGTAATCTTTCATCAGTGATTTTAGCCTGATCTACCAAAATGAAGGGCTCAAAAGTGTTCACTGGGAAGTCACAGCAGATCTCCTGTTTGACCCTGTCTTGTTTCATCTCCCTTCAGAGCATAATGTGCTTTTCTTCTACCTTCCAAATCTCCAGTGGACACTAACTCACCACATGTGGGGAAGGGGACTTTGGGAAATGCAGTTCTTGGCTTTCTTAAAGTGATGCTTACGTGAGGAGACCTCCAAATGGACTAGTAGTGCTGAGGTGACAACAGTCTTTTCATAGTTGACCATTCTATAGAAAGTTGACCTTTCTACAGCATTACACCCTCGCCCTCCTGGAAAGTTCACTCTCCAGAGAGGCACAGCCCAATGCACTGAATTTATTTCTGGACTAAGCATTTATCTTGAATCCCTGCCTCCTTCCCTGTTTTGGAATCCAGGCAGGACAATCTAAAGGAAATTCCAAAGACACCTGTATTTCTTCCCCCTTGAGCTTAGAACATGTCTAAAGCCAGTCAGACACTGGAATCAAATCTAGATGACTATGGTCTGTTGTGTTTTATAACTTCAAGGCCTTTTTTACTTCTTGGGCTCTATCATCCTATATTCTTAGGGCAAAATATTGTTTCTGACCCCTTTCCATTTCTTAAAATAAAAAATAACAGTATAACTTCAAACTGTGTCATTATTTTATAGTAACGTATTTTGTAAATCTTAATCACAGCACCTCATAGTGGAAAGAGTAACTTGTTGAAACCAGAGTCTTCTAGAGGGCAGGTCATGATTTTTCTGAGATATCCAGGGGTTAATTTTGGGACACCAGATTCAGCAGCAATCCCGAGCCTTATCCCATGCTCTCTAGGACTTCCCAGCCTTTTCTGCTCCAGTTGTAACTGATAAGCGGCTGCTTTGTCATGTGAATAGTAAGATACAGCAGGCACTCAGCTCAGCACTGCATGTAAAATAGGAATCACTTGGATGTCATGGTCATCGTCATCAAATTGATGTGAGTCCATCCTGTGTAAAGCCTTTCCATTACTAAAACAAAAGAAGAAGAGCGGGGCTTCCCTGGTGGCGCAGTGGTTGAGAGTCCGCCTGCCGATGCAGGGGACATGGGTTCGTGCCACGGTCCGGGAGGATCCCACATGCCGCGGAGTGACTGGGCCCGTGAGCCATGGCCACTGACCCTGTGTGTCCGGAGCCTGTGCTCCACGACGGGAGGGGCCACAACAGTGAGAGGCCCGTGTACTGCAAAAAAAAAAAAAAAAAGCAATGAGCTTTCCAGCATTTATTTATTCAAGGAGGCTTGAAGTACAGGTGGCAGCATTCATAGCACTGAAGATAGTTCCTCCCTGCTGAACAATTTCATTGTTTTGGGGTCACACTTCACAGTGAATGGGAAACTCTGAGGATACAAAATGTGTAAGTTAACCTCCACAGAAAATTATTTTCTGTTGTGCACCCCCTCCTTTCAGGTTCAAGCTGTCTTTATATTTTGCTCCTTGTATTTCTAAAGCTGCAAAGAAGAATTAGTGATTCATTCCTGCTCTTCAGATGGTTTTGGTGTCATAAATAGAGGCTCTTTTAAATTTGTGGCCACTTAAGTTCACCAGCCCTTGTCTCGTCTAATCAAATTTGGATCATCACTTGAAGCATCAGAAGGCAGGCTTGTCGCCTAAAACTCCTGAAAGTTAAGAAAAACAAAACCCCTTTTGCTTTTTATTATAAGAACAATGCAGGTTCATTCTGGAAAACCTGGAGAATCCTGACAAGCAAAAACAAAAAATAAAAATCATCTATAATGCAGTGCCCAGGGTTGACCACTATCAAGATTTTGGTAAACATACATGTTTTTAACCTCTCTGTCTTTGTTTTCATTTGTATACTTATGCCAATTCCAGGCCCGTCTATATATAAACACCCCTGCACACCATATATCTTATCAGTGATTATGGATAGGTACACTCTGCACTCTGCTTTACAGTCTGCATTTACTTAAATATTTGCTTATATTTCATTAGTTATTCTGTAGCATCATTGCTAATGGCTACTTCCTGCCTTTTAATGGTTCTTTATGCAATGATGTTTAATTTTATTGCTCATAACCAAGTTTTCTTAATACATCTATAGTAAAAGCTTGTCCAGTCAAGCCAGAGAAATATAGATGTCAGAGTAATTTGACCAAGCCCAGGCCGAAGGTTATTATGTTTACTGTCCCGTGAAGAAAGATTTTGCTGAGCAAATGTGAATGTTGGTGCTGGGGATGTGAAACAGATCTAAAAATGACTGTGTTTCAGGAAAGTAATTTAGCAACAGTCACTTTGCCTCTCTGACTTGAGGACAAATATAATTTCCTTTACTCCTTCCAGTATACCTAATGGGGGCCGGCAAATACTGATTGTGGAACCATTTGTAGGCAATCATAAACTATACTACAACCAGTCTGTATGTATATGGTATTGAACATAAAGTATGTGCAAGAAATTTTGGTAGATGTTTGAAGAGAAATAAGGACAAAATCCTCCCACCAGGAATGAGTGCCAGGTGCTTGTGTCTATGCTAGTTACCCACTCAGTATCCACTGCTTTCTTATTTTTTTGCTAACAGTGTCCCAATTTTGTTGTGGGTATTGTTGCATGTGCCTTGCTCAGATGAAACGTTCACTTTCTAGCCTCCCTTGCAAGTAGGAGTGGCCATGTGATAGTATCCAGGCCAATGAGTTGTAAGTGGGAGAGTCTGCAGTGGGGCTGGGGGGAGGGGAGCTCTGGGAACGTTTTGACTTTTTCCAGCAAAAGAGACAGACTTAGCTGCCATGCTCCTTCTCTTCTCTTTCTCCTACTTTCAAGCACTGAACCTAGATTTGATGTCTGGTGGTGTGGCAACCACATTTTGATCTTGAGGTAGGGAAAAGGAGAATTCCTGATCTCTGGTGGCATTATTGAGCAACTAAACTAACAGCAGCAGCTTCCCATCTCTGGACTTGTTATATGACAACAATAAATTCCTAATTGTTTATATCACTGTTAGTCAGTTACCCTTTCTTACAGCTGAATACACTCCTGAAAAACACACTATTTGAATGCAGAGATCAATAACAAATGCAAATGATTGATGGTGTTTCTTAGGAACCATGCAAAGTTTCCTTTGACTGGAATGGTGGATATATCAAGAATGGGGGATATGAGTTTTTGGGGATAGATTGGGATCATAAACAAGGTTTATATGTGAGGCTTGTCTGGAATATCTTGAAAGTGAGTGAGTTTATGCTCAGTTTGGTAAACAGTAAGAAGCTACTGATAATTTGGGGCCAGAATTTGGGAAGTGTAAGCTGGCATTAGTGAGAGAGATGGATTGGAGTGGAGAGGGATAGGAGATGGGGTACAAGTCAGGCGGCTTTTGCTTCAAACCAGGTAAGAAGTCCTCAAGTAAGGTGGTGGCTATCTTAGTCTACTTGGGCTGCAAAGTAGACACATGGTAACAAAATACCATAACCTGGATGGTTTAAACAACAGAAATTTATTTCCCACAGTTCTGGAGGCTGGGAAGTCCAGGATCAAGGTGCTAGCCAATTTGTTCCCGGAGAAGACTCTCCTCTTGGCTTGTAGATGGTTGCCTTCTTGCTGTGTCCTCACATGGCAGAGAGAGAACGTTCTTAGGTCTATTCCTCTTCTTCTAAAGGCACCAGCCCTATTGAATTAGGGTCCCACTCTTATGACCTCATTTATCCTTTATTGTCTTCTCGCAGGCCCTATCAACAAATAGAGTCACACTGAGGGTTAGGGCTCCAGCATATGTACTTTGAGGGGACACAGACATTCAGTCCATAACAGTGACTGTGGGGTGGAAGTAAAGGGTTGGTGTCTGAGGAACTGCAGCAATGGAATCTACCAGACCTAACATTGGTTGATGTGGGATGCAGGCAAGTGATGAATCAAAGCAGTCTCTGAGAGTCAAGCTTTAGTGACTACAAGAATAGTGGCACCGTGTATAGAATTAAGAACCTTAGGCAAAAAGGCATATTTTAGAAGAGTTGGGTTTTTAGGCCAGTTGAAATGGAATGGAGGTGCTGACATGACATTCAGGAAGAAATGAAATGATGTGGCTTGTTATACATTTGGGAGTGGGGTGTTTCCTATGTATTAGTGGTCCTTTGGGTGTATTATGCCGTTTAATTTTCAAACCACCCTGTGGAGTACAGCTAGTATAGTCTCTGTTTTATAGATGATGAAACAGACATTGTGGTATTCTAGGCTGGAAAATTACACCCCATGTTATTGGAAGAAACCTGTCAAACTTGATCATCCAAACTGCTATGGGTGGTCCTTGTGAACATGGAGAATGTTAGTGGTTTGGCAAATTGGAGACAAGCAAATGGAGCTTGGATTTCCAACCAAGAAAGAGATGGAATCTGCAACTAAATAGGTTTTAAGAATAGGTCTAATGGAAGATTAAAGGGCTGGCATGTGAGCACCTAGAAAAGGAAGCCGTAGATCCTAGCAGCCAGTGTGGGTTCGCCACGAGCAAGTTTTGTGTGATTAACTTCATCCAGAATGCTGAAAGTCAGCATGGTGTTTGGCAAGAAAAAGGACGAGTGAGTGGAATCGTTACTGATTAAAGAGCTCTATTTTTAAAGGGACTGATTTAAAAGTAAATGTTAATCCAATGGGAAGTGTCTGGTGACATGCTTTGAAGCTTTGCTCCTGCATCCTGATTTTTTCCTTTTAATCTTTGATTTGCATGAATGTTTAGAAAGAGGTTTATTAAATTAATGTACAACATGAAGCTGGAAGCCTAGTAAGCATGTTAGAGATAAAAATCAGTATCCTGAAGGGTGTAAGCAAAAGGATGAGGTGGCCAGATTTAACCAGATCAATGCATTGGGAAAAGTGTCAGGTCCCATACACAGGTCCTACTGCTCCCAGCTGGAAAGACATGGCTTAACCGCACCTCCTATGAAAAGGAGTGTTAGTTGAGATAAACTCTGTGATATGGCTGGAAAAAGAGTAAAAGTGGGACTTCCCTGGTGGCACAGCAGTTAAGAATCCACCTGCCAATGCAGGGGAAAATGGGTTTGACCCCTGGTCCGGGAAGATCCCACATGCTGCGGAGCAACTAAGCCCGTGCGCCACAACTATTGAGCCTGTGCTCTAGAGCCTGCGAGCCACAACTACTGAGCCCATGTGCCACAACTACTGAAGCCCGAATGCCTAGAGCCTGTGCTCTGCAACAAGAGAAGCCACTGCAATGAGAAGCCCATGCACCACAGTGAAGAGTAGCCCCCACTCGACACAACTAGAGAAAGCCTGTGTGCATCAATGAAGACCTAACGCAGCCAAATATAAATAAATTTATATTAAAAAAAAAAGTAAATGTGATCTTACCTGGCATTATTGCAAGCACTTAACATCTCTGAGCCTCGGCTTTCCCATCTATAAAATGGGCATAAAATCCTCACAGAGTGGTTATGGGGATTAAATGAGGTAATGGAGGGAATGCATCTAGCAACTGCAATGATACACAGTAAACTTCAGTAGATGGGCTTGTTATGTGATGAACGGATCAAAGCAGTGCTGGTCCTCAGCTAGGAGGGAGGAGGACTCAAGACACACGTTTGATATCTTGGGGAGGAGGGATTTGGCTTGGTCTCCATGGCTCCAAACGGTAGAACCCAATGGGTGAAAGCTTCAGAGAGATAGAATTGAGCTCAACTCAAGTCCTGGGAATGACAGATAACTTGAGAAGTGCTTCCAAGAAGGTAGCAAGTTCCCTGGCACTGGAGGCGTTTAAGCACAGGTTGCTGCTGCCTTGCTGGGGATATCGTAGAGAGACTCAGCCATCAGGTGAATAGTTGAACCAGAGTTCCTCTAACTTTGAAATGTGACGATTGGTAATTTTGGCTGTGGGGGTGGTTCTAGAATAGGAGTGAATCAACTCTAGTACTCCTTTTGAAGAACTTTTTATTTATTATTTATTTATTTATTTATTTATTTATTTACTTATTTATGTCTGTGCCGTATGGCATGTGGAATCTTAGTCCCCCAACCAGGGATCGAATCCACACCCCCTGCAGTGAAAGCGTGGATTCTTAACTACTGGACAGCCAGGGAAGTCCCAGAGGAGTTCTGTTAGAACTTTATTTTTATTGATGGTCTCTTGACCACAAGAAGAATGGGCTTCCTTTGAACAGTTAGAATCAAGGTGGGCATGTGCACCTGGAGCCCTCAGACGACCAGTCCTATCTGCAGAAGCACCCCCGTACTTTGAAGGAAGACTTTGACACAGCCAGGTTACCCTCACCCAGTCCTTACAGAATCCGGTTCAGCCCTGGCACATAAAGCCTGTTGAATGAATGTTTGAATATATGATTCAGTGAAATAAAAAAACTCTCATCAGAACCTAAGCTTCCAGCATTGCTTATCTTACCAGCATCAGGGTCCTATTCTGGAATTTCTCAGCTAAAAATTCTTCTTGTGCTCATGCGATGTTATAAATCTTTCAGAATATGTTATAACCACATCTGAGTACTGTTAGTTCGTATAATAAGCCAGGAGGAGGAATTCGTTTTTGGTGAATATGAGTAAAAAAAAAAATCCTTCTGTTTAAGCCCACACCTCTTTGAAGGGCCTGGCATATGTTGCTGCTAACCCAAAACTACTACTAACATACCCTGCCTCCAGCGAATGATTTGTGTTCCTTTGGAAACAGTCTCCCATGGGAAGTGCTAGAAACAGAGCCCTCACTCCCCCTGCTTCCCCAAGAACAACACAAGTCAACAAATCTGGAATCCTTGCCTCTGTCCTTTTTAAAACAGTTGTTGCTGAGAATCAAAGTCAGCCCACAGTGCATATGGCTTGATTCAAGTGGCTACGTAGAGAGAACACAGCTCCAGGAATATATATAGTACATTCTCAGACTCTCTGCTTTTGCTCCTTATCACTCCATGAATCAGTAAACAGCAGCATGTCACCACCAGCACCAATAATCAGCCAGACAGATTCTAGTGGCTGTAGTCTCATCTCTTATTTCCTTTGAACTCCTGAGAGGGGAAGACTGTCAGAGGTTTTATTCCACTGTTTTTGCTTTCTGATGCTTAAAGTGAGAACTGCGTTAAGTTGGCTGCATGGTCTCATCCCGGGAGTGATTGGGAACTTCGGGGTGGGGGGAGGTCTACTGTGGGTCCAAGACAAAGTGGAGACCTCAAGGATATTGGGGAATAGGGAAAAAGGTTCAAGTCTTCCTCCCTGGGTTTGTCTTGGTATGTCTCTCTTTGCCATGTGAAGGTGAAGCAGATGGTACTCCAGGGTAAAGATCTTAAGGTAAAGAAATGGGAGGACCTTTTGAATCCCATGTAGGGCTCAGTCTAGATCACCAGACTTTTGACTAGAGAGCGATTCTAAGCCCTGGACTCCGTTAGGAGCATCGCAGGGGTGGAATGATGGCAGCCATGGCCAATGCTGGTCAGGAGTTTGGGGTCTGGTCCATCTACCCTTTACAATCACTAACACCAGTTGTCCTTCAGGCAGAGGTGAGTTTATGCACATAAGTTGGGGATTTTGGTTTAGCCTCCTGAAGAAACTTGCATTGTTAAGAGAAGCTCTGGTTTTCATTAGTAAAACTCAGAGAGAGAGTTTGTGCCTTGAATCTGATTAGCAGGAAATCTGGGCTTGGTAGGGGAGCAAACTTCTGAGTTCTTGAAAAAGCTGACTTCAAAATAAGTAGACTTCTGGTGTAAAATGCCTTTAGTATCTGGATTGTGGACTGACTTAGTATTAGTGGACTCAAATTTCATTGTATTCTCTGGGTTTTTTTTTTCCATTCAGAGAAAATGTTCCGTAGAAATACATAGAAGGTGGGTTCAAACATTGGGAATTGGTGGTGTTTGTCCAAAAACAGATAAAGCAGAATGGGGATGAGGCTTCTGTATGCAGGTGGTATATAATTTTAGATTGAGTCACAGGAACAACTTAATGGAATTATCTGAAAGTGAGTTGTTAAGAAGGAAGCAAAGAGCAACAACAAAACAATTTCCTATTTGCTAGGAATCAAGTTTGCTCATTGGAGGTAAAAAAGTACTTCTGTATCCGAGGGTAAGGAAGACCTACCGTAAGGGACTTGAGCATCTGTGGATTTTGGTATCCACCTGTGTGTTTTGCCGGGGGACGGTTCCTGGAACCAATCCCCTGCAGACACTGAAGGATGACTGTAGAGTAAGTGAGTGAGATTATTTGGGAATTGGTATGTGAGCAGATAATGCTCAGATCTTGGGAGGTAACTCAGAGAGAAATGGGATCAGCTTAAAAATACTTTTCAACCCTTTAGGCCCGGAGACACCTTTGGGAAGAGGACCAGGTGGTGAGAAAGATGTTGAGAGGTTGAAAATGTCTTAGCTCAGAGGGAGGCGGGAGGAACAGGAACCTCTCATCTAAGGGCAGGTTGAAGGTTTAAAAATGCATCTGAAGCTGTGTTCTGGGAAAGTAGTGTTGAAGCTGTCAAGGCTTGGGGAATTCAAGTATTGAAAGAAGACAGGTGTTATGGGATTTTAGACCTCATGCTATCACTGAGAGCAGGTTTGGGAAATGCCCTAGAGGCAGCTGAGATTCAGAAATCTTTCAAGTGGGTTTCTCCAGCTGGGGCAAATATGGAAACTAAAGAGGATGTCCTCCTTGGAGGAGACATTATGGGACAAAGCTAAGGCATATCTGAATGGAAGGAAGATGCAGCAGCTATAGAAATAGAAATGTTGCGCAAATAAGTAAGCCTTGAGAGCCTTCTGATTTGGAGAAATACAGACAAAGGTATGCTCCTGGGGTCAGGGGAGGGTACCAGGCTGTAGATTTTTGATGGAGTAGCTGCTGTGTTACTGGGCAGAGCCCTATTCACGGAAGTTTAGGGTGTCAGGTATGCAGGGTTGGAGAGGGAATCATGCACAAATTATTGCGGGAAATACGAAGGTTTATTGGCTGGACCTTAAAGGAAAGCTCTTGAGGAAGGATGAGGTGACTGGTTCTTTTTGCCCTTTCCAAGAGGTGTTTTCTTAGGATTCGGCAAACTTAGTATTTTGATGAAATTCCCTTCTTCAAGTGAGTATTAACCTTATAGGTGGTGGACTTTGGATACCAGGCAGGACTGACTGATGTGGAAAAGCTGAAGCCACGTGGGCTTTTTGGTTCCTCCTTTACTTTTTTTTTTTTTTTTTTTTTAGCTAATCCCTTCACTAAACTAGTATGAACTCCTTATCTGTGATTGGTGATAACAACATGGATCTAGATTACATAAGATGTTGGGTTTAGGAAATGTTATATCCACTTGGGAATTGACCGTAAGATTGTAAACTACTCTAACAGTCATATTTGGTTTGGGGATTAAGTGCTTTTTCTAAATATTGTGGAAACGGGCCTCATGCTATTGTATTGTGTTTCCTTATAATTCCCTGAAATCCTGGAAAGATCAGACATTCAAGAGATTGGGATAATCACATTTGGAAGGTGTTAATGTTCCTGTGGGAAATATACCAGTCTGTGAGAAAGCTGAAAAAGAAACCATGGCCTCGAATGCACTTCCTTTGGTCGGGGTTGAGTGGATTCAGAAGGAAAGGGAAGAAACCAGGCAACTGTGTTAAGATGATATTGAGGCATTAATTGTTCTGAATTAATCTGAATGAATGAGGAGGGAAGATGAACATACACAGATTTTAAAATATTGAATCAGTTTTGTCTTTCTGGCATAACCCCAATCTAGTCATTATAAATTATTATTTTTAGATACTGTTGGATTCATTTTGCTAATATGTTGTTTTCAATTTTTGTAGCTACATTCATGAGAGAAATTGACCTGTAATTTTCCAGATCATCTTTGTCTGGTGTTGGTATCAAGTTATAGTAGCCTAAAAAGTTACCTATTCTCTGAGTTTATATAAGATCAGAATAATATTTTCCTTGAATATTTGGCGAACTCTACTGCGTATCCGTCTGGGCCTGGCTTTACCTATGTGGAAAATAATTTTAATTACAGAGTCAATGATTTGACTTTAATGATTATAAGACCATTCAAAATTTCTGTATCTTCTTGGGTCAGTTTTGGTAATTTATATTCTAGAATTTTTTCATTTCACTTAAGTTTTCAAATTAATTAGCATATACTTTTCCATAGTATTCTTTTTTAATATATTTATTTATTTATTTTTTGGCTGTGTGGGGTCTGTGCTGCTGTGTGCGGGCTTTCTCTAGTTGCGGCGAACAGGGGCTACTCTTCGTTGAGGCGCACAGTCTTCTCACTGCGGTGGCTTCTCTTGTTGCGGAGCATGGGCTCTAGGCACGCAGGCTTCAGTCGTTGCAGCATGCGGGCTCAGTAATTGTGGCTCATGGGCTCTAGAGCACAGGCTCAGTAGTTGTGGTGCACAGGCTTAGTTGCTCCACGGCATGTGGGATCTTCCTGGACCAGGGCTCGAACCCGTGTCCCCTGCATTGGCAGGCGGATTCTTAACCACTGTACCATCAGGGAAGTCCTTCCATAGTATTCTTGTATTATCATTTTAACTTCTGTTCTATCTTTAGTTATGTTTCATTTGAAATTTTCTGCTATTATTTATTTGTGACTTTTCTATTTATGCTTTATTGAATCTCATTAGAAATTTGGGTATTTTATTGATCTTTAAAAAAAAATCGACTCTTGGATTTGTTTATTCCTTCCACTGTACTTTTGTTTCCTATTGCATTAATTTCTGTTCTTATCTTTATCATCTCCTTTCTTCTACTCTATTTATATTCTTGTCTGTTTATCCCCCCATTCCATCCAAGTTCTTAAGTTGGATGTGCAACTCATTAATTTTTAGCTTTTCCTTTTTAATGTCAGAATTTAGAAGTGTAAATTTCCTTTTACCTATTCCTTTATCTGTATGCCACAAGTTTTGATATATAGTATTTTTGTTATATTGTATTTGATTATAAATGTTTAAACATTTCTGTTATTTCTATGTTGATTTATGAATTATGGAGAAATATGTTTTAAATTTCCAAATGTATTGATTTTTTAAAGTTGATTTAAAAATTTATTTCTGTCTCAGTTGCGCTGTAGTAAGAGAACATGCTATGTGTGCATGATACTTAATTCTTGAAAATACTTTGAGAATTGTTTGTGGAATAGCACATACTTATTTTTTGTAAATATTCCATGTGTTCTAGAGAACAGTGTTTATACATTAAACCTAACTTGAGAAATGTGTTGTTGATATCGTTATATCTTTCTTTACATCTTGACCCTTCCTTTCACTTAGAGTGTGGTCCTTAGGACGCTGTGTTTAACGCAGAGTTTTTAAGGTTTCTCTCCCCTGCTTTGCTTGGACACAGAGCCTGGTCTCCTATTCCCTTAGGTGTGGCCATTAATCTCCAAAATTCTAGAGTCTTGGAATTAGCGTTTTCCCAAGGCTACCCAACTTTGGTGTTTACTTACGAGTCTCATGTTATAAAACATTATTTTTGCGCGTGGGAATTTTCCTTATTTTCTTGTGAGCTCAGCAGTGCACTTACATTTATTGTAGTTCTTCCATCATCTGACTGTTTTGTGGGGCTGTTTCAAAATATCTGAAGCATCATATTGCCAGAGGCAGAATTCTCTACATATTCTATACCTACTCATCTCTCTGCTCCCTTCTCACCTTTTGATGAGGTCTAGAGTAAAACATAGTCCTCAAGGATGCCCAGTGATCTGCCATCTTCTTGGTGAGAAGGAGGTAGAGCTCTTCTCCTAGAAGAGAAGCAATTTCAAAAGCATTATTTTCTCTCCAACCCCAATTTTTAATGTGTGACTCTTCTCTCTTCCATCCCAGCTGGAACAGCTAGTCTGAAATTTCATATTAGTTTGGTAATACTATTTGCCCCTTGCTTATTTATAGAGATGTTTTAAGAGGAATTTCAAAGAAAGGTAGAATATCATGGAGGTAATGATGGTACACTTAGAGGGAAGTGGTGGGAGAGAGCAAGAAGGAGACAAAAGGAAGGGAAAAAAGTGAGATTCGGAGTAGGTCTTAGTTTAGACATAAGTTACATAGTATAAGTGAGAGGCTATTGGCATAGATACATGTGCTGGGCTCCTAGATTTTCAGAAAGGGTCCCCTTCGTAAGTTAATACTAGTAACATAAACAGATAAAATGACAAAAGATTGCTTTCCTACTATGTTTATGCTCTGATTTAGGGGATCAGGGTTCAGGACATAAGAAACATCTCTTCCATTAAGTGCTTACCAGTTAGTTTGTTGGACAAGATGTAAACAGCAATAAGGACAATACTCATCAGTGTATGATCCCTGCCAATGCAAAGTGGTAACAGTGTTCAATTGGGGCAAGTTCACTGCAAACCAATGGCGCCTAATGTCTTCATAGAGAAGGAAAGACTGAAATTGGCCTTGAAGGATGCATTCGATTTTCAAGGGGCGAAAGAGAAACAGGGACCAATTCTCTACATAGAGGAAATGTCTGTCTATCTTCCCCAGTCCTGACGTGGGCCAGCCTGTGGGGCAGGTTGCCCACATGACTCAGAATAGAAGCCTAATGTTGCTGAGTTAATAGTTCTACAGCTTTCTCATTTTATAAATGAGGAGACCGAGATGTGGGGTACAAGGTCATAGACCCCAGGTCTTCTGACACTTGGTCTGTTAGTCTTCCTTCACATACTGTGTTTAAAACCTCCTATAATTATACTACTAGCTCTCGGTTCGTCAGGAGTTACTTCAGACCATGATTGGAGTATGACTAATGCCTGGACAGCATAAGCTTTGCACGGACAGTAATTATATAACAAAGAGTTGTTGATTTTTCATTTTCATCTACTTCGGAACTTTCTAATTCAGTGAAATCCCTGCAATAAATAATTAGTTGGTATTTGCAAATGCTTACTCTCTTGAGAAAGGTGCTATATTAATATAAAGCAAAAGGCCCTTTGGTGTCAAGCTCAGTACCTCTGAGCCTGGAAGTATCAATTAGCTGACAAATAAGTTCCTAGAACAAAAGTGAATTTGATGATCTGTTACACAGAGGAGTCAAGGCAAAGACACAGTAATCACAAGTGATTGAGCGTGGAAAAATGAGGGAAGACTCCGTAAACCACCAGAGAGAGGACTCTTGATTTTCATCTAATTTTTGATGATAGTTTTAGCAATATCTGCAAAGGGGAATATGGTATTTTAAGCTGCCTTTGTGTGAGGTTAACAGGCTCTGTCTGTTATCCCTGTGCATAATTGGGTGGATGCTGTAACACTGCAGCGAGGGATACTAGCACCAAGTTCTGGTAGGTAAAACCTCAAGGCAGATAAATTGTCTTTTGAAATAAATGGAAACCATTTGATGATAGCCTGAGAGATTGCAAAAATGAGGCGTATATTGAAAAAGAAGAATGGCTTTTCTCATAGGGCAACTGGGAGCTCCAAGAAATGATGTGTTTTACAGTAACTAACTAAATCTCATTCCTCACTCTGGAACCATCTTCCTTGGGTAAATACTATATATTAGCTGTTGGTTAGAGCCGTGTGGAAAGCCCCAGTCATGTTTCTGGGCCTGAGCCTGGGACTGCAGTTCTCTGGAAGCTGATTTCTTACTGTCGGGCTTGATTTTCTAACTGGCACATCTCCTGCAATTCCACCCATCACTTTTGGGGTCCATTTCACCACAAACCTGCTTCCTCCAGCCAATTGCCGATTCTTTCTTCTATTATTCCACTTCTACTGGAAATTCCAACCTTTTTTTTTTTTAGGTTAAGGGTTTGAAAACATCATCTTAGAGAAAAGTGTTCCATTCTGTTTCTAAATCGATCTCTCCTTTTCTTGCAAGGTACCACGTCCTTAAGCCATGTACTGAGAGGAGGCTGCGTGGTACTGGTGTTCGTTCCTGGAACTCCCAAAGAAGGCTGGAAGGGGTCTCAGATAGAGTACCACTGTCCCCATTTTTCAGATGAAGTGAAAGAGGCCCAGAGAACTTGTCAATCATGTCATAGCCATATTAATGTAAAGCAATTAGAAAGAAGAGTACCTGACACACAGTACACAAATTATTTAAATTACCAAGAGACAAAGCAGGAGCTCAGTCGGTGTAAGATGGATCAGTTTAGAAGGGGATGGTAGGGGACTTCCCTGGTGGTCCAGTAGTTAAGACTCCGTGCTTCCACACGGGTTCAATCCCTGGTCGGAGAACTAAGGTCCTGTATGCCACGTGGTGTGGCCAAAAAAGAAAAGGGTGGGGTGGTATATGGGGACAAAGAAAACCCACCAGCGTGGTTCACAGTTGGTGCTTCCCAAGTTTTGCATGCCCCAAGTTTCACAAAATGGTAACACTTATAGGGCACACTCAGCTTGCTTGGGGCCAGGGATGAAGGGTCCAAGGCCCACCTGCTACCCTGACAGCTGGGAGGTAAGCATCTCAGCTCCCTGTAACTCACTATGCAAAGCCCAAGTTAAGCATTTGGGAAAAAAGTTGAGACTTTGACAGACAGTGGATGGGAAGTTTGGCTGAAAGGCTGTGTGGACTTGTAACAAGGATGGCTCAGACAGTTAAGATGTCAGTGGCAAGGAGGTCCAAGAAGATGTGGCTGGCTGTGCTTTGAGGTGCAGCCCAAGAAGAGCTAGGCCAGGCCTGAGCACAGGTAGGAGAGCCCTGAGGATGTCTCCGAGAGTCCTGCGGGAAGGTAGGGCCCCATTCTTGGGGAACTGAGGTCTTGGAGACACTAGTGGTGCTCAGTGCCCTGACTTGGGATAGAGTTGGCCTCAAAGCAGAAGGGAGGATTGAGCTGTAGATGGGGCCTGTGGGGTGGGGGACGGGCAGCCAAACAGGCATTCAGAGGACATGGTGGGTGTCCTTGTCTCTGACTGTGGTCAGTGTTCTTCCCTCCACTGCACACAGTGATTTCAGCTCCTCAGTAGGTCAGGTGGGCAGTATCCATGTCAGTGGCACCTACAGGATGTGCCAGACCCTCCCTCTGGAGGCCCCTTGCCCGCTGGGAGTCATCCCTTGAGCTGTAACCAGCCAGAGTCTTACCTCCCTTTTCTCCACAAAAGGAAGTTCTTTCCATTAGCCACAAGCAACAAGATGATCTCCCATCTCTAACCATAACTTCTTTCAAAAATTAGTTCTCTTTTCTCTGATTATAAGAGCCATCAGTTTTGATCCAGAAAATGTAGAAAAGATAGAAAAATACAAAGAAGTGAATAAAAGCATCCGCAATCTTACTGCAGTATCTTAATTCTTCTAGACGCCTTTTCTGTATATTACAACAGAGTGGTTAGAAACAAGGGCCTGGAGTCATAAAGACCTGGGTTTGAGCCCTGACTTTGCCACTGATTAGGTGTTTCATCTCCAGCAAGTTGCTTCACTTCAGTGTATTATTCCATTATCTATAACTTGTAGGTATTGATGCCTTCCTCTTGGGCTATTGTAAGAATTAAGTAACATATTGCATATAAAGTACAGTTTGTGGTACCCAGTAAATATTTAATAAAGGATAATTTTTTAAGAACAGGGATCATGTGCTATATGGTACTTTAAAAAGTGTTTTTTTAATTTAACTGTGTAATCTTAGTATTTTTTTTATTTTTTAAATTTTTATTGGAGTATAGTTGATTTACAATGTTGTGTTTCTGCTGTACAGCAAAGTGAATCAATTATACGTATATACATATATCTACACTTTTTTAGATTATTTTCTCATGTAGGTCATTACAGAGTACTGAGTGCTATACAGTAGGTCCTTATTAGTTATCTATTTTATATATAGTAGTGTGTATATGTCCATTCCAATCTCCCAATTTATCCCTCCCCACCGACGAGTGTATTACATATGAATATTCTTAAAGAACAGTCATTACAAATCTGCATAGTGTTTCTAACCCTAAATTCTTATTCAATGACGCAACTTGCTTGGACTGCTATTCATAAGAGTCAGATTAGAAAGTGTTAATAGTTGAATATATTCCAGCAATCACTTTTATGTCGGTTATAGCATGTTTTATGCTGAAGATATTCTGGTTTGCACTTAGATAAGTCTGGGATCCATGTGCTTGAGTTTTCATTATTAGAGTACCTGTAATTAAAAGTTTGTTTACACAGGGAATTAAGAGTTGTCAAATATTTGCTAACAAACTTTAAAAATTAGACCCTATTCAAACGTGACTCTATTTAACACAAACCTGTATGGCATAAGTGTTTGGTCCGTTTGCAGATGATTTTCAGATGTCTTGGCGGTGCTAAATATAAAGCAAATGGAAATTGCAAATTTTGTAAACAATATAGGATTTCATGAAGTTGATGAATGTGATATAGTAGGATGGCTCATTTCTCTCAAATCTATTGACAAATAAGGATCTCACAAGCAATCGAATAAAAGGAAATCAACCAAAGCTAATAATAGAAAACAAAGATGAAGATATTAAATAGAAAAAACTGGAATGTCAAAGAATTTAGAGGAGCACCTATCTTGGGTCCTCTGAATATCTTATGGGTTACGCTTTTCGTGATTGTGTCAAAGGTGTTGTGAAGGGTGATGTATCTATATTAACATAAAACATTGTTGGGAAAATTTTGCCCAAACTTCCCAGTCAACCCTTAAATCCTTTTTGCTTTTGAGAATATGATTAGAATTTTAACCTATAGTTTATTAAATAGAAAGCAAAATCATCTCTTCATACATTCTCATTTTATTTTTCAAGATGAAGTTGCAGTCAAAATCTTTTCACTCTTCACACTGAGATTTTGGTCCCTGTTTTACAAGTATTCTTTTAAAGTAGCTCTTTCCCATTTCCTGGTGCCAGTCATCTGGGATGTCCAAAACCTTCTGTGTATGTTGTTCTGCATTGCTAACAACCAGTGTAGTGTGTTTCAGTGGGTGAGTGGGCTACACCCAGGTTACTCGCTCAGTGTGCTTCCCGGTGACTTGGTGACCATAACCTTCAGTAGACAAGACCTGAACGTCCACTTGAATTAGTATGCTTTGAACTACTTTTATGATTCTGTTAATCTTGATTGTCCAGCTATGCTTATTATTGTGGCTTAATTAATATTGTTCAACTGGAAAGAGTCAGTGGGGGAGGTTTGCGGATTTCCCTTCCTGGAGAGCTTTGAAAAAGAAATAGATGAGCATCAATCCTAGATTCTGGAGACTTTCATCTGCTTGCAGGTAGAGGGTTGAACTCATATGATATCTTTGATGCATCCTCTGGTTATTGCATATTCCAAAGTGCCCTGGCATCTTCAAGCCGGGACCTTTCAACCCCCCTCTGCCTCTCTTTGTCATTTGCATTGACCAGGTAAAAACAGAAACGGTATAGTTTACACCCTTTGGAGTTTGCACTGATTCTACTCTCCTTTGGTTTCTGATGATGGGCTAGTTTACATTCAGTGGTTGAGCTAACTGCTGTGCTGTGGGTTCAGAGGAACCCCTTAGCCTTCTCCTGTCCACTTATTCTTGCTCTGGTCACCATTCATTCTTTTCGCCTATGTGTGTTTTCCAAATTAGTAGTTTGCTCTTGTGTGTTGACCTTTTTAATATTCTGTATTTTGATTGGTTGGTCTTAGCATTCTCTCTCATTTTCAGCCTGGCTGACCCTCCAGGGAAGAGGTGAAACAGCTATCCAATAAAAATACAAAATACTGAAAAGGTCAAAATGTACTATTACAATAAATTACCATAACTCAAACAGGGAAGTGGGCATTAAAATTCCGATACGTACAAGGACGGAGATTGGCATGAGAGTTGAAAATGGCACCACATTAATGCATTTGGATGTCAGAGTTCACCCAGAAGAGAGTAAACACTCTAAAACCAGAGTCTGAACTCTATCTTGTGAGTCTCCTGTGCTGTCACATCCTGGCATTGTTGGGTAATATAAATGCTACACGGAACCAACTGCTTTTATCGTTTCTCCTTCTTCCCCAGAAGTGGGGACAAGAGGGGAAAAAAAAAGAAAGAACAAATATAGTTTCTGCAAGATGAAACTCTTAAATCAGGCTTGCAGAGAGCCACTGACAATTTATGGCTGGTCAAGACACAGAGCATCCACTTTATTTCTTTTATTATCTGGGTTCTGTGGGCTGTCACTCGGCAGAAGTGGCATGCGTATACGATAGAAGAACAATTTTCAAAGCCCTTTTATCCCCTCCCCAGTTGGAATATTTATTCTAGAGATACTCTGCAAGATGTCGCAGAGAATGCTGAATTGGGAATTAGGAAACATAGTTGTAACCCATCTCTGCTGTGGACTTGCTCTGGCTTATGCAAGTTACTTACACCCTTAACCTCGTCTGCCCTTATAATAACATCAAAGACTTTGAGAATCTTACACAGGACATTGGAGATCAAAGTACCGAAGTCAGTGTCTATCACTTTGTGAGTATCAAGCAATACCAGCTCCCAAGCTCCCCCTCCTCCCAAACGCTGTGATCTTGGCAAGTCCCCTAACCTCTCTGAGCCGGGATCGTCGTCTTTTTCCTAGAGCTAGAAGAAATCTAGTGGTAGAGTGTATGATTCAATGACTTGCCAGGAAGTCCCCCTCCTCCCTCCATCCCATGTGAGAAGCAGAAACGAAATAAATCAAATCTCCAACCTGGAAGGCCATTTCATATTGGTTGGATCAATAGCAAATCCATTTTCCCTGAGACATTGCCAGCAAACATCACTGGTGGCTACTGACAGCCGGGCTGTTGGCAGCTGTGGCCTGCTCACCTCGCCTGCCTGTCACCGTCATGATGCAGACCCCCACAGGGAGCAGGGTGTGCTATCAAACGCCTGACAGAACTTTAGGGGAGGGAGCCTCCTGCCCAGGGGCAACCACAATCTAATTGGCTCCTGCTTCAACAAATTAGCTCTTAAGTGGTGGCGTGAAGAGAGCTGTGTTAATCTACTAAATCATAAACCTTCCCCGCAGTGTGATGCTAAGATCCAGACAGATACTAATCTCCAGCCGTACTGTCAGTTATGGTTTTGACACCAACACTTTGAATTGCCAACAGAAAATTGTATTTGACATTTAATTCCAATCATGCAGTCTTTCATTGAAAGCGCTGTCAGTTTACCTTTATTTGGGAGAAGGGGAGACAATATGCTCGTGTCTTCTGGTAATTTTTCTTTTCCTGGTACGAGGTGGGGGTGGAGAGGTGAAAGGAGGAAAAATCAAACTTCGAATAATGTACCAATTGAAGAAGTACTTTAATCCTCATGGCAGCCTGATGCTGAATCCCGCATGCCTTTGGTTTTTAGAGTCCCAAATTTGCTGCATTCCAGCAAATCTCCGTCATTTTACACAGATTAGGAATTAATTCAGGTCAAATAAGGATTAATTAATCAGCAGAAACCAGCCAGTGGCATCAATGTGCCAATAAGCATTTTAAAATAATCTGCTCTGATTTTGAATAGGTATTTTCCGAGGGTGGGGCCTCTGGAGTATTATTGCAATCAGGTAGCCAACAGAGCTAGAAAGGAGGGAAAATGTCAGTTTAAATCTCACCTGCCACTGAAATGCCACCTTTCTTAAATTGGGTCCTGGGAAGTGAAGAGATGGGAAAAGGGTTGGAAAGAGGTGCTGTATTCAGAGGGCAAGAGAACGAGTCTTAACGGCTGGGGTTCTCAAGCTCGAGAGTGCTTGGGAATCACCTGGAGGGCTTGTTAAAAGACAGATGGCTCAGTTTAATTCCTTTTTATGGCTGAGTAATATTCCACTGTATATATGTGCCACATCTTCTTTATCCATTCATCTGTTGATGGACACTTAGGTTGCTTCCATGTCCTGGCTATTGTAAATAGAGCTGCAATGAACATTTTGGTTCATGACTCTTTTTGAACTATGGTTTTCTCAGGGTATATGCCCAGTAGTGGGATTGCTGGGTCGTATGGTAGTTCTGTGTTTAGTTTTTTAAGGAACCTCCATACTGTTCTCCATAGTGGCTGTATCAATTTACGTTCCCACCAACAGTGCCAGAGGGTTTCCTTTTCTCCACACCCTCTCCAGCATTTATTGTTTGTAGATTTTTTTGATGAAACTGAGTTATTTGTAGTGAGGTGGATGGACCTAGAGACTGTCATACAGAGTGAAGTAAGTCAGAAAGAGAAAAACAAATACCGTATGCTAACACATATATATGGAATCTAAAAAAAAAAAATAGAAAATGGTCAGAAGAACCTAGGGGCAAGATGGGAATAAAGATGCAGACCTACTAGAGAATAGACTTGAGGATACGGGGAGGGGGAAGGGTAAGCTGTGACAGAGTGAGAGACTGGCATGGACATATATACACTATCAAATGTAAAATAGATAGCTAGTCAGCTCGGTGCTTTGTGACCACCTAGAGGGGTGGGATAGGGAGGGTGGGAGGGAGGGAGGGAGATGCAAGAGGGAAGAGATATGGGGACATATGTATATGTATAACTGATTCAGTTTGTTATAAAGTAGAAACTGACACACCATTGTAAAGCAATTATACTCTAATAAAGATGTTAAAAAAATAAAAAAGACAGACGGCTATTGGGTACCACCCCCAGAGTTTCTGATTCAGCGTTTGGGGGTGGGACCTGAAAATCTGCAGTTTTAACCACTTCCCGGGTCATGCTGACGTTGCTGACTCTGGACCACACGTTGAGAATCACTGCTTCAGCGTCAATATAGCCTTCAGACAGGACAGGATGGAAACATGTACTATGAAACAAGAGAAAGGGGCTGGGGAGACGTTGACCCCCAAATAGTACAGAAAGCACATCAAAACTTTCAGGTATGGCAGGTAGGTCAGAAGCGTGACTCCAAACCAGCCAATATTGGAGGACCGAGGGATCAATAATGTGGTGTGGCTAATCTTTTTCCCTTCACGTGTTGCCTTCCCAACCCTTTGACTATTTCGGCAATACAGAGGGAAGGAAGGAGTGGGGCCGAAGGTCAAACTGAAGGTAGCCTATCTGAAGTACTGAAGATGAAATGGAAGGGAAAGCTATTGGTCAGGATGATGTTTTCTCATCATTACTGGGAGGCACTCAGGTATAGTGGAAAGAGTACTGGATTGGGATTCAGAAAAATCTAAGTTAGAGTTAAGTCTTGGCTTTATAACATTACTGTTACTTGAGATCTCTAAGCCTCAATTGCTTCATCTATAAAATGGAGGTAGTAATATCAAATTAAGTGAGAAAATGCACAAATTATTTGCTCAATAGATGCGTGCTTCCTTTGTTTCCCACAGATGTGCATCATCCAGGCCATTTTTTCCTTCATGTGAGAGTAGCTGTGTTAGTGTAATAGGGAAGAACCTTTTGTGTTCTACTACAAGTTAATCACTAAAGGGATGTTGCCTACAAGCCTTAATTATGCATAATGGCCCATCTCTGGGATCACCTCCAGGTCAAGGGGACATCTTCCCAGGTAATGAGCATTAAGCTAAAATACCTCTGTTGGACTCCCCTGTTTCCTGTTCTTTTGTCCTTCCTTCCTTCTTAGTTTCCCAAATTTAGTCCATAATATTATCTTGCTTGCAGTTTACATTTGAACTGTCAGTAAGCCTTTTTTTTCTTCTCATACACCTCGGGTACTTGATTTGTCAGCTTTAAATAATGTTCTCGGACTCTTATCTGTTACTGATGAGGTAAATGGCAGAGTTACTGTATCTCCTTCCTTCTCTGTCTTCCCTGGTCCGTTTTTGTAAACTTTTCTTTTGTTATTGTTATTTCTGGATTGTCAGGGTATATAACACTTACATGCTCTTCCATCATCCAAACCTATGTTTGTGCTTCATTTTTTGCTCCTAGGTGAATGTATTTAAGACTCTTGTGCTAGAACCCAAGGCATTTCTCACACTGCTGTGGATTATCCTCTGGAAGTTTCCTCAGGAACTGCTGTGGAGTAACGTTCCTTGAGTTTTTGCAGGTTCAGAACTGTTTGTTCAGAGTCATTACTCTTGGAGAATGATTTGGATAAATATAAAATTCTTGGCTCAGATGTTGAATATTTGGGGATTTTTAGGCATCTCTCCAGTGTCTTGAAGTGTTGAATGTGGAGAAATCTGAAGTCAGCCTGATCTTTCTCTCTTGTAATCGAACTTTCAAATGCTGGATCAAAAGATTCTGTATCTTTAAAGTCCAGCAACTTTGCCAAGCAGTGTCTCAGTGTTGATGTTCTGGGTCAGTTTTCCTGACCATGAGAGGCCTTTTCAACATGTAAAATCAAGCCTTTCATTTCAGGCTGGTTGAATTGTATTGTTAAGTATTTGTTTTCCTTCATCGTTCTGGTTCATTTTATTTTTTATATTTTAAGGGAGTCTAGTATTGGTTCTCCTTCGTGTGTCTTTCACAGCTATAATTTTATCTCTCATGTCTGTAACTCATTTCATTTTGTGTCCTTTTATTCAAGTTTCACATACCTGTCTCTATATCCCTTATTCTGTTTTCTTCAGTGTCTATTCTGCATTTTGCACCTTAATGCTTTTGTTTTCATTTCTGTGGTGTTTATACTATTTATTTCTACTTCTTCCTTGAGCTTTGCCAGCCACAGTTCATTGTGAAATTTTTGAAATGAATAATGTTTCTACCTTTTGTCCTTATTTTTTCTTATAGACTCTCTGCGTTGGTTCTGAAGCAGTTATCTCTATTATTACTGTTGTTGTTATCTGTCTATAATCTATATGGTATACATTTTTTAACCTTTCTATCTAAATTCTTTTTTTTCTATTAAAATTTTTAAATTGAAGTATAGTTGATTTACAATGTTGTGTTAGTTTCTGGTGTACAGCAAAGTGATTCAGATATATATACATATATATATAATCTTTTTCATATTCTTTTTCATTATGGTTTATTACAGGATATTGAATATAGTTCCCTGTGCTACATAGTAGGACCTTGTTGTTTACCTATTTTATATGTAATAGTTTATATTTGCTAATCCCAAACTCCTAATTTATCCCTCCCTCACCCCCTTTCCCTTTTGGTAACCATAAATTTGTCTTCTATGTCTGTGAGTCTGTTTCTGTCTTGTAAATAAGTTCATTTGTATCATATTTTAGATTCCACCTATACGTGATATCAGAGGAGATTAGGCTCATTCATGGTGGTATGGCCATAGACAACATGAGATCATATGATATTTGTCTTTCTCTGTCTGACTTACTTCACTCAGTATGATAATCTCTAGGTCCATCCATGTTGCTACAAATGGCGTTATTTCATTCTTTTTTTAACAGCAGAGTAGTATTCCACTGTTTATGTATACCACTTCTTTACCCATTTATCTGTCAATGGACATTTAGGTCAGCGGTCCCCAACATTTTTGGCACCAGGAACCAGTTTTGTGGAAGACAGTTTTTCCGCGGATGGGGTGGGGGGATGGTTCAGGTGGTAACGCCAGCGATGGGGAGTGATGGGGGAGCGATGGGGAGCGGCAGATGAAGCTTCGCTCGCTCGCCTGCCGCTCACCTCCTTCTGTGCGGCCTTATTCCTAACAGGCCATGGACTGGTACCGGTCTGGGGGTTGGGGGGCCCCAATTTAGGTTGCTTCCATGTCTTGGCTATTGTAAATAGTGCTGCTGTGAACATTGGGGTGCATGTATCTTTTCGAATGAGAGTTTTCTCTGGATATATGCTCAGGAGTCAGATTGCTGGATCATATGGCAGCTGTATTTTTAGTTTTTAAAGGAACCTCTGTACTGTTTTCTATAGTGGCTGCACCAATTTACATTCTCACCAACAGTGTAGGGGGGTTCCCTTTTCTCCACACCCTCTCCAGCATTTGTTATTTGTAGACTTTTTAATGATGGCCATTCTGACCAGTGTGAAGTCGTATCTCATTGTAGTTTTGATTTGCTTTTCTCTAAAATAATGGTGTTGAGCATTTTTTCATGTATGTCTGTATGTCTTCCTTGGAGAAATGTCTATGTAGGTCTTCTGCCCATTTTTTGATTGGGTTGTTTGCTTTTTTGTTATTGAGTTGTATGAGCTGTTTGTGTATTTTGGAAATTAAGTCCTTGTCGGTTGCATTGTTTGCAAATATTTTCTCCCAGTCTGTTACGTGATATTATATATACGATTAATGCTGTTATTATTCTTATTCCAGCAGTGAATAATGATGATAATGCCGTTGTTGTTGTTGGTGGTGTTATTCATAACGGAATGAGCTGAGTTTTCTGAGCCAGCTCATGGGTGGGAGGTCCTGTGTGGGGACGGGCCTGGGCAGCCTCTGATGCTCCCTCCTGTGCTCCATGAAGATAGACTGCTGCTGTGAGCCAGTAGGGTCCCAGAGGGTCCAAGTCACCTGTTCTGTCCACCCAGTCCCTGTAAACATTCAACGTGCCCTCACCTTCAGGCCATGTCATTGGCACTTTCTGAAATCTGTCCCTGCTGGACTCTCCCGTCTCTTTTTTTTCTTCTACTCTTCACTTCCCCTAACTGAATCTCAGTCCAGTCGCAGCCTGTTTAGGGCACCCTTACATGTACTTTGGATTATATTCATCTTCAAATTCTGTGGAAACCACAGTCTGTGTAGTTTATAATTCTCTTTTTGCTTTTGTGTGACTTCTAGGGGGAGAAGGAATAAAATGAGGAGAAGCCTACTTATTTACGTAGCCATGTTCAGACTAGAAGTCTTGCTTCTGAAACCAACTTGGAATCCATGTACTGTTGATATTCTTTTGCAGCACTGTTGTGTGGCTTAATTTAAAGCCTGGGGTTCTTGGTTGTAAGAGAAATTTGCTTTATAAAATAGAGTTTTCTCTCAGCGAGGGACAAAGAATACTTGGAACAGTGTTATTCTTCACGATAATGGTACTTTTAGTATCTACCAATTCTGGATAACTGTCTCAGGAATCCAGAAAAGATGCTTTTACAAAGCAATTATCAAACTTGTATCATTTATGCCTGCCAGCTCTGAGAGTGGCTGTCCTGTTTATTGATTTCTCATCCAAAGCTGGAGGATGACTAGAATTTTGGCTCCCAGTGGTGACATCAGAACAGCCCTGGGTTATAGTGCAAAGGGTGCTCTCATACACACAGTTGGTAAGGATATAAATTGGTGCAGGATTTCTGGAGGGACTCTGGCAGTCTGTATCAAGAGACTGGAAAAAAAAATCATACCCTTTCACCCAGTAAGCCTATTTTTAGGAATTCAGCTTACAGATATAATCAGAGAGTCAGAGATCAATGCCCAAAAATAATTACAAAAAATTAGAAACTGCTTAAGTGATCAAGGGTACTAGTTAAACTGTGGTGCATTCAAATGATGGAGTAGAAATCATTCATTAAAATAATCTTTCTGTTAACATTTCAGTGATGTGGGAAAATGCTTATGGCACTATGTTAGGGTAGGACATAAAAATCTATAAACCTTGTGATCTTAGTTATGTAAAATATGCAAAGAAAACAACTGGAAAGAAATCAGCATTAATAATGATCATTTCTAGTTATGAATTATGAAACAATGGAGTCATACTTATTTGCTGTTTATATTTTGCTGTGTTTTGAAATTTTTCTGCAGTGAGCACATCTAATATATTTTATATTGGCCTTTTATTTTTAAGTTTTAAGGACATAAATTAATGTGGGACAAATTCAAAAGGTATAAGGATAGATAGCAAACATCTCTATCTCTCATTCATTTGTTCACTCATTCATTCAATTGCCTACTTCTTCTCCCTGGAGGCAGCAGTATTATTAGTTTCATGGGCATACTTTCAGAGTTATTCTATGCAAACCAAGTAACCCCCCCCCCATAGATATCTTTTTTCTCTCTCTTTCTTATATAAATAGTAGCATACCTATATGTACACCATTCTGTTCCTTTTTTTTAACTTAGTAATATTTCTTGGCAGTGATGTCATATCAGTATATAAAGAACTTAGATTCTTAGGAATTCTTGCATAGAATTTCATTCTTCACAAGTATCTCAGTTTTAAAAAAATCAACACAAACTATTATGAATCCTTTTTGTTTGTTATAAACAATGTTGTGATGAAGAACCTTGGACATATGTCATTTCAAACATGTATGACTTTTATAATCAGTAACAGCTGATTACAACTGTCAAGAGGCCTCTAAGAGGTGGCTTGTCAAAGAGACAAGTTCTTGTCTGTGTCCAGCTCAACAACGCCGTGTTGATTGGAACAAGACTGGGATGGGCAGGAGAGACAGAAAGGAAGGAAGCTCTTTCATGGCTGAGGGATGCAAGCTGTGTCATAGGTATAGCATTAATTAAGTTAGGCTTCTTTCCCAAGTAGCAGTTAGTCCTCTTTAGAAAGATTTGTCCACTTATGTCCATGGAACATCTCATCTAAAACTCAATGCTCATAATCTACTGCTATTATCTCACAGTGTCACCTCTGCAAACTTAACCTCCTTTGACTCTTGTGGTTACCCTATGAAAGAGGCTAGAGCAGTTAATATGCTATCTCATGGACAGGGACAGTTAGCAAGCACTGGGTCCCCCATTTGGTTACTATTCTAGTGTAGACAGAGCCAGCTCTCCCCGGTTCCAGCCTCCGGTCTCTTCTTCCTGACCATGATGTACGTGACAACTTTAGCCTTCTCAGCTTCTTTCTTCTGACAACCATTTATTGCAGGACAACTCATTTGCTTACTAGGGGCAATATTTCACCACCTGCTTCTCTTGGAGATTTTACCAGGATGTCACATTGATTAAAACTAGACCGTCTATGTTTGATTTCTTCATTGAGATTTTATGGCTCTGGTGGGCTATTTCCAACTAAAAATATTGCAGCTATTCTCATTGGCACTGAACTTTAGGGTCTCTGTCTCCAGTTTATCTCAGTGTTGGAGCAGACCCAGAGCTGTTTTCTGAGGAAAATCTTGGCCCTGAATGGGGCTACTCAGTCATCTCACCTCAAGTTTATATCCTGGTTGGGCTCCTTACTTTATAGGCAAGGATGTCAAACATGCTTTTTGCTATGCTGGCTGTTAAGCATGAAGATCAGCTCTTAATCAGCAATGTGGAGTGTCTGTCCTCCAGGTCCTTGTTGGAGAGCAAAACCCTGAATTCTTTGCCAACACTCAGCAAAACTCTAGTCTTCTACTGTGATTGCCTGTATATCCTTTATTGCCACCTGTCTATAATACCTTTCTCTCCTTCTAGAATCGAACTTAAAATTTTAATATATTCATTAATTCAGTCAACAGGTAGGCATAGAGCACAACTAGGTACTAGGACTAGGTACAAGTCTACGTATTGGGAATACAGCTGTGAACAAGACAAAGCTCCTACTCTCAAGGAATTTATATTCTATTTGGAAGAGACAGACACACACTGAACAAATAAACAAGTGAAGATACAGTATGTCAGATAATTGTAAGTGCTGTAGAGAAAACTAAAGCAATTTAAAAGAGATAAAGTGAAAGTGTGTATGTGTGTGTGTCACACAATTTCATATAAGTAGGTTTGGGAAAGTTTCACAGTCATATAACATTTGGATAGAGATCTGAAAGAAGTGAAGATGTGAGGCACTTAGAAGAGCATTCTAGGTGGAGGGCATCGTGGGCACTGAGGTCTTTAAGCTTAACTGGGCTTCTCATGTTTAGGGACCAACATGGCTGGAACAAAGAGAGAGAAATGAAAGTAGAAAGAGTTGAAATTAAAGAAATAATGGTGGTGCATGGGAGTGCACTGTGGTTAGGGTGGGTGGCCTGTAGGTGTATTGGGCAGTGTTCTCCAGATGTGTATATTATTATATATGTATAATATACTATTATATATACTATTATGTAATTAAGAGAATTATGAGGAATCGGCTCACACAGTTATGGAGGCTGAGATGACCCATGACCTGCTATCTCCAAGCTGGAGACTCAGGAAGCCAGTGGTGTAATTCCAGTCTGAGAGCTGGCAGGCTTGAGACCCAAAAAGAGCTGATGTTTCAGTCTGAGCCTTAAAGAGAAGACCAATGGCCCAGTTCACATCAGTCAAATAGGAGAAGTTCCCTCTTACTCAGCCTTCTTGTTCTATTCAGGTCTTCAACTGATCGGACCAGGCCCACCCACATTAAGTAGGGCAATCTGCTTTACTCAGTCTACAGATTTCAGTGTTAATCTCATCCAGAAACACGCTCACAGACACACCCAAAATAGTGTTTGACCAAATGTCTGGGCACCCTGTGGCCCAGTTAAGTGACACATAAAATTAACCATCACTGTAGGCAGTAGTAGTTCTGGCTTCTGCTTGGAGAGAGATGGGGAGCCACTGGAGAGGTTTGAACATGGGAGTGACTTGAGCTGACTTAAATTCTAGCAGGACCCCTGGCTGCTGTGTTGAGAATAGACTAGGGCAGGGAGGAGGGGGAAGGGCAAAGTGAGGGCAGAGAGAAGAGTTAGGAGGCAACTGAAATAGACTATGTGAGAAATGAGGGTGGCTTGGACTAAAATGGTATTGGTGGAAATGGTGTGAAAGTGTTCTGCTTCCAGATACATTTTTAAGATAGAGCCTCTGGGGCTGCACAGGACTTTGTACTGTTGTGCCAGCACCTCTCATTTTTCACTGTAATTATTTACTCCTGTATTTGTTGCTATTTTATTAATCTTTGTGAAAATAGCAACATGGTAATAATGGCTAACATCTATTTTTTTAAAAAATTAATTTATTTTTGGCTGTGTTGGGTCTTCGTTGTTGCGTGCGGGCTTTCTCTAGTTGTGGCGAGTGGGGGCTACTCTTCGTTGCAGTGCACAGGCTTCTCATTGCAGTGGCTTCTCTTGTTGAGGAGCATGGGCTCTAGGTGTGTGGGCTTCAGTAGCTGTGACATGCGGACTCAGCAGTCGTGGCTCGGGGGCTCTAGGGTGCAGGCTCAGTAGATGTGGTGCATGGGCTCAGTTGCTCCAAGGCATGTGGGATCTTCCCGGACCAGGTCTCCGACCCATGTCCCCCACATTGGCAGGCGGATTCTTAACCACTACGCCACCAGGGAAGCCCTGGCCAACATCTTTTGCGCTATACTCTGAGTCAGGGACTGAGTACACTTCATACATGTTATCTCCTTTGATTCTCACGTCAACCCTATGAACTTATTATTTACGCAATTTTATGTAGGGTGTTCATCAGGTATGGAAATATGGATAATATTAATTATATTTTAACAGGTTGAACATGTCCATGATGACATTTTGTATATTTGTCTCTGTTTTCACCCTTACAGACATCCTGTAAATGAGGTTTAGAAACATAGCTAAGTCTCATGCCAGTCAATGCCTAGCACTGTGTTTAGTACCGTGCAGGTGTTGAAAATAAGCCATATTCATTCCTTCACAGATATTTCTGAGACCCACTGTGTGTCAAACATATGGAGGACACAGCATTGGAAAGATAGAGTTCCTTCCCTCTTGAAGCTTGTGTTCTAATGGAATGGCATACTGGGGGGGTCCATGAGTAATCCTTTTTGGTGTGAGTGGAAGAATAGAAAAAGGCCTTGGAGTGGTGTGTAGGCACAAGATAGTTGGAACCTTGTAAGCCCAGGTGAGGAGCTTTATTCAGATAGGAAGCAATGGCTCTAGTTAGGTAAAGACAATGAGAGCTCTGTGTATGCCAAAGGGTTGTGTCTTCACGGCTCATCTACTGTGTCTTCCCCCCACCCCAATTCTCCTACAGTGCAGTTACAGAAAAGTACTGGCTAGACTAAAACTTCTGTCCCTTCGACTTGATGTTAGGCTAACAGGACACCTCCTCAGTGGGACATCAAAGCAAGTGACGGAGCAGCAAGAGAAGCCGCCTCCAGAACTGGGAGAATATGTTGTCTCTGCTGCTGCCGTTTAGAGGACAGAATCGCCTGCAAACAGCTGTGGTTTGCATTTGAGCATGTGGCTGGGCCTGGTACAGTCCAGATTTCACCCGAGTGCCCTTAACGAGCCGGCAGCTGCTTCTGCCGCTGCCTCACCATCCCTGCCCATCGCCGCAGCCTGCCCGCCATCTCCACGGCAATCTTCTCTCCAGCTGGCGGTTGTGGGGTGGGGTTGGGGGAGCCAGAAGCAGCTAGTGCCTTCGGATATCCCATCACCTCTGGCACTGCGGCCCACCAGAGTAATGGGCAACACAGGGAACACCCAGCGTGGTCAGCCCTCCTTGGAACTGCAGACAAAACACATAAAATCAAAACAGCCCTTATGCAGCAAGTTTAATTTCAGTATGAGTCACGGTCAGCTGGTGGCATTTCCTATTTGGGGGAAGATCCGGGTTGCAGGTTGCAGTCGACCCTAGGATTATAAAGACCTGGGTTCTAATGTTGGTTCTGCTACTAGGAGCTGGATGCTATTGGGCAAGTCCCTGAACGGCAGTGAGCTGGATGGAATCAGAGCAGATAATAACTGCCATCACCACCACCACAACTGCATTTTATTATGTTCACTATGTGCCAGGCACTGATCCAAGTGTTTTCCATGTATGAGATCCACAAATATCAACTATCTCTATTTCAGTTTGCGCCCTCCCCCCATTTCAGAAGAGTCATTTCTTCCCCGCACCGTGAAATCATACGTGGAACCCACATTTAAAATAGAACCGCTTCGTTAGAAGCAGAAACAGGGGACAGGACTGCCACTCTTCACAGCCATTTAATGTTCCCTCTTTCCCTGAAGTGTCTCCACTGAGGATTATGGCTGGAAGACAGCTGGTGGGAGTGCGTTAGCCTCCTGTGGCTGCTGTGAAAGTGGTGGCTTGCAGCAACACACGTGTGCTCTCTTGCAGTCTGGAGTCCAGAAGTCCAGTCAGTTTCCCTGGGCTAGAGCAAGGTGTTGGCAGGGTGGGGTCTTTCTGGAGGCTGTAGGGGAGAATCTGTTTTCTTGTCTTTTCTAGCTTCTCGAGTCTGCCTGCATTGCTTGGCTTGTGGCCCTTCCTCACATCACTGCATCCTCTTGCTTCCATCCTCACATGTCTTATTCCCTTCTGTTGTCAGATCTCTCCTGGCCCCCCCCTTATGAGGACCCTGGTGATTACATTGGACCCACCTGCAGAAACCAGTGTAATCTCTGTATTGAAGGATCCTTAATTTAATCACATCTCCAAAGTCCCTTGTGCCTTGTAAAGTAACATTCACAGATTCCAGGGATTAAGATTGGGATATCTTTGGGGGTCATTATTCACTGTACCCCAGGGACCATCTAAGTCTCCTCAGCCTAGATAGCTCTTGACTACACTCAGAATTGGGCACATGGAGTCTTGCCAATAATGCTCACTTACGTATTGATTGATCCTTTTCGGAATTTTCCCCCCTGTCATGCAGTGCAGTGGATCGGGCGGTGTTTGTTCTCGGAGCCTTAGTTGGGTGGAGCATGAGGCCAGTGGACATGGTGAGGGTCCTGTGCTCCCCACCAGCCACGCCAGGGGTGTCTTTGATCACTGTGGCAATGTCAATGACAATTATTTCCCCCTTCGTAATTAGCTCCACTCAAGCTGAGTCTAAATGATATCAAAACAGCCAATTTGGTCAATTTACTCAGTTTGTCAATTTAGTAGAAAATTGAAAAATCAATTAAATTAGTGGTTTGAGTGATTTGACAGGTTGTCTTTCAGACTCAATCCAGTAAGGAAACCCTATATAGACAGCTTCCAGAGATGAGAGTCCCACCAGACGAATACTGTTGATTCTCCTAACCAGGCATTCTATAATCACGGTGATGAAAATAATACCCTTTCTCCACATTTTCAGAGATGATAGCTATTTCGAGAAGTCCCGCCGTGATGATCTAATTTTGTTGTGACAACATCCTGAGATAGAACAGCTGAGGAAACTGAGGCAGGGAGGCTAAATAAAAAATTTCAAGAGAAAGATAAATATGATATCACATATATGTGGAATCTGAAAAATAATACAAATGAATTTATTTGCAAAACAGAAACAGACTCACAGACATAGAAAACAAACTTATAGTTACCAAAGGGGAAGTGGGGGAGGAGGGATAAATTAGGAGTATGGGATTAACAAGTACACACCACTATATATAAAATAGACATACAGAAAGGATTTACTGTAAAGCACAGGGAGCTATATTCAAACTCTCGTAACAACTATAATGGAAAGAAAAAAAAGTGTAACTGAATCACTTTGCTGTACATCTGAAACTAACACAATATTGTAAATCAACTATACTTCAATTAAAAAAAAAGAAATTTAAAGATTCATAGCAACAATAACTACATACTCCTCTTAAAATATACTAAGAACTGATTTAAGCACCTTCCATATATCAGCTTATTTAATCCTCTCCAGAAATCTATGAGGTAGATTTTTATCCAGATATTATTAGCCAGATTTTACAAGGAGTAAGTTAAGGGCAGAGCTGGGATTCGAACTTGGGTCTCTTAACAACCTGCTTTTTTCTGTAGGTCAGGAGTTCTCAACTTTGGCACAAGAGAGCATGAAAATATAAGTAGTCATACACATAGGGTTCTATACTGCAGCTCTATTTGTAATAGCAAAATACCTGGAAGTCGCCCAGACACCGCTATGTCACATCCCACGCTAGAATACCATGCCTCTGTGAAAAGGAGTGACGAGGATCTCTATGTAGCATGAGGGAGCAGTCTCTAGAAGTCAGTAAAGAAAGCTAAGTGTGTGGTCTCTGCTACGTTTATTTGAGACTGTGTGTTTTCTGGTGAGAAACTCTACAGGACACTAGTCCACATTTCTTGGTTAATTTTTTGCACAGTGACAAAGAAAGAGATAGAGCAGGCACCTCTGGATTAGAAGTTTAGGAGATTATCAGTGAATTGTAACAAGGAAAGGTTGGGAAAAATTTAAACTGATTTAAGTAATCATATTGTTGCTAGTGGTTGATAGTGTTATTTGGAGACTGTTGGGTGTGGTAAGGGATAAAACTAATTAATAATTATGAACTCGGATACTGGGATTATTTTAAAAAATGGAAGATGTTACACATGTAACACTGAGGTCAGTAAAAACCCTGTAGTCCAGGATTTGAATTGGAGTATGATGTATGGCTGAACCACACTGACTCCGTCTTGTCAGCTCCATCTTAGGCCCCCAGTCCTACCTCTTCCCCTTTCTGCATGACTGAGCTTTAGCCTGCTCACAAGAAATGCGGCCAAGCCAGATAAGTTCCCTAGCAATTTTCACCTTTGCCTTCATCCGCTATGAAAACTGGAAAAATGAGTTTTGCTGATGCAGATGGGTTAATGGACATGAGAACCCCCCCAGGGGGAAGAAAAACCCCTGGTTCCCATTGGTGCAGACATGCTTCTCACTTGGTAGTCAGATCTATTTTTAGATCCTTTAAAACTCCCCTGTACCCCCCCTTTTTTTTTTTTTTTTGGCAGTATGCGAGCCTCCCACCGCTATGGCCTCTCCCATTGCAGAGCACAGGCTCCGGACGCGCAGGCTCAGCGGCCATGGCTCACGGGCCCAGCCGCTCCGCGGCACGTGGGATCCTCCCAGACCGGGGTACGAACCCGTGTCCCCTGCATCGGCAGGCGGACTCTCAACCACTGCACCACCAGGGAAGCCCCCTGTACCCCTTTTTGATGCATGGAGTGCAGCCGTGAATGCCTCTGGATTGCCGTCCGCCTGATCCTGCCTGT
The DNA here is from genome assembly GCF_963455315.2 of Globicephala melas. Lineage (NCBI taxonomy): Eukaryota > Metazoa > Chordata > Mammalia > Artiodactyla > Delphinidae > Globicephala > Globicephala melas. The sequence continues at coordinate 11,560,022 of NC_083328.1, read as the reverse complement.
ATATAAGTTACCTGCAATAAACTTCTAATTGCACTTTGGGTTCCCTGCTTCGGTTTTCAGTCTCAAAATTCCTTCTCAGTTTGGAGGATATTATTCAATATCTCTTCCTCCCAAAAGCATGATATAAACTCTTTTTTCCCTTAAAACATAAAATATTTTCCAGCTTTATCCACTGCAAAGGCCCAGAAACAGTCACCAACTCAGTAGCAACAGCACCCTTAGCACCTGGATTGTGGCCTCTAAATACTATTTCGCATAAAACCAAGCCAGGACCTCTTAGAAAAATGGATGATTCTAGTTTGGGACAGGAATGTACCTATGGGCCTGAAGCATCTTGTCACAGGAGTGCAAGGAAGCTGTCAGTGATGACAAGGATTATCTCAGGAGGACTCAGAAGAGAAATTAACAGGCTCCCACCGACCAAAGGTAGGATAATTGGGACAGAATTAGAATAACAAATTGAAACACATTGAGTATGTTTATATTAATGAGTTCTTAATAACAACTATGAACGTCTCCTCACGTTTGGCGGATGCTAGGGAACCAGCTCTTTATTTTAAAAACTGGTAAATAAAGAGAAAGTATCAAGCATTTCTGCTGCTTTTCCTATTTGAACTGTTTCTCAGGTAACCCCATGGCTGATAAAAGGAAGTTTCTCTTTATAGAAACATTGCAGCTGCTGAAAGAAGGAATCATAGATTTGGAAACCCTAGATTTTTAAAAGAACCCTAAAAAATTAATGAATCTGGGTAATGATTATTAACAACTAACATCATGAAAAAGAGGCAACTAGACTTTAAATATCTTTGATTGGAGCATACAATACTACCTATGAAATAGTCTTATCAAATAATTCAAATCTGAATTTTATTAGGCCTCCACATCTAATGACTAATTTACAGGAAATACGGGGACAGGGGAACATGTTAAACCATGCCATGGGGATTCAAACAGCAAGATACAGACACTGAGAAACTCTACAGGAAACTTGTCCTCATTTCTTCGTTAAAAAAATAAATTTCATAATAAAAGAGAATGAGATAGAGCAAGAACCTATAGATTAAAAGAATTTTAGGAGCTACATCAACAAATTATAACACACAGACCTTATTTGCATTCCACCTGTAACAAATGCCTAAAAATATATCAAACAGCAGGAGAAATTAGATTTTGATAGATTTGAGGAATTATTGTTATAAAGATACCTTATTATTAGGTGTGATACAGTATCGTAGTTATTTTTAAAAAAGGAGTCCTTACCTTTCAGAGATACATACTGAAGTTTGACATGTGGGATTTGCGTCAAAACAGTTGTATTTGGGGGGGTGGTGAGAGGTGGGTGGGGACAGAGGTGAAACAAGATTGATCCTGAACTGTTAATTACTGAGAGTTGATGTGGTACATGGGAGGTCAGCATAATGTCCATCTGTGTTGCGTGCTCTTAAAATATATAACAAGTTTAACAATTTATAGAGAAAGAATTCTTACTGAATTGCCTGCGGTAGGGCCTGGGCTTAGTTTTGCTTTTGTTTCTATTTGAAAGCTCTCTCTGTGATTTTTAATGTGCAGCCCAAATTCCAGAACTTCCTTTAATTTTCTTGACCTCTCCCCAGTGGAGTTTCGAATTCAGTCCCCCTAGAGAGATGCTGTACTGCGGAAACGACCCTTCCCCATGTGATTGATCTCATCTTTACATATTTTTTTCAGCTACCTCAGTTGCAGGGTGTTAAGATCTATTTTTCTATTAGTTTTTCTAATTTCCCCAGCTGGTTTGAAACTTCAGGAAGTTAATAGTCATTTTGCACTTGATTTATTTTGCCCTTGAGGCCTGTGAGAATGCTTGCCAATAATGAGCTGACCCATTTTTAGAAACAGGGTGTGGTTCCTAAGATGTCCCTGTCTCCTTTGTTCAAAGAGGAAATGCCCATCTTCATGGGCACCTGCAGCAACTCAGTTTGTGTCAATTTCAAAATGCTCGGGAGAATGCACACAGTCTCTACAAGGAGTTAGCTATCAACGGGGGAGGGGGGAGGGGTGTGAGCAGTTCCCTAAAGGGGCTTCTACCCACATGTTTGAGTATTCTGTCAGGTCAGGGAGGGCCATTAGGAAGCTACTTCAAAGGACCCCATGGGCCTAGAGGGCAAGGACCTTTTGCACTTGGAGCTGATAAACTCCCAGGAGCAGTGTGGACTCAAGAACCACCCCTTAATCTCACGGACAAAGTGTCAGAGGAGGGCAGAACTTCCCTGGAGCTTGGGGAGAATGTTGGATCTATCCACTGTGTCCAGAAACATGTGGTGGGTACACCCTGTGCGGTTGTCCAGGGTTGTTTAATGGTCTCTGTCACTGTCTTGAAATTCCTAATAATTTTTGAAACAGAGGCCCCTTTATTTTCATTTTGCACCGGGCCCTGCAAATGATGTGCTGGATGGGAGGAACGATTTTGGATGTGACACTGTGGGGAGGGTCAAACCACCTCGTGATCCAGGCCCAAATGATCTTGTGCTTGATTTGGAGGACTGTGTAGAACGAAAACAGCAAGAAAAACCAGGAATGGAGAGAGAGGGATGCCACAGTGAGCAGGAGATCAATGCGAGTATTTTTAGTACTGGTGGAAGGACTTTTCGCCTCCAGTGGGTCTGTTTTGAGCTGATGCCAGCAGTGAGAACAGGGCTGGGGAGATCAGATGTCTTCAGTTTAGGAGATAAGTGTACTTAGAGAAGCTGAGCCAGCCCCCCAGGACTGCCTGGGGGAGGGGGCCTTGTGGGCAGGAGCAGTGACAGTTCAGAGATTTCCTGCTCAGCGCTCTGAGCCCTGGAGCTGGGCCTCAAACCCAGGTGGGCCAGCTCTGAGCCCACCCTCCTGCCCATTTCATTTTTCTGGCTGTGCCGCGCAGCCTGCGGGGATCTTAGTTCCCTGACCAGGGACTGAACCCGGGCCTGCGGCAGTGAAAGCACCAAGTCCTAACCACTGGAGCGCCAGGGAATTCCCTTATTTTTTTTTCTCCTCCTGCCCGTTTCAGAGAGTCCTTTATATAGGCAGCGTATCCATTCACTGGCTCATTCACCAGACACAAACACACGTGTGCATTTTTACGTGTGTGTGTGTACATACACGTATACATACAGATACACAAGCACACACACACACACACACATCCACAATTCCAGATATAGTTTTAGGCCTTGGAGTTCTAATTGCAAACAGGACAGACACGGTCTTTGTTCCCATGCAGGAGGAGGCAGATGGGTAGGAATATGGTAGGCAGAGGTGGAGGTCCCGATAGCATCAGGAGACGTGGGGCGAGGTGTTCAGTGGATCAAAGTTCAGTCATCCTCTGAAATCTTGACCCAATCTTGAAAACAATCAAACCAGTGTTGTTTCTTTTGTTTTCAAATATGCCAGGTAATATGATTTGATTAAAAGAGACCTGATTTCATATCATCATAATAGCCAGGTTAACCTCTCAACATTACTCTCTAGCAGTGGTCCTCCAGGTGAGGTCCCTGGCCCGGCAGCATCAGCATCATCTGGCAACTTGTTTGAAAGTGAATTCTCAGGCCCCACCCAGACTTAATGAATCAGAAACTCTTGGGTGGAGTGCAAGGATCTGTGTTTTTCCGAAGCCCTCTGGTGACTCAAATGCATGGTGAGGTGGAGAACCACTGTCAAAAGCCACCTCCCCTTGGACCTTGAACTCTATTCAATTAGGGATGACTCTGATCCCCTCTCACCTTTGAGAACATTAACTGTTTATCAAGAAAGAGCCTTCACACCCACTGCCTCATGTGTCCTGATTCACACCTGGGCAGCCACACAGCCTCTTCGTTACTTTCTTGTTTCCAGCCTTTAAAATCTACCTTATGTAGTTTTCACTGAGCCACGATTCCTTGTAGCAGAAGATTTGGGAGGGCTTCTTGAGAAAAGGGACAAAATAGTGGAATGAGGTATTTGGTTGATTTTTGCCAGCTGCTGTAGTCTCCCCTCCTCTACCATCTGTCTGTCTCTATCTATATCTACCTACCTACCTACCAACCTGTCTTTCTTCTACTATCTATTGAGTATTTGCCCTTTTGTCAGTCTGTCCATCTGTGTACCTGTCTAGGTGTCTGTCTATGTGTCTGTGTGTGTATGTATATATCACCTGACAAAGGAGAGTGGAAAGGGAGAGAAAATAAAGGGGAAGGTGGGGTTTGAGTAAATTTTTGGACTTCTTGGAGCCTCCAGTTCTTCAGATGTTAAAGAACTGTGTGCTCATGCGCCTGTGTGCGTGTGCATGTAACACTACTATTTCACGTGATTACTATAGGGCTTTTAAAGGTGAGTACATATGACACCATTTCCGACTCATGCAGAAGGTGGTCACAGAAGCTGAGTCTGAAAGGAGAAGAGAAGGAGAGAAGGGAGGGGAGGGAGGGAAGTGTGAGGATGGGCTGCGCAGGAGGGAGGAGGAACAGAGGGCCGGAGAGGCGACAGGAAAGGCCTGTCCAAGTCCAAGGGGACTGACTTGGACTATAAGGCAAGTAGGTGGGGCCAAGGTGGCAGGGAGAAGGTTAAGTTTAATGATGGAGGGTCTGAGGACCTGGAGGGGGAAGTCGAAGGTGGAAGAGCCAAGTGGCATGAAAATAGGGTGCCCCAGAAGTCAGAGAGAAAAGCCCTTTTTAAGGCAGCTATTAAAGAACCTAAGTGAATGTACGTTTAAATGAATTGCATGTTTATGTTTCTGGAATGGAGGTGTGCCTGGGGATGCCTCTCCCACAACTCACCCACCCACTCCCCACCAAGCTGTGAAAATATATACCTGTTTCTCTCTCCAAGTCGTTCTACCAGCTAATTATCTGTAAAGATTCAAATCATGAACTGAAACTCCAGAGCTTTTTATGGGCATTAGGGGAGTATTAAATAGGAAGATTGGAAGCAAAATTACAGTTCCCCCAATAGATTTTTGGGGGGATTGATAAAAATCTGCTTTTAATTAAAAATAGAAAGCAGTAAGGCCCCCTGTACACAAACAGGAAAGCCTTTGGGGCTTAGTCCCCTGTGCAAATGTCTATGGATGTCTGCCGGGCTCCCAGCCTCAGCTGCCTGGTCTGTGGGCCTCCAGGAAGAATGATTGATGGGCTGGCTGGAGTTTTGACTGAGAGGTCTTGCTAATAGATACACGAAAGCAGAGGTTGTAATGCAGCTCACAAGATGAAGTAATGGGCTTGTCTCTATCTAGGTAGGGAATTCTGCCAAACCCTGTGTTTTAAATAAAATGAGGCTTTTGTGGTTCTTGGCATGGGCCCGCCAGTGCAGGCTAACCTTGGCATCTGTGTGCTGGGCTTTCTCTAGCTGAGAAATGTGGCTGAGAGTTGACGAGGGCTCAGGGGTTCCACAAGGGCAGGGATCCTGGGCTTGGGGACCCTCCCCACCAAGCCTGTTTCTTTTTCAGTAAAGGCATCAACTCAGTTGCTCAAGCTGAAAACCTAGGAGTCAGCCTTGATTTCTCCCAGATCTCAAATCTATCTGAAGTCTATTCATTTTTCTCTATTTTCGCTGCTTTCACCCAGGGCCTGCCACCAACATCTCTAACCTAGATGCTACAAGACTTTCTTAATTAGTCTGTCAGTTCTCTCTCTCTTTTTATTGGAGTATAATTGCTTTACAATGTTGGGTTAGTTTCTGCCGCACAGTGAAGTGAATCAGCCATACGAATACACACATCCCCACCCTCTTGGACCTCCCTCCACCCCCGCTCCCCGTCCCACCCAACGAGGCCATCACAGAGCACCGAGCTGAGCTCCCTGTGCTATACAGCAGGTAGTCTGTCAGTTCTCTTGCTCACCCTCCACCATCCACGCTCTTGCTAAAGTCAGAATTAATTTTTTTTTGAGATTGTGCATATTTTTTTTTACTGTGTCTATCAATCATCCATTTCTTTGTATTATTGAGTGTTATTCCATTATATGAGTATACCACATTTTGTTGATCTTTTCCCATAAGGTGAACATTTGGGTTGTTCCCCGTGTTTGGTTACAGCGAATAAATAAGGACATTCATGTATAAGTTGCTATGTTGCTAAGAACGCTCACATACAAGCATTTCTGTAGACGTGTATTTTCACTTCTCTTGAGTAAATCCCAGGAATGGAAGAGCTGCATCACTTGATTTGTTTATACCTAACTTTAAAAAAGACTTTATTTTTTAGAGCAGTTTTAAGTTCACAGGAAAATTAAGATGAAGGCACCCCTGCCCCCACACGTGCTCAGCCTCCCCCATCGTCAGCATCTTCCGCCGGAGCAACGCGTTTGTTACAACTGATGAGCCTACGTTGACAGATCATTATCACCCATAGGGTTCACTCTCGGTGTTGTGCATTTTAGGGGTTTGGACAGACGTACCGCTGACCCTGTACATTGTGCGTTTGAACTGTGCGGGTCCCCTTACACGTGGGTCTTTTTCAGTAAGAAATACAGTCCTACACCGTGCGTGGCTGGTTGAATCCATGGATGCCCAGGAACAGCAGATACGGAGGGCTGACTCTAAGTTATAGGCCAGTTAACCCCCATGTTGTTCAAGGGTCAACTGTGTAATGACATGTATCCATTATATAGTATCATGCAGAGTATTTTCACTGCCCTGAAAATATTCTGTGCTCCTGTTCACCCTCCTCCGCCACCACACACAGAATGATCTTTTTGTGTGAAGTCCTCAGCAGGAAAGTCAGTGCAGCCCTTTAAAACACACACTGAGAAACCAGATCACCTGGGTCTGAATTCCGGCTTCTACCACCTGCTGGCTGTGTGGGCTGGGCAAGTTACTTAACCTTTCCATGCCTCAATTTCCTCAGCTGTAAAATGGGGATAATGGCATCTACTCATGCAAATTTTTGAGAATTAAACTGATGTAAATGAAGTACTTAAAATAGTACCTGGTACTATATATGTTTGTCTCGGTATACATATACATGTTACTATGCATATAATGGTTAGCTATTGTGGTTATTATTATTCTCATCAATTCATCCTTGCTCCTAGAAAACTCCAGACTTCTCATGGCTCCCAAGGTCATGCGTAATCTAACTTCTGCCTGCATCTCCAATCTTAAATTCTCTTGCTCGCGACCTTCAGCCATCCTAGCCTCTCCCTCTTCCTCAGACTTGTCAAGTTCCCTCTTTCTTAAGCTTTTGTATGTTTATTCCCTCAGTCTGGAGTCCTTCTGATGACTGGTTCACTCTCTTTATGTGTCTTTTCAAATATCACCTCCGCAGAGAGGCCTTCCACTTGCAGTGTGAATCAGGGTGTGGCTGGTTGGCCATTGAGATCACATGGCGGCAAGTGCAGAACATGGACTGAAAGTCCTTCCAGAGAAGGTTTTCTGAAGCAGGAAGGCAAACTGAACGTGTGAGAGTTTCCTAAACCTGAGCGGGAGGTCTGGGCTGTCAGCGGTCCCTCTCACTGGTCCCTTAGTTGACAGATTCCCTGGGGATCTCACTTCCTCTCCAGTGGAGGGGTTCACTTGGATACGAATTTCCTAGATACACCTAGGAAGGGATGAGTGGGCCCAACTATATGACGAGGTTGCCTTGACTCTATGTAGGGTGTGGGAGCTGAATATGGCCCCCAAATACTCTACAGCCTAATCTCCAGAACCTGTGAATGTTACCTTACATGGCAAAAGGGACTTTGTGGGTGTGATTAAGTTAAAGATCTTGAGATGGGGAGCTTCTCTCCGATTATCCAGGTCGGACTGATATGATCGCAAGCGTTCTTATAAGAGAGGGGCTTGCGGGTCAGAGTCAGAGTCAGAAGAGAGGGATGCTTTTTGAAGATGGAGGAGGGGCTACAGCTCAAGGAATGCAGGTCACTGTTAGAGGCTGAAAAAGTCAAGGAAAAAATTCTCTCAGAGCTTCCAAAAGGAACCAGCTCTACAGACATGTTGACTTTAGTCCACTGAGACTAGTTTCAGCCTCCCTTTTTTTTTTTGACTTTTAAAAATTGAAGTATAGTTGATTTATAATGTTGTGTTAGTTTCGTGGATACAGCACAGTGATTCAGCTATATATATATATATATACACACACTTTTTTAGATTCTTTTTCCTTATAGGTTATTACCAAATATTGAGTATAGTTTTCTGTACTATACATTAGGTCCTTGTCAGTTATCTATTTTATATATTACTAGTGTATCTATTTTAATCCCAAACTCCTAATTTATCCCTCCTCCAACCCTTTCCCCTTTGGTAACCATAAGTATGTTTTCTATGTCTGTGGGTCTATTTCTGTTTTGTTTATAAGTTCATTTGTATCTTTTTTTTTTTTTTTAGATTCCACATATAAGCAATATCATATATTTGTCTGTCTTTGTCTGACTTACTTCACTTAGTATGATAATCGCTAGGTCCATTCATGTTGGTGCAAATGGCATCATTTCATTCAGACTTCTGATCTCCACACCTGTAAGAGATTAAAATTTGTGGTGTCTTAAGCCACTAAGTTTGTGGTAATTTGTTACAGCAGCGATAGGAAACTCATACATGCAGACGGGACCCTGACAGTTAGAGCCCAGGCTTCTCTCTGCCTGTCCCCACCAGTGCTGACTCTTTACATCCGCTTTCCCTTCTGTACTCAAGCTCCAGGAAAGTCAACCAGAGGCTGCTGAGGCCTTGTAGCTGTCTGGTCGAATGACATCAGATTCAGGTGATGGTGACAGCCATCTCCACTACTTCCGGACCTGACCTGCCCTCATTCTGTCTCACCTGTTAGGACAGAATTGAAAATATATGGCTCATATTACACCCTTGACTTAATTTGTTCTCTGTTTCTGACTCCTGGCCTGGACTTGTGAGAAATGCTGAGTGGGCCCCACCCAGGCCTGTAATTCAACTTTTGCCTCCCCATCTCCCTCCATTTATTCATTCCTCACCTCACTCACTTATTCATTCATTAAGCACATATTTATAGAGCATGTTCTATGTGTCAGGCAATGTTTTAGGTGCGTGGAATATGTCAGTAGGCAAAATGAAGCTTGGAGCTTATAGTATAGTGAAGGAAGAAGACAAAATGCAGTAAATATAATAAATCCATTTTTAATAAATCAATAATGCTTATCCTTATGGACAAAATAAAAAGTATAGCGGGGTAACAGGAGTGCAGGGGTGAATTGCAGGTTTAAATAGGGTAGACAGGGTAGGCCTTATTGAGAAAGTAACATTTGAACAAATTCTAAAAGGAGGTGGGGGAATGGGCTGGGCTGCTATATGGGGGAAGGACATTTAGGCAGATCCAGCAACCAGTGCAAAGGCCCTGAGGCAGGAGCACACTTGAGGTCTGTCTAGGAGGCAATGTGTCTGGAGTGGGAGGAGTGAGAGGCAGAGTAGTGGGAAGGGAGGTCACAAAGGTAAAGGGGACCAAACCACACGGGGCCTTGTGGAGTATCACAAGAACTTTGGCTTTACTCCCAGGCCATGAGGAGCCACTGGAGGGTTTTGAGTAGAAGAGTGACATACTGAGACTTTTTAAAGGATTGCTTTGGCTGCTACCCTCATAACATCCTGGTCAGTTGATTAAAAGATAGCTCTTGTCTTTAAAATGTTTACAGCCTAGTAGTGGTGATGAGACTGACACATACATAACAGTAATACAAGCCTGAAAGTAGCAAATGCAATGAAAGACACTCAGATTCTACAAGGGCTCTAATACTGTAAGAGGAGAGAGAGAATGATTTCAGCTGGGGTAACAGAAGGTGGACTCCTAGTAGGTAATTCAGAGGAGGGGCCATTGAGATGGGCCTTGAAGAATGCGTAAGATCAGACATGGAGATCTGGTGTTGGGGTTGGCATTGTGGGTCCTAGTGTGTGGAACAGAGTGAACCCCGTAGTTCAGAGGCTGTCACCTAGGCAGGTGGGTATCCGACCATGGAGTGCATGCCAGTCACCAAGCAGTTTGTTCAAAGGCAGATTCCTGGATCCCAGCTTTGGAAGTTCTCATTTGGAAGGTTGGGAAGGGTGCATTTTAATGGGCACATGAGTGATTGTGATGCAAGTGTGGGGTTGCCCTGTAAGAAATGTTGTCTTGGGCTAAATAAGGGAATGCAGTAGGAAGTGTGTTTGGTCGAGTTGGAACTAACAGTCTGAGTCCAGAGTACCAGACTGGGGATTTGGCATGTTATCCCATAGGGACTATTGGATGGCTTGGAGCTCCAAGTCTGAGCTCCAATTAAAGGCCTCTAGCAAAGACCTGATCTAAGGCAGCTTTTTTTTTTTTTTTTAAATAAATTTATTTATTTTTGGTTGTGTTGGGTCTTTGTTGCTGTGAGTGGGTGGGCTTTCTCTAGCTGCGGTGAGCGGGGGCTACTCTTTGTTGCGGTGTGTGGGTTTCTCATTGTCGTGTCTTCTCTTGTTGCGGAATGTGGTCTCTAGGCACACAGGCTTCAGTAGTTGTGGCACGTGGGCTCAGTAGTTGTGGCACATGTGCTTAGCTGGTCCATGGCATGTGGGATCTTCCCAGGCCAGGGCTCGAAACTGTGTCCCCTGCATTGGCAGGCAGATTCTTAACCACTGCGCCACCAGGGAAGCCCAGGCAGGCTTATTTAAGAGTTATTCATCAGTCATGTGCAGAGTGAGGCAAACACACAGGGGAGGGAGCAGCAATTGCACAGGTGGGTGTGAAAATCAGCCTGAAATGGGACCAGGGCATGGGGGATGGGAGGTGTGAGAGATGAGAGGCCAATGAAATGGACTGAAAATGCCACATGCAGAAGGACTCCATCCGTCTTGATCACCTCCTGTGTGCTTGGCATGAAGGAGATGCTCAAGAAACCTTTCTGAAATGAAAGAATTCAGAGGACTTGGCTACTGCTTGAATGTGGAGAGCAAGAGAGAAAGAAGAGAGAAGTAAGGAGGAGGCCACTGAGTACAATAAAGGCTCAAGTCATGAGGGAAACTCAGGAGATACAGAAAATAAGAGAAAGACACAAACAAAGCAAATGAAACACAACTAAACAAAACCAAAAAACAGAAAACAAACAGTGGCTCAACCAGAAGACAAAAGATCAACCATGCACAGCAGAAGACTTGGGCTCTGATCCCCAGAGCTTGCAGACAAGTGGGGCTTGAAGAGCTGAGTTCTTGGCAGTAGTTAAGAGGCCCAGCCCTAGAGTCAGACTTCTGGGGTTCAAATCCTGGTTCTACCTCCTACTAGCTGTATGATTTTGGACAGGTTACTTCAACTCTGTATATGGCTCAGTTTCCTAAGGGTGGTTGTGAGATAAAAAAAATAATACTTGCATAGGCTTACAGCAGTACCTAGCACATAACAAGTGTCTGATACACTTAACGGTTACTGTTATTGTTGTTAGAAGAGAAGGGAGCCCCAGTTGAAGTTGGAAAACCACGAGGCAGCTACATGGGGCTGGGGTGGGGCTGGGAGGTACCTATTGGCTCTGTTGCCTTCAAACCTAAGGTCCCTGGACAGAATGATGGGGCCATGCAGTCTGTGGGCCTGGGAGGCAGGAGGCAGCTTCTTGGGGTGATGGGAGAGAGAAGAGGGGAGAGAGAAATTGATTGTGGGGAGAAATGGCTAGACTTTGAGCTCTAAGGATACCGAGAAAATGAACACATGGCTTCCATAGTGAGGGTCCTTCTTGAAGGGAGCAGAACAAACCTGCCTGGGCAGGGCAGCAGCTAAACTTCCCGATGCCCTAGGGGGTACTTGGAAAATGCTCCAGAGCTGTGATTTCAACCAATAGCCCAAGCAGATGGGTTCAATAAAGCCAATGGTTATTTACATCAATGCAAAGACTGTGTGTGTTTATTTCTGGCTCCTGGGGTCTGGAAAGGAAAAGGAATGATTGAAATGAGGAATGTGGTGAAAGGAAAAAATGGACAATCTAACAAGGAAAAAATGTTCATGCTTAGCCTAATCCCTTTCATCCCGGGGCCTCTGAGGGCTCAGTGAGGGGATCTTGTAAGCCCTCCAAAGCCCTCAGACCCATACCAGCTGGCATCCAAGGCAAGGGCCCTGTGAGTCACTCTCCTGCGGTCAGGGGACAGAGGCCTGGCGTGGGAATGGAGGAGGAGCAGAGGGGTGCCTACTCGGATGTGCACGGGGGCTTGAATACTGCCCCACCCTTTCCTTGCGCTGTGACATCGGGCAAGACCAGAACCGATCTGTGCTTCAGTTTCCACATCTGTGAAAGGAGCAGAGTCATCAAACATCCCTCGTAGAGGGGTTGTAAGGATTGAGTTACAATAACTGGGGAAGTGGGGAAATCTAGTACCTGAAGGAACAGGCTAAGCCAACCCAAGCCCCCGGAGGCAAGGGCTGGGCTATGATGGTTTGATAGGGGGAATGGTGCCTGGTGGGAGTGCTTGTCTGGGGCACGCATGGTGCTCTAGTTGCCGCCTGTGGCTTTTGAAACTGCTGTACATTTTCTGGCCATCGCCTGCCTGTGTGTTCAGGGGAAATGCTCTTTCTCCCCAGGCAAGGGAGCCTGGCGTCTGGTTGCCTTCTCCCTCCTGAGCCTTGCACTTGGGCTCCTTGGCTGTAGTTTGGAATCAGGGCTGCATCAGAACCAGTGGGAATGCCTGGGAGAGTGACCTTGGGGGAGGAGGCCTGGCTGAGGCCCCCCAAATCTCTTAACTCCTACTTTTCTCAGGGGAGAAGAAAAAAATTAAAAAGAGCAGGCAGGGTTTTCTAGGTCCGTAAATGCCCTGTCCACAGTTCTTAGGGGTTCCTTATGAATCAGACTTAGTGCCAAGTGCATGGCTCTTTAGATAAGACCTGGCAGCTCCTCAAGCGGAGCATTTTAAGGGCTTTCTGATGCTGCACACACTTCACCAGAGCCTCGCCATGGGGACGCTACCTCCTGACGGTGCCCCTCTCCTGAGGTTCCGGATGCTGGAAAGCTGGACCCTTGGACCTGGACCCACCAGTGAGCTGGGAACCATTATTAAGTCAAGGTCTGGTCTTCTCCTTCATTTCGTCCCATACAGTCCTGGGCTGTAGAAAGGCTTTTACCTTTTATTTTTATGCTGGGTGAGGATACTGGCTCAGTTGCCCTATGCCCGCTAAATAGTCAGCGGTGGAGCCTGTGGGCAAGTGCCCTCCCGTTAAGAAAGCTCTGTTGTGTGCATTCTGCTGCCTTTTCCAGATGAGAGGGGTTCTAGGTTGGGAGCACCTACAAAGCACGCTCTCTAAGTCACTTCTGAATCCCAGGCAATGCCTGGCACAGGATAGGTGCTTATGACCATTGACTAAGTGGTTAAATGAAGCACAAAAACTGGCTCCTCTGCCAAACACACCAAACTGGAGAGGGAAGCAGTGGAAACCATGGAAGGGTGGGAAGTGGGATGTATGAATCCAACTGCAGGACTGGCCCCATAACGGTATGGGGATGGGGGAGAGGAGAGCCTGCTGTCCAGATGACAGAGCCAAGGGGCACGGGTGAACTCCGGCTCCATTCAGCTGCCTGTAGTTTCCAAAAAATCCCCCAGTGCAGGGGCAGTGGGGCTGTAGGAGGAACCTCTGGAGAGTGACATTTCTTGAAGTTGGCTGAGTAGCAGGGCTTTGGTTATAAATGACTGATCCCACCTGGCAGGAGTCTAGGCAGTGCCAAAGCTTTCAGGGCAGGGTCCTGACTTCAGAAATACGGGTCTGGTAAGAGTTAGGCAAGGAGGGCAGGACCCAGCCAAGGTGGTTGGAGTTAAAGGAGAGGTCTAATTATGGACTGAATGTGTGTGTCCTCCCCCCAGTTCATAGGTTGAAACCTTATTCCCCAACGTGATGGCATTTGGAGGTGGGACCTTTGGGAGGTAAATTAGGATGAGATGAGGTCATGAGGATGGGGTTCCCATGATGGGAATAATGCCTTTTAAGAAGAGAAAGAGACAAAAGATCCGTCTCTTTGCCATGTGAGGATACAAGGAGAAGACGGCCATTTGCAAATGAGAAAGAGTGCCTTCGCCAGACACTGGATTTGCCGATGCCTTAATCTTGGACTTCCCAGCCTCTAGAACTGTGAGAAATATGTATTTGTTGTCAAAGCCACCTGGTCCGTGGTATTCTATTATAGCAGCATCCTCTCCCTCCACATCAGCCTAACTGTTCAGTGTTGGTATAGAGCTGGAATCCAGTTTTACAGTGTAGAGAAATAGACTCCACCTCTCGATGGTGGTAGGAGCTGTTACATTGCAAAGGGTGTGCATATAGGGTGGGGTGGGGAATGTAGCTCTTTCTGCAAACAACTCTGGAGCGATCTTCAACTCCTACCTCTCGCAGAGGACTGGTTGCCCAGTGCTATTGGATCTACCTCTGCAGTATCTGTTCAGCCATGTACCTATTTCCATTTTCCATCACTGCAATCCCCTCTTTCTTGCTTGAACTTATGCAGTGGCTTTCTAACTGGCTTCTGTGTCTCCTGTCTCCCCCTTGCACCCCAATGCATCTTCCCAGGTGCTTCTGGAGTGATCTTCCTAAAGCACATCTGACCAAAACACGTGTGCTCAAAACATTGACAGCATCCCATTGCCTACAGGATAACATTCAGATTTCTCAGCACGATATTCAAGGCCTTCTGTGATTTACTTTTTTGACAACATTTCCTGGCATTTTCCACCCACACATTCCAGAAACACCAGACTTTTCTCCATTCCCTGAAGGTTCTCATCACTTCCCCTTTGGCTAGCATACTTCCCTCCACTTCATTGTAGACTGCCAGCGTCCCGAGCATCCTCCATAGCCGAGCTCGAATATCTCTTCCCTGCATCACGTTCTGTGATTGCCTGCATTTCTGTGCCTATGAGGCACTTTGTCTACAGGTCATTGAGCAAACACTCATTCAATTAACTTGCGCGTGTGTTGGGTGCTGGGGTTATACGGTGTGTCTTGTCTGTTTTGCTTATTTGTTTGCTTGCTTGTTTGTTTTTCCTTAACCATGAAATTGTGAGCCCCACAAATAAATGGAATATGCCTTCTGGTGTGTACCAGTGCAGTAGGTGTTTAGCAGACCCTTGTAATTCAAATCGAACTAAAACGCATTGGCTTCTGGGCGAGGAAGAGAGTCACCTTGTGCTTCATATGAATGATCAGAGTCCATCGATGTGGAATACAGTATAAGATGCACTTAACGTTAAAGTGCTACTGAACATAATTTGATCTTTCTTGGATGGTTCAAAAGCTCTCCAGAATCTTGTAGTGCTGCAGGATCATCAGTGCAAGCACCCGTTCTCATTGTGTGGCCCTGCCAGTCAGGAGTTCAGGTTGGTAGAGTTCTGGGGAAATCAGAATTCTTTTTTTTAAACCAACAATTTGCCTAAGTGTTTTAAAAGTACATATTATAATCAAATGCTTGATTTAAAAAGCTTTTTTTTTTTTTTTTTTTGGACAAAGCAGATTAATTCTGGTGAGCTGTGGGGTGGATGAGAGTATAATTAATAGTGATTATCTGGGAGCTGAGCTCACGTGTTCCAGTGCTTGAAGTTGAGGTTTCTGAACTGAAAACACAGCAGCCACATCCTGGGACAATTACACCAGTGCCACTAAGGTTGTAAGGTAGCACACGACAGGAACATAACTGTTCTTGTCTTGTGCAAATAACACTAGGCAGGAGGGGTCCTCAGATCAGATTGGAAGATTGAGTGATCTCTTGCGTCTGAGTTAGGAACTGCTTTCTCTCTTTAGTCCGGGCCTGGCCAGAGGGATAGAGCAGGTCTGAGCTGAGGGACTGGATACTTTGGGAAATCAGCAAACACGACTATAATCTCCATGATGTAAAACAATCTGCTGGACTTCTTTCGGCTTCAGCTCTTGGAAGTTGTCACTCCTGTCCCTGACAATGAAAAGAAGGGGAACAAACTGAAAATCAGTAACTTTTCTTGGACTCCTCAGAGAACTGAGGTTGACAAGCAAACCACCACTTTGAAGTCTGGAGAGACAGGCAAATCCAGAGAGTCACAGCCAAGGCTTGTTTATCTGAACCTGAAGCCACTGGGGCCATAAGCAGATAGGAACACTTACGTGGTAATCTTGACGAATTGCTGGAGGCTGAGTGTGGACTCACCTGAGAGTGAGAAACTCCTGCATTGGGTGATTGCAGCATAGAGAGAGTGATTGACAGGGATGTTATAAGGGGTGGGAGGGACAAATTGGGAACACTGTTATAAGATACCTGTGCTTCATGTGAAGTGGTACAGTCTTATTTGAGGTGGACTTAGATTAGTTAAACATGCGTCTTGGAAACTCTAGGGCAACCACTAAAAATTTTTTAAAAAGAAGTATAATTGATATGCTAAGAGAGGAGGTAAGATAGAATCATATAAAACACTCAGTTAAAACCAGAGCAGGCGGAAAAAGAGGGAGAAACACCCCCCAGAGAACAAATATAACAAACAGAAAACAATAAAACAGTCATCGACATGGGAGATAGTAGCCCAGCTTGATCAATTATCACTTTAAATGGGAATGGGCTACCTCAACTGAATTGCATCTGCAAAGACTCTTTTTCCAGATGAAGTCATATTCACAGGTTCTGGGTGGGGGTAGGTCATGGACATATCTTTTGGGGGCGTTACCATTCAACCCACCACAAGGGGTTTAGGCCAAATAAACTCCAGGTCTCACTCAGCCCTCGAAGTCTCTGACATAAAAATGACAAAGCGCAATGATCTCTACTATATAAGGAATGAATCCAAGTTGGTAAGAAAAACATCAGCACCCAAAGAGGTAAATGGACAATCCATACATACAACAGGGAGTTGCTCCAATAAGTAAGCAAACATTCATGGGAGTTCTGCTTTCCTCATGCTAGAGAGACGCAAACTGAGACTAAAACCCCGTGCTAGCAAGCATGTGATAAAACTGATGCTTACATGTGGACCCAACCATTTATTCCCAGGGACTGGCTCACTGTAGGCACTTATATTGAATTGCTGCTGGGTGTGTTAATTGTCAAAACACTTTGGGGGAAAAATGTGGTAACATATTCCAAGAACCTTGAAAATAAAGGTGTCTGTTGCTGAAAAAAAAATGTGAATGGTCTAAAAACACCAATTACAAGACAGTTTGTCAGAGTGGATTAAAATATAAAAAGAGACCCAAGTATAAGTTGTTTATAAGAAACCCACTTTAAGTATAAAGACTCAGATGAAAAGTAATGGCATGGAGAAAGAAATGCCCTGCTAACTCTGGTTGGAAGAAAGCTAGAGTGGCTGTGTTAATTTCATACAAAAGCAGACATTATGAACGAGGAAAACTATCAGGGATAAAGAAGACATTGTGTAATTTGAATTCTCCAAGAAAACATAGTAATCCTAAGTGTGTACGAGCCTAATAAACTGTCAAAACGTGCAAGGCAAAAACGGAGAGAACCACCAGGAAAAGCAGACAGATCTGCTCTGGCAGCTAGAGACTTCAGCAGTAATTGGTAGATCAAGCAGGCAGAAGATCAGTGAGGATATACTTGGCCTAAAATAACCTGCTGTGTTACGTGGAAAACGTACTTTTCTGTTGTCCTTATTTCCCTAACCTCTTTGAAATGTCTGAAGAGACGACCATAGGGTAAATCTAGAAACTCTATTGGAATTTAATTTGGTTTTTAAAAAAACCCTGGTTCTATTAAAGTGAATAATTATCCTGCCTTTGGTTTATAAAGACAGAAAATAATGGTACTTGTATGACCTTTCATTTGTATAATCACTGCTTTATTTCAAAGTACTTCTATGTTGGGGATGAGAGGTGGGCGAAATGGGTGAAGGGGGTCAAAAGGTACAAACCTGCAGTTATAAAATAAGTCCTGGGGATGTAATGTACAGCATGGTGACAATAGGTAATAATACTGTCTGGCATATTTGAAAGTTGCTAGGAGAGTAGACCTTGAAAAACACAAGAAAAAATCATAAGAAATAAATTTTTCGTAACTGTAGTGATGGATGTTAACTAGACTTGCAATCATTCCACAATATATACAAATATTGAATCATTATGTTGTATACCTGAAACTAATATAATGTTATATGTCTATTATACCTCAATTAAAAAAAAAGTATTTTTGTGTGCCTGAGTTCATTTGACCCTCACAACCAGTATCTGTAAAATGGGTATGAAAGTATGCACCAGGCAGATCTTTTCACTTCCCTTTTGTAGGTTATATAATCTAAGATTCAAAGAGATGAAGTCACTTGGCTGTGATTACCTAGTTAGGAAGTGACAGATCTGGACAGAAAACCCAGTTCTTTCCATTCTTACCCCGCTATTCCTTCCACTCCACTAGGTTTCCTCTGAAAATAACTGGGTTTGAGAGAGATCTCGTCGCATACTGCTGTTTTGGACTTTGTAGATACAGCATTAAGGGAGACACCCCCGCCAACACACTCCAACATCTGTATAATATCCCCTCCCAAAGATGTTTTCTGAAAACAGCAGCTAGTGTTTATGAAGTCACTCTGGATTTGACAGGATGCTGTCAAGTATTCAGTGCCTCCCGCCTCCCCTCCCTCTCCCTTTTCCTCTGGACCACTCCCTCCACCAGTACCTCCTACAGACCTTTATTGGAGGCTTCCGTTGCCTCAAGAACAGAGTCAGAGAAAAAGGGCTTCAAATGCTTGGCTTTTTATTTATTTATTTTTGGCTGTGTTGGGTCTTCGTTTCTGTGCGAGGGCTTTCTCTAGTTATGGCAAGCAGGGGCCACTCTTCATCGCGGTGCACGCACCTCTCACTATCACGGCTTCTCGTTGCGGAGCACAGGCTCCAGACGCTCAGGCTCAGTAGTTGTGGCTCAAGGGCCTAGTTGCTCCACGGCATGTGGGATCTTCCCAGACCAGGGCTCGAACCCGTGTCGCCTGCATTAGCAGGCAGAGTCTCAACCACGGCGCCACCAGGGAAGCCCAAATGCTTGGCTTTTAAGATGCAATCCTGGTGCAAATCAGAGAGATTTTGGAGAATCAGTATATATATGTATTTTTTTTTTCTACTTAAGATGAGATTTTGAAAGAGGGGACTCTCACTGGGGTGGGTTGGGATGATTTGTAAGGCGGTAAGGGGCCTGCCAGTGCTGTACCCTGCCTCTCCGCAGCTCTCCTGATGCCCTGTTGCCAAAGGGAGGTGAGTGACAGAACTTCCCAATGAGTGTGAGCACCTGAGCCTAGGGGGCATGGCTGCTTTGCAGGAGCTCTGCATGGTGTGGTCCGGAAATTGCTGCAGGAGTCTAGGCTGGGGGATGAGAAACCAAGTTCCTGATGGCCCTGAACCAACAAGGTGAGGGCAGCAGAAGCTTGAGGGCTCCAAGGCCAGGGTGGCAGGTAGCTGAGCAAGGGTGGACCCAAAGGCTCATCATTACACAAAGGGGACACTGCCATGCAGAGCATAACAGCTGTGGGGCAGAAACCGCTGCAATTTCCATCTGCATTTCCTCTGCCACCTTCTACTACAGGGACCCAAAGCGTTAACGGTGTTTCCTTAGCTTTCACTGCAGCTGGGAGTGGCCGTGGTGTCACCAAGCGACAGCCACTAACTTCCAGACTTCGTTTTTTTGTGAAGAAAATAAACCTCTTGGTTCCCAAGCTTGAGCATGCATCGGAATCACCTGGAAGGCTTATTAGAACACAGATTGCTGGTTCTGATTCAGTTGCCTGGAGTGGAGCCCGAGGATCTGTATTTCTAACAAGGACCCACGTGATTCTGATGCAGCTGGTCTGGGGACCAGACTTTGAGAAACACTGATTTAACTCACCGTAAGTCAGGACAACAAGTATTTGCAGTGGAACACAATCCTAACTGATACCAGGTCATGCCTGAAACCAGATAGTGACAGAGACACCTTAACAAATGTCAGCTTGGAGAGAGGTGACCTGAGGACTTGACAGAATGCAGCATCCCAAAACACAGCTTTATAAATCTACTGAGAGTGGAGGGCCAGAACTTAAACGCCAGAACGGGGAGCCAGGCTGGAGACAGAAAAGAAGATGCGGAATTTGACTGAGTTCGCCATGTATTGGCAAGACTAAAGTTTTCAGCTGGGGTTGTGGGATGGAAATTAAGTTCAGCTTAGAAAAACAAAGTTAAATTTTCTTGTCCTCTTCTGAATAAATGGCTTGTGAATTCATACGTACATATTTAAGAGGGCCTCCTTAAGTTTGGGAAGGGAAAAATAGAAAGCCCACAGGGAAGTATTAAATGAGTAATGTTCGGCTTAATTTACTGTTTATGATTTTTAGATGAGTGAAAATTGACTGTAATTGGCAGCCTGAAGGAAGATAGTTTAAAAATTCATTAACGCACACACAGGTCACATTCAAGGAAAGGGTTGCAACAGAATCCCTTCGTAACTGGGATCTAAACATCCCATGCCTACTTGTCTCCCTATTTCAAACTATTTGATAAAACAGAATGCTGGTGTAGTCAGAAGTATTCGTGCATCTTCTTACGATGGGCTCTGACCTGTATTATAGGCCACTTAATGTGCAAACACACTTACATAATTGAAAAACAAGACAGTGAAATGCAGCATAGTGAAATGTCAAGTCAATGTTACCCATTTACCTGCATATAACACAAGTATGTACCAAGCACTGGTTGTAGGTTGGGGTGTGCTGGGAGGGGTATGCAGGTGAATATGACATCTCTCCAAGTGGATTTTAAGTTCCTTGAGTGGAGGGGCTAAGACAAATCACCAGTGTCTTTAGGATTAGGTGGGGTATGGCAAGTGCACTAAAAGAGTTACTAAAAGGGGTGGGGGACTCATGAGAGGCCCTTGGTAAATTGGAAAGGCCAATGTTTGAGGTTCCCTTGAATTATGGGGGGGATTTTTGATAGTGAGGAGCAGATATTTTGGCCGTAAAAAGAGACCTGAAAGCACATTTCGTCTGACCACTGACCGGAGGTTTTACTTCCCTTCAGGGTATGTCCACGTAGTCATCGTCTCTGGTCATCTCATCTCTTCATTCATTGGCTTGTTCAGCGTGTCTATGATGAAGCTCTTGTGTGTTGACGAGGCAGTGAGATGGTGAGCAAACCCAGATTTAGTCCCTGCCCACCTGGTGCTCATGGTCTAGTAGGGGAGACAGCAAACAATGAAACAAGGAGTCCTCTGGGGCTAGGAGAGCCTGGAGTAGGGCAATGATCTGCTTTCTGAAGGGATGGAGCCTGAGCCTCTCAAGAGCTAACGGACGCAAAGCATGAATTAGGTTCAAGAAGGGAGAGAAGAGCTTTCCAGGTGAATGGAACTGCCCAGGCAAAAGCCTTGAGGCAGGAGAGTCTGGTGAGAGGTTCTCAAGGGGGCAGAGGGAACAGGAGGGCAGAGAGGAGGGTGAGGCCAGAAAGAGCAGAGCTTTATAGGCTGCAGGGAGAGTTGTGCTTTTGAACCCTAAGGACATTGGAAAATCTTAGAAGGTTTTAAAGCAGGGGTTGAATGGTAGGGGAGATGTGTGTGGGAAAAGGGGATTGTGAGTGTGTGTGTGAGAGAGAGAGAGAGAGAGACATAATCAGATCTGTATTTTGTAAAGATGCTTCGGTTGCATCTTGAAATGCACCCATTGACAGGAGACCCCTTACCTGTCCGTTTGTGGACAGCCTGATCGGTTAGAAAGTAATACTTTATAATAGGTCACATATCTTTAGATGTTCCAAGGTAACTAGCAGGTACCTGCACACTTTCTGAAGGTGAAGCAGACCCTGATCCTCCACCTGTTTCTCATCTGACTTTACCTGAAGTCCCCTCACCACACGGGTCTTTTCCCTCAGAGCCTGCTAGAGTCTGGCCCCTGAAGTGTGATGCTCAGAGCAAACCCAGAAGCACGGTATAGTCTGTCTGGCATGTGTGTAGCTCCTCTCTCATTCTAGAAGCTACACTTTTAGTGCAAGCTAAGGTTGTGTTAATTTTTTTGGCAGTCAGATCACACTATTGACCCGCGCTGAGCTTCTTGACAACTCTAACTCCCCAGGCTTTTCATATAAACTGCAGCTGCACACTGTTCCCTGTTCCCGCATATGTGCCTTTTGGACCCAAGGGCAGAACCTTACATTTGTTCCAATTAAATTTTATCTTGTTAAACCCAGCTCATCACTCTATCCTGTCAAAAATGCCTGGAGCCCTTATTAGATTTTCCAAAATATACGCTGTACTCCCACAAGTTTCCACCCATCAATCTACACATATTTGAATGCCTTTTCTGTGTCAGCTCTGTTCTCAGTATGGAGGATTTAGAGATGTTTAAGGCTCTGTCACTGCCTTCAGAGAACTCACATATATGTATAAAGGCAAGTATAATACAGTGTTTGCGGTGTAATAAAAGAGGTACTGGGTTTTATGGTAACAGGTGGAAAAAGTCCCTAATCTAGACCTGGATGATGGCCTGGAGCATGAGGGAAGGCTCCCTTGCAAGGGTGGCACCCTCAATAAGTCCTGTATAAAAAGCAGAAGCAGAAGATATAGGATAGATGGTATTTCAGGCAGAGGGCAAAGGCTCAGAGGCAAGAGAAAGCATGAATGTACATTGAAGAACCTGCAAGCACTTCAACTACTAGGAGTATAATGTATGGTGGGGAATAGTGAGCCAGACCATAAAAGACCGAGGGCTTTGGACTTCATCCTCACGGTGACAGGGAACAGAAAAATGAGTTGAAGAAACACCACTGAGGCTGTGAGTGGAGGGGACTGAGCACATCTAGAGGTGGAGAGGGCACTGGAGCTGTTACAGTGCTCCTGTTGAGGGCTGATGGGGGTGATAGATCTGGGATCAGATCAACAGGTCTTGGTAATGTTTGGGAGGAAGGAGTGAAGGTTGATGCCCAGAATCCCAACTTTGGCATCTGAGTACATAGTGGCAATCTTCATTTGGATAAGAAATTAGGAAGAGGAATAGGTTTCAGTTTGGGCATTTGAGGTTGATGTACTGAGACATCTGGTTAGAGATGTCCAAAAGGCAGCTGAATACATCCATCCATGGGGTCTGGAGAGAGCTGGGCTAGAGGTAAAGATTTGGGGATCACCTGCCCGGAGACAGTAGTTGAATATGGAGTTGATGAAAATGTTCAGGAAGAGTGTATGAAGTAAAGAGAGGCTGAGATGGAGCCTTACGAAGTTAGCATCTATCCATCCATCCACGTATCCATCCAGCAAGCCTCTGATAGGTCAAGGACAGTAATAGATGTCCTCAAGGAGCTTATATTCTGGTGGTGATGGGGAGAGACAGGTAATAAACACACAATAAATAAGAAAATGAGATAACTTTAGGCATCCACAGTGGCACAAAGAAGATAAAATAGGGTAATGTGGAAGAGAGTGACTAGGTGAAGCTGCTTTAGCTAGGGTGCTAAAGGAAAAAGGAGGGGCATTCTGGTTGAGAACTGAATAGGAAGGAGGCATCCATGTGACAATCTGGAGGAAGATCACAAGGTGACTAAGAAACAGCAGGTGTAAAGCTCCAGAGACAGGAATAACTTGGCCTTCATGCACAAGACAAGCCACAACAGCTGGGGAGTGTCCTAAGCAAGAGGAAGGAGGGTGGGGAGGGACGGTGGGAGAGAGGTGGGGGAGGTATATTGTAGGTCGTGTAGAATTTTACAGACCTTGCTGAAGAGTTCAGATTCCATTCTGGTTGTGATGGGAAGATTTGGGGGGAATTTTCATTAGTGATATAATGTGATCTGATTTATGATTTTGAAAGACCATCATTGCTGCCACGTGGAGGATGTATTCTAGGCAGGCAAAGTGAAGGCAGGAGACCAATTAGGTCACTGTTAGTGGTCCAGGCAAGAGATGGTGGTAGTTTCACTAGGGAAGTCGCAGGGTAGGTGGGAGAAAGGGTCATATTCCATAGGGGTTTTGGAAGTTTAGCTGAAAATACATACTTATAGTAATCAAGGATATGCCTAAATCCTGTGCATGCACTTTTGTATGGCGGTGATGCTATTTGCTGAGATAGGCAAACCTTGAGGATGGAGCGATTTTTTTTTCTTTTTGTAGGAGGTGGGAGTAAATGGTTTGCTTTTTGTCAAGTTAGGTTTGAATTTTCTCTCTGTCATTCAAATGAAGATGTTGGGCAGGCAGTTAGAGATATGAATCTGGAGCTGAGGGACAAATTTAAAAGTGGTGATCACGCCTAGGCAGAATTCAAAGCCATGAGAGTGGATGCAAACTTCCAGAGTGAGAGAGGAGAAGAGAACAAACAGGGGAAGGCGGTTCATCAGGGAGACTGGAAGGAGAGTTAAAATCCAGTGAGGACCTAGATGAAGAGAACAGACTTGTGGTTGCCAAGGAGGGGGTGTGGACAGGGATGGACTGGCGGTTTGGGGTTGGTAGATGCAAACTATTACATTTAGAATGGATAAACAACAAGGTCCTACTGTATAGCACAGGGAGCTATATCCAGTCTCCTGGGATAAACCATAATGGAAAATAATATGAAAAAAATAATGGCTCTATGTGTATAACCAAGTCACCTTGCTGTACAGCAGAGATTGACACAACACTGTAAATCAACTCCAACTCGATAAAAAAAAATTTAAGAAAAAGCAATGAGGACAGGTTTTAAGAAGAGAGGTCAGTTTAAATGAGGACTGAAGAACATTCTTTGGCTTTAGCAAAATACAGGACGGTGGCGATGTCTTTGCCAGAACGTTTCAGTGGTGTTGTAGGTTGAAGATTATAAGTGGGAAGTGAGAATATGGAGAAATTACTGCACATCTTTTTCAATAACCTTTACTCTGAAAGAAAGCAGAGAGATGTGGTAGTAGCAATAGTCGGAGGGAGAGCTTTAAAAATAATACTCATAATTTTTAAAGATGGGAGAGACTTGAACTTACTTAAGATCAATGAAAATGGGCCATGGGGAGGGAGGACCATGTATTTTGGGAGACTGAGAAGACAATTGATGAAGTCTCTGAGGAAGAAGGAGAGTGGGAGATTCAGGTATTACATGGTAGGATTAGCCTCATATGAGGGAGGGAGAGCTCAGCCACTTAGATGGAGAGGAAAGGGCAAAGGGTGGCTATTGATGTGAATAAGTTTCACCTGATGGATTCTATTTTTCAGCAGGACTAGGGAGCAGTGGCATCTCTTAAAAGACGGGGAGGTGGAGAGTAGGGAGCAGAGGAAGAATCTGTAGTGTAAAATAGATGAACTATTATATAGGGTCGTGGGCTCAGTTGTGGATAGAGACCACAGTCCAAAGCAGGTATAATTTTTCTTCAGTAGAGTTTGGCATGTGGGGGGGGTACTCCTGAAAAGTAAAACCTCGGGAACTGATAAAGACACCACCTACGTTCTCAGGCGGGTTAGGTTAAGAACTTTGAATAAGACAAGCCAAGGACCGATCCCTGTGGCGTACCACTAGAGTTAATGCAGAAGCAAATCTTCTTCCACAGTCTGGCAGCTCTTTGAATTGTCGAATGTAAAGTTATCGTATGACTCAGCAATTCTACTCCTAGGTGTACACCCAAGAGAAATGAAAATACATGTTCCTATAAAAGCTTATACATGAGTGTTCATAGAAGATTTTTTAAAAAAATTATTTATTTTATTTATTTATTTTTGGCAGTGTTGGATCTTCGTTGCTGCGCAAGGGCTTCCTCTAGTTGCAGGGAGCAGGCTTCTCATTGCGGTGGCCTCTCTTGTTGCAGAGCACGGGCTCTAGAGCGCAGGCTCAGTAGTTGTGGCACATGGGCTTATTTGCTCCGTGGCACGTGAGATCTTCCCAGACCAGAGCTCAAACCCGTGTCCCCTGCATTGGTAGGCGGATTCTTAACCACTACGCCACCAGTGAAGTCCCTGCATTGTATACCTTAAATTGTAAATTGTGTGTAATAGTTATATCTCAATAAAGCTGTTTAAGAAAGTAAATACTCTTCTGATATTCATTCCATGAGAACAGAAGTTACTTTTTGTTTTAATAAGTAGCCTTTTTTATCCATTGAAAGACCTTATGAGAAATCTTGCTGAAGCTAGTATCCTATGTTGACCACATTTCCCTGATCTGTTGCCCATCTCAGGTTTTGGCTAGATCTGACCTGGTCACTTACTGAAGGGCTGGTAGAGTAGAGAAGGACTCAGATGTGATGATCAGGCACAGACCCATATACAGGAGCTGAGGGAAGTTTCCATCTGGCCCATGAAGCATCTTCCTTAATGACTATGGTCCAGGCAAGTTGTGAGTAATGGATGCCCAGATCACCATGAGGAGGAGACTACAATGATGGTGCCAATTGAGGGTCCTGATCGGAGGGTTCAGGTGGGTAGGAAGGTGGTTGGTTTTGGGGTTGTCATTCTGCAGATTCCTGATAGTTGATTTAGGGTTGAGACACAGGGCTTCTATTTTGAGGAAGAGGGTAGCCAAAACAAAGCAAGACCTGAGGCCAAGGGATCCAGGGTACCGGGCAGCTTGCTAGAATAGGTGTTCAGGTCAAGGACTGAGGCCCTTCTCCCTGAACTGAGACACAGGGGATAAGGGCAACTGTCTGAATTTGGGCCTGAGCTCAGGGACAGATGATTTGTAATAGCATCCCAATGCTGAGCCCCAGGAGATGAGGCTCTTACCTTTGGGCAGCTTTGGTCCTGCGTACTGGCATAGGGAGGCAAGCAGGTGGGGAGGGAGTAGACTCAGATGTGTGGAGGAGAAAGGCTGCAATGCCAAAGGCCAAGTGTGTGTGATCTCCAAGAGTCCTGTAGCCAGTGGAGAAACCGCCTGCGAAGCTAACCTGGCATGGCGAGTTCTTAATGAATCCTTGCTGCTTCCTTTTTTAAGTGCTCAGAAACCATCTCTTCTAGAATCTTTCCTGGATCAACATAAAGCACATTTCTTTGGACTCCTCTAGGGTTTAGAGGCAATCCGAATGGAGTAAGTAAGAGATGTTATTAGATGAGTGGCGAGGGAGGTGATTGTTTGGTATGTGGCGGGGGAGTGAGGGGAGCGGTTTAAAAAGAGGAACTAGGTGGAGGGGCTAAGACTGGAGCCGAGAGAACTGTTCTCCTCAAAGCATAGCCTGGGGACCAGGAGCATCGGCACTGCCCTGGAGTTTGTAGAAATGCAGAATCTCAGACCCCATCAGAGAGTTCAGAGAAACGAAATCTGTATTTTGACTGGGTCCCTGTGTGAATCCTCAGCCGTTAAAGCTTGAGCAGCACGCTAGATGAACCCCATACTCATTAGGTAGGAACCGCTGGGAGGGGGCCTGGGTATTTTCAACAAGCTCCCAGGTGATGCTGGTGCTTCAGATCCATGGACCACACCTTCAGCAGCGAGATTCTAGAGAAGGGACTGGTCTCCAATCGTAAGTGGGGACCGTGAGTAATGTGGAGTTGGGGTGGCGTCTGCATAGCACCCGATACTCCTGGCCAGGCTGAGGAATGGCAAATTCGGGAACATCCCTTGGAACCTGCATTAGTTTCCCACACAGGGACTGTTGACATTACAGCCCTTGAACAAGCATTACAAGGTACCCTACCTTGTGGGCTGCCAGAAATAACTGGAGGACCCTTTGACAAGGGCTAGTTATCTTCCTGAGTAACTTGGGGGGCTTGGATTCATTATAATGCGACCCTATTTTATCCTTCCCAAATGGTA
Organism: Globicephala melas; assembly: GCF_963455315.2. Classification (NCBI taxonomy): domain Eukaryota; kingdom Metazoa; phylum Chordata; class Mammalia; order Artiodactyla; family Delphinidae; genus Globicephala; species Globicephala melas. The sequence continues at coordinate 11,532,485 of NC_083328.1, read as the reverse complement.
AGTCCTGACATATTGGAGATTTTTTCTGTCTATCTATCTATCTATCATCTATTTCTTGATCTATCATTCACCTACCCACTCTCCTATATACCCATACAGACTATCACTTTGCTCTTTATTCATGAACTTTGACTTGCTATTTGCTGCTGTGCAAAATAGTCTGGATTGGCCATACATTGCTAAACTTTCCCATGAGGATGAAAGGCAGGGCTCTGAAGAAGGCGTATAGGAAGGAGCGTTCATTCTCCCTGTGGGATGGCAACTGCAAAGGTCAAAACCCTGGTACCGTTAAGAAACACCCAAAACAGACGCTCATGGGAGGCCACAGAGCCGAGCCTTTTACTGCCATGTCCTGGATGCTTTAAGAATTCTTGATGTGGTTGGAAGCTAATGTCTTGAAATGAAGTGTCCTGTGTCTTTTAGGCTTTGTGGAAATTCACTTAGAGTTAGTTGCATGCAGCCGTAACGGTCAGCAGTGGAAATCAGGGGTGCCTTCAATGACAACTGGTCTTCGTTAGCGAGCACAAACAACCCACAAATGGCCACAGATCGGCAGCTCATGGGTTTTGTGCAGTGGAAAATTGGCCCCCTTGGAAAGGCATGCTGGAAGGAGCAGAGCTGTGTAGCAGCCCTGGAGTCATCCGAAGCCTCGTGTCCCCACCCCCTAAACAGCTGCAAGCCCTGAGTGAGTCCCTTGACGTGGTGTTTTGCGATGCAGATGGTTTGACGGGCACAGCTGCCTGCACAGTGTAAGTGGCAGGGCCGGGGATCTCACTCACCCAGAAGAGAGGGCACAAAAGGGCTTCACGCCCTTCCAGCGACTCTGCTTCTGCCAGTGTTATCACTCCTCCTCCCAAGCTAGAAACCTTACTGCCAGCTCTGACACTGCCGTTGCCTTCCCCCTTCCTGTGGCTCTGGTTCTGCACAGCTTTATCTGGAGGCCTGATGTCCTTTCCCAATACTGGGTCAGCCGGGATGGGGAAGGAGGGAGGCTGGGCACACAGGGCAGCCACCTGGGGTAGGGCAGGCATGGGGGAGAGCTGATCTAGTTCCAGCACAATGTCTGAAAGCATCCACCAGTCTCACTAACACTAGAAGGGTGAGCTTCTAAGAACCCATCCGTCAGGGTTGCCCAGCAGCAGGGGCAGTTGGTTTAGGCAGGACAGCGTGAGAGCCTATGGCCCAGGCTCTGGCTGGGTCTGCAGAAAGGGAGCATTGGGAGGGGGAGGAAGGCAAGGCTGCTCCTTGGGCTTCCATGTGGGACTGCATCCAGATCTAGTTGGTGTCAGTGGGAACAAGGGGCAGGGGCTAGGACCCGGGGTCTGGAACTGGGAGAGTGACTTCAGGCTAAGTTCGCAGGGCAGTAGCACTGAGGTTACTGAGGCTGCCCTGACTTCCTCAGAACTGACTCCAGCCCCACCAAGAGCTTCAGCTTTGCCTTCGTGGGGCCATTAGCCCTGAAAGCTGGGCAGCTGAGGCTGTAAAACGAAGCAGAGTCCTTTACACTAAATCTGTTACCAGATCTGTTTTCTGTTCTCAGAGACCTTTGAGTTTCCCTCTCCTCCCCATTTCTGGTGCTAGACCCACCCCTTCGTATTCTGATGACTGTCCTATGCATCCTCTCCTCAGAGTTGGTCCCTGGAGAGGCAGTGATGGGTAATCACTAAAAGCTGCATTTGATATCCCAGCTCTGTGACTTTGGGTAAGTGACTGAATCTCACTGTGCCTCAGTTTCCTCATCTGTGAAAGAAAGTAAGATCATCATCATAATAATGATAGATGAAAAAATAATAAATCTACTTCATAAGATTGATGTGAGGATTAAATGACTTAATATAGCAAAACTCTTAAAATAATGCCCATGCTTTTTGCTGTTGCCACTACTGCTATTACTATACTTGTATTCCATACACTCCAACCCCTCGACACCTTCCCTCATCCTCCAGATGCAAGCACTCACCGAAAGTTGTGGTTTCTATTCCACAAGTATTTTCTCTCTCTTCTAATTGTCACCATGTCATTTTTGAGCCCTCATCACCTCTTGCCTAGAAATAGCCTTCAGATTGGCCTCCTTTGATTGGCAGTTAAGTCCCCCTTTGAGCCCTTTTCCACTCTGCCTCCAAGAGTGTTATTTTTAGAAAATGCAGATCACACCATGTCATTTCGGTCTTGCTTGCAGTAACTCCACATTGCCCATGGAACGAATTTACGCTTCGTCTGACCCCACGTCCTCTTCTGAACTCTGCCTGTGTACCTTTTGCTCCAAATACATTCAAATTCTCACTCTTTGACAAATCTGCCTCCACCTACATTTTCCCTTCTGCCTGGAATTTATTTAATTTTTCTCCCTCCCTCTCTCCCTCCCTCCTCCCTTCTCTCTCTTCCTTCCTCTCTTTCTTTCTGCCAAGTAAACTCTTCTTCAAACTTTAAAACCCAAATCAAGTTTTCCCCAGTTCCCTCAGTGCAAACACCCAGTAGACTGCAGCCCTTGCAGGCCAGGATAGAGTCTTATTCACTGCGTGCCTTTCACTCCCGGTGTAACCCCCACGTGGGCAGGAATGAGATGGCAAGTTAGGAAAACCTGTCCTGCCCCCATAAGGACATATGCCTGAGAGTGAGCCAGGGAAAGCGAGGTGGAGCCGGTAACTCAGGTAGCACCAAATAGGGATGTTTTCCAAATCTGCCTAAAATTTCAGATGTGTGGCCACCCCTGGGACAAGGCATCCAGACGACAGCAGTGGGTACAGAAGAGCCGAACTCCCTAATTTTTCAGCTTTCTAGGCAGCATCCACTTTCAAATTCGGAATATCTAGAGCGAGAGATTCAGGAAAACAGATTCAGAGCAGCTCCAGCTCCAGCTGCCATGAGTCGGACTGTGAGCACCTAGGGATGGAGACTCTGGAATTCTCTGAGGGGAGGATGTCAGCCCTGATACAAGGAAAGGGCCAAGGCTGCCTGAATCCACGTGGGATGTGAAACGGTGGGAGCCAGTAAGTAAGAGTGGTGTTGGTGACTGTAGGTAAAAGGGCCCATGCGGGGCAGAGCCAGGCTATTCCAAGCCACCAGGAACTGGGTTCTGGTCACTGTTGCTGCTGCATAAACCATCCCAAACCTTTTTAGGTGCTCATGAGTTGCCCACAGTTAGACATGGTTTAGTAGGAAAGGCCTGTCTTTGTTCTGCATGATGTCAGCTGGGTGATGTGACTGGGGGCTGGAGGATCTACTCTCAGATGGCTTCATGTGGCTGGCAAGTTGGTGCTGGCTATCAGCTGGGGCTGAGCCAGGGGCTTTGGTTTCCTGTCATGGGGGCCTCTTCTCGGGCTGCTCAGGCTTCCCCACAGCGTGACGGCTGAATTCCAGGAGTGAGCATCAGAAGAGAACCAGGTAAAGCAGTGTGTTGGGAAACAAGAAACACCTGGCTTTCTCGGTGGAAAAGCCCTATTTGTCATGTTTGCTGATTTCCATGATGTAAAGACCCCCATCATGGCCCATTTTAAGCCACTGAACACAGAGTTCAGAAGAGAGGTGCACAGTTGGTATGAGCCAGCTCCAGCACCCACAGGTGGAGATAGTCCTGGCCTTGGGGGTCACTTAGGGTCACTTCTGCAGAAGTCCTCAGACATGCCCATACTCAGAGGAAGAAACCTAGACCCCATCTCTTCATGAGAAGGATACTGAAATCACATTGTAAGAAGAGCTTGTAGGATGGGAGGTATTTTTGCTGCAATTTAGAAAGTACAACAGGCCATAGACTACAGAGGAAATGCCTGGAGAAGCCAGGTGGACGATGTAAGTGACTGAAGAGGCTGGGTGTCAGGTGACAAAGGCAGTTGCCATATGCCCTCAGTGTTGGGGAGAAACAGGATGGAGGAGGCCCTGGAGAGCACCCACAATGGGAGAGCCAAACACTTTAGAGCCCAGAGTCAGCCCTCAGGCCCCTTGTTGGCAAACTTAGGTTGAACAGTTTCCAACTCAGGAAAGACTGGAGGTCATAAATTGAGCCTTTTTTTTAAAAAGCATATTAACTTTCAAGACTTGGTTACAAAGATAACACACTGCCTTTTGGCTATTATTAGAATAATCTGAAATTAGTAGACTCAAATGACATTTGCATTCAAGATTCTGGTAAGCAGTGGCCCTATGAAGTGGTTCTCAAATCAGGCCCATTTCTTCTTGAGTCTGTCTTGTATTCCAAAGGCACAGTAATTGTTGTGTGTGTGTGTGTGTGTGTGTGTGTGTATATATATATATATATATGTAACACACACATGTATTATTGGCAGATGTCAGAGTAGGCGTTCAATAATATTTGCTAACTGAATAAAGTAGATCTGTCACTGTGTGCTGTGATTCCTGTTTTATTTGCCCTGTGAGTCTCTGTTTCAGAATGAGGAGTCAGACCCACATTGGCTGATTTAGCCAAAGGACATGCATGGCTGGTGACCATGGGCGTCAGGATGATGTTAGGGTTGGAATTTAGTGTGTGATCCTATAATTCCTCTTTGTCCTTTGCCACTGCACCAGGCAATGCCTCCTAAGACGCAGAGCCAGGCTTCATTATTCGAAGGCTGATTAGCAAGCCTGCAGATCGTCTAGACTGTGGGTTTCCCTCCTCTGATGAGGATGCCTTTTGGCAATACCTGCCCTGCCAGAGAGAAAGGAGGGGCAGGAAGAACAGTGACATTCACAGCGGGAAATTTTCATACTGGCTGGAAGCAGCTGCTAAAATTAAATGTATGGATTATTCGTGGGTTTCATTATTCAGACTATTCCTGTTCCCCACTGACACAGATAATTGGAAATTGACTATACTAGCTCTTTGAAAAGATTACAGGAACACAGTGAATGATTTATGTAGTTGGATGAATGGGAACGTGGGTCTTATGATGTTGTTATGTGTGTGCTAATAAAAGTCTTCAGTATACAGCTTTCAATAAATCATTTAATATTTACTGGGAACTTTCTATGTATCAATATTAAGTTTAGGAATTTGAAGAAGTAGGTCACGGTCTCTGACCTCCAGGGAAGCACGATCTGCCCGTGAAAAGTTATATAGCATTACAATGAACCAGTCCATGGTTGAAGCCAAGAAGGAATTGCTGTTAATTTTAGGCCTACAGACCACACAGTGCCTGATTCTTTCACAGACATTGTCTCCTTTATTCTTCTCAATGGTCTTGTGAGATAGAGGTTATTACCTCTTTTTTATCAATGCAGATACTGAGGCTCAGAAGGTTAAGTAAACTTGGCCATGATCCCTCAATCAGTGGAGCAAGTATTCAGTGTCAGTACCTTTTCGATTATACCCCAGTTGTCTTATTTGTTGTCTGTGAATCTTCAGATTCCATCCACCTTTTGTGAACACTAGGTGCCATCACGACTGTGCTCTTGCCTTTCAGCTTCACTTCATTTCATCCCTGTGGTAGCTCAGGAAGGCTAAGTTTGGAGGTATGCTGAGATCACAGCGGCACAGGGGGCAAGAGGAGGTACAGGCTAGGGCTTCCCTGGGTTGGGCTGGGGATGTAGAAGAACTGACAAACAGTCTGTGTGAACTATAGCCATGGTGGGAGAAGTGGGTTGGATTAATCCTGGAGTGCTTTGGAGAGAAAAAGCTGACCCTTGCACTAGGACTGAAGAGCAGGTGGGTAGTGCAGGCGGGGAGGGGAATGGGGGCAGTGGAGGGGTCATGAAGAGGTAGGTAGAGCAACAAAAGCAAAACCTCGGAGCAGGGAAAGTAGAAAGCTTTCTTTTTTGCTTTTGTATTTGATTTGGTTTTTTTAGTTTTTTTTTTTAATATTTATTGACCCAAAGTTGATTTATTATGTTGATTATCTGTGAAAGACTACTATTATTATTTTCAAAAAAAAGATAAACGTATGAATGGATAAGAAAAATGTGATTATATATGTATATATATAATACATATATATATACATATATGTACATATATATGTAAATATAATGAAATATTATTTAGCCATAAAAAAGAATGGAATCTTTCCATTTGTGACAACGTGGATGGACCTTGAGGGCATTATGCTAGGTGAAATAAGTCAGAGAGAAAGCTAAACACTGTATGATCTCACTTATATGTGAAATCTAAAAAAAAAAAACAAAAACATGAGATTCTTTCAGGCCTTTGAGTTTCAACGTACAGAAACTTGTTGAACCAGCTCAAACACAAATGGTGTTTATTATATTGCAAAGAAAGCTCACAGAATCCAAGAAAAAAATCCAAATAGAACCAACCTCTCAGGAACTCTAGCTGGGAACCAGAATGATAACAGAGGTTTTGTTCTCTTTCTGTCTCTTTCTCTCTCCGGGGTCACATGCTGCTGGTTTGCTCAGTTCTACTCCTTCTGCAGACTGACTTTTCCTGGAAAAATGTCTGCCCCAGTTCCTGAGTCTGTGTGCCCTGTCAGCTCCAGGGCTTATCACTCCTGTTGGCGAAAGCTTCTATGCCTTTTACTGAAAATTCTGGTGAGAATTAGACTGGACCCATTTATCTGCCCGAGCACAGCCATAGGTCACACTGGCTGTCTTTGGGTCACATGTCCATCCCTGGTCCTGTGAGCTGTTACTTGAGAGGGTGAGAGCCCTGGTCCTTCCCAGACAGTGCAGAATTACCCTTAGTGTGGCTTCGTACTGTCTCCACTGCTGTGCTGTGAGCTTCTTAAGGGCAGAGACCCTGAGGGTGCCAGGCTTGGTGTTCAACACATAGTTTGATGCTCTGTAAATATTCTTTTCTTAATTTTTTTTTTCGCCCCCTTGTTGGAAGATACTATCCTTCAGAAAGGACCGAGAAATCTGCATCTTAGATATTTATTCAACTGCCATTAAGGAGTGTGCTGAAGCAGAGAGGACTCAAAAAGTAGTCACTGCCAGGAGGTAATGATTTGGAGCTGTGTGCTCCTCTTATGAACAGGATCTATAGATTATTTTCATTAGAAAAACAAGACCAAAAAAAAAAAATCCCACAGAAGCACAACAGCTGTAGCCTGGGATATGTCCTCTAGATAGAATTTAACTTTATGTCGACTCAGGCACCTGAAAGTGTGACAGAGTAATAAACCCTTAATTGGAATATCTTGGAGGGTGGCCAGCCCTAGTGAGCGAGAATCGCGGAATTATGACAAGTGCTTCGCCAAATACAAGGCCTGCTTTAATGACTAGGTAAGAATCATCAATAAGCACAGTGTTTATGTGAAAATGATGCTGATAAAGTGATTGCCAAATACCCACAGTTGATTTTCTTAAGTAGATTAAACATCCCCCTTCCAATTTTGTTAGAATTGATAAGGGGATTGGCAGACATATTTCTAAAATCACTACAAATCCCAAGTGAGCTGATTCTGAATGTACGTTTTACTGGCTTAAAAAAAAAAACATTTACTACCAACTTGTGAATTTGTAATTGCTAAAGATGGCACTACGTTTTAATTGTTTTCTTGGGGACAAACATTATACAGGGGATGTGTGTAGCTGTGTGTAAAGCTCTTACCTTCTGCTAAGGTGAGGGTATGTGCACTTCATATTTGGGCCATATCAAGAAGTATTATTTGGTGGGAAACACAAGGGAATAGGGTTCTGGAAATCAAAGTTCTGGTCTGTGGGAAAGGTAGCTAGAGCAGTCTTTCATCCTGCATACTCTTCTGCAATGTGACTGTCCTACTCCATCAAGCAGTGAAGAGTGTCCACCCCTTTGACTTGGAGTGGGCCCTGTGATAACGGTGGCAAATGGAGTACAGTGGAGTTGACTGTATGGCAGTTCTAGGCATAGCTCTTTGCTGGCCCAGCAGCTTCCACTTACTCCCTCTTGGGAGCCAGCTGCCATAGAAGTGCGTCTTTCGTGGCTGTTCAAAGTCCATGCCATGTGGAGAGGCCCTGGAGGATGTGACACCTTGTGGAGTGAGAGTCCGAGGAGCACCAAGGCACCACACATGTGAATGATGCCGTCTTGGAAGTGGATTCCCAGTCCCTGGCATTCGGTATCCTTGTGAACTTGAAATTTGGTTGTGTACCATTACAGTCAGATGGATTAAACATAGATTGAACATATGGACCCCAAAGATGTTGATAAATTGGGCTTCCCTGGTGGCGCAGTGGTTGAGAGTCCGCCTGCCGATGCAGGGCACATGGGTTCGTGCCCCGGTTCAGGAAGATCCCACATTCCGTGGAGCGGCTGGGCCCGTGAGCCATGGCCGCTGAGCCTGTGCGTCCGGAGCCTGTGCTCCGCAACGGGAGAGGCCACAACAGTGAGAGGCCCGCATACTGAAAAAAAAAAAAAAAAAAATGTTGATAAATTAATGTCAGGCCAGAGAGGAGGTTCAGGAGGCTGAGCTACAGAGCTCCCCTCAGCATCACATCCCAGTCTATGTTTCAGAATCAGTGCCTTGGACATTATAGAAAAGGTAGCAATTGTTAGTATGCTAGATGACACACAGGTGAGTCAGATCCGTCTCCTGAGGCCAGAGTGTGGGCTAAACATAAGAGTATAGCATTTAACTGGAATCACTGTGGAGCTATGCATTTGGACTGTATTAGTCAGGGCTCTCTAGAGGAAAAGAATCAATAGGATTGATTGATTGATTGATTGTAGTACTTGGCTCATGCAATTATGGAGGCCAAAAAGTCCTGCAGTCTGTTGTCTGCAAATTGGAAAACAGGTAAACCCGGTGGTATAATTCAGTCCAAGTCCAAAGACCCAAGAACTAGGATCACTGATGTGTGAGGGCAGGAGAAAATGGATATCCCATCACAAGCAAAGAGAGCAAATTTACCCTTCCACTGCCTTTTTGTTCTATTTGGGCCCCTCAATAGACTGGATGATGCCCACATGGCATTGGTGAGGGCAGTCTTCTTTACTCAGTCTGCCAACTCAAATGCTAACCTCTTCCAGAAACATCTGCACAGACACACCCAGAAATAATGTTTTACTAGCTCTCTGAGCATCCCTTAACTCAATCAAATTGACACATAAAATTAACCATCACCGCACCTTAAATTGGTCAGTTACAGCCTGGAGGAGAACTGGTTTAGCAAGTGTGAACAATTAAAAGGTTTTCGTTGACTATAAGCTCAGCGTGCATCAATGTCATGAGAAGTTTGACAAAAAGAGAAGGAAAGGAAAAAACTCAATAAAGCAACTTTTGTTAGGATTAATAGAGGCAAATTAGCTGGCCTGAGCAAGGTGAGGGGTCTACTCTGCCAGCCCTGCACGGGTCAGATCACTCCTGAAACACTGCACTCAATTCTGGGCATTGCTCTGAGCCAGACCTGACACCCTGGGGCACAAATGAACGAGAGAGCCCCTGCAGGTCCCTCCCACTTGTTTGGAGGGTTCTGGGATCCCAGCTCCCAGCCTAGTGTAAAAGGCATTCATTCATTCAGCACCCGTTCTCTGAAAAGCACAGGAATGTGTCCAGAGGTAGATCTACTTTGAAGCTGATGGAGCTGAAGCTTCCCACTCTTCTCTTGCCTGGGTCCCTTCTAAGACCTTGATGAGCCCTGGCAGTGTGTCTTGACGGTTGTATGTTTTTACTTAATTTGTAAACCTAAGCTATTATAAGTGGAATTGATTAAGAGTGCTGTCTCTTTGTGCTCTGACCTCCCTTTCATGACATTACACTTTGTTGACTTAAAAAATATTCACAACCTAAAAGTTGAGGGTTATGTTTTATTCAGTGGGAATTTTTAGGACTTCAAGCCCGGGAAGCAGCATCTCAAGTAACCCTGAGAGAACTGCTCCAAGGCGGAGGTGAGCAGGGAGCTAGGACATATAGGAATTTTGCAACAAAGGTCAAGTAGTCGGAACATCAAAGATGATTGTTAATTAAAGAAAACCAGAAAGTGCAAGTTAAGTAATTTAGCACTTTTCTAATATGGGAAGAATGCAAGGGTCTGGGCTCACTGAAGTCATTCCTTTGATATGCCCTCAGCTATCTGGGGCCAGTATCCTGTGTTTTCATATCCAGAGTTTCCTCAGGGCTCACCATGGGGAGTGGCTGCAGTCTGATGGCTGCTAGATGGCAGGTATTCTTTCCTTCCTGAGTTCCCTCAGGGCTCACCAGCTCACGTAGGAGGTCTGCAATCGCTGCTGACTGTGACATCCTTTGTTTACTGATATGGCAGGCAATATTCCATTTATCAACTTCCTTCCACTTGTTTTGAGTGTCACCAGAGGAGTGGTCATCTGTTTTTTTCATCTTCTGAAGGGGAAGTTGAGGTGGCATGCATTTGCAACTGGGTTTAGTGGCATGGATGGATGTAATTTGCTCATTTCTAAGTATAGTCAGATTCTTGCCTTCCTGGTGTAGGTATGGCTTCCAGGAATACTCTTAACCTCCATGGTACTGACTTACCTGGTATCCTGACACAGTGGTACAAGGCCAGAAGTCATATAGTAATATGATCGGATCCTCCAGAACCCAGAACCCGAAACAAGTAAGAAATGGGGGAGAAAGAAGATTTGAAATGTACAGAGTCATAATCTAGCCTGAGGAAAATTCTTGCAAGTATCAGACAAGTAAAACTGTTAGCAAGGATTGATTCCTATCCTATCCATTGATTCCCATTCCTATCCATTCCTATCCATTCCTATTGATTCCTATCCAAAATGGAGTTTCCTTCCTGTAAGATAACATAAAACTTACCACACCCCTGCAACGAGGACATTTATGACACATTGGTAAACAAGGGTCATCAAATCAAGAGAATCTGAGATGTATCCCTGAAAAAGAACACTTGTCCCCAAATCTTATAGTTATTATAGGAAATAACTTGATAAATGTAACATTACCATTGACAAGTTGTGATGCTAAAATAAACATTTCAAAACTCTTGATAACACAAAACAAGTTTCGGTCAACCATACTCGCTCTCGAAAAAGGTATAAGAAAATTTTTATCCTTTGAAAAGGCAAAGATTATGCAGTTAAAAAATTGGAGGTTAAAGAAGTATTACAGAGGGATATCAGGCAGTTGAGGAATAAAAATATATGCTATTTGGGGGGTTTTGTTATATTTGTCAGTTTTTAAAATTTGCATTTTGCTGTGAGTTTCTTCTTCATGCTAAACAAATATTCACTTTGTACCTAATCTGGTGTTTATAATTTTATTATTTTTCTTCATGAAGTCCCCATGAATTGTATAAACTACAGGATTCAGAAAACCTACATCCACCCCTGGCTGGGTTTCAGAGAAATTCAAACATGAATATGGCCAGTGTCTGGCCAAAGAGCTTGTCGTAAAAGAGGGGAGATGAGACAAGTTCACCCAAGAAGAATGCCCTGGGGAACGTGCTAAGGGCCTCAGGAGAAATGTTCACCGATTGCTCTGAGGTTTCCGGGGTCTCTAGGGTACCTTCACCAATATCTCAGCTCTCCAGTCCGCTCTTCTCCTCACATTCACAATTCTCTTCCTAAAGGAGACACACCTTTTATTAAAAAACCCAACCTTCCCTACGCAAGCCACATGCTCAGAATTGGAGCACCTGAGTCTCTCTTATACTTTTTCTTGGCCTAGAATGTCCTTCCCCTTAAGTGACATAGGAGGTGAGTCATCAGCAGTGTCATAAAGGGTCAGTGGCTCCCTCCCTCACTAGCCATCTGACCTTGGTTAGGCCATTTGACCTTTCCTCATCCTCTACAGTCGGGGTTAAAATGCCAACTTCAAGGGCAATTGAAATCCACTAAATGAGTTAATGTATGTAAAACATTGATCAACTCTAAGCTCTGAACAAATGTTAAATGTTATTACTGCCGATTCTTCAAAGCCCAATTCAAATGCTACCTTTATATTCAAACGCTACCTTTATAAAGACTCCCCCTACCCCATCCCTTTGACCATTCCTCACTCTGTGCGTACCTCTCTTTTTCATGTATTTCATTTGCTGTTTTACTATTGTTAAGCTATTCACTTATTTATTCATTCGTTCTTTTATTTCATAAATATTCATTGAGCTCCCCTCTGTGCCAGACACAAGCTTTCTCCCTCACTGCATTTGTAAACTGGGCAGAGGCCATCTTATTCTGATTTGTGTGGCCTTCAGCACTTAACTCATTACCTTGCACTCAATACAGGCTGGAATGGCTGTATTCCTGGGGTGATAGGTGGGGATGGATAGTCCCTGGCCATAGAGCTGAGCCCTGTTTCCTCTAAGGTAGAGGCTCCACCCTGGCTAGACATTAGAATCATTGGGAAGAGCTTTAAAAGAAGTAGGGATGTCTGAGCCCCATCGCCTGAAACTCTGCTTTAACTGGCCTGGACATTGAGTTACTTTTAAAGCCCCGCAGGTGATTCCGATGGGCAGTCGGGTTTGCTAACCACTCCTCCAAGATAATCTTATTATTTGGTGACTGAGAACTGCCTTTAGTTCACTGGCCCATCACAAGGGTGACTCTGGGGTCACAAACCCTCCTTAACGTCCTAGTGCCTGGGTCTTTTCAGGTCATTTGCGGTTTTGATGCACGTGCCAAAGCCGGGTCAGGTACACTGCCAATAGCTTTCTAGTTTTTTGATCCATTACTCTGTTATTTCATTGAAATGAGTGAGCAGGTGCATCAGGGCAATGTGGCCATGCCAGGACCACACATTCTCCCATGTTTCTCACCTTTCTAGAATTTTCTGCCCTCCCCCACCAAGGATTGAAAAACAAAAGGGCTCTGACCCATCCACACAAGAACTAAAGATATGATCAGAGTTCCCCCCAACCCTGACACCTCCATTTCTTCATTTTTTCTCACCTTCCTAGGTCCCTAATAACATTTTTACACCTCATTTTAGTCAGCTCATCCCTGTGTTTTAGTTAGCTCATCCCTGTGTTTTCTTTCTGTTCTCCCCTTGAACAACTTCCCCTCCAGGCCTACCACCTGTGATCACGCCTCCCAAGCAGACGTGCCACACGGTGTTTAATAACAGGGGTGCTCCCCCGACAGTGGTTTTGATAAAGGTGGAGGGGAAGGTTCTTTCAGGGGTGCACTCTGCAGAGAAAGCCTGGCCGGGTATCACAATCCAAGATGTTCCAGGCTCTACGCATAATTATACCTTCTCAACCTCACCTATCCACCTCCCTTTCAGAGGAAAACTACAGTGGGTGACACTCACCTCCCCAGAGGGGGAGGTGCTGACACCTTAAAGCAGAGCCGGCAGGGGTTTGGTAGGGAAATAAAATGCATATTTCATGCTTCATCTGCCCTGCAGGTGCTGTCAATACCAGAGGAAGAGTCCTGGCTGCAGTCGGAAAGATCATTCATCCAGGCGGTTAAAAACAACCACCTGTACCTTTATAGGGGGCTTGTTTCCAAAAGAAATTATGCCTCCATTACAGGCCATTTTAGACCATAAGTGATATGTTTGCATTTCCACAAGAATGTTTACCTTTCCCTGCGGGGAACCGAGGCCAGTCAGCACTGCTGCAGAGTTAGTAACAGTGATCAAAGCTCTTGACTTTAGCTCGGGGAACCAACAGTTAGGTTTTGGAGTTGAATTTCAACTCACTAATTGGCTCTGCAGGTGCCTTTATTTTTCCTTTCCACTCCCTAAGTGCCCGTGTCAGTCTTGGGCTGGCTTCCTTGGGTGCTAGAGAATTCTAAATAAGGAAAGGAGCACAAACTGACCCAGGAATGGGGCTCTCTCCATCAGCTGAAGTTTAGTATTGAGATTCTTGCCAAGAATCTTTTGTCAGCTGGATGTCACTTGCATTCTTCGTGCCTCCGTTTCAGTATAATTATGGTATTTGCTTATTAGGTTTATATGAAAATTGGTGAGATAATGCATATAAACTCAGCAAGTGCATGGTGGAGTGTTCCTGTTCATTAAATGGGGGGAGTTGTTTTCATTTTGGTGTTCTTTCCTCCCAATATACACATGGGAACCAAAGTCCTATCTGGAGGACCTGCTCTCCCCGCTTCTCCCCAGGAAGGAACCAACGAGGAAATACAAAAAAGCCTTCTGAAATCCTCAGCACAGTGGCAAAGTAATAGTTGGAGGGCTCTCTTGAAGCTTTCAATCCATGATCCCACCCTCTGCTTGATACATGGCCAGAGATGCACCCGCTTTTTTTTTCACTTATTTGATTTATTTATTTGGCTGCGTTGGGTTTTCGTTGCTGTGAGCGGGCTTTCTCTGGTTGCGGTGAGTGAGGACTCAGTAGTTGTGGCTTGCGGGCTCTAGAGCACAGGCTCAGTAGTTGTGGTGCACGGGCTTAGTTGCTCCGCGGGATGTGGGATCTTCCTGGACCAGGGCTCAAACCCGTGTCCCCTGCATTGGCAGGCAGATTCTTAACCACTGCGCCACCAGGGTTTTTTGGGTTTTTTTGTTTTGTGAAGTCCTGTCACATGATTTCTTGACCTTATTCCCACCTGCCTTCTTCCTGGACACTTTCTGGGTTGGCAGTGTCTCTGTTGAAAGGGAGTGACTGCTGGATTGTAAACTGCCAGGGTGGAGAGCACGTGTGTGTTGTGTCCACCATTGCTTCTCTAGTACCTGGCAGTGCCCTGGTCATGGTAGTCTCTTAATAAAATTAAAAAATAACTGAACTAAAAAAAACTGAAGAGCCTTTGAGGCTGTAACACTGTCTCAAGTACTATGTCCTCTATGGTAGGAAGTAGGTTCTTTATATATACCAAGGAGTCTGGGTCATTTATGATGAAAATTAACTGACTACAGTTGGCTGGTGAGGGAACTATAGGAATCCTTTGGGCCCCTGCTGGGTGGAGTGTTGGGGCAAAGTAGGCCTTACTGTGTCATTAGTGTGGATGAGAAGTCACCCCTGAATCCTCTTCAGGATGTGCACTCAGGGGTTTCCTAAGAGCAGAGTTAGGTACCACCTTGGTGCTTCTCTCTCTCAGGATTTGGCTCCACCGTTCTCCAGTGCACCCAGCTCTCCCCAAAGGTGGGTGGAGCATCAGTGCTACTTCCAAGGGGAGCAGGAGAGCAGCAGAGATTGTGATGAGTCCCTTCACCTCCTGTGCCCATTTGCTCATGGGTAGAATGACCTACCTCCAGGGCCCATTGGGAGCTATAAGGAGATAATGTCTGTAAAGTATATCTCACAGTGCCTCACATAGAATCATGTTCACTCAATGTTAGTTTTTGTTTTCCAAGTGGTTTGGAAGTAATCGAGTATGAGCACATGACTGCCTTTAAACCCACGCAGTAGTCTTCCATGATTTACCTCCACGGTCTTCTATGCTTGGTCTCTTCTAGTGAGACTTCTTGTGTGCCAGGCATCGTGCTGTGTGCAACAGCCTGGTGTCACCCCATTATTAGAGAGAACCTAGAATGTTGAAGGTAGAGTTTGTAATTACCCTGTTCTTCTTCAAGTGTTCCTTGATGCCACTTCCAGAGCGTGGGCCTGAAAGGACAAGTGGTCTGATATGGGGTGGAAGTTCTTTTTTTAAAAAAAAATATTTATTTATTTATTTGGCTTTGCTGGGTCTTAGATTCGGCATGCAGGATCTAGTTCCCTGACCAGGAATCGAACCCGGGCCCCCTGAATTGGGAGCGCTGAGTCTTAACCACTGGACCATCAGGGAATGGGTTGGAAATACTTGGTCATTCTTGATATCACTCATGAAGGTCATTAAAAGGTCAACAATATGCCATTTGTTCTTATCTAGAGAACTGGTCTCCAGTCTTACTTGCCTGGCATACAGTGGGCACTCAGCCAATTCTTGTATTCATGAATGAATGTGTAGTGAGCTTAGCCCTTGCTTTTTTCAAGGTATTTCTGGAAGAATCCCTTTGGAATAAGCAGCCAGGAATAGCAATTATTTGTACTGAATGTAAAAAAAAAAAAACATGCATGAGAACCACAGAAGTGTTGCCTCACCTAAGGAAAGAAAGAGATGGAGAAAAAGAAAGAAATCATGCATTTTCCTTTTGCCATGCATCTTTCTGGAACCCCATATTTAAAGAGCTGCTAGACAGCTATCAAGAAATGAATCAGAGTATGGCCTGTGGGGAGGAATTGCTCAGTGCTTACAATGGATGAGGTCAAATTTGCACTGAAATCTGGCAGTTGACCATTGGGATACCTCAGCCTCTTCCTGTCGACACTTCTGACCTTGTTCACCTCCACATCTTTCCTTTTCAGACAGAAGGACTTCTTGAGCCTCACAGCTACACTCTTATCTTAAAATCTGAATCGTCGCTTCTTCACAACCAAAGCTTCTCCGTGAGTGGCAGACATAGCTTCAAATTCAGCAATTTTCTATTTTTTGTCCTTTATTCTGATTACTTATTGTCAGTAACAAGGTACTCAGAGACTTCAGTGGGTGGTGGGATAACGAAAAAATATTGTCCCCAAAAAGAGGAAGGTGATGCTGTCCCTCCTTCCCTCCCTTCTTCCTTCCCAATGTCTGTCTCTCTCTCATTCTTAACATTTTTGTAGCAGAATGAATCATCTAATTTAACACTTGTGAAAAGAAAGTCATAAATAGGGGTATGGAGAGGAGGAGGAAGGTGGGTAGGACAGGAGGTTAGAAAGTGCACATCTGCTCCCATTGGAGGATTATCGGATGGAACTACTTCCCTTCGTTGTGTTTTTTGGGGATCCCAACAGCGCACAAAGCTCAGTCTGCATCCATTAGGATAAGCACAGAAGTGGCGGGGGTGTGGAGCCCGAGAGCCACAGGCTCCCAGGCGATGCCCGAGCTCTTGGGATCTGGGAGCGGAAGAGTAATGCGTCTCAATAAACAGCCTATCGACCACAGAGGAGTTAAGTGAACCTGCGGTCTCTCCTCTTGGCTTTCCCCCTCACTGGGTTATTACTGGGCTGTATTTGTTCCCTTTGCTTCGTCTTCATCCAGAATCAATACCCAGCAATGATTTCCTCTGACCAGTGTAAATTACACACAGGCGTGATGGGGGCCTGTGGCGACTGGGCGGGCAGTTCCCAGGCTGTCTGTCCCTGAGGCATGTTCATCACTCCAAGCCTCTCGGGGCCGCCAGGCTGGATAATCTGACCCCAGAGCCTGGGAAATGGTGGCATGTGTGCTAGTGTTAGCAGGGAGACTGAGATTTGTCTCTCCAGGCCTGCAGAATTCTGGAATGACCATGGGAAGAAAAATCACACCAGAAAGGATGCACGTTGCCTTATGGCAGAAGAGAAGCCATTTCTTCTTTGCTTTCATGTGCTCATCTTTATCTGTGGGCATCTGCCTTCTCTCTTACCTCCACACAGTGTGTGTTGGAGGTAAGAGAGAAGTGTGGATAACCTGGATACTGGTGTCAGGCAGACCTTGGTTCAAGTCCAGGCTCTGTCTCTTATTAACTGTGTGAATTTGGCAAGTTACTCAACCTCCCAAGACACACTTTCTTCTTTTGGTATTAAAAATACCTCACTGGCTTGTCGTGGGGATTAAAGGAGATGAAATATTTCACGTACTTTGCTTAATACAATGCCTGATAGGTTCTCTATAAATGAGTGTCATTGGCATTGTTATCCCGTGTAACTTTCTTCCTTGTATTATTTTTAAGTTATTTTTTTCCGCCTCTTATGGGTAAGGTTCTAGGAGAGCAAGAATGTGGAAAGTGGGACTTTTTACATATCAAGAATGTAAGATGAATAAGTTGAAGATGTTTGTGTTTATTCCTTCTGCCTGCCCATGTTTATTTCTTCTGCAAGAATAAGCTGGTCTCTTCAATCATTGCACCAAAGAGGATAATACAACCTCCAGAGGTCCCCCTGCTGGGGCTTTGACATTGGTTACTTCTTGACTTTGTTCTGGAGCCCACTGCCCATTGGGAACACTGGTGTACCCAGGCAGAGTACCAGCATCTGACAGCTGGATGTAGAGGTCTGAACCTCAGGAGAAAGGAGGTTGTAGACCTCTATTTAGGAATTCATTGGTGTGTGACCTGAATCATGACTGTGGGTGAGAGTACACAGGAGTGTGTGTAGTGGAAGCAGGACCGTAGCGAAATCGAGGGGGCACTAACATTTAAGAGGTCACTGGGGATTAAAGATCCAGTGATGGAAAATGAGGCAGAGTGGTCAGAGAGAGAAAAAGAACTGGAGAGAGAAATGTCCTGGTCTCTGAGCTTGGCAGAATAATGGCCCCTGATGTCCACATCCTAATCTCATAACTTGTGTATTTGTTTCCTTATGTGGCAAAAGGGATTTTGTAGATGTGATTAAGTTAAAGATTTGGAGATGGGGAGATTATTCTGGGTGGCCCAGTGTAGTCACAGGGGTCCTTATAAGGAAAGAGTGAGGCGGGAGAGTGAGAGAGGTGACGATGGAAGCAGATGTCAGAGTGATGTGGTTGCTGGCTTTGAGCTGGAAGATGGCCAGAGACCGAGGAATGTAGCCTGCTTCTAGAAGCTGGAGCAGGCAAGGGAAGGATTCTCCCTAGAACTTCCAGAGGGAACTGGCTGACACCTTTATTTTAGCCCCGTGAGACTCTGACCTCAAGATCATAAATATTTATTAATAAAGATAATAAATTTGGATCATTCAAACCACTCAGTTTGTGGTAATTTGTTATAGCATCAAAAGGAAATGAATACAGTCTCTAAGGGAATAAAGTGGTCGGTGTTGGAGGGAGTGGTCCACTGTCTGAACTGCTTGAACGATTGGTAGTAGAAAGGGTATCCCACTAAGTCAGGGTAGTGCATACATTTTCCAAAGGGGATGGAGTTGCAGGTTGGAGGGCCAGGCTCAGGATGAGGGGTGGGGCTTCATTTACCAGGGATATGAATGATGAGCCAGGCCAGAAGTGGGGGGAACATGGCACCAAGCCTACCTCCTGGGGTAAGCCAGGCTCTGGCGCAGTCATCCCAGCTGCAGGGACTGTAGGGACAGTTGGAAAAAGGGTGGGGCAAGCTCTGGTTGCTGCTCAGGCAGCACTGGCGGTTGGGCAGTGAGCAGTAATGGGGGGGGTTCCCACGAAGTGGGGGGGGCACACCTAGTTGGACAGTCCTGTAGACTATTGGTATCGGGAATGCCTCTCAGTAGGAAGCAGGCCAAGTCACTGACTAGGCTGGGGTTCAAGTTTAAGGCTTCAGTCCAAGACGGGATCTGGAATATGAAATAGGTGTCCAGGAGCTGGACTAAAGCAGAAGACAAATGAAGAGGTGAGATTCCCGATAGATACTGATATGGGTGAAACAGGTTCTAGTCTAGGTTTCAGAATAGGCTCCAGAGAAGGACAGCAGAGGAGCCCAGGACATGGGAATCAACGCTGGATGTCAGGGTGCTGGCCTGGTTCTCCTTCTTGCTCCAGTTCAGTTCTGTGACTGTGGCAGAGATGGGGGCTGGGCAGGTCATGTCAGAGAGGTAGAAATGAGGCCAAGAGACTGCGGTAAACAGTAACCAGGAGGAAAGTTCTGCCTCACCCATGAGTTCTTCCGATACCCTTGGTTGAGACCTCTGGGCTGAGGTTGGAGCAGATTCGAAGGTGAAGGCTGGGATGAGGGAAGGTGAGTGTGTGGATGTTCACGTAAGGGAACGCCAGCTCCTTTTGTTACAGCCCTATTTTGGAAATGGTGAAGATGCTGAGGCTCCGGGAGGAGGTGACTTGCCCAGAGTCCTACTAAGCTGTTAAGTGGCAGAGGCAGAAGAGGCTGAGGTCTGTGAACTCCCTGTCTGGGGCTCTTTTCCCTGCACGGCCAGCTCTGCAAACAGGGCCCGAGCATGATTTGCGTTTGGCCTGGACCCACCTGTGCATATTTCACAAGGATCCTGCAATCTTGGTTCCCCTTTTGTAGGGAACATTCTATTTATTTGAACACCTGAGACCCCGACACTAGGTTTGGTAGAGCCTTTTCTTTTTTTGTTAAATAAATGTATTTATTTATTTTGGCTGCATTGGGTCTTCATTGCTGCGCGCGGGCTTTCTCTAGTTGCGGCCAGCGGGGGCTACTCTTCTTGCGGTGCGCGGGCTTCTCATTGCGGTGGCTTCTCTTGTTATGGAGCATGGGCTCTAGGCGCACGGGCTTCAGTAGTTGTGGCTCGCGGGATCTAGAGCGCAGGCTCAGTAGTTGTGGCACACGGGCTTAGTTGCTCCATGGCATGTGGGATCTTCCCGGACCAGGGCTTAAACCCATGTCCCCTGCAGTGGCAGGCGGATTCTCAGCCACTGTGCCACCAGGAAAGCCCCGGTAAAGCCTTTTCTGTGTTGGCGATGAGTCAACTGATGTGGGAAGGGTCTGGTAAGAGAGCTAATGGATTCTGTGTGGAGATAAGACCCTTGTATTTTCTCTCCCTTTTATTTTACAATTAGATGTCCTCCCATGGAATATTTCTTCTGAATATCTCTCCAAAGAAGAAACCACTCATTGTCACAGATGGCAGAGTGAGATTAAAAATAAATGAACGTGCAAACCAATATTTGCTGAGGAGCCGTGGTTCTGAGCAGGGATAGGTGGGGCCAGGGTGGGTGGGGGGTTGAGGGGAGCACAGCCAAGTCATTTATGTGCTATTAACGGTTAGGCCTGCCTGGGTCCCATCCTCGGAGGTTTTGATTGGGTTAGGTTTGCAGTGGGGTCCAGGCATCCAAAAGCGGTTCTGATGCACATCAAAGATTGAGAACCATGAAAGTAATATCTCTCCTGTGACAATTTCACTTTGGGGGGTTTGATTATCCTCAAGTGGCCCCATAGCTCCGTGACTCCCCGAAATCTGTGCGGGGGCAGGAATCGGAAACCTATGCGGTGTGGACCTGTGGTGGGAGCAGATATGAGTGAGCCTAATTGACTTCCCAGAGTTCGAACGGCGCTCTGTTAGTCTCTGTTTGCCTGCTTCATGAAAAGTCTGGAGTTAGGCTCCATTTTCTGGAGAAATATTATGAGAGCGCAGTATGCATGAATTTGAGCATTTTAATGTTACTCCTGGCAGTGTTAAAAGCCTATCACCTAAGTCTTTCCACGTCTTCTCCTTGCTTAAAAGCCCCATGCACGTTTCACTTCCAGAACAAGTCACCGGCTCTTAGAATACAAGATTTGCATTAGCCTGCTGACTTCCTCTGATGGGGCTGCTCTGGGTGTGCAAACCTAGCCTTCTCTTTTTCTTATTTTACCTAACTTGGCACAGGAGGGATGAGTATAGATTTTGGTCTATGATGCTGGTGGAATATTTCCAGATGCTAAGTGTATATAATCCCCTTGATTCTGCTGTACCTGCCAGGCGAGAGCAGAACAACTGTGTGCTACAGCATAGAACGGAGAGTAAAACAAAAGTGTGACAAGGTTCTGCTGGCGTGCTGCACTAGAGGAGAAATGAACACAATGTCATTAGCACGCGTGCCGACCTACATTTTTTTCCCCCTTTGTGTGTAATTTTAAAGAATTTTGAATGGAAAGATAGTTGAGGGGAGAAGGGAAAAATGATTTGATGGAGCAAAAAAAATCTATTAACGGTATATTTCCCTGGTTCTAATTCAAGGAGATTTTCTGAAAATGTTGAGCAGTGACTAGAGTCATGTTGACCTGAGAGACAGAGGTGAGCTGTCTCCCAGGAGGGGTGGTCAAGGAAATGAACTCAAGGATCCATTGTCTTCTCTCTCTCCCTGTGTGGTGTCAGCTTGTTTGGTGGAATCTTTCTCAACAGTGGGAGGCGTTGGGCCACATGCAAAGATTTATGAGAGAGAGTAGAAAAGTGAGCATCTGAAGGCAGGTGTGTAATAGGATTTATCTGATCTCTGACCATGGACAGTCCTGGAATCCTACAAGGTCTCTTGTGCCCACAGCACCTGTAGCCCTTTTGGAAGTTGGTCCCCATTGCCTGCTGATGGACTCTTATCCTGGGCTCTGCCTTTCTACATGGCCTCTGATGATAGCCATTGCCAGACATCCAAGACGCTGATTGCCACCTGCATGGCCTGCCTCTTACCTACCCCTCCAACTGCCCCTGCCCCATTTTCGGTCTGTTTGGCCCCTGGATCTTGGTCAGGTCCACTCCCAACAGACAGTCCAAGTCTATGTCAGCATCCCAAATACAAGCTTCTTTTGTTTCCTATTACACTTTCCGAGTAATTTATTAATGCTTGACCTGTATTATTTCTAGCTATCTTCATGGACCGTCACAAAACAGTCCTGGGAACCTGGGTTCCAGTTTTGAAATCTTGGGCATGTTGCTTAGTTGCTCTCTGTGTGAGTGATTTCTTCCCTCAAAAGGGACAGCAGACCCTTACAAGGTTACAGCTTGGTAGACCACGTTATCAAAAGGCGCTTGTTTAAAAAGACCTGCACTGATGTCTTGCTGTCTTTATTGGGTCTGTGTTTGCTGTTTTTGTCAGAGTGTATCTCAGCTCTCGGAGACACGGGCTTCCTCAGTGTGGGACTCGAGTTTGTTCAGTTCAGAGAGCGCTTAGAATATTTCAGAAGTGTTATAGAAAGTCATCAAACATGTTTTTTTCTTTGAAACAATTTTATTCCAACTCATCTCTTCCATTTGCAATATCATCATCTTTTACATCACACATCTACTTTTTGAGTCATGTAACAAAAATGTTCAGAGGCTTTTATCACTTCTGTCCAAATCTTGATAACTGCTATTGGATAGTGAGTGTGGCTTGAGGGCAGAGATGTAACAGGTTTTTCTGGGAAGTGAAAATTGAGCCAAGTTCAATGTGAAATGCCTTGATAAGTTCTCATGCAAGTAGCAAGCATAGTAGCTTTGAAGTTAAAGTACCAATTGTACCATGTAAATAAGAGTATCTGTGTTTATTCTTCTTTGGTGGGAGTGAGGATGAAATCACCGGAGCTAAATTCTTTGGAAGACTTAGGTTGTATTTTAAAAATTCTGTTTGTATTTTAAACTTAGGGAAATTCACCCTCTCATACTTTAGCCTACACCTTAGAGAAAATAAAACCGGCAACTTACAGTGTTTATCCCATTAGTATTCAATTATATTTCCCACATAAACAGCTGGAGGCCATCTCTTCAGTGACAAATGTGTTTGATTTGACTTAATCACCACCACAAGGCACATCATTTACCAACATGTGCTGTAGTACAATTTTAACAAGTAGGGTGATTCACCCTAGAAGAGAAGGGAAAAAGAATGTTAAACACCGAGAGACACAAAGAGAAGAAAAGGCAAGCATGGAATTAGAAAGGTATTTGTGCCTTTTAAAAATTCCCACTTTCGTTGAACCCATAACCTTGATACAGAAAAGTGCACAAATCTTAAGGGTACATACGGTACAATGAACTATCACAATTTGAATATATCCAAGAACTAGAACATACAGCAACTCAGAACCACAGTCTCATTCATACACTTTGTATGCCTTCCTCCCCCAAAGTAACCAATATCTCTTATGTTTTGATTTGTTTTTAAGGATCTTGGCCACTGTCATCCTAGAAGTTTCTTAGCCAGGCTCTTTTGAGGAGATCCTTGGTCTGCTTGTCGATTACAGTTTCCAGGAGTCAGGTGCTAGAGTTGAGCACAACGTCCCAAAGTTTACTAGAGGCTGGACGGAGAGCAGAAGTGGAGGCAGGACGGGGAGCCAAGGGTTGTGATGGGAGATATGAAGCTACCATCCTTTCCCCTCCGTGTCCTGGGAAGCCACAGTGTTCTCTCTCCTCCTGCTACTTACCTCTTTGGCGTGGACACAGGCGGACACCTGATCTACATCCTCTCTGGGTTGCTGTAAAGCTCTAATGACATAATGGATGTGAAAACACATTGAGCAGGATAAAATACTGTACAATTATTGCATCCCTTAACCAATGTGATGGAGAGACATTGATAGCACAGGGAGTTATTTTGAACAAGAGGAAGACAAGTGCACATATATCCAAACCAAAAAAAGGCACTGATCCTAATGGTTTTAAGTGGCCCTAAATGTTTCTCTGAATTTGGAGATGTGCCGTTAACTTAACTCTGTAGGGCACAGCCCTAATAGGGCCAGAGTCTTGTAGTGACATCCACATCCTAGAACATTCGGGCTGCAATAACAAAAACAACCATCAACTTGGTGGCTTATAAACAACAGAAATTTACTTTTCATAGTTGTGGAGACTGGGAAGTCCAAGATCAATGCACTGGAAGATTTGGTGTCTGGTGAAAAAGCCTGCTTCCTGGTTTTAGACAGTCATCCTCTTAGAACAACCTCACATGGTGGGAGCTCTCTGGGGTCTCTTTCATGAGGGCATTAATCCCGTTTATGGCGCCTTTGCCCTCATGATGTAATCACCTCCCAAAGGCCTCACCTCCAAAACCCATCACGCTTAAGACTAGGTTTTAACATACGAATTTTGGGGAGATACAGTCAGTCTACAACACTCTATATGATCTCATTGACATTATTTTTATTATTACTTTTTTTACAATCCTGTGTTGATCTAATTGTTGTGTATATGATCTTATTTCCCCAATTGCATTAGATTTATCAGAAATGTGAACTGTTGATTATTAATTCAATAGATTATGAATACATTATCAGAGTATTGGAAAAAATCAAGATATATAACCTACTAATAGAGAACTATTTTTACATGAAAGGGAAGCATATTCTAATATTTATGATGTGAAATAATGGCCCTCTGGTACTTTGGTTAGACTTCTGGCAGCTTTTGGAATGTAGACAGGTAGTGTATAGGTGCTGTGTTAGTCCTTGGTGATACAGTGGTGAACAAAGCAGTCATGCTCTTTGCCCAGTGACATTTCAAATTTCTCTGCAAGTTTTTCTTATCTCATTTAGTTTCCTTCTTATTTTTTTGTGTGTTCCTTTCAGTCTTTTTTTTTTTTCTTTTTTTCCTGGCTTTCCATTCCTAGGTCATAGAGGTCAGAAGTGTTCTATCTTGAATAAGTTTTCTAAAATTTCCTTCTTTATTTTGGTGATTTACTTCTCTTTTTAGTCTAGATGGTAACATTCTTTCCTACCTGTTCTGTGTTTTTGTTCCACCAGGTCTTCTGTTATTTTTTTATTTATTATTTACTTATTTAGAGTATGTTAGTGATGGTGTTGGTAATGTCTCTTTACTTACCCTTGACAGAGGAAGGTGCTTTTAGTCATGGTTCCCACTAAGGGCTGGGTATGTGCATTGCCTGCTGGGTTCACTTAGGCACTGGGTCAGACATGCTTCTCAGAAATTCAGTGAACGAAGCTCTTAAGACCAGTCATCCGTGTATGGCAGGTGTACTCTAAGCAGGTTCTGCTAGTCGAGATGGGGCCTTTTTCTCCCACAGCCTAAGGTTCTAACAGGTGTAGGAAGTGAAGCCCTACCTACAGCTCCCAGAATGCACTGCACCAATAGCTCTTCCTGTGTGCCTCCCTCCCCGGGAATTTACCTTCCAGGGTGCATGGGACTCCTGTTCTCCCACCAGCCTAGCCCATTTCCTGGGACCAGGTGTTTTCTGGGAGTGACAGGTTCTGACTGAATATTGTAAAGCCCCTGATTTGGGCGGGGAGAGGTAGAGCTTGGGGGAAGAGGAATTGCACTTGGATGGCCTCAAAAATCAGCATTCTTGCAGGAGAGGGGATATTTCTCAGGTTTCCGCTGATACGTACTTTGAACCAGAGAGCAAATATGGGTGAAGGAAGGAATGCTATGTATCTGCTTTCAGCCCGAGTGAGCCATCAATTGTGTATTTCCTTGCAGTTTCATTGCTTCATAAAGGTCAGTCTCCCCAATTCTATCCGGAAGTAGGTTGATCATTGGTCCTGTTTTCTTAGGGAGTTGTGAATTTTAATTTTTCTGTCTTTTTAAAGGAATTTTAATTAAAAGTTGGGAAAGGCTGTTTCAGCGCTGCTAAGTAGATGGTATTTAAAACTAGAAGCTGAATACAGCCGACTGCTGCTTAATGTTATAATCGTACTTATCCTTTTCTCCCCAACCTGTCTTCTTTTCTACTTAATGAAGTTCTTTGTTTTCTCTCATCACAAATATTATTTCTGTTAAATAATTTGAGCTTTTCTATTTCTACTTAAATACAATTGGAAGGAAACTGTTTTTGCGGTACGCGGGCCTCTCACTGTTGTGGCCTCTCCCGTTGCGGAGCACAGGCTCCGGACGTGCAGGCTCAGCGGCCATGGCTCACGGGTCCAGCCGCTCAGCGGCACGTGGGATCCTCCCGGACCGGGGCACGAACCCGTGTCCCCTGCATCGGCAGGCGGACTCTCAACCACTGCGCCACCAGGGAAGCCCTGGAAGGAAACTTTTTTTCTACTAGTCTAATACTGTTTCACAATTAAACCTATTTAACTAAATAAATTGTGGGTTTTTTTCTGTTCTTGATATATGTGAACCTACAGCTCCCTTTTGAACTTTAATTTTAGAGTGGATGGGAGATGCACTATTGGACTCACTCCCCTCTCCCTAATCCCTAAGTTTTGTTATGCTTTTGTATCTTGGAAACTGCACCTTAATTTTTTTTCTTCTTTCCTTCTTATCTCTTCAAGTTCTCATGGTAAAATGACAGTACAATATTCAAATTACTTATTTTAGTAACTTTCATGCTTTTAATGTGTGATCAGGTATGATAGGTTAAAGATTATACTTCTAATGTAGTTTTTGATAAGTGATGGTAACTGGCCTTGAACCTCTTCTCCATTTGTCCTTAATCGCTAGAGATTTCTCCAGTCTCCCAATATTCAGTAGCATCCATGCATGATGAGCTGTAACCCAGCCTCTCCCCTAAGCCCAGGCTTGCACATCAAGCTGTCTGGCTGACATCTCTTCTGAGTCAAAGAGACATTTCACAGTTAAAGCCGCCAAAGCACTCTGGATTCTTCTCCTTTTCCACCCCAATTCCCCCGTATTGTATCTCCCTTGTTCTCATCTCGGCAACCCCATTCTACCAGTCATCTAGCTAAAATCTTTAGCGCCACCCTAGACTTTTCTTTCTCACATCATATTCAATCCATAAGCAAATCTTGCCAGCTCTAGTTTAAAAATACATCTTGAGTCTGAGCACTGCTCACCTTTATTCCTCTGTCTCTACCATCACCTAACTGGTTTTCTTATTTCTGCTCTAGACTCCTTGCTGTCTAATCTCTTCTGAGCAGCCTGAATGGTCCATTTAAAATGCAAATCAGATCATGTCCCTCCTCTGCTCCCCCCCCCCCAACTCCCCATCTCACTCAGAACGAAATGCATGGTGCTTTTCATGGTGGGCAAAGCCTTGTGTGATCTTGCCTATGGCCTCTCCTCTTTATCTCTTCTCCCTTACTGTTTTTCCACCAGACACCTGCATGGATCAGTCCCGCCTTCTTTTAGGTCTGTTCAAACTTCGCTTTATCAGCAGTTTTCCTAACCACCCTGTTAAAGTAACGCTCTCAATCACCCAATCCTTTGACCTCACTTTGCGATTCTTTGGAGTACTTGACACATTATGTATTTATTAGTCTATATGTTTACTGTTTGTCCTCCCCATTATTTTGTTCACTGTTGTATCTTTAGTGCTTAGAACAGCTCCAGGGCCGATCTATATTGATGAATGTGTAAATGGATGGATCCTAATTCATTAGATTTGCACTTTCCATTTCATCAGGTATTTTTACTCTGGTTAGTAGTTTCAAACTGTTTTTCTGCTATAGAACATTCTCTGCAAACAAAGTCGTATGGAGAAGATTAAATATGCAAAACTGATATAACTGGAGTCACTTGATTGAGTAGAAGGGTGGGAGCTGGGACATGGAAAACCCCTCTCTTTGAGTTCCTCATGGCAGCCTCTGAGAATGTTTAAAAACGACCAGTATAGGTTATCTCACTCAATCCCCATAATTATTGAAGGAGGCAGATATAATTAGCCTGTTTCATAGATGAAGTGAACAATGAGATGGAGTAAGCTGGCCAAGAAGACATGGTGAAATGAATAAGCCACATGGCCACAAAGTGACAAAGCCAGACACCAACTCAAGTCAGGTAGTTGACACAAACAATTCTCAAAAACTCATGCTCAGAAATGATACACAACATTTCCATGCACATTCCATTGGCAAAAGTAAGCCATGTGGGACACCCTGCATTCAAGAGAGTTTGTAAAGATCTGGTCCTGATGTAGGACCTGCCCACTGTGAAAGGGAGACCAGATTTTGGTGTATAGCTAGATATCTCTGTAACAGTCCCTCCCCCATGCCTCCTAAAAAATCTTCATTGAAGTCTATATTGCTTCTTGAACCTCTGAGAGGTTGGATTCTTTGGAGAGAACTTGCACTTCTGTGACTGGAGTCCAGTGGGAAAATCAGACTGTCCAAGGGTCCAAGGAACAAGGCGACAGCTGCCATCTGGCTTACATGTACGTGCAGAGCACAGCCCTCAGGCTCATTTGTGTGTACATGTTTAACATGTTTATAGCAGCTCTTCCAAATGAACCCAAACTGGGCTTCAGAGTCCGGCGATTTCTGAAAGTGGTTCACTGGACCGCCCCTCCAGGTTTCCATATATATGAGTTGCCACATGGTTGTGCAGGGGATTTGGGTTGTAATTTTGACAAAAGAAGGAGGGAGAAACTGTGCATTTCTCCTGTGGAGAAATGAGTGCGAAGGAGAATAATGATGAAGATGATATGAGAACTGGCCTTACCAGCTATGTGGACAAATTTTTAACCCTTAGAAAGGGAGGACATGGGACCAGAAGCTGAAGACGTTCCCATAAAAGTTACGTTTCACAAATACATGGTAGGGTTGTACTTCCTGGATCCGTTTTATTTGAGTGCAGCCACGTGACTAGTTTTGGCCAGCGAACTGGGAGTAGAAGCCATGTGTGTCAGTTTCAGGCTGAACATTTGATTCCTGGTGAAGTCTCACCCAGGCCCTCTTTCCTTCTGCCACAGTAACCTGCAAATAGTCAGATGTTAGCTCTTCCATCTGCCTGGGCTCTTGCCTGGTTATAATGAACAGAGCACCATCTGCAATGGATGTCTAGGAAGGGAGCAATTAAGCTTTGTTTTTGGGCCTCTGGGATTTGGGGGTTGTTCGTTATTTTAGCATAAACTAACCTAACTTGACTGATACAAAGATCCTTGTGAGACTGTAGCATAAAAATGTGCTGTTTTCACAGAAGGAGGCAAAGTACAACACAGAGTAGATGAGTGAGCATTCTATCACTTTCACATCAGAGCACAGCAACAGCACCAACTCTACAGCAGCAGAAAAACAGAAGCAGGGTCCACCATACCTAGCAGAATAGAAAGAAAATCACATCCTTTGGGATCAAGGAACAGGTTAAACAACAATCTTTGAGGTTTGTTTGTTTCACCAGCTAACATTGCCCTGACTAACATAGGAGTTTATAGCACATGCAACTCAGCTAATAATCTAAGAATTCTGCTTAGATTTTTTTTTTTTCCCCCAAAGTCTACCTCTGGCAGAGCTGCTAATGTCCTCACCCCCATTCTTTCCCACATAATGCATAATTTTACTAGTTTTGCTCCCTCTTCCTAGGATTATGACTCTCTAATCTGAATCTTACTTTTCTGGCCATTCTGTTAGGCAGAGCTAGTCTATCACAGTCCCTGATCCTGAAATGCATTCACATCCTCAAGAAGGAAGTCAGAATATCTCCATTTGACAGGAGCCATTCTGCAAAGATAGTTGAGAAGCTATCTCTAATTCTTTGAACCTACCTTTTGTGTTTTAAACTCTATTCTAAATTGATCATCAACTATTTATTCCTAACATGGTCTGCTGATCCCAAGGGGATTCCTGGTGAACATTTCATGTTCTCCATGTTTTACATATGCATTTGGGGTGATGGACACAGCACTGACCAGGGGACTAGGAGACCTGGGTTCTAGTCCTGTCTTAGCCTGCTAGCAGCTGTATGACTCTGGGTAGATTATTTCACTTCTCTGGATGTCAGTTTACAAAGCTTAGACCAAGAGGGTGTCTCTGGAAGAACCAACAGAACTGGTTCCATTCCTGCCATTCTAGTTCTTCATTGGTTCTATGTTTGGTGGTGTGGATGAGACTAGATTTTTCTGTTATCCTGCTTTCCAGAAAAGCAAATGACATAACTGGACTGAAACTCAAGGTGCTGACTCATGGAATGATATTATTTTGATGCATATCAGCTTCTTTGTTTTAAGGGAAATTCCTATTCTATTCTATTCTATTCTATTCTATTCCCAGTTGGCTTTTCCAGGTGTCTTGGAAAAGTAAAACTCTAAACCTTGTCTTTATTCTCCCTCTCTCTCTCTCTCTCTCTCTCTCTCTCACACACACACACACACACACACACACACGCACACACACACACACAATAAGCCCATCAGCCCTTAGTATCAAAAAGGCAGTTTGGCTGCCTTGAAGCTTTTATTGTTTTAGAGATGCTTTTGGTGAGTGACTGATACTGATACTGATACTGAATGGGGCTTTCTGAGATAATAGGATGAATGAAATTGAAAAAAAAATCATGAGGGATGAAAAACTTCTCAGGAAGCTTTTAAGGAAAAAGTTGCCATCTCATCTGGGCTGTGTGCTCTTGCCTGTGGGGGACACTGCAGGGGCAGGATCTTAAAGACACTGGAGAGACAGAGCCTCCTGAGCACACCTAGCATCAATGAGACACCCACAGCAGCTCAAACCTCATTTCACAGCTTGATAAAAATTAAACATAAAAGACTCTTTCTGCTCCATGGAAATGGAAATATGTGCTGTTTTGAGTTGAGAAGTGCTACCTCTAGTAAATGAATCATTAGCTTCCAGCCCCACCTTCCTTCTGAATGATGGTCCACGGATTCAGAGGCATTTGCTTATCATTGGTAATTGCTCATTACATCTCAGAGAGAGTTTGCAAAAGTATCTGCCCGGGGTCTCAAAGCCTTGTCAACATGACCTCAGGAAGACCCTTCTCCACTGGAATTCTGACTCTTTGCATGGAGTCCTTGGCTCCTGTAGGCTGCTTTTTGATCTTGGAGCAGCAACTCTGAAAATCACATTGGGCTTCGTTAGGCTTTGCCAAAGTGAGGCTAGAGGGAGACTGCCGAGGGGAGGAGGAAGTCGAGAATTGCTCCTTCCTGTCTGTCTGCTTCCGGTGGACTTCCTGTTCTTGTTAGTGCCGCCCCAGCAGTGGTGGTTTCTTCCTATAGTAGTAGCTGCACCCCTTTGCAGTTTCTCCAGCTCTTGCAGACAAGCTCCATCATGCCCCCTCAGAGCCACCAGCATCAGGCGTCCATTCTCACCTCCTCAGAGGTTTGGGGCTCCATAACCTCTCCTCTAAGTTCTCTAAGTTTAAATAGTTCCAGCCTTTTCCTTTGTTCCTCCAGTCCTAGAGATGGTCGCTGCTCCCTCTGTGGGAACTTCCAGTTACCTAGTTAACAACTCTATACCTAGATGGTAATTTATTTTTATGAAATTCTGTGTTGAAATAATTTTTGTGATTTCTGATTCCTGAGTGGACTCTGACTGATACAGCACTATTAAAAGATTCATTTTTAAGTTTCTGATTTTTTTCCTAGGAATTTATGCACACACATGCATACACACAGGTATTATATGTTTAATTGTAAGTACAAGACTTTATTTTTACAAAAATGGCACAATGGTCTTTGCCTACTGTTCAGCAACTTGCATTTTCCAGCTAATTTTAAATATGAAGAAATAAGATATAATAATAAGAAATAAATAATATATTCTGAAGAACTTTCCAAGTCAGTACATATGGGGTTTCCCTATAATTTTTCAAGTCTGCATAGCATTTCATAATCTATTTAATGATGACCATTCATGGACCTTTTGGTTGTTTCTAATTTTTTTGCAGTTATAGAAAAATGTTTTGGTGAATATACTTATACACAAACACACACAGGTAATTTTTTAGGTGCATGTTTTAGTATATATCTTTAAGACAGGTTCTTACTATTAGAATAGTTTAAATAACATGCACATTAACTTTTTTTTTTTTTAAGATACATGCATCCAATACCCTCAAAAAAAGCTTTATCATTACTGCCAACAAGGTATGATTGTACCTAAAATGAAAAACCCAGTCTTTCCCTTTGGTGTAAGGAAAACCCTCAGTTCAGTCCATCTCCTGTGTGTTTCTTTTACTACTTACACAGGACACTTCACTTCTGACACTTCTGGTCATCAAATATGTGGAGGTTTTTCCTTATACCAAGCAGTTCTCTGTGACACCAACTACTGGGTGTCCTACAATTTAATTCAATTCTGACACTGTCTACTTGGAGATAGCATTAGATCCTATAGGTTAAGGGCTCAGTTCCACCAGAGCCCCCGACACTCACTTCAGACACTGGATGCAAGGCCAGGTTATCACCTGATCTTTGCACCAGCCTGCTATAGATCAGAGGTTCCAACGACCCCCTCCTTGTTCTCAATTAATTTGCTTGAGCAGTTCACAGAACTCAGGAAAACACTTACTTATATTTAGCATTTTATTAAAGAGTATGATAAAGGATACAGATGAACAGCCAGATGGAGAGACACATAAGGTGTGGTCTGGGAGGGTCCTGAGTACAGGAGCTTCTGTCCCCGTGGACTTGGGATGCATCACCCTCCCGGTGTGGATGTGTTTGCCAACTTTGATGCTTTCCGAACCCCAAACTATTGGGATTTTAACCAGGATTCATCTTGTAGGCATGATAAATTGTTAACTCCATTCCAGCCCCTCTCTCCTCTCTGGAGAATGGGGGTGGGGTGGGGCTGGAAACTCCAAGCTTCTCATTGTGGTTTGGTCTTTCTGGTGACCAGCCCCCATCCAAGAGCCACCCAGAAGCCCACCCAAGGTCACTCATTAAAATAAAAGATCCTCCTAGTGTTTTATCACTTAGGAATTTACAAGGGTTTTAGGGACTCTGTGCCAGGAACTGAGGGCAGAGACCAATATATATATATATATTCTATTATGTCACAGGGCCCATCTGCTTCCTCTCTTTTATGAATTCCTAAAAGTTTCTGGTCTGCTGTTGGCACACTTTTCTATATTCCATTGGTAGTATTGATTTTCTGTTTCTTCCTGGGGAGGGGGAGTGACCAAAACCTATGCTCAGCTGCCATCTTGATCCAATTTTCCCAAATACCAGCTTTCTCCAGTGGCCTTGATAGTCTTCTTTCAATAAATCTTAAAATCTTCTATTGCCAATTGTCTTGCTTCCAGGGCAATCTTGAAAATGTTTTGGATGTTTTTGCACAAGTAAAGTGATTCAAACAATTTTTCTAGACAAGTGAGTTTCTGTCTCCTTGAAGAATAAACCCTTACAAAGGAATATTAATGAGGAGACTTATGGTCGAGAATTAATAGTAACCGTAATAAAAAATAGACCTTTTTTGAGCACTTACGTTGCTCAAAAAACACCACCACATCATGTTAAGTGCCTTTACACTTCACATATAATTTAATGCTTACAGCAGTTTTATTTTATAGATGTGGAAACTGAGGCTTACAGAAGTTAGATAGCTTACTAAAACCATGCATCCAGCAAGTGTCAGAGCCAGAATGTGAATCCAAGCAGTCAGACTTCTTTTTACCATTTAATCATGAGTTTATTCATCAATATATTAATTGAACACTTAGTGTAGGAGTCAGCCTCTGAGATGGCCCCCAGTGACCCCGTCTCCTAGTATTCACCAGCAGGTCATCCTCTCCCACAGTGAATAGGACTGACCTATGTAACCAAGAGGATATTGTAGAAATAACATGTGTGACTTCCAGTGTCATAAAAGACATTGTGGCCTCTGCCTTACTCTCTCTTGGATCAGCCATGAAAGTGAGCCATTTGGGAAGTCTGCAGTCAAACCTTCAGATAACTGTAGGCTTACATCTTGGCTGCAGTCTCATGAGAGGACCATAAACCAGAACCACTCAGTGGAGCTGCTCCCAAATTCCTGCCACAGGGCAACTGTGTGAGATAATTCATGTTTCTTATTATTTTATGCCACTTGGCTTTGAGGTAGTTTGTTACACAGCAATAGATAACTGTTACATTTAGTATGTGTCAGGTTCAGTCCTGGGTGTTGGGGGTATAGAAGTCAGTAATGCAGACAAGATTCCCTTGTATGTTATTTGTTGCTTTTCCTTTGCTACTTTTAATATTCTCTATCTTTAATTTTTGTCATTTTCATTACAATGTGTCTTGTTATGTGTCTTCTTTGAGTTAATCCTGTATGGAATTCTCTGTACTTTCTGGACTTGGTGACTGTTTCCTTCCCCAGGTTAGGGAAGCTTTCAGCTATTATGTCTTCCTCAGCCCCTTTCTCTCAGCCCCTTTCTCTCTCTCTTCTCCTTCTGGGACCCCTATAATGCAAATATTAGTGTGCTTGGTATTGTCCCAGAGGTCTCTTAAACTGTCCTAGTTTATTTTCATTCTTTTTTCTTTTTTCTGTGCAATGGCAGTGATTGTGGTTCCTTGTTTATGTCTCTAGTTGTTGAAGATCTTTTCTGGCCGGTTCTGGTCTTTTTCATTGACGGCTGTTCTGCAGATGGTTGTGATTTTGGTGGACTTGCGAGAGGAGGTGAGCTCAGGGTCTTTTGACTCCACCATCATGGCTGATCTAAACAAAATATTTTAAGAAGGAAAAAAGTCACTGATAGTTCTACTACACTTACTATGATGGCAACAATTTTTAGTTTTAATTTAAATTCTGTTCCAATTAGTCTCTATGCACATATCTTATATACTTATAATTGGAGTATACACATAAGTGTAAATTCTTCATGTCTTAACTAATGTTTTTCTAGAAAATTTCTGTAATGTGACATGTTTTTCATACTTATTTTTATGGCTATACAATGTCAATGAAAAATTAATCGGTCAATCTAAGAAAGAAATGGAAAATTTTATTCAAGCCAAACTGAGGATTATAACCTGAGAACGGCATCTCAGAAAGCTCTGAGAACTGTTCTGCCCATTAGAAGTCAAAGCACAGTTATATCAGTTTTTTGAGACAGAGGGCTGTACATTAAATGAATGGTATACGAAGTGGTGTGTCATTGTGACCCCTTACAAGATCAGGAAGGAATGTTATATTTTAAGGAGTTGTCTTGTTGATGTTAGGAGAACGTTGCTCTTTATGGCTGAGCAGGTATATTCTGTTGATGGGGAGGTTTGGTCGACATGTAATGCAGATACACAATGCACAGTAGAGGGGAAAGAGAAGGCCAAAGGGCAGAGAAAGTTTTTTATGTTTAAATTTTTCTTATCTTGCCAAAGAATATGAATTTTATTTCACAATAATATACCATGAAGCTAATTTCTCATCCCTTACTTAGCTATTCCCACATTACGAGGTAGATTCTTTGCAGTTTCTCAGTACTGGACATAATTCTGAGATCTTGATTTTACTGCACGTAGCTTTTTGTTTCTTTCAAATTATTTTTTTATAACAAATCCCTTGAGTGGAATTACTGGGTTAAAAGGTGTATTTATTTGTGTTGCTCTTAATGCACACTGTCCTGTTTTCCAGTGTAATTGTCAATGTAAAATGCTATCCGCTTGAGTGTTCTTGTTTCACACAATTGCACTAATTTTTTTTTCCTTTCTTTATTTCCCTTCCTTCCTTCCTCCCTCCCTCTCTCTCTTTTTTTCTTTCTCTCTCTCTTTCTTCCTTTCTTTCTTCCTCCTTCCTTCCTCCCTCCCTCCCTCCCTTTCTCTTTCTTTCTTTCTTTCCTTCCTTCTTTCTCTTTCTTTCTTTCCTTCCTTCCTTCCTTCTTCCCTTTCTTTCTTTCTTTATTTCTTTCTCTCCTTCCTTCCTTCCTTCCTTCTCCTGCCTCCCTTCCTTCCTTCCTTCCTTCCTTCCTTCCTTCCTTCCTTCCTTTCTTCCTTCTCGTGCCTCCCTTCCTTCTTCCCTCCCTCCCTCCCTCCCTCCCTTTCCCCCCCCCACTCCTCCTCTTCTCTTCCTCCCCTGCCCCTACCCTCCTTCCTTCCTTCCAATTCCGTAGGAGTAAAACAACACTTAACTTTTGCTTTGATGACCATTTGCCCTGTTTCACCACTGCTTCAGAAATGTTTTTGACTTCCAGTCTAGTCCAAACAGGAGGACGTTATGAGGAAACGACAAACAGGTGGCAATTAGGAAGATTATTGGGGTTAATACAAACTGTATGGGGTCCCAGAGGTGTCGACCAGGTACCTGCCCGGTGGCTGGTGAATAGGAGCCCTTACTGGAGGCTGACCCATCCTGGATTCCCCTCCAGAGCCAGGTCTCAAGAGCCGCCCCCACCCTCCCCACAAGAAAAGGAAATAGAAAGGAGAGACAGGGCTTCTTTCGTTCAATACCTGATTTTCATTGGTTTGAAGCAATTCTTTGTTATAGTTTAAATTGGTTCTTTTGTTCAGCCTGAAACCTGCCATGCTCACTGCTGTGCAGGACATGTGGGATTCTTGCTCCAGGACTCCTGTGAATGAAGGATTGGGTGACAGGTGATTAACCAGCTGCAGGGCTTGCCCACCTCCTCCCTCTGGGAGGCCTGGGGAGGGCAGCGCTCTGCCCCGTGTGAATCTATGTGGGGTGGGGGTGGGGGTGTGCTGAGAGGTTGGGGGCGAGTGCAGGGCTCCAAGCTCAGCCTTGCTGTTAGGAAGACCCTCTTGCTCCTGTTAGATGCAAAATAAAACATTATCTAACCTCCACCCTCCCTCCCTTCCTTCCTCCCTCCCTTCCTCCACTCCTCCCTTTCTCCCTCCGTCCCTCCATTCCTTGCCCTGTGAAATACACATAACAAAATTTACCATCTTAACCATTTTTATAAGTACCACACCTTAACCCATTTCACCACTGGAGCCACACTCCATCTTAACCATGTTTGAGTTCTTCGATAGTATTAGGTACATTCACATTGCTGTGTAACCGTCAGTGCCATCCGTCTCCAGAACTCTTCCCATCTTCCCATACTGAAACTCAGTTTACATTAAACAATTACTCCTCCCCCCTCTTCCTTCAGCTGCTGGCAACCACCATTCTATTTTCTGTCTCCATGATTTGACTGCTCTCCGTTAAGTCACATAAGTGGAATCATATAGTAGTCTTTCTGTGACTGGCTTATTTCCCTGAGCATGTCTTCAGGGTTCATCCATGTTGCAGTATATGTCAGAATTTCCTTCCTTTTTCAGGCTGAATAATATTGCATTATACATACATATCACATTCTGTTCATCCATTCAACTGTCAGTGGACACATGGGTGACTTCTACCTTTTGGCTATTGAGAATAATGCTGCTGTGAAAAGTGGGTGTACAAATATCACTTCGAGTCTTTGCTTTCCATTCTCTTGAGTGTATACCCAGAAGTGGAACTGCTGGATCATACGGTAATTCTATTTTTAAATTTGGATGAACTCCCGTACTGTTTTCCATAACAGCTGCACCATTTTACATTTCCACCAGCAATGCAAAATTAACTGCCACCTCCATTCTGAGTTACTGAGATTATGTAAACAGGGCAGGATAGAAAGATGCTAACTTTTCCAGGTACCATCTGCAGATTAGAGACAGGAGCAATGAACCCATAGCCAGCTCTGGCAGGCCAGGTCAGCTGGGTCAGATTTGCTCTGAGTCTCTACAAAACGCTGGAGCTGCAGCACATCCAATACAATGTTGTGCCTCTAATTCTGACACCCACAGCTGCTTTGGGGTGGCCAGAGGGGCCTGTTCTTTAATCACATGATCATGGCTTTTTTATATTTTAATTTAGCATGGCAGCAAGGTTTTTAAGCTTACTTTAGACTGTGAAGAATAAGACCTTTTTTTATGTGTATTAAAATTGCTTCACCCTTCATTGGGTTCCCAATTCTAGTGGCTGCCAAAAGTGTGTTCCCAATGGCCGCATAATTAATGAGATTATTAAAATAGTGGTCTCTCACTGCTTCATCTTCCGAGATAGAATGTTCCCAAAGCATGTTCCTTAGAACACTGGTTCTTCAGGATATTGGTGGACAGTCCGTGAAAAAAGGATTTGGATTTCAGACAGATTTCTGTTTAAATATATAAATGCTCATGTGACTTTCACAAGGGGCTCTGTCATGCATCAGCTCTCATGCTTACTACTTACCTTGGGGTCATTTTTTGGAGGACCATTTCAAGGTATTAGTATTGCACAGGACATATTTTGAGACAAACTCTTCTAGGCAGATGAAGCCTCATATTTTTACGTTTTCCATATATAGCAATTTCTGTATTCCATAGGGAAGCAAAATGACTGTTTTAGATTCAGGCAGAACTGGGTCCAAATCATGCTTCTTCTACATGTTAACTATATGAACGTGGGAGAGTTCTTTAATCTCTGCAAGCTTCAGTTTCCCCTTTTGTGAAATGGTGGAAATTTTAACATATTCACAGGATTGAGTGAAATAATGAACATGATTCATCTTCTTCTTCCAATCATTTTACCTGCTGAGTTGCTAACTCTGCTAGTTGCAACCTATATAGACTATTGGAAGGTAATGCTTTTTTGTTATTGAAGCTGCCATGTTCCTTTCTTGGGTGGTAACAAGTTCTTCTAAGCCTGTTAACTAAGTAGTTTGGATCATTGTTTTATCCAATGTTGTGGACACATCCTCTGTGCCTGAGGAATCATATTCACTGAGGTCAGCCGTCGGGTCTGACACACCACCAGGACAAGAGAAGGCCGTCCAATACGTCCATCCACATGCTGCACATGGTCACAGAAGTTCATTGCTTTGCCTCCTCATCAGTCACTGCTCGTTCGTGTCTGGCATTGACTGATGAAGTATGACTCTTGCACCTGCTCTGAGGAGATCTGATGTTTCTTGCTGTGTAGATCTGGTATCTAATCCTACCCCTGCAGCCTTCCATCCCCAAATGGCTTCACTGACTATGTTCCTGATTTCTCTCTCTTTCTGTACTCACTTGGAATCTTTCTTCAGGTCCACTGGCCCTCCGTTAGTGCTGGCAGCTCATGGAGATCTTGCCTCCCTATGTAGATAACCTAGGACAAATCCTGTTACTTGCCCCCTTTTCTTTCTACATTTATGCCTTTGTAAATCTCCCCTGCCTTCACTCAGCAAATATTTACTGTGTGCTTTATATGATAGATAGCCTCCAACAATTTCTGCTCTCTCTGTACGTCCGTGTTGCTCCTTCCAACCCAGAGACCTCTTTCCTTTTATCTTGACTGACTTGTGACTCGCTCTGACCAATAAAAGGCAATGGAAGGGATGCTGTGTAGATTCTGGGCCTACATCTTAAGAGGCTTGGTAGCTTCTGCTTTTGCTCTGTCTCTTGGAAGTTTCAACCAAGGAACTTGGGATGGACTAATGAATGATGAGAGACCACAGAGGGAGGCTTCATGGAAGAGAATCAAGATGCCGCAGCCAACAGGACTAAGGCTCCAGACATGTGAATAGACCAACCTGGACG
The DNA here is from genome assembly GCF_963455315.2 of Globicephala melas. Taxonomy (NCBI): domain Eukaryota; kingdom Metazoa; phylum Chordata; class Mammalia; order Artiodactyla; family Delphinidae; genus Globicephala; species Globicephala melas. Next base: position 11,493,256 of record NC_083328.1, on the reverse strand, counting down.
TTCTGGCACGAGCCAAGTTCTCAGATGAATGCAGCCTCATCAGTGACAACGTAGAGGGAAGAAACCTGCTTGGCTGAGCCCAGCCAACCACAGAATTGGGAGAAATAATAAGTCATTGTTGTGTTAAGCCAGCTTGACTAAGCTGCACAGCTTGTGGGATCTTAGTTCCCTGACCAAGGATGGAATCTGGGTCCTCAGCAGTGAGAGCGTGGTATCCTAACCACTGGACCACCAGGGAACTCCCAAACTTTCTGTAAAGGATAGGATAGTAAATATTTTAGGTTTTGCAGGAAGGCTGTATAGTCTGTGTTGCAACTACTCAGCTCTGCCGCTGCAGAGTGAAAGCAGCTGTAGACAATATATAAATGAATGATTGTGGCTGTGTTCCCATTAAACTTTATTTACAGAAAGAGCTGGCAGGCTGGATTTGCCTGTGGATGATAATTTGCCAACCCCTGTGTTAAGCCGCTAAGTTTTGGGATAAATATCTAGAGAGGTAGCTGAAACTGCCTGCTCATATGCTCTTGGCACTGTGGCGAGCGTTGAGGTATAATTGTCTATATGAAAAACTCATTCCTGCCTTCAGGGAGCTTGCAGCTTGTCCTAGCTCTATGAAAAAAGAGATTAGAGCCAATAACTCCTGTCTAAATAACCTCCAAGGCTCAAATGTCACTAGTAAGAATTCAGTGAAATGGATAGCTATTGAAGGAATGTGCTGGAGTTGGAGCTGGTGGCATAAGACAACCATTTAATTATGCTCATGGACTCTGGGTCAGGAATCAGACAGGATCGCTTACCTCTGACCCTTGGTGTCTGGGTCTCAGCTGGAAAGATTCAGTAGCTGGGGGTGATTTGTCATCTGGAGGCTAGAGCCATAGAGTCATCTTCACCCAAAGGTCTGGAGGTTGATGCTGGCTGTTGGCTGGGCTCTCAGCAGGGGTTGTCCCCTGCAGCATCTCCACACATGGCCTGAGCTTCCTCAATCAGAGTGGCCCGAGGTGGTTCAGGGCTCAAAAGTGAGCATCCCAGCGAGCAAGGTGGACACCTTGGAAGTCATGCAGTGACCTCAATGTGTTCTATTAGTTATGTCACTAAGGCCAGCCTAGATACAAAGGAAGGGATGGAGATACTGCCTCTCAATGGAAAGAGTGTCAAAGAATTTACAGACACGTTTTAAAACCACTGCAGTGTCTGATATTGGTATATGAAGAGGATTAAGTAATTCAATTTTGAATAGTTTTGTGGGTTCTGAACATTTCTTGTCAGGGCAGATCTGAGTTCCTGTGGCTTTGGAGAATAAATAACACTGGAAATCATGCTCACTGATGGTCATAGTCTTTACCATGTAAGGCCTGTGCTTTTCACATTTTTCACAGTAGCACAGTGCAGTGACTGAGAGCATGTACTGTAGAGTTACATAGTCCTAAACTATGGTCCCAGCTCTGCCATTTGCTTGCTGTCTGACCTTGGACCAATTTCTCAACATTTTTAAGTTTTAGTTGCCTCATTTAAAAATGCAGACAACAATATTATACTTCTAAGAATTGCTCTGCCATTCTAGTGAGACCGTTCATGTAACTGGCAACTGGTGGGCGCCCAATCAATAGTATTATCTTAAAGCAGATGTTTTGTGAATTTAGAGCATTTAGTTATAAGGATAAGGATAGTGGTAAAAATAATAGGGGAAAGAGCTAAAAGAAAAGCAAAAAAATCCACTTATTTTGAAAGCAGTTTTAATTTTGGTAAATATACTTTCAAAATGGAAGAGGTCTCTACGTCCGTGTATACATAGAGACATAAAATTATACACACACACACGTACATAAACACACACACATATATACCTGTGTGCACACAATTTTATGCAAATGGAATAATATTCAAATAATATTCCTGGTGTCATATAACCTTTTTAAAAAATATAAATCATTCGACTTATTTAAACTAAAAAAACAGTTCACCCATTTCTTCCACCCTCCCACCCCCTACCTCTGGCGACCACCAATCTGTTCTCTGTATCATGAGCTTGTTCTTTGTTTTTTCTTATAATCTTTTAAAATCAACACTATGTCATGAATATCTTCTGAGAAAAGTGTATAGCTCTCCACCACTATTTGAAAAGCCAACAGTAGTCCACTGTACAGACTTACTATAGTTTAACTTGTCCCCACTGATGGACATTTAGGTTGTTGTTTGTTTGTAGCCTGTAAGGTGGCAGTTGTGCCTTGAAGATGGTAATAATGATGTCCTTAGAAAGTGAAATCTAAAAACTAGACTCAATAACAGCCTAGGGTGTTCAGTTGTGCCCTGCTCCCTTCAGCTGGACAACTCTGCCTTTAACCAGGAAGCAAGGATGCAGTATAAATAAGCCCTCAGCTACCTTGATTCATCCACAGCCTTTGTCATGAGCCCACTGAATTCATTCCACATTTCTGTCCAGTTCCAGCCTCTGTCTGATGTCCTGGGCTCCTGACCTTCCTCATTCTCTGTCTGGCGGTTCCCTTTCTCGTGATAATATTCCTTTAGTAAACACATGGCCCTCCTTGGTGTCAACTTGCATAGGCTCCTGGCTTTCAGCAACTCCAGATCCATCCAGCATGAGCTCACATGGCCAGTATTTCTATTAGGTTTGCCCAGCCTCAAAGAAAGGGAGCCACCAATAAGAAAACCATAAGCATTGTGGTAATGGTGGAATCATTCCATATCACTGAAGAAAATGTCCCAGACACTTTATGGCTAATAGCAGACTTTTCAGTGGACTTCTGGTCCAGTCTTTCTGCTATGAACAGCTACCAAAGGGAATGGCCCTTAACACGAATATAATGATAAAAGGCAAAAAGATGATATATATATATTTTTTGATGAATTACTATTTTAATATGTAAAATATTAAGCACAAATGAAAAACTAAAATGTTATCCATCAAATATTTGTACCCAAGGTCTAGCAAAATATCATGAGAGATAGGTTGAACTGAAGTAATCCCCACCTCAAGGATGGTGTTCAAAGGTATCACTCCGCTAGGAGAGTTGCTCCACACTCCTGACCCTTGATCCCTGATTGGGATCCCTGGCTCCAGACACCCAACACTGCTTCGCCTTATTTTATTGTCTCTCAGAATGCCCTAGAATGGCTTTCTTTGCTTCCCCCAGAATCTCTGTTATCAGCCCCTCCTATTCTCGAGGTCTCCGACTCTTGGATTTTGGATTTTGTTTAGTTATTCATTCATTCATTCATTCATTCTGCACTGCGTATGGCTTGTGGGATCTTAGTTCTCTAACCAGGGATTGAACCTGGGCCCTCGGCAGTGAGAGCGCCGAGTCCTAACCACTGGACCACCAGGGAATTCCCTGGATTCTATTTAAAGTTGCTATTATTATAATGTGTAGGCCGTTACTTAAAACTGTAGACTCTCAAATTCATATACTTTCTTTTTTTTTTTTTTTAGGCATATATATATTTTTTCACACACACACACTGTATTTTATTTTTACAAGAGATAAATAAACTGACACCGAGCATTGTAAATGGATGACCACAACAAAAGCAACAATGATTGCAATTACCGAACACGTAACACACTCATACTATGTCATAATATTGACATTCAGTCCAGGAATCCTCCACAAAAGGTGATATATTTTTAAAAGTATAAAAAAGATGTATAGCTGATTCACTTTGATATACAGCACAAACTAACACACCATTGTAAAGCAATTATACTCCAATAAAGATGTTAACAAAAAAAGTATAAAAAAGAGCTATTGGAATTTAGAATAGGAGAAATGTGCCGGTCTCTGATTCATAACAAGGGGCTGCAGAAGTCTCAACTGTTGTGGGAAAATGTTTCTAAAAGGATATCTTCCGTATAAAAATTAGATGAAAATATATCTTAACAAGAGCTAGGACTGGAAGTTCTCCAAATTGTCTTCTACTCACTAGGTTGGTGATGCTGAATTCTCAGAGCTTATATCTGCTGTAAAATGGGACTGACAATGTCTGGTTCATAGAGTATTCTTACGGTAATAAGGATTCCCTAAGATAATATCAAAGGGCTTTGTAAGAGATGGTCTTCTCACTACTGCTGTTATAAATATTCTTAAAAACCATAACCTCAGAGTAGCTTCCATTTTGTTTTTCACATTGCAGGTGTTCAGTACTTATTGAATTACTATGCTAAATAATGTGAAAGTATCCAGTTATTAAGGAAATTCCTTTATTCAAAATTTCTTTACCCTCAGACTGGATGACAAGTCTAATGTTCCCAATACAAATGTTCATAATAGCCAAAAGGTGGAAAAAACCCAAATCAACTGATCAACCAATAAGTAAAATGTGGAATATCCATAGAATGGAATATTATTCAGCAATAAAAAGGACTAGAGTGTTGCTACATGCTACAACACGAAGACCCTCAAAAACATTGTGCTAAGTGAAAGAGGCCAATCATAAAAGACCACATACTATGTGATTCCATCCATATGAAATATCCAGAACAGGGAAATCAATCGGTAGACACAGAAAGTAGATCAGTGTCTACTTAGGACGTGATAGCTAAAAGGTACAGGGTTTCTTTACACGCTGGTGAAATGTTCTAAAATCAACCGCAGTGATGGTTGTAGATAATCTGTGAACATGCTAAAAACCATTGAGTTGCACACTTTACATGGGTGAACTGTGTGGTATATGAATTAAACATCAATAAAGCTGTCCCCCCCCAAAAAAAAAGGTTCTTTAAAGACCCAGCTAAGCCACTTACAAAGTTTAGGCAGAGAGAAGTCTATTTCAGCTCATATCCTAAAAAATAAACTGGAAGAGAAACTCCTCCTGAAAAGAGGCAACCCTATGGTGTATGGGGCTGCCATGTCCTCTCCAATCCTGTCTGAACCAGCTGGGTACTATGCAGCTGACCACCAATAAAACCAAGCCAGGAACACTCAACTCCATTTGTCAGTGACCTGGGACACAATCCCATGGCTACCTCACTTGCTCTCAATCTCTGGAATGTTCTAGGTCTGGCTTCTAGGTCCAATAGTGCATGGTTCTTATTGCATTCAGAAACTGAAAGTCTCTGACTCAGGCAACCTTGTACATTCCCGGGAGTTGCAACCTCTAGAGGGATGTTGAATGTTGGGGTGGGGCTGAGGCCAGGGCCAGTGGAGGGTGGGGTCTGATCTACCATCACCTCCAATAGTATTCGTGTTGTCCACTTTTCTCATTGTTGCTTTTGCTATATTTACTGAGATAGTCACAGAAGGGTCTGTTGGCTTCCCACTTTCTTTTAATGGTGCTTGAGTTCCTTTTTTTTTTTTTAACATCTTTATTGGAGTATAACTGCTTTACAATGGTGTGTTAGTTTCTGCTTTATATTTATAACAAAGTGAATCAGCTGTACATATACATATGTCCCCATATCTCCTCCCTCTTGCATCTCCCTCCCTCCGACCCTCCCTATCCCACCCCTCTAGGTGGTCACAAAGCACCGTGCTGATCTCCCTGTGCTATGTGGCTGCTTCCCACTAGCTATCTGTTTTACATTTGGTAGTGAATATATGTCCATGCCACTCTCTCACTTCGTCCCAGCTTACCCTTCCCCTCCCTGAGTCCTCAAGTCCATTTTCTATGTCTGCGTCTTTATCCTGTCCTGCCCCTGGGTTCTTCAGAACCTTTTTTTTTTTTTTGCGGTACGCGGGCCTCTCACTGTTGTGGCCTCTCCCGTTGCCGAGCACAGGCTCCGGACGCGCAGGCTCAGCGGCCATGGCTCACGGGCCCAGCTGCTCCGCAGCATGTGGGATCTTCCCGGACCGGGGCACGAACCCGTGTCCCCTGCATCGGCAGGCAGACTCTCAACCACTGTGCCACCAGGGAAGCCCTTTTTTTTTTTTTAATGATTCCATACATATGTGTTAGCATATGGTATTTGTTTTTCTCTTTCTGACTTACTACGCTCTGTGATGCTTGAGTTTTTCTTTTTGTGAAATAGGGTATTTGGAACCCACAGATTGCTTTTCTCTATGCAGGTCTATTGACCCTAGAGTTACTGGAAATTTATCTCAGATTTCTATGACATCACATACATTTTGGAAGAAAATACAAAAAGAAGATATCAGAGGCTGCTGCCTGATGCTTCTTCATTGCATTTCTTAATATCAATATCAATGTTCTGAAGTGTTCTGTAGTTCTAAGGCAATGCTGTTCATTCATTTTTTATTTGCATTTGGACAGGGCTTAGAGAACAAATTTACACGTACGTTTAACATTGGCTCTTTAAGATTTGGAATTCAAATGATCTGAACTCGATGCAATATTCGTATAATGCAACCACTGCACACTTTATATTTTTCAGAGGGCTTTACAAACATGATCTCATGAGAAAGAGAGCTGGACCAAGAATCAGGAGTCTTGGGTTCTGGGACTGGCTCTCCCGCCAACCAGAGGTGGCACCTTGGGAGATCCACATACTCTTCTTGGACCTTAGTTTTCCAATTCATAAAATGGGTGAGTGGACTTGATGATCTCTGAGATACCTTGTATATCAGATATTTTGTGATTCTGTGTTCATCACTGATGGTCATTTTGATTTAGCACAGAGAATTAGAGAATTAGTGTCAAAGTTTTATCATTTCTCTATATTCTTAGTTTTTCAAGATTAGAATTCCAAATATTCCTCTTAGGTGGTTTACTTACAACTAAAATGGAGTGCTACGAGTTGACGTAGGGTACTTTGCTATGGCCCAGGTCAAAGCCAAGTTTAAATCAGAGTGGTGGTTGTCACACTTGACTGTGTAACAGAATCACCTGAGGGCTTGTTAAAACACAGGTTACCAGGCCTCATTCCCAGAGTTTCTGGTGGTGCTGGTGCTACTGGTCCAAGGACCACAGTTTGAGAACTACTGAGCTAGAGGTATGTTAGCCCAGTGAGATTGCTTTGTTTTGCCTCTGTTGCTACAGAAAAGCTAAGAGTGTTCCCACGTATTTAAAGAAAAGGGATTAGTTTGTCTTGGACACCTCCTCCTCTCCGTTTCATTTTTTCTGATTAATTTCTATATGATGTAAGTCTTCCTGGCCTGGGTATAGAGTTTGCATTATAGGGGCTGAGGCTGGGATGAATGGACTATCTTAAGCAAAATAGCCAAGAACTAAGGAGACAGAGAAGTCATAGTATTAATAGTTGAATAAACGAGAGTTGTATCTTCCACGATCAAGAAAAACAGTGTTGATAAGGAGGGAAAGCAGGGAAATCTGTATAACCGTATGTACTAGTGATTCTGTTCTGAAAAATGTGGCAGACTTGTTCACCAAAATGTCTCCTTCTCTTTTTCTTGAGTACATAGCTGGACTGCACTTCCAGCTTTCCTCGTGGCTAGATGTGGTCATGGATTAGTTGTGTTCAGTGACATGTGAGTGGATGTGATTTGTGCAGCTCTAGAAAGTAGTCTGGAGATTTGTATAAGAGACTGTGCCTCTTCCCTGTTCCCTTTCTCCTCCTCCATCTTCTGGATGGAAATCCATGGAGTCTGAGTCCCTGAGTCACCACCTGGAGGAGAGCTGCCTGATGACATTCAGGAACTCTGGAATTTTTACATGAGTTAGATATATATATCTACTGTATTTGAGCTCTCATAAACTTTTGGGTCTATTTTTTACTGCATCCACATCCTAATCAATAAGCATATATTCCATTATTTCTCAATATTAGAGGACCAAGCTGTGGGGATGGGAGAAAACAAAAGTTAGGACCAGATAAATGGATATCAGACCCTAAATATGAGCTGAGAGCTATACTAACCAATGTTCCCATTAGAGTTAGATGAAGAAGGGGATCTCCTGGCACTTAGGGGGCTTGTGAGTAGAACCCACATAAATTCACACTAAAATCTATTGAGAGATCCCAATTATACTCTTCTGTTTTCAAGATGAGAATATTATAAAAATTAACATAGGCTAGTTGGAAAATATGCCACAGAATAAGGAAAGGGGACCATCTCTCAGTGTACTGAGTGGAGAAATATAGTTCTGGAAATATTTACTGCAAGAACAAAAAGAACTTTTTAGAAACTGTTGACCACAATAGTTGCAAGAAGGCATGACCTTGATTAAAGAAGAAGCAAAACAATAAGACAAAATGTAAGAGGTGAAGGGTCTAATGGGATGAGATTCAGATTTAACAAACTGAGGCAGAAAGGGAGAAAGAAGCACTAAAAGGAGAAATCAGTGAAACTGATACGAGTGCCAAGATGAAAATTCCCAGGCAAACTTGAGAAGCTCTCTCAGAGCTCAGGGGAAAAGAACTAATAGATAAAAGCAAGAAGAATTTGACAGATTTGGAGGGCATGAAACAAAGATTAAACTTAGGAATTATAGAGATTTCTGAGGAAAGAAACAGAACAAATGGAATAAAATGTAAAGATCGAAAGTATGTTGAAGGAATCTATATGAATTTGAAAAAAACATCTGAATTTAAAGATTGAAATGGCTTGCTATGTTCCAGGCAACACACACACACACACACACACACACACACACACACACACACACAGACACACACTCGCTCATATCCTGGCCATTAAAAAAAATTCTAAGAATTAAAATCAGCCACTTGGGACTTCCCTGGTGGCACAGTGGTTAAGAATCCACCCGCCAATTTAGGGGACACGGGTTCAAGCCCTGGTCTGGGAAGACCCCACCTGCCACGGAGCAACTAAGCCCACGCACCACAACTACTGAGCCTGTGCTCTAGAGCCCGCAAGCCACAACTACTGAGCCCGCGTGCCACAACTACTGAAGCCCACGCACCTAGAGCCCATGCTCTGCAACCTAGAGCCCGTGTTCTGCAACAAGAGAAGCCACCGCAATGAGAAGCCTGTGTACTGCAGCGAAGAGTAGCACCCGCTCACCGCAACTAGAGAAAGCCTGCACACAGCAACGAAGACCCAACACAGCCAAAAATAAAAAATACAAATAAATAAATAAATTTATATTAAAAAAATAAAATCAGCCACTCAAAATTATTTACGTATCCAGGCAGAAAAAAAAAATCAGTTTTACCACAAGAGAACAAAAATTCAGTCTGGCTTCAGACTTCGACTCTTTTTTTTTTTTTTTTTTTTGCGGTACGCGGGCCTCTCAGTGTTGTGGCCTCTCCCGTTGCGGAGCACAGGCTCCGGACGCGCAGGCTCAGCGGCCATGGCTCACGGGCACAGCTGCTCCGCGGCACGTGGGACCTTCCCGGACCAGGGCACGAACCCATGTCCCCTGCATCAGCAGGCGGACTCTCAACCACTGTGCCACCAGGGAAGCCCCAGACTTCTACTCTTTAAGCTTAAATGATAAAAGATGATGGAATAACATCTACTGGTTTTATAGGGAAATTGTTTATATCCATGGTTTTTGAACCAGGCTAAATTTTCGTTTATGGTTGAAGGTAGAAGCAAACTATTCTAGGAACTGTAAGGACCTAGGACATTTACCAACTATTTGCCCTTTGTGGGAAAACTTTTTCCAGAAGACATTGTCTAATTGCCAGAGCTGAATCAATATTATAAGTTCAAAAAAGTCAGTGATCTGATAGCCTTTGTATAAAAAATGATCTTTGAGCTTCTACACTATCCTCTATTCAGCCTACTGGCCTGGAGGGGGTGCTGCGTCCTGGTGTCTGTAGCGGACTCACCTTGCTCAGCCACATCCCTGGGCAGCCCATCTAGCTCTCTACTCTGTATTCCTGCTATCCAGGAACCCAGAGCAGCTCAGGAGAGCCACACCTCAAGGTGTCCTCCCTCCCTGATTGATGCTCTGCAGCCACATAGACACGACTGTGCCCCAAGATGGTGCAAGAGAAGCCTCAGAGGCATGTTTTGAAGTCCTAGATGAAGAATGAGACCTAGGGTCTCTCTGCTGTAGACTGAATGTTTGCATCCCCCAAATTCATATTTTGAAAACTAATCCCTAGTGTGATGGTATTTGGAGGCGGGGCTTTGGGGAGATGATTGGGTCATGAGGGTGAATCCATCATGAATGGGATGAAAGCCCTTATAAAAGAGACCCCAGAGAGCTCCCTTGTCCCTTCTAGTATGGGGACACCACCTGTCAGGGCCACCACCTGTCAGGGCCACCTGTGAACCAGGAAGCAGGTTCTCATCAGACACGGAATCTGCCAGAGCGTTGATCTAGACTTCCCAGTCTCCAGCACTGTGAGAAATAGTTTCTGTTGTTTGTAAGCCACCCAATCTATGGTATTTTTCTTACAGCAGCCTGAATGCACTAAGACAGTCTCCTTTGCTCTCCATAGTACCTTCATCCACCTAAATACCTGCCCCTCTCAGGCTGAAGAGGGGAAAATGGGCACACCTACGTGGGAGGGTGGAATTTCCCCCTTCCTCTTTCTAGCTGGACCTCTCTTAAATACATACCTTTAATCTAGATCATAAAAACAGTTGGTTTGGGATGTTTGGGGCCAGGGAGATTAGAGAAATTTAGACAAACTTTCTTTAGATAATGCCTGGGATTGCAAGGTATTATCTGCTACAAAATCCTAGTTTTGAATTCTAGAAGCTTAACTTTAGTTTCCTTCTATGCTTTCTTTCTCTAATAAACCCCTCCAGGTAGCTGGGCATTAGGGGCTGATGAGGACTGACTAGGATGAAGGCTATTCATAGAAAAAGACAAAACGTTACTATGTTACCTTTATATCAGATGATCCCAATTTATATATTTTTGTATAATATGTAAATACGTTATGTGTAAATACATAAAATTCAACAAGTTATGAACCATGATTATTTCTGAGTAGTAGTATAATAGGTAATTTTTTCTTTATATTAGCCTGAAATTTTATTTTTCTAAGCTCACTATAATGCTCATGCATTGCTTCTGTCATAAAAACAATAACTGTTGCTTAAAAATATTGTAAAAATAGGAACTGTAGGGACTTACAATAGCCAAAACAGACTACGTGACAACATTCAAAATCGTGATAATAAATTTTAGGACAGAAATGTAAGATTCAATATGGTAACAAATCTGTATACTTAAGGGTCAAAATATAATTTAACTTTAAAAAAATCAAATGTGCTTATTTTTAATTAATCATAGTGTTTAGGTAGAAAAATCCACTCACTTGGTCATATGTTGCCGTGGCTTTTATAGTACTTATCATACCAATACGTGAAATAATAGAAGTGACATATTTGATATAAATGGGCATTGTTTTGTCAGTATGCATAGTCTTCCCTGAAACTGATCTGATAGCTTGCTTCTACTTCTTACCGAGTGCTAATTCTGGCAGGAACAAGCCAGAATTCTGTTCCAAAACCTGGCTTTCATCACCTATTTCTCTCTCTTCAAAGGAGAGAAATGGAAAGGGTGTTATAAAACAGGAACCATAGCTTGTTCACCAGGCTATGAATGAATCACCAAGTGATGAATCATACCAGGGCCACTGATCGTGCCCTAAATCATGAGAGCAGCCTGTCAAGGGGAACCCCATGGGGAACCCCATGGGAGCTTTAGAACTGGCACCACTCATCCATCTCCTTCAGGGCGCCTTCGTGGGCCCATGTGCTCATATGACAAGTGATATTTTGGGATAAGGAACTCCTGGGGTTCTTATCGTAAGCTTCTCTGACTAATTAGAAAGGAGTCAGTCCCCTGCCTTTCCCTGGAGCTGTGTTACTAGTGTGAGGTGCTAGAAATGGATGTCTACATTTATGTCATTCCAACTCCAGCCCAGCTGTTTAGAATAAGCAGCCAGCTCTCGGCAGGCTTCTCTGCTCTTCTCCCGGAACTAACAAAAGGTCAGCTGAGCAGTACATCAAGAGTGCTCTTCCTGAAAACGTCTCGATTGCGAAAATAGAAATGACATTCCATGTAGAGTGCTGACATGTCACTGAGTGATAATCCCACCTTGCCAGATCCCCGTGCGGAGCGATCAGACTGCCTCGCTGGTTCCTTCTTCCTATTTTCTAGGGTTGCATCCTGACTCCTGTGATACGTGTTAGGATAGAATTTTCTAGAATCACCTGGCTTTCTCTCTGGCAGTTCCACTGTCTCAGTTCAGTGTCTGTCTTAAAATGGACTTAGCTGTCGACCAGCGGCCTTAGTTTGATGCTCTCCTCACTGCTGGACTTTCTGTTAACTCTCTTCTTCAACCAATTTTCTTAGCTCAGTTTGAACTTGAAGTTGTCATCCACCCCACCATTTGAGCTTGGGCAGAGCAGTAAACAGAGCACCCAACAAACTGGTTCAAAAGTCATGCTCTTAGGTAGAGTGTGGGCTATTTTCAAAACAGACTGCCTAAATTCAGTCAAGCAACCAGCAACCAGGCAGTTACTAACTGGTGGGTTGTGATCCAGCCATCAGAAGTGTGATATCTTTCAAAGCCGCCTGTGTGTGTAGACGCGGCAGGAGTTCCTATCAGCTGACATCCTTATGATCACGCCTCTTCATCGGCACATCAGTACTGGGTACCCTTAGTTTTCTCATGCTTTGCTAGTATGTTTCCTTAAGGAATTAATTTATTCTAATTAATTTTAAGGCATGATATTCCTCCATTAAACCTGATCCCACTTCGAAAAAGATATGTTCTTTTGGCGTCATAGAATTATATAGGAGCAAGAAATTTCAATGACCTTCTGGGTCTGGGAACTGGAAATACAATTTTCAGTGAAATCCTACTATTCCTCCTCTTCTTCCTTCTTTTTCTTGTCATTCTCCTCCTTCTTCCATTATCCCTCCAGGACCTCAATATGTATCACTGCTAATACAGATTCCAGAGGTGAAAGCCTTGCCTGGAATGGGGTAAGAACACTCCTTCCCCCTTTCTGCTTTAATTATAAATATGTGAATCACAGTCCTAGGAAAACACGTGGGAAGAAAAGAAATACATAGAGAAGGAGGAAAAATGCCTGGCCAGATGCCCCCCAGCCTCCCAAGGCATCCACCAGACAAGTTAATAACTTAAGACAATGTCTGACAGGTTGATATTTCCAGCTTGTGTTCCTGAAAGATATTTTGGGACCCAAAATATTGCAGTGCCTCCCTGCCGTGTGAAATTCTAAAAGGAGATTCAGAAAAGCAAAGAGGAATGCTTAGAAAAAGGACTATTTCTGATTTTGTCAATACAGTTCAGGGGTCATAGAAGTTGTTGATTTAAAGAATCTAAGACTTGCTCTGTGGGCTCAGTTCTCAGGGAGAAATTTGCTAGCTGGACTTAATCACTACCTTCAACTTTAGTGACTTCCCACAGTGGACACTTGCTCCTTAATTTTATTTCTCTTAAGACTCACTTGGCCTTTTATGTTCTTGTGGCCCTTTGATGGGTTGAGTTATGTTAACTCCTGTGGATTTGCTTCCTAGACCCCAACCCAGTGGGAGGAGATGTCATACCTCTGACCTCTGTCTCACCCAGTGCTGGGACCCCTCGTCTTCTATATCCTCTTTTTCTCCCCTTGGCGCATCCCGGGTGGTTCAAGCACAGCACAACGTCTTCTTTTTTTTTTTAATTGAGGTAGATTTGATTTACAATGTTGTGTCAATCTCTGCTGTACAGCAAGGTGACTCAGTTACATACATATAGACATTCTTTTTTAAATATTCTCTTCCATTATGGTTTATCCCTGGAGATTGGATAATAGTTCCCTGTGCTATAGATAGGACCTTGTTGTTTATCCATTCTACATGTAGTAGTTTGCATCTACCAACCCCAAACTCCCAGTCCATCCCTCTCCCCGCCACAACCTTGGCAACCACAAGTCTGATCTCTATGTCTGGGAGTCTGTTTCTGTTTTGTACCTAGGTTCATTTGTGTCATATTTTAGATTCCACATATAAGTGATATCATACGGTATTTATCTTTCTCTTTCTGACTTACTTCACTTAGTATGATAATCTCCACTTGCATCCATGTTGTTACAAATGGCATTTTGTGCTTTTTTATGGCTGAGTATATATACACCACATCTTCTTTATCCAATTATCTGTCAATGGACATTTAGGTTGTTTCCAATGTCTTGGCTATTGTGAATAGCACTGCTATGAACATAGGGGTGCATGTATCTTTTTGAATTATAGTTTTATCTGGGTATATGCCCAGGAGTGGGATTGCTGGATCATGTGGTAATTCTATTTTTAGTTTTCTGAGGAACCTCCATGCTGTTTTCCACAGTGGCTGAACCAACTTACATTCCCACCAACAGTGTAGGTGTCCCTTTTCTCCACACCCTCTCCAGCATTTGCTGTTTGCAGACTTTTTGATGATGGCTTTTCTGACCGGCGTGAGGTGGTACCTCTTTTGATTTGCATTTAAGCATAGCGTCTTCTTGGTAGCCATTAATGGGATCCTGAGTTGCCCACAGCAGCAGCTACCATGGGTCCTCTATACACTGACCTTGATGTCAGCATTTGTTCCATGAGTGCTACAACTGTTATGTTAGGGTCTTCACGTAGTGGCCTGGGCCCTTTTGCTTTCTCACAACCCCTACTCTCATGGAATACATTCCACTAGAGCCATAGGACAGGGCTTATAGGGCCACTGTCTGCCTCTTTGGAGCTCCAGGTCTTGCTGCTCCTGCTTTCCATCACAGGGAAGGAGCTCTGGTGTGGGTGAGAAGAACTCCTCAGTCTTAGTTAAAGAGGCAGAATAACATCGATTCAGAGGAATGCTGGCTACCACTCAGCAACGAGAAAGATGTGGAGACAGGGGACCAGGCAACCCAGAAGGGCCATTCCTTAGAGTGAGTTATGATGCGTTTGCAGTTTTCAGTGACTTGCTGTGTTATTCGCCTGGATCTGAGAAACCCTGTTCTCCAGGGGCTGATGATGGTGCTCCCAGGGCAGTGGTTTACTTTCCTGCACAGCATCTGTTTTACATCCTGCTATCCGTGAATGTGTGTAGTTGGCTATTTGCCTGCACTTGCCTCTCTCTCCTTCTCCCCCTCCTCCCGATAGCTTTTCTCTTTGGAAGAACCAGATCATTTCTCTCCCCGAACAGGTCTTTCCAGGGAGGAAAACGCCGAACAATACCAAATGTGGCCTTTGGTTTGTGTATTTCCTGATCCCCCGCCACCCCGCACCGGGGAACCTGGGCAGAGCAGGGCCTCTGGAAGCTCTTCCCATTTTGTGGACACAGCCCTGAATTCCAGCCTTTCCAGAAGGGCTTCAAGTCACCTTTGTGACAGTGGTTAGTGTTATGGTCAACTTGGGCGGCTTCAGGTGTGACTCCTAGAGCTGTGAGCTCCAGGTTTTTCCCTCCCTGCCTTCCCTAACCTCCCCACAATCCCTTCTGCCTTCATTTCTAATTGGAAAAATAGGGGAGGGAGGTGTGGTTAAAGCAGAGATACTAAAATAGGTCAGGCCATCATGCAGGTTCCAAAATAAACATCATTAATGCCAAATCACTGAACCATACAGCCCAAGCTGACAGTACCTCTTCTCCCTGCTGCTTCTGACTTGGGATTTTAAAGAAACAGTGAAAGGACTTAAAAAAGAGCCTTCCCAAAAGGGAGGCAGTTTTGGGGTGAGTTGGGGAGAAGATGGGATAAGAGAAATGAGGAAAGACCCTGCCATAGCAAGATTTAAGTGCAAACCAGAATTTGCCCTTTATAATCCAGGTTGCTATTTTTGGTTATCAGTGTGGGGTATGGAGGGGACCAGAATGGGGAGGCAGAAACGTATTCTTGCCCCAGTGCAGGTCTGAACTTTATGAGGGTGGAACGGTAAGCACACAACATAGGGTTTTATGCATCAGCACAACTTTGTGTCAGATTGTTCTCAGCCGGTATCTTGTAGGGGCCACGTGAATATGAATGGCCCTGTTGTTCTGCAGGTTGAACTGCAGTTACCGAGATGTGATAGGAAACGTGGTCTTAATGCTGCCCAGTAAAACGGTATTCCTCCACCTGTGTGTGGCACCTATGGTCCATTTAGTTTCATATACACAAAGTAATCTCTTTGGTAGTCAAACTCCCATGAGCCCCCCAGAAAACAGGGAAGCAAGAACTCTGTTGCCTAGCAACCAATGGATCATTACAACACTAGATAAATCGAATCAATATTGCTCTAAATATTGAACCTTCAGATGATGAAAAAACCCTCAGAGCCATGTCCGTAACTCCTTGGCTCTCCTTTCCTAGACTCAGCAGCTGAGTGGGACCAGCTTGCATTTTGACAATCTCCAGGGTCCTACAGGGAGAGAGAGGACAGTGTGCTGAGTTCCACAGCACAGCCCATCAGGAGTGATTCCAGAAAGGGGATTCCTAAAGGCTGAATCCCTGGAGTTTGGAGCCTCCTGTCCACCTGGCAGCACTGGCTGGCCTGGAGTGAAGTCACGGTCCTGAGTTCCTAACTTACTGGCATCTGGTCAGGGCTCATTAAAGTTAAAGAGACCAAGGTCACTCTGCCAACAGTTTCTTCGAAAGAGCTCCAGCGAGCAGTCAGGGCACTCCATGGTCAGTCCTCTCATTAGCCCCTGACCCCCAGGTCCTCCCCCTCCCTCTCCTCACCAAGCCCCAGCTGTGGACTGTGCCGTCTCTGTCTGCCAGCACCCCTCAGATTGCCACTCTGGGGCTTCTTTTCCCTTAAAGTCTCTTTTCATCTATTTTAAGGCAACCCTCACATTACAAGTTTGCCCAGGCCCCGACACCTTGATACCAGCCCAGTTTGGGAGAACTTTGAACAACATCCAGCTGCCTCGGTTTTCTAACTAGTGATTTTTCTTCCTGGAAATAACACTGTGCCCTATTCCTAGAAACAGTTTCCTGTCAGAATATTCTTTCTGAATAGGCTACAATAGGTACTCTTTTAGAAGCTTCCTTCGGGAGCCCCAACTTTAGGCTTCTGTCACAGTGCTGTTGGACGCACTCATTTTTTCACATGTAAACTTGAGGGTTGACCTTGGTGAGTTACTGAGGTGTAGAAGAAGAAAACTAACATGAACCCTGCCACATGCCAGGTGCTGCACAGGTGCTTTAACTGGGGCTGCTCATTTAAGCCCTGTGATATCCATATGAGGTGGAGCTTTTATTTCCATTTTACAGATGGGGAAACTGAGGCTTAACAAGGTTATAGGAACTTACCTTTAAGAGAGAGTTGCAGTGTTCTAACAGGTGGTAATTCCAGCCTTCTCTCTGACCTTTGTGTGGTCACTGAGAGGTATATGGCTGGGCAATGGGCCCTTTCTTTTTTTTTTTTTAACGTCTTTATTGGAGTATAATTGCTTTAAAATGATGTGTTAGTTTCTGCTTTATAACAAAGTGAATCAGCTATACATATACATATGTCCCCATATCTCCTCCCTCTTGCGTCTCCCTCCCACCCTCCCTATCCCACCCCTCTAGGTGGTCACAAAGCACCAAGCTGATCTCCCTGTGCTATGTGGCCGCTTCCCACTAGCTATCTTTTTTACATTTGGTAGTGTATATATGTCCATGCCACTCTCTCATTTCGTCCCAGCTTACCCTTCCCTCTCCCCGTGTCTTCAAGTCCATTCTCTACGTCTGCGTCTTTATTCATGTCCTACCCCTAGGTTCTTCAGAACCATTGTTTTTTTTTTTTTTTTAGATTCCATATATATATATGTGTTAGCATATGGTATTTGTTTTTCTCTTTCTGACTTACTTCACTCTGTATGACAGACTCTAGGTCCATCCACCTCACTACAAATAACTCAATTTCGTTTCTTTTTATGGCTGAGTAACATTCCATTGTATATATGTGCCACATCTTCTTTATCCATTCATCTGTCGATGGACACTTAGGTTGCTTCCATGTCCTGGCTATTGTAAATAGAGCTGCAGTGAACATTGCGGTACATGACTCTTTTTGCATTATGGTTTTCTCAGGGTATATGCCCAGTAGTGGGATTGCTGGGTCATATGGTAGTTCTATTTGTAGTTTTTTAAGGAACCTCCATACTGTTCTCCATAGTGGCTGTATCAATTTACATTCCCACCAACAGTGCAAGAGGGTTCCCTTTTCTCCACACCCTCTCCAGCATTTATTGTTTCTAGATTTTTTGATGATGGCCATTCTGACTGGTGTGAGATGATATCTCATTGTAGTTTTGATTTGCATTTCTCTAATGATTAATTATGTTGAGCATTCTTTCATGTGTTTGTTGGCAGTCTGTATATCTTCTTTGGAGAAATGTCTATTTAGGTCTTCTGCCCATTTTTGGATTGGGCTGTTTTTTTTTTTGATATTGAGCTGCATGAGCTGCTTGTAAATTTTGGAGATGAATCCTTTGTCAGTTGCTTCTTTTGAAAATATTTTCTCCCATTCTGAGGGTTGTCTTTTTGTCTTGTTTATGGTTTCCTTTGCTGTGCAAAAGCTTTTAAGTTTCATTAGGTCCCATTTATTTATTTTCGTTTTTATTTCCATTTCTCTAGGAGGTGGGTCAAAAAGGATCTTGCTGTGATTTATGTCATAGAGTGTTCTGCCTGTGTTTTCCTCTAAGAGTTTGATAGTGTCTGGCCTTCCATTTAGGTCTTTAATCCATTTGGAGTTTATTGTTGTGTATGGTGTTAGGGAGTGTTCTAATTTCATTCTTTTACATGTAGCTGTCCAGTTTTCCCAGCACCACTTATTGAAGAGGCTTTTTCTCCATTGTATATTCTTGCCTCCTTTATCAAAAATAAGGTGACCATGTGTGCATGGGTTTATCTCTGGGCTTTCTAATGGACCCTTTCTTATTTCCAATGACCATATGGTGCCATTTCTTTTAAATCGAAGTATAGTTGATGTATAATATTATATGTTACAGGTATACAATATTGTGAGTCACAAATTTTAAAGGTTATACTCCGTTTATAGCTATTATAAAATATTGGCTATATTCACCGTGTTGTACAGTATACCCTTGTAGCTTATTTTATACCTAATAGTTCGTACCTGTTAATCCCCTACCTCTATATTGCCCCTCCCCCCTTCCCTCTCCTCACTGGTAACCACTAGTTTGTTCCCTATATCGGTGAGTCTGCTTCTTTTTTGATATATTCGCCATACAGTGCCATATTTAAAGAGGAGATGAAGGATAGAAATTAACACTTTCTGTACAATAATGTGCAGGATGGTCTCCAACATGCAAGAGAACCTCTCAAATTATGAGACAGGGTGGGACAGGAGAATATATTTGTTTTCCTTCTGGATATCAGCAGTGCTAGCTCTAATAATTCATGTAGGTCCTTGGGATGTGTGTATGCCTGTAGAACCCAACATTTACCTCCAAGACAATTCAGGCAGGTCCCCCTTTTCATTATTCTCTTGATGCTTTGTTCTCCATTATATTATCCCTCAAGCTTGGATTAAATTGTCCTCACAAATGTGGGGGTGAATCAGGAGACTTAAAACATTGGAGGAGGAAACTGAACACTGTCCAGTATAATTTTCCCTATAGCCCAGCAGGCTCTCCACAGGGGTCCTTCTCCCCACACTGGTCCCCTCCCTTCAGGACCCTTTTATCAAGCATCCCATTCTTCCCGTCTCCATGGAGCACATCTCCATCTACCTCCTGGGAAATCTATCTCCCTATCCTCAGGGAAATCTCTGAATCTCAAGATCCATTACTCTCTCCATCCCACTCCAATGGTACATTTATCCTCATCTGAGTCATTAAATTAATGGTAACACCCTGGGCAGGGTGGGTGAGGATGTGCAGCAGGGAAATTATTGCTTTTCCCAAGTCCCCAAACAGGGTACTTGGCAGGGCTGGGAGGCCTCCATATCTTCTCTCTCCCAGCAGACTGAGTTCTGCTGTCCCAGGGCAGAAAAACTACAGAAACCTACCCAGGTCTCAGGCCAGGTGATGCCATAAGACCCCACCAAGTGTTCTGTGCATGCATCCTCCCCGGACTGGCCTCTGAGTCACTTAATTGTCACCATCATAACCACTATTTGTAGTTCTGCTCCTACAGGCCAGGCCCTGTGCAGTGTGTTATTGTATTTGCTCTTCTAATAACACTGCAAGTTAGATTTCATTAACACCCTTTTACAGAGAGGAAGTGGAAGCAGAGAACGATCATGCAGTTTGCCCAAGGACACCCAGCAAATGGGTGTCCTTTTTAAACGAGTGTGATTTGAAATGAGTTCTGTCTGAAGTCAAGGCTCTCGTGCCTGTTCTGAAGAGTTGACTTTGCTTTGCAGAAGCTGGTGGGAGGAGAGGGCTTACAGGAAATGCTCTGGGAGCACAAGAGGGACCCAGGAGGTGACTGGCAGAATATTGCCTTCACCTGGGAAATCAGGTGACCTGGATTTTAGTCCCAGTTTTATTCAAATTTATTTGAATAAACTCCCAGCTTCTTTTTCAGCATCTGTAACATGAAGGAAGAAGGTTCAGTGACCTTCCAGCTCTTGGAATCCAGTTCAGTCCAGTGGCCAGAGTTCTGAATCCCCTGGAGGCAAAACTTAGGAACTGGATCCAAACCAGCGCAGCCTTTAAATGTCTGTCCTTCCAGACTTCACTTGAAATGAATAAAAGACATAAGTAATCTTTGCATGCATCGCCACTGCCAGGGGACCACAGAACTGAGTGACTGAGGTCTCTTCCTGCCTAGAATGAAATCCTTCAGTCACTGTTTCCTTGGCTGTGATTTCTTTACATGTGAATAAAAGTCTCTGTAGGAAGGTATTTCTGGTTTTAAAGAAGCCTGAATCTATAAAACAAATCGATTGTTTAGATACTATGAATGTTTATGTTATAAAAGCATTCTGAAGAATTCCTCTTTTTGTGCCATTCTACAATTATTATTATTAACAAATCAAGTAATGGAAAGATAGTTAAAAATTAGGGATTGAGAAACAGGACCAACGTATAACCAATCTACTGATTCACCTTATTCATAGCTCACCTTATAAAAGTTAGGATGATGTGGGACTTCCCTGGCCGTCCAGTGGTTAAGACTCTGTGCTTCCAATGCAAGGGGCACCTGTCCGATCTCTGGTTGCGGAACTAAGATCCTGCATGCTATGCAGCACGGCCAAAAAAATTAAAAAAAAAAAAGTTAGGATGATGTATGTTTGAGATAACACTCATTCCCATATAGACCCTTTGCCTCCCTTAGATGTGTTTCTTCTTTTGAAAATGCCCTTGCTTAGATCTATCAAAATCCTACCTATCCATTCCCATTCTCACTTTTAATCATGTAATGTTTTGCATTATCAACCAGCTATGCCGAGTGTGTTTGTGCAAATTGATTCCATTACTACATTTTTCTTTAGAGTGTTACCCCTATCTTAGCCCCCAGGTGACTAGTGGGATAGTCACAGGCGTTCAGTGTCTACTTATTGACAAAGACTGTGACCGTGCACCAGGGAGCTGCTGGTCCAAAGAGAGGTAGAGACCCAGAGAGCGGGCCTGAACCCCACTGGAAGGCTCAGCCAGGCTAAGCTGACCTACATCCTGGGCTGTCCCAGAAGCTCCTAGGAGCTAGAAAAGGACATTTTTGCTGCTGTAAGGCAGTGTGTTTGGGGAAGTCAGGTATGCAGCAGCAACAGCTGGTTAATGTATTATTTTTGTATGGGCATAGTGAGTGCTGTGGGGAGAAAGGCAGGGTGGTGGGGGAAAGAAAGGTTTCTAGGTTACCCGGGGGAGGAGAGGACGCTGTTATTTGTCTGTCACAGGTCCTGAAGGACCTTGTGGTCAAAATTTCTCTGAACTTTCCATACCTATCATTGTGCCCAACAGGCCATTATGCCAGATTTTTTAAGGCAGGAATTCAGTGGTGACCCGTACAGAGCTAAAAGGGCAAAACTGAAAGGCAGTAAGAGAATAACCTTTTACATCAGGCAAAATGGATGGCCTGATTCCACAGCCCCGAAGGCTTGTATAGCTCAGCAACTTAGAGCAACCTTCATTCTTGTTGGTTTAGGTGACGTCTGTTCGTGCTAAGAGTGAGGGTCCTCCACTCTGCCTAGGCGCAGGAGAGAGCTCTGAACATTTAAAGAAATACAGGCATAATATAATTCAACCTTGATAATGATAGAAATTTCCAGGGGAATGGCAATAATATTCAAATCAGTATTACGATCATCATTTGGAAATATTCACGTGATGCTTTAAGCCACTGTGGTCATGTTCTTCCTTGCGTAGAAAGATAGAAGTTTTAAAAAATGGAACACTTGAAAAACCACTTGATACCAGTAATGTGATCCCAGAGGGCTTTGAAGAGTATTGGGCTAAGCTTAGAAAAATGATAATTATCTGTTACCTAGAAAAAGCAGGTAGGTCATTGCAGAGAGAGCAATTTAATTTTAGTCCACGTATTTCCACACAAATTTCAGCCTCCCATGCAATTAGCTAAAATAACTAAAATTGGGGAGTATACAAAGGCCATGCTCATGTGTACTAATTAATGATTCAAATTAAGCAGAATTTATAAACCTGTTGGCAGTTACTTGTTTGAACTGACTTCTCTTTCTGTGTTGATAAGCGCTTCTGTTGAAATGGACCACCCAGTCCAGAGTGATGCCTGCCTCTGCCAGGTCCAGAGGTACTTAGCTTCTGTGCCAACACTCGGGTCTCAGTGTGTTGTTCAAGGAGAATTGCTGGCTATATTTCCATGTGTGAATGTCTTACCTTCGAGAATCTGAGGGCAAGCATTGAGTCTTGAACCACTCTATTTTCATCTCTGTGTCATTGTGCTGAGCATGGTATGGTGTGTTAAAAGTTGGAGTTCCATAGATGTTTTTATTGTTATAGCAGATCCATTTAGCTGGCCAACCCAGCCTTCATTCGTGATTCCTTTCTGCGCAGTCCATCTTTGTGGACAATTCCAGCAAGCAAGCTGTAGGCAGAAGCCTCCGAGTAGGGCTTTGGGCAAGTAGTTTTGAAAAAACTGGCCTGCTGCTTTTGCTATTTCACCCCTTTTCTTTTTTTTTTAAAGGGTTTTTTTCATGTGGACCACTTCTAAAGTCTTTACTGAATCTGTTACAATACTGCTTCTGCTTTATGTCTTGGTTCCTTGGCCGCAAGGCATGTGGGATCTTAGATCTCTGACCAGAGATTGAACCCACACTCCCTGTACTGGGAGGTGAAGTCTTAACGACTGGATCTCCAGGGAAGTGTCCCCCCTTTTTCTTCTCCTTGCCTGGCATGCACACGTGAGGTTTGGAAGGGCAGCAGCCTTCTTGCGACCGTAAGGCAACAAGCACGCAGATGAAAAGTGTGCATCTAGAAGATAGAAGAGCAAAATGATGTAAAGAACCTGCATTCAGTGGTGTGTGGGACACGGCTGTACCAGCTTGCGAGAGTTGACTGTTAAATTTCCAGAAATTTTGCAAGCCTGTTGTTCAGCACAGCTATTATTATTATTATTTAAAGTTATTTATTTATTTATTTGGCTGGGCCTGGTCTTAGTTGTGGCATGCGGGCTCTTAGCTGCGGCATGCGGGACCTAGTTCCCTGACCAGGGATTGAATCGGGCCTTCTGCGTTGGGAGTGCGGAGTCTTAACCACTGGACCACCAGGGAAGTCCCCTCAGCACAGTCATTACTAAAAATTACTTTATATAAACTTACAATTAAATAAATTCTATTAAAACAAAGATAATGCCCTAAGCTCCTAATTTCCTAATTCTTCTATTACATTTTACTATTATCTAATGCTCTTAACGTTAGTTACATCTATTACATGCATGGTGGAAATACTCTGTAATGGTGTGCTACTGGTATTTCTTCCCAACTCCAAAGTCAGTTATATCACGTTGGAGGTTTAAAATCAAGCCACGGTGGAAGTATGTACACGATGGAAATTGGCAAATATGACACATCAGGACCTTCCCTTCAGGATGGTTGTTAAACATTTACCAACTGGGTTTCTGATGGCATCACTGAGTTACCATATCAGTTTTAGGACTGTTCTCTCCCAGAATTCTTTCTGGATGATTCAAATTAAACCCCAGTGTTTTTAAGCCAAAATTAGTCAAGTTGTTTGGTATTTGCAGCAAAAAAGTTAACTTACATAACTGTTAAGTTATTTATCCCACTCTACCAATCACAGGTGGAAAATATTCAATGTAATACCATGGATGTGCAGAAGAAGCAAGAAATCCTACTTGGAACTTAAGTCAGGCAGTTGGAATTTGCAGAAGAAAATCTTGGCTGCCTGTAGTGTTTGAGACATTACATAAACATCTGATACTTGACTCTATATCAGGACTTGGTGTCAGCGTATAAATATTGGGTTGGAAAAGTAGATAAATTGATTTTCCATTCCTCTCATTCTAGCATCTTCCTTTTCATTAATGCAGTAGTGACGGATCCTATTACTAGTGTAACAGTCCATAATGTAAACATGTTATTTCTCTGGTCAAATAACAATTATTTTCGAGGTTATATAATGTGATAAACTGTCTCTGAATTATGACCATAAAAATAATAACTCACTCTTCTCTCCAAAGCTATCAAAAAAATCACAAGCTCTATAACCTATAAAATCTCTAACCTTAAGCCATTGTTAGATATTTTTCACACTTTATGAGTTAAAATAGACCTGAGAGTTAGAAAAAAGAGGCAGGTATTGATACACCTACTTTACACCTGGGGATGTTAAGGCTCAGAGAATTTAAGTCGTTTCTTCAAGGTAAAAAAATAGAAAGTAGGACTAGACTGCAGTGAGTTGTATCTTCTTGTTACTCTTTTTCTCTTAGAATCACATTTCTGTATTCCAGTATAAATATTGAGTTTGAATGCATGAAAATCATCTTTCTGGTATTTCAACAGCATGGGTGGATTTTTTTTGTTTTTGGCATTCCTCCTGAGGCCATTAAGAAGAGCCAGAGAGATCAAGTATTTGGGTTTTTGAATGCAAAATAAAATATTGCAAATGGAACTAAATTCTTTAATGGAGATTCTTGGTGGAGAAAAATATATTCTGGTAAAAAGTGAGCAGGCTGTTGGCTTCCTCCTCCTCTTATAGAATTTCCTTTAGCTTCTTAATCTTCTATTGATTTATCTTTTATTGAATACATATTTACTGAGCACCTAATATGTGCCAGGCAGTCTTTTAGATCCTGGAGAACACAGTGGTGGGGAAAAATGTCCCTGCTCTCATGGGATGTGTGTGGTGGAGAGATGGAGTGAAGAGGACAGTTGGCACATTACCAGATAAGGGAGTGCCATGGAGAAAACAGAACACGGTGATGCGTTTCCATGTGGCTGTAGTTGGGACTGGGTAATTTGATAGGGTCCTTAGAGGTGGTTAGGAGGAGAAATCTGAATAACACCTGGCAGTCCTGCAAAGATTGGGATGGAACCTAGGGGCAGAAGAAGTAGCAAGTGCCATGTCTTAGAGGAAGGAATGAGCTTGGTAACGTCATGCAAGAGAAAGAAAGCCCTGTGGCTGGGTCATAGTCAACAGCGGATTTGTGTAGGAGATGGAGTTGGAGGATTATTCAGGGTTAGTTATGTGGAACTTTTAGACCACATGGGGAGGATTTTGTGTTTTATCCTAATTGCAGTGGAAAACCATGAAATAGTTTTAGGCAGGGGAGCGACATGAACCCATGTGTATTTTTAAAAGAACAAAGGTGCCAATGACATAATCAGGACGATCATTAGAATGCAAGAAATATTGGTGGCTTGATGAAGAGCGGTGAAGACAAGGGGAGTTTTGAATTTGAGACGTATTTTTTAGATGGAGCCACAGAAGGTAGTGATGGATTCGATGTGGGGTTGGGGGAGAGGTGAGTGAAGGAAATGAAAAAATTAAGGGTGATGCCTTGGTTTTGGCTTGAACAGCTGGAGAACCATTTACTGAGCTGGGGAGACTGAAGGAGGAAAAGGTTTCGAGGGGAAGCATCAGGAGTTCTGTTTCATGTGTTATATTAGGGAACCCAGCAGACACCTCATTATAAATTTATTTATTTATTTATTTTTGGGTGTGTTGGGTCTTCGTTTCTGTGAGAGGGTTTTCTGTAGTTGTGGCGAGCCGGGGCCACTCTTCATCGCGGTGCGCGGGCCTCTCACTGTCGCGGCCTCTCTTGTTGCGGAGCACAAGCTCCGCAGGCTCAGTAGTTGTGACTCACCGGCCTAGCAGTTCCGTGGCCTGTGGGATCTTCCCAGACCAGGGCTCAAACCCGTGTCCCCTGCATTGGCAGGAGGACTCTCAACCACTGCGCCACCAAGGAAGCCCCAGACATCTCATTATAGATGGCACTTTGTCACATGGATATAAGAGTTTGGATTATTATAAAAGATTGTTCATAAATAATCTTTAAAGCTAGTGATGTAGATAATTTATGGAGAAAGTAATGATAGAGAAGGATAAACTAGAACTTCCTCAGCACTACTCAGTCTTCCTCTCTGCCTGACCTTCAAATGCCCCAGTAACTGTTCTTCCTCTTCCAGCTCCTTCTTATGGAAACTTGCTAAGTTACCACCATCAGATCCCCTACCTCCCTCTACAGGTTCCATTACTCCTGGGTGACCTCATTCATTCACATGGCTTCAACTGACAATACTGGTGAATTCCCAAGTCTATGAGCCTGTCCTTATCTCTGTCTTTCTCTCTCTCTCACACCCAACCTTAATTAAATCAAACACATTCAATTCAAATCCATTTAAGTCAAGCAGCATTTGTTGGACAACTTCTTTATAACAGATACTGTGCTGAGCAGGTTGGTTCGTCACAGGATGGTATTACTTTGGTGAATCTAACCTCAGCCTTGAAGGCTTAGAAGGTTGATTCTCTCGGCATATTAAGTGGGCCAGTTTCTCAGTGTGCAAATTAACCCAGCTCACAAGAAACTCATGTCTATAAATCAAAATGTCAATTCATGGGGCTTCCCTGGTGGCACAGAGGTTAAGAATCCGCCTGCCAATGCAGGGGACACGGGTTCGAGCCCTGGTCTGGGAAGATCCCTCACGCCACGGAGCAACTAAGTCCATGCGACACAACTACTGAGCCTGCGCTCTAGAGCCCGCGAGCCACAACTACTGAGCCCATGTGCCACAACTACTGAAGCCTGCACGCCTAGAGCCCATGCTCTGCAATAAGAGAAGCCGCTGCAATGAGAAGTCCGTGCACTGCAACGAAGAGTAGCCCCCCACCTGCCGCAATTAGAGAAAGCCTGTGCGCAGCAACGAAGGCCGAACGCAACCAAAAATAAATAAGTAAAATAAATAAATTTAATTAAAAAATGTCAATTCACTAATTTACAATGGGAAATACAACGTACAGGAGGAGCAGGCATTCACATTAGCCTGATCTGCACATTTTCTCCATCTTGGAAAACTACATATAAAGTCAAATTGTCAGAAGTTCGCATGGATTATAAGAGATCAGAGCAAGGGGCCTTGGTGGTGGATTTGAATGTTTAATATCATCAGGCTCTGATGGTCTGATGTATCTATGTCCACAGAGAAATCAAACAAATCATGTGTTCCTGTGGGCTTCCTAGACTACTGGAACAGAGCTTTGATGGGCACTGCCAAAATGGATCTCTCTCATTTTCCCTCTTCTGTGTTCTCTGATAACCTCTCTCTTCTGTCTGATACACTCTATCTCTGGATAAGTTAATAAAATAGTAAACTCACCACCAGGTCTTACTTTCACCTAGGAACCATTCTATTTCAGTAAGAGTAATGCACATATTTCAGATTTATTTCTTTAATGTGTGGAAGGTTTTGCTTAGCTCTCAGAGAGATTTATTTTCTTCATTTCAAATTCTGTAGCCTCGAATACCTAGAATAATGTTTTGCAAATAAACATCTTGTGAAATGTTTGTTGAATGAATGAATGAATGAGTGACTAGCTTCACTTTTGTCTCTATGTAGCTTGAATGGTTAAATAAGAAAAGTAGGTTTTATTTAACGTATTTAGTTGACTTAAACAAAAACTGAATGGCTGAAAAAATAGTTTTTCTAGCCCGCCTCCCAAGACCCAGGGGTCTATCAATATTATACTGTTCAGGGTGACCTTTATGTCAAAATGGATTCCAGAAGGACACTTTCATGGCTCCATTCCATACATACCCCAAGGAAGATAACTTTTTGCTCCACTTTTTAATTTTGATTCGACTTTACCTCTCCTAAGGCTCTCCTAAGAAATCGCTTTCAGGCTGCCATCTGCTTTATCATTTCTCCTCAATCCCAATATTTTTTTTTCTCATGTTAACAGCATGGTCAGGGTCAGAACAGACCCAGGTCACACCCAGTGGGTGGTCTTATAACTGAATACTTTTCTGGAAGTCCAATGTAAAAAGCCTGTAATCCAGAAATTCCATTTCTAGAAATTTATCCCAAGGAAATAATTAAAGAAGCAGTTGAAGATTTATATGCAAGGATATTCCTTATAGCATTACATTAGAACAGTGCAAAACAGACACAAAATTAGAAAGTATCCAACAATGATTGGTTAATACAGTACATTTGTACAGTAGAGTTTTATGCAACCATTAAAATCATATTTTCAAAGGATGGTTATGGACATGGGAAAGTGCTTGTTGTACACATGGTTATTTTTGTTCCCTAATATCCTTTCCTTTTCCTCTGATGGTTATGATGGGAGACCTCCCATGTTCTATATGGCAGTAACACTCACATGCCTGAAACCTATAAATTAAAAAATCTAATGTGCTCAGCCTTCCAAACCCCGAAGACTCAAGCATCTTATTCTACAGACTTCTCTGGGCTCCCACTAAAAGATACATGAAGGAAAACAATAAAGGAAGAATTAATGCAATGACCAACCAGAGACTATCTTGGGCCAGGACTCCTTATAGGAGCCCATAGCTATGTCAGTAGGTGGGTTCAGGGTATGGACCTCATAAATTATCACAGAGCAGGTAGAATAAGCAGAACATTTAGCCTGTCTTTTGGGATTTGGGGCTAAAAGTAAGAGGATCAGTTACTACTTTGTAAGTCTTCTACCACAAGTAGCCACTGAAGCATATGAAAAAATAAAAAAAATAAGATTTACCTAAAACTGGAAGGTCGCATGATGTGTTTTCCCCCTCTTACTCATTTCAGCGTTGGCACCAATGGAGATACTAGCCAGAGGGCAGCAGGAGTCCTTAAAATACATGGGAGCTGCAGCAACAGCAGTGGACAGTGTCACTGACGCTAGTTCCACCAGAATACTGTGACATTGGGGATAATGCCCAAATTCTTTGCAGGAAACCATTTCTGCCTTCTCAGTGTGTTAAGATGGGAGGCAGAGACTGTTCTTATTGGCTCCAAGAGTGGCCGTGTGAAACAGTCCTGGCCAATCAGAGAATTGTATCATCCTGGACACAGGGACTGGCTCAGAGATGAGCAGGGGACCAATTCAGAGGTAATGATATGAGACTTCTGTTAGAACTTGTTGTGAAGCTGTGAGGAGAATCCCAGAGCCGTGAACTGCCGTTCTGCCAGCCTGAGGAGGAAGCCAATCTGAGGTGGTGACCACACAGGAAAGCAGAGCAGCAGTGACAAGAGGTCAGGCCTTAGGGACATGGCTTGAAACTCCAGATTCTACCATGTCTGATACATGCTTATCCCTGAACTCTCATCTGTGTGAGCCAGTAAATCCCCTTTTCTGCTTCAGGCACTTCGAGTTATATTTTTCTGTCACAACCAAAAGACTACTAACTGATCGGCTGCCTATGAAAACTAGTGGATAAAGTAGCAGGAAAAGTCATAAATTGCTAATTATATGTGTGTATGTGTGTGTGTGTGTGTGAAGAAATGTACCATAATGTTAACAATGATTATCTCTGAATTGTGGGATTATGAGGGTTTTAAAAAAAATATTTATTTTCAGTACTTTCTGGAATATTTCAAGTTTTCCCAAAAAACCCCACATATTCATTTTTATAATAATACAAAGGAAACAAAACCCTCTAGGCTCCCCTTCTTCTACAGTGAGGCAGGCAGAAGGTCATATGGCCTTTCTCACAATATCAACAAACATTTCACAGACTCTCCTGACTCTGTTTCAGATGAAGACCAGTGAGCTCAAGTTGTAGGTTAACCTCGTGTTTAGTTAGATAATTGGAAAGGAACTATAGTGATTGAGTAGCTTAAAGACGAGTATTTACATTCTTGACTCAGTGTGTAGTACAAAGGCCCAAAGGCAGTCAAAAGTCTGCTCAAAAGGCCCAATGATGGGATTTACTGCTAATCCCAAGAAGGGAACTAAGATGGCTGCTGATGGCAGTCCTTCCAAGGAGGCTGAGGGGAGGCTGGTGGTACAAATGCTGTGAAGTCTGACAGGAGAAAATCAGGTCTTCCATCAAACCATCCTATGCGTCCCAAAGTTCTCGTGTGTCTTCTACCACGAGCTTTGCCAGCTGGACTTCCAGGAGAGGAGAGGGGAGGGGAAGAGAGGGAGGGCCAGGAAGGGGGCACCGAGAAGGCTCCTCGGGAAACGTGGCTGCAAGCGCCACCTCCTTCCTCACCCTGCATCGTCCATCCGTGGAGGATTTCACGCTTCCTGGGAGGCCGTGTAGCGAATTAAGAGCCTGAGTTTTTAAAAGGGACTGCAGAACTTGACAGCAGGGACTCTGATAACATTTGTAGGTCTCCACCAAAAAAGAAGTTAAATACATCTCCTGCCTGGCGACACAAAGTAATCACTTGCTACCTTTCTGTGGTTAGGAGGGAACTGCTAGCCCTGCAGGCCCATCCACTCCCAGTTACTCTCACGCAGGCTGAGGCCACAGGGCTGGAATGTTGTCCTCCCCCTTCAAGTGTCAGCTTTCCGTCTACCTCTTTTGTCCACTAGAACTAATTGCGCCTTGTGGACTCACCCCGTATTTTAAGCACATTTCTAGTGATGAGAATGCAGCACGACTCTTAGGCGTACTGTAATTACATGTTTGTGAGTCTGCTGTCTCCCCGTTTCCTCGAAGACAAGCTGTCTTACTCTTCTTTGGAATTTTCTCCCTGTTTCCCCTGCTCCTGTCCCCTTAATAAATGTGTGGGTCTTCTTCTGAATTTTCATAGCTGGCTCTTTTCAACCCTCCTCCCAACCAGAGAAATATGGGTGGGCCAATTGCCTCCCTACCTCGTAGAGGACCAGGGAGAGTGAGCTTCCCCAGCTCAGCAGCTCACAGGGGTCTTTGGCCCTCGACCCCCTCTACTGCCCACTTTTCTAGGAACCCTGAGGTATTATGCTGCCCGAACATCGGTAATGTGTGCTCCAAGCACTGCCTCTTTCTTTACAGGTTTTTCCCAAATTAAAATGCACAGTACGTAGACAAGACTCAAGCCTTTTACTTCAAGCTCTGCTGGAAGGTCCCACTTGGAGAAAGGATTGGATAATGAAATAATTAAAGGCTTTAGGGTCAGATAGCCATGGTCTTGACTCCCGTACAAAATTAGACAAGTCACCTAATCCACATAAGCCGCAGTTTCCTCATCTGTAAATGAGCAGAATCACACTTGTGTTATAAGGGGGTTGTGGGCATCAAGTGGGATATTGAATCCCAGACACATAGTAGAAGTTCAATAAATGTTCATTTCTTTCCCTATTTTCTCATTTTCTGGGTTTTTCTAGATTTTTCTAGGTTTTCTTAGTTTTTTTTCTCAGCTGGAGTACAATGGCTAGTGATGACTTACCTGAGAGTCAGTCCCTAAAAGCCCTGCGTGTTGGTTACTCCTGGAAAGATATATGTCCATGTCAGGAGGCCCCTAGGTGGAATCTGGGGTGAGCATTTCAGGACATGGAAGGCGGCCAAGAGGGGGCTTCAGGCAGGCATCTAATTCTGTGTACCTCAAATCAACAATGCACAGAGGTTGCTCCAGCCCTGCATGGTAGGGAGGGCCAGTCCTTTGTGCAAAAGCACTGGCAGGTTCAGATGTGAACTTAGCCACAACGAGAGACATTCCCCCTCCATTCCCTGGTCCTCACAGGGGAAGGTTTGTAGCCAGTGAAGATTTTGATGGACTGATGATGAAGGCCTGATCAGCTAAATAGGATCTATATTGTCAATGTGATCTATGTTATATACCAGTGCTTGAGAATGAACCTGCATTCTCTAGGTAAAACCAGGAGGGGAAGTCAATTTGGGAGCCACAGACGATCCCCCCTGAGATGCTGGCCCTCCAGAAAGGAGGAAGAAGGAATCCAAGGGCTTGGCTTCAGCAACAGTAGGACAGGAGGTGACTTTACAACTCTGGTTCACAGCCTGTGGGGGCCAGTGGATGCTTAAGGCTCTCCCAGCCCCTGGCCAAAGGGAGAGAGGGCTGGGTTTCCAGAGCATCCTCAGCATCTGTAGCAACTCCTACCACTGTGTCAGCTGAGGACCAGGTCTGCACAGGTATTGCCCGCCCATCCTTCTTTTCATCGGCACCCAGATCTGATGGGAAAGGGTAGATGCTAGGCAGCAGATATACGCTGTGCTTGGAGCCTAGGAGTCAGGCTCCAAGCCTGAGATCCAAATTTATGTGAGACCCAAATTGATGTTTCATTCATTTCTTTTCTAACAGGCTCACAGAGTTAGGATCCCTTTTAGTTCAGTGTTGGCCTATAATGGTGAGGAAAGAGCAGTTGCTGCCCTGTTGCCTTTATCAACACAACCCTACTCTGTGATTCCGTCTACCCAATAGCCGTGCATTCCTCCACTTGTTATAAAATAATCATTAAGCCCCTGCTCTGAGGCAGGCCACATGCTGGGGTGGTAGGTCCCCAACTCAGGATCTGTGGACCTGGCCAGGTTGGCAGCAAAAGAAACAACTCTGGAAACTGTTAAAAATACCAATGCTATATTACTCAGCTATAAAAAAGAATGAAATAATGCCCTTTGCAGCAACATGGATGGACCGAGAAATTATCATACTAAGTGAAGTAAGTCAGACAAAGACAAATACCATGATATCACTTATTTGTGAAATCTAAAATATACGAATGAACTTATTTATAATACAGGAACAGACTCACAGACATAGAAAACAAACTTATGATTACCAAAGGGGGAAAGAGGTGGGGAGGGATAAATTAGGAGAGGGGTTAGCAGATGCAAACTACTATATATAAAATAGATAAACAACAAGGTCCTACTGTATAGCACAGGGAACTATATTCAATATCCTGTAAACCATAATGGAAAAGAATATGAAAAAGAAAAAAATATATATAACTGAATCACTTTGCTGTACACTAGAAACTAACACAACATTGTAAATCAACTACACTTCAGTAGAAAAAAACATACCAATTCTGGGGCTTCTCAATAGATCTAGGTAAATTCCAAATAATCTGTCTTTTTAAAAAAGTTTTCATTTGAGTGTCCCCATATTAGGGATACAAGAAAGAATGACCAGGACACTGATCTAACTCACAGAAAAGCAGAGAATTAAAATACGAGGTGTGGGCTGTGAGTAAAGCATTTACAATGCGCTATGGAGACCCCAGGAAGATTGCTAGTGCCTTGTGAGAGCCGTAAAAACTTCCCAAGGGAGGGGACTTTTGAGCTGGGTATTGAATAGTGGGTGCAAATTTGCCAGGTGGATAAGGGAGTAAAAAGCACTTCAGGCAGAGGAAGTAGCCTGGGTGCCGGGGAGAGCTTGTTTGGCTGAGGAATTGTGAGTAGCTTGGAGGTATTTATGTGGCTGGAGCATGGGTCTCCTCTTGCGGTGGAGGAGCAGGTAGAGAGAGCTGAGGCTGGCCAGGTGCATGCAAAGGGTGTTGCACGCAAAGCAAGATGGGAGCTTGTACCTTCTTCCTTGGGCCGCTGAGCACCACTGACATGAGGGGCAAAAAGATCAGATTTACACTTTAGGAAGATCACTATGGCAGCCTTTATGGGGGGTGTTTTGGAAGGGGTCAAAGAGACAGGGAGAGCAACCAAGGGGTCTTGTTTCACCTGGGCTGTTGAGGATGAGGGCCCTAAGCCTGTGCTAAGGCTACCACAGTGGGACTGGCTGTGGGGACAGCACGTAGAGATATTAATATCTCTGTGCTTATCCTAGACATGTGTCAGGTGCTCACATGTTCCTGATCAGGAAGCTGCCCCTCTGCCATCTCCAGTCTGCATATGGCTGGGCATGACCTCCAAATGGGCCGTGATTGCTAAATTAAGTAGCACAAACCACCGTCATCATTAATGCAAACATACAGGGCAGTTTTAGAAATCCTGGCAATGCTTCCTGGCAAGTGTAATGAAAAAATTAATTGAATAATCATCCCATGTAAATAGATTTCATGTGAGCCCTCCTTTTGGTGGGAGGGAAAGGAGGGGAGGGGGAGAATCCTGTGATTTATGGCTTTGAGTGGTATAATGAATTAGGCTGGGTGCCCCGTGGCGAGCCTGAGTCTGCCTCGGCTGGCATTATGAGGTGGTTAGATCATTTTGAGCAGTGTGGCTCAGGTGACCCAATGTAGGCATGAGAGATGGGGGTCATTAAAATCTGCCACACTGTAGGAACTCTCTTTAAAAAGAGACTCAAAGGCTTGCTTTGCAGAGTAGCAGCATTTCTCTTTGGGATACAAGGTGTTCTATCACTTAGAGAAAACTGGTGCAGATCCAAACCAAAAGGATAATGATGGAAAATAAATTGATAGTCTCAAAGAGAGGGGTGGGGCAGGAGGAGGGAGAAGAGCGATGGGGAGCTACCTACACCCCGTGGCAAAGGCTCCTGTAAAGGAAATGATTTATGAGTTAATAGCAGGTGAGAAATATTGACTCGTGTGCACGAGACTCAAAATAAGAATTTCTGAATCTGCACAGCCAGTGTGGTCCAAAGGAAAGAACAACTGGAGTTAGAGGTTGACTTACAATCCTAGTTTAAGACACTTGAGCATGCCCTTCTGCTAAGTCTTAGTTTCCTTGAATGCAAAATGGGAATATTAATATCTATACCAACAGGTAATTCTGAGTATAAATGTGATTATGTATTTGCAAGCTGTGTGTGCATGTATTTTCATGCATTTGCTCACAGGAAATAGGGAGCTAAAGGCAGAAGTTACAGGAAGGCACAATCTCACCTTGCTGCAGCAAAACACAAAGAGCCCTGAACAGAATGGCCAAAACCCAGCCTGGACTGTTCACTGGAGGCCCCACCCCTGGTGAATTCAGCACTAAATGTACGGTGTTCTGGGAAATAAGCTAACATTGAGCTGAGGGCAAGGTCATACGTTTGAAGGGATGTTTGCTTCCATTATCAATCAGCCTAGAGAGAGGAGGGCAGATTTTAGAGGATGACAGCAGACTTTATTTGAGGCTTGGAGAACTGTGTTCTGGACCTTGGGTGGAGGAGACACATACCTGGGCACTGATCCTTTAGGGAGGGAAGCTGACTCTTACCACCTGGCAGCATTCCAGGAGCTTGGGACCAATAGGCCTGCTCTGCAGGGGCCAGGTCTTTGCATCTGACAATAGTTACATCTAGTCTAGAGAATTAAGTTCTTTTTACTATCATTCTCCTTTGTTAATTCCAAGCCTTTCTAAAAGTCCAGTAAGCATTACAGTATGGTCAGGCCTCCATCGATTCTCTCTGGCCACGTGTGCAGTGATTCTGTGAGCAGCAGCAGCGTGCGAGAAGAGTGGACAGGCATCTGCCACTTTACTGGGTGTGTCTCCTGTGGCTGACTATAGTTTCCAAAGACGGTCACAATAATATCTCCCATCCCACACTCTCTCACCATATGACCTTGACAACCCTCTTGTGGAGTGATGGGCTCCATTTCCTCTGACCCTTGAACCCGGGCAGACCTTTGTGATTGCCTCAACAATAGAGCAAAGGTGGAAATGATGCCATGTGATTTCTCATGTTACATGCTTCTGTCTTGTTCTCTTGGGATGCTTGGTCTTGGAACCCAGCTACCACAGTATGAGGAAGCCAAGGACACATGGGGAGGCCACAGGTAGTTGTAGATATAGATGTCCCAGCCAACAGATTCATCTGAGGTTCTGGTCAGCGTCAGTCACCAGACATGTGAGTGAAGGCACCTTCAGATGGTTCCAGTCTCCAGCTGCCCTGCCTGCCAGTTGTCCCTGCAGGGTCCTTCTCAAATGTCAGGTCTAAAGAAGCTTTGAGCATAACAAAAATGGTTGTTTTGTGTCACTAAGTTGTAGGTTGGTTTGTTATACAAAGATAGATCACTGGAACACCCCTCATGCTTATTTTCCAGTTGAGGTTCGCTGGAAACTTGAACTCAGTAACATCATTTTAATTACCTGAGCAGTCAATATAATAAACCATAGAAGGCGAAATAGAAATAGAAATGAAGTGAATTGGTGGACAGAGGGTGGGGGAGGGGGGCACATGACAGGAAAGTAGAAGGGATGTTCATCTTATCCAAGATTTATTGCCTCAAAGAAGGAGTAAATAACTCTATAGGAAAAGGCTTTAAAAAAACACATAACAAGCTATTTTATTTGAAATAAGGCTCTGTTTTTACTAGGAACCAGAATTCAACTTAACTCTAAACCAGACTTACCACATTAATTTACTGAACCCAGGCAGAACTGGTTCTAAATATCACTTTTACTTTTAGTGAACCACAAACCAAATCAAAGTTGTTTTTAAAAATTGTGAATATAAGCCTTCCATTGAAATTACAGTCAAACCTATATATCTTATAAAAATTTTGGGGGGGCTTCCCTGGTGGTGCAGTGGTTGTGAGTCTGCCTGCCGATGCAGGGGACGCGTGTTCATGCCCCAGTCCGGGAGGATCCCACATGCCACGGAGCGGCTGGGCCCGTGAGCCATGGCCGCTGAGCCTGCGCGTCCAGAGCCTGTGCTCCGCAACGGGAGAGGCCACAGCAGTGAGAGGCCCGTGTACCGCAAAAAACAAAAAAAATTTTTTGCCATGTTAAAAACTATTGTGCTATGAAAATACTATGTTATTCTCTAAAATGAACCTGAAAAAAGACCCTTCATAAATAAATAAATATATCATTGCTCAAAGTCCCCTGGGGTACCCACTAATTCATTCAACATTGATTGAATAAAATTGTGAGAAATACGTTATTGATATGAACTGAGAAAGGGCATGCCACTTCACACACCAGTTCCCAATAAGCCCCAAGTGCTTTGTATATTGAAAGAGCTGTACAAATACTTGTTATATGTCACATGATATATGGGAAAGACCCAGGGTTTTAGAGTCTTATAGACCTGGGTTATTATTACACCTCAGGAAATTTGCAAAACCTCTCTTAGCCCACTTCATCATTAGTCAAATGGAAAGCGTATGCCTACTTCATAGGGTTTGTGTGTGCAAAGCTGTGTGTGTGTGTGTGTGTGTGTGTGTGTGTGTGTGTGTGGTGAGGAGAGGAAAGAGAAAAGGAGGGAGGTGAGGAGGGATAAAGGGAGAGAGGGAGGGGAGAAGGAGGGAGATGGTTAGTTAACCCCCCAAAAGTGTGCTCCCTTTTGTGCAGTGTAGATTCTCTCTGAGAATGGGTTGTCCAGCCAGTGACTACATTTGATGACTGCCCCCCAAGCTGCTCCCATCTAGGTGAGGACTCTCCTCTGGTCTCACCACGTGACGGCAAGTGATGAGGAAATGGGCGTGCCTTTGTCACTTCTTCTATCCTTGCCTGCCAGTGGATGACACTGCAGAGAGTGTGATAATCCACTGAGATTTGGGGTCTTATTCTTTACAGCAGCTAATGTTGTCCTGACTCTCACATTATCAGAGGAGATAATGTATGCAGAATGGTGAGCCCAGTGCCTGACAGCAGTGCTAAATAAACATGTTAGTTTGTCCCTTTGAATGAATGAAGGATCTATATCTACCTGCTTATTCAGAATCTAATAAGAGGCAGCACATTCGTTGAGTTGTAATCTTTCAAGTTATCTTTGTGAGTCCTGACACACCAAACGAAATCTGTTTGCAAAGTCTTGAATTGTGGCTGAGACAGTTGTGTCACTGGGATAAATAGCCAATGAGTGAATACACTTGCTTCCGTAAAGCATGTGGTTCTTTTGAAATTTCACTTTAGTGTTGATATTTGTGCTGTATAGTTAGCATCACTGAAAGGAGATAACAGGTTTTTGAAAAGGCTGGAATGCTCTGATAGAAAAACTCACATCTCAAGATGTGGTTTATCAAAGAACCACCAGCCATTTCAACGTTTTTCTGGCTCCCAATCATGAAGGGGTAGAATTTGATATAGCAGAGAATAGCCACTGGGCCACGTGATATCCTCCTGTCATTCCTTCCACTAATTAAAATCCTAAGAATTAAAAAAAATAAAAATGAATAGTTCATGTAAAAATGTTTCATTTTAACACACAATAGCAAAGCAAATTGTAACAGTAGTATCATTTACTTTTTTTTTGAAATCTAGTGATTCAGAAACATGAAATGTAACATAATACCTAATGGACTAGCAAAATGAAAATTTTCTGTTATGTCTCCTTATTCCATCACTTGTGCGTGATTAGATACATTACTGTTAAACATTCTGATTTTTAAAATTAATTTTTTTTCTTGTCAATAAAATATAAGGAGGCCACCCAACTGCCTAAAAATAAGCTATTATATTTGAATGTTAAAATGCTTTAATTTGTGATGACAATCGGTCTTGAAGAATAATGCTCTTCCCTCTTTTTTGCCTCATATTTTATTGAACCAATGTTTGCTTGAAAGAAGGATTCTTCAGTGTTCACTTTCTGGCTACATAAAAAAATATAGCTGTAAAAAATATATATATATATATATATATATGTATATATATACAGCTGTGGAACACATCAACAGAAAGTTTCTTTTCTAAAGTTGAATCTGAACCTTTGTTTTGTACATGATCTCCTGCTAGTTCTGTGATGGATTTAGTGTGGGGTGGGAACTGGGCAAGGGGCAGGCTGGAGTGTGTGTGAGTGATCCGCTTTGGCTTGAGCTCATGGCCCGTAAGTAGGAGTCCAGTTCCTGAACGAGGCAGCACAGAGAGAAAAGTATGAAACCCATGTTTGTTTGTTTGTTTGTTTCTTTTGCGGTACGTGGGCCTCTCACTGTTGTGGCCTCTCCTGTTGCGGAGCGCAGGCTCAGCGGCCATGGCTCATGGGCCCAGCTGCTCCGCGGCATGGGGGATCCTCCCGGACCGGGGCATGAACCCGTGTCCCCTGCATCGGCAGGCGGACTCTCAACCACTGCTCCACCAGGGAAGCCCCAGATGAAACCCATTTTTAAAGAATCGTGTCTCATTCCAGGTCCCTGCAAAACAGAGCCTGAGGCTTAAGGGCTTAAGACCGAACACTGTACTGGGGAGTGGGATCCCAGGGTGGCAGGAATGAGGCTGAAAGCTGGGGAGCAAATACGAGGGAGTGTTTCCAGCTGATTACAGCTTCATCACAAGGTGACGTCTCCATCACTCAAGTAATCTTCAGAGAGGCTGTGTTTCAGAGAGGGAAAGCGGGTGTGGATTTATATATTGACATCCATCTCCCATTGTTCAAAGTTTGCCCTGCATTTCCAGGGTAAGCGTGAGTGCCTGGTGGGTCCTGAGGCATTGTGTACCTTAGGAACTCTGTGAAAGCCCCAGAGTGGTGGCTGCAATGCAGAGGTGCATGGCACAGGTGTGAGGCAAGACGCCATCTGGGCAGGCTCACTGGTGACATCAGGGACCAGTAGTAGCTGTCACTGTGGGCACTGGGTCTGTAATGGCAGTGACAGCAGTAGCAGAGACCTTGCTCTGGGGCCACCTCAGCCAGAAAGCAGGGCAGTTATATGGATCTGGGATAGGGCGTAACCGAATCCAGGACAAATAGCAAGTCCAAAGGGAATGAGGTTTTTAATTAAAGCTTTGGTAACGGTATGTTAAAATTAAATTTTGCTGAAGCACATCCTAAATTGTGAGGTGTGAAACCACCACGACGAGGGATATAGACTCAGGTTCATCTCCCTTCCAAGCCGCGCTTTTTTGCAGTTCCCTTCTGGTTGTTAGTGCAATGCTGGCTTAAACAGGCTTGGTAATGGCCGAGGAAGGCAGGTAATTTGTAAGCAACATTTCAGGTTCCCAGTGGATCAGACATGAAGGTGCGTTTAATTGCATTCACTGGAGAAGCAAATGATGGTAACAAGCTTGTGCTAAATGTGGATGGGGTGAGGTCAGGTGAGAAAAATCCATGGCTGTGTTGCTTCCCTTCCTTCTCTCTGTGTCTTGCCCACCTTGATTGCGAAATCTAACAGGATGAAGCAGCACCCAGAGGTGCCTTTGGATAAGTGGGGGAGTGTTCTTTCCTGCTCTGTACGACAGAAGAGCTACCATGTGTGTGCTTCCTGCTCCCTTTCCACTGCAAGGCTACAAGTGAGTTTCTGTTCTGACAGTCCAAAGCCACCTGTTCTTGACTCTTCCAGGTTTCCTAGGAAAAAAGCAAACAGCTGAGGGAAGGGACAGTGAGACGGGAACTGCAGTTCACCATGAGAACCCTGGGAAACAGTCAAGGGGAAATTTAACCTAAGGAAGGCTGAAGTCTGCAGTTCAGAGAACCATAAACACAGCAGCCTTGGACATATTACTACACATCTGCTCTGGAAAACTTACAGGCACTTTTTAGATCCACTTCAGGATTTCAAGGGAAAACTCAGTGGATGTAATGTCTTAATTCCTAATCTGGGTGACTTGACAGATCACCTTTGGATACCTGTGTTTTTTTAAAAAAAAATAGAGTTATCATTAACGTACAATATTATATTAGTTTCTCGTGTACAACATAGTGATTCAGTGTTTTTATACATTATGAAATGATCACTGATCACCATACAAAGTAGTTACAATATTATTAACTATATTCCCTATGTGTACATTACATCTCTGTGACTTATTCGTCTTAGAGCTAAAAGTTTGTACCTCTTAATCCCCTTCACCTATTCTTTAATGTGAAACTCAACTTTCATAATTTGTTTGAAGCTCCTTATATATCAATGCCTTGCTCTGTGGTTTTGGAGAACTTACATGTTAAGTTTAGTTCTATGACCTATTTTCTGAATGTTTGAAGTATTTGGTTATATAGTTTTCCCTGAATCTCCAAGCAGTTATAACAGTTAGTAGCCAAAGACCATGGCTTTATATGATATGAATAACCTTAGTGTTAGGTTATTTTACAGTTACAGTAAGTAACTGTAAAGTACAAAACAACACCATAAAACTGAAAGCCTGCTTATTCAGGGGGTATTTCTATGAATTTGTTCTTTGTTATCAGATGAGATACTGATTCAATGTCTTTAGATGTTTGAGGAGCGCTCAGGTCTTCTATTTCTTCCTGAGTGACTTCCATACACTTTATCCCTCAAGACAATGTCAGTTTATTCTGTTTTCAAATTTGTCAGTATCAGGGTGTTTATAGTGTTCTCTTATATATATCATGTCTCTTAGTGTCTTTATTTTAATCAGTTTTCTTTGAGTTATGCCTTTTCAATCATGATATTGTGACTTCTTTCACTTTTTCTTAAGTACTTTCAGTGAAAGATTGTTTACTTTTTAAGTCTTTTCAAAGAACCTACTTTCATCTTTAATGATCCTTTGTATTTTATCTTTATTTTAGACTTCATTAATTTTAGCCTGTATCTTTATTATTTTCTTCCTACTTTCCTTGAGTTTATTCTGTGTTCTGTTACTAACTTCTTAAGTTAGATGCTTTGATCACTAATTTTTAGTCTTTGTTTTTTCTAATATAAGCAGTTAAGATTATAAATTAAACTTATGAGGATTGCTTTAGTGCGTGCCAACAATTTTGATGTAGAATTTATTATGGTTCAGTCTCAAGTATTTAAATATTCCCATGATGATTTCTTCTTTGACCCATGAGTTATTTTAAAGTGTGTGTGTGTGTGTGTGTGTGTGTGTGTTTGAATGTTGATACAAGCATAGGATTGATTATATGTATGTTTGGAATCATCCACAATAAAAATGTATATATTTTTAAAGTGTGCTTCTGAACTGTCCAAATGCATTGGATTTAAAGTTATCTTATTGCTGATTTCTAATTTAATCAATGTGGTTGAATGTGATTTATCAGATGTCGGTTCTATGAAAAGCTTTAAGAACTCTCTGACCTGCAATGATGTCAATTTTTATAAATGCTTTATGAGAGCTTGGGAAGAATATGATTTTCATAATTGTTTGATGCAGGAACACACATACATGTTCATTAGGTCAAGCTTGTTAATTGTGTAGTTCAAACCTTCGATAGCTTACTGGTTGTCTACTTTATTTATTCCTAGGAAAGATGGATTTTACTCTCTCACTCTGTTGATGGATTTGACAATTTGTCTTATAGCTCTGTAATTTTTTATCTTGTAAATGAGACTATGCTATTAATCGTGAACAAATGTAGAACTGCTGTATCTTCCTGGTGAGGCAAACCTTTGACCATGATACAACCCTCTTTATTCCTAAAGGCTCTCTTTTGCCATATAGTTTATTTGATATCAGTAAGCTACACAAAAATTTTTCTTCTGTGTTTTTAATACTCATTTTGTATACTAGCATATCCTTGTTTTTTAAAAACCTCAGTTTGACATTCTCTGTTTACTGGTGAATATTAGTCTATACATTTAAAAAATTAAAAAAATTATTGGTGTATAGTTGATTTACAATGTTGTGTTAGTTTCAGGTGTACAGCAGAGTGAATCAGTTATACATATACATATATCCACTCTCTTTTGTTTTTAGATTCCTTTCCCATAAGTCTATACATTTATGACTGATACCGTTAAACTTCTTTCTGGCATTGTAGCTCTTACTTTCTATTTGATTTGCCTTTTCTCTGCTTTGTCATTTTCTTTTTCTGTCTGTTTTGGACTGATGGTATTTTAAAATTTCATGTTCCAGGGCTTCCCTGGTGGTGCAGTGGTTGAGAGTCCGCCTGCCGATGCAGGGGACACGGGTTCGTACCCCGGTCCGGGAAGATCCCACATGCCATGGAGCCGCTAGGCCCGTGAGCCATGGCCGCTGAGCCTGCACGTCCGGAGCCTGTGCTCCGCAATGGGAGAGGCCACAACAGTGAGAGGCCTGCGTACTGCAAAAAAAAAAAAAAAAAAATTCATGTTCCCCCTCTACTGTTTTGGAAGTTTTCACTCCAAAACAGTCACTATTCTTAAAACTTTAATATGCTTAAAAAACATAAATTCCAAAGTTAACCAATATCTTTTCTCTCCAAATAATAATAGACCTTAGAACACTTTAAATTCAATCACTTATCCTGTTTTACATATTATTGTAGATCAATATTTTTTGCTGATTTTTTCTTTTAACCTATAAATTATTATTTTTTTGTTTTATTTTGCAAATGCTTTAAATCAGGGGTCAGCAAACTTTTTCTATAAAGGGCCAGGTTTGCTGGCTGTAAGGTCTTTGTTACGATTTTTCAACTCTGCTGTTGTATCGTAGAAACTGCCATAGACAGTATGTAAACAAATGAGAGTCTGTGTTACAATAAAGTTTTATTTTCAAAAACAGGCAGTGGGCTGAATTTAACCCATGATCCATAGTTTGCCAACATCTGCTTTGGATGTTCTGTCATGACTGTTGCTTTATTTAGTTAACATTTTTTCTTGAATCTTAGACTTCCCTTGTAGATCATCTCCTTTTCCCTGATGTGTATCCTTTGGATAGCCCTTTAGTGAGGTCTCTGGGTCATAGATTCAGTATTTCTTTGACTTTGTATTTAGCTTAATACTCCTTCTTGGATGGGATCATAGTTTATCTGGATGTATTTTTTTTAACACTTTATTTTTTTGTTATGAAATAGCATATCCTATTATTTCAATATTTATTTTTCCAATCTAAGTCTCCATCTCGATGAGATAGTAAAAAAATTCCAACTTAGCTATTATTGTCGGGCCATCTTCCCTTCTCTGTCTTTATGACTATATTTAAAAGTTCTTAGATTCACTTAGTGGTGAAGCATTAATAAAAATGACAGTCTCTTAGCACTTTCAAGTTATTAATCTGTGCTTTTCTGGATTTCATAGTTGCTGTAAAGGAAGTCTGGAGGCAGTTTAATTGGCATTGTTTTGTAGGTGATCTGACATTTCTACCTGGCTACTCTTTAAGATTTTCTTTGCCTTTGGTGTTCTACTGTGATGTACTGTGGGTACATCATAGTATCCTTTCTAGGTATCTTGCTTTAGATTTGTAGTGTTTCCTGAATGTGAAGATTCACATCTTTTAATATTTTTGGAAAATTCTTAGCCCTTAGTACCTTTAATATTTTCTATTCTGTATATTTTTCTTCTTTTGGAACTTTGGTTTGGGTGTATGTCAGACCATATCATTCTTTCCTTCCTACTGTTTCAAATTTTCCATCTCTTTGTGCTTCATTCTGGATCAGCTCTTCCTGTCTACTTCCAGTTCATTAATTCTCTTTTCAGTTGTGTTTCTTAGCTCTTCCAGCCATGATGAGTTCTGAATTTTGATAATTACCTATTTTTTCATATTTAGGGGCTCCGTTCAGTTCTTTTGCAAATCCGCATGATTATTTTGGAAGTTTTGGAAGTCTCCTAAGTTTTGCTCATTTTAAAATTATAGCTTTTATTTCTTTACATATTTTAAATGCAGTTATTTTGTAATCTGTATATGATAACTCTGTGTTTTGCATGAGTTATGT
Source organism: Globicephala melas (assembly GCF_963455315.2). Taxonomy (NCBI): domain Eukaryota; kingdom Metazoa; phylum Chordata; class Mammalia; order Artiodactyla; family Delphinidae; genus Globicephala; species Globicephala melas. Next base: position 11,448,790 of record NC_083328.1, on the reverse strand, counting down.
AGCATAAGTGCTAAGACTTTTTCCCTCCCTCCACCCATGTGTTCATGTTTAGCATGATCAATGCTATTTGTTCCAACAGAATCTGAGTCGAGAGAGAGAGAGAGAGAGAGAGAGAGAGAGAGAGAGAATGAGGACAAGAAGGGATGTGGGCCATTATGGTTAGCGGACCAATTTCTGCTTTTGCTTCTGCAACTTAGTTTAAAAAAAAGTCTTCTCCTAGGGTTATCACTGAGGTCACTCTTGGGCTTTGGGTCATTTCCCTGATTCCAGGCAGAGTCCTAGAATTTCACTTTAAACAGACTTTTAGGCCCAATGTTTCTCTTGCCTGACTTCACCCACCTCTCCCCAGTGGCTGTGTTGACTCTGCTCCCAGCCTGTGGAAGACACAGAAAGTGAAACTCAAGGGATTTTAGCCACAGCGTTTTGATCTGTGGGAAGAGGGAGGCAAAACCGGGTCTCTCTGTGTTTCTTTCCCTTCCAAGTCTCTCCCTCCCTCAGGATATCGTGTCTTATTTATTTTCTTTACTGCATTGCTAAATCCTTTTTATTGCTGGAGGTATTTAGCTTTGAGCAATTATAATCATTCTCTATTCCCTCTCTAGCTTTCCTTCCAGCCAGGGAAAAGCAAAGGTGAGGCTCTGAGATTCTGGGGGAGGGCTTTCATTTTTGAAACGTTTCTACATCTTTTCCCCTGACTGCTTCACATCCCTCAGCCTGCTTCTCTAGAAATTATGAGGTATTTACGAGATATTTTAGGATTGTGTCTGTTGACCATCTTTATTCTGTTCTGCTTTTTGGTGGTACATGGGTATAAGAAGCACTAATTCCTAGTCCTTTTTTTCTAGACTTTCCAAAAGGATGATGCCATAAGCTTATGGTCATTTGTTTTATGATTATTGCCTGTTTTTACATTTATTTTTCTTTTAAATTTATTTTGTTAGTTTTGAGAGCTGGAGAAACTATTTATCTCTTCATATTACTTGTGCTAGTGGTATGTTTAAGAACCTTGTAGATCACTGTGTATGGAAGTGAGGGCTTTAGAACCAGGAAGATGCAGATTAAAATTCTAGCCATGCCATTTATGGTGATATTAAGTTACTTATTCTTGGTGTGTCACAGTTTTATCTTTTAATATAGTGATAACTTTTATTGTTGTGAGGTTCTGGGATATATATTATACATATGAATGTATATATTGTATCTATGGGCATTCATATAGATATAAATATATAAATAAAACAAGGTTGGTTCTCTCCAGGAGGTCATTTTCAAGGACAGACTGAAAAATAAATTGTTCCTTAAATTGCCCAATGGAAGGCTGCTCTGGATGATGTACAGAGGGTATCCTAACCCTGATGGTGGTGGAGGAGCAATGGTGAGGGTGACCACGTATCCTTTCCAGGTGAGGATGCACCTGATAGATAAGTGAAATGGCCTGTCAGAGAGAGCAGCAAGAGCAAAGGTGTTACCAGCATGAACTTGGGGGACCAGGTGAGCAGTGAAACTAGGAAGGACTCAGGGACCAGTCCATGGAAGCCTTTTATGCCCTCCATGCTCTCTGTGCTTCCACTAAGAGTAGGGAATTTATCCTTGTAGTAAAGGGGAACACTGGATGTTTTTAAGCTGAGAGTACCACAGTCAGCTTTGTGTTTCAGAAAATCTAGAAGCCTTGAGAAAGATGGTTAAAGAGGATGTGGCAGATTGTATAAATGGCTGCAACAATATCAGACATGCCACATGCTCATCTTACAATATGAGGTTGACACTCCTATTGTGGAGGAGTATCTGGGCAGACTTAAAATGCTGCCTGACTTCCAAGCCAGATCACAGGAGGGAAGACAGCTTCTGCCTAGCTCTCTTGGTATGCTTGCTCTTGGAACTCAGCCACCACACCATGAGGATGCCCAGGCATTTACAGAGAGGTCCACAGGGAGAGGAGTTCAAGACCCCAGCTGACACGGCTGAACTCCCAGCTGACAGTCTGTACCAACTTACCAGCCATGTGAGTGTGCCATCTTGGAAGTGGACTTCCCAGTCGCCAGTTGAGCCACCCCGTCTACTGCCACATGGAACGGAGAAGGGCTGATCCCGCTGAGACTTGCCAAATTCCACACTCAAGGGCAAGATAAAGGATTGCTGTTGTTTCAACACCCTACATTTTGTGATGGCTTGCTGCAGGGCAATAGATAACTGGTACCAGGGAAGAGAATAAAAGCAGGGGTAACTATTAGGGAACATAATTGTTCAGGCAAGAGGTGATGAGGGCCTTAGCTGAAGCACTAATTAATTAATTAATTAAACAGATAATTATGACATGCCAGCCACTGTGCTATGTTATGAGAATACAATATGAACTGGGTGGACAAGGCCCCTTCACCGGAGAAGTTGGCTGCTTAGTGGGCAGTGAGGATGTGGTGTAGAAAGGATCCACTGAGCTATTTTATCATATTTACCTGTGGATGTGTACTCTCCACATCCAATATTAAGAGGAAATTCTTAAACCTAGAAAAATGCGTTATTACGGGGATAAAGGTTTTGGCATCCAATGGCATGAAAATGACTTTGCCTTTTCTTTGTAAACCTCCTTGACCATGTTAGGAAGTGGGTTTTTTGGTTCTCCGTCAGAGAAACTCTTCACGGGGGCACTTTTCTTGCTCCTCTGTCATTAGGTGATTTTTAGTTCAAAGCGCAAAGACGCGCTCGCTATTTGCATCAGTGCTTGTTACATTTTTTTTCAGAGGTGGAGAGTGGGAGGATTAGCACAGTATTCTTTTCAAGTGGTCTCAGTCCCTGATCAAAGGAAGGGTTTTAGTCTTAGTTTGTCTCAGATTCAATATAAGACTATTCTTGGTTTGGGGTTTTGAGTAAATCAGTTTTGCTTGAACACGAGAGAGAAAGGGCACGAACCCATGCATTGTAGACCACAGAGTCCTACACAGATACCAATTATTTTTATTATTTTAAAATGGAATTTGGGGTGTTGTGGTAGTCAGATAATTAAGCATGAACTAGGACATTTCATTTAAAAATAATTATTCATTTAATAATTTGTACCTTTACAAAGAACAGCCAGAGACTCTCTCCATCTCATTTTTGCCACAGTGTATGGCCCATTCTTTCTTTTCGTCTTTTATGACAATAATGAAGAGTCATGCCCTGACTTGGCTCCCCAGCCAGTACAACCTGGCTTTGGTTGTCATCGCTCTGCTGGGAATGAATTTTTGAATCATCAGTGATTTTTTTTGTTGTCAAATTGTTTGAACTCTTCTTAGTGTTCAACTGGCCTAAACTCTTTGCAGCATTTGGTACTGTTGATTATTATCCAGTTCTCAAAACTGTGGTCTCCTCTGGCTTCTGTGTTAACATGCTTGGTTCTTACATCTCTGACTGCTTTTTCTGCCTCTATTACTGGCTTTTCTTTCTACCTCTTTCTTCTTCTTAAATGTTGATGTTCCCTAGGGTTTAGTTCTTAAATCCTCTCCAATCTCCAGAGACATTGTCATCTATTTCCAAGACTCCCATCCATCCAATGGCCATCTACATTCTAATGAGTCTCAAAAACCATGTCTACTGCCCTTGGAGCACATATGCTTAGGAATTTTTGAGGATCCAAAAATGAACATGCCATAGTCTCTCACAGCAAGGAGCTTACAGTGAGTAAGGTGGATGCGATATGTCCATACAGCTTCGAGAGCTGTGCCTTTTCAGTTTGGACTTCCCCATTAAGGTCTGGCACATAGCAGCTTCTCAAGGTAATATGACCAAAAGTGACCACTTCCACTGCATCTAAAGGACATTAAAACTGAAAGGGTTTAAGACTGACGCAAAGCAGGGCTCTCTGTTTTATTTGAAGCTGGAGAGAAGCCTGCTGGTCTGTAAGTAGGAATGTATCAGGTGGCGTTCCTTTGTTGTAAGCAATAAAAATGGACTCCAGCTAGTTTAAACAAAGAAATAGGAGCTTATGGAAAGGATGGGCGATACTTCTTGGAACTGAAGAAAGAATTGAATAACCAGGCATCCTGAAGGAAAGGTGCCAATGCCACTCTGGAAATCTGAGTGATAGCAAAACACAGACCCTCATGGCCCAAACCTGGGCTCAGAGGTAGCTCCACCCAGAACTCCCAAGTAAATGAAACTCTTCAGGCTTAGACCACAGTCTCCCACCACAATGGAAACAGTTGGATTAGGAAAGCACAGTACCTGGCTCATAGGAGGCATTAAAGGAAATTTTTTTGAATGAAGAAGTAAATGAATCAGGTCATTAGCTAGATTAGATGACATCTACCATCTCTACCAATAGTACTAGAATTCTTCCCCAGGCCAAGGTGAAATTTTCTGGGCATTTTAATCTGGCTGGTGTAATGAATAAAATATATTTCTCTTGGGAAGGCAGGAGTACTGTGTGTAACTGTCTAGTTGGAATTCAAAAATCACCCTGGTCATCCCCAAGCCAGATGAAAATAAACCCAGAAGAAGCATCTGCACATCACGCTGTTGATTTTTTTTTCACTGATAGGAGCATTATGGGATGTTGAGGGATGCCAGAGAGGATGCAATAATGTTCCTCTGGATATAGAACACTTGTGATTTGACAGTTTCACATTTTTCTTGATTTCTGTTAAGGCAGGATCCTGACAGGGCTATATTTTGCCACACACTTTTGCTGTTTTCTTGTAAATGGCAGTGAACTAAAGAGGGGAAATAGGGACACCGTATTAATCAACTCGGTTACAATTTTATAGCACTCTGACCAGAAGGCCACACTGAACTATCAGGGTCTGTCAGAAAAGCCCACGACTCAAATTAAAGACTGTAGAAATTCAACAGGTAGACAGAGGCCGGCTTCTGTCAAGCAGGCACCGTGCCCTTAAGCCTGTCTGGGCAGCATTTGCTACTCAGGACGTGAAATGGACAACTCTCTGGATCCACTGGAACATTTTCATGTCTTGAGCCTTGTTTTGGGGGTTCTTGTTTTTTTTGTTTTTTTCGCCGCACCCAACATCCCGGCACCAATTTTTCTACTATTTTTGCAGAACAAACCAGCCCAAAACTTAGTGGCTTAAAACCATAATTTATTTTGCTCTTACAGTTCTGTGGATGGACTGAGCCCAGTGGTTCTGATGAACTGGGTGCTTCTCACTTGTGGTCTCTCAACCAGTTGCATTCAGCTATTGGGCGGGGCTGGAGTCTTCTGAAGGTTCAACTGGGACACATGCCTAAGACGATGTCTTCACTCATGTGTTTGGTGCCTCAGTTGGATTCCTGGGTGACGTGCTGGCTTGGGCACCTCTCTCTTTTCACATGGCCTCTCCAAGTGGTTAGCTTGGGCTTCCTCGTGGCATGGCAGTTTTACAGCAATGCCAGCTTTCTAAGATCTCTGGATGGAAGACATAAAGCTGCTTCTTCTTCTTTTTTTTTTTTTTTAATTTACCAGGCATATCAGAATATTTATGGAATTCTTTTTATTTATTTATTTATTTTTGGCTGCGTTGGGTCTTCATTGCTGCGTGCGGGCTTTCTCTAGTTGCAGTGAGCGGGGGCCACTCTTCGTTGCGGTGCGTGGGCTTCTCATTGCAGTGGCTTCTCTTGTTGCAGAGCACGGGCTCTAGGCGAGCGGGCTTCAGTAGTTGTGGCTCACAGGCTCTAGAGTGCAGGCTCAGTAGTTGTGGTGCACAGGCTTAGCTGCTCCGTGGCATGGGGGATCTTCCTGGACCAGGGCTCAAACCCGTGTTCCCCTGCATTGGCAGGCGGATTCTGAACCACTGTGCCACCAGGGAAGTCCCCATAAAGCTTCTTATGTCTCTGCCTCAGAAGTCACACAGTCATTTTTACCACATTCTATTGGTCAAAATTAAGATGCAGGGCCCACTGAGATTCAGGGGGAGTGGATTCCATAAGGTTGTGAATACTGGGAGGTTTGCATTATCCTGAAGCTATTTTTGCAGCCGGGTTAGGACGAGCCTCTTGTCGTATATGCTGCCTCCGTAGAAGCCGTGCATGGTCTTGCTTCACATGCTCTATGCTTTCCCCACTCTGGAGTCCTTTCAGCTCCTCCAAGCTGCATGTTCCCTTGATCCACAGGCACCTCCCTGCCTCCCCAGCCACACTGCTTTCCCATCCCTGCCCCTTGGCCTAGTTAACTGTTGGTTGCTTATTCCCAGATCTCAAATACACGACACTCTTTCAGGGAAGAAGTTCTTGGCTGCCCGGGCTCAGCCGCCAGCTCTTCTCCTAAAAACTCTCAAAGAAATGAGTTCCTTCCTTTCATGGCACCACTTGTGGTTTGTTCTCACGTCAGCCACAAGGTAATTAGATGAATGGATGCCTCCCCTGCAAGACTGAGCTTAAGAGGACAGCCACCATATTCTGTGTATCTTAAAAAAAAAATCCATATCGTGTTCCCTGCACTTAGCACATAGCTCAAGAACCTTTGCTAAACGAGTAAATGAGCCTGCCTTTTTGGACTGCTGTGCTCTTTTTGGGGAGTTTCTCTTTCAAGATCATTTCCTTATCTTATTGGGAACAAACTTTCTGATGGAGAAGACAGCTGGTTGAATGCAGAGGATCAGGAGCTCTTTAAGGGGATGAGAAAAGAGAGCAACCTGGTAGGATTTCCAGAGATGTAGCTTTTTTACCAGGATATGGGGGGTGGGGTGGGGTGAATCTGACTCCATAAGGATGACGTGTATTTTGGTGATGAGACCGATTAGTGAGTTCTTGCCTGAGCCAAGAACTGAGAACTGTCATCCCATTTGGTGCCTGCAGCAGGGGATTGGGCTGACGGTGCCGAGCACGCAGGAAGGAGGCAGTGGGTTCTTGGCAGCTGGCAGGTGGGATATTTAAGCAGCAGCAAAGCTGGTACAAGTCTGGTAAGACCTGCACGTAGATTCACAGAACGCGCATGGAGGCTCAAACAATTGAAAAGCGGCTCTAGCCACTGGCGATGATCTAAAAGCTAGGAAGCTTTTCTGGAGGGAGCACAGGAGGTAACCTGAGCATCTGGTCCACCAGCCTCCTTTATTAACCAAGTGGTATATAGCTGCAGCCTCTATTCCGTTTCACCCCTTTTCTGTGCGTGCTGCATGGTTCTGACAGCCACGTCCTCCCAGAGTCTCTGGTTGTTTATGCCCTTGTTCCTTCCTCACTACTTCTCACCAAATGTGAATAGAGGCGCCCCACCTTCAACCCCCCAGCTCCACCCACCCACACTGACTTCCCTTGAGAATTTGGGTAGGGGAATGGTGGGAAACGACAGCTTGGGACAGGAAACAGCTTAATAATGGATAACAGATATCGCTGTTGCTAAAATTTATTGACCAGCCCTCGCCACAGGAAGTCCCTGAAAAGCTGTATTTTTCCTTGGTTTGGGCTGAATGTTATTTTGTGGAGGCCCAGTCCTCCTCAGAGCAAAGACCCAGTAATACCTTCTGCAGCTGCCTCAGCCCCCAGTAGAACTCTTTGAGCCTGCCAAGTGAAAACTTCAAGTCCCTCAACAGTAAAAATATTATAATTAAAAAAAATCTTAGCCAAAATGCCTTCATCAAAGAAGACGCCTTTCACTAAGGAAGAGAGATTTAAACTCTTCGCTTCTGCCCCTTCCATTTAGATTTTCCCTTGCACAAACAAAGGCTCCTTTAAAGGGCACTGGGGCTAAGTCTATATGCCTAGATGGGCTGCCAGCCCTCTATTAGGAACTGTGTTGCCTGCTGGGTGTAGAGCAGTGAATAAACACTCATGGTTGTTATTCTCCCCAGGTTTATTCCTTATAATCCTGTCCTTCCTCCCATGATTTTCTCTCTTTGAGCACAGACAAGGCTTTGGGTAGGGCTGAGAGCTTGCTGATGCGTGAGGTGGTAATTAGCCAAGACCAACATTTACCTCTGATTGAAGGAACTGCAGTGTCTCCCTTGACTGAGAAGAAAGTAGGTTTTCGGGCATTACGGTGACTGCCTGCCTTGGAATGACCATCCCCAGCCCTTCCCACAAGGCCTCGTGTGCTCCATTGGCACGTGGAGCAGGCTGCCGAGAACCACCCTCCCTTTCCTCCTCCCTCCGTGCCCTGCTTCTGCTGCTCCAGCTGACGGGCACCTCCGTCCCTGTAGTTGGCCTGGAGTCATCCCGTCTTCCCCGTAGCTTTCCCTCACATCCCTTGACAGGATCGCCTCCTTGTCGTGCTCATGCTCAGCCTTGCAGACTGTCACGCGTGCACACGTCCACCTGGCCTCGGGGAGCTCCGCGGAGGGTAGAGTTTCTCACATCTCTGTGTCCTACGCTCACAGCATCACGCCTGGTGTAGTAGGTGCTCAACAAATACCTGGGGACTAAACTGGGCTTTTAATGCTCAGTCTTTGTGTTGTCAAGTGGGATAGAGGCTGTCCCTCCGCCAAAAGCCGGTCTTGTTTATTGCCCCGCCCCACTGTAAAGTATGGGGTATCAGGGATTTTAAAGGCAGCATCCTGATCTGATCTGCAGCTCTGTGGCAGTGAGTAGACTGGGTTTGAATAGGGTGATAGCTTTATCTCAAGTCATTGTGTGCATATTGTAAAAAACAAATTCATAATAAATCAACAAGTCTTGATTGAATTGCTAGCTGCCTAGGGCAGCTAAGTGCCATTGAGGCTACAAAAGAAGGCCACTGAAATGTGGCCTGGCCTCCAAGAGGGGTGGCCTGGCTGGGAGGGCAAGGCCCTGACTTACTAGGTGTAGGGACACTTTGAAGCATCGCAAGGAGAGTCGGGGGCTTTAACTGTCAGAGGCAGTTATGAGTCCCTACCCGCTTCTGTTCACAGCCCTGATAGATTTCACAAGAGTTTCTCTCTTTTCTAAATGTAAACAGTTAAAATTTCTTTTTCCTCTTACAGAAAATGTCAAAGCTATGAATTTGTGTTTAAGAAAGGTCCAACTCGGGCTTCCCTGGTGGCACAGTGGTTGAGAGTCCGCCTGACGATGCAGGGGACACGGGTTTGTGCCCCGGTCCGGGAAGATCCCACATGCCGCGGAGCGGCTGGGCCCGTGAGCCATGGCCGCTGAGCCTGCGCGTCCGGAGCCTGTGCTCCGCAACGGGAGAGGCCACAACAGTGAGAGGCCCGCGTACCACAAAAAAAAAAAAAAAAGGTCCAACTCTCACACAAAATTTAATTCTGGAACTTCATCAGTCTGCTGCTTGTTTTATAGGAATGCACACATTTTTTTCATGTAAAAGTAAAATAGATGGAATTTTTTTACTTCATTGTTATTTTGTTTTATTTACCAGCCTTGTTTAATGATAAATAGCGTATTGTTTTATCATTGCCCATACAGACATTCCTAGCTGCTTCACATGATGGTGGGAACCATAAAGTGATTCTGTAAGCTTAAACCATGCAGAGTGATCTTAATAACCAAAGGGAAAATTTCGATTGTTCAATGGCCTTTAAATTTTTTGTCAAAACATTAAAAGCATTCTTGCTGTCAGTTACAAATGTGTAGGAAAATTTTAAAAATAGGAAAAACTATATTTCTTTGGTAAAGTAATTGAAAACATTTGAAACATTGAGAATGAAAATGTCATTTCTCTGTAAAAAAATTATCAAGAGTAGTTTGAATCGTGCTCAACTTCTCTTTGTTTAATTTATGATACAGAGTGAGCATTTTGGTGAACTGTCATACTCCTTTCTAAATCTGAATCAGCTTTTCAACATTTCATTCTGTGTGCTTTCAGAGTCGTCAGATATCTCTCTGAGCGTTCCTTTCACGTGAAGTCTCTTGTAAGCATCACTTCCTCTGGGACATGATCTTGTTTTTCTAAAATTCTTCCTTATTTATGTCGATACATTTGCCTTCACTAACTTCTTTTGGCTGCAAGTCTGGGTTCTCTGAGGCAGTGTCAACATCCCCATGGTTTTCTGTAATGCCATTAACATTAGAATCAAATTTCACCTCCAGTGGTATCTCTTTTTGTTTCTTTGCTGCACTCTGATCTTTGTTAGCTAGTTCCCTCTTCCACTTATCCATTTTTCTAATATGTCACACAGGTTTATCACTGGTAGATAAAGAAGCAACACGAGTACACACTTTGCTGTCTGTGTGTGAACTGAATGACAGATTGTTATTCATTGTTATTCAGATTGTACAGTGACCAGTCACCAACAGACTTTGAAAGAAAGGATGTGGTTGTTCATTGATCATGAGATTTGTGGACTAAAGAGCTAGCAGTAAAGTTTGAACTTTATGCATTTACTCAGTTAATATACTGCAGTCACAAGCTAGATTCTATATAATGTTGGCTTTTGTGGACTGGGAACTAAGCACGATTCAAAACCTGAGAAAATCTGTCTTGATTTATTTTTTTTTAATAGAGTAGTTTTTTTTTATTTGTTAATTTTATTTACTTATTTTTTGGCTGAGTTGGGTCTTCGTTGCCACACACGGGCTTTCTCTAGTTGCGGTGAATGGGGGCTACTCTTCATTGCGAGTGCGTGGGCTTCTCGTTGTGGTGGCTTCTCTTGTTGCAGAGCAAGGGCTCTAGGCGCGCGGGCTTCAGTAGTTGTGGTGCACGGGCTTAGTCGCTCTGTGGTATGTGGGATCTTCTCGGACCAGGGCTCAAACCCATGTCCCCTGCATTGGCAGGTGGATTCTTAACCACTGTGCCACCAGGGAAGTCCCTGTCTTGAATTTTAGAGTGAGTTCCTGTTTTGATAAGTATATACAACCTATTTTGTAATTTAGGAACTGCCTGACAACTGTTCAATGTGCATTCTTGCCTACCCTTCCCCATAAGTCTGGAGGCAATGTCCCAAGGTTTAACTTTTTCCCAAAGTGCTTGCTTGCTCATCTTTACTTTGGATGGTTGAAGCCAAGAAAGATTTAGAGATTCTTTTTCTGGTCTTGTTTGTCTTAGCCCTGAATTATCTTATCTATAAAGCACCACCTATTGGGTTTAGGGTATTAGCTTTACATTCATTCATTCAGTTATTTATCAAAGATATATCAGGCAGTACTTCCCTGGTGGCGCAGTGGTTAAGAATCTGCCTGCTGGGCTTCCCTGGTGGCGCAGTGGTTGAGAGTCCACCTGCTGATGCAGGGGACACGGGTTCGTGCCCCGGTCCGGGGAGATTCCACATGCCGTGGAGCGGCTGGGCCCGTGAGCCATGGCCACTGAGCCTGCGCGTCCAGAGCCTGTGCTCTGCAACGGGAGGGGCCACAACAGTGGGAGGCCCACGTACCGCAAAAACCAAAAAACATAAAACAAAAAAGAATCTGCCTGCCAATGCAGGGGACACGGATTCAAGCCCTGGTCTGGGAAGATCCCACATGCCATGGAGCAACTAAGCCCGTGCGCCACAACTACTGAGCCCACGTGCCACAACTACTGAAGCCCGTGCACGTAGAGCCCGTGCTCCACAACAAGAGAAGCCACCGCAATGAGAAGCCCGGACACCGCAATGAAGAGTAACCCCCGCTCGCCGCAACTAGAGAAAGCCTGTGTGCAGCAACGATGACCCAAGGCAGTCCAAAATAAATAAATTTATTAAAAAAAAAAGTTATATCAGGCACCTTCTCTGGCATAAGCACTGTTGAACAAACAGAAACGAATTTAACATGGGTACTGCCTATTACAATGTAGTAGAAAGTTTCACAATTGTAAATTACATTTATCTGCATCATTTGCAGATTCAGTAAAATTTATTTGTAACCCCCAAGTGGATACTCGCTGTACTTTCTGGTCATTCACAGACATGTGCAGAACAGCGAGAAATTCAAGTCGTCCAACACGCACATTTCCAGTTGAGGTCAACAAGGCCACCCTCTGCCTTCTTGTTCCAGCTTCATAGAGAGACGACAAGATGATGGAGATGGTGGGGAGTGGCACACGGTGGTGTAAGAAGCTCCAGCTCTGAGGCCAGTTGGGTAGGGCTTTGAATCCCAACTCTGGGATTGAATCCCAACTCTGGGATTGAATCCCAACTCTGGGATTCAATCCCTGTATGTGGAGTGGACTCAGATACATCACTTAGCACTCTGAACCTCATTTTCTCTTCAGGAAAATAAGGACAACAGAATCTACCAGAATGTATTGTTTGGAGGATTTAAGATTATGACCTATGGGATACATGTATCTATATATACACATATTTCCTCTAGGAGCAATGATTCAGCATATGACACTTTAGTGTTCCTGGCAACTTTATAGAAGATAATACCAGGAAGAATGACAATTGACTGTACATCTTAACATGTAAATTGTATGTTAAGATTGTTATTAACTTTGCAGTCTTTTTCTTACTCTACTTTTGTCAGACTGTTGGGGAAATGGGTTCCTACAATAAAAAGTATCTGAATTTCTATTGCTATAACAAAGAAGGCTTAGAAAATTCAAATATATTTGCATAAATACTAGTTTACTCACTTTAACAATATTTTAAACTAAATAGGTTACTAGTTTAAATGCATTTCAAATTTCACTTATGTGACTAACATTGTATGCATGGTTGATGTAAGGAAGGAAAATTCATAGTCCTGGGATTCCTTATTGTCCGTGGGGATAGATAGTTCTACAGCCATTCCTTGTTCATGCATAGATTATTTTTCTTCCCTTTTAGAGTCTGATATTATCATTTCATTCACCTGCCATCTTCTTTATTATTAAAACTTTCAAACATACAGAAACATTGAATGAATCATATGGTGAATACCTGTACACCCACCACTTAGATTCAATGGCAGTTAGCATTTTGTCATATTTTCTTATTTATATATGTGTGTGCATATATACATATAATTTTTCCAGAATCATTTATAAGTTGTAGAGATAATTACATTTTGTCCTGAATTATTTCATCACATATGTCCTAGAATAAGAATATTCCCCTATAAATGATAATATCATGAGTAAATCTGTGAATTTTATAATACTTCTCTATGATCTAATATCCAATCCATATTCAAATTTCCCCACTTTGCTCCCTACATATGTTTTATAGCTTTTTTGAACTGAAATTCAGTCAAGAGTTATGATTTGCTTTTTTTGTTTTTGTTTTTGTTTTTTGTTTTTTGCGGTACGCGGGCCTCTCACTGCTGTGGCCTCTCCCGTTGCGGAGCACAGGCTCCGGACGCGCAGGCTCAGCGGCCATGGCTCACGGGCCCAGCCGCTCCGCGGCATGTGGGATCTTCCCGTACCGGGGCACAAACCGGTGTCCCCTGCATCGGCAGGCAGACTCTCAACCACTGCGCCACCAGGGAAGCCCATGGTTTGCATTTTTAAATTTTGTCTCTTTGTTCTCCTTAATTTAGAATAGACCCTAAATTTTTCCTCCATGACATCAAGTTTTTCAAAAGTTAGAGTCTATAATTATTTACACATTGTAAATTACAGTTAAATAATTATGTGACTTTTGAGTTCTAGCTCTAGCTGATGAAATTTGAGGTCAAATAACCATTAAGAGCTTTAGTGTATGTTTCTATATTAAAGAAATTAGAAAAGATTTAAAAAGATAATGCATATGAAATTGCTTTATAAATTATAAGGGCTATATAATCTGTTATTTTTAATACCATTATTAAAAGTTATTTTGAAAGCCATAACACTACCATTCTATTATATGATGGTTATAAGAAATTAAGTTTAAATTATAATTTAAAAAAATTGGGTCAATGAGCTGTTTTCAATTTTTTAAAAACGAACAAACTCTATATTCAGTGAAACTCACTTTGAACCCTTCTATTTTAGCCAGTATGAGCACAAAGAGAAGATATTGATGTGCATTTTCTACTACCACTGAGATTAAAAATGACTGATAAGTTTGCTGACCATGGGCTCCCAGAGAACCTTCCAGAGACAACATTCCTGCTGGATGCTGTATGATAAATTCCCAGCTCTGGCCTCTTTGCCAAGATCCCTGTGGCTGGGCTCAGGCCCCAGTTTAAACTCCTATAGGACTTTTGCTTTCACCCAAGGTGGAGTGACAGTCATGGAATTTACCATCCTGCCAGAAACAACCAAAAAACCCAGACAAAATATATAAAACAGTGTTTTTTCTTGTTTGTTTTTTTGTTTTGTTTTTTAAAGAATAGTGATTCCTGAGAGACAAGAAACAAATGAAGGGAGCCCAACACTGCCTCAGCTTACTGTCTTGAGTTTCCAGGCTGTGACACAGGGAGTGAGACCCCAGGAGGAACCCAGCAGTCTCCCTGGATTGAAAAGATGGGGCTGGGAGTCCAGGGAGACCAAGGTGACTAGAGTTCATAGGGCAGAGTACCGAAAGGGAGAGAGCTGCATGAAGAGATAACCCTGGAGATCTGCAGGAATGCCCTCAGTGTTAGCAGAGTGCTGATGAGCATATGCATAAAAGGATGATTGAAAGGATCACAAAACAGTACGCAGAGCTCACCTGGGGTCAGGAATAGTTCCTGTTTCCACCAGCCAGACTGGAAAATTTTGTGATTCATGGGAAATAGGGTAGAATACTCAGGAAGGTCTTGCTGTAATAGTGGGGGATAATAACCCTGTCCTGGACCTGCCTAACAAATCATAAAAGCAAGACCTCAAAAGATCGAACTATTCCCAAGTAACTTAACTGTATCCCAGAGCAAAGCTCAAAAATAGTTATAGGAATACAGAAACATGCAGCATCCAGCAAGGTGAAATTTACTTAGTCTGCTGCCATGCACTAAAAGATTAGCAAGCATACAAAGAAGCAGGAGAACATGGTCTGTAAGGAGGAGGCTAAAAGGATCCAGAACTGACACAGGTGTTAGAATTAACAGACAAGGACATTCAAATAGATTTTATAACTACATTCCATATGTTCAAGAAATTAAGTATATATACTTATATACTTACACATACACACATATATGTATGTAGAGTCATGGAATATATGTATGTGTGATATTTATATACCTCTCCAAGTCAGAGTTGTAGAGATGAAAACTGTAATGTCTGAGATGAAAAAAAGCATACAATGGAATGGGTTTAGCAGAAATTTAGCCATAGCAGAAGAAATGTTTTGTGAAGTTGAAGACATAGCAATAGAAACTATCTAAAATGAATTATATAGTAAAAAGAAAATTAAGGAAAAAAAGTGAAAAGAGTATGAGTGAGCTGTGGAATGACTTCAAACAGCATGATATACATGTAATTGGAGTCCCTGGAGGAGAGGAGGGGGAGGGTATAAAAATTCAGAGGAAAAAAATGACCAAACAAATTTCCAGTTTGATGAAAACTGTAAGCATACAGGTCTAAGAAGCTCAATGAACTCCAAGCACAAGAAACATAAAAAACACTACACTGGGACACAGTGTAAGCAAATTGCTCAAACCACTGATGAAGAGAAAATGTTCAAAGCAGTCAAAGAAAAAGGACATGCTCTGTATAGAGAAATAAAGATAAGGGTGACATTTGATTTCTCATCAGACACTGTGCAAGTGAGAGGATGATGGGGAACACTTTCAAAGTACTGAAAGAAAAGTTTGTCCACTTACAATTCTATACCCAGTGAAAATCTTTCAAAACCAAAGTGAAATAAATGTACTTTCAGAGATATACACAAGCTGAAAGCATTCATTACCAGCACATTCCCACTACAAGAAATATTAATGGAAGTCTTCAGGCAGAAGGAAAATCAGACTAGACTGAAATATGAATTGACAGAAGGAATGGAGAGCAACAGAAATGATTACAGAAGAATTTTTTCTTATTATTTAAATCTCCTTAAAAGAGAATTGACTGTTTAAACCAAAATATTAATAATATATTTGAGGGCTTACTATATGTGTGTGTGTGTGTGTGTGTGTGTGCGTGTGTAAAATGTGTGACAACAATAGCACAAAGATCAGAGGGGAGAAATGGAAGTATATTTTTGTAAGGTGCTTATATTGTTTGTAAAATAGTACAGTGTCCTTTAAGGTAAACTGATACATTTAGAAACAAAGCATTAAAATATTAAAACAAAGAGTTATAGCTTATGAGCAAATATAGGAGATACAATGGAAAAATAAAAATACTAAGCTAATCCAAAAGAAGGCAGAAAAAGAGAGTGTCACAAAGAACAGAAGTTACAAATAGAAAACAAATGGCAAGGTGATAGACTTAAGTGTACCATACCAGCAGTCACATTACACATAAATCGTGGTGAATGTACACGGGCCTTTGATAAAAAATGTGTATTCTGCTGATGTTGGGTGGAGTGTTCTATATATGTCAGTGACATCCTGCTGGCTGATTGTGTTACTTAATTCTTCTGTATTCTTGCTGATTTTCTATCTAGTAATGTTATCAATGGCTGAGAGTGGGGTAGTGAAGTCTCCAACAATAATTGTGAATTACTCTATTTCTCTGTTCAGCTCTATCCTTTTTTTTTTTTTTTTTCTCGCTGTACGCGGGCTTCTCACTGTTGTGGCCTCTCCCACTGTGGAGCACAGGCTCTGGATGCACAGGCTCAGCGGCCATGGCTCACGGGCCCAGCCGCTCCGCGGCCTGTGAGATCCTCCCGGACCGGGGCACGAACCGCGACCCGTGCATCGGCAGGCGGACTCTCAACCACTGTGCCACCAGGGAAGCCCAGCTCTATCCATTTTGATTCATATATTTTGAGGCTCTGTTGTTTGGTGTGTCCACATTTAGGATTGTTGTGACTTCCTGGTTGATTGGTCCTTTTATCATTATGTGATTATGTATGTATCTGTCAATGGATAATGGGGCGTTAGTGTCTTATTGCCAGCCTTCTGAGGGACTTGTTAATGATCCTCACTCCTGGACCTTGACCCTGTCTTTCTCTGATCTGGTCCTCAAGTACTCTAAAGTTTGCCATCATTTACTTGTGGAACCATACACCGTTACTTAATCTCCTGAAGCCGCAGATTTCTCATGTGTCCACCAAGGTAGTCCAGTGGATGACTTTAGATCTAAAAATCTTTGTATCCCAATGATTATGGGTGGAGAAAAAGAAAGATAATAGGAAAAACCCGTGTCCTGAAGCACTGTACCTCACTCCCAAATATGCTGGAGTCTGCTCTGCCAAACCCCAAACAGATTTTACCGGCTTCCTACACCCCCTTGACTTTCAGAGCTGTGCGTATTTTTAGAGAAATACAATCCATGTGTTTTTTAAAATTAATTTACACTTAACTTGACAAAATATCGTTTTCTCAGAGATTTCTGACGTCTTGTAAACACCTTCTGCCTTTATAAGCTCTTTCTTCTTCAGTGCACATTTGTATTTGCCCCAGCAAAAGCCTGAGATCCCACACCTGGGGGAAAAAAGTCCTTGAGTTCATTTAAACTCCTAAACCTGCAAGGTTGGATTGGATCCATCAGCTCTTGTCTTCCCAGTGTTTCCTAACAGGAGTGTGTGACACTTTTTCTATCAAAGTGAGGCTCACCAGCTCCTGATCCAGCCCTAACTGGGGCAGGATGCACAAGCCGGGTGTGGTGCTACCACAGAGTTGTTTTCTGGGTAGATGAGTTCCGTATGCCTCCACGTCCTGTCCCAAGGCTGGGCTGCTGCCTCCGCTACCCTGCCTGGCATTTCTGACGCTTGGAGCCCTGCCCCAGGCACCTGGCAGGGGTGCTGCACAGTCTCTCCTGTAAGTGCCTGGGTGCATCCACCTCCAGTGGACAGCTAGACTCCTGATTATCCAGCTAAGAATGTTGCATGCCGCATCAGACCTGGGCTCTTAACTGCACAGATCTTAGATTCCCTTGCATGGCTGCTTCCCCAGGAGGCTCACCTGTTTCCAGGGATGCCAGGTAAGAGGTGATTCTAGTTTCTCCCACATTACAACATCCAGCTACTATTCTTTTGGAAGCTCTGACACACTCTGGGAAGGAGTCAATCCATTAAATCCTTCTGATTCTTCCGTTCCACATTTCTGGGAACTTTAAATTGTTGATTCTGTTTTCCAAAATCCACAAGCTCCTGCCAGCTAGATATGCCCCTCAGGGGGTGACAGTGGTGAGATGAATCTCCTCTTCCCTTCCTCCTCTGGTTAAATTTCCCTGGGTTGGATGCAGATAAGGCTAGAGAGACAGGCAAAAGCTGCTATTAGAGAAATGGTTCTCACACTTTGTACCAGAATCCTCTGGAAAACTTGTCAAAACTCAGATTGCTGGGTCCCATCCCAGAGTGTCTGATTTAGTAGGTCTGGGATGAGGCCTGGGAATTTATATTTTTAGCAAGTTGCCAGGTGATGCTGATGCTTGTGTTCTGGGGACCACATTTTGAGAACACCACCATATTTAAGCAAGGTACGTGAAGAGCAGGAATAAGGGAAAGGCTTTGGAAACACTGAAGCCCTGATTGCTGAGCCTGCCCATAAGAGGCCCTTGGAGCACTTCCATGGGCAGGTACTGGGCCTTAAACAGGTCCTACCAAGCTGGCTTCCCTCACCCTTCTGACCTTGCTCTTAGCTGAAGTGCAGGCAGAGAAAGATTATGTGATCTACGCTGTTGCCACCTCCCACCACCAGTCATCCCTCCCAGCCCTTCTCTGGGGCTCCCCTGCCTCCTGAGGCAGCCAAGGAATGTATGGAGCTGAGCCATGGGGATGATGATCTACTTGGGGGAAATTATAAAAAGAAAACCAAGAGCTGACCAAATGTCAAGATTTAGTCTCTTCTTTCTTTCCTCCCTCGCTCTCTCCCCCCTCCCTCCCACCTTCCCTACCTTCCTCCCTTCCTTCCTTCTTTCCTCCTTTCCTCTCTCCCTACCTTTTTTTTTTTTTTTTAAAGAGGTGACGTTTGAACTGGGTCTTTTAAAAAATTAATTAATTATTTTATTTATTTTTGGCCGTGTTGAATTTTCGTTGCTGTCCGTGGGCTTTCTTTAGTTGCGGCGAGCGGGCTCTACTCTTCATTGTGGTGCATGGGCTTCTCATTGCGGTGGCTTCTCTAGTTGTGGCACACGGGCTCTAGGTGTGCGGGCTTCAGTAGTTGTGGCTCACAGGCTCTAGAGCGCAAGCTCAGTAGTTGTGGTGCAGGGACTTAGTTGCTCCGTGGCATGTGGGATCTTCCCGGACCGGGGATCGAACCCGTGTCCCCAGCATTGGCAGGCGGATTCTTAACCACTGCACCACCGGGGAAGCCCCCTCGCTTCTTTTTTTAGTGTGTTGTATTTTTCAAGCACTCTTAGAGGTATCTTTTATGCAGGTGCATTTACAGTGTATTCCATGCACCCCAGTGTGATGAACACATTCTTTCACTTAACACCGTCCTTATTCACATGTACACCTAGTATTCTTAGCATCATCTTTTCTACATGTGTCTGTTTATCTTAATGTCTTTATTGAGATATAATTGATATACAAAAAGTGGTACACAATTTGCTAAGTTAGGACACATGCATATAATCGTGAAACCTTCACCACAGTCAAGGTAATAAACATACCCGTCATTTATCTCCTCACGTGTGTGTGTGTGTGTGTGTGTGTATTGTAAGAACACAAAGTTAAACTTACAGAAAAGAGACGGAGAGGGAATCATGGGGAGTTGCCATTCGATGGGTGTAGAGTTTCAGTTATGCAAGATGAATACGGTCTAGAGATGTTCTGTTCATGGTGCCTGTAGTTAACAGTATGGTATTGTATGTACACTTAGAAATTTGTTAAGAGGGTAGATCCTTTTTTCTCTTTGAACTTCACATTCCCCCTTTTGTGCTTTCAAGTGGGCCCGTGGTGGGCTCAGCACCTCTCCCTGTCCTGGGGAGTGATCTGCGCTGGTGTCCTTGCTACCGGTGTCGCTTTCTGTGCAGACAGATGTGGTCCCGCTGCCATTTAGCCCGTGCCTCGTGCACCTGGGCGGAAGACTGGCCATGCTAATAAAGAATTACAATTTACATGAAAATGACAAGGAGAAACGTGAAGAGACTGATAGGGTTTGCCCACAGCCAAATCCTTTCTGCCTGAGTACATTCGATTTGAATTCCTCTAGAAACACGGGCTCCACAGTGCTTGGCAATATTGAAAAGGTCAGCGGAGGCAATGTCAGACATGGTCTGTGGTTGCTCTACAAGTGCTCTCTGGCGATGCATCACAATATATTACAGTCGCCACCGCCGTCCTGCACGCCGAGGGGCTCTCTCCATTTATCTGGTAGCTACAGATATTTTTCTTTCCCACCTTTTTTCTGCTCCTCCTGAATATGCTAGACAGCCAGCTAATAAGTTTTTCTAAGACACAGTGAGGATAAAGGTTTTGATCTGGCTTCCGCGCGGCCCTCCTTGGAGCATTTGCACATTAAATATAAATCGCAGTAGCTCCAAGGGCTTAGATGTCTGCACACAGTGCTCACCTTGGAGAGGTTTTGGCTTAACACAAACCTAGTGATCTGCTGCCCTGTTTGCCTCAGGCGTTGCTGTGTGGAGGGGCTGTTCTTCAGGCTTTAAAGGAGCTTGTCTGTGACTCTTATGGAAGTAAACAGCAGATTTGTAGTCAAGAGACTGGGGTGTCGCAGGTTGGGTTCTCTGGGAGGAGATGCTGGGACAAAGTTTGGGGTGTAAGCCATTTATTAGGGATCCCTTATGAAAGGAAGGGACTGGGAAAGAAGTGGAACTGTGGAGCAGCCCCCATAAATCTTTGGCCAAAGCGGCCGCTACTCTGAAATCTGCTGTCCGCCAGCGTCCTAGGTCAGATGGAAATGTCTGAGCCTCTGTACTCTCGCTGCGTTCAGGATCAGAATGTGGGCTGCCTCTGTGCTGTGACCAGGGGCACATGGCTTTCTGCAGCTCACCTGAAGTGCTGACAGTTGGAAGCTCTGTGCTGACCATTTTCCCTGCTGCAGGATAGCAAGCGGAATCCAGGTAGTAACAGTGTCCACTACAGGGGTTCAGATCCTGTGTTTCTGGACCAGCTACTGTGTGAACTTGAAGGGCTTTGCCCTCATGATCTAATCACTTCCCAAAGGCCCCACCTACAAATACCATCACAGCATTTGGGATTAGGTTTCAACATTCGGGGGGCACAAACACTCACTCTATAGCACTTCCCTTAATCAGGCCTGGATTTTTTAGGTGGCCAGTCTTCAAAAAGAACAAAAAAAGACTGATCTTTGTTCATCTCAGTTCCCCTAAACTATTTCAGTCCATCTGTGCAATGAGATCTATAGAACTGCACCAAGAATGGAATTAGCCTGGGCTTCCCTGGTGGCGCAGTGGTTGAGAGTCCGCCTGCCGATGCAGGGGACATGGGTTCGTGCCCTGGTCCGGGAAGATCCCACATGCCGCGGAGCGACTGGGTCCGTGAGCCATGGCCACTGAGCCTGCGCGTCCGGAGCCTGTGCTCCGCAACAGGAGAGGCCATGGCAGTGAGAGGCCCGCGTACCGCAAAAAAAAAAAAAAAAAAAAAATGGAATTAGCCTAATCTGACAGAGTGTAATTCAGACCTCAGAGCAGGAGGAAAAGAGGTTCTTCAAACATGATGGCCACTCCACCAAAACTGGCTGGTGGCACTAATTCAGTGTTACCCATAGGCACAGGCTGCCAAAAATAACCACTTACATTAGTCCTGACCACTTGCAGCTTCTTCTGGACACTGAGGTCAGCAGATTAAATCCTCTGCCCTTGGCCTGTCAGGCACCAGGAGTTGCCTGCAGGTTTGGCCTTTAGTGGCTTAGTGTATCTCCCTTAAATTTTGTTGCCTTCTCAGCTATGGATTTGAGTGATGAGTTTCTCTTATGAAGTCAGGGCATATACCTTATTACAAGGACTTCAGACCTGGTATTCAATTTGTCAACCCAAATGATACAGCCCCTGAACTTGTTTAGAAAATATTTCACAGAAATTAAATTACACTCTTGCCATCTTCTTCCCAGTCTCTAGGGGAAATAAAACCAACCTAGTTTAGCAGTCTTTGTGTGTTCATTTTTGGTTGCACTGCTCAGTGCTGAAATAGGCTCCAGCTGGGAAGCTGCACTCATTCAATGAGAACTTATTGTTTATTTCATTTTATTTATTTATTTTTTTGCTGTCTCTATTATTGTATGGTAAACATTCTTCTCCCAGCATTGCTCTAAGCCTGGAGAATGCACCATTTAAGTTTCAGAGTCACACCTGTTTTCTATTAGTTGTTGTCCATTATTTTAATTCTCTGCCTATTGTGTGTGTTCTGAAAATGTAAGTAAATCAATGTCTTCATTCAAAAAGGAGACCCTGAGTAGCATTTCACGAAGGAAATTTGTATTATCTGTATCAAATGTAATGAAGACTTCCAGTGAATAACTCTTGATTATCAGGTGCACACATCCTAGGAATCCAAGAAGTGAAATAATTAGGGGCAAGAAGAAGGTTTCCAAACCCCAGATTTCACAGAGCAACCACGCTGAGTGATTGGGTAAAAGAATGAGGATGCTTCAAAAGTGCTCTCTGGAGAGTGAATGTGAATGATGCATTTAATGGAAAATAATCAGAAAACATGCTTTTGACAGTAAAAGAGCAAAGGAAAGGAGAGAAGAAGGGAAGGGATCAAGAGACCCTGGTTCTATCCCATCTCTGTGAGTAACCAGCATGATGGAGTGAGCCACTGCCCCTTCTGGAACCCTTCCAGTCCCTGTTTCTTTTTCTGTAAAAATGAAAGATAAAAGAAAACATCTTCAAGAAACGTCAAACCATTGAAGAGAGTAATAGCATTCATGTGATCCCCCATACATCTACACTGGTGCGACGTTTATTTTGTTAAATTAGATATTTGAACTAAGTGATGTCTATTTGACATACAGCTAGTTTTTGTTTTGTTTTGTTTTTTGTTTTTTTCTAAAAAAATGTTAGACTCCATTGACGTAAACAGCAAGCAGTCATGTAGTTATTCTCAACTGGGCTCCTCATTGGAACCACAGAACACAGAAGCTGATTTGTGTGACTACTTTTTCTCAATTCTTCCAAGAGCGGAATATGACTAGTACCTTTCTAGATGACCAGAGAGTTTAATTTGTTACATGCAGTTGATGGCTTAGGGCATTAGGGATTAATTCTCTCTTGGAGCACCGGCTGAGAATTCTACTAGTTCTTCAGACACTGTTAGAATATACTTTCGAAGTTCTTAACCTTTTTTGAGTATATAGACAAGGGCTTCTCAAACTTTTTTATAGTCAGGGCACACATAGCAAGGGATGATTTTGTATAGCACACTGTGGGAAATAGAGTACATTGCCTGTGGCCAGAGGCTGTGGGTCTAGGAGCAACGTGGATCCCAGACTGTGCCTGGCTGCCCAGGGGCCCTAAGGGGTCAATATTTTGGTGCATCACCCTTACGCAGCATGCCAGGTGCTTAGGCACATAGGCAAGGAAGCTCTGGTACAGACTGAAAGTGGGTGCAGCACACGCTGAAAGAGAAAGTCTAGGTTCTCCTGGAAAACATGGGTGGAATGGTCAGGAAATCTACATTTGAGCCATGGATATGCTGTGATCTCTTTACAGGGCTCTGTTTTGGAGTACTTTTAAAAAAATATTTATTTATTTATTTATTTGGCATGCGGGATCTTAGTTCCCGACCAGGGATCAAACCTGGGCCCCCTGCATTGGGAGGGCAGAGCCTTAGCCACTGGAGCACCAGGGAAGTCTGCTTTGGGGCACTTTGATTTGCTCCTACTACAGGTAAAATGTCCCCCAAAGACCCTGCTGAATATTGTCTACTTGGACCTTGTTCTGCTCTAACAGAATAGGTTAGAAGACGTGTCTGCCACCTGGGGCCTCACAGGATTAGTTGCTGCTTTCCCCAGAGAGTGCGGTCCTGCGTGTAAAATCTACTGCCAATATTCTCTCTATGCATATGCATTGGGAGCAACGTCACACACCAGTTGCTGGCAGAACCAGGACTAGAACCAGCTTTTCTGACTTTTCATACAGGGCTCTTTCCACTATATCACACCACCTCTTCAGAAGATGCTTCCATGATGATACATTCATACCAGGAAGTAGGATGGTGGACATGAACAATCTTAAAGGTGTGTGTGCCTCTTTGTGTGTGTGTGTGTGTGTGTGTGTGTGTATGAGTGTGTAATCATAGTGGTGGATTCCACTGAATGCTGAATGTAGAAAAAGGTAATCTTTAACATGCATGCAAATCCTGACTATCCTTTCCTCCCCAGTCCTGGTCCACACTGTGGTAGACTGAATCATTGTTCACCATTATTCACCTCTCCTTGTAGTAGAATTATACATTCATGATCTTTGCCATTTGCCTTTGCAGCAGCTCCACTAGAGAGAGGGTGGAATATTTCTCCCTGCACTATTAATGTTAGGTTTGGCCAAGTGACTTGCCTAGGCTAATGGAATGGACAGTGGGCCAGTTCCAGGCCAAGGCCTTAAGAACTTTGCTTGTTTCTACCCATTCCCTGTGCTCTGGTGACATGCTTTGGAAGCATTTCCCGTAAGTAGCTGCTGCCCTTTCAGCCTGGATCTCAGAAAGAACACACATCGAGTAGATGTCAGCCCAACCTGTAGCTTGCGACAGAGCCACCTGGTTGAGCCTAGCTTAAGTCAGAAAATTCGTTGTCAACCCACAGAACCCTTAGTGTGAGAATAACTGTTTATTGTTGTAAGGTACTGAGTCTGGGGTTGACTTATTATGCAGCTTTATTGCAGCAAGAGCTGACTCATGCAAACATGGTACCACATTGTTTGCCAAATGCTTTATTTGGGGATATAAAGAAGAAAATTTTTGGATTTTCAGTGTAGACTAACATTTTGTCTGTATATCTTAAGGACAAAGGAAATGTGCCTCTCTTATGGTCATAAAACAACACTGTATTTTTGATATTCTATAACATGTTTCTTTGGTATAAGAGGAGAGGGGATGTTAGGGAATTGCAGACAGCCTTCCCAGGTGGGCCTTTACATAGCAAGGGATTTTGGGGCACAAAGGAAAAAAAAGTTGATTTGTGGGAAGTCTGTTCTGTTGTTCTCTCTTTAACTGCATGAGGATAATGTTGATAAATGTGGCTATGGAATGCTTGCCACCAAATGCTGGACCCAGAAACCTGTACTTTTTAGGCTGAGGAAGGTCTGGTCAGAGTTCTGGGCCTACAAAAAGCCTCTGATTGATTCTTCCATTATCTACTTCACTGATTCCTTCCCTTTAAGCCATAAACATGATAGACTCGCCCACATTCTAAAAATGACCCTCTAGACTCCAGTGTTCACTGCTAGTTACTATCCCAGTCTCCCTCCTCTGTTTTAGGGTCAGACTTCTAGAAAACAGTAGTTTGGACCTGCTGCCTCTACTTCCTCCCCTACTATGCACTTTTCAGCCCATTATGGTAAAACCTCAATCTTCCCTTTCCCCCCACCAATGACCTCTGTATTTCCCAGTGTTCTTGCCTTTCACATGACTAGTCCTCTGGGGGATTTAAAACTGTTTGTCATGACTTATTTTTATTTTTTGCCAGTGATTCTTTGTCAATTTGGGGTCACAGGTATCTTTGAATTTCCGATGAAATCTATCGATCCTTTCTCCATAAAAAGGTTCCTATTGACACACAAAAATTTAAACCTTTTCTTCCAGTGGAAATGTTCATGATTAAGAGTCTTTTTGATCTTCTGTGACAAGTAATAACTGCCTGTATTTATTCTATATCTCCTTCATGGGCCCTCTTCCGTGCATAGGTCCTCAATATGGCATTTTTCAGGGATCAGACCATTTCCATCTTTTCTCATTCTACCTGTGTGACTCCCTCCTCCACTCTCAGGTCCTATATGCTGAAACTCCCCCAATATACATTTGTTTTAATTCCTTAAAGGGTGGCCCTTCATCTCCTTGGTGTCTCTCTGTGATACTGTGATTTATACTGAGAAATATATAATTGGTCTTCATCCATAGTTTCTGGCACAGAGCTCCTAAAATTCTTGGAATTTCCTGTGATGAGAGAGATAAAGGTATCTTTTGTTATGTTAAGGAGGTGACTTTTAGACCACACCTAATGATGGGGGCCGGTTGCCAGGGGAACCAAGCAGGTGTTTAGGAGGTTGGAACACCTTCTAAACAGGGAGAGGAGGGGGAGAGGGGCCGGAGGTTGAATTGATCATCAGTGGCCAATGATTTAATCAATGTTGCCTATGTAATGAAGCCTCCATAAAAACCCAAAAAGATGGGGTTCAGAGAACTTCCTGGTTGGTGAACACATGAAGTTTCCAGGAGAGTAGTAGTGTGGTCAAAAAGGATGGAAGCCCTGTCTCCCTTCCCACAGACCTTGCCCTGTGCATCTCTTCCAACTGTCTGTTGCTGAGTTATATCCTTTCATAATAAACCTGTAATCTAATAATTTAAATATTTCTCTGAATTCTGTGAGCTGCTCTAGCAAATTAATCAAACTTCAGGAGGAGGTCGTGGGAACCTTTATAGCTGATTGGTCAGAAGCACAGGTGATGCCCAGGTGGGAGGGGGTTGGGGGACAGTCTTACAGGACTGAGACCTTAAGCTGTGGAATCTGATGCTCTCTCTGGATAGATAGTGTCAAACTGAGTTGAACTGTAAGACACCCAGCTGGTGTCAGAGACTTGCTTGGACGTATGGGGAAAACACCCACACGTTGGAATTGGTGACCAGAATCTTACTCTCCATCCTGTGTGCATCTCCTCCTGTTATCTGAGGCTGCCTACTTCTTGGTCTTTCCCTTCCCTGTCTGGATTGCTCTCTGTCAGCACTGAACAGTCAGTAATTCTCTGCCATGATCCACGAATATAATCTCTTTGCCCTCGTGCTTCCTAGTTCTTCCACGTCAACTCCCAGACTAATTTTAACTTGTTCTTTAAGGATTCAGAGCTACCTCCTGACCTCTCTAAGGAGGAAACCTGAGTGCTATGCCCAGTCTGGGGAAGTTCCTTTTCCTATGTTCTCAAGTTTTCTGTGCATACCTCTCATTACGCACTCGTAATGAGCTGAATGGTGAACAGGTGGTGAGGAAGGCGATTCAGCATGCCCAGATGTTATATCTGTCTCCCTCAGTGGGCAGTGAGCTCTTTGAGGATAGCTACCTATGCTTTTTTTTTTTTTTTTAAACTTTGTAACCTCAGTTGTGAGTTAAGTGAAATTGAGTCGTGGATATTCCATTTGTACTACTAGAGCAAACCTCACCTGATGCCACCACTCCCAGTGGACTTTCCAGCTGCATGAGTTGACAGACATTCTCTTTATGTTTGAGCAGTGTTTTGTGTGAATTGCAACTGGGAGCATCCTAGCTGATGTGGTATTTCAGCACCATCCTGCTGCCATCTGAACCCCACCCCTTCTAACCTGAGTTTGATTTGGTCTCCCTTATCTTAAGAGCGAGAGGTTTAGGGTTATTATGGTTTGGTGGGCTGATGGCTAGAAAGGTCACATTCCATATCTGAAAATGGAAGTTCTCTAAATATACGGCTTTTTTGCTGCTATAAATTATCTTATTCCCTCTTCCCCATCCCTGCCCCAAATTTAAGCAAAACGTTTAAGCAGATGATCCTTTTGAGGAAAACAGTATAACCATTAATTAAAGAATACATAAAAGTTCTAAATAGGCATGTAAGGCAAGAAAAAGTTTGGATATTTATCTTAAAATTATTTAGAAAGAAAGAGAATAATGGAGTCATTTTGACAACCGAGGGCTCATTCTGGCAAGCAGTGGGTGAGTCCATGGGAGAGATAACGACTGGTTCCAGTATGTTCCTCATCCTAATGTTCCACTAGCCTGGGTGGCTTAGGAGATGCCACATCCCCTGCTGGGCTTTGTTTTCTTCTTCTATGAAATGAAGGAGGAGAAGCTGATGATCTCCCAGGTCCTTTCTGGCTCTAAACATCCATGATGTATGGTAGTTTGAATTCAATTGATTATTTTCCAGACTCTTTGGTGTATGCCGGCTCAGCCCCACTGCTCCCTGCTCAGCCCTTCTGACAGTGATAAGTTGCAAAGTCATGTAGAAGGGAGTTTTCTGTCTTCAATTTGGGAGACATATCTAGCTCTATTACTTGGGCTAACTAAATTCAACTCACATTTGATTCAATGTTGACTGAATAGTTACTTCAGCCAAATTACAAAGTTGTCTCCTGGTTTCCCTTGTGAACCTTGGGAAGCCTGATAATTTTCCACTCTCTCTCCTTCCATCAACAGACGTTTATTGATTGTCTGCAATATCTGTAGCCTAGATATTGAGCACTAGAGATAAATCAAGTGGGACCTCGGTCTTTTGAGGATGTACCAAATAGTGCTTTAAATAAAACAGACTTGCCTGGGTTAGATTCCTGCCTCTCCTATTTGCTAACTGGGTGACCTGGGTAAAGTAGTTCCCTTTATTTAAGCTTGGTTTCTTACTCTATAAAAGTAGGGATGATAGTAGTATTTATTTTAGAGGGTGTGTGTAAAGACAATATATAAAGGCTGGCACACAGTAGATGCTCAGTGTAGAGAGAGCTTAGTTGTTCATGTGTTATAATACATATAAAAGTCCAATAATTGATTTAAAGTTTATGTAAAAATGCTTAGCTTTTACTTAATTTATGTGAAGATGACATTTACTTAATTTACTGGAAGATGATAGGACTTGGACATGAATTGGGATCTTGCAGAGAGGAAAGGGGTTGAAATTGGATTCTAGACTGACGACGTGGTTAAGATAAAGGTTGGCAGCATGCGTAAGATTGGGGGATGATGAAGGTGCCTGTGAGAATGGAGAGAGAAAGAGAATCTCTGGCATCCCTTGGAGATAAGACAGGAAGTGTAGGATATAGTCAGAATCTCAAGAGCTCCAAATGCCATGGCAAAGAATTCTTCAGTCAATGGGGAGCCATTGAAGGATTTCAAGAGAAATGACATCACACTTCTATTTTAGAGTTTGGATCTTGGCAGGAGGGCTAGTCTGAAGCAGGGACCAGCCAGGAAGCTCATGCAGTTTAAAGCTTGGAGATAAGATGAGACATCATGAAAGCTGTATCCAAGTTACTAAGAAACAAGGATGGAGAATGAGGGGGGAATCTGAGACATGTTTTAGAGGTAGAGATGATAACTTTTGGTGGTCTACTGGATGGAAGAGATGAAAGAATAAATGAAATGATTTTGAGATGTTTAACATGGGCAGCATGGTGATTGGTGATGCCATCAATGGAGATAGAATTTGGGATGTTTGGGGGGATGTATTATGATGGGGAAAGATAAAGTTTTTATTTGGTCTAAAAGTACTTGTGAAACTCATTCCCTCCCTCCCTCCTTCCCTCCCTCCCTCCTTTCCTTCCTTCCTCCCTCCTTCCTTTCCTTCCTCCCTCCCTCCCTTCTTTCTTTTCTCCCTCCCTCCTTTCCTCCCCTTCCTCCCTTCCTTCATTTCTTCCTCCCTTCCTCCCTTCCTTCCTTCCTTCTTTCATGTGGTTCAAAAACTCTTTAAACATATCCTGTAAGCTATGCCTGGAGTTTGGTATACATTGTAGAATAAAACAGACTTGGAAACTGTGATTGGGGCATTTATTATTTAGTGGAGGAGAGAGCTATGTGGTACCATGAGGAAACAGACTGGGAACAGGAGAACAGAATAATGGCGGTAGGGGAAGACCCAACTTAGTGAACTGAGAAGGTAGGCTTTAAGCCAGGGCCTCAAGGACAGAGGAAGCTAGTCTCTTGGAAAGGAGGGAACAGAGCCTTCCAGGTGGAGGGACTAGCATATATATACAAAGGCTCTGAGTGTCCCAGGAAGTGGAAGGAGTCCAGTGTGGCAGGTGAATAGTTGGTGAAGATCATGGGATGAAGCTGGGATAGAAGACTAGGGACATAGCATGCTGGAATTTGTAGGATGTCATGGGAGTGGGATGCAAAGAAAAATGTTTAAGCATGGATATGACATCACTAGATTTCTAAAAGAAAATGTTGTGTGCTATGTAGAGGAAACGTGCAGTCAGGGACACTGGTTAGGCTATTCCTTTCTAGATGTAATGGTGGCTAATAAGGGAGATGGCATAGAGTGAAGCTGGAGAGAAGGGTTGAGGTATATTTTGGAGGCGGTCCTCACAGGTCTTCGTCATGAGGTGGACATGGGCAGGAATGAGGAAGAGGGAGAAATCAAAAACAACTCCTGGATTTCTGGCTGGGCAGCTTGTAACTGGGCCCATTCATTTACTGTGAAGAAGGTAAAAGAGCAACAAGAGAAGATCAAGAACATAGGTTTAGTCATGATTTATGAGACATCAAAAGCAATGCCAAGTAAGCCACTGGGCATATCATTTGGAGCTCAGAGAAGACACCTGTGCTGAATATAAAATTGTTGGAGTCACAGCAGTCACTCATTTAATAACATTTATAGAGCACTTACTTTTCCCTAATAAGTGCTGGGAATAAATTGGTTTAGATGAAAGACAGGGCACCGACCCTCATGCAGTTTACATTCTAGCAATGGAGATAGACAACAAATAAGTACATAAACAAGATAATTCCTGAATGTGATAAGTGATGGACTAGAATAGGCATGGGAACCTGCGTAGCCCCTTTGAGCAAGGAAAGACTTTCCGAGGAGGTGATGTTTGAGGACAGGATTTTAGGAGGAGGGAACTCAAAGTTGGAAAGCCAGGAGCTGGGGAAAGGCTTGACATGCTCAAGGAACTCCAAGAAGTCCTTGCCGCTGGATCAGGAGAGATGAAGGAGAGTGAACAGCCCCAAGCTGAACTTTGGCTGCCTCCAACATTTACGTCAGTTAGAAGGAGAGGTTGACCAGACAGCTAGCTGATGCTCAGCAGACAACTGGAACTCCAAGCCTGGAAACTGGGAATCAGGTTTGTGCCTGAGTTAAGGATTGGGAGTTGTCAATGCAAATGTGGCCCTGAGATCAATGGGGAAACAGACAGGCTTGCCCTGGTAGAGAGCATGGAGCATAAAGAGAACCAAGCACAGAACTTTGGGAGAGAATGAACAAACCCCAGAGGGGACCTAGAATAAGCAGTCTTAGAGGTGAGAAGGAGGAAACAGAGGCAGCCTTCATGTTATGAAGGACAACGTAGTCCACATCTCAGGAGCAGCTCAGAGGTCAAGTGCAAGGGAGTGGGGAGGTGAAGCAATAGTTAGAATTGCCCTGGAATGACTGGATGAAAGTGGCATTGCCGGAGCCTGGCGTGAGCACAGGAGGTAAGGAAATGGACTCAGCAAGCAGGAATTGTTTAAAAGTTCACTGGGTAATTGTTTGAGAAGGAGAAAGGATTTAGGAACATTCTTTGTTTTTAAGAATTTCTTTCTTTCCTTAGAATGGGCTCAGGACCACATCTGGGCCTTAGTGCTGAGGCAGCAAGTTTTCTTGACTTTTTGGAACTTTGGGCTGCTGAGGCCAAGACAGTCACTCCCCATTTGGCCTCAAACCCTTGCTTTTGGCTCATATGAAGAACAAACAAATCAGCTGGGCCAGTAAGCCCGGTGCTCTGATACAGCTTATTTTCCAAGCTTTAAACCACATTTGCTCTAAGCTGGCTGGTAGTTTTCATCATACCCCGTCTGATTTCCACTCCTCATGCCAGCTCCTTCATCTGAAAGTCTTACGCGTAGTGGGTGCACGATAAATAGTTGTGGTTTGGTTGGATGGGTGTGATGCACACAGACCTTTGCGGCTCCCATAAAGGAGCAAGCATGGTCTCATCACAGAACATGGGGTGAGCGCTAACCATTCATGTCGTATGTGCAGGTGCATGGTGTCCCCACTGGAGAGATTCTGTCTAGGACTGATATGTCACTGACTGTTCTTTTCAAGCATGAGGAATTTCCTTTGCCAACGCCTCAACCTTCTAATTGCATTTAAAAACAGATAATGCTTTAAAAAGTCAAATAATATCAAGTAGCAGATACAGGAGAAGTAGAAATACAGTGTAGCTAGTGTGTGCATACCTCCTCTGAGATTCAAGATGTCAAACTGTGTTACTTTGGTTATTGCTTTACAGTATTTCAAATCGCGTTACATTATATCACGCCACTCTGGAATATGAAGTGAGCCCAAAACTGTCGGATAATGGGCAAACACAAGGGTTGCCTGACAGTATGAATTATCCTTGAGTGGTTTGGCATAAAGTAATCACACCACTCTTTAGGGAGAGGGAAAAAAAAAAAACTAGAGCTAGGCTCTCCGGACGGAGTAGCAGTGCAATCAGATTCACTGACCCACTCTGGCAGCTGCCTGCAGGCTGGCCGCCCAGAGCCCCTTCTGCGCTCCACGGACCACGTCGGGCACACCTGAATCTAAGGACAGAGAAGCTGCACCAATCAAGGTCTGTCCTGATTAATAGAGCTGTGGCTCACCCAGCAAGGGAAACTAGTGACAGGTGGAAATGACCATTTAATCCATCCCACAAGGCTGCAGTCTCTCAGCAGACTCGTAGCCGCCCTATTCAATGACCCTGTCACGCCGCCACAGAAAAGTGGCACCATTTCCTGGGGACGGTATGATGCCCAACTTGGAGGATGTGGCTTTATTTTACAAACAGGCATTTCACACGCTCTGTGTTTGTGCATGTGCTGCTTTCTTCTATGGGCAAAGACATTCTATCTTTAAAAGTGCTTTTTATAATCTGGATTTGCATCTCTATTAAAACTGCAAATGATCAAGCATTGATGGTGGAGGCTCAGGGTAAACTGTCCAGTAGAGAAGTCAGGCAACACGTCCCAGAGGTCTGCTCCTCGCTCGTGGGCAGACTGAGGGGTCCTGGTCATGGGTCAAGTCAAACCAGGAGGGGCATTCTGAAGGCAGATCGAGGCCAACCAGCAGTGTGAAGAACCAGGATTTTTATTAAAAGCATCTGAGGTTAGTGCGGGAGCAACGTTACCAAGCATCACGGAGAGGCTGCAGCCTGAGCACGGTCAGCTAGGTCACTCTGAGAGTGACAAGAATTCAGGTATAAGCGAGGGTCACGGAGGGAGGTTCAGAATGAAGATGTGGCTCGTGGATAAGTGAAAAGCTGAGATAGAGCCCTTACTTGCCTCCACATTTTTTTCTGACAACGTCCTGACTTGTATTCTGTGATCTAGCACGTGGGTCTTCTCTCCGCCCTGTCTTCCCCTGCAGGCTGCCATTTGCTTCCTTAAGATGCATCCTTGATCCCATTCTTCATCTACTCAAATTGAATCCTTTCTTCAAAGCGTGACTTAGGAAGACTTTCTTGACTTCTCAGCTGGCCCTCATTTCTCCATCTTGTGAATAGCTCTTGACTTCATACAGCATTTCATGGAAGTTGAGTCAACTCCCAGGTGTCCTGGGAGACCCTTCTGAGGTTCTGGAACCATTTGAGCCTCTTTTAGAGAACCAAGATTCTGAAACCAGGACCATCCAATGACCCTCATCAAGCAAGCATCCAGGTTTGGGGGGATGGTGAGAGCATGGCAAGAGGCATGGGGGACCCGCCTAGAGGCTTCAGAACTGTGTGTGTTTCAGATTTCATCTTGGACCAGAGGGTAGCCGAAAAGTCAGAGAGAGCACCTCCCTGCAGTGGGAGTTTTTCCCTTGCTCTGTGCGTAAACTGTGTGACTTCTCTTCCCCTTCGCCACCACCCTTTCCCTAGCTCCTGAGTGCTCTCACTCACTGGAGTTCCAAGTCTCTGGGGCCGCCTCAGCCCATTGAACAAGGGAAGATGTCTGGGGATCTGCCTCTGAGTACCTTCCCAGGGGTGATGGCACTTAGCAACACAGCTCTGAGTCCCCCAGAGACCTGCCTCAGGGGATTTCTTGCTCTTTAAGAGGAGGCCTGTTCAAGTTGCCAGAGAAGTAACTCCCTTGGTGGTTGTGCAGCCAACCCGCAGAAGGCCTGACGTTGTGCGTTCTTCACCTGCCCCCAGCCCTCCTTCAGAACGTGGTTGCTGCTGCTGGTCTTGAGTTAGCTCTGTCGAAACCCACTCACCCTAGACATTTTTGATTTAGAAGGTGTATGAGTCAGTGTTTTTCAGAGAACCAGAACCAAGTGGATATGTCTATCTACCTACCTACCTACCAACCTACCTATCTACCTATCTCACCTCTCTATTTATCCATGTTATCTATGTTCTATCTATCTACCCATCTATCTTTTATCTATCTATCTACCTATTTATCTCATCTCTATATCTCATCTATTTATCCATATTATCTATTTTCTATCTATCTACCCACCTATCTTTTATCTATCTAACCATCTATCTTTTATCTATCTATCTCATCTCTCTCTTTATCCATGTTATCTATCTGTCTATCTCACCTCTCTATCCATGTTATCTATCTATCCCACCTCTCTATTTATCCATGTTATCTGTCTATCATCTATGTGTCTTAAAGAATTAGCTCATGTGATTGTGGGGGTTGGCAAGTCCAAAATCTGGAGGGCAGGCCAGCTGCCTGGAGACTTGGGAAGAGTTGATGTTACAGCCTTGAATCTGAATTCCTCAGGGCAGCGGGTCTGGAAACTCAGGCATGGTTTCTTTGTTGCAGTCTTGAGGTAGAATCCCTTCTACCTTGGGGAACCTCATTCTTTGCTGTTAAGGCCTTCAACTGACTGGATGAGGCCCGCTCACATTACGGAAGATAATCTGCTTTGCTCGAAGTCTACTGATTTAAATATTAGTTACCTAAAGTAACGTCTAAAAATGCCTTCACAGCAACATCTAGACTGCTGTTTGACCAAACACGTGGTCACTAGAAGCCTAGTCAAGCTGACACAAAAAATCAACCATACAGAAGGGAAGGGCCATATTGGGTGAGAACTTTAAAAAAGTAGAGCAAGGGGAAAGATATCTGTTCTTCTTTTATCACGCATATTCGATGTCCCTTCCTATGGAAAGACATCTCTGGACCTTGGGCTTCCCATCCCCCCAAGGACAGGTGAGGGCCTCTTCTCTGTACCTTGTTGGGTACCTGTGGTTGTTGCCTTTCAGGCTGTGTTGCAATGATATATTTATGTATCTGGCACCCCTATTAACAGTGAGGCATTCACCATGCAGGTTTTTTAGGAGTTCTGAATCAAAAGAACTGGTTCCATGTTGAGCATATAAGGAAGTCTTCCTCACTACTCAGAAATAGTATACTCAATATTTACTTGTATTTGTGTGTCCCTACCCCCTGCCCCAGTCCTATGGCAGATAAGATTAAAGTATCCTTCAATTGGGTTTTGCTATTTAACCCTTTTTGTAAATAACCACTCATGGGTGAACAGAATAGGACAGTTTCAGAAAATGACGGGCATTTCCCAAATCCTCCCCTTGTATGAGGCTGGGCTTGGCTGTTATATGAGCTGATACATAACAAGGCTGAAGGCTCAGATCCTACAGACACAACAGACAGAAGAATGGGACCCGCAAAGATTTCAGATACTTGGAACTGATAAAAAGATAGAATTTCAGAACAATTCTAGATAAGTGGGTTCGAGTCAAAATCTTGCTGTGGTTAAAACTCCCATGAGCTGTCAGTAGATATAAAGGATGAACTTGAAGCTGAATAGAGAAGACAGGATTCAAGGGGTAGGGGCTGAGTAGAAATGGGTACAAAACACAAACAAAGCAAGATGGATCTGAGATCGTTGGTGGGAACAGAGTTTATCCCACCACAACTCATGGGATGGAAAATTGAACTGACTTAAAGCTACCAGATCAAGTGTGCAGATGTAGGATATCTTCTCTTTTACTTATTTCCCTCTGAGTTAAGTGATGCATGGAAAAGAAAATATATCCACGGAGTCCAATGCAATACTAGTTTTAACTCGTTGAAATTGTTTTGATCTGGGTTTTGGGGCCTTCACATTTGTTAGAGGCTTTCTTTATAAACTTGGCACAAATTAGAAACATCCTTATCTATGTATTTAATATTTAATAAAAACAATGTAAGAAAAGTAATGACCTCTTAAAGGAGTAGGAAATGAAATGACTTCCTACTATCCTGTCTTTGGCTCATGGCCTTTTGTGTATATTGACACCTCAAAAATGGGTGGTGATTCTGTGTCCTCACCCCCAAATTTATCAGTGTTGAAGTTAGGATTTCTGGAATTTTTGATAGTGTTGAAATAAGATGGATGAGGAAGGTGAGGGGCATGGACACCTAAGAAGGAAGGAGGGAAGGACAGGGTGGGGAGGGGAGTAGATGGACAGGTAGATCTAGGTGATTATGCAGCTGAACTTAATCTGAAAGCCTTAGGAAAACTATACCTAATGGGATTCCTTGTTAGCGTTCCTGGCTCACGTTCTGTCACACTGACTTTCTAAGACTTTGAAGCCACAAAGAGACACGGTCTGATTTTCTCAACAGCAGTTTTTGATGGCAGTTAGGGACTGCATGTGATCTTATCTTCTCTATTGACTTATCAGAAAGCTGTGTGCTTGCTTCTGTTCCTTGGCTGCCATGTATAACCAGGGCCTGCCGTGCAGGAGTTACGGAATTACGGATTCTCAGTCATTTCTCCGATATCTCACTGCTGGATAATGTCATGACTGAAGATGTGGCTGAGTGGGGCTTAAGTGCATATATATGCTTGTGACAGCCCAAGTAGGTCAGAATCTGGAAGTACATCCACCTGTCGGATGGTAACCGATCAATGAACTAATCCAATGACTATTTATTGAATGCCTACACTGTACCAGCATGAGAGCTGCAAGAGCTGGGAAGACTTCCAGGTCAACAGTCAGAACAAGGTGAGGGTAAGATGACAGTCAGTTGGTGGCAGGCCAGGGACTGGTCTGTATCTGTGCCAGGGCTGCCCTAGGCAGGAAGATTGAAAGAGCTTGTCCAGAGGCTGGGGATGGACAGAAACTGAGGCAGACAGTAAACAGCAGAAAGGTCTGTAAGAAGGTAGTAGGTCCTTGAGCACTGTTACAGGTTGAATTGTGTCTCTCTCAAATTCGTATGTTGAAGTCCCAGCCCCCGGTACCTCAGCACTTATTTAGGAACAGGGTTGTAGCAAATGCCCTTAAGATGAAGTCATACTACAGTAGGGTGAGCCCTTAATCCAGTATAACTGGTATTCTTACAAAAAGGGGAAATTTGGCCACGCACAGGAACACCAGCAATGTGAAGATGAAAGCAGAGATCTCCAAGACAAGGGATGCCGAAGATTTCCAGCATACCCTCAGAAGCTAGGGTAGAAGCCTGGAACAGATGCTTTCTCATAGCCCTTGGAAGGAGCCAAACTGGCTGACAACTTGATCTTGCGTTTCTAGCCTGCAGAACTGTGGGTCAATAAATTTCTGTTGTTTCAGCCACCCAGTTTATGGAACTTTGTTATGGTGACTCTAGCAAACCAACAGACGCACCAGCCCAACCCGAAACAGGGCAGTCCGGAGCGATGGTAAGAGGCTGGCTCTAGAGAGATAAGTACTATGTCACAAGGACCTCAGACTCAGAAATGAGGCTTCTGATGCTGAGGGACATGCATGCTGATTCCAGGGGAGCTGAGATTCCTACAGTCAGCGGCTGAGGGGGAGTGGAGTCTCTAGGAAGGAATTAATTGCCCCTGTTGCCGGCGGGGTCGCTGCTTTGCCCGGTTCCCCCCCCCCCGCCCTTCTTTTTTTCTCTGTGGGGCTTTCTCTAGGTTTTGCATGCTTTCCTCCTAACTGTTCACACCTGCAACCTTTATCAGCTGATTATCCTCGGGCTACTGGAGCTTCACCCAGATGAACCAGACCAGAAAGTGTCTGGGAGTTTAATTTCCCCACAGCAGCCGTTTGTCAATGCATCGAGGAGGAACAGGCTCTGTGGAGTGAATTACACTCCAGGTGTATTAGTTCCCTATGGCTGCTGTAAAAAATGACCATGAATTTGGTGGCTTCAAACAATACAACCTAATATATTATGCTCCTCTCCCTCTGCTATTTACTGTCTCATGTCAGGTTGCCTGAGAATAGACTCAGAGACAAGAAAGTGATTGATGGAGGATGTGCTCCCAGGGAAGACTGATCAGGGAAGGGTGGAAGCAGGTAGGGGAGGGGAAGAAGCCAAGCATGGGTTAATTCCTGGTGAAGTTCCGATGTCAGCCTAACCTCCAGGGGAGCCGAGCGAGGCAGAATAATGGCTCCCACAGGTATCAGGTCCTAATCCCTGGAACCTGTAAATGTTACTTATTTGGAAAAAGGGTCTTTGCACGTGTTAGATTAATTTAAGGATTTTGAGATTATCTGGGTGGGTCCTAAATGCCATCACAATTGTCCTTACGAGAGAGGCAGAGGGAGATTCAACCAACATAAAGGAAAAGGTGGGAGAGATTGGAGTGATGGGGCCACAAGCCACAGAATGCTGGCAGCCACCAGAAGCTGGAAGAGGCAAGGAACGGATTCTCCTCTAGAGCTTCCTCAGGCAGCCAATCATCTTGATTTTGGCTCAGTGGTACTGATTTTGGGCTTGCAACCTCCAGAACTGTGAGAGAATAAATCTCTGTTGTTTTGAGTCACCCAGTTTGTGGTAATTTGCTAAGCAGCCTCAGGAAATGGATCTGGTATTCCTACTTGGTTCTGCTTCCCTTGTCTGCAACATGGTCAGACTTGCCTGTGGCAGGGCCTGTGCATATATGATACATTAGTCTTCAGGGACAGAGAAGAAGCCAAACTGTAATTCTGCCTTTGGAAGCATAGACACACGATCTGAGGTTGTGTGTGTCCTTTCTACATAAACCTCTCTCTGGTTTGAAATGTGCTGTTTACTAACAAGTAAAATGATAGCAGAAGTCATGGGATTACTTCCCATCCAATGTCCTTAGACACATAGTGAATCTGATTTTTGCCAATGTCTTATCGACAGGGGACCCACGAAATGTCAGTGGGAAATACACTGATGCCAGTTAGTGGACACCCACTTGTCTTAATAAACAGCAAAACTGTTGTTGAATTTAAGTGCTTTTAGAGAACTACACTAAAGAGAATGTTGTGAATCAACAGAACTGAATCCTTTTTTTTTTTTTTTTAAATTAAGGAAGAATGTGTTTCCCTTTTAGGGCCCATGCTGACAATACCTGTATGGGAGTGATGGAAAAGATTAGAGAAAAATAATAGTAGTTCATCCAGGGCTCAGGATAAAATGCCGTTGGAAGGGTTCACTTAGTAGTTCATTAACTAAATCCAGTCCACAATGTACCCAACTTAATGATCAATTGTGTCCTTAAGCAAATAGTGTTACATTAAGGCTCCAATGTAGTAATAAATATTCCTTTTGCAATTGCCCTGTTTTTAAATGTCTAACACTTTGGTGAAATCACTACAGAATCAGAAACTCTTTTTAGGGAGGGAGGAAGACCCCAAACTTGACATAAATATTGACCTGGTTAACCAGATGAGTTTGGAGTGATATACTGACATTATTGTCTTTCCTATTCAATGCTTGCCTTGTCCAGACAAGGAAACTGGGTCCACTTCACCCTTTCTGTCCTCAGGGCACATGGCCTGGCACCCAGAAAGTTCTCAACAACCATTTGGCTCCGAATGTGGGTTCATTTCAGTTCAATAAACACAAAGCAGACCAAAGATCCTGGTGTTGTCACAGTAGAAAGTGGTTTAGGGGTGGGTGATACAATCTATCTATGGTCACTGGTGGTTTTACATAAATTAGATTTGCAAATGAGTGAGAGTCTGCTTTGTGAGTTAGATCATTGTTTATTTAGGGCTCAGTGAAAGAAACCCTGGTCTTTCTAGTCCTGTCAAACTTCTTAGCAGCATCCAATGTTCTGGGTCTAATACCTGCCTGGATTACTTGAGAGATGACGCCTGCCTAGAGACAGGGTGGGTGGGGTGGGGAGAGTGAAGGGAAGAATGTCTCTTATAAGGACTCTATTCTCTTCCCTTCCCTGAGACCAGGATTTTTGTCGCAAGCCCATTTCTTCCCACTGGTTGAGTGTGACCCAGGAGGATACTGTCCATCCTGTCTGGCTCCGTTGAGTACCATTGTAGGCTCTGGCGTTGGTGGCCAGAGTTGATCCAGAACATCTCCAGTTTGTCCTTTTGACTTTTCCCTCATTCTTGGCTCTCCTGGATCCTTAAGCTATTCCTTCTCCCTTCTTATGTTTGCTCCACCTTTTCCCCCAAGCCACCTTGTCTGCTGATTCAGAATGGAGTAAGCTATGCTCCTGGCCCTGACCTTCGTGTCTCTAGCATGGCAGAACTTGCCATACCCGTTCTCTGGCTCCGCACGGCTCCGCACAGCGCCCACCTGAGTTCAGGAGTCTCCTCTTCCACTCACCTTGTTCCCTCAAGGGAGGGAATTGGACGTCTTATTCAGAAGTCCCTTGGGGAAAGAGAGGCATAGGTCAGTAGATTAAACGTTTGACTTGTTCTTTTCTTCTCCTTTCTGTTGACCCCCTCTTCATTTTCCTATGGTCTGCCTTCCCTAGCTTCTCATATCTGGGCCCATTGATGCTCCCACAGAGACTCAGCCCACCCCTCACCTGCCCATGTTCTTGAGCCTAACCTGATTGAGACCAGATGCTCCATCTCTCCATCCAGGGACTTGCCTTTGACTTACTCTTTGGGCAGCTCTGATCCTTAGATGATGGGCTGCCCTCTGGACCCAGAGTCACACCACCTCCCATTTGCTAATGGAGTCCCTGTGCTTGATTTCCCCTATCCCCTATCCTAGAGCTTGAGCTTCCACTGGCTTCTCATCCTTGGTCCTTTGAGTTAACCCCAGCTTCTCAGTGAGAATGGGGACGTTCCTTACTCTTGACCAGACCCTACCCTAGATGAAAACTACTGGTGATTCTTGGATTTCTCTATCCATGTTCTGTTTTTATGACTTGAAGCCATGCTTATTCACCTATTGGGAACCTCCAATTACATCAAAGACCCATGGTATCAAACGTTTCCCTGAATGGTGATGAGAAAATGCCAAGCCCTTCGGGCACTGGGCCATGCCTGGTTTGCTGATTGTTCACTGTGGATCTGACTCATCCCCCCACCCCTCCGCAACTGGCAGACAGACAGTTCTCACCCTGTTCTCCTCACTGCCCTATCTTAGTCTAGAAAGCTGCCATGTTTTACCAGCAAAACCAGAGATAGGACTTTTTGTTTCAAGAGCATGGAATTTTAAGTAGTCCAGACAGCCAAAACACAAGCAAAAGCACACATTGAAATACAGAGGAAAACAATTCCATGCCATATGGGTGATGATACTGAAACTCATTCAGAAATATATTTAATGACTCTGATGCTCTTGAGTGTTTTTTTAAACACTTACACTTGACTGAAATGACTTTATGCCTTTGTATTTCTGTGTTCCCTGGCTGTTGTCTATAGTTACATGAGTCATGACTTATAATGCAGCACAACAATATCTTAAAACAAATTTCCCACATTGACTATTACTAATTTGTCTTATGCTTTATGATTTTCAAAGGTCTTCCTTGGACCTTAGTATACTGCATTAAAATGCATCTAGTGCTTTGAAGCCATCAGTGGGAATTTCTGTATTTGTTTCAATGTTCAGCCACTGCAGAAACGTTTCAGAAATTTTAATTTGGGTTCCAAGACATGCAAACCAGGGACATCATTACATCAGACTAGAACAGTAGTGCTTACATGTTAGCAAGCATCAGAATCTTGTTATAAACTGGAGAGTTTGTTAAAATACAGGTCACACTACCCTCTGCCCCTCCAGTTTCTGATTCAGTAAATCTGGGGTGAGGCCTGGTAATTTGCATTTCTGACAAGTTCCCAGGTGATGTGAATGAATGCTGCTGGTCTGGGGACCACATTTTGAGAACGCCTTCCCTGGAGCATCAGTTCTTGATCTGGATGGACAAGCAGAATACCTGTGAAACTCTTAAAATATATAGATGGGATAAGGAAACCCATATAAAAATGTCATAGCAGATATGTATGTAGTCGTGACCAATTAGAAATAAACTAAATGTCCAAGAGCAGGAGAAGAAATTAAATGTGTTATATTCATATACCAAACGGAAGTGGAAAATGAATGAACTGGAGCTGTATCTATCAACATGGAGAAATCTTACAAAGATAAGATTGAAAAAAGGAAGTTGTGCAGGGATGAGTATAGCATATCATTTGTTTAAGGCTCAAGAATCTATAAAACAACGCTACGCATCATTTCGATACCTATCTAGTAAAAGTATAAAGAAGTATAAACACACCTAGGGGAAACAGAGACCCCAGGTCATGAACTGGTGACGCTGGGCAAGCAAGGGTGGAGGGGTAGGGTGACCCTGCCACCACAGAGTGGTTCCGGGGGTGTTCAAACGTATGTGTAAGGCTTTGTTTCTTAAACTGAGTGGTGGGTTCCCAAGTATATATTATAGCATTCTTCAAACCTTTTCCACAATGTGAAGGACGATAAATGTACATCTCCCCACATTCCCGCCTGGGGTGCTGATTTTTACCGAGGTGCACCTGGGATTCTTATACACAGATTACTTGCGTGCCCCTCCTGAAATATACCCGGTAGTTTGGACCCAACTCGATAGTGCTCCGATCATCCACTTTACTCACCAGACTTGGTAATGGATACCTTTGAAAGTAGATTTGATTTTTGGAAATGGCCTAATACCAAAGGTTTGCCACAATGCAGAAAGTCAAAAGACAGTACGATGGTTTGTAAAGAGGAACAGAGTTGGGATGCAAACATAAACTCTTAATGAGACCACTCTCAAGGGACAATACAGACATAAGCAGCCTAGGAGATACGTTACCAACTGATTGCCTTTGGTTTTAATCAGTCCTTGAATGCATATGAAATGGTCAAACCGTAGATTGGAAGGAAGAATACAGTTTCATAGCTTCTTTGTTTCTAAGAAGTTAATAAAAACCACTCTATAAAGCGCTAAGCTTAGCCTGCCAGATACACAGAACATTTCTAGAATGACTTCCTTCTAATACCAGTTCAGAGCATGTTCAGAATTCTGCTAAGAGGAAAAGGATGTGTTCCCAGTTTCAGGTCCTCCCTGGTGAGGGGTCCTGACATTAGAAAAAGCCTAAAATACATACTGTGGGCTTGGTGTGTGGGTGGTGAGGTGAGGATGCAGCTATCAGAGGCTGAACAGGTCCAGACTCACATTACGCAATGGGCAAGCTAGAAAGTGTCTGTAGTAACTCGGCAAGGCAAGCTCAGTGCCTCTAAGGCTACAGCACTGGTGGAAAAAAAAATTAGAAAACAGAATGTTACTGGTGAGTGCTGGCTTTCCCTTCGGCAGGGAGAATGGGAGGTTTTTTCCTTTTTTTGGTGGTTCTCTGGTCCCTCCTTTAATCACCACAGTGTATGTTGAGCGTATGTAGGGTAGATAAATTTTTTTTTTGGGGGGGGGAGCAGATTATTTACCATTCCATGAGGAGCTTTGTAAAAACCGGATGGAGATGACATTCCGAGTTCTGTGCTTTGCACGTGGTGTATTAATGAGTGAGACCCAAGGAGCGGGTGAGTATATGCATGTGTGGAGAAAAGGGGGCAGGTGGATATTGATGGGCAAAGGATATGGCAGTGGAAAGATGACTCACTGCCCACCAAAGTCTGCTTTTCCA
Organism: Globicephala melas; assembly: GCF_963455315.2. Classification (NCBI taxonomy): domain Eukaryota; kingdom Metazoa; phylum Chordata; class Mammalia; order Artiodactyla; family Delphinidae; genus Globicephala; species Globicephala melas. The sequence continues at coordinate 11,405,438 of NC_083328.1, read as the reverse complement.
GGGATGAGAGTTTTACTGGGAAGTGGCTGCCTATTCCGCACAGGTATGATGACTGGTTCTTGCCATGAACTAACTGTCTAAAGTGCCATTTACATTCTAAAGAGGTTAAATGTGGTTGTGCCTTTCGCCCCATCCACTGGCTGGATTGAGGGGACTCTAAGGCTGGAAAGGATGGGCAACCACAGATAGAAAAAGGCTGGATCCCTGAATCACCTTGTGGAAGGCTGCTGACCAGCCAGGAACACCTGCATTGGGCTGTCGCTTGGATAAGAAATGCATTTCTTTTGTGTTAAGATACTGATAATTTAAGTTATTTGTTCTAGCCGCTAGTGTTGCTGGAAGTAGACACTCACATAGAATTTCAATAGGATTGTTTCATGGCTACCATAGGAAGGGCAGATATAACCCAGTTATATCTGGTGCCAAAATTAAAGACAGGAGGAGAATATTCTATAAGCTGCCTGCGTTGGACACTCGTTCTGGAGTCCTTACTTTTGGCCCAGGCTGATTGCTTTCAGCTTTGTTGAGAGGCTGTGAGTTGTCACCTACCCCTTTTATTGTCCTGCCATGCAGGTTTTTACTGAGCACTTGAGTGAACCAGAAGAGCTTTATGTCTTGCATTAGGGAGCTCTCTCTCTCTCTTTTTTTTGCTGGAAGAAATGAGAAAATGCATTCCATTTGCCACTGGTCATGCTGTGATGACAGATAATTAGAAACTTTAATCAATCTTGTTTTGTCAGCATGACTTTCATATCAAAAAGGGACTGTGTTTAAAAAAAGCCACAAATAAATACAAAATTTAGGACTGTGAAGCATCTGTAATGAAGTGTAATGATGTTAAGGAATGATATCTCACAACCCTGTCACCAAACCTCTTGTGTGTATCAAATGCTCGTCTTCCACACCTCTCTGTGCTTACATTTGCGCATCATTTTCATTTATTTATTTGCCCTTTCTGTCTCACAGATCACTGCCCCAAATTTCATTGACATGTATGGACGGGGACTCTACAGTGTAACTTACTCCTTCTTGGGCCCTATTATCTGTCTCAGCACTTAGCATATTCAGAATAGGCTTATTTATTTATTCATTTATTGAAGTATAGTTGATTTACAATGTTGTGTTAATTTCTGCTGCACAGCAAAGTGACTCAGTTATACATATATACATATTCTTTTTTATATTCTTTTCCCTTATGGTTTATCCCAGGACACTGAATATTGTTCCCTGTGCTCTACAGTAGGACCTTGTTGTCCGTCCGTTCTATATGTAATAGTTTGCATCTACCAACCCCAAACTCTCAGTCCACCCCTCCCCCACCCCTCCCCCTTGGCAACCAACAAGCTTTGAAGTCAGACAAACCCACTCAAATTCTGATTTTTCCATTGTCCAGCTTTGTGATGTCATCTCTCTAAGTGGCATCTGTTTCACTAGCTGTAAATTATGGATACCTTTACCAACCTCCTAAAGCCATTGTGATAACCCAGGAGGTAACACACACAGGTCCCTAGCATGCTGTCTGATACAGAATGCTGAGTCTGTGCTCTTGAAAATGTGAAATCTTTTCTGCTTCGTTTTCTAACACAGAGCATTTTTCCCTTCCGCGGGAAATAGATTCTCTAGCTTGATGACTAGAATTTATCAAGAGTTTGGTTGACGCCTCCCCGCTTCCCACTGCAGGGAGCTTACTTGGGCGCTTGGGCATGTACACAAACCATTACACTCCACCTGCTAATGGAAGTGTTTTCCGGGGGCTCCAGGGCACCTTGCCTGCATGCCCGCTCCATCGCCTACCTTGGAGAGTTGTATATATTGATCTTACCCCTTTCAAAGAGGAAAAAGCAATCTTTCCTTTGGAGAATACTAGAGATTGAAGTGTGAGAAGACTCGCAGTCAAGGAAGATGCTTTGCACGTGGATGCCTGCTCACTGTGTCTTGAGGCTTATTCCTCTGCCAGAAGTCCTGGAGAGGTTCTGGCAGAGAGGCTGAAGCTGGGAGTTGTGAGTATGTGTCATTTCTGGTGTGATGAGCCGTGGAGCTTAGTTAAGGGTATAGCTAGAGGCCAGGTAGTGTACTTGGGTGTCACACACTGTTATAATTTTGTTTGGTTCCACTCGTGGTGGCATCTGATGGTTTGCGTATGGATGTTGGCTGCTGCATACCCCCGTCTTGTTTTGTTTCTGTCTTTATTCTTGGTTGTTCCACTGCTGGCTGCTCTATCTCCGCAGATCAAAACTGTGCCCATTTTCCAGACCCAACCGATGTCTTCCTGCTTTCCAAAAGTGTTTCTTGGTCAAATTCGCTCTACAAGTGCTACTTTTTTTTCTTTTTTACTTTATTCCACTCATAAGTATGCAGTTTATATTACAGCCAGGGCATAATGTAAGGTTATTTCTTCATTGTTTAATTTGTTTTTTTCTTGGTTTTCCAACTGGATAGTAAGTAAGCTGGTCGATGCAAGCCTTCATCCATTTAACCATTTTACCAGCCAATATTGACGAGTGTCCATGTGCAGACACGGTGTTAAATTGCTTTCCCACGAGTAATTTTATTTTATTCTTCACAAAACACCCTGAGGGAGTTACCACCCCAGTTTCACAGATTTTTCTTTGAGCCTTAGATTTCTGAATAATTTGTCCACAAATCTAGAACCTGAATCACACAGTACATAAGCATGAGATCTGGATTTTAAGCACTGGTCCCAATTGTAATTGTCTTCATAGCAGAGTGAATGCTCTCAAGGTTGACCATGCTCTCTGCTTATTTTGTATCCATCAGAGTAACCAGTAATGTGCTTCACAGATAATTAAAACTTAATAAATCTTGATCAAGCCTTTAAAAAGGACACTGTAGGGATGCTTTCTAAGAATGCTTCTTCACTTTTTAACTTAATTTCTTCCTGTACTTCAGAAAAGCTGAGTGGAATTTAATATAATTTATTTAAAATTATGCTTTAGAATTTTGTTGATAATTTTATGACAGCTATTGGGATAAAAATGATTTGGGGTTTACTGAGCTGTTTGTGGTTTGCTTGTATGATTTGGTTTAGAGTTTGGCCCAAGCTGGTGAGAAGGAGGAGAGGGGGCAGAGTCAGAGACCCAGGGCCTAGATCCAGGCTGTGCTAGTGTTTTCAGAAGACTGACATTATCATGAAATCAATATTTATAGGCTCAGTGACAAGAAAGCCTGCTTTGTGGATGGAGTAAACTGCTGGGAGCTCCTACAACATTTTCAGCTGAATTGTTCTCTAGCTGCACAGGCTTGGTTTTTAATAAAGCCCTGGGGCCTGTTACCTGGATGCTTTGATGTGTGGGGTGACCCAGATTATGGCCCCTCTTGGGAGGCCATAAAGTCTCCATGGTGGCCTCTTGATCATCAGCTGCAACACAGCCCTGTGTAGGTCTAGAATGACGGCTGGGGTCTCAACACCCGAATCCTCAAAGCTTTTCCTGCCACAGCTTCCCCCAGCCCCACCTTATGAGATGCCTAAATGACATATATCCAGAGTGGAGGGCCAGGCAAAAGCACACTCTTTGACACCAAGAAGCTTTTGCTCCAAACCATAGTGCATTCTCCTGGTAAACTAGACTGGGTTTCACAGAGCCTTTCTTTTTAGCCTAGGGGCAGACTCCAGACATACAGCTAAGGCAGTCTGGACAGACTCTTCCATTTCTTTTCTTCTAAGCCCATACCAGTCTCGTTTGGCCCTCTGTATTCTCTCTCTCTAACAAGTGAAGACAGGCCAGTTGAAGGAAACACTAGCAAACCATTGAAGAAACAAATGGACTGTTCATCCTCACGCCCGGAACAGAGTGGACCACTCATCCTTCCTGGAGTGAAGCTTGAGCCTTCTTCTGCTTCCTCCTCTCCTCCCCTTCCTCCTTCTTCTTCAAGTCCTTCCGAAGCTCAGAAGACGTAGAAACCCAGGAATCTTCCATCTCAGGGCTAAGTGATTCCCAAACGGGAACTGACTATAACCAGCCCCCACTATTTCCACCCCAGACTTACAGAAGTAAGGGAGAAAAAAACACAACCAAGAGAAAAAGAGGAAGAAAACCTAAACCCCTAGCCTAATCAGTCAGTGAATGTCCCTCTACTTGACCAGTGCACTGGAGAACTGCTGGCATGTAGAGGAGAGGGTGTGGGCAGGTAGAGAGAAGTGATGACCACTCCTCCCCTACCCCCCCCCCCCCCGCCCCACCAGGAGCAGGCACTGCTGCTTCTAATAAGGTAAATGTGGCAGCAGCAGACAAAAGTGCTATCAAAATCTAGCTTAGGGAGTGGGAGGAGCTATACTCAGACCTGCGGGTGCTTCTCCTATTTAAAAGAAAGTTTTATCGTCCAGTAAGCAATATGTGGGGCTCTACTTTAGATCCTAGGAAGAATCTTGGGGCAGGGGGAATGCATAAAATATGCTTGGGGACAACACTGTTACAATGTACAAAAGTGAGAAAGAAACATCAAAAAGTGAAAGGAGATATCAAATGCCATGGGTCTAGCAAGATTGACAAAGAAGAAAATAGAAAAGACACAAATGAACAAAATCAGGAATGAAAGAGGGGGTATCATTATTAAAAGGATGATAAAAGTGTGCTATGAACAACTCTACACCTATAAATACTACAACTTAGGTAAAATGAACCAATTCCTTAAAAACTCACAAACTACCCAAACTCACTGAAGATATGAGATAACTTGAACCTTTAATTATTCAGGAAATTAAATTTATAGTTTAAAATATCCTGTAAAAGTTATCTCTAAGACCAGCTGCTTTCACTGGATAATACTACAAAAAATGTAAAGGAATAGAACCCATTCTATATAATGTCTTCTAGAAAACAGAGAGGAAGGAACATTTGCCAACTCATTTTATGAGGCCAGGATTACCTTGATATAAAACCAGACAAAGCAGGTATAAAAAAATGAAAACTGCAAATCAATATCCTTCATAAATATAGATCTAAAAACTCTTTTAAAATATTAGCAAATCACTTTCAGCAATACGTAAAAAGAAAAGAATACCATAACTAAGTGGCATTTTCCTCCAGGAATGCAAAGCTGGTTCAATATTCAAAATCCATCAATATTACATTGATTAGATGGTGAATTACTTACCATGTTAATAGTCCAGTGAAGAAAAACCACATGATCATATCAATTAATGCAGAAAGAGCATGTGACAAAATAAAACATCTCTTCATGATAAAAATTCTCAGCAAACTAAAAATAGAAGGGAACTTCCTCAATCGAATAAAGGACATCTATAAAAAACTATAGCTAATATCATACTTAATGGTGAAAGACTAAATGCTTTCCCTGCAAAGTTGAGAATAAGGCAAGGATGTCCAGTTTCATCAGTCTTATTCATCCTTTCACTGGAAGTTCCAGCCAGTGCAATAAGGCAAGGAAAAGAAATTAAAGGCATACAGATTGGAAATAAATAAAACTCTCTAACCACAGATGGCATGATATTCTACACAGAAAATCCCAAGACGTGTACAAAAACCTCCTGAAACTAATAAATACATTTAACACAGTCACAGAAGGCAAGGTGTGATCTACAGCTTTAATAAAATTCCAGCAAAATCTAAGCAATGTCTATATATAGATATAGACAGGCTTATTTTAGATTCTATGAAAAGGCAAAGGATTCAGAATAACTGAAACAATTTTGAAAGAGAAGAATAAAGTGAAAGGAATCACATTACCCAGTTAAAGACTTGCCATAAAGCTACAATAATCAAAACAGTGTGGTATTGGTGAATGGCTAGATACATAGATCAATGAAAGAGAATAGAGTCCAGAAATAAGCCTTCGTAAATTTGGCCAATTGATTTTTGATAACTCTTTGAAGGAATTCAATGAGAAAAGATAGTTTTTTCAATAAATGAATTTGGGACAATTGGACATCTGTATGCAAATAAATGAACCTTGACCTAAACTTTACACCTTATACAAAAGTTAACTCAGAGAGGAGAGATAATCTATTTAAAGTAAAATGTAAAACTATAAAATGTTTAGAAGAAAATATAGGAGAATATCCTTGCTACCTGGGTTGGATAAGAGTTCTTAGCCATGAAACCAAAGCATGATTCATAGAAGAAAAAAATTGGTTAATGTGGTTTCATTAAAATTAGAACTTTTACTCTGTGAAAAATACAAATGGAAAAGACAAGCTACAGACTGGCAGAAGATATTTGTAAATCACATATCTGACAAATGATTTCTATCCAGAATATATAACGAACTCTCAAAACTCAGGGGTTAAAAAAAAAAAATGACAAAAAACAAGTTCAATTAGAAAATGGGTAAAAGACTTGAACAGAAACTTCACCAAAGAGAATATATGGAAGTCAAATAAGCATATGAAAAGATGTCTAAGATCATTAGCTACTAGGGAAATGCAGATTAAAACCATGATGAGGTATCACTATATACCTATTAGAATGACTAAGAAAAAAAAAGGAAATTACTGACAATACCAGTACTTCAGATGGGAAATAATCGGAACTCTCATGCATTGCTGGTAGGAATGCAAAATGGCCCAGGCATTCTGGAAAACACTTTGGCAGTTCCTTATAAAATTAAATATACTCATCACATGACTCAACAATCCCACCCTCAGGTTATCTATCCTAGAGTAATTAAAACTTATGTTCATACAAAAACCTATACAAGAATGTTTATGTTCATAATTGCCACAAACTGGAAACACAAATATCCTTCCATGAGTAAATAAATAGAAAAACTATGCATTTTGTGGTATGTCTACACAATAAATATTACTATATAATGAAAAGGAATGAACTACTGATACACAGAGCAACTTGCATGGATCTCAGATGCATTATGCTGAGGGAAAGAAATCAGTCTCAAAAGTTTACATACTGTCTGATTCCATTTATAGGATCATGATGGTTAATTTTATGTGTCAGCTTGACCAAGCCATAGGGTGTCCAGATATTTGGCCAAACATTATTCTGGGTGTTTCTGTGAGGGTGTTGTTGGATGAGATTCACATTTAAGTTGGTAGACTGAGTAAAGCAGATTGTCCTCCCTAATGTGGGTGGGCCTCATCCAATCAGTTGAAGGCCCGAATAGAACAAACAGGCCGATCCTCTTCTGAGTACAGGAGAACTCCTCCTGCCTGACTGCTTTCAAACTAGGACGTAGGCCTTTCCTGCTTTGGACTTGAACTGAACTATCAGCTCTTCCTGGGTCTCGAGCCTGCTGGTCTTTGGTTGGGATGAACACTACCAACTCTCCTGGGACTCCAGCTGGCTGACAGTCCCTACAGACTTTGGGTCTTGCTGGCCTCCATAATCACGTGAGCCAATTCCTTATAATAAATCTTTCTCTATATGCGTACATACATATATACACAACCATATATACGTGTAAACATAGCTCTAAAGGGATAGCGTGAGGGGTTTTCGTTGGTGATGGAATGGTTTGTATCCTGTGTGTGGTGGTGGTTACATGAATCTATTCGTGTGTTAAAATTCACAGAAATGGATATTCCCCAGGAAGCCAGTTTTACTGGGTGTTAATTTAAAAAATAAAGATGCTTTGGGAACCCAAAGTAGGGAGCAAACAGGAGATGGATGGATTAAAGGCCAGAAATAGCAGAGTATGAGGCAAGACTGGGAGGGGGATTTGAACTAGGCTTCAAGGAATGGCTAGGACTTCAATAACAGGAGAAATGGAAGGTGGATGGTGTTTGGAGGGGACGGGATGTGCCAGCTGAAACAACCAGAAGGAACCAAGGGGAGAGGCAGTACTCCAGGGGCTGTGATCATAGCGGGGCAGAGTGGGAGGAGAGGATTAAGCCAGTGAGGAGGGTCGGTCGGTGCCTGATTATAACGGGTTCTGAGTATCTGAGTGAGACATCCCTACCTAATTCTTTGTGGGGGAGTCTGCAGTTACTAAAAAACTCTGAGCAGTGATTCCATACCAGAAATCCAGGAGGATCAAATTCCAGGGGATTTTTAAGCTTCCTGAAAGCCTTCTAGGGGGAAAAAGATACCGAAAGATATTCACTTGTAAAATTCTTTCTTAAGTTTACACATGAGACCCTCTCTAAAACATTGTATTCACCAGGGAAATAACTCTGGGATTGATGTAAATCAATTGATGTAAATCCTTTAGTCTCAAAGTATTTATGTCAACATCTGTCTCAGGCAAGGTCCCGGCAGGAAACAGATGGCACGCTCCAAAGGAGAAGCTGGGAAGACTGGAGTGACAGGGCTATTTACACAGATGTGGGCCAGGTTATAAGGGGGCTGATGGGACGTAGTCGGGTACCCTGGGCTGGCGATGGCAGGAAGAAGACTCAGGGGAAGGGGGTGGTCCTAGAAGTCTGCATGAGCTGATGCAATAGGAGTGTGGTCCTAGGTGGAGGAGCCAGCACTGCCAACCACTGCCCGGCAGGGAGGGAGCTGGGGAGATACACACTCTGACCTCTCTCTCCTCCTGCCCTGCAGGCTCCTGGTTCAGCTCCAGGGAGCCAGGGGACCCCATTGATGGAGTCCACAGTGGCCAGTCTCCTGGGAACAGGAGGTGGGGTGGGGAAAAAGATGAAGAGCAGATCTAGGGCGGGAACGGCGGATAACCATTACACTGTCATTACCCACTTGGGTTCAGGTCCTAGGTGTGCAGGGACCTCAGTTTATAAGGGCTGCAGGGAGAAGGGAGGGAGCTGTGCTGTGGACTGGGGCAACCGAGGTAGGCACGGCTGGCCTTCATCGAGTCCTCAGATAGCCTGTTCAGCCCTGATCGGAAATTTCCACCCCTATGACCTTCTCCAGCAGCGCGAGGGGCTTTCAACACACTTTCGCACATTTAGGAAAGCACTTACTATGCTGCGTTAATTGCTTGTTTATAAGTTTGGTGCCTACTGACACATATAGAGGCCCTAAACAAATACTGAGGGAATGAAGATAGGTCAAGTTCAGGGTTTCCAGTGAGCACCTAGATTCTGCTGGGAGATTTCCAGTGATAAGGCCTCACATGTGGGGGATGACACTCCAGGCATTGCCTGGGGACCCAGGCTTGCTGGCTCCATTCGCCACCTTTGTCCTACTTTATTCCCATCAATCAGAGCTAAGGAGAGCAGCCTGCACTAATGGGATGGAGCATCAATCACAAAGAAGTAGGAGTCATGAGAAATTATGAAGAGGGGGGCCTGGGGACCAGAACGCCTCTTGCCGCATCGTTCCTAATTAGCAGCAGAGGTCCTCGGGGGACCCTTGGAGACCAGCTAACGACCATTAACTCCACAAAAGAACATTGCCATCACTGTCACCATCCCCGATATTGCTCCTTTAGTCCTCATGGGAGGCTTGTTTCCTTGGCAGGTTTTGATTTGGGCAGAGGCTTGATTGGGTGGCACTGAGAATGCCCCAAAGCTACGGCCCCAAACTGTGCTGTGACTGATAAAAACCATAGACATTTAGAATTGGAAAAGCCTTAGAAAGCATCCGGTCCAATTTAATTCAGTCTACTGACAGAAAGCCAAGGCTGAGACCGGCTAAGCCATCTTTATCGAGCACGTACTAGGAGCCGGCCTCTGCAAAGCACTTTGCAGGGAGAACCTCATGTACTGGGTACCATGCACTGCTGGGAGGAGGATGCTATCTTACCAGGCACACCTGAGGGCTAGAAGGAGACCTCCAACTTCAGTCCACTCTCTGCTACCAAGACACCTGTCCTCAAAAGGACCATGTCACTGAATTCAAAGGCGTGGGCACTGGGACGGTGTGACATATCACTTGAAGAAGTTCAGGACAGACTTCTTTGTAGGGCCCTGCACTGTCAGCCGGTGTTTGCTGACTTAGGGCAACAGTTGGAGCACTAATAACCAGCAGCGTGGCTGACTTCAAGACATCCGGAGGGGCTGGAAGTTGTTTCCTGATCAGGTCCTCCGGCAAGTGCATGGAATGCCCTCATTATGACATTTAGTGTGAATCTCTCTCTCTCTGGGTCTCTTAAGACCAGTGTCACTGCCTTGTCACAGAGAGCTGTCTTCCAGTGTCTCTCAAAGTGCTCTACTCTATCAGTGACAGGCATCATTGCCCTCCACCATGAATTTTCTACTCAGCCACTCCATTCATTCATTCGTTTGTTTATTCTGTTCCAAACGTTTAGTGAGTATCTGCTTCATGCCAGGCACTTTGGAGGCAGAGATGAAAAAGATAGCCTGTCTTTTTCAAACTAGCTTAACAGAAAAGAGAAGCTTCTTGTAAGGATATTGGGGTGTCTCACCATAGCATAACAAGGGGGACGATGCAAGCGGCAGGCCTTAGAACTCTCTGCTCCTTTCTGGACACTAGTTTAGTTCTTCTCTGTTACTCACAAAACGGTGGGAGATGATATTGCAGATCAAGCCGCCCAAAGGTAGCCTGGATTTCTCTCCCTCCTGGAAAGGGAGCTGTCTCAAGTGCTCCATACCTGCGTCCGGCTCACGTGGTGGGGAGGGCGGCCAGGTGAAGAATGTGGTTGTCTGGGGCCCTGGGAAGGGGGAGAGGCCCCTGGAAGAGGGGGGATGAGCAGGTCCCTGGAAGAGGGGGGATGAGCAGGTAGTCCATTGGGGTCCCCTTCATAATTGCTGCCTTTGAGGAGCTTACCTGAAAGGAAACCTCTAAACGCTGTGCTGTGAAGAGTTCTGGAAAGGAGGCTTTTCTAGATTTGAGAGCTCCAGACCCAAGCCGGTTTGACAGCGGTACAGAGGGCTCCATGGAACATGCCTAACTGAAGCTGAATCTCGAACACAAAAAGGTGTGTGTGTGCGTGTGCGTGTCTGTAGCGGCCATGGAAGCTCGGGATGGGTGGCTTTCCAGACACGGGAAACATAAACATAAAATAAAGCAGGTGCGGAAGCATGGCGCTTTTGGAAATTACAGTATTTTGGAGCAGTGGTAGCATAAGATATAGGAGGCAGCAAAGGCTGGGAGGGGCTGGAAAAGTCGGGGAAGACTCGTGTAAGAAGGGCCTCGTATGTTCCTATGTCTCACTCAGCAAGTTTGATTTTATCCTATGAGTGGTGGAGAGCCCGCAAAGAATTAAAAGTCAGGGAGAAACACAGTCTGATTTTTCTTGTTGGGAAGCTCACTCTATTTGGGGGACTTGTTGCAGGGAATCGAAACCAGGGTCGGGGGAGTTAAGAAGGGGTGTTGGTCTAGGTCCTCCAAGAAGCAGAAACAGAGACAGGATTAAACGTGCAAAGGTTTTATTAGGGGAAACACCTGTGAGTTTCTGCGGAGGGAGTTGGAAAAGGCTGGGAGAGCCAGCAGACCGGGATGCAAGCCTGACCATGAGCAAAGGAGAAAGGGAAGGATGGGGGGGGGGTGACGGTGTCCTAGATGGCTGTGTATTCTTAGGAAGGTTTGGAAAGGCTGTCAGAGAGTCCTTAAGCCGCAATCTGCCATCACAGGGCCATGTGTCTCCCAGGAACGGGTCTGTGTATTTACCTGTCACCCCTCCTTAGACAATGAATTTCCTGGTGGGACTGTCATGCTCAGTCATGGGCAGGGAGCCCCAGATCGGGCAATGGATTTCAGAACATTCAAGCAGTGGAGGCCTTTGGCCAATTACAGTCCCTGCAAAGCACATTCTCATGGCTGTCACAGAAGTGTAAACCAATAATCCAGGAAGATTATTTAATTAGATTAATTAGACATACACCAGGTCACCAGCAGTGCAGCAAAAGGACATGAGAGACATTGGAAGGTATGATCAATTGGAATTGGTCATTGATTGATCATCATTACAAGGCCGTTAGGTACCATTGTGCAAGTTGTGCACTGCACAACTTTATGTGAGTAGCCCAGCCTGCCCAAAGATGTGCAGCAGCCTTAGATCAATGCTGCATTTCATTTCTATATCCTGAATGTCTGGCTTAGTGCTTGACACATGGTAACCATTTACACAACGTATGTTGAATATGAAAAAATCCAACTCCTGCTGCCAAGGAACTCATTGTCTAAGGAGGGTTGATTGGTAAATATACAATTAAAATATAAAGTGGCCAGTGCGTACAGCAGGAGCAAGAGTGAGCTCTGAAGTTTATGGAGGTAGCTAGTGGCTGACAGGTGACTAGAATCCTCTATTTTGTCTCCTGAGCTAGGCAGACAATTCCCAGGCCTTGGATCAGTCAGTTTGGACTAGTAAGCCAGAACTTGAATTTTTCTTTATTATTATCATTTAAAAATTTTTAATTTATATTGGAGTACAGTTGAGTAACAATGTTGTGTTAGTTTCAGGTGTATAACAAAATGATTCAGTTATACATACACATGTATCTATTCTTTTTCAAATTCTTTTCCCATTTAGGTTATTACAGAATATTGAGCAGGGTTCCCTGTGCTATACAGTAGGTCCTTGTTGGTTATCTTTTCTAAATAGAGCAGTGTGTACATGTCAATCCCAAACTTCCAATCTATCCTTCCCCTTCACCCTTCCCGTTGGTAACCGTAAGAAGAATTTGAATTTTTCAGACAACTTTTATGTGCCAGGCACATGCATAAATTATTCAACAAATATTCAGTAGTGACAGCCATATTCCAGGCACTGTCTTAGGTGCTGGGGATTCAGCAGTGAACAAAATAGACAAAGCCTTGCCCTCTTGGGGTGGGGGGCGCGGTAGGGGGGTGGAATTCACGGAATGAATAAACAATAGAAGAATGCAGTGTTAGGAAAGAAGGCAGGATAAAGGACATAAGGAATGTGTGTGTGTGTGTGTTGCAGGGAGGGGTTTGCTGTTTTGAGTAGGGTGGTTAGAGAAGGTAGAAAAGCCCTCACTATTAAGGGGATTTGTGTCCAGATCTAAAAGAGGTGAAGGAATAAATTACGTTGAAACCCTGGAGGAAGAGCATTCTCTGCAGAGGGGAAACAGAGTGGGTGGTGAGGCTGTTTTAGGAACCGCAAGGTGCAGGCTTGGGGGAGAGAGAAAGGAAGAGAGAGAGAGAGAAAGAGAGAGAGAGAAAGGGAGAGAGAGAAAGGTGGGGCTAAGACTGCGTGGTCTTAGCCAGGACTTTGGATTTTGCTTTGACTGATGAAGGGACATCCTTGGAGGATTTTAAGCACAGAGCGATGTGAGCTGTCCCGTTTTAAGAGGCTCACTCTGGCTGCTGGCTTGAAGCAAGACTACAGGGTGACAAGTCTGTGATGGAGTTAGCATTCTAATTCAGAGTGAGAACCTTGAGCCACACTAGATTCTGAAGTGCCTTTTGAAATACCAACACATTATTAAATGAGGTGAAATAGGGTGTGTGTGGTAAGTACGTTTTAAAAAGAAGCAAATTACTTGAAAATTGACCATCAATGTGTTGCATACATCCACTCTTGAAAAAACCGGTTCATTAACGGCCATTTCTGATTCCCCAACCAAGTTTACAGGGGCTGCATTCCTCTCCCCTTATTTTAAACCCAGTTCTGTACTTGATTATCACAAACTTTGTTTAATCATAGGGTCAAAAGCCTGGTTTAATTTTGGTTTTCAAACATTCTGTTCTTGTAAAGAAACAAATGCTTTCAGGAGAGTCTGCTTCAAAGGGACCTGGGAAGGAAGTTGCAGACTGAAGTGTAGTTGCTGTTGCTATACGATTTCCCCATTTAGTTATCACCTTTCCGGCTGCTTCCTTTGGAAAACCTTTCTGTTCCCTTATTTGAAAAGAATGTTACATTCTTATCTTTAGAAAAAAATTAACCAATGGTTTTCTTATTACGGTTGTTAGACCTTAATCTCTCATTTTGCCGAAAAGAAAGAAATGGAAGCAAGGAAGTCAAAAGGAACTGAAATGAAGAGTCTTTCTAAATTAGAAAAGAGGTTAGAGTGTGAACTGGTAATTAGCCTTGACAGCTTAACAAGGGACATCTACCTGTATCTCAGGTGAGACAGAGGCTAGAAGCCTCTGAGGGTTTGGGGACGCATCACTGGGAGGAAGCTTTTAATAACACAGTTAATAACACAAGAGGATGCTTCAGCTCTTTACACCTGCCTCAAAGTGCCTGACTGCCAGGGTTGCACCTGGAAGTGAATTAAAAAGGAGCATCTGAATAAGGTCTTGGGCATGACACCACATCAGACTAAGTGGGAAGGATGTTAGTGTTGGAGAAAAAAAGATACTGGGCTGGATCATGGTCATCCCAAGGGGTAGGAACTCAAAGAAGGCTCACATTTGTCCTCTACCATCCCAGCATCTAGAGTATCCAGGTAGAGGATTTCCGAAAGACACAGATCCCCTTCCCTTCTCTCAACAGTGCAGTTTCTCGCTGATGAGTTTTTCACTGCTGCAGGGGACACTGAAGCCCGGGCCTCTTGCTTCAATCTGATCCATTAATTTACGACCTCTCTTCTTCCATGACTTGGGCATCCCCGGGCACGCCTGCTGTTCTCAGTCCTCTCAGTTTGATGATTTGACCTCTGCCTTGCCCTTTAATCCTGGGTGTCCTGCCCCTGCCACCATAGGTCACTTGCTGAACTAACAGTCCATTCCATTGTAGAAATGGTCTTCTCGTGTTATCCAGGGGGTCACTCAGGCTCTGGGACTTTGGTTTATACTCCAAATGGTCGACATGTGAGTGTTTCAGGAATATATGAATCAGGAGCTGGTTAAGCAGCCCTGGAAGAAGCTGCATTTAACAGGTGGCCTGAGTTTGAATGATCCTTGAGTGATGGCTCTACTGATTCCCAAAGGAGAGCTTAGGTAAGGCGTTTTCTGAGCCTCTGTCCCAGTGTTTGTACCTCAGGGTGGTTATAAGAATCTCACGTGGCAGCAACTATGAAAGAGCCGCTGCTCAATACGTGTGTTTTCTGTGCCTATGATTAGAGCTTGCTACTGTGGACCACTGGGCTGGTTGACTCATCCGCTAATGATCCAGACCCTGGACCCTGCCTGCCTGCTGGGATCCATGGTACCCACCTACTCTCATCTGCCTTTGTTGACATTGCGGACTTATCTCCTCGCCTGCATATTTTGGCCAGACTCCCCCACTCAATGACCATCCCTTACCCTGCCCGATCCATTCACTTTATATCTCCTTTCCTACATTGTTTAACCTCAATTTCCTTATCTGTAAAATGGGAATAACAGTAGTACCTACCATGCAGGGAAGTTGGGAGGTTGAAATTCACATGGGGTATCGAGAGGATGTAGTCAGGTAATGTGTGTAGGCACCTAGCTCAGTGCCTGGCTCACAGAGAGCACTCAGTGGGTGTTAGCTGTTATTATTATTATTATTGTTATTGGGATTATTCTGTTTGTAGTCGTCACCCCCGGTTGGCTCACTGTCTTCCAGGCAAGCAGTGCTACGGGGAACCCAGTGAAAGATTCTTCTGAATCTCCTGCCTTTTCCCGATTAACTCTTGTTTTCTTCCACTTGCTTTCTCATCGGCATCCCTCCTTCTTATGGGGTGGATGGAGCAATCACATACTAAGAGCCTACAGGAGTAAAATAAAAGCAAGAAGCAATGTCTTTCCTCTCTGAATTTATAATCCACACCCAGCCTTTATAAAACTAACCCTTAGGGCAGGGGCTTTAGTTCATGCAAATGAGTGAAAATCTGGGTTGTTCTGATATAGGGACGATGATTTTTACTGGACAACATGCTGTATGGGGTTTGACCCAGGCTGAGCATATTTGCGCCAGGACTGGCACTATCCAGTGACTTGATGCCAGTTTGATACGTTCATACCTGTCTGTGCAGAGGCTGATGACAAAGATAGTTCTAAGACGTCCTTTTGTCTCCTTGTTGAGAAAGTGACAACAATTAATAGGATGGGTGCTCTGTGTTTGTTGCTTTCAGTGTGTCCCTTCTGGAGAAGATGGCCAGCAACCCCAAACGCGGATCCTACGATGGTCCATTTTGTATTTGAGACCTTGTGCATTCCTTCCGCACGATTCTCAGCATATTAAGGGTCTTTATTCACTAACTCAAGACGGATACTACTCTTGAGTGTTTCTTTGCTATGAGCAGAATCTCAATATGTTAAAAGAAAGTAAAAAATGAAGCTTTTGCAGAAGATACTCTCTTTTGTCCCCCTAAAGCTTGGACAGGATGGAAGAATACTCTATAACGAACTGGGTGGCATTGGTCAACTTGACCTAGAAGGTCTGTCTGTTTGCATGAAACGATGGCTTTATACAGCCACGCTCAGTCCCCACACTTTACCGCTTCCCTTTGTGATAGTGAAACTTCAGAGACTCTCCCAGGGATGAGTCTTGCTTCACAGTTACTCAGTGCAGTTCTCTGTCGACATTATTGGGAATTGCCTGCCATGTGGCTGAAAGCACACTTTCACCCTTTGCTGGTTAGCTGCTCCTCACAGTAATGATTCCGTTTTCCTGAGTGAATTTAATTGCAAAACAGTAAGTAATTGCCTAAGTTGGTGAATACATAAAGGTTTTGGTGGCTCTCTGGGGAGTTTTCCCCCCGTTAAGGGCTGTTGTGTATGTGATTATAAGGTTACGTCCCCTCTATTCTGTGGAATGGTCAAAACCTTATTAGAAGTCCCATTGGCCAGTCCCTGATCTAGGCCTCTCACCGGGAGTGTGGGGGGGACCAGGTGACGAGGGCCTGGAGCCCGGGATCTGCGTGTTCCTGATAACATTTCATTTGCAGGAGGCGCAGAGTAGAGATTTTGTAAGGCCCGCAAAGGACCCAAGAGGAGCATGGATACCAGGATTATGTAGATTCAAGTCCTCAAGGGACCCCAGTCCCCCAATAGTAATAGCAGGTGGGGTCCAGAACTATCTCTGGTTAATGGGACTGTTTTTTTTTTAATGATCTAGTTTTTTCTTTTTATGATTTTTATTGATTAGATCACTACATACATTATAAAATTAGATATTTTTATTATATTTATATAATAACCATATTTATGCTCTAGTTCCAGCTAAATGCCCTCCCACCCACAGTGGATTTTGTGAAAAGAGGCCCAGTGACAAACTTTTAAGGTTTTATTTTGCATCCTCGGTCAGGGTGTACCAAATGTTTATGGGGTGTTTGTTCTGCAGTGATTACTCCTTAAGTCTTCCTGTCAGTAATGTGTGATGCAGACTCCGGTTCTCCCAGTCCTCCTGCAGCATGGGAAAATACCATGGGCTATGTGAGAAAGCACTTATTGTGCAAAGCTGTTCCCAGAAAACCCTAGCTGTGGGCAAGGGACTAGATAAGACATGCGGCTGTAGAGAAGAGGCTTTAGTTTTGGACTAAGGGAGGAGGGAACATTCCAACGCCGGAGAGGAAATAAATGGATCAAGGTGGGGTGAGACAGGGTGGGAGGGAAGCTGAGAAAGTGGGTGAAAGCTCAATCCCAGAGTTTTTCTTTGCGTGCGTGTGTCTTTGCAGATGTGGGTGTCTGGGTGAGGGTGGTGGATGCAGAGCATTGGGGTAGAGTGAGGAATGGTAACAGACAAGCAAAGTGTGAGAAGCTGGGTGACGTTAGGACCCTCTGGGGATGCCAGAACCTGCTTTCTGCTTTCTCTTCCTGCAATGCTTAGCTCAGCCAGCTTGGCTTTGCACCCATCAGCATGCCTGTGGGAGCCACGGTAAGGTAATTAACACTCAGATGTCTGACACTAAATATTTGGAATCCCACAGCGTGCTGGGGTGGGCAGATTTCAGGGGTTGCTGCTTCTTAGGAACAACCAGCTGTTCCTGCTCCTCCTAGAAAACAGAACAAGATGAGGGCTTAGAGAAGAGAAAGATTTATTTGGATTTGATGAGGGATTTCCTGGCTGTGAAAACACAGAGGGAAATATAGTCTTTGGGATGGGACGCCTATAAGAGATGTGAAATCTCCTTCCTTCCTGTAATTCTAGCAAGGAGGAGAGCAGCTCCCCTGCCTTCACTGTGCAGTTTCTGGAGACAGGGACCCAGTCCAAATACTCACCCCATGGCCATCCCAACCCCCAATTAAATGAAGAGTGTTGATGCCAAGGAGGATCAGGGGTCATTTTCCCACCTTCATTGCGTACATGTTGTACATA
This sequence comes from Globicephala melas, assembly GCF_963455315.2. Classification (NCBI taxonomy): domain Eukaryota; kingdom Metazoa; phylum Chordata; class Mammalia; order Artiodactyla; family Delphinidae; genus Globicephala; species Globicephala melas. The sequence continues at coordinate 11,387,447 of NC_083328.1, read as the reverse complement.
AATCCAGTTGTTGGAATGTTTCGACTCAACCTTGGAAATAATGATAGTTAACACAGAAACACTTCTGTTGGAGCATGCTCGTATTAGAAATTGGTTCTAGCTAGATGGAGGGAAAGTGGCATGCTGCCTTTTACAACGTAGATGACAGAACAGCATTTGCCAAAGTAGCTGAATTATTGTGAGCATATTATCCCGAAACGAGTCAATTGGTAGACAGCATGTTGTATAGAAGGTTACAAGCCAGGAGACCTTAGTTCAAGTTCTGTCTCAACTTTTTGGAGCCTCAATTTTATCAGACTACAGCCGCATGAGTGCCCCCCAGTGAGGCCAGCACAAAACTTCCCATCGGAGCTCAGCCCAAACTGCAGAATTGTGCACAGAAAATTATTGTTGTTTGCAGCCACTAGATTTTGGTGCTTTGTTAAACAGCAATAGGTAACTCATAAAGGTAGAGATGTAGAGAGTGGAATAAAAAATGAGCTAAGAGCAAGGTGGTAGGGAAGAGAGGCTTGGAAGAAAGATGTTCAGCGTCTTTGGAATATCTTCGGAGAGGTGGGACCACCCCATGGGGAATGGGGGGAAATGGTATCATGGTACTTTGCCCCTCTTCTCTCTTACTTCAGCCTTAACCTTGGCTGATAGCCAAGGTCTACCCCAGCTCCGGTGTGATTTTGATCTTGGTTGGGAGAACCATGAAAAGCCAAAATCACCCCTCTCTCTGCTGCCTTTTTCTGAGACTGGAACTTCCTATGCCATGTGCTGGTGGCCAACCCTGAATAAGAACCTCCCAGTGAGTTCCTTGGACCATTGCTCACTTCCTGTCATTCTTGTCCTGCCTTGTCCCTGCCCTGACATCCTCCTTTGGTCTTGAATTCCCCTTTCTAACTGGTTTTTGGAGCAGTCTGCTGTCTTCCTGGTAAAATTACACTGTTGGGGTTCATATTGCCATCTGCCGTGTAGAGTACATGGTGGGGGACGTGAATCTCTAGAAGCGCTGCTCTCAGGGATGGGTTTGGTGATGTAATGATACACAGGGAGGCACGATGGAGGGTGGGGACTGTAGAGCTGTGTGATTCTGTAGGAGGGACACTGGAGCAGGCACAGACCATGCTGACTTCAGACTGAGCTCCAGGTTTAGACAGCGGACTCCAGGGCCAAACAGATGCCATCTCCAGGGTTCACAGATGAATCGGATTGCTCCCATCTGACAAAACATGTTGGAGGGAAACAAAGATCCATGCTTAAAGAGAACTCTGAGCATTACGGTGACCCAGTGTCCGGCTGTAGACAATGATAAAGGCAACACGTAAGCAATGGTCATATCACAGAGTGACAAGGTGCAGGAGTGTTATGAGACCCCCAGGGAGTGAGTAGGCTCAGCAAAGTTCAGCCAGCATGGGGTGAAGATGAGGCCAGTGTAGATCAGAGCAGGAAACTCCCAGTTAATTAGTTAAGGATTGTCAGAATGTCTTTAGTAGGGAATTAACAGACATTAAGTTTGCTGAATAGGTTGCTATGGCATGCTTATGCTTACTAAAACATGCTACACTCTATACAGTTTTCATTCCAGGGTAAAAGTTTGGTATCTCCAACAAACATTCTAATTACCTTCTTAATATCCCCATGAAAACTTCATTATCTGTACCTCCAGGTGCTTTTGAAGGTACGTGGGATGGGTGGGCATTATCCATGACAGTCAAAGTAGTGGTATTTGCAAGAGGCTAAATTAGGGCCCATGAAGAAGTAATTCTTTTTTTTTTTTTTGAAGAATTAATTCTTGATAGATGTTTTTATGCTACACCCAACCTTGAGATAATGGGCCACTGACTTTCATAATAATGATCATAATAATTAGTTACTTTTCTCCCCATTTTTTATTGAGGTGAAATTCATATAATATAAAATTAACCACTGTTACAGGTTTAATCTTGTCTCCTCCCCAGAAAATTCATATGTTGAAGTCCCCCAGTGTCTCAGAATTGACCTTATTTGGAAAGAGGATTGCTGCAGATTAGTTAGGGTGAGATCCTGCTGTAGTAGCTGGGTCCTTGGATCCAATATGACTGTTATCCTTATAAAAGGGGGAGCTTTGGACACAGAGGCACACACAAGTTGTCCATCTACAAGGCAAGGAGAGAGGTCTGGAACTAACCATGAGACAACTTGATCTTGGACTTCCAGCCTCCAGAACTGTGAATCAATAAACTTCTGTTGTTTAAGCCACTCAAGTTCCTGGTACTTTTTTATGGCCGCCCTAGCAAATTAATACAACCATTTCAAAGTGAACAGTTCAATGGCATTTAGTATATTCACAATGTTGTCTAACCACTACATCTATCTAGTTCCAAAACATTTTCATTATCCTCCTCCAAGCACCCTCCAAGTGAAATCCAACCCCTTAAGCAGTCACTCCCCATTCTCCCCTCCCCGTAGCCTGTGGCAACCACCAGTCTGCTTTCTGTTTCTATAGATTTAGCTATCCTGGATATTTCACATAAAGGGAATCATACAATATGTGACACTTTGTGTCTGGCTTCTTTCACTTGGCGTGAAAGTTGCTACTTTTTATTGAGCATCTTCTGTGTCCCAGCAGTGTGACGTGTAGTTTATAATCTTCCTAAGAAACCTGCAACGTAGAAATAATCTTCCCACTTTTCAGATAAAGAAACTGAGGTGCAGAGTGCTTAAGGAACTTTTCTGAGATCTACCAATCTCTCTAGTCATATTTCTAACCAGCCCAGTGACTCTCCCTGAAGCCCCCTTGGCCTGCCTTTCCTGCTTGGTGGATAGCTCTGCATGTCTAAAAGGAGCAGGTGCGAGATAGCTAGTGGGAACTTGCTGTACAGCACAGGGAGCTCAGCTCGGTGCTCTGTGATGACCTAGATGGGTGGGATTGGTGGGGAGGTCCAAGAGGGAAGGAATATATATATATATATAAAATCATATATGATTCACTTCATTGTACAGCAGAAACTAACACAACATTGTAAAGCAATTATACTCCAATAAAAAAAAAATTTTTAAAAGGAGGAGGTGCAGTAGACTTGTGTCTCCCTGTCACTAGCCATTGCCTTTCCCACCACTGTACTCATCTTTTGTGCCACCTGTATCCTGGAGGCTGGCCTCTACCATTGGGACCTCCTGGTTCCTTTGCCCTCTGGCTTCCGGTTGGATTTGGCCAATGGGAAATAGAGACAGGAGATGAGAGGGCAGCAGGAAAGGTTGAGCTGTTTTTTTCCTGCTCCTTTTCTGCAGGGCTCTGTCTTGGCTCTTGCCAGGCCATTTCTCCTCCATAGCTCTAGCCACCCTGTTTCCTTCCCTTGTTCCTTCAGCCTTAGGGCAGTGATGACTTCCTCTTCTCGTTGGTCTCTAGATGTCTCACCACCACCTTTGGTTCCCTTAACCCTGCCTATAACTCCCTAAGAAATTTCCTTCATTGGAGTCTCTCCATTTGAACCATCCAGGTGGGGTGAATTCTCTTTCCTGCCAGGACCCTATTAGGGGTGATTGACTAATCACCAAACTTCGTGTATCACTTTCATGATTTCTGCCATATCTGCGTGACATCTGGGCTATTGCTTATTTACTGGTGTTTTCTGAAATCATTTCACTTTTGTTTTTACTCACTAATTACTTTAGCTTTACCCTAAGCAATAATATCCATGAAATCATGGGTTTGATATGAAAGTTATATAGTTTTTCCTGATACATATTATAATATTATAATATATACATAATTCTTTAACAGAAACTGTATCTGGGTACCACTGCACAGCATCTTGCACTGACTAGATAGATGATCTTCTAGGCCCTTTTCGTCTCAGACAAGCTGTGATTCTAGATTAATACCTGAAATTTTGGTGCTTGTCTTAAGTCAAAAATATCTCAGTGGTTGATGGGTTTAAATTGTTTCCTTTCAGCTGTACTGCTGCCGTAAACAGAAATGAGGAATTCTTTATTCTTGCACTGATGAAAAACTTCTAAGTGCTACCAAATAGGGAAAAATCATTTGGGCTTTCACTGTATTGTTGTGCAAAGAACGAAGATAAATCTGGTTTTGTGCAAGATGAAATCCTCTTTCCTCAGGTGGCCCTCACTGTGGGAGATTTGGGAGGAAGAAAGGAAAATGGAAACTTGACTAACTGTATTCACTTCAGGGAAGGGACCCGGATTCTCTGCACTTTGCTGGTGGCGAGGTGAGGTGTGGGCACTGCGGCTGTGAGCAAATCCTGGCAGACTGTGGTTTGAGAGCACCTGGCTCTTCTGAGAATGAGGACAAGGGGAGACTCTAGCAGAGGGCATTCCAGAACTGGAATGTGACTATCCTAGCTCTTTGAAACTCGTTCCCCTGCTTCTCTTAGGGCTTTGAGGAACTTGGACACACCCCTTCCCACCTGGATACACTCCATTCACTGTTCATTGAACACAAGTCTTCTTACCCACTTTCTTGTGCACCAGCATCTCCTGGAGCACTTGTTAGAACATAGGTTGCTGGGCCCTGTACTTGGTGTGTCTGAGTCAGGAGGTCTGGGGTGGAGCATGGAAGCTTGCATTTCTAACAAGTTCCCATGTGATGCTGCTGCTGCCGCTCTGGGGACCACGCTCTGAGAGCTCTTGAGATAATAATGCCGAGTGTCTGCTGTGTGCCAGACCCTTGAGATGGAAAGATGAATAAAGTAGAATTCTTCCTTCAGATTGCTTACTTTGCAAATAATTCAAACTCTCCTCCGAGGTCAGTTGCCTCATCTGTAAAAAGAGAATAATTATCCTTATCTCACAGGGCTATTGTGAGAATTAAGTGATATTGAGTCACAGACCTTTGCTATTTTAAAAGAACACATCTCGAGACCTTTGCAAGTCCCCAATTCTATGAATACTATTAAAACATGTAATTTTCTCTATAAAACTTAGTTAAGCATAAGTGAAAATTTTAAGTGACCCTTTCAGGCCCCTAATGATTCACTAAATATAGGATTAAAGCGATTTATAAAGCAATTAAAATAAATTCTTGCTGGAACACTTGCTGAACAGTTTCAGAAATTACTTTCTCTTGATTCCTGATAGAGTATTGGGTGCCTCCAAGCAGCTACCGGCTTCGACATCTTACCCTTGAATTTACCCAATACTTCACTTTCTCTCTGTTTCCACTGTTCATATTTGCAACTGACTTATAAGTGGGATCTTCTTTCTTTTTTCCATAAAGACACAAAATATTTTACATTGACATTGAATAGAGAAAGCAACAAGGCCACATCAAGATACAGATGCTGGGCAGTAAGCTAGGCTTGCTCACTAGTTCAGATCTCTTCTAATATATCAACCACGCTGCAGGTCTGCCATGTTGTACAACTCTAGAAGACGTCTTCCATATTGTAAATCGTGTCCCTTGGAGTTGTGCAAAATAGTGGTGTTGCCTTTCCACATGGAGGTCTAATTTGTGATCTCATTGTAAGACTTCCAGGTTACTCACAGGATTTCAAAACTAAGATTTGGAAACTCATGTTAACTTAGCAAATGCCAAGGCTCTGCTTGGTATGAGAGTGCCTCTTAGAATATCTGGAACATCACTGATTTTCCAAAAAGCCTCTTTCCCATCTTCCACTTTAATTTTGGCATTTCTGGTGTTGGCTCCACTCTTTCTAACCTTGGGTCTTAATATGGCACCCCCTTCCAGTTTATTCTGTTGCCTTGGGTTACCCCAGGTTTGGTTGGCATTTTGTCCACCACTGCCCAATAGCTGTCTCCAGGGCCTTTGGCTGCTTCAGTCTATAACATACCAGCAGGAGAAGCAGGTTTGCGTTTTGGTGCCAATTCTGCCACTTCCACTGCATGACCCAGAGCAAGGGGTGTAAACCCTTTATGCCCCTTTGTCTTCCTCCTTAAATGGCTTCTTTCATTGATTTTGTCCATTGGGCCGCTAAAACAAGATGCCATAGACTGAGTAGCTTATAAACAACAGAAATCTGTTTCTCACAGTTCTGGTGGCTGGAAGTTCGAGATCAGGGTGCCAGCACGGTCAAGTGAGGGCTCTCTTCCTTGTCAAAGATTTCTTGTTGTATCCTTACATGGCGGAAGTGGATGGGGAGCTCTCTGGAGCCTCTTTTATAAGGGCACTAAATCTCATTCATGAGGACTCCATCCTTATGACCTCATCACCTTAAAGTCCTACCTCCTAATAGCATCACCTTGGGGGTTAGGTTTCAACATATGACTTTTGGGAGGACACATTCAGACCACTGCACCCATAAATAGTTTGTTGGAGAATAAAATGATAGTCACAGAGGCATGAAATTTATTTGCAGGAAGGGTACTTATATATCATTTAGATTAGCTAATTCCTTTATTTTTATAGTAGGCATAAAAAATTTCATTAGACTTTGATTTTCCCAGAAAACATGTGTTTTTAATACAGTGGCATTATTACCAAACAAAGCAAACGCTGTTATATTTTTATGGAATAAACTTAAGAGATTTCAGAGTTCCTGATCTACTGCATCATGCCTTGGATCACGAAAATCAAGTTTAGTAAAAAGTAGCTTTCCTATTCTTTTCTGAATTTAGGGGATTCAGGTTCTGTTAAACAATGGTCTGCCTTCCAGGTTAAGGAAAGTCTCCGCTTTCCTCTGGATGGGTTTTCTGTGGCCAGGGCTTTGTAGAGCAGCCAGGGTTGTTGGTGTGGGGACCTCCTCTCTACTTTACCAGTAATCGTGATATTCAAGAGCTCTAAACAGTCTGGAGAGCCCAACGCCTGTAAATGGGGCTTTTGGACCCCCTTAGATCATTCACTGAGGCAGCTGACTTTGTGACTTACATATCTATGTCTTTGGGGTTGTTTTTCTCATGTGATTTACAGTGGTTCCTTTCTAATTTGCAGGCTACGATTCCTAGCAAGAACCGAGCCATTTTTGAATATTCAGAAAGGGCAGCGCTGTAATCTGACTGTTTACAAATTAACACACATTTCTTGTTAGCTTGAAGAGAAGCAGAGTGCTCAGTTCAAGGGAAGTCCTTAGATTCTGAGTGCTGGGGAGGTCTTACAGCTCATCTCTGATGCCCGCATTTTAATTCTACTTCTGGGGACCATCTTAGGAAGTCTTTTCTAGCTCTTTGGAACAGCTATTTAGATATTTGAAGACAACTGTCATACTTTTCCCTATGGCTTTTCTTTTCCTAGCTGAGGATGCCAAATTCTAAAATGATTTCCTACAGGACACAGTCTTAGTTTCCGACACTTCTCTGGACACTTTTCCCCAACACTTTGGATTGTCAGTATCTTTTTTAAAGAGGGGTGTCCAGAAATAATTGTATCATTCCAGGTGTTATCTGACCAGAGAAAAGCATTTTGGGAGTATGACCTCCCCAATCCTAAATAAAATAATCTGCTTATTTAACACTGCTTGGGGCAAACGATAGCTGGAATTAAATTCCCACCTTCAGTAAGAAAATGGTAGATTAAACAACATCTAATACAGAACTCCAGTGCTCAGAGGTCTGGAAACCATCATTTTAGTCATAAAGATGCTCATAACAGCTACTGTTTATTTAGTGCATGCATTTTACATGAGTTATCTCATTTAATTCTTATAATTCCATGAGGTATATATAATATAATGATGCCACTAAATCCCATTTTGCAGATGAGGGAACTGAGGCTCGATGGGACTCAGTAATCTGCCAGGTAATAAGTGCAGGATTTAAAGCCCGTGTACTTTCTGCTACACTCCGTTACTTTTTTCGATTTTGGATGGTCAGGTGAAAAGAGGTGTTTTAACTGAAAGACTTGCTGCCTTCATGGAGTTGAAGCGTTATTATTTGTAATGGAGAGAAAACTTTGAACCTCAACGGGAGAGAACTACTGTGGAGAATGCAGATGGAACATTTGAAACAGACACCTTCTAAGACTCCTTGATAAATACAATTCTCTCAGCTTCTAAGCAGTGTAGACTTTCCAGACGGAAGCAAAGCCTGTGAGCTTGTACCTCCATGACATTATAGCAGCCAGGGTGCAGGGCTGGGGGGTTGGGGGGAGTGGGTCCAACAAGTATTATACAAAATAAGTAAGTAAATAAATACAACAAAATGAAAGTATTTAGGTTAACTGTCATGCAGACAAAGTAAAGGATTGCATTATTTCTGCCTCTTCTGTGGGTCATGGACGTGAAGTGTTCTCCATCTGGCAGTGCAGAGGAATCACCTGATGGGTGTATTTAAAGGCAGATTCCCTGGGCTCTGATGCCCATCCAACGGGCCTGGGATGGGACCTAGGGTTTCCATTTCATAAAGCTTTCCCAGGGCTTCTGACCGTCTGGTAGAGTTGGAAGCAGACAGTGAATTTCCAACCTTGGACTCTAGGATGACTTAAGTCTGTTCAGCAACCAGTCCCTCACAGAAAACCACCTGAATTTTATTTGCTGAATTGAACAGTTGGCTGGGCATTGCAGTTTCATGCACAGTTAGTGCATGTATCAGATCATGGGTCTTAAGAATAGCGGCGACACAAATGTACACAGTCTACCATGCCAGTAGATCAGAAGAGATTCATGAAATTATCTTCCAGCTAAGCGGTAAATTCTGTAATTTTCAGTATTCTTTTCGTGTAGTGTGAGAGTTTGCATAATTTCCCTGTGGTAGAATGCAGAGGATTCAAAACAATAAACTAAGAGATCTACCAATTCATTGGAGCACAAAATTTAAATCCGTGTTTGCTAACAATATTTCAATTTCTGAGCAAATCTGACATGGAGAGACTGAATAATTATATTTCCATCTTTGCTTTGGGAGGAGTCTGTTTATTTATTGCTTTGGTTAAGAATGCTAAAAACCTGGAACTCTGTACTGTGATATTTACCTTTGTCCGATAAATTTATTGCTTAAGGTTGTATTGATTTTGTCTTATAAACGTTTATCAAATGATCGCTCTAGGTCATAGAAGGAGAGAAATGCAGCATTCAGTTAGGCTTTTTGGATACTGAGTCCCTGCCTCAAGAAAATAAACATAAAAACATAGTAATAATTAACTGTATATTTGCCTCAGAGTTTACAAAACATTTTGAAGTCCTTGATCTGGTTTGATTTCCCCCCGAAACTCTGAAGTGAGGAGACCAACTTTGCCGTGGAACTTCTTTAGATATAGAGCCATTATTCCATCTGTGTGTGCTTTTTCATCAATTTATGTTCAAAAATGTTGATGATGTGCAACTCCTGAGAATCATGTCCTTAATAGAAAAACTTCTATTAACCCAAACTTAACCTAAAGAGGCTGTTTCGCACTCTATTTGTAAAGGGAGGTAAATTGAAATGAAATGAGTAGATATCAAAATGGCTAACATTTCACCTTTCAACTAATTAAGTAGCAAATTTATTCATACATCCCTCAAATACATATTGAGCATCTGTAACGGTATTTCCTTCCAAATCTTGAGACTGTATCGGGTGGTGATTAAGAACACCAGCTTTGGTACTAGCAGATTTGGCTGTGAACCCCTCCTCTGCCACTTTTCCCGTGACATTGTACATGCTGCTTTTTTTCTTTCAGTTTTGGCTTCCTTTCCTGTAAAATATGGATAATAATAGTATGACCTGATATCATCTCGAGGGGGTGAGAATTACAGGAAATAAGGTATACAGAGTGCTTACACAGTACCTGGTGTGTAAAAGGGGCTTAATAAATTATAGAATAAAATATTACTCTACAGTGGAAGCTGCTGTTCAGAAAATTGACCACAGCCAGCAAAGACACTTGGCTCTCTTTGATGGACCATGTGTCTCTAGAGCGGAAGTGTTACTCAGATATTTAGAAACACTCTCTGCAAGACATTCAGAGGTGAAATCCTTGTAATTAGCTATCATGTCAGTTTGCGTTATTTTGGTTATCAGTCAGAGGAAAGAGAATTTACTGGTTCTTGTAAATTGTCAAGCGGCAGGACTAAACTTTAGGCAAAGCTTGATCCAGTAGCTCAGATAACCGGGACTTGGTTTCTCCCGGTCCAATGTACTTGCCATGGCTTCCTCCCAAAGCCCCATGCGGTGGTCCCATCTCATTTCCCAAGTCTCTCCTCAAGTAAAAGAAGAAATATCTATGGCAGCTGTGAGCCCCACATCCCCCCAGGGCCAGGACAAGACTGAGAGGATTGAGGCATTTGCCTCAGATGCAAAATTTAAGTGGGCATCAAAAAAACTCAGTAATCAAGGTACATAATATTTTCATGCTACGTGTAAAAAAAAATAATGCAAAAATCCATGATGAACAGAATATCAAAGACTTAAATAAAAGAAGAATCAGAATCAGCTGAAGAGAGATGCTTTCTCCCAATAGTTCCATCAAACATCTTTTTTCTCCTCTGGGCCCTGAGTTATGTCCCATCCCAGAACCAATTGCTGTGGCCAGAGGCATGGGACACGCCCACTGGCTTCAGCTAATCAGGGTCCACTTCTGAAGTGGGGTGGGGTCAGTCATAATCAAGCCAAAGAACAATGAATGGGAGAGCTGGCTCCAGAAAGAAAGACCATAAAAATCACAGTATTGTTACCCTAGGAAGGCGGCATGAATCTCAGGTGTCAGTAAGCTATGTTTCACTCTAGTCATTAATTAACCAGATTCCATCTTTTCGTCCAGCTCCAAAGCTAAGTTTATTTGCTTACCATTACAACTTGATGTTTATCATGATGGTCAGAAGTCCACGTTCTGCTTATTTTGCCTCCCCCACCCCCAGTTTGTTTGCTTTTAGCAAGGTTAAGAAGGAAGAGGTGTTGGTGTGGGTAGGAGGACTCCAAGAGGATGGGGTGTCCATGGACCTACACTGTTAAGGTAGAGGGGGATCAGTGAAACTGTAGCCCACAAGGTCTTCTTTGTGTCTGTCTACAGTCCTACTAACTCTGTGTGTGTGTGCGTGCGTGTACGCACGCGCTCACCTTTGGCACAGTGATGACTGTCATAAGCACATTCTCAGTGGGGTACTTATGGAACATCTCTGATGATAAAGATGCTGTTCACACCTGAGCACTTAGTATGTGTGTATTATATATAAGGTGTTTTCATTTATAGTAGCTTAGCCAGTTATGCAAGGCTGGTATTTTTACTTCCTCTTTTTTTTTTTAACGTCTTTATTGGAGTATAATTGCATTACAATGGTGTGTTAGTTTCTGCTTTATAACAAAGTGACTCAGTTATGCCTATACATATGTCCCCATATCTCTTCCCTCTTGCATCTCCCTCCCTCCCACCCTCCCTATCCCACCCCTCTAGGGGGTCACAAACCACCGAGCTGATCTCCCTGTGCTATGTGGCTGCTTCCTCTTTTAACAGAGGAAAAGACTGAGGCTCAGATATCTTACCAAAAAAGAGTAACTCTAAGGACAAATAACTAGAAAGTGGCTGAGATCAGATTTAGATCCACATCATTCTGGACCCAAGGCTCATGTTCTTTTCGGCATACCTCACTTGATGGAGGGGGTAGATCATTAGACCCAGAGTCAGGAGGCCAGGTCTGTTCCCAGTTCTGTAACTGACAGTCCCACTTTTGGCAAGTTGCTTCCCCTTTCTGGGATGTGGTGTTCTTAGGTATACCGTGAGAGTCACTTTTAAGTTTTGTTTTTAGCAGAAAAGCACTTCCTTCAAATGGAATCTTAAATGACTCAAAGCAGGCTCTTCTCTTTTTTTTGCGGTACGCGGGCCTCGCACTGTGGCCCCTCCCGTTGCGGAGCACAGGCTCCGGACGCGCAGGCTCAGCGGCCATGGCTCACGAGCCCAGCCGCTCCGCGGCATGTGGGATCTTCCCGGACCGGGGCACGAACCCGTGTCCCCTGCATCGGCAGGCCTACTCTCAACCACTGCGCCACCAGGGAAGCCCAAAAAGCAGGCTCTTCTGATGGAGTCTGGGGAGTGGGGAGTCGGGGTGGGATTGGGGAATCACAGAGCCCTGCTGGTTCAGCAGCCCTTTCCCACTGGGAGCTCCTGGGGTGCTGGTGAACACAGTGTAAAAGGCACTAAACTTGACAAAAGTCATTTCCAGTCCTACCGTTTCATGGCCATGGTTCTGAGTGTCCTCTGAAGGAACCAGAGAAACAGAGGTTAAGGAACTTGAGGCATGAAGTAAATGAGGAGAGAAGAGGGAGGACTCACAAGCCCTGGCTGACAGGAGCAAACACGGTGGGAAACCCCAGGCCACTTGGTTGGAGATGGAGGAACCAGTATAAACTTCATCTGCAGAAACGCTTACATCTTGATTTCTTGTTTTGTTCTCTGAAAGTCTTCTTCTTCTCTTCCTTTCTGGGTACACCTCTCATATTCTTTTAGAACAATATCATTGTCCTCTCCATGAGTTCAGAATCTGTTACAGGGACCCTCACGAAGTGTTGGTATGATAAATGTTAAAGTTGATTACATTGGGGAGGGGATTGTGAGACTATTAAACTGGTTTAAAAATGGGTTGGTTTCAAGAGCTGTAAGCAGTTGGAAAATAAAAAAGGAAACCCTTTTTTTTTAGTTCTTAAAAGAAATCCATAATGGGTTTTCCTCATAAACTGCAATTATTTTTAAATAGCACTAATGAATAATTTAAAGACCCACTGGGTTAGGCAATTAGTTTTAAGTGTGGATTAATTGCTTTCTTTATAATATTACATATTCATTTTTTTGCATAACTTGGACAGATATTTCATCTTATTTAAAAATATTTTATGTTTTCTAAAATGTTCTGATAGGTGGGAAAAGAAAATGCTACAGTCATTGTAGAATGTGAAGCCTGTACCTGCCCTTGCTTCAGGAGATCTAGCAAAAGCGTGGCATTTTCTTTTCCCCACTGGTGATCCGGTAGGCGGGGTGTTACTGATGGCAGTGGCTATCAAACTGTTTCTGATTGTGACCCGCAATAAGAAATTGTGTCCCAGTACTGACACTTTAACATAAAAGTTATATGGAACAGAAGTTTTAGAATACAAGGCTTAGCTCTTTTTCATACCCACCAATATTTTCTATTCCACTCCACTTAAAACATGGTCCAGCAAGGTAACTTTTGGAGGCAGGAAGGAGGTTTCTGGGGAAGCTGGCCAAGTTCTGTTTCTTGACCTGGGTGGTGGTTATAGAGATGCTCATCTTGGGGCTTCCCTGGTGGCGCAGTGGTTGAGAGTCCGCTTGCCGATGCAGGGGACACGGGTTCGTGCCCCGGTCTGGGAGGATCCCACATGCCATGGAGCGGCTGGGCCCGTGAGCCATGGCCGCTGAGCCTGTGCGTCCGGAGCCTGTGCTCCGCAACGGGAGAGGCCACGGAGGTGAGAGGCCCGCTTACCGCAAAAAAAAAAAAAAAAAAAAAAAAAGAGATGCTCATCTTGTAACTATTCACTAGCATCGTTTCATATGCTTATCTGTACCTGTGTTTTATTTTGCTACATAAAGGTTAAAAGTATATGTTCCAGCAGTTTGGAAAACATAGTCCTAGGGGTGTGGAAACTTTCCTGCCCATCTTCATTTTGTTTTTAAAGCAGAGAGAGAAGGTTAAACTGAAAAACCCAAGGGTGATTTAAGGGACCCTAGGAAACAGAGCAGAGCAGCAAAACCACTCCTCTGGCCATGCTGCAGGGGGTGGGTGGAGTGGGCTTGAGAGCTAAATCCGCAAGTCAGTTTTGGGATCGAAATCTATCCCCCCACTGGCTTTCCGGAGTCAATGAACAGGCCAGGAACTTAGCCAAATGGGATTCCCTCAGGTTGGGGTCTGCAATATCGTTGGAAGGAGGCATTCAAGGGGTGGGGGTGGATTATGCTGGGCATTTTACTGTTACGAACTTCAAACTTGGAACCTCTTTTTAAAGAGAGAGAGGTCCTCTCTCTTTAATCTTCTCTACCTCAATCAGCTTCTTCTAATGGGTACCTGTACATTAGCATTGAGGGTCTATTTCCCTCATTTTATTGATCTGTCTTGAAACTGTCTGAACCAATCAACCTTCTTTAGAGAGTAGTATTTCAGACAATGTATGTAGAATGATGGGCGTTGAAATCCTCGGTTCTAGCCTCAGCCTTGATCTGCAGTAGCTTTGTGGTCTTGGGTAAAGGGAACAGGATATCATTTCATCAATCAAGAGCAATCAATCTTTGACTATTTTGCTGTCCAAGAACACAATGGCATGAAGCTTTTATCTCCCAAGTAATACAGCTTTTATTTAGTGTTCAGAAAAATTATTCAGAGCTTTGAAATAAAGCGAGTGGCATGTCCCTTGAACATCATGAATGGCCCCAGACCCACCCAAGGGGGGGAGTATATTTTGTTCAACTCTGCTTACTATTGGTTAAAGATTCAGACTATATGACATTATACGTTAACTTGGAGATTTTTTTGTCCAGTAGAGATACAAGTACTTTCTGTCTGATTGAACTGATAACCCCAAATATTACAGTTTATTAGCCTGTTGAACTTTCAGTGGTTTTGTATCTAACCCAGAAATCATATCCTAACATTTCTGTAGTAAATTGTCTTTAAATACCTAGCTCTTCAAATATTCTTTGAACAAGTCTTAGTACATTACTGGTTCCCTCATTAATTAATGAATTGAATAAAATCTTTGACATGTGTTCATTTTATATTTACACAAGAGTCAAGATTTTATCTTTTTGAAGATTATGCTTTTTGTAGGTTGCTCTACAGAGATGCCCAAGTGTACTGACCTGACAGAGCCGATTAAACTGTGTTGCTTGAGAAACGCATCTCAAGGGCTGTGTAAGCCCAGACACCTCTTTTCTTGCTTCCAGAGTGAATCCCAGATGGCAACAGAACTCTAACTTTGCTGGCTTTCTATTTCTCTAGATTTCTTCTGTTTTTCATGTCTATAGATTTTATGTTTTTTTTTTAGTTTCTGGTTCGTTATTCCCCTTGGTGTTAGCAAGAGTTGGGATTTTGGTTTTATGGTCTCTTGTGAATGGATGATGGAGATGTATTCTCTGACATGTGAGACAGATATTCTGATTTGAGAAACTTTTAAAAAAAAATTGTATGTTTGTCTGTTTGTGAGCACAAATCAATTAAGAATTTCATGCTCACTGGAAAGAATAGTTCTTTGAGATCTGAACTGGTGAATTTTTGTGTTTCTGTGGTTATTTTTGACTTGAGGCTGAAGCTATAGAACTGAAGCTATGAGCTGTCTGTGTGTCAGGAGGGCTGTGTGTCTGTGATTCACAAAAGGCCTTGATATCACATTGTACAGGTATGAAATGTTTTCTTACCTCCAGGTTAGATTATTATGTCTTAAAATAAAGGAGCTCTGATCTGACTAGTTGTCAGAAATTGATAAATCTTATATAAATCTCATATTCCCCCAATATACAGAAAATAAGTAAACTACAGTTTAAAGTACTAAATTTTAAAAATGATTCTTAATGAAAATGTTAGCTCATAACCACATTAGTATAAGAATCCAAGTTCACATAATTAAGATAAATCTTTAGAAAAATCAGACTGGTTCAATTATTTTGGTTTAAAAATAAGCAATAACTATATATCTTTCCCTTGAATTTACAAGTTTGAAGATCTTGGTACTTTTTCTCATGAACTTCCTAACTTCCTGGTTTACTGATCAAATAAACTAACATTACTCCTACATAGCATTTAAGATTATAAAAAAATGTAAATTTTGTTTAACTAAATTGAATGATAATTCTGAAAAATGTTTTCATAGCAGTGTTTATGCTGTGTAGTCTGTCAGCTTGGACATAATTTCCAACATCTTTAGGTAACTTGAATTAATATTAAATTGAGTTAATTGATAATTGTTGTTTACTTAGATACTTTCTAAGAATGGATAATTAAACATTGATGACTAAGTGTAATTTTAAATTTATATATTTTACTAATTATTTTTATATGCTAAAGAGTGGCTATATTTGGGGGATCATATTAAGAAAACTTCTTCATTTTTATCACATTAAGAAGGAGCACAGAAGTGTGCAGCTATAGATAGTTCTGTTCTATGTATTCATGAACTTTGATAATTTAGTAAAATGTTTGTGTACAAGAGTGACTTTTCAATTTCCCTTCTCCCAGTTTTCTCTGTGAAATAATTTTGGTTAAAGTGAAGTATTTTGTTTAAAAGTTATGATTAGTGTTGGTGGGCAAAAAAAAAAAAAAAAAGAAGCAACAAAAAGAAATAAAAGGCATATAGATTAGAAGGAAAAAACAAATGTCTCTACTCTTAAATGGCATGGTTGTCTATATAGAAAATCCCAAAGAATCCACAAAGAGGCTCCTAGAACTAATAAATGAGTTTAGTAAGGATGCAGGATATAAGGTCAATATATAGTAATCAGTGTATTTTTATGTGTATTAGCAATGACCATTTGTAAATTTAAAAAAATACCATCTACAATGGCACCAAAAAACCATGAAATATTTAGGCATAAATCTAACAAATTATGTAAGACTTCTATATGCAGAAATTTATAGTACAATTATCAATAAAATAAAAGAAGGTCTAAAATGAATTTGTGTTTGTGAATAGGAAGACTCAATATTGTTAAGATGTCTGTTCTTCCCAAATTGATCTATAAATTCAAGCCAACCCCAGTCAAACCCAGAAAGACTTCTGTATAAATCATCAAGGTGATACTAATATTAAAGGCAAGCAATATAGAAGAGCCAGAACATTAAAAAAAATTTTTTTTAATTAAAAAAACTTTTTGTGTTTTGGCCACACCACGTGGCATATGGGATCTTAGTTCCCTGACCAGGGATCGAACCCGTGCCCCCTGCATTGAAAGTGCAGAGTCTTAGCCACTGGATTGCTAGGGAAGTCTGGAGCCAGAACATTTTAAAAAAAGAACAAAGTTGGAAGACTCACACTACCTGATTTCAACACTTATTATAATGATACACTAATAAAACAGTGTGGTATTGGCAAAAGGATAGACACACAGGTCAGTGAAACAGAGAACAGAGTCCAGATTTAGACCCTTCCATATATGGTCAATCAATTTTGACAAAGGTACAAAGGGAACACTAGAGATATTATAGTCTTTTCGACAAATACTGTAGCAATTGGACACCCACATGCAAAAGAATGACTCTCCATCCATGATGCAAAGCAACTGGTACCCTCATATGTTTCTGTGAGAATGCAAAATAGTATAGTCACATTGGAAAATTTGGCAGTTCAACATTCACTTTCCATAAAATCCAGCAACCTCCCTTTCTAGATATGCCCAAGTGAAATGAAAACTTATGTTTATGCATAAACTTGTACACGGATATTTATAGAGTCTTTATTCATAATTGCTCAAAAATGGAAGCAATCCAAGTGTCCTTCAACTTATGAATGGGTAAACAAGCTATTGTACGTCTATGTAATGGAACACTACTCAGCAAACTCCTGAGACCTGCAACTACGTGGATGAAGCTCAATGCATTATGATAAGTGAAGGAAGCCAGACTCAAAAGGCTACATACTGTAGGATTCCATTTATAGGACATTCTGGAATAGGTGAAAGTATAGGACAGAAAACAGATCAGTGGTTATCAGGGGCTGGGAGTGAGGTGAGGGGTTGATTAAAAGAGGTGTGAGGGGATTTGAGGGTATGTGTGAAGACCTGTTTTACGCCTTGATGGTGGTGGTGTTAGTTATGTGATAGAATGCATGTCACGTGTCATAACTCCAGGATGGTACACTATGAAAGGGTGAATTTGATGATGTAAATTACACCTCAATAAAATAATATTGGTGCTTAAAGCTATGCCAGGAGCAATAGTGATCGAGAAATACAACTATGTATGTGAGGCAATGGGATTAAATTTTGTTTTTCAAGAAAAATAGAGTGTTGATTTGTCCTACAATGTCAGCTTGTTCCAGAATACAAGAGCTTAGTGAACAAATAAGCAGCTTTTATTTGTCTAGGTTTATAATACCAGAGTCTGAAAAGAGGGTACAAAGTGTATTAAAATTTTGGCAAAGTTTGCTCAATTTTGACGGGCCTATTCATAAGATTATGTTAAAAAAAAGAAAAAAGAAAACTTATGCTACAACTATATTAATTCATTACGTGAATTTGGCTTTCTCTTTGTTAAAATGATAAATTGATTTTACAGCTCTTATCCGCCTAGTAGTAGAGTTTGTGTGTCTCACTAGGATAATTTTCTAGTCTTTTTGTTGACTTTATCATGTCTTTGATTATTTAAAAACGACAACAACAAAGAGCAAAGATTCTTCACTGTACACAAGCTCAGGTTCCTTATAATCATGTTGCCTTTAAAACATTATATTGTCACTTTGATTAAATAGGTAACCAAATTGTTTCCCTCAGGCATCCATGATCCCGTCTTAATCAAGTGACTAAATCTCCTTTGATAACTCTTTTGATTTTGCCCAAGTTTGGATCTAAACTGAGAAAGATAAAGTGACATTCCCAGGATATTTTTTACATCTAACACAATATTTTAGATTTTCAAGAGGTCCCCTGGAAGTCATAAAGATTTGTTATTCTGCCTTATAAAAACAGATGCTAGACATAATTAGGTTTTTCTTTTGGTTTGCTCCATACCTCTAAATCAATTCTACATTAGCATAAGAGCTGCATGGGAAAAACTGTCAAATCAAAAGGGATGTTCAGCTCTCCCTAGGTTAAGTTTCCATAGTTGAAATGATATTAATTCAGATATCTCAGAAGTTGTACACGTTATAGGAACGCCCTGGAGATTGGTCAATACTCTCGCTCTCCACAACGTGTTCTTACCCTCAGGGGAAACAGCAGTCAAACTCTGATGAAATGGATATGCACTCTACCCCAATATAGAATTTTCTTCTCCATTCCTACATTATTTATTACTGTAATAAATTAACCAGGGTCATTCAGTTTCATAATCAAAGAGGTCTCTGCTTTCTTCTGAGGCTTGCCCCAAATTCTACAGGCTAGAATTTGTCTCTTCAACAAAAGGGCAGCTTCAGAACCTCCTGGAAAGGGATTATACCAAACACTCTAAACTATTGGTATGTCTAAGAATAGACTCTAAGGCACATGCTTCTGAGCTGACATAGCTGAACCAACTTTCAGATTGCATCAGTAGACAGTCAAGGTTTCAAGGACTCTTTTTAGCCTACCACGTGAAAGCGGACTGCTTACCCACACCCAGCAGAATGAGAATCAATTATATGGGACTGAAGAGACTGATGAGGGAAATTTAACTTGAGTTGTGTGTTTGCAATATTGTTGATGGTGTTTTAATGTTCTATATCTTATGGACATGTAAGAAAATATGAGAAAGCCTTTTCTCCTTCTTCACTAACCCTCCATTTAGTAGACTTTGCTTTTAAACTAAGTAAAACTTTTAACGGTATCTGATTCTTAGCTAATTCCTTAGAGTTCAAAAATAAATGTTTTTACTGAATATCTCCTTATTTTTTTTTAATGGCAATACAGTTTTGGCATGGGCTCATTAGAATCTGTCCTCTTTTTTACTGGAATATAATTGGACAAATCAATTGTGCAGCCAAGGTCATGACTGGATGTCACATTTGAGGAGGATTCTCATTTAATTAGGTATGACAGACCCAATCTTAAGGAAAATTACTCTGATGGTTATTTTGTGGTTGCCCCATGCGGTGCCTCGATTAAACATTATTTCTGGGTACGTCTGTGAGGGTGTTTCTGTATGAGATTAGTATTGGAATCAGTGGACTCAGTAAACTAGATTGTCCTCCCCAGTGTTGGTGGGCATCATTCCACCTGTTGAGGGCCTGAATAGAACAAAACGGCAGAGGAAAGAAGAATCTACCCCCTTTTGCTTCCAGCCTGCCTGTTGAGCTGGGACATCAGTCTTCTCCTGCCCTTGGACTGGGGTTTATACCATCGACTCCCCTGGTTCTCAGGGCTTCAGACTCAGACTAGTATTATTCCACCCACTTTCATGGATCTTCAGTTTGCAGACAGTGGACTGTGGGACTTCACAGTCTCCGTAATTGTGTAAGCCAATTCCTATGATAAATCTTTTCCTGTATATGTATATCCTATTGGTTCTGTGTCTCTAGAGAACCCTGACTAATACAATTACTGACCTGCTATGTGGAGCCATTGCCTACAAATCACTCCCAAGAAAACCAGCTTCGTATCTGGTTTACAGAATCCCAGTGTCAGTTAGTAAGGAAGCCTACCTCCTGCTAGGCCAGGGACCTTCACTAATTTGGGGGACCTCAAGAAGAGAGGAATTCATCCCCAAATATAGGTACATACTACCAGGTAAAATCTGGTAGAGAGAGTGTGTTGCACTTATTTCCTAGCCTTAGGGTAGAAGAACAAATAATAGAGGTTTTCAAAAGTCCAGTCCAAGATTCCATATAAAAATTTCTGCACAGAAGTTTCTTTATTCTGAAGGGCTATAGAGCATATTCAAGGAGGCATGTGTGGTCACTGAAGACCCTTTTTTCGCACATATATGAGTAAGCCACCCAAACATACTGACACCAGCCTCTCTGGAAGTTATTTATGATATGAGGAGGGTGGTAGAGAGGCTTCTGAGTTGTCCAAAATTTGGAAATAAGGCCAAAAAATGGGGTGACATGTCCTTTCAGTGGAGCACAGGCCCACCCAAATTTAGAGGGGTTTCTTATTGATTAATATTGGTAAAATTTTCAAATTTAGTGAAGTTACATGTTAACTTTTGTAGACTTTTGTCCACTATATATGCAAATGATTTCTGTTCAATGGAAATCCAAAGTTTAAAGCCTCCTGCCCTAGTGGACATTAAAGGATTTGTGTCTAGTTCAGAAATTTTATCCTAATAGCCCTTTACTTAATTGCCTATAAAGACCTGTTTCCTTAAATGCTGTTTGAACCAGTCTTAACATCTCACTGGTTCCCTCAGTAATTAACAAGTAGAATAAAATCTTTGACAAGTATTCATTTTATATTTGCATGAGTTATGTTTTTAAAATCCTGAGAATTGTACTTTAACATAAGTAAAAATTTGTCTTTTCCTTTTTGGTTAATCTCAGAAGTAGAGGAAGGGATCCCGATGTGAGTGGCGTGTAACTGAGTTGATGTAATTTCAGAAAAAAGCCAAGATATTTAAAGCAATTGGCTTTTGCAGCAGTCATTGTATGAGTTTGGCTAAGTTTTCTGGAAACATGTATTAAAAAATCATGTGTAGACTACCTTCATCAACCACCTAGAGGTTTCGAGCCTCAAAGTGAGATACCTCTGACCCTAGATTAGGTCTGACGTTTAGTCTTCTGTGGCCTGATGTGGTTTGATTCTATGATAACTAAACTGTGTTTGACATAGATTTGAAATGGTTCCTTAGTGGTGGATCCTAAAAATACCTGCTGAATGAGTGTCAACACAGAGGATCACTGCCTTCTTGTTCATTGTTCTCCCAAGCCTTTCTAATTGGAGCCCGTGGGCTTTCCATTCAGCTCATCTGGAATTGAGTTTACCATACCTTCCTGGACATGTGTTGTTAACCTGGCTTTTCACGTGGGGTCGATTTCTCTGTCCTGGCATAGTCTTTAATTGATTCCTGGTCACTCATTTTATCCCCAGGCCAGAGATTCCAGCATGGACTCTCATGACCACATCATTTATGAGCAGATGATTGCTAGCCAATCCAGCAAAGTTCAGCCTGTACCTTCGTTGATTAGGGTCAGGTGGTGGAAGCAGAGTGAAGAGGAGGTGGATGGAGGAGCAACTGGACTCAAATGCTCCTCCAGTTTGCAAAAATGACCAAGTTGACTTCATTCATGAGTTGTTCCATTCTTAAAACAGGAAAACAAAGTGACATGGCTTAACTCTATCCAGTTGAGAGCTTTCAAGCCTGTGGTCCTTAAAGAAACAGGGTTAAAATTCAGTAACTTCTTTCGGGAAACAAATTAAATTGTATTCAAATGCTCAAAAGGAAGCATGTCAAGGTTTAGTGGAGGCTGTCAGAGATACCCAGCAAGCAGATGATGGTGGTTTGGACTAGACTTGCAGCAGTGAGCATGGTGAAAAATATCAGATTCAATGTATATTTTTAGAAGTACAGAAAAAAGAACTTACTGAGGAACTTGATATGGATGTAAGAGAAGGAGAGGAACTAAGAGTAGGTTTGTGGTCTGAGCAACTGGGTAAATGGTGGTGCTATTTATTGTCTTGGGCTGGAAGGAAGACAGAAATTTAAATAGAGAGGAAACCAGCATTTCTGTTTAGGACATTAAGTTTGTGATGCCTTTGAGATATCCAAGTAGAAACATGAAGCCATCTGGAGCTCTGAGGCTAGGTCCAGGGAGGGCAGAGGAATTTGAGAGTTGTCAGCTCATTGGAAGCTGTGGGTCACACATTATAACCTAAGAAAAGAGTGTTGATGGGGAAGAGAAGGGCATGAGAATAGGACCTTGGGGATCTCCAACTTTTAGGAGTCCAGAAAAGGAGGAGGACCTGGTGAAGGAGGTTGAGGAGTGACCTCTGAGGCAGGAGGAAAAATAGAAGAATGTGGTGTCCCAAAAACTAGACAGAAAATATTTCAAATGCTGCTGAGAGATTAGGGGTGGGATGAGGATGAAGAATTGACCAATCCCTGGCCTCGGCCTGATGTAGGTCATCAGTGACATTGCTAAGAGAAGAAGAGAAGAGATAGGGAGGAAAGGTCCATTTTTACCGGGTGGTTAGTAACATGGATTTTGGAATTAGCCGGATGATGGTAATAGCGCCCATGATTATGACTCAGTATCTACCAGGTGTTTTGTAAAAATCGTCTAATCCTCTAAACTCTGTGAGGCAGGTAGTGCCCTCATATTCATTTTATAGAAAAAGAAATCAAAGTATTTAAACAAACTGACTAGCGTTACAGCCCATCAGCGGCAAAACCAGGATTCAAACAGAAGCTGTTTGACTTCAGAGCCATACCTTAACCATTAAAATGTTTTTTAATTAAAAAATTTTTTTATTGAAGTATAGTTGATTTACAATGTTGTGTTAGTTTCAGGTGTATAGCAAAGTGATTCAGTTATACATATATACTTTAACCATCTTGATAAACTGCTTCCTATAGCTAGTTTAAAGCCTTGCTGTCCTACTGACTGGCAGTGTAAAGTTGAGTAAGTTACTTAACTTAGTAAGACTCAGTTTCCTACATTTGTCATAAAAGGGAGATGTGATGTGTGTAGAGGGTTTTTGAGCATTAATTGAGCTATGTATGCAAAGCCTTAGCACAGAGCCTAACACACAGTTATTATCCGGTGCAGCCTACTCAGGTCACAGATGAGGAAGCCAGACCCCAGAGAGCCCAGAGAACTCGTCACAGGTACAGGGAGAGTGCCAGAGGGACGGCTGTGCCAGCGCCCTGACCTCTGGTCCAGAGCTCAGGACGTTAAGGACCTCTGGCCAGCTCTGTTTCTCAGAAGCCCCCTACTAAGGGAACAAAGTACTCTTTGATGCAGTTCCAGTGCACCTCTGAGCTGCTCAGAATAGTCCCTGCTCAAGGCAACAAATAACTCACAATGTTGTTACCTGCCTGATGACTTTTGAAGCAGCACTGTCCCGAGGAGTGCTCTGTCACTGGAGTGACAGTCCCTCATGTTGTACAGCCCCCCAAAGCTAACGCTCTGCTTTTGTGTTTTAAAATGCCCAAGACAGATCACAGAAAGTGCCAGTTTATTCCAGGAAGCAGAAGGATACACATTAGGCTGTCCTACGGCCAACGAGGGGAAATGTCTGATATGTATGTATATATGCATGTCTGCGTGTATGTATGTATACATGTATGTATTTCCTTTTCAGTCTGTCTCAGCTGTGGTTTGGTTATGAAGAAAATTCTCAAAGATGAAGTTTGATTTGGAGGTTTCTAAATCTGGGAGGTTTACAAGGTGCCATGGATTCAGAATCATGGACGTTGACTCTGGAAGGGCTCAGAGAGTGGTCAGCTCAGTGGCCTTTGTGTTTGGGGCTGTGGGGGACTGTGAGACCCCCCAGGAGCCCCTGAGTACAGGGAAAGACTGGGAGATGATGAGTTATGACTGCAGCCCCCAGCCCCAGCCCTTACCCAAATAGGTTTTTTTTTTTTTTAAATATATATCTTTATTGGAGTATAATCGCTTTACAATGTTGTGTTAGTTTTTTCTGTACAACAAAGT
This sequence comes from Globicephala melas, assembly GCF_963455315.2. Classification (NCBI taxonomy): domain Eukaryota; kingdom Metazoa; phylum Chordata; class Mammalia; order Artiodactyla; family Delphinidae; genus Globicephala; species Globicephala melas. Next base: position 11,363,372 of record NC_083328.1, on the reverse strand, counting down.
GAATCAGCTGTGTGTATACACATATCCCCATATCTCCTCCCTCTTGCGTCTCCTTCCCACCCTCCCTATCCCACCCCTCTAGGTGGTCACAAAGCACTGAGCTGATCCCCCTGTGCTATGCAGCAGTTTCCCACTAGCCGCCCATTTTACATTTGGTAGTGTATATAGGTCCATGCTACTCTCTCACTTCATCTCAGCTTACCCTTTCCCCCCGTGTCCTCAAATCTGTTCTCTACCTCTGCGCCTTTATTCCTGCCCTGCCACTAGATTCATCAGTACCATTTTTTTAGATTCCATATATATGCGTTAGCATCTGGTATTTTTTTTCTCTTTTTGACTTACTTCACTCTGTATGACAGACTCTAGGTCCATCCACCTCACTACAAATAACTCAGTTTCGCTCCTTTTTATGGTGAATATTCCACTGTATATATGTGCCAAATCTTCTATATCCATTTATCTGTAGATGGACATTTAGGTCTCTCTTAATTTGCTTTACACGGCTATAGATGGCATTGAGGGAAACAGCTTTGGTTTAAAAATCACTGATCTAATCTAACTTTCTTATCTTACAGATAAGGAGACTGAGGTCCAAACAGGGAACTGATTTGTCCGATATATAAGACTAAGCCCGTCCTAGAGCTTAGACGGGAACTCAAGTCCCTGATTCCCATATGGTTGTTTTTTTGTTATTTTTTCCCCTCTATTTAGTAGGGCTGGAAGTTGACTTTTATTTCTGCCCTTGCTTTCAGCACAGGCATCAGTAAACTTTTTCTGCAAAGGGTTAGATCATAAATATTTTCTGTTTTACGGGCTATACAGTCTCTGTTGCAACTACCCAATTCTGTCCTTGTAAGGCAAGGCCGCCGTAGACAAAATGCAAGCAGGTGAAGGTGGTCAGAGGATACAAATTTCTAGTTATAAGATGAGTAAGTTCTGGAGAGGTGATGTAGTGCATGGTGATTATAACTACCAGTATTGTATTAGACACTTGGAAGTTGCTAACACAGTAGGTTTTAAAAGCTCTCACCACACACCCAGAGATTGTAACTGTGAGGCGCTGGAGGTGGTAACTGACATGGTTGTGGTGATCATTTTGCAATATATACATATATAAAAACACTGTGTTGTACAGCTTAAACTTACACTGTGTTCTATGTCAATTTCATCTCAATAAACCTGGGAGAAAAAAGAGGAGGGTCTATGTATATGATATGCGATTTATGTTTGTTGTTTTAACTTACTGGCTCAGAGCCAGGAGACTTAGATTTAATGCGGGTCTACTTCTCATTAGCTGTGTGAACTTGGGAATGTCATTTAGGCTCTCTGAGCTTCAGATGTCTCGTCTTTTGAGTGATGATGATAATACCTACCGCCAAAGATTGTTGTGAAGATTAAACAGGATAATGTATTAAATCTCCACTTTAAATCCTGTTTTTTACATACAAAAACACAGCAAAGTGTTTTTATTTTAGTATAAACCGAATTCTCAAAGAGATTAAACCTGAAGAGAGATTTATCCTTGCAGCGATGGGCACTGTTCTCGATGTTGTAATCCACTGTGGAAATGGGGGATCATTTTGACATTTCTCATGAATCATCGGGATATTCTCCATGGCCTGAGAATGGATTTTAAGATGTCTCTTAGGCTGGAATTTTAATTCCTTGTAAATTACATTGCTCACATGAAAATGTGCTATACGCTGCAAATAGAGATTGCAGCTAACATCAATGCCAAATGAGGACTGCATTATTTTAAATTTGATTGATGTCATGCTCTTATGCATTCCTGAAAGAAAATAGTGAAGTCAGGTGACTCAATACCAGTCTTCAGTGATACTTATTAGTATGATGGTTATTCAGTAAAGATATTCTTAAAGTGTAGGAGGCACTCGTACAACTAGATTCAGTTGCATGCTGAAGGCTGTGCATATTCATTTTCTCCCAATTGTTACGAAGAGTCCAATTTTAATTTGTTTGGTATTTCTGTTAATACCAAGGCCCACTTAGTATATCCATTGAAAGTCCTTAAACATATTAATGGGAGTCCTCCAAGAATTGCTACAGAGTTTTTAAATGTTTGTGAATTACCTTGACAGACCTTTAGTTTTAACTCACATTAAGCAGATTTCATTATTAACAAGAATATGTGCAAATTAAAATGAGGCCATTAACATCTTAAATACACTGCGTGTTAAAAAAGAAAGCGAGTTTGAAAAAAATTGAGGAAATGCATTTTGCAAAAACAAAGTTGCCAAAAATAGAAAAAAGAAACCAAATTTAACCTACCAGTAAAGACATACTGATTGTGTTTACAAATGAGCATTGAGAAATATTATTTAGAAGAAAGCAAATAGGACTGGAAATCTGGAGCCTGAGTTCCAGTTTTAGGTCAGTTTTCCAAAAAACAGTCTGCCAACAGAGAATTCATTATGGCTAACTTGCCAAATAACAAATTCAAAGAATTTGCAAAGTTTACTAAAATTGTGTTTATTTTAAACTGTTGGTTGAGTTTTTCAAACAAAAGGTTTAGATGATTTGGGGTAAGTTTTAGGCGATCAGCTTTCATTCTGCCTTCAGAACAAGATTTTAGGAACTCTTCGTCCTGTGTCGGGCCCTAAGTGCCCCGTGGTGGTTGGAGCCCAGGGAAGGGGATCAGAGGGGCCCCCCTCTGCTGGAGGAAGGTGGAGAGAGGGGTCAGCTGAGAACACAGCCTGGGCTGCAGATCCCACCCGGGGTTCCTGAGCAGCAGAGGGCAGGGCAGGGTAGACCAAGGTGCCGAGGGTAAGGGTGGGCAAACACACAGCATCCAAGGGCAGGGACCTGGGGGGAAGAGGCTCCTGGTGGTAGAGAAGGTGGTTATGCTGAGGGTGAGAAGGCACCTAGCTAAGGAGTTCCGGCTCCCCACAGCACCACCCATAGGTCCAGTAGGCATTGCTCTAAACTTAATAAGTAGTTAAAACTGGAGCACATTTTTGATGATTTGGGAAACTGAAAAATTAGTCATTGATGACTTGGCATTTGGTGGAATGACAAGCATGCTGACTTTTATCAAACTGACTCAGCAAACTGGCTGTTCAGTGAACTGGTCATTCAGAAACCAGACTCAGCTCCAGGTGGAGAGGCACTCATGTGGACCCTGGCCAAAGCGCCTTCCTCTGTGGGCCTCCCAGTGGAGCAGCTGGGGCCAGCCCAGCTCGGAAGAGCACAGGGAGGCCCTTCTCCAGGGAGGTGCCCTGCGGGGAGGAAGGAGGCCAAGCAAGGCAGGCTCTGGGCCTTGACCCCCCCCCCCCCATACCAACCAGGCCTACCCTCTTCTACCACATGAGGTTTCTTGGAGGGAAAAACGTTTCACTGTTAAAATCAACAGAAACACATTTGAAAACCACTAGAAAAGATGATCACACACCCGTTGAAATAATAATAGTTAATACTTTTTGAGCACTTACTATACGCCAGACACTGTGCTGAGCACTTTAAAGACAGTTCCTCACTTAATCCTCACTCTTGCCCTTTGAGGAAGGTGACTGTCATCCTTACCTTATGAGTGAGGAAATGGGCTCTCTCTGTGCCAGCTGCAAATGGCCTGGTGTCTCTCTTTTGATCTCACTCACATGGGGACTTTCTGGAGGGTTTCTTAGGCAGCCTTTGGGACCACTGTGCAGCATGATCCTGACCTCTTTGCTGAACAGAGGCTCTGTCCCTAAAGCGAGGGAAGTCGGACCACCCGCCTGGGCTCCTCCTGTTCTGAATGGTTCTCACTGCCTCACCTTTGTAGCCCCTTCTTTTCTTTCCTCGCTGGCTAGCCAAAGCTTTACGGGCGCAGCCTCATTCCCACATTTCTACAAAGACTTAGGTATTCTCACAATCCCAGCTGCAGCACCAGAACCAACGTGCTGAGTAGTGACTTCCCAGTCAAGGTGCATACAAGTCAGTTATGCAAGATGCATGAGTTCTAGGGACCTGCGGACAGCCCTGTGCCTGTGGTCAACAGTCCTGGATTGGACACTTACAAATCTGTTAAGAGGGTAGATCTCATGTTAAGTGCTCTTACCACAAAAAACAAAAAGAAACAAACGAAATCCAATACAGAGCATGCCTACTGCATTCCCGGCACTGTACTCGAGGTCTTGCTGCAACAGGTATAACCCAAAAGTTCGGATATCACTGCCTTTCCACAGACAGGGAAACTGAGGCATGAGGGGTGAAGTCATTTCCCGAGTCACACATCTGGCAAGCAGCAGAGCCCTACTTCCCGCCGGCCACTTATTGTTCCTCGCCTCTGTTTGCCAACCCCCTCACTCCCCTCTCCCCAGGCCACAGGGACTCCATCTCTTCCAAACTCCTCTGACTCTTTAAAAAGCAGCTCCCAGTTCTTCGGCCCTTCGCATAGCGTGTTCGCTATTGTAAGTTAGCTTTTCAGGAGTTTGTGTCTCCCCTCTCCAGCTAGGGCGGGGGGCTCCCGAGGGCCCTCGCCCCCATCACTTCCCTCCATGGTGTCAGCACAGAACCGGGCACAGGACTTGATGACATTCTGGTGCATTCTTCAGCCAGCACTGGAAGCCATTTCTCCCCAGGAAATTATGGCTTTCAGTTTGTTTGTATTGATTACGGCGGGGATTTGTTTTCTGTCCTGCTACATAAATGTCTTTATGGGATAATTGTCGCAACTTTTCAGGGAAGGTTTACACTTCATGGAGTCAGCCCTTTCTCCAGCATCCATCACCGTCGACTGCAAACGTCAGCAGCTCTGAGTCTGAGCTTCTCCCCATCCACAGCTTGTCCTGCCCTAGAGGGCAGCCTGGTAGTCGCCCCAATACCAGCTCCCAACTCCATGTAACAAATGTTTAAGTGGCCTAGTCCTGCTCCACAGCCCTTTGCTCAGTACGAACCATTGCTGTTTGGGGTAAAGATTGGGGAAAAGACTTTGGACCATATTTTTTTTTTCTTCATAAATATGTACTTTAGCCGTTAGCCAGAATACACAAGAGGAGGAGGCCAAAGAGATGCATGGTGGCTCTGGACCAGGGTGAGGATGCAGGGAGGCTCTGGACACAAGGAGGAGGATGCAGGGAGGCTCTGGACACAAGCAGGAGGGTGCAGGGAGGCTCTGGACCAGGGTGAGGATGCAGGGAGGCTCTGGACACAAGGAGGAGGATGCAGGGAGGCTCTGGACCAGGGTGAGGATGCAGGGAGGCTCTGGACCAGGGTGAAGATTCAGGGAGGCTCTGGACCAGGGTGAGGATGCAGGGAGGCTCTGGACACAAGGAGGAGGAGTTAGGGTAGAAACCCCACCATCGTCCCCACGATTTTCTTGCTCATTAGGAAAAGCTGCATAGGTTGCTTATCCACTGTGGTAGAGAGGAAAATAGCTCCCCTAAGATGTGCACATCCTAAAGAGGTGCAAAGAGGAATTAAGGGTGCAGATGGGATGAAGGTTGTCTATCGGATGACCTTAAAATAGAGGGATTAGCCTGGATTATCCGAGGGCCCGATGTAATCACAGGGTCCTTACAGGGGGAAGAGGGAATTGGCAGAGCTGTCAGAGAGACGGCAGCCTGAGAAGGACTCAGCTCAATGTCGCTGGCTTTGAAGGAGGAGGAAGGTGGCCATGATGCAAGGCAAGCAGGCAGTTTCTAGAAGCTTAAAAAGGCAAGGAAAGGGCTTCTCTCTTAGAGCTTCTAGAAAGCAGTGCACGCTGCCAATACCTTGATCTTAGCCTGGTGAGTTCCATGTCAGACAGCTGATCTACAGACTTGTAAGATATTCAGTTTGTGTGTGTGTGCTTTTTTAAACCACTAAATTGGCAACAGTTTGTCACAGCAGCAGCAGAGAACCAATACAATCTGTAAATACTCTTAATCTGTGAACCTTTTGTCAACCAGAGGAAAATTTCACACTTGGGAGTTTACATATTGCTGTTTAGGTTTAGAACACTATCCTGGACTGCAAAGCCGGGTGTTTCCTTTTTTACCCATTTCACTAGAAAAACCACTTTCTAGTGGTTTTCAAAACTTGCCCTGATTTTTTTAAGATGGATAAGAAGTTAAGCACTGGTCAAGTGGTCAGTTTGGTTTTGCCTCTGAAAACTCTTTGAAAAATCAATTTGTATTTGACCAACTTCGTGAAAATGGTGAAAGATGGCTGTGGTTGCTAAGAGAGGCTGCCAGGGGGTTGCCATGGGAACAACTGTTTTTAAATCAGGAATAACGAGCTCTAACTGTAAAGAGCTGAGGTAGGGAAAACAGGGGAGGTAGCTACCTCTTACTTCCTCCTCATTAAGGGGAAACAGCCTGAGGTTTCCTGCCAATTCCTTAAGTTCAGCAGACATTGCCCTGCTGCTCTGTGAAGGGCAATAGTAAATGTATGGGTTTCAGATTCCAACAGATTTGGGTCTGAATTCCTGATTCACCCGTGCCATCTGCAAGACCCAGAGTAAGATGCAGAACTACCCTGGGACTCTGTTGTGTTAGTCGTGAAATGGGGATTATGACAGTAGTACTTGCCTCTTGGCGTGGGTGTGATTACATGAGAAAACACGTGCAATTTGTCTCACACAGTGCCTGGAAAGTAGTAAGAACTCAATCCCTGATGGTGCTATTATGCTTAGACAAGAGACTTGTTGCAAGGCTCCAGATTGTGCTTCCAAACCAACTTGGAGAAAGACCTTTCTAGAGATTCCCAATGCATCAGGCACTGATGAGTGATCCTCCAGCATATGACTGGTAGGCAGCTCAGCCCACATGTGAGTCACCTTGAGGCAGCCACATCTGAGCTAGTCTAGAGTCTGCACAAGGAGCAAGTCCAGTGCTCCCATGGTTGGCTGTCCTGGCAACGCCATCAGAGTTTTGGCAAGCTTGCTGTTGGCTTCTGCCCTTCTCTCTTGGTGGGCCGAGTAGACAGGCGCTGATTGAGGCACCAGCTTTGAGGAGACTGCTCTAGATAGCCATCTGATTACATGGGGCAGCAGCTGTTTGTTTTCTCTGATTTCACCCGAGGGTGACTGGTGAGAAGGGCAGGAAGGCAATGAGAGGGGGACCAGACCCAGGCCATAGGCAGGCACAGGGACTTTGAAGACTGACTGACCACTTTGCAGAAGCTTTTCACCACCACGAAGGGAAAAGGCTCAGCTGAGTCCCAGGAGCCAAGTCTAGGATGCGAAGCTGAGCAAGTAGCTAAATGTTGGGTTAAACTGGGAGGACTGAGCAGGAGAGAAACTAGAGGAGGACCAATTGTCAGCAGAAGGACCATGAGAGGATGGGGCAGATTACAAATGATGGAGAGAGCGGACCCGGGGCAGCTCTGCCCTGGAGGATATGTGCTCCTGGCTTGGCAAACCCAAGGGGTGATGGTGAGCTGCCTGTGAGACCTGGCTAGTCAGCTCAGGCCATTAGAAAAACTCACCTCGCCACTAGCAGAACCAGCCTTCGTATAAGACCCCAATGAGAAATTTCCACTGGGCCCAGAGTCAGGAAATGGTGGACCTTTTCTAACTGGTTTGTTCCTGTCTGAAGCCAGACCTGGGGAATTGCTCAGGTATCCGTATTCACCATTGGCTGCTGGAAACCTTAGAGCCACATACGTGTTCCATGCAGAACATGTGCATGGTCTTGGAGGCATGTATGTTTGGTTTAGATTCAGTCCTGGATTCATCTTACGTTCCTACTCTGGTTTGTCTTTCTGACTTAACACTTAAAAATTGTTGAATCTTGCTTCTTAACTAAGAAATATGCTTTTAAATTTAATTTGTCTTCATTTTACAAATAACTTTTTATAATTACAAAATAGTATAATCTATGGTACAGTACAATCTATCATCAAATCTTTCTATATCTATGGTATACTAATGTATACTATGGCTATAGTATAATCTGTAATCAAATCTATAATCAGAATAGCACAATCCTCCTTATGCTGAATGGGAAGCAGACATATATAAGAAAAACTCATCTTTAATCCCACTACTATTAACATTTCAGAGCTCTGTGCCACTTTGGAGTCACCACTGGAATGGAAACGAGGTTTTGGCCTTTTCACCCAGTGTTCCACGAACTTAATGGTCCAGCTGCTCAGGCTGGGGATGACTTCTAGAGAAGGATTTCCTGTTGGAAATGTAATTGCATTTGGGAATAATTATAGAGGCTGTGACTATGTACAGACTGCCTCCCTTAATAACCAGGAAACCCAACAAGGTCTGAGCTAAAATCAGCTGGAAAATGGGTAGTTTTTAAAGTGACTATTAGTAGTCATTAACTGGTTACCTGCTGTTAGCCTGTTTCAATGAATTTTGAAGTTTTCAAACAAGTTTATGTGGACAAATAACCAGAGACCAGAATGGTAGCAAGGGTAAGAAAAAGAATATCAAGGAGCAATTTGATCTATTAAGCAGTTGTTGTGTTGTATCTCTTCATGCCCTGAAGAGGATGGGCATGAAAAAAAATGAATTCTTTAATTACAGCATGGTTTCATTAATTTAACTTTTTATTAGCCTATAATTTTGTAGTGCTTTGGAGCCTATAGAATGTCAGAGGAACCTTTTCTTGTATCCAATAATGAAGCTGTGTACTATACCATTAGTTTGTCTAGTCTTTTAACTCGTATTTACTGAGTATCAATTTCGTGGCTAGTCAAGGACCAAAGATGGCTTATTCCTGGTCCCTGCCTTCAAGGAGCTCCTGTTCTGATGAGGTGACAGCACACTGCATTGTAACTATGTTTTGCTTCTCCGAGGGCTTTGGAAGCACAGAGAAAGAACAAATTGAGGCAGCCTAGGGCAGTGGAGGGTGGAGCCTCCCAGGCAGAGAAGGACAGAGTGGGGTGAGCGGGGCTTTCAAGGTAGCAAACAGAGAACAGCACAGAGGTCACAGCTGGAAAGATCCTAGTTGGTCTGAGTTGCTCTGAGCGTGGCTGGAGGGTTGAATGGAAAAAGGTGGAGGGGCTAGCAGCCTCCTGCTGCTGCTCATCTCTGGGTTGCCTCCTCGCCTTGTTCCCACACATCAGTATCTCCTCCTCCCATTCAGGTTCTGCTGTTGTACTCCCTGCTATGGGCTCCTTTTCTGGGCTGGCTACAAGCTGTGACAGCATGGAAGGAATTCAGCAGTTGGTAAGTACTCAATTCACGTCAGCTATTTTCGTTATCCGTATGACTGGCTGCCATATTTCTCTAAAGTTGCAGTGGCTTGGATTTGTGTATCTCTTAGTACCCACAGAAGCCTTACAGCCAAAGGGAAGTAGTTCCACACTGGATAAAACTTTTTAAGTGCAATCCCCAGGAAGATCTCTTTGATTTTCCCCAAGATAGCCCCTTCACTCATGACACCTTTCCATGGGAAAACCTTGGCTCCGTCCCGGCCCAGTACTCAGCTCCCGGTGGACAAGAGGCCATTGAAGAGAGTGAACCACATGGCCAAGTTTCCCCTAGGTCCAGGCCGGGGTCCTGCTGCTGTGAGTTCTGAAATAGGACACAGTGTCACATCACCTCCCCCAAGCCATCCAGAAGAAGGTAGATGCCAAGGCAAGCATGTGAATGTGGAATCTTTGGGCTAGAAAGGCATTCCTTCAATTCTCCCTTTTGTGGGGAATTGCTGACATGCCTGGAATTGCCACACTGCAAACACACCAGGCCACGATATGCAAACCCACAACATTTATGCTTTGGAATGTCAGACCTTTGAGTTTAAAAACAGACTTTAAAGAGTTTGAGAACCTGGCAACTAATCAGTGCTCTCTGCTCAGAATGAAAGCACAGAATGGTTTGTTGTATCTCGATACACAGACGGCTATGGCTGGAGAAAATTATTTTTTCTCTATGGTACTCAAAACACCCATTTGTCTGATTTTTCCCCGTTTTGTAGTTTATTGCTTGGCATTTGGTTTGCATAGCCCAGTAGTGTAGTCAGTCTGCAAATCATTTTTTTTTAACATCTTTATTGGAATATAATTGCTTTACAATGTTGTGTTAGTTTCTGCTGTATAACAAAGTGAATCAGCTATATGTATACATATATCCCCATATCCTCTCCCTCTTGCATCTCCCTCCCACCCTCCCTATCCCAACCCTCTAGGTGGTCACAAAGCACCAAGCTGATCTCCCTGTGCTACGCGGCTGCTTCCCACTAGCTATCTATTTGACATTTGGTAGTGTATATATGTCAGTGCCACTCTCTCACTTCGTCTCAGCTTACCCTTCCCCCTCCCCCTCCCTGTGTCTTCAAGTCCACTCTCTATGTCTACGTCTTTATTCTGGTCCCGCCCCTAGGTTCTTCAGAACCATTTTTTTTTTTTTTATATTTCATATACATGTGTTAGCATATGGTATTTGTTTTTCTCTTTCTGACTTACTTCACTCTGTATGACAGACTCTAGGTCCATCCACCTCACCACAAATAACTCAATTTCATTTCTTTTTATGGCTGAGTAATATTCCATTGTATATAGGTGCCACATCTTCTTTATCCATTCATCTGTTGATGGACACTTAGGTTGCTTCCATGTCCTGTCTATTGTAAATAGTGCTGAAATGAACATTGTGGTACACGATTCTTTTTTTTTTTTAACATCTTAATTGCTTTAAAATGGTGTGTTAGTTTCTGCTTTATAATAAAGTGAATCAGCTATACATATACAGATATCCCCATATCTCTTCCCTCTTGCGTCTCCCTCCCACCTTCCCTATCCCACCCCTCAAGGTGGTCACAAAGCACCAAGCTGATCTCCCTGTGCTATAAGGCTGCTTCCCACTAGCTATCTATTTTATATAGTGTATCTATGTCCATGCCACTTTCTCACTTTGTCCCAGCTTACCCTTTCCCCTCCCTGTGTCCTCAAGTCAATTCTCTACATCTGCATCTTTATTCCTGTCCTGCCCTAGGTTCTTCAGAACCACTGTTTTTTTTAGATTCCATATACATGTGTTAGCATATGGTATTTGTTTTTCTCTTTCTAACTTATTTCACTCTGTATGACAGACTCTAGGTCCATTCACCTCACTAAAAATAACTCAATTTCATTTTTTCTTATGGCTGAGTAACATTCCATTTTATATAGGTGCCACATTTTCTTTATCCATTCATCTGTCGATGGACACTTAGGTTCCATGTCCTGGCTATTGTAAATAGAGGTGCAATGAATATTGTGGTACATGACTCTTCTTGAATTATGGTTTTCTCAGGGTATATGTCCAGTAGTGGGATTGCTGGGTCGTATGGTAGTTCTATTTTTAGATTTTTAAGGAACCTCCATACTGTTCTCCACAGTGGCTGTATCAATTTACATTCCCACCAACAGTGCAAGAGGGTTCCCTTTTCTCCACACCCTCTCCAGCATTTATAGTTGGTAGATTTTTTGAGGATGGCCATTCTGACTGATGTGAGGTGATACTGCATTGTAGCTTGGATTTGCATTTCTCTAATGATCAGTGATGTTGAGCATCCTTTCATGTGTTTGTTGGCAATCTGTATATCTTCCTTGGCGACATGTCTGTTTAGGTCTTCTGCCCAGTTTTGGATTGGGTTGTTTGTTTTTTTGAGATTGAGCTCCATGAACTGCTTGTATATTTTGGAGATTAATCCTCTGTCAGTTGCTTCATTTGCAAATATTTTCTCCCATCCTGAGGGTTGTCTTTTCGTCTTGTTTATGGTTTCCTTTGCTGTGCAAAAGCTTTTAAGTTTCATTAGGTCCCATTCATTTATTTTTGTTTTTACTTCCATTTCTCTAGGAGGTGGGTCAAAAAGAATCTTGCTGTGATTGATGTCATAGAGTATTCTGCCTGTGTTTTCCTCTAAGAGTTTGATAGTGTCTGGCCTTCCATTTAGGTCTTTAATCCATTTTGAGTTTATTTTTGTGTATGGTGTTAGGGAGTGTTCTAATTTCATTCTTTTACATGTAGCTGTCCAGTTTTCCCAGCACCACTTATTGAAGAGGCTGTCTGTTCTCCATTGTATATTCTTGCCTCCTTTATCAAAGATAAGGTGACCATATGTGTGTGGGTTTATCTCTGGGCTTCCTGTCCTGTTCCATTGATCTATATTTCTGTTTTTGTGCCAGTACCATACTGTCTTGATTACTGTAGCTTTGTAGTACAGTCTGAAGTCAGGGAGCCTGATTCCTCCAGTTCCGTTTTTCTTTCTCAAGGTTGTTTTGGCTATTCGGGGTCTTTTGTGTTTCCGTACAAATTGTGAAATTTTTTGTTCTAGTTCTGTGAAAAATGCCAGTCGTAGTTTGATAGGGATTGCATTGAATCTATAGATTGCTTTGGGTAGTATAATCATTTTCACAATGTTGATTCTTCCAATCTGAGAACATGGTGTATCTCCATCTGTCTGTATAATCTTTAATTTCTTTCATCAGTGTCTTATAGTTTTCTGCATACAGGTCTTTTGTCTCCTTAGGTAGGTTTATTCCTAGGTATTTTATTCTTTTTGTTGCAATGGTAAATGGGAGTGTTTCCTTAATTTCTCTTTCAGATTTATCATCATTAGTGTATAGGAATGCAAGAGATTTCTGTTCATTAACTTTGTATCCTGCTACTTTACCAGATTCATTGATTAGCTCCAGTAGTTTCCTGGTAGCATCTTTAGAATTCTCTATGTATAGTGTCATGTCATCTGCAAACAGTGACAGCTTTACTTCCCCTTTTCCGATTTGGATTCCTTTAATTTCTTTTTCTTCTTTGAAAAACTATGTTGAATAATAGTGGTGAGGGTGGGCAACCTTGTCTTTTTCCTGATCTCAGCAGAAATGGTTTCAGTTTTTCACCATTGAGAATGATGTTGGCTGTGGGTTTGTCACATGTAGCCTTTATTATGTTGAGGTAAGTTCCCTCTATGCCTACTTTCTGGAGTGTTTTTATCATAAATGGGTGTTGAATTTTCTCAAAGCTTTTTCTGCATCTATTGAGATTATCATATGGTTTTTATCCTTCAGTTTGATAATATGGTGAATCACATTGATTTATATGCATATATTGAAGAATCCTTGCATTCCTGGGATAAACCCCACTTGATCATGGTGTATGATCCTTTTAATGTGCTGCTGGATTCTGTTCACTAGTATTTTGTTGAGGATTTTTGCACCTATGTTCATCAGTGATATTGGCCTATAGTTTTCTTCTTTTGTAACATCTTTGTCTGGTTTTGGTATCAGGGTGATGGTGGCCTTGTAGAATGAGTTTGGGAGTGTTCCTCCCTCTGCTATACTTTGGAAGAGTTTGAGAAGGATAGGTGTTAGCTCTTCTCTAAATGTTTGATAGAATTCACCTGTGAAGCCATCTGTCCTGGGCTTTTGTTTGTTGGAAGATTTTTAATCACAGTCTCGATTTCAGTGCTTGTGATTGGTCTGTTTATATTTTCTATTTCTTCCTGGTTCAGCCTTGGAAGGTTGTGCATTTCTAAGAATTTGTCCATTTCTTCCAGGTTGTCCATTCTATTGGCATATAGTTACTTGTAGTAATCTCTCATGGTCCTTTGTATGTCTGCAGTGTCAGTTGTTACTTCTCCTTTTGCATTTCTAATTCTATTGGTTTGAGTCTTCTCCCTTTTTTACTTGATGAGTCTGGCTAATGGTTTATCAATTTTGTTTATCTTCTCAAAGAACCACCTTTTAGTTTGATTGATCTTTGCTATTGCTTCCTTCATTTCTTTTTCATTTATTTCTGATCTGATCTTTATGATTTCTTTCCTTCTGCAAACTTTGGGGTTTTTTTGTTCTTCGTTCTCTAATTGCTTTAGGTGTAAGGTTAGGTTGTTTATTTGAGATTTTTCTTGTTTCTTGAGGTAGGTTTGTATTGCTATAAACTTCCCTCTCAGAATTGCTTTTGCTGCATCCCATAGGTTTTGGGCCACCGTGTTTCCATTGTCATTTGTTTCTAGATATTTTTTTATTTCCTCTATGATTTCTTCAGTGATCTCTTGGTTATTTAGTGGCATATTGTTTAGCCTCCATGTGTTTGTATTTTTTACAGTTTTTTTCCTGTAATTGATATCTAGTCTCATAGCATTGTGGTTGGAAAAAATACTTGATACAATTTCAATTTTCTTAGATTTACCAAGGCTTTATTTGTGACCCAAGATATGATCTGTCCTGGGGAATGTTCCATGAGCACTTGAGAAGAAAGTGTATTCTGTTGTTTTTGGATGTTAAGTCCTGTAAATATCAATTAAGTCCATCTTGTTTCATGGATCATTCAAAGCTTGTGTTTCCTTATATATTTTCATTTTGGTTGATATGTCCGTTGGTGAAAGTGGGGTGTTTAAGTCCCCTACTATTATTGTGTTACTGTTGATTTCCCCTTTTATGGCTGTTAGCCTTTGCCTTATGTACTGAGGTGCTCCTATGTTGGGTGCATAAATATTTACAATTGTTATATCTTCTTCTTGGATTGATCCCTTGATCATTATGTAGTGTCCTTCTTTGTCTCTTGTAATAGTCTTTGTTTTAAAGTCTATTTTGTCTTATTTGAGAATTGCTACTCCAGCTTTCTTTTGGTTTCCATTTGCATGGAATATCTTTTTCCATCCCCTCACCTTCAGTCTGTATGTGTCCTTAGGTCTGATATGAGTCTCTTGTAGACAGCTTATATATGGGTCTTGTTTTTGTATACATTCAGCCAGTGTATGTCTTTTGGTTGGAGCATTTAATCCATTTACATTTAAGGTAATTAGCAACATGTATATTCCTATTACCATTTTCTTAATTGTTTTGGGTTTGTTAATGTACGTCTTTTCCTTCTCTTGTGTTTCCTGCCAGAGAAGTTCCTTTAGCTTTTGTTGTAAAGCTGGTTTGGTAGTGCTGAATTCTCTTAGCTTTTGCTTGTCTATAAAGCTTTTAATTTCTCCATTGAATCTGATTGAGATCCTTGCTGGGTAGAGTAATCTTGGTTGTAGGTTTTCCCCTTTCATCACTTTAAATATATCCTGCCACTCCCTTCTGGCTTGCAGAGTTTCTGCTGAAAGATCAGCTGTTAACCTTATGGGGATTCCCTTGTTTATTATTTGTTGTTTTGCTCTTGCTGCTTTTAATATGTTTTCTTTGTATTTAATTTTTGGTAGTTTGATTAATATGTGTCTTGGCATGTTTCTCCTTGGCTTTATCCTGTATGGGACTCTCTGCACTTCCTGGACTTGATTGACTATTTCCTTTTCCATATTAGGGAAGTTTTCAACTATAATCTCTTCAAATATTTTCTCAGTCCCTTTCTTTTTCTCCTCTTCTTCTGGGACCCCTATAATTTGAATGTTGGTGTGTTTAATATTGTCCCAGAGGTCTCTGAGACTGTCCTCAATTCTTTTCATTCTTTTTTCTTTTTTCTGCTCTGCGGTAGTTATTTCCACTATTTTACCTTCCAGGTCACTTATCGAGGTCACGTTCTTCTGCCTCAGTTATTCTGCTATTGATTCCTTCTAGAGAATTTTTAATTTCATTTATTGTGCTGTTCATCACCGCTTGTTTGCTCTTTAGTTCTTCTAGGTCCTCGTTAAACATTTCTTGTATTTTCTCCATTCTGTTTCCAAAATTTTGGATCATCTTTACTATCATTACTCTGAATTATTTTCAGGTAGACTGCCTATTTCCTCTTCATTTGTTTGGTCTGGTGGGTTTTTACCTTGCTCCTTCATCTCTGTCTTCTCATTTTGCGTAACTTACTGTGTTTGGGGTCTCCTTTTCTTAGGCTGCAGGTTCGTAGTTCCCGTTGTTTTTGGTGTCTGCCCCCAGTGGGTAAGGTTGGTTCAGTGGGTTGTGTAGGCTTCCTGGTGGAGGGGACTGGTGCCTGTGTTCTGGTGGATGAGGCTGGATCTTGTCTTTCTGGTGGACAGGACCACCTCCGGTGGTGTGTTTTGCGGTGTCTGTGAACTTAGTATGATTTTAGGCAGCCTCTCTGCTAATGGGTGGGGTTGTGTTCCTGTCTTTCTAGTTGTTCGGCATAGAGTGTCCAGCCCTGGAGCTTGCTGGTCATTGAGTGGAGCTGGGTCTTCGCGTTGAGAACGGAGATCTCTGGGAGAGCTCTCGCCAATTGATATCACATGGGGCTGGGAGGTCTCTGGTGGTCCAATGTCCTGAACTCGGCTTTCCTACCTCAGAGGCTCAGGCCTGACACCCAGCCAGAGCACCAAGATGCTGTCAGTCACACCGCAGTGAATGTGGCGGTCTCCATGATGAAGTCAGATTATGAGGGTCTACAATAGCTGTTCAGCTAAAACAGGCTGACTTGGGAGCAGTTTGTCTACCAGGCTGTCTCCAGCAGCCTGTGGCTAAAAGAGTAGGTCTCTGCATGTGCTGCAGAATCTTGAACGTTTATATAGAGGTCTTAATTGGGTTCAGTACAGATGGTCTCAAGAACACCTTACTGTCTCAAGGTGGTGTGCTTGAAACACCTCCTAAGCCTGAGGGTCTACGAGCTGCAGGAAGACCGAGACCGCCCACAAGCCGTGATTCTCGCCATGAACCCTGCTGCTGCAGCAGTGGAATCTGGCTTGCCCCGCGGCTCTGTAGGGAGCTTTCAGGGAAGTTTTCTCTCTGTGATGATGAGATTCATGCTACCTGAGTTGCCCAAAGCCACAGAGCGCTTAAATGTTGGGGCTGGGGAACAAGCCCAGCAAATCTGGCTCCAGGGTCTGTGTTACCGCACCCTAAACGTCTCACCCCCGTGAGGCGCCTCCGCAAACTCGCTCTGCCGCAGGAAGAGTCCTGCAAATCATTCTGTAAAAATTGGTGATGCTGGTATGTTCAGAACAACACCCGCTGGGGTTTGACGACCACAAGATCAGGTCTTCATTATCTTATGGTCAACTGATGGGCTGTCATTGATTGACAGATCCAGGGTCTGGATTCTGTCCCTTGGTTTCCTCGTTTCTGTCTGAGCAAAGTGCAGGGGCCTCAGCACTTTAATTAGCAACTTGGATTTACTCTGTGTATTTGTTCCAGTCCATGGAGATTCTGTCCTGACTTGTCCTCTCAGATCAATTTATTCCACAGTCAAGGAGTATTTATTGAACTGCTACTCTGTGCGGGACCTTAAGGGTGTGGAGAGACCAGATTACCATGGCTGATCTCAGGTCATTCACACTGGGTAGGATGGACAGGATTCTGAGCTGCACAGACGTGTAGACAGAGGGAGGGCAGCCAGGCCAGTGATGGACAGCCACCACAGCGTGGGTAGGGAGAGAGGTTGACAGGGAGACTTGGTAATACTTTCCTTTTAGAAAATGGACCATTTTCTGTTTAAAATCCAGACAATATTGTTTCAGGCCCTTGAAGTTCCATTGTCTTCTACATGTATGACCAGGAAGGAGTCAGACACATTACACTTAGCACCCTTCTGGCAGAGTGGAGAAAACTTTGCATATCACCAAATTCCACTAAGTGGCCTTTATCAACTCATTCGATCTCCCTGGGCCTCGATTTTTTCCTTCTGTAAAATGGGGATCATCTATATTGTTGTCAGGATCCAGTATAACACCATATATGTGAAAATTATATTCAGAAAAGCCTTGTCTTATGACCAAATAGGTAAGACACCTTGCCTATGTATTACCGATTTTCTAATCTCTGTAAATGTTAAGATTCATGAAATACAGATTTTATTTTAAAGAATTGCCTCATTCATAATAATTGTTACCCATTTCCTCAAACAATGGATACAAGGTATAATGACTACCATTTTGGAGGAGAAGGCTCTTTGGGTTTTATTGATGTTAAAAAGAGCACCCCATACTCTGAAGTGTTAGGAAACCTTGAAGAAGAAGTGGGAGGTGGTGTTCAATGCCAGTCTCTGTTTTCTGCTCTGTCTGGCTCGTGAGCCTATAAATGATGCACCACTCTCAAAGCCCCATCAACTTGGAAAATGACCAAGCAGCGTCAGCTCAGCAATAGTCATCCATATTGTGCTTTTGAACCCTGCTGCTCTAACTGGAAGGAAATAAGGCACAGAGGGAAAATTGGCTTTTCTCAGCTGCCATCTGTCCGGGTTACCTCTGCAATGTCAGGAGGTGGAGACCTGTACAGGCAGCCCCAGGTGAGAGAGGCCTGGGTCAGTGGACCTCCTTGGGAGCATGACCCTGGCTGTAGCCCCATTTTCCTTATTCCTGTTTCCTTATGGATTGTCATTCAGGATTTGAATTTCCAAAACATTCCTTTTACAATTCCGAATGATCTCCTGATACTTGTGTTGACCGTCTCATCCCAGGGTGGCAGACTGGACCTTCTGCTTGCTTGTTGGTTTCTGGCACTGACCCGAATGTTTCTGGTTCTCATGTCCGCCCAGCCCAAACCATAGCAAGTTCAGCTTCAACCATCCTTGTCTAGAATCTTGGACAGTTCATCCACTAACAGGGATAGAGCTGTCATGCTTTAGACTATGATATTCATCTCCCAAGATGTAAATTCTCTCTGTTGCATATCATCTTATATTGCAACCTAAGGCATGACATTTAGCCTCTCTGAATCCCAGTGTCCTAGTCTGTGGAGGGATACTGTATCAGTGTAGACCCTCCAGGAAAGGGATGCCAACATGTAGTTAGAAGTGCAGGAGCTTACCTGTGAAGGCTGAATGGGGGGAGCCTGCGGAGCCTTCAGACTTCTATGGTGTGGGCAGGGAAAGCTGTCAGGCCATCATGCAGGCCTGATGCATGTGAAAGGAGAGCGGAGGAAGGGAGATAAAGTGGGAAGAGCTTGAGACAGTGGTGCAGCTCCTGGAAAGTCTTAGCCAGCCGAATGGAGAGCTGCAGTGCAGAGATTTCCTGTAAAGGAGTCCCATGTTGGGGCAGAACTGGCCAGGCCATGGCATCGCCTCTAAGCTCACTCATCCACTGGGGACTTTTACTAGTGATAATCTCCAGCCCATAGTCAATTCATCATTGTGAACTAAAACTATTAATGTTTCAAATCAAATATTCATTGAAAACCTACTCTCCATAAAGCACCAAGCTGAGTGATGTCACGAGGCATTTGCAGATTGACTCAGTGTGTCCTGCAGAGAGAGAGATAATAAAATTAAAATGAAATTTTTTTTTGGAGTGACAAGGTAGGGGAAGATGCCAAGAACGGGTGAGCCTCAGGTTAGATGAACTGGTCCAGGTATAGGCCTGGTCCCAGAAAGATAGAAGTAGAAGTTCAAATTTGGGCATTCAAAGGGGCGTTGGAGACGTAGGCTTGATTTGGGTCAGTGCTGAGGCCAAGGCAGGAAGACCTAAGAAATCACAGGCTGGGAACACCTCAGTGCTTATAATTCATTGGGAATGGAAGCAGAAGATAGCTGGGCGCCCAGCTCTCTGTGAAATCCGCTGCCAAAAGGTCAAGGTCCAGCCAGTTGGTCTGGGGTTCTGAGAGGCTTCTAGGCAGGAGTAGAAAGATGCATGTCATGTAGACTGAACTAATACATCTGAGCATGGAGGAAGCCTGCAGTGGCTGAGCAAGATGCTGGCATCCACCTGCTGGGGGGATGGGCACATGGTCCACTGCCTCATCGGTGTTGTCTCTGCTGTGAAGCTGAGCTACGTCTGACTTGGGCAATGAACACAGTATTTTCCAAGTTTTCTTCTCTGGAGTGCCACAACTTGGAAGCTAGAGCTGACTTTTTCTATAGTGTCAGCTGTGGTTTCCATGCTGTTAGAGAATCGTTTCCTGGTAGAGGACTTTACCCCTGGATGGCTAGTTGGTTCCATGCGTTGCCTATTCAATGGTCACATGTGGCTAAAACTCCCACTCAGTCACCTCTGTCAATCCCAGGGAACCATCAAGTACGCGGGCGTAGAAACGAGGTGGAGGCTGTTGTTTGTGTTGTTTGTTGCTCGGAGAGAGATGCCTGCGTGTGGCATGTGAGTGAGAAGTGAAGAATGTGCATGGGTTTACCTGGAACACACTTCCTCCCCCCACCATGACTCTATCTGTCTGAGGATATGAGGGTGGCCCACAAAGTTCCAGGGGTTACAGAAAGCACTGTGCATTTGTAGACGTGCTGATGATTGACAGTGGAAGGAGCACGGAGGAAATAGCAGGGCTTGGAGAGAGGTGGGCCCCAGTGAGCAGAGCTGGATGGTCTTTGCGCAGCCCATGAGGCACCTGGGCCTGATCCCGGAAGATGTCGAAAGCTATGGGAAGGTTTGGAGCAGGCAGTCGGTACAGTCAGATTTGCTTCTAGAAAGATCTCTTTGGCAGAAATGCAGAAGGGTCAAGGGTTGGAGTGGAGAACTGTTAGGAGGTGTCAGCAGTAGTCCAGGTGAGAAAATGATGGAGACTGCTACTAAGCTGGCGTCATTGCATGGGAGGAAAGTGCACGGCTTGGAAAGAGCAAAGAACAAAGTGCAGTGAAAACAAGAATGCACACCACAGTCTGTGGGCGACTCAGAGAACAAAGCCAGCAAGGAGTCCACAGGAAGCAGCTCCAGCTTCCCAGGCAAGATCCAGAAGGGCCTCTCTGGAAGGGCCAACGCCTCTTGCAACAGTGATCTTCTGCTGGCCTTAAAGATTTTTCCCAACCTGATGTCCACTCCCAACCAACATCGACAGGTGTCCGGCAGGAGAATGATGTGATAGAACGAGTGCTCTCTGATCAGTCAGTGCATATAAGCTAGTCTAGATGAAGCCCCTGGAACTGGGTGATGTGGTTGATTCCATCAGACAATCACGTCCGTTGATACTTTGATATCCAAGAATATTTTGGCGCCGCCTTGCTCCTTTCCTCTTCCTTTGGCACTGGCATTACACCTGGTCATTCAGGCAGTATAGTAGCACCTGGGCTCAGGTTTTGGCATCTGGAAGACCAGGATAAATTACTTTTTTTCTAGTCTCAGCTTTCATCTTCGAAGACTGAATAATAACAGTGCCGGGCTGTCATGAATTTCAAATGAGTAGGGGTCCCAGCACAGTGCCTGCCTTGCAATAAACCTCCACAAGCGTTAGCCAATATGAGTATTATTACATGTCCCTTTGCCTTGGAGTGTTTGGGTCTCTTCACGCTCTCCCAGCCCCCCGGGGTGTCCGCATTTCGAGGAGCTGCTTCAGTGCCCAGTCTCACGGTGGTGGGTCTCTGACCAGAACTGCAGCCACCCCGCCGTCCCTTAGCCCGCCCTCCCTCACCTGCCCTCCCCCGCCCCTTTCTCCTCCACATCCTTCCAGAGTGTCTGGAACAATGGGGGAAACCTGTGTGATTACAGTCAAAAGTCTCTCCGGGAAGCTCCAGCCCTTTCAGGGTAATTTGGCATGATTTTATGGAAGTGAGCCTTGGGGAAAATTCAAATGTCAAGCATAATTTGATACTTGAAACATGAAAGAAAAAGCCTTCTGATTTCTTTTCATCGACATTTCCACGCTCCACACTGCTCGGTTTTCCCCGTCCTCTCTCAGGGGTCATTACTCCGCAGTGGGGGCCAGAGGTGAAACAGCAGTAGCAGGTGGCAGTCTTTTAACCCTCCCTCCCCGCGAGTCCAGCACGGCCACTCAGTCTCATTCACTTACCCAGGCATCTCTGCCAACCCCGTTTTCTGAGTGCTGTCAAGGCAGGATGCTTTAATGAGCACTGAGATCTCAGCTTAAAGATCAGCAATTATGTATACACAGTAGATGATGAGCTAAAGTTCTCTTACATGTTATCTCTATGTCTGTCTTAATCAAAAGAACACAAAACAGAGGGAACTTCTATCTTCTTTCAGGCTAAAGATGGTGCATTTCCAGAAGGCTTCTTCCCCACCCTTCCCCCTGCCAGATGAGGTTGGACTACCCAACTGGTCAGACCCTGAAGTGGGATTCCAGCTCCACCATTTACTAGTTGTGTGTCTGGCGAGTTCCCTCACTATCCAGGGATGAGTGACAGCGCACCTGAGCTGAAACATTGCCTGGTGCCCAGCACCGACCTTGCAAGCAAATAAGGAATTTGGCTGCTACTTCCGGTCCACTTCCAAATCTCACGTGAAGTGTTTGCTGTGGTCACACTAACACAGAGCTGTGCAGGGAAGTGGATTCTGGGAAATATAATCCCATCTTAGCTGACGTGATACAGAACAAATCCAGTACAAGGACTCTAAAAAGTATATGTCAAGTGCTTAGCCCATACGGACACAGTCACCATGAGTCATCATTCCTCTCCCTTTCCCTCTTTTATCAGCCCTTGCTCAGCTGAGTCCTTGTACCTGCCCAAGGGGGTAGCACATGGGAGAGATAAGGATCCAGTATAAGAATCCTGTGTATGTGTGTGCGTGTTGGGCAGGGGCAGCGATGGGTGCATGCCATTCTGAGACCAAAGAATATAGATTGGGGAGAACCGGTTTTGGACATTCTGCGCTTTCTGGTTTTTTTGTTTTTTTTAAGTGTGGATGATGGGAAGTTTTCCCTAGTTTATTGCTCAGACATAAGCAGTGTCTGCCCCAGGCAGGGAAAAGGTAGCCTCTGAGAGAGCTGATACCACCGCTGTCCACCTTGTTTCTCTTGTCTCTTATTTTCATGGGGTTCATGGATAGAACATGATCTGCTCAAGCAAACTGGGCTTTCCGGTTTTTATTAAGCAACTGTTTTTTTTTCATTAAGGATAATTTTGTTATCTAAAATATGATGGGGATTTCTCTTTGGAGCAATAAGTCACCTTAAACATTGCGGTGCTCAGTTACAGGGAATTTAATTCCTGTAGGAAGCCTTGGAGACCATCTCATTATCCTAATCTTTCGGGGGTTCCTGGGGGTTCCTGATGCCCAGCTATAAACATGAGGAGTTTGTTTTTCAGTAACTGCCTCCCAGGCTGGGATGTGTGAGTGGATTCCAGCTTGTACACAGTGAGACAGACACCAATTAGCATGACCGTTTTCTGGGTCTAGAGGGACAACACAATATCTGCTGTGAAGGTCTCCTTGGATGTTATCCTGGGTTATCCTGAGTCTTCTTGGACATTCTTCCTCTGGATCCATTTGGTTGATCTGGGTCCAAATCTGTCTACTGTTTTTTAAGTTTATTGAATTATAGTTGATTTACAATGTTGTGTTAATTTCTTCTGTACAGCAAAGTGACTCAGTTATATATATAACTTCTTTTCATATTCTTTTCCATTATGGTTTATCACAGGATATTGAATATAGTTCCCTGTGCTGTACAGTAGAACCTTGTTGTTTATCCATCCAGTATATCAAATCTGTCTATTTTTGAATCTATCGCCTGATGAAGGGAAGTTATACTGCTGTTGATTACAGGACAGACAAGCAACACATATAAGTTGACCAGCTTTCCAAAGACCTTGCTTGACTTGGTTTTATAGTTTTGGCAAAGTAAGAATTTTTCCATTGACACATTTCAAGATCATTTCCTCACATGTTGCCCATATGTTGGTGTGGTCAGTTACTGTGGTCACTATTTCCCTAGCCAATAAGGGCACATGGATGGTGAGATATCTCATTGATTGGGCTTGCACCATTTGATGTCATCACAGGTGGGCAAAAACAGTAGGAACGGACAAAGCTCTAGTTATGGCACAAAAAGCGGTCAGAGTCCTTCCTGCAATGGTATGAACTTTCTTATTTCTAGAGCAGTGATTCTCAAAGGGTCATCTCTAGACCAGCAACATCAGCATCATCCAGAAACTTGTTAGAAATGCAAATTCTTGGGCTCCATCCTGGACCTACTGAATCAGAATCTCTGGGACCCAGAGATTTTAACAAGCCCTCCAGGTGATTCTGATGGCAGCTTAAGTCTGAGAAACACTGCTCTAGAGCTGGGAATGGACTCATTTCCTTGACAGCTGAACATTTTCTTAGTCTGCAGGACAGGTTCTTGTATGTTAGAAGAACCTGCAACACTCAGACAAGAGATATAGCTTTTCTTTCTGACACATTGTCCAAATCCTTAACTCTTACAGATAAAAACTTTGAGAGTAAAAAAAGATGTGGGTGGGAGGAGCTGCCCAAGGTCACACGGTTAGCTGCAGAAATCGGGAATGGCTTTTAGTTCTCTGGATTCCCACTTCAGTGTACCTTCCATTCTAGGCACTCAAGAAGATGCTGGGAGGATGGACGGATGGCTGATTAGGGAGGCTTGTTGGTAATAGTGCATTGTGTTGGGATTCGGATCTCTTTCAAATTCTCTCATTCTCTAGGTATGGCTAAGGGAGAATCATGGCACCCCACTCCCATGCCTCAGTTTTCTCATCTGAAATATGGGAACAACAATCCACGTGCTGCCTTCCTCAAATGAGGTATGAAAAGATGCAAACTGTATCTTTGTGAGATGCAAACCGTATTGTGGAATCTGTCCAGGAAGCAGCAGTAGCAACAGTAGCAGCAGCCACTGCTACCTTTCTACAGGCATCCAGTGTCCGGGCTGCCTTGCTCTGGCAGACAGGAGGGAGCTCTCACCACGTGGAAAATGACTATCCTTTCCTTTCATTGACTAATTCACATGACAGTCTTTCCCATTCTGGTTCCAGCTCTATCAAAAGCAGTGAAACAACCACTTATGTGATAATCATTTTATCACTCGGCTGCCATTGTAAATAAGGGATGGAGGCCCCTGTGCAGAGCCATCTTTACAACAGCTCCATCTAAATGCAAATGTAGATTCCCTGCCAAACAGAGAGGTGAAAGCTTTCCTATTAGCAGGCAGGAGATAGGAGAGTTAATTTAATGCTAAAACATTCCCGAGCAAGGAGAGCAATTTCTCCCGTTGAGCAGTGGCCTCATTTTCTCTCCATGACCACCGTGCCCATAATATGATAATTTTTACCTTTTTAAACTTTGCTGAAGGGAAAAGGACAGTCATCTATCTTTGGAAATGGCTCCTTCTGCATTCATTTTATCCACAAAAATGCAGATGTTTGTCTATTTGGTGAATGAATGGCCTGGAAGAAGCTAAAAGATAAAGATGACTTCAGTGCTGTGATGTGCAGGGATTCAATGTCTGCACTTGACTCCATAAACTCCCCACAGGCAGGCTTGCTCTGTGGTGGTATTTGCCCAGCCCAGACTAATTGACTTGTTTTCTTCCTCCCTGTGGCCAGTCTTCCTGGGCTGAGAGAAGAGGAATTGAGGAGGAGAAGGGAAGAAAAAGAATATGGACAACTGAGTCCATTCATGTTGCAGCTATTTGAGCAGTGGAATGTGAGGACTTCAAACGGGTCCTTCTTCCTTGAGGAGCATCTTGGGTCAGATGCCTTTAAGCTGTGTGGCCTTGAGCACTCACTCAGCCTTGCTGAGGCTTCTCATCAGTGTAGGGATTGGAGATAATCCAGGTATGTCCCTGGAGAGAGCGAGAAGGCAGTGACAGCTTTCTGAGCCCATTTCACAAACAGCCATGGCCTGCTTCGCTGCGTGACCCTCACAACCCCCGGCAACCTTGGGAGAAGGTGGTGTTAGGCCCATTTTACAGATAAAGAAATAGGCTCAAGTGCTTCTCCTGCCCAAGGCAGCATGCCTAGTGGAGAAGCTACAGTTGACCTTCATGACTCATTGATTCCACACTTGTGAATTGGCTTACTTGCTAAGATTTATCTGTAATCATCAAATCAACACTCGCTCTTTCACAGGCATTTGTCGACGTGCATAGACCTGAGAAAAATTTGAGTTGCCCGACACATACGTTCCCGGCTGAGGTCGATCAAAGCAACACGCTTTTTGCCCAGCTCAGACTGTCCACAAGGGTCCCTTTTGTAGTCTGTTTAGTGCCACGTTTCTCACATTTCTGTGATTTTGGTTGGCAATTTTGCTGTTTCGAATGGCCCCCAAGCATACTGCTGAAGAGCTGTCTGGTGTTCCCAAGTGCAAGGAGGCTGGGATGTATCTTATGGAGAAAATACGTGTGTTAGATAGTTCTTGTTCAGGCAGAGTTACAGTGCTGTTGTTGGCTGGGAATTCAATGTTAATGAATCCACTACATATTAAATAAGGTGTCTTTAAACAGAAACATAGATAAAACAAGGTTATGTATTGATTGGTTGATGAAAATATATTTCTCCCAGGAACAATGATTCAGTATTCGCTAATTCGGTATTTGCGGTGACTTTATAGAACATGATTACAGTGAATCACGAGTAGTGACTGTACATTGAATCAATGCTGTTTGCCTCTCCTGACATCCCTGAAGGGGTGAGAGACTGTCAGAGGGGTCTGACCCTGCCCCATGGCACCCTCACCCCAGCCAGTGTTCCCTTCTCCTTGTTAGGATCAAATCTGCCCAAGTCCTAGGTCAGCTCTAGCTGTACATGGGATGCAAGTGAAGATTTGCTGCTTCAAGAGGCAAGTAACCTGTATGCTTATCAGCTGGGTATCTTGGGTGAATTATGTGCTCTGCTTCTTCTTCTATAGGGTGGAGTTCTTAATAGTATTTGGAAGAGTCGTTTAGGGAGTTGGTGAGATTAGCATACCTACAGGGCTTAGCACAGTACCTCAATCATCATAAAATTTAATGACTGTTAATACACCTAATAGGATCTTGAGTTGGAGTTATTTTTGTGATGCTGCTGTTCTAAGCCTTCCCTGGCTGGTTATTCTGGGTCTTGTCTGAGCCTCCCTTTTACTCTCTGCCTATCTTTTCTGCTGCTGGTTTCTTTCCAATGGCCTCTCCTGGCTTCTCTGTTCCTGGACCTTACAAGCCCTGGGTCCTCTCTGTAGTGCGCAGGATCCACTGGCTTTCTGTGGGGGAAGCAGGGGCTATGGGCTCACTCCAGTCAGACTCTACCTTCATTCTGCAGTTGAGGGCACAGAGGGATGTGGGTTTGAAGCCACTTAACAGATTCAATCACTGCTCCTCCCCAACCACAAGCTTTGCTTGGTCCAGCCCCATTGAACAGGAGCTGCTGCAGGTATTACTCCCACTGAGAGGAGAGTGATGAAGCCCACGTCAGGGGGCAAGCAGGAGCTTAAATGATACTAGTGTGTATGTATGTATGTATGTATGTATGTATCAGGGAGGAATTACTGTGACCGACATACAAGAAATGCCACCCTTAAATAAATCTAAATAAAACTCCATGGCCTCAACTAGCTGAGGTCATTAAGAAGTCTGATATTTAGGGTGTCTCCTCATCGGACATAGTCCCGTCAAAACAAGGGTGGGATGCTTGCAATAACTTGGAAGTTAGGTACTAGTACCATCCTATATTACAGATGAATAGAGTAGCTTGAGAGTTGAGACATACCCCAAATCAGGTAAGCAACTTTGGTAAGGAGACTGGCAATTCAAATTGAGACAGTCTGAGTCCAAACCCAGTTTTCCCAGGTACTGAGCCTTTATAAGAGGTGTTGGGGGGATAAGTCAGGCATAGATTCTGCCCTCAACAGTTTGCCAGTCTGCTAGAACCTTACATTCAATTCCATTTTAGTGTATTTTTTAAGACCATGGGTTGCCTGGGATTGCTCTTCGGAATGGGCCACCCCATTCACAGAATACCTATGCTTCCACTGTGTGACACTTCCCTCCTGGCCGTGGCACATCAAACCAGGGGGAAAGTGATTGGAGGGGAGGTCACTGGAGTCTATCTCTTGGGAGAGTGAGTGTTGTGAGCAGAGTCAAGAAAAACCAGAATTGGACTTCCCTGATGGCGCAGTGGTTAAGAATCCGCCTGCCAATGCAGGGGACATGGGTTTGAACCCTGGTCCTGGAAGATCCCACATGCTGTGGAGCAACTAAGCCCATATGGCACAACTACTGAAGCCTGCACTCCTAGAGCCTGTGCTCTGCAACAAGAGAAGCCACTGCAATGAGAAGCCTGCACACTGCAACGAACGGTAACCCCCGCTCGCCGTAACTAGAGAAAGTCTGTGCGCAGCAATGAAGACCCAATACAACCATAAATAAATAAATAAGAAAGAAAGAAAGAAAGGAAAGAAGGAAGGAAGGTAGGAAGGAAGGAAGAAAAAGAGAGGGAAAGAGAGAAAGAAAGAAAGAAAGGAAAGGAAGGAGGGAAGGAAGGAAGGAAGAAAGAAAAGAAAGGAAGGAAGGAAGGAAAGGAAAGAAGGAAAGAGAGAGAGAGGAGAGAGAGAGAGAGAGAGAAAGAAAGAAAGAAAGAAAGAAAGAAAGAAAGAAAGAAAGAAAGAAAGAAAGAAAGAAAGAAAAGAAGAGAAGAGAAGAGAAGAGAAGAGAAGAGAAGAGAAGAGAAGAGAAGAGAAGGGAAAAAAAGAAAAGAAAAGAAAAGAAAGACCAGGATCCCAGAACAAAGACCTATCAGCTCTCCTTGCTGAAAACCTGAGAGCAGCCCTGGTTTCCTATCTTTCTATTGGGTTGGTTGTTCAGATTTTCACTGGAATCTCTGAAATGCCTCAGTATCATCATCATCATCATCATCATCATCATCATCACCTACTTAAGCTCGCTCAAGTTGTTTTCTCTGGCTGCAATCAGAGCGAGTTTAAGAAGTACCCAGATCCATTCTTTAACCCAGTTCACCACTGTGCCTGAGGACCTTGGCTCTGCTGAGTGTCAACCAGACACAGAAAATAGACTCCGGAATCCCTACCAATCAAAGCTCCCAGTACCCCGAACCCAGGCCTTGTTGGGGGTCAGCGCTTTGGCTATTTCTTAGTTTAGAATCTGTCAAAACGTGTCAAAATAATCAGTGAGGTTAAATGTCTGAATCCAAGTGACCGTTCAAAGACAACTGTTATTCTGTAGAGCCTGCGATGTAGACATATGCAGAACTGGTGAGAATCAAAAGGAAGGGCCCACATCATAAGTTATGATGAAATGACAGGAGTTGAGAAAGAAACAAAAATCGTGCAAGTCAGTTTCACGGAATACAGCACTGCCCTAGAAGGGCAGTGGGGTCTTTATTCAATGGAGTTGGTTGGTTGTCATCTGTAAAGTTTTGTGAAACTGACATTTTGGAGCCACCTAGCTTCATAAATACCTTGTTTTAGTTAAACCAATAGAAATGAAATGTGTTTCCTTCCCGCATACTAGTTGATTTCTCCTTTTTTAAGCTTTCAGCCTTCAAATCCTGTTCTTTCTGACTCCGAAACCCATGAATTCATTTACCATGCCTGTGGTCTTCAAACTTTAGAATGCCTAAGAGTCACCCAAGGAGCCTCAAACGTTTCTGATTTTGGGCCCTATTGCTCAGAGCGTCAGTCAGAGGATCTGGGAGAGGCACCCAGGAATCAGCATTTTTGGTTGACACAAGGACTGCAATTTGAGGGATATTTCAGTACCCTAGATTGCCCTCAGAAAGGTAGCACTTCCGAAAAAAGGGGATTATGTGCTAGCCTAATGCACTCAGAAACCTTTTACAAATTGGGAGAGGAAATGATACCAAGACCCGTTTTCCTTAAGACAAGGGTTGATTTTGCTTTTCGTTCCCTTTATGAAGATCAGAACTCCCTTTTCCCCTGCCATTTTCTATGGGATTATGACTTTTTTTTTTTTGCCAAAGATTATCACTTCAAATAAAAGATAAGTATTTCCAGTCCTGCTACAAAAATGTATGAGTGGGATGAAGATGGTCCCCAAGGCACAGTCAGTGAGGAACGACAGGATCCTATTAGCACATCCTGCTTTTATTTATCTGAGCAGTTTCCAACCTATTTTAAAGTCTTTCACACTTTCCATAGAGAAACAGTATATTATTTCTAGTAAGAACTGAAAGCTGGGGATTCGGGCCACATGTAAGCTACCTCTAGAGATACTTGGAGTTTTTCTACTTGCCTAGAGCCTGCTCTGTTCTCCAACCCACTTTCCTTGAAGGGATCAACCACTGAACAGGGCAGGAAATGTGATTTAAAGTGCCATTGATTCTCTTGGCCTAGCTCTTTTTATTTTTCCGGTCTGTGCCTAGAAAAAAAAAAACAAAAAAAACACCAGGGAGTCAGGAGTTGGATAGGTTTATCTGAAAGAGATGCCAAGGGTGAGGCAATATAACAAATTAAAGAGATAAAGACAGACTTCAACAATATAGATGACTTACAGTAGCTGTTCCCTTTTGGATGTCTTTGCTCCAATTAATACTTTCTACAGCCTTAAGGTAAGATTATAAAGTAGGTAATAAGATCCTTTAAATCCTACTGTTTTGAAAGAATTCTTATTGTCTAATTCCCTTGGCTTTTCTGTAATGCTTTCAAGAGGTTTCAAAGCCAAAGTTCCAGAAATGTAGGGCTTTCTCCCCTTCAGCCTGGGAGATAAGTAAAAATAATTGATTCTTCAGGGCCCTTAATTTGTCGGGATTGCAAGCTGAATCCTCAAAAGATCTCAGTCCATTTGCTATATAAACGTTTCCGGGATGAAAAAGCTGAAGTCAGAGTAAGATTTGAGTCAGGTGGAAAAGAGTCTTAGGATTATGTGTGTGTCTATACTCAAAATTTTAAATGGTCCTTGGACATGTTAATAAAATTTTATATATATATATATATATATATATATATATATATATATAAAGAGTTCCAAGCACTACTACTCTGGGATGCTGGGAAGGCCATTTAATACTCTGGCCTTCTTTTCCTCATTTCTGTTGGATTCAGTTTAGAGCCAGAAACTCTGAAGTTAAGTTCTGGCTCTGCTCCATACCATGATGGTGATGGAAAAGTCTTTTGTTCTCTCTGAAGGGGAGTTTTCCCAAGTGTAGAATGGGAGAAAGAATGGCTACATTAGAAAGTTATTGTTTACCCATGTACCCAGTAGCTGTCATCCATACAGTCATTGATGTATTCATTCATTCATTCTTAAGCCCCAAGTATGTACTAGGTTCTAGGATGTAACAGTGAATAAGCCATCATGTCTAACTTTAAGAAATTCTAAGATTAATGGGTTGATATGTAAGTGGATTGTCAATCACAATATAGAGGATTCGGATTTCTAAGAGGGGGCAAAATTGGGAGCAGTGGCAGCACATGGTTCCCTAAGCAACATGCAGGGGGTTGGGGATAGTAGAAAATAGTACTGGTTGCCAGTCTGACACCATCCTCTTTTCTAGCAGACTTAATTCTGTTCCTGTAATCTGCGCTTCACTAATCCAATCACGGTAATCCCTCTCTTGCTTGTGATGGATTTAGGCATGGGTTTGTTACACAATGCTGGTCACTGAGAATTGAGAGAAAGTCTGATAGAGGATTCTGAGAAATATTTCCCTGCCCTTAAAGAGAGACACTCAGAGACTGAGAGAGCCTTTTTCTTCCCCTGGATATTGTTGTGACCTCGTGTTTTGCCTAGAACCATAGCAGTCATCTACGACCACAAAGGAGCAAAATAGGCAAAGGATGGGGGTGCAGAAAGATGGGCAAAGCAGGGTCATTGATGACATTGTTGAGAAGCTGAATTCACCAACCTGAGAACTCCCTTATCTAAAGACTCCCTGTTTTACGATGTAATACATCTTTGTTATATTTAAACCAGCTGAGTCAGGGTTTCTGTGACTTCAGCTAGAAGACCCCTGGCTGGTATATGATGCTTGATTCCTGAAGAAGTAAGAGATACTCAGGAGATGAGAGCGGAGAAGGGCAAAGCGAGACACATCATTGAAAGCTCTTGAAAAGAACCTGACTCACTGAAGAAGCTGGAGGAAAACAAAAAACAAAACCTCAATATAAATGAGGGATGGCAAAAGATGAGCCTGGAGAGATAAACAGGGTCCAGGTCAGGAGAGCGATTGTGTATCTTCGTGGTAGTGACATAATTCCTCTTTGTGAAAGTGTAGAGGACTGTATACCAGGGAGGACTCAGGGGACCAGCAAGTCCCTTCTGGCACTGATTCTCATCTCCACGTCAGGGCCACTGGCTTGCAGGACTCCAAAAGGAAGTCTTAAGTCCACCCAAAGGGGGTCATTTGAGACCAGCTCTTCCGATTTTCATAGAAGGTTTCAGCTGTTACCAGACGGAAAAGCCACTTAACCTTTGTAGTTTGGGCTGCCTGCCCAGCCTGTGACCGGGGGGTAGACAGCTGTGGCCAGGCAAAGGTGCAAACTCCACTGTGCCCTGCTGTGTAACAGGAGGTTTTAGAATCGGAAGTCGAGTCCTGGACTGTCCAGAGCCCCTGTCCTGGTCGCTTTGCCCATTATTGCTCCCTCTCTTACAAGCTCAGTTCATCCTCATTGTTTGTGGATTCTGTATTTGCAAATTCACCTACTTGCTAAAATGTATCTGTAACCCCAAAATCGATACTTGTGCACCTCTCACAGTCATTCACGGATATGTGCAGAGAGGTGAAAAATTTGAGTCGCGCAATACGTCCCCAGCTGAGGTTGAACAAAGTGACACTCTGCCTTCTTGTTGTAGCTCATGCTGTAAGCAAGTGTCCTTTTCACTCTCTCTAGTGCCACTTTTTTTGTTGTTGTTGTTGCATTTTTCTGCCTGTTTGGGGGTGACTTCCCTGGCTTCTTGAGCATAGAGATGAAGAGCTGTCTAGTGGTCCTAAGTGTGAGAAGGCTGTGATGTGCCTTAAGAAGAGAATATGTGTGTTAGATAGGCCTTGTTTAGGCATGAGTGATAGTGCTGTTGGCTGTGAGTTCAATGTTAAAGAATCAATTCTATATATTAAATAGGGTGTCTTTAAACAGAAACACACTTAAGACAATGTTATATATTTTTTATAAAAAACTGTTTATTTAAAAATTTTTTTTTTATTGGAGTAGAGTTGATTTACAATGTTGTGTTAGTTTCAGGTATACAGCAGAGTGAATCAGTTATGCATAAATATATATCCATTCTTTTTCAGATTCTTTTCCCATATAGGCTATTACAGAATACCGAGTAGAGTTCCCTGTGCTATATACACAGGTCCTTGTTAGTTATCTATTTTATGTATAGTAGTGTGTGTATGTTAAACCCACAGATCTCAAAATCAAACTTATGGTTACCAAAGGGGAAATGTGGGGGGAAGTGGTAAATTAGGAGATTGGGATTAACAAGGTTATGTATTGATTAGTTGGCGCAAGTGTTGTGACCAGAGGCTCACAGGAGCCCAGCCCTGTATTTCCCCTAGGGGCAATGATTTATCATTCATGGTGACTTGAGAGAACATAACTACTGAAGGTAACAAGAAGAGATTGTATCTCCTTTGTGTTATGGATTTTATCATAGGCATGTGCTACTGAGGTGATCACATTGTCTTAGGCTCTCTGAGTTTCTAGGGCAATCTCTTTGAGAAGAGCCAGGAAGGATGGTGAACTAGCCTCCACTTGGATCATTCATCTGATGGGGTGCCCAGTACCCTATAACATATCTCATTTTAGCTCTGATGACTAGGAAATGCTTTCTTGTAGAGAGCTGAAAAATCTGCTCCTTGAAACGGTTATGCTTACTCTGAATTTTGCTCTCTGGGGCTTCATCAATTTGTTTTCTAATATGTTATTTCCTACAAATATTTAAAATAGTGATCTGATTCTTCTTCCCTCTGTCTCCTTTCTCTTTCAACTCTGTCTTCTTCTTCCTCCTTCCTACCTTCCCCCTTCTTTGACTCACAAACACTGGCCTTTTAGCTCTACCTCTTCCCCTGGGCAAATCATCTCCCTGCTCTTTCCACTGTCCCATATATGACATAAATCTGTTCATTGAACTCCATCAGAAAGTGCAGAGCAAAATCATTTCATTAACCTTTGTTGGATTCAAACATATCTTACGTTTTCAATCCTCACTCCATTTGTAGTCATCTTTCTTACTCAAAGGTATCCCTGGATTTCATTTGCTAATTCATTTTAAGTTGGTTGCATGTAAACCAAGCTCTTTTAAACACACCTGCTTTAGAAATGGGCCACCCATACCCTCAGGATAGAAGGATGACTTTGATAATAGTAGAAATTATTTGTGCTCATAAGGGACCAGCTACGGCATTTTTATACTCTTACGTATGTAAAATTATTGAGGCTGGGTCCCAATTAATGAGGTACTGTGTATAATTATTCCTTGAAAGCAACTCTTTGTTTTAGAAATAGCTCTAAAAAACGATTTTATTAGGGCATGAGGTATGTTAAAGGAGACCTCCTTGTGTTGTAAAACAAGGAAGGGATTATTTAGAATGGGTATGTGTGCATGTATCTATGCCACTGAAGGGAATTGCTGAGTTGAGGGTAGGGAGAAGGATTAGAAAGGCCGGACACAGGACAGCAGCCTGGAAGAACACTAAATGCATATTACAGGCTCTCCCTTATTTCACACGATATTTCAGTGCAGTTTCCACTGAATAATTCAGGACTCGTATTCAACCGATAGCTTACCTAGGATGGTTTATGAATGGGATGAAATAGAATTAGAAGCCTTGATCCCACCAGAGACTATGTATTCTCATTCATAATCATCAGGATTGTTCTTTCTGTTTAGAACAAGAAGGAGAACAAGAAGGAAGACTTGAATAGGAAAAAAAAAAGCCTGTTTATCAAACCTTTTAAAGAAACATGACAAATTATAGAATAATTAGATTATGCTTCAAAACTAGCACACTATTAGATTGCATCTTATGATTCTTATCTTTTGCCATCTTTCTAGATACTAGGACTCACATGTGAGTCCTCAAATGTAGAGTAGTGAGTATTTCATATCCAGGAAACTAAAATTTGCACTTAACACATAATTTGATTCCATAGCTGTCTGAGGGTTTCCCTGCCTTCACACTGAATGTCAAGAAGCCAACTTCTTGAAACCAACAGCACAGTCTGTTTACCTTGTACTCCGTGGGGTCACCATAAGTGTGTCGCTAGAAAGCATTTTCTCCATCTGCAGAAGAGGAAATGACGTAGAACTGAAGAACAACTGTTCTGGTGACAGTTTAATTTTTTTTTTTTTTTTTTTTTTTTGCAGTACGCGGGCCTCTCACTGTTGCGGCCTGTCCCGTTGCGGAGCACAGGCTCCGTACGCACAGGCTCAGCGGCCATGGCTCACGGGCCCAGCCACTCTGCGGCATGTGGGATACTCCCTGACCGGGGCACAAACCCGCGTCCCCTGCATCGGCAGGCGACAGTTTAATTTTTAATCAAAATTAAAAGGAGGGACTTCCCTAATGGCACAGTGGTTGAGAATCCGCCTGCCGATGCAGGGGACGCGGGTTCGATCCCTTGTCCGGGAAGATCCCGCATGCTGCGGAGCAACTGATCCCATGCGCCACAACTACTGAGCCTGCGCTCTACAGCCTGCAAGCCACAGCTACTGAGCCCACATGCCACAACTACTGAAGCCCCCGTGCCTAGAGCCCATGCTCCGCAACAAGCGAAGCCACGGCAATGAGAAGCCCACGCACCGCAACGAAGAGTAGCCCCCGCTCGCCGCAACTAGAGAAAGCCCGTGCACACCAACAAAGACCCAACGCAGCCAAAAATAAATAAATAAATAAATTTATTTTAAAAAAATTAAAAAGAAGCGTTCTGCTCCTACTGGTGAAAGTTGGATTTGATAGTGTGCCCGGTTCAAATTGCCTCACTTCTTTCCTACCGGATTCCAAGCTCTTGCATTAATTTCTTAATTCTTTGGTTGATTGATTGGTTTATCCACTCAATTTTCAAAACCACTTAATGGCATTGGATTGTTCCAATTCCTTTTAAAACTTCTATGTAGACTTACTTCTGTGGGTGTGAGGTTCTGAGTTTGGGTGCAAGTTTATGTTGGATAATTGAAAGAGGCGAGGACATTTGCAGATTAATGGCTGCTTAATGGTAGGATGACAGAGTTGGGAATAATTCAGCTGAAAGATTTGAGGGTTTTTTTGGATGGGGGTGAGAAGTAGGCAGTTTGCACAGAGGAAAGCATAAAAGTTTTATTTTATTTATGTTTTTAAAAGTTAAGAATTATGGTTTTTAAAAAATATTTGTTTATTTACTTATTTAGTTTTGGCTGCATTGGGTCTTAGTTGCGGCACGCGGGATCTTCATTGCGGCGTGCGGGCTTCTCTCTAGTTGTGGCGTGTGGGTTTTTTCTCTCTCTAGTTGTGGTGTGGGCTCCAGAGCGTGTGGGCTCTGTAGTTGTGGCAGGTGGGCTCTCTAGTTGAGGCGCACAGGCTCTGTAGTTGTGGTGCGTGGGCTTAGTTGCCCCGCAGCATGTGGTATCTTAGTTCCCTGACCAGGAATCGAACCTGTGTCCCCTGCATTGGAAGGCAGATTCTCTACCACTGGACCACCAGGGAAGTCCCTTATTTTAAAATTATATTTGTTCAGTGATCACAAATCAGAGAAGAATTTTTATTGTTATACAAGGTAATATGTTGTAAAAGATTTCATACTGACCTATTTCAGATTGAAACATCTGCTTACTCTGGGCCAACTGCATAATATGCCAATAACTTTGTTGTTCAGAATACTTGCCTATGATGAAAATTTATTAACAGTTATAAGATTTTATTGATATCACATTCCAACTGTGTAATGTGATCTATGGCCCATATTCCTCTATTGTACACAGAACTGCTAATATTTATGGGGCCGAGCCAATGAGTAGTTTCACCAATCCAAGGGTTCTGCACTCTTTTGATGGCCCTTTGATTAATTCAAAAGATTTGTTTCCTGGCCCCGCCCCACCATGTGACTGTAAGCTTGATGACAGTAGTGGACCCTCATACTCTTGGGGTGTTCTTCACAAGGCCTGCCATATGGCTCTGCATTGCAAAGTCTAGAAAGTTTCATGAGTAGATTTCAATGGACAGCTTACTCTTCCTCTATCTCTCTTCCTTCCTCCTTCCTCCCTCCCTTCCCCCCCTTTCTCTCTCTCCCTCGTCTCTATTCCTCCCACATTCTTTCTCTTTATCTCTCTCTTTCCTTTTCTTTTTCTTTTTTTTTTTTTTGCGGTACGCGGGCCTCTCACTGTTGTGGCCTCTCCCGTTGCGGAGCACAGGCTCCGGACGTGCAGGCTCAGCGGCCATGGCTCACGGGCCCAGCCGCTCCGCGGCATGCGGGATCCTCCCAGACCGGGACACAAACCCGTGTCTCCTGCATCGGCAGGCGGACTCTCAACCACTGCGCCACCAGGGAAGCCCTCCTTTTCTTTACATGTAAACACTTGCTATGGTATTACCCTTCATATATTGCCTTTAAGCCTTTTAAGAATGAGCTTTGTTGCCCTTAAAATGTACCAAAGGAAGCATCTTGAATGCACTTCCCTTTGACATTTATGAGATTTGCCCGTATCAATTCTCTGATGAATAGATGAGCATAGAGCCCCTTAGGAACCCCAGGGAAAACTGAGCAGACACTCCACAGGCAACCCAGGTGCTGAATTCCTATAATGAGTTGCCTGAAAGCCCAGCAGATGTTAAGGTGTCTTTGGGAGAAGAAATGAGACAATTGACAATTGTGCAGGTGTGTGAGCCAGGCAGACTTAATATCAGAGGTGACACAACAGGATGTGGTTTCTCATGTGGCTAGGAACATGGACGTTACATTTTAACTTCCAGATTCAAAAGAACAGAACTGTGGGTTTTTCTAAAGACGAAAAGCATTCTAAAATGGGACATTTGCAAACTAATGTTTTGTGGAAATAGGAAGAAACAAATACCAGGAGGGAAGCCATGGGGGAATGGAATAGCTGCCAGTCCTAAATGCGTGCAGGGCCAATCTGAGCCTTGCAAAGTAATGCTGCCTCAGGCCCATGGTACTGAGTGGCCAGATATCAAGGATCCCTGGGCTAACAATGGGCTCAGGAGAGGGCAGAAGTTCAGTTGCCCAAGGTCAGATCAGGCAGGCATCTGGCAATTCGTTTATAATCAGAAAGGGAAGGAGTGACCAGGTAAAGTGAGCATGGACTGACCAAGAACATGTTTGGCAAGTTTCCTTTTCTTGCACTAGTTGTAGACCAGCTGTATCAGGAAGGAACGTAGAAGCAGATGTAGGTTATACTTAGTTGTCTCATTTTGGGGGTTCAATTTCGGGTTCGTGAAACTTCACTATATTTAAAAAAATAAATGAGTAGCCATATAAATAGATATTAATGAAATAAATCAGAAGAGGACCACTTGTACTTACTGTTGACAGTGTGTTAACAAAGGATTTTAGTTAATCCAATTTTGTGGCCAATGGCTCTGAAATAAGTTGTTAAAATTATATGTGGTTACAGCAAATGAAATGTTCAGACATAGGATAAGGGATCTTTGCATCTTGGAAGCTGTTCATGTGAAGAACACCTGGGCACTTTTGTTGAGCAAAAGTGCCTTCTGAGCCTACAATGCAGCAGGAGTCCAACTTCTTTCCTCTGAGTTGGGGTGTGCTCAGTGGGAAAGCCAACCACATGAATCATCTCATGATAGTCCCATAGGCCAGACTGCCCTGGGCTGGGGTGTTTCATTTGCTGGAAGCAACTATAATTCAAGGAACAAGTGAAACTTGTGGCCTGGAAATAGAGCCATAGGTCATAGCAGAAGAGCTCAGGGAGAGGCTTTGTGGCCAGGAGCAGAGGGAATCTGAAGTCTGGAAGCAGAGTCAATAAACGAGGAAGGGAAGGGTTCAGAATGTGGGTGCAACAAAGTCGCAATGCCAAGAGCAGAAGTTCCTGGGGGTGCTGGCTCTGTGCTGAAGGGCAGGTAGGTAGGCTCATTGAAAGGCATAAAGCTAAGAAAAGAGCCAGTGGAATCTCAGGTTGTATTAATAGGAGTTATGAGTTAGGGAAGGGAGGTGATGGTCCATTTGCATTTTGCCCTGTGAGATCCCATCTGGATTATGGAATTCAGCTTTGGGCACCAAGTTTAGACAAAGGTAAGGTCCCAAGTGGGGCTCCTGGGGAACACCGGGCTGGTGCAAACCATGTCCAAGCGTGGCTTCTCAGCTGGCAAGTCCTTGGGTAAGACCACTAGAGGAAGCCCAGAAGGACAGCAAAGTCAGGGCGTGTTGGAGAGTTAAAGCAAATGTCACAGATTCAGGATTGTTTGGTCAGGGCTGTATTCACAGTGTCAGGTTTGCTGAGTCTCAAGGGCCTGACAGGTGCTGGTGGAGACAGAATCATGAGGACCAGGGCTCAGGAGAAGATCCCCAGAAGCACCGGGCGGGGGTGCAAGACAGGGAGCTAAAAGAGCTGGAATTTTGGACAGAGGGCAAAGACGGGCACTGGGAATTGTGAGGCAGGAGGTGAGACAAGACAGGGAACCAGATACGAGCCAGGACACTGGGAGGACCCTGAGTCTTAGAATTGGGCGTGGGCCACAGAGAGTCCACACGCTCTGAACCACAGGTGCAGAAGCTCTTCTGCTTCCCTGTGTGGTGCCGGAGTTCCAAGCATAGCTGTAAGGACATTCGTAAGCATCAACAACGGGTATGAGGCTACACTGTTGATTTGATTCTTGCTGCAAAGGCTTCATTGGCTTTTGTACTTCTCAACTTTACCTCTGATGTTTACTGTTCTAAATCTACAAGTGTCTGAATTTCGGGACTCTGCATTTCTATTTATTTCTGCTGGCAAAGGCTGCTTCTTTGCTGAGCTACCCTCTTGTATCACCTGGCCAAATGAGGCCAGTTGCAATCAACACACAGATTTTTGTCTTGTAACTCACTTCCCTAGAGCCACCAAATATTACCTGTATTCTGGGTTATAGCAGATGACAGTTTTACCACATACTTCAACCATGCATATCAGAGTTTGCCATCCTTCCAGCCTCCAATAATGATTTCCTTACGATAGACCGACACCCCGAATCCTAAATTAATGCCACATCTTGAGGTTCATGTTAATGGCAGCACCTCATTTTTAGGAACCATTTTTTGTTCAGGTAGAAAAGACAAGATGAGGTCAAAGCGGCCAATAAATGTGACATTTCAGTGGAGATGTATTTCTTGTTCATACTACAGGTCTACCTAAGGTAGGCTGGGAGCTTGGCTTTTTATCTTCCCCACTCAAGCCTTCAGAAAGAAGGAAGGTTCATCTCCATGTTGCCATGTTTTCCAAGAAAAAATGAATATGGTGAACTGCACACCAGTTTTTAAAGCTTCTGTCTGGAAATGACACATGATACATTTCATTGACTAAAACAAGTCTCATGGATAGCTTACCTTTCTGGGGCAATCTGCCATGTGACAGGTACCTGGATACAGAGAGCAAGAAATATTTGGTGGGCATCACTAATGATTACCGCGATAATAATAGCTGATGTCTATCAATTGCACTTTTTTTATTTTACGGTGCTCTCTATGTACTAACTAATTAAAATCTCATAATTCTCTGAAGTAAGTACTATAACAAATAATTATTTTAATAGATGAGAAGATTGAGGCACATAGAGGTCACAATCTTGCCTATGGTCATACTGCTGAGTGGTAGAGTGATACTTTTAACCCATGCTCTCAACTCTTACAGTTCACTGCCTCTCATGTGCTGCTGTTGAGCTGAAGCCATATTCTCTATAACTTGCCTGGGTACCACAAAGCTAGCTCCCTCTGCCTGGAAAGAAGAGGTAAATGACCTCAGTCGTGGGCACTAGAGGCAGGGGGCCCCCGGGGCAGAGGGTTGGCAGAATGAACAGGAGAAAGGCAGCCATTGTCTGGGCTCCCGTGATCCGGTGGGGGCACTTTTCCTGTTTAGCAGAGCACTGCATGCCTTTTAGCCTTGAGATGTTTCTGAACTGGTGAGACTGAAGGCGGAGGCTGGCCCTGCTCATGGAAGTGAGGATGTCATTAATTTCAGAGGCTCGCTGCAGTGCCCAGCCGACCAGGGGATGCCAGCCAGTCCCTGTGCAGCCGTCAGCGTGAGGGGCCTCCTTGCTTCTGCAAGACCTCCGCTGCTCTGCTTTGCCTCTGGTAATTTAGCTGCCCGACCTCTGTGGGAGTCTCCCTTCTCCTCCTCCAAGAAAGGAATTGATTTGTCAAACATATATCCACATTTCTCCACCCGGGGAAGATTCATTTTCTCAGCGAGCTACACATCATGCTTTCAAAGTCAAGCACTGAATCCTGTCGCAGGCAATACCGAGGATTGTAGAACTCCCTATTTCTTCTCTTTCTGACATCTCCAAAATGTCAAGACATAAGTAAGTCATTTATTTATTCAACTGACATTTGGCTATAAAGGGCATTTATATCCAATAAGTCTAGAACCTCTGTTAGCAACTCAGGACCCCAAGATAAATAGCCTTAAGGTTCTTTAAGGACCACAGCCAAGTTCACATCAGGGATCCCTGGAGCTCGTGTGCAGAGTACCCACCCCCCCAGTCAATGAATACATTGCATCCTATATATACAGAGAGCAGCCCCTCAAATCCCACCTCACTGGGAGAGGTGCTAAGTACTATAAATATACCTAGTTTTTAAAAAACTGTTTAATGAGGAATAGATGGACAGAAAACTGCACTGATCACAAGTGAACCTCTCCATGAATTGTCAACAAATGAGCACACCTCTTTATTCAGCACCCAGCTCAAGAAACAGAACATTACCAGCACCCCAGAAATCACCCTCATGCCCCCTTTCCCCAAATATTCTCCATCAGTGTAACCACTGTCTTGACTTTTGGTATAGTTACCCTGTTTTCAGCCTTAACAGCCTTGTCCCGTGCCACGTGTGTTTCTTTTCCCATGATGTACTCCCCAGGTGACAGTCCTTAGGAGGAGAGATTGGGTGTCCCTCTTTGGCCCATGAATCTGTCATAAGAAACACACTCTCCTTTGATTGCCCATCAGAGAGGGATAGGGTTGTAGCTTTTGCCAGACTTGGGGGCTGCATTAATTTGGGTCCTGCAAGAAGCAGACATCAAGATGGAAATAGGCATCCCAGAAATTGATTGAAGGAAATACCTGTGAAGGGTAAAGGGGAGAGTGAGCAGGAAGAGGCCAGGAGGGCCTTCACACCGCACTGCCAGTCTGGCCCCTGTGAAAGGATGGAGGGAAGGAAGGAGGATGTAGTTGAATAGGAGAAGCCTTGGACTGCAGGCAGATTGTCCATTGGAGGAGACCTGCTTTGCAGGCAGGAATGGCCTAGCCCTCCTCAATCACTGGGAGTAGCTGGGGAGGGTGTGTCCTCAGAGCAGATGCTGTCAAGGAGCTGAAGGTGCCGAAGCTGGATTCCTCACAGCAGGTTCTCACGAAGGGCACTCTAGGTGGTACACCTCCGAGACCACCCAAGGTGGCTTCTTCTCTGCTGGGTGCATTGAACTCTCCATTTGCCCAGCAGTTTCGTCTCACTGTCATTGCCATGGTCAGACAGTAGAAAGTCAAACTGACCTGGGTTGGAGTGGTACCTGGTGCCTTCACTTCCTAGCAGGGTGACTGTATATCTCTGAGCCACAGTTTCCTCATCTGTGAATTGGGGGAAATTGTTCTCACTTCGTGCGTTTGCTCTTAGGGAGTACCGTATTTAAATAAAATACAGTATGTGACATGAAGTGGGTGCTCTACCAAGTCAGTTCCTTTTATTCCTTCCCTTGTAGGATTTCTTGTCCTCCTCACCAGGGTGCAGAGTGTACACTCTTCCTTAGGAATCCCTTTTTCTCATGGGCAGGACACATTCTACAGCACTGGGTCCTAATGCTCAGGCAGCAGGTTCATTACCCCCACTTAAGCCATGGGCCCCTTGGAAGTCTGGTGAGCCCTATAGACCCCTTCCCAGAAAACCATTTCTAAAGAATAAAGTAAAATAACTTAGGTCAAAGGAGAAACCAATTATGCTTAAACTATGTATCACAATATTACAAAAACAAATTTGTGACATAGTAATGGATCTGTTTCTTTTATTAACACCTTGGGTAACGCTTTCTAGTGGTGAGCCTAATTTTAAGTCACGATGAGCATAATTGCTATTTTGTGATATCTGCAGCAGACATGATGTGATACGTAAATATCTGATTTTTATCAGGAGTAAAGTCACAAGCAATGCCAATTCTACTGCAGTTTGTTGTCTGCATCCATAATTGAAGGAAATGCTAGATTTCAGTTAGAGGTAAAGGGAAAACTAAAGATGTACTTCTTTCCCCTCCATCCAAAATTATGATTACAAACCCCAGGTAGAGACCTCCTGTCTGAGATGGACTGTATCTGCCTGCTCCCTTTGGAGCACTTAATTTCCAGGAGAGGCAATGCCCCCAGGTGTTCTCCTTCAGACCCTGCCCTCCTGTAGCAGGCTTTCTCAGTAGCACATGTACAAAGGAGTCTGTACAAAGGGAGAGAACTGGTTAGACCAGTGAGTTGACAAGGTTGCTGGATTCCCTTTCTTAGTGGTGTGGGCACATTCAGTCATCTTATTTTGTCCTTACAGGATGGTAGAACGCTGTGCATGTCTGGGTAATTCTCATGCCCTAAAACCACTTTTCAGCTTGTCTGTAGAATAAAGCATTCCCATTTATTCATTTTCTCCATCCCTTCCCCCTTTCCTTCAATGAAGGCAGCATGCATTTCCCACCATTCTAACCCA
This sequence comes from Globicephala melas, assembly GCF_963455315.2. Lineage (NCBI taxonomy): Eukaryota > Metazoa > Chordata > Mammalia > Artiodactyla > Delphinidae > Globicephala > Globicephala melas. The sequence continues at coordinate 11,320,185 of NC_083328.1, read as the reverse complement.
ACTGAAAGTTCCAGATCAGGTTTGTTTTGGAATCCACTAGTGGGTCCAGTGAGAGTTCAGGGGTTTATCTACTCAAAACCTATCCACACACTTGCCTATAAGACATCGGAGAATCTTATAATGGGGGAAGTTTTCATCCAGTGTGAAATGCAGTCCTACAAGCTGGTATCACTTGGCAAGCACCTACCGTATTGTGTCAAAGGCAGCGCGCTAGGTGCCGTTTGTATGTGTTCTCGCTTGATCTTGACAGCTCCATGGGGAGTCACTTGTTCTCATGTTTCAAAGAGCAGACTGGAATCAGAGATTTTAATAATGTTACTAATATAACATACCCAGGACCTGAATTTGAAAGGTAGCTCTAAATTCTTCCAAATCCTTGAAAATTATATAACAGCCCTCCTTCACAAAGTTCCCTTGATTAGACTCCAGTACGAAAAATCAAAGTAACAAAAGTGAGGTAATGAGTATGATATTAAGCAGGTCAGTTTCATTGCCAGGCTAAGAACACTTGGGACCACAGTATGCCTTGGACTCTGCCCAGGTCCCAAGAGCTGTTGGTAGCAAAGGCCCCCCCGTACCATGGCAAGCTCTACTGCATTTTCTGTGTTCTTGAGCTCTTTCTTTTTTCTTTTTTTTTTTTGCGGTACGCGGGCCTCTCACCGCTGTGGCCTCTCCTGCTGCGGAGCACAGGCTCCGGACGCACAGGCCCAGCGGCCACGGCTCACGGGCCCAGCCGCTCCACGGCACGCGGGACCCTCCCAGACCGGGGCACGAACCCGCGTCCCCTGCATCGGCAGGCGGACTCTCAACCACTGCGCCACCAGGGAAGCCCCTTGAGCTCTTTCTTTTGAACACTCAGATGGAGAGCACTTCTTTGTGTCCATTTAGTCTCCGCTGATTTGTTGTTGACGTTTTCGGTAATCCATTCTGACATCCACCATGGATACAGCAGTCACAGCCCAGAGGAGCACCTCCTGATGGGTGCAGGTGTATTTGCTGCGTGCTTCTAGCACCCAGGATCCTGGGCTTCACTGTGGAACGCACCAGACAGAAGAGGTGCTGTGCTGGCTCCTATCTGCACTCCTTACTCTGTTCCTCATCAACCAAGTGTCTGCAGGTAACTCAAAAATGAGTAGCTGGAAGTTTCTTGGTAATGTTTCCATGGCAGAAAGATGGACTCAGAGTCAGGGAGAGAATTAGTTAGACCGGGCTAAACTCAAAACCCTAACCAAACCAAACTACCGTGGGCACCTGGCCTTGAGTGAGCCTGAGCTGGTTCTAATGCCCTTACTTTTAAAGGATCACGTTTTCCTCTCCTTTGCGACAGTAATGGCCCCATTTGCTGAGTACAGACTTCACGCCAGGTAGTTGCTCAGGACTCCAAGAGCATTATTTAAATTAATCCTCATAGGAATGCTATGAGGTAGGTGATATTATTGTATGCATTTGACAGATGATAAAACTGAGACCGAGAGATGTCATTTAGCCACTAAATGAGGCATCTGGGATTCAGATTTTGCTCTAAGTGATTCCATAGTTCACGTTCAGAAATCAGAATTAACGGACAGTGTGGGTACTGGTTAAGGGTGAATGCTCTTATTTTCTTATTGAAAATGGCCATTTATTTCCTTCCAGTTAAGAGATAAAGGCATAATGCGATCATGCAGTAAGTGTGTGTGTGTGTGTGTGTGTGTGTGTGTGTGTGTGTGTGTGTGAGAGAGAGAGAGAGGGAGAGAGAGAGAGAGAGAGAGAGGGAGAGAGAGAGGAGAGAAATGGGGGATGGAGGTAGTGGGAGGAGTTGATATTAATTTGTGAAGCTTATTACAACCTTATACAAGGATGTGTGAGAAAGATGATGATATATTAGACTTTGGCAATCTGACAAATATCTAGATTAGGATAAAAGTAATTACAATTTTAATGCTTGTTTTTGAAAAGTCCATGAAGTTCCAAGTGAATCTGATGGAGGGCAGAGAAAGTAATGAAGGACAGATAGAGGTCCATGGAACTGTTTAAAGTGGGTTGGTGGGTGGAACAGCTACTTAGGGAATTGTCTGCTCAGCACATCCTGCCCTCCGGGAAGCCCTCTCCGCCCCCATCATGAGACATGCAGAGAGGGGCTGTATTCATTTCCTATTGCTGTGTAACACATTGCCACAAACTAGCTGCTTCAAACCAGACACATCCATTAGCCTGCGGTACTTTAGGTAGATATGTGGGTGAGCTTGGGTGGGTGCTCTGCCTGGGGTCTCACAAGGCTGAAATGGAGGTGTTGCTCAGGCTGGGCTTTTGCATGGAGGGTCTAAAGAAGATGCTGCTTCCAGGCTCGTTCAGTTGTTGGCAGAGTTTAGGGGGGGTGGGTCACTCTGCATTGCAAGAGGCTGGTCTCTGGTCTTGCACGTGGCTCCTCCATCTTCAAAGCCAGAACAGCACGTTGAATCCTTCCCTCGATTTGATTCTCTCTGACTCCCTCTTCTGCTACAGAAAAAGCTCCCTCTTTTAAGGGTTCACCTGGTTGGGTCAGGCCCACCCAGATCATCTCTGTACTTCAAGTTTAGTTAATTTGGGATTTTAATTACATCAGCAAAATCCCTTCACAGCAGTCACTCAATTCATGTTTGATTTAATAATCATGGGGCAGGAATCTTGGGGTGTCATCTTTAGAATTCTGCTTCCCACAGCTGCCTTCTTCCTAAATGACCACAGCCTTCATGTCACAAGTGGTTAGACCGGAAATTGTCAAAGTTCCTGAGCTATTTGAAACTGCCTCACTCTGCCTTGGGACATTGGAGGTGGTTTCTCTTATAAGCAATGGGGAGCCTTGGGAAAGTTTCTCAGCAGGAGAGTGAATTGTCACATCTATGTTTTTAAAAAGGTGTGTAGAAAACGGAACGTAGGAATTTAGAGAATAGAGAAAGTTGAGGGATCAGTTAGGATGTGACACAGGGTGGCCAGGGCACTTGGAAGGGGCTGATGGAGGGAAGAGAGTCAACATTTTGGTGATAGAAACGAAAGGATGATGCCTGGGAGCTGAGAAAAGGAGAGGCAGGCAGGTAGGGATGGTTCAAGAAAGAGTCCCAGGACCCTGCTGAAGAAGTAATACTATTAACTAAGGTCAGAACTCAGAAGGAGGTGTGTCTGGGGAGAGAATGAGTTCTCTGTGGGACCTGCAGGGAGACCTTTCCAGTGGGCAAGTGAAAATGTGGGTCTGAAACTTGGCGGAAAGGAGGAATCTGGAGTTTCGATTTGGGGCTCATTGTGAACTAGGAGGGTGGCTGAAGTCTTGGTGACAGTGACCTTAGTGGTGGGGGAGGGGGTAGAGCAGAGGGCTCCCAAGCTCTGAGGACACCGGATGGTCTCTGCATGTCCAAAGTCAGCAGGGTAGAGAGAGGAAGGGAGGGATTGAGAGGGCAAGGAGAAGACACATGCCCCTTAGGTTTAAAAAGAGTCACAGTGCAGTGATGTGCTTTGCGTTGACTCTGGTACCTCTTCTCCCAGGCCCGTAGATGCTTTTTAATTTGTTTAAAATTGTGGTGAAATACACGTAACTTATCATCCTGACCATTTTTATGTGTACAGTTCAGCTCAGTGGTATTACATATGTTCACATTTTTGTGCAACCATCACCATTATCCATCTCCAGAACTCTTTTCATCTTGTAAAACTGAAACTCTATACCCATTAAGCACTAACTCCCCATTCCCTGCTCCCCTCAGCCCCTGGCAACCACCATTCTACTTTCTGTCTCTATGAATTTTTGACTACTCTAGGTTTCTCATCTAAGTGGAATCCTATAGTATTTGTCTTTTTGTGATGGGCTTATTTCACTTAACATAATGTCCTCCAGGTTCATCCGTGTGGTAGCAGGTGTCATAATTTCCTTCCTTCTTAAGGCTGAATAATACTCCATTGTATATATATATACCACATTTTGCTTACATACTCATCCATCAGTGGACATTTGGGTTGCTTCTACCTTTCAGCTATTGTGAAGAATGCTGCTATGAATATGGGTGTACAAATAACTCTTAGAGACTCTGGTTTCAATTCTTTTGAATATGTACCCAGAAGTGGCATTGCTGGATCATATAGAACAATAGTTCTATTTAAACATTTTTAAGATGCCACAATACTGTTTTCCACAGTGGCTGCACCATTTTACATTTCCACCAAGAGTGCACAATGGTTCCCATTTCCCTACGTCCTTACCAACACTTGCTATTTTCTGTTTTTATTCATTTTCATTTTTATAGTGGCTATCCTCATGGGTCTGAGGTGGTCCATAGGTACTTTTTGCCTGAACATTATTAGTCTGTGCTGTCATTTTGTGTGATCAAACACTGTGTGTCCTTAGGGTGGCAGGAAGGCCCCTGGAAATTTTCTGGGGCATCTCAGGGTCCCCAGGCCCCAAAGTGCTAATGAATGCGTTTGATCACAGTGGAAGGGAAAGTGAGGCGCTGGTGAATGGTCTTAGAATTCTCTGAATATGAGAGGTAGATCAGCATCTGCTTGATAATCCTGAATGTTGATTTACCCTAGAAACTTTCCTTGTCTTCTTTCAAGAGGTTAAGAGGCAGAATGGAAAGGGAAGAAACTCATTACGGACAATTCAGCATAAATAAAAGCACTGACTAGCTAGGCACATGGCACATTGTCTCCTTTGCTGAATTCACTCCCACCAGGACACATACCATACCTGGAAACAATCTACTTCTCCCAGGGCTCCCAAGTGCAGACCAACAGCTCAGTGAGACTTTTCACAGAGTCAACAAGGTGTTTGATAATTCAGGTTCCATATGTTTTCTATCTGCTTAACTCTTATTCTGCATTTACAGAACTACATTTCCCCAATTATCTGCCTGGTTGTCAGTAAAAGACTCTAAGATCATTTAAAATTCCAGGCTATACGTTGTCTCATCCCCATCCTGGATACTGTTTCTGATGGAGGATAATTGCTCAATTCTTTCCATGGAGTGGAGAGGTAGGGATGGTTCAATAACACTTTCCTGTCCTTTTAAGAAGTACTTAAGAAAGAGAGGCAGAAATGGGAAATGGCCAAAAATCTCCTCACCCTGAAGTTTTACTGTGGAAACCAGAGTGGCCCTGATTCAGAAATGCAATTAATTGCTGAATTCTTATATTCATTCATTCCCTCTCTCATTCATTCAAAATACTGGTATAACCCACAACACCATTCTGATTGGTCACTTTTCCAGCCCCTGACAGAGGATGGGCTTGTTGGAAAACATTGACATTCCAGAGAGACGGTCTAAAGAAGCACTGAGCATGTGCTAATTTTGGGATGCTCCGCTAGAGTACCAAGTGGGGTCCCAGCAATCTGGACACTTGGCTTCTGTTCCCCTGAATACATGCAGACATGCCTGTCATTTAGCATTTTGTTTTTGGCTTTCACTGTGGGAACAGAAAGAGCTGGCTAGGAGAAGAACATTGCTGTACTTTTATCTGTAAAGTGGTGTTCTTCTCAGTTCAGGGTACCGTTACTTTTTTTTTTTTTTTTTTTTTAGCGGTACACGGGCCTCTAACTGTTGTGGCCTCTCCCGTTGCGGAGCACAGGCTCCGGACGCGCAGGCCCAGCGGCCATGGCTCACGGGCCCAGCAGCTCCGCGGCATGTGGGATCTTCCTGGACTGGGGCACGAACCCGTGTCCCCTGCATCGGCAGGCAGACTATCAACCACTGTGCCACCAGGGAAGCCCCTCCGTTACTTTTTGATTATATTATTTCAGCAGGCTCCTGATTGGTCAGTTACTGGGGCTTGATTCTGGCCCCCTCCTCTGCCATCCATTTTCCACACTGAGTCATCATTCTAATCATTCTAAAATGCATATTTCATCATGTTGCTCCTCGTGATTGTGATGCTGCAATGGCTTTCCCTTGGTTACAGAATAAATTCCAGTCTCTGCTCCATATCCCATGAGGCAACTCCCCGTGGCCCATGACATCCCCTCACACTCTGGGCTCCAGTAAGACCAGAGGTGTAACCTGTGCTTCCCCAGACCCACTCTGCTTTCCCCGCCTCCACTGCCTCCAGCCTGCTCAGCCCTCTGCTTACCCCAACTCGTATTCTGCTTCGAAGTTGAACTCACTGTGGAAATAATCCCCCCTCCTCCTCCCCAGTTCCCCCCAGCCTGGGTTACATGCCTCTCTGTGCACTCCTGTGAACTCCCAGCCAGGTCTCTACCTTGGCGTGTATCACACACTTATCTGTCAACTTGTGCATCTCCCTCGAGGCTGTGGGTACCAGGCAGGACAGCTAACTCTGCATCCTTGTGTCCTCAGTGTCTAGAATAGGCCTGGCATTAGGAGACTTACGATAAATGTTGGAACAAAGAAGCCTCTAACCTTCTTCTGTGCCACAAATACGTGCCTCGTTGTCCCACCCCTAGAGTCACCCCATGATGAAAGCATTGTTCGTCCCTTTTGGGAAGGCAGAGATGTTGGCACTCAGTCACAAACACACTAATTACTGCTCCTGCCACGGTCTCAGAAGTGACAAGCTGCTCAGTGGGAGAATGAAGAAGAGAAGGTTTGGTGGTGGACCTGTGTCAGCGGTGCCCTCATTTCCCTTTGGGACATTACCTTCACCTCGTGAAGGTGTGGTCAGTCAGTCCAGAAGTCTCTGGAGGCTCCTTCCTCCAATTCAGTGTCCCTCATCCCTGATGGAGAAAGGTCAGGCACCTGATCTAAACTCAGCGAATGGAAACGTCTATCCTTGGACCTTAGACTCTTTGAAATGAAGGAAGAGGAGAAGAAATAGTCGGAGCCCAACTGGCCCTTGAGCTGATGGGGAGGACAGAAATCAGGCACATGAGTTCATTTGCCTGTTTATAACAGGAAACCCCCCAATAACTTGATGGTTTACATAAGGTAAAAATGGATTTATTTCTCATATAAAAGAGGTCCAGGAATAAGTGGCCCATGAATGGTAAAGCCATTATAAGAAGATGTCAGAGAACCAGAGTCCTCGTACTCTGCATTGCTAGGCTATGGGGTATGGGGTATGGGCTTGTCCTCATAATCAGGGGTCCCCAACCCCCGGGCCACGGTCCCGTACTGGTCCGAGGCCTGTTACTGTGAACCGGGCAGCACAGCAGGAGGTGAGCGGCGGGCGAGCGTGTGAAGCTTCATGTGCGGCACCCCATCGCTCGCATTACCGCCTGGACTATCCCCCCACCCCGCCCCAGTCCGTGGAAGAATTTTCTTCTACGAAACCTATTCCTGGTGCCAAAAAATTTGGGGACCGCTGCTCATAACCCAAGATGGCTGCTAGAGCACCAGTCGTCACATAAATGTTCCAGGTAACAAGGTGGACAAAGTAGAAGGAAAGAGGGAATGCCTCCTTCTTTTAAAGATATTTCCTGAAATTAAAAAACACATTTTTTTTAATTTCACATGGCTTTTACTTCTATCTTATTGTCCAGAACTTGGTCGTGTCTGCACGTAGATGCAAGGGAGGCTGTGGAATGTACTCTTCCAAGTGGCTGACAATATAGCTTGTGGGAAATCATGATTATGTTATTAAAGAAGAGGGTGATATATATTGGGAGTTAGCTAGTAGCATCTCTACACTATTTGTCGTTGTTCTTTGAGAGGGGTGAGGAGTCCAAGGATTGTTTCAAAATAAGAAGTATTACAGTTTATATACGTGGGCAATGGCTGAGCTGGGGTAGAACAGTAGCAGCAGCAGGTGTAGCATATACCTTTGAGGTGCTACAAAGTAACAGGCTCTGTTCTGGGCCTTTGCGTGTGTGCATGACTTAACTTGAACCCAGCTGACAACCCTATTATCATTCCCGTTATACAGATGATAAAGCTTATCCATGATCACAGGTTCCAGGGCTTGGTTTGAATGCAGACCTGACTTGAAAACTCACATTCATCCCCCTTCCACACCTGGGTGCCCAGCCTTCGACATCAGAGCGAAATCACTTTAGGTGCAATGCTCAGAAGCACTGTTTACCTGGAGACCAGCCGGCAAGGGCCCCATAAAGGGAGGAGGCCAGCAGTGCATCCCTAGTCCTGATGGGTGGGACAGGCTATTTCATGATCACTTTCTCATGAGATGTCTGATGTCCTCATTTCATTTTGGGGGTTATAAAAAAATAAGAGGTAGCTTTTCTCTGAGAACCATTTTTTGGAGTTTTTTTTTGCTTCACATCTCAAAATGATGACTGATAGCCTGTGAACTTAATAGTGCCCGATGGGAAGGACTCAAGGTTGAATAGGCAATAGTTTAGTTATTTAACATTATCAAGAATCTAGTACTTTCCTTCGACAGGAGTAAAGTTACTCTAAAGAAAAACTGTGCATGAAAATCAATCAATGCATGTACATACATGTGTTTGCTGCTGAGAAGAAATAACCAGTTCAAAGTGATAATGGATAAGAGTGTGTGTGTGTGTGTGTGTGTGTGTGTGTGTGTGTGTGTGTGTGTGTTTATAAAGGTGGATGTGGGACAGAATAAATAGAAATCTTGTGGGTGGAACTTACTGAATTAATGTAGTTTGGAAACGCACTGACTCAAGCTGGTTGGAATTGGTAGTAATAATTAAAGGGACCCAGCAGCTAAAAGCAAGATCATGGCTTAGGTTTGCCAAGCCAGGCAGAAATGCATTGAAACCCACTGACAAGAAAGGCACGTGATAGGGATGAAATGATTCTGATATTGTCAAGTTTCCATTTCTCAGCCTAAGTTACCCAGCTGAGACGTGTGGGCGCCACACAGTGACAGCTGACAAAATAAATGTATTGATGGAATGATCGGCTGGTTCCCTGCTAAGTGACAGAGGGATGCCAGCAGGATTAGAGGTCTCTGGCCAATTATCTGAATTGGTCATCATCCAAGCTAGTCATCATTTTTACCATTGAACTAGGCTTTCTCCTATTGCAGCTTTTTAAGGGAAGTTCTTTGAGAACTGGACACAAATCTCCAGTCGATTAATTTTTTACAGTATTAGGGAAGGGCCAGAAAATGCACTTGAGAATAGCATCCTGTAATATAGAGGTGTCATACACAAGGTGTGGGGTTCAGGGGCTGAGAAGGAAGGATGTCCTTGTGGGGTAAAGGACAGGAAGAACGCCCTAAGGCAAAGCAAGCACAGTACCAGGCACCCAGGAAATCAGACAGGTATGGCTTCCTCTCCTGCTGGCAGAGTAAGCAGGAACCAGCTACTGTGTGTTTTTTGTTTTGTTTGTTTGTTTACTGTGTGGTTTTGAATGGGGTGTGAAGAGACTGCAGCCCGGACATTGAAGGACAGGGCTTGCCGTGGGTGGAGAAAAGAGATGGCAGCTTGACCACAAGAGAAGCTGGCAGGGTCTTCCTTACAGCTGTCAGAGCTCAGGGCACTGGGTGGGGACAGAGACCCAGGACAGCTGTGAGGCTGGGTGCAGAAGCCAAGTCTCTACTGCTCACCTGGTGAGTTCTCTGCATCTGGGTGTATTGCCTTCACTTGATGTTCGATTAACAGAAACACTGTATGAGTCACATTTCTTAATAAAACTTTGTAGTAAGAGTGATTTTTCAATAATTCAGATACTCTTAGTACCAATAAAGATTTACGCTGCTTGGTGGTTCACGAAGCTAATTATACGGAGGAATTGAAAAACATCTTGTGGAACAGAAACAGACTCACAGATGTAGAGAACAGACTTGTGGTTGCCAAGGGCCAGAGGGGAGGGAGATGGATGGACTGGAAGTTTGGGGTTGGTAGATGCAAACTATCATATTTAGAATAGATAAACAACGAGGTCCTACTGTAAAGCACAGGGAACTATATACATATCCAATCTCCTGGGATAAACCATAATGGAAAAGAATATTAAAAAAAGAATGTGTATAACTGAGTCACTTTGCTGTACAGCAGAAATTAGCACATTATAAATCAACTATACTTCAGTAAAAAAAAATGGAAAAAAAAACTTCATGTGGAGTTGGTGATATAAGAAGAGAGCCATCTCTTCATTATACCTGGCATCATTCAGTCATTCATTCACTCATTCACTCATTTATCAAACAGCCATTGAGTAAAGTTCACTTCAGTATGAAGTTTAAAATTGAAATCTAAGTGTGTTTTGGACTTACGAGGCATATGTGAGCAGGAGATTATTTGCTTTACAAAAGGATTTGCCATATGATTTCTTCACGTAAGAAACCTCCATGGTGAATTTGGCTGTCCTGTATGCCTGCGCACCATGTTACAGTTTACAGATGACTTTCCAGAATGCTCACGCGGGTTCCATCATAGTTCTGCTAGTGGGAAAGGCAAGGGTCGTGGCTTGCATTTCACAGGTGGGAGAACATTTCACTGAAATGTTAAGTGATGTGCCCAGCCTCGGAAATAGCATGAAATCTAACTCCCAGTTCAGTGTTTGCTCTATTTTATCATATAGTCTGTTAGATACATCTGCTGCAGTTGGGCACTTGACAGTTTACATTTTCACATACGTTCCTTTGATTATCTTCACAGCAGTCCTATGATACAGGTCACTTATCATCATCATCTTCATCATCATCACCATCATCATCATCCTAAGTAATGATCCCCATTTTTTCAGGGAGATAATTGAGGATCACAGAGGGAAAGATCTTCTTCCAAATGGAACCCATGTGAAGCAACACATAATGGACGGAATTAGTCAGCTGCAGACGCAACCTATTGCAAGAGCCTTTATAAATGTGTCACTAAGGCGATTTGGGGCCACCAGAAAATCCCGTTAGCCCGGCGTGTCTTTCAGTCTAACCGGGGTGGCCGGAGTGTGCTCAGGGTGAGCGTGTAAAGGAAGCCAGCCTCAACCTAAACTGCAACTCCTAGTTTGTCTAAACAAAGACTAATAATAGAAAGACAGTATTTACATTCAGTCTGTAGAAGGGCAATCAGTGAGTAAGAACTTGTTAGAACTGGTGAAAAAAGTCGCTGTGTCCAGTAACAAGAATTCTGCTGGCTGGTTGACGGGCTTCTTCTTAGAGTGAAGGTCGACCCCAGGCTGCCTAACTGAGTGACTTTGGCTTTAAGATTATCCTAGTCTCTGATCAGTTCTAGGTGCCCTACGTGGCCCCAGGTGGGAGAATGGCTTCCCTTGGACCCTTGCCTCTAAGAGAGAGAACGAGATGACTGCTGATGCGCAGGAAGGCTTTTGTGAAGCTCCCCATCCCCAAAGAATAAGGGGCCGTTGGCTTAACTGCTGGCCCTGTGGACTTGGTCATCTGTTGTTAGGACCTCTGGAAAGCCTAATAAAATGGAGATTTTTGTCTTCAAACTGAGTCCAACTCCAAATTTTGCTGGCTCTGCCATGCACTGTCCTGAGAGATGAGTGGGCAGTCTGTACCATCACCTGATCACACCTGGATGTCTTTTCTGCAAGTGGTTAAGAACATAGGCTTTGGGATAAAGACTTCTGAGTTTGAATCTCCATCCTGCCACTTAGTGCCAGTGGGACCTGGGCAGATCCTTCACCATTTATGAACCCCAGTTTCCTAATCTATGAAATAAAAGTGAAAACAGTAGTTACCTTGTAGGGCTCTAGTGAAGAGGAAATGAAATAATGCACTATGCGTTTAGCACATGGCACTCAAGTTAAGGTTAAACATTTAAGTAGGCTAAGCCATCCACAGTTCATGTGGTTTCCAAAGTGTATCTGTATTTCCTCCAGAGGGATGCATCTCTATGAAAATGTCCATTTAAGTTTCTTATTAAACTTCGCAGATGTAAACAGCAGTTGTCTGTCAGTGAGTGTCAGTAAGGGTACGTATCAGAAGGTGTTGATGGGGACTGAAACAGGTCTCCATGGAGAGTCTGATATCCATGGGGCTTGCTCCCCTTCTGTTCCCCAGTCGTTTCAAGGAATGACTTGTGTGGATGAGAACTGTGATTCATGGGAGGATGTGCATGGTGTCACTCATCCCCTCAAAGGAAGGGAGCCTCTGACAGTGTTATCCAGTGTCCTATATGGAAGAGTAAGCAGGCAGCTCATCTGGTCATCAACCTCCACAGGGCCAATGAATGAAGAATTTCTTTGAGGACCAAGCAGGTTAGAAGTGTCCAAATGGTTCAACACAAAGGCGAACTATTGGGAGATGCAGGCAAAGCTGCCTGCACTGAATAGTTCTGAACGTCCTTTCTTTTCTTCTGCCTGTCTTTGGTGGAGAGGTTCCTTGCGGATAGCAGGGGACCTAGGGCTTGGCTGGAGCATGAGCCTGAAGCCAGAGTCCAAGTGCCCATTCAACCAGGGTCTAGCCCAGTACTTGGCACGGCAGACCCCTGAAATGTTCCTGGGGAAGGAAGGAAGAGTCAGAGCCTGTGGTGGTGCTAGAGGAAGGTTTGGGGTGAGAACAGACCCAGGAATTGGACAAAGCAAGGTCAAAACTGGGGGGAGGGGTGTTCAAATGGAATCAGAGAACACGCATAGGTTTGGGAGCCTGAGACCAAATTGGATGGAGCCTAGAGTGAGCTGCCCCTGAGACAGGGTTCCAGAGAAATGATAGGGAGGCTACTACAGAAGACTAAAGCCAAGTGCTATGGACTGAATGTGCCCTCCTTCCCCAAAATTCACATGTTGAAACCTAATCCCCAATGTGATGGTATCTGGAGGTGGGTCCTTTGGGAGGTGATTAGGTCATGAGGATGGAGCTCTCATGAATGGAATTAGTACCCTTATAGAAAAGATTCTGGAGAGCTCCCATTCCATCCCCTTCCACCATGTGAGGACTCAGTGAGAAGCAGCCCTCTGTGAACCAGGAAGCCTGCCCTCCAGGCCTCCAGAACGGTGAGAAATAAACTTCTGTTGTTTGTAAGCCGCCCACTCTGTGGTGCTTTGTTACAGCAGGCTGTACTGACCAAGACACCAAGGGAACTTACGAAATTACAAACCGTTGTCAGGAGAGGACACGTGGGAGCCAGGCTGAATTTTGCTGGACACCAGAACCTGCTCCTGACTTTTATTCCTATTTCCTCCCTGGCAAGATGTTGCTGTCCCCTGAATACCTTAAAGGTACCGGACACCTTATGGAGGGAGGCCGTCCTGAGGAAGGCTAGCTCTTATGTCTGTGAGCATGTGCACGTCTCCCATCTCCCCATTCACCCTCAGAACCCCACCTGCAGCTCTGTTCTTTACTGACTGTCCTTGACCATTTATAGCCATGTGGCCTCCAATTAGAGCCCAGAGCCCAGACCTCGCTCCACTGCTGTGACAGGTGTAAAGGGGGGCTCAGATTGCTCAAGTGTGTGCTGCTCGCCATCTGGGTGAGGTCGGAGGAGAGAGCGAAGGAGGATGTACGTGCTTGCTGAGAGAAATTATTATGGGGATAAGGTGGTGAGCACAGGACCAGGAGGATGGAAAATTAGAAAATAAATGTGGCATCAATATGCAAAAATGGGAGTGCGCCTGGCGGAGGAAATTACAGGTCTATCAGCTTAATATTCATTGCGTATAAGAGAATGCAAGCTTCCTATTGTACGTGGGAGTGTAATTAAATCAAGGAGTTGGACTAAAATTGGCTGCAGGAGAGGCTCGGGAATTAACGGCAGCTCCTGAGGCACCTCCTGCCCAAGCGTGGTGCCCGGGAGCCTGTGCACAAGCCATGTCCCCGTCGTGGGTGTGGGTCCAGCCTCCCACTGAGTATAGATTTTCCTTTGCTCCTCTTCCTGTTCTGTTCTTCACGTAACACACAAGCCCATTGTTCCCAGGCTATTTGAGGACAGAGATACATGAAAAGCACAGATTCAGGTTTCCACGGGGAAAAAAAAAGTACCTGTTTTTGTCACTGGCAATAGAGAAATCCCATGAACGAGGCATGAGCTGAATTCCAGCTCATTAACACCCATCTCTGTGCAGTGATGCGAAGCTGTAGCAAGTCGCGCTGGGCAGACCCTGGCACTGAGACTCGGGCGGCACACTGCAGAGGAGAAGGAGGCTCCAACTTCTCCTGCTTTATGGATGGCAGTGGCCCTGGACCCCTCACAAATTATACCTCTGTCCAAGAGCCGTAAAGGGCCTCACAGGCCTGGTTCACTTGCTTCCCTTCCAGTCAGTGTCTGTTTTCGGTGGTTCTTCCACGTCCCTGGCTACACCTCCCCCGCCAGGCTGAGGTCTGGAACACCTGACCCAACTCTCATCTTTAGAGAGTGTTTATATTGCTCAATGCAACAGCCAATAACTTGCATTATTAAGTACTGGAGTTACAATTCTACCTGCCGTTTCCCTACTGGGTCATCTTCAGTCCCCTCTTCCACACCCCCCTACACCCTGGGCTTACCCCGTGCCACATCCTGATTGAGGGTCTGGAGATTCAGAGTTAAGTACGACACAGCCCTTGCCCCTCAGGTAAAGTGGGGGCAACAGGTAACCACGGAAGTGCAAATATGGGGTTAGGTGCTGAGGGGAGAGGCCACGGTGGAGCTGACGTCGCTGAGGGCTCACTCTCTGCCCCGCACGAGGGTGCTAAGCGCTTTCTGCATATTGTCACATTTAATCCTCGTGAGAACCTGTGAGGCAGCTACAGTTGTTATTCCCATTTTACAGATGAGGAAAGTAAGACTCAGAAAGGTGAAGAACTTGCTCAGAACCTGGTAGAGCTGGGACATGATCCCCATCCCCTAGACTCCAGGACGCCATGTTCACTGGCTTTTATTCCTGCCACTGGTGTTGCTGGATTCTCCTCTCTTCCCCCATGAAGCCCAAACACTGCTTTCACTTAGGGTCTGTGAATTGGCTGTTTCCAACGCCTGGATTGGAAGCCCTTCACCTTCATTAAGTGTCGCTCAAATGTTACCTTTTCATTGGGGCCCTGGCCCTAGTCCCAGCACTCCCAATCCACCTGTCCCTATTTTATTTTCTATAACACACATCATCTTCTAGTATAGTTTACCTAGTTATTGCTTTTTCTTGGTTAATGTCTCTCTCTCTCTCTTTACTAGAATGTAAACTCCATGAGGGCAGGGATTTTTGTCTCCTCTTATTCGCAGTTGTATTCTAGGCATTTACAGCCATGCCTGGTATACAGTGGGTGCTCAACAAATGCTTACTGATTGACTGAAAGAATTAGTGAGCACCATGAAATAAAATAAAGCCTGGTAAAGACGTTTAGTCTTCATTTAAACACTTGTTCAGTGTTTGCTCCAAGAGCTAGATCTTTATTGTGCTCTTGTTGGGAAACTTGGCTTCCTTCCGAAATACTTGGCCTGATGCTGGCTGCCTGCTCATCACCTGGGCACACGTTCAGCCATTCAACACCTACCAGCTCTGGTGGGTGCCCACGGCCAGCATCCAGTCCGTTTGGCTTGTGCCAGTGCCTTACTGGCCATCATTGGACTTGATATGACTCCTATTAACCACTCCAAGAATGGACCTTACAGTTTATTAGCTCTGCCTCCCTTCTCGTGGATCTGACCACTCTGTATCTTGTATTTTGTAGCCCTCCCCCAACCCCCGGCTCAGCGGCTGGATAAACTTGGTCAAGTTACTGAAACCCTCTGTCTCCCTCTCCTCACCAATAAACCGGAGATGGCATTTTCACCTCATATGGATCAAACGCGGTAACAAACGTACAGTGCTTTGGGCTGTGCCTGGCATGTATACGTACTCGATAAATGTTCGCAATCAGAATTATCACCTGTGTGCTGCCCACGTGGGGCCATGAGATCCATGCTTTATTCCATTTGCCTGGCTGTGGAACTTCCTGGTTGATGTCCTAAGTGAAAATGGATTTCCTCGCTGGGCAGGAGCAAAACTGCCATGACTCTTCTGGGTAACGCCATTAAACAGCCCTCTTGATAGCATTAGCTCAGGGGTGGGTACTGTGCAGTCAATTTTGTATGGGCTTTCAAAGGACCCATCTCCGGTTCAGTCTTATAATATGTCCTGATAAATGCTGGCTGTTTTCCTTTTCTCCCTTCAGCCCGGCTCAGCCACTGTGTTCCTCTCTCTGGAGGCTCTGCCCTGAAGGAATACACATTTTGATCCCCATTGCAGAGGTTTTAAATAGCAGGGAGCAGGTGGCAGGCAGCTCCCTCCCTTCCCCCGGTAGGTACCACTCCATATTGGCAGCCTCTACGCGGTTTAATGCGCAACATAAAAACCCTGCTTTGGAGGTTTTCCCACGTGTTGCTGTTGTTGATTAAATGAAATAATGTATGTAAGACACTTAGAACAGTGCCTGGCAACTGGGAAAAGTTACTCTTAAAGGGTTTGTTATGAGTAGTACCATTTAAAAAAATGTCTTGAGGGCTTCCCTGGTAGCGCAGTTGTTAAGAATCCGCCTGCCAATGCAGGGGACACGGGCTCGAGCCCTGATCCAGGAAGATCCCACATGGCCATGGAGCAACTAAGCCCGTGCGCCACAACTACTGAAGCCTGTACGCCTAGAGCCCGTCTTCGCAACAAGAGAAGCCACCATAATGAGAAGCCTGTGCACCACAGCGAAGAGTAGCCCCTGTTCGCTGCAAGTAGAGAAAGCCCGCGGGCAGCAATGAGGACCCAACACAGCCAAACATAAATAAAATAAAAATATATATATATTAAATAAATAAATGTCTCGAGGTGATCTATCTTGGACAAGCTTGAAGACAATGATTCTGGTTCCCACAGATATAGGGAATTCTTATCAAGAGGGATTTCCCTGCAGATCTGTTTTTGGCAGAGCTGATGTACGCCTGGACCATGCCGACAAGATCAGTCCACCCGTGTCCTTCCTCTGGTTGATACTTCTTAGGGTCAGGAGATTGGTTTCCAGGTCACCATGTTTGTGATCTCTGGGTCCCTGTGTTGGGGACCTGTAACCCCCCATCCAGTTGGGGGCAAATTCCCTTGTCACGTAGGAGCCGGGGGGTGTCAGGCAGGGTGGTACACCAGACCCACGTGGCCTTAGGAACTAGACCTCCTATCCGTAGTTGTGAGAACCTGGGCAACTACTTAAGCTCCATACATGTAGTCTTCTCATCTGTAAAAAGGATATATCACGCCCAACCCAGTGGGTTACGGAAAGATTAAATAAGATAGCGTATGCGCCAGGCTTGGAATACGAATATTGTTTCTCTCCCACATACTATAAAAACCGCTCATTGGCTCCAGGGTTTAAATAGTTCTGGATAATTATAAAATTATATTCAAACTGATCTTTCTCAAGCCACCTTCCCAACCCCCACCCCTTTCTCTTTCATGTTTCCATGGAAGCGAGTTATCTTTCAAACTCACATCGCTCACCTGTTTAAAACCTTTATTGGTTTCCTAATCTGCTTTCAAAGCCCCTTACAGTCTAGCTCCCATGTGCATATGTCTCCATCTTCATATACCATCACTTCCACACTTTCTCTTCCCCAAACCCATGCTTCCTTCATGTTGAACCGCTCTGGTTCCCCAGCATGCTTGCTTTTTCGTGCTACCCAGCCTTACATGTGCTGGTCCCTCAGTCTAGTCTGCATTTCTCCATTGGACACCACACCCCCTCAAGGGAACTTTTGTGCTTCCACTGAAATTGATCTAAATGTCATTCCATGGAAGAAGTATGTCCTCCCAAGGAGGATGTATGATCTTCCTTGACCTTTCCCAACTCAAGAATAGTTACTCACACCTTCCTCTGTAACCTGTATACATCTTCAGCTTTTATGCCAGTCTTTATTAGGAATACAGCTATACATTAACAGAAAACTGGATGAAGAATGGCTTAAGTAAAAAAAAAAAAAAAAGTGTTTCTTTGATGTCTCTTATTTAACAAAACATCCAGGTTTGGGTGGTATCTGGCATTGACTCAGGATCTCAGTGTTGTCATCAGGAAGCCAGGACTTTTCTGTCCTTCTATTTTCCATGCTTTGAGCATTAGCTCTCATTTGCATGCTTGTTACCTCATGGTTTCAAGATGGCTGCTGCTGCACCAGGCATCACATCTATGTTCAATGCAAAAGGTGGAAATTAGTGCAGCACTGGCCATGTCTGTCCTCTTTATTCAAGCAGGCAAAAGCTATCCCAGAATATTCCATTCGACATCAGCTTATATTTTGTTGTCCAGAATTGTGTTACCAGCCTACTCCTAGCTACAAAGGAAACTGATAAAGTGAGTATAGAGTTGGGCACATCACCAACCCAAACACAAGTGGCATCTGTTAGTAAGGAAAATGAGAGAAAGTATTGAATATTGGGTAAATGATAATGACAACAGCAACCGCCACATATGGTATTATAATTCTTTTGTTTCCTGTTTTTCTCCTTACTAAACAGTGAGTTCCTTGAAGTCCAGAGCATGGCTCATTCCCCTCTCTCCAGGACCTACAGTGCTGGGCATAGAAGGGGTTCATTTAAACATTTATTGAGTAAACAAATGAAATCTACACAAATCCTCCAACTCCCATCAGTTTATACACCATATGAAGACCAGTTTTATGCTTGGTTAGTAAAGAGCCAGGTGTTTGGCTTAATTCATATAATCACTTGTTGTTTTGGCTCCATGTGGTTGTAGCCAAAGCTTCACATTGGGGCTTATGCAATTTTCTCCTGGGAAAGCATGGATATTAAAGTCTCTAGGTTGTCAGTTCCCAGAAGCTGGAATTTGGTTCTGATAATAAAATATTGCAAAGTCTTTTACTCTCAAGAAGCTGCCAGCCGACACAATAGCATTATATTAATTTTCTGTTTAATAAAGCATCTTAGAACCCTCAACATGGGCTGCGTGTGCCTGCCTGGGGAACGGGAGAAACACGAGGCAGCAGTTCACTTAAGGAAGGATGTGCTAGATAAAGGGAATCTAATTGAAGTGTACAATGTGCTTACCATGTAGCTGCTGATAAAACATTACTGCTTTTTTTTTTTCCTTGCACAGTACAAAAGATAAAATCAGAGCCACTAAATCAAAGTCATATTTAACAGTATCCTTTAGTCCAAGGGCTGTGTACCTCTGTGGTTTGTAAGCGATTGCCCTTTGAAAGGGTAGCCTTGAGAGCTTGTTACTGAAGAGGTTGAAGGAGGGCATAATTGTAGGCTCAGAGGAGGCAGGGAGGTTTAAACACAACTCCTGGCAAGAAGGAGGTAAGAATCTCTGATTTGTATGAGGTCTGAAGTTCAAAGCTTATTTGCTATAACTCCGCATAACCTTTTAATTTGGGTTAAAGAGTGCATATAATTTCTTCTTAATGTAACCAGCTAAAACTGATGATGATTAGATTATATATTCAGATTCTACCTATATGGGTCTTTTGCCACCAGGCTGAAAACTTGACTTTTTTTTTTAATGGTAGTCCTTGTCGGGACCCAATTTGAGAAGGAAGCAGTGGTTGTAATATCTTTTATTTTTGACATGATTATTCCCACCTCTTCCCTCTGTTGATGGAACATAAAGAAAAAAAGCTCCGTCCACACCAAACCAATGGGATGAAGGGGAAACCTTGGAATGCCCTTTCCCTGGATGTCGGGCACACTGAGACTGGTGCCAGACTCCGCCCAGCAAGGTCTCCCCAGGACCCTAGGAAACAGTGTCTGTTGAGGCTGGATGGAGCCTTTTCAGTGACAGCAGGAGGCTTGCATGTGCCCTGGAACCTCCTTTTAGGGTGTGGGTCAACCAGATTTGTTCAAGGAAATTAACACCCTGCCCCCATCCTGCTGTTTTCCTAGAATCAGTCAAAGCCTCCACATGGCTGATGCGATGACAGAAAATGTTAACACCAGCAAATAGTCAGTGTTTTTGTGAGACCAAGTACTGACTAAAAGAAGTCAGCTTTTAAAAAAAAAATTTTTTTATCCTTGTTTTTACCTGGCTCAAGGGGTCAGAGAAGAAAAAGAGCTTTTTAATTTCTAAAAAATTTACTTAACATTCAAACTAACAAATAGCAACTCTAAATACCAGTCGATTTTTACTCTGCATTAAAATTTGTCCTTTAAACTAAAAGAACTGTAAAGTTTGTGATCAATACCTCATGAGTGAGGAGAAGAACGGAAAAAGAGGAAGAATTTGAAATTGAGGACGTTTAAAATGGTTTTCGTCCCTACACAGAAAATAGTCTGTGACCAGGGAGGAAATTTAACTCCCTCTACTCGTCCTTTCTTTCCTACTCAAAGTAAAATCTCAGAATTGCTGCTCTTTGCTGTGAATGAAGATTAGTCTAGAGAGGACCAACTTTTACCAGCTTCCCCAAATCAGCAGTTTCCAACAGCAGCAGTAATCTCAGGGTTCATTTCAGCAAGCTGATTTGATTCGGAGGTACAGCCCGGTTTTCACGGCTCAGGTTTGTGAATAGCTAGTTGCTGTCCTTTAGAATCAGGTTATAACTCTTATTCTCAGGTTCTGAAGGCAGGGATCATTTCTTGATAAGCTTTCCAATAAAATCTAGTTTATTTAGTTAACAAACTAATACGTTTAGAAAGTATACAGTTCTTTCCTATATTCCAGGGTATTTTGTAGGTGCTTAATAAATTAGCTTTTTTACTCTTGATGATAACCCAGTGAGGTAGGTGCCATGGTAATCTCCAAATCATAGATGACGAAACTGAGATGGAGAGAGTTTAGGTGCACTCACCTGGCTAGTACCTGGGGTGCCAGAATTTAAACCTATGCTACTGAAACCGTGTCCCTAGCCACTGTGCTATGCAGCCTTGATGCAGAACTCACCACAGTATCTTATATATGTGCTGGGAACACATATATCAAGTAGACGGGCACAGCACTCTCACTTCTGAACTGAGGTTTGCTGTCTGGGATCCATACATATCTTTAAAATCAGGGGGAGTTCTCTGGTGGCCTAGTGGTTAGGATTCCGGGCTTTTCCGGCCGTGGCCTGGATTCAATCTCTGGTCGGGGAACTGAGATCCCGCAAGCTGCGGGGTGAGGCCCAAAATGAATAAATTAATTTAAAAAATTAAATCAACTTCAGATTAGTCAGTGAAGTTCTATCAATAGTAAGATACTTGAGGCTTCCCTGGTGCCGCAGTGGTTGGAGGGTCCGCCTGCCGATACGGGGGACGCAGGTTCGTGCCCCGGTCCGGGAAGATCCCACATGCCGCAGAGCGGCTGGGCCCGTGAGCCATGGCCGCTGAGCCTGTGCGTCCGGAGCCTGTGCTCTGCGATGGGAGAGGCCACAACAGTGAGAGGCCCGCGTACCGCAAAAAAAAAAAAAAAAGTAAGATGCTTGCATACAATGTAAGACATACAGTGCTTGCTAAATGTACTGTTCTCAGAATAAAAGTCTCTGTCCTTTTTTTATTTTTAAAGTATTCTTTCTTTCCCTCTGCCACTTCTGTCAGTTCGTGGTCTTGGAGGTACGTGCATATCTCCGGGCGTGGCAGCCTCTGGTATGACATGTCGCAGTGCACGTCATCTCCCCTTGGCTTGGGCTATCCTTTGCCTACTCTGTTTGCCCAGATACTCCTACTCATCCTTCAGTGCACAGCTTGGAGTTCATGCCCCTGTCCTTGTGTTCTCATGAGCTTGTGTTCTAAGGCCCCTGCCCGATGCGATGCTATCTATACATCGATTGTTAACTCTATTTGCATAATCCACCTTCCTCACGACGTGCAGCTATTTGAATGCAGAGCCTGCGCCCCAGTTCACCCTAATATGTCTGGTACACTGCCCCTGGTACACTTAGTGGCGCCTGACGACTACATGAATTGGAGGAGGAAGACAGAATACCAGAAGGCAGGACCACTGACATTTCACTCTGACCCTTGGAAGTTCTAAGGAATTTAGGACGCTTCACAGTGGAAAAATACCTGTAAGGAAACACATCAAAGATCTTCGAGGTCCGTACAAAATGTTACACCTGGATGGAATTTGTTTGCAGGGTCAGCTTATTTCATAGGAAATGACCATGTTTGCATTTCAGACAAATGAACCACAGTCAGATTGGTGCCCGCCCCGCCCCCACAGTCTATCCAAGGGCACCCTCCACCTCAGCTCGCAAGTAAATCAGTGAATATCTTTCCTCCTAAACGGTACCAAAGAAAAGAGTATGCAGAGAAAGACCATTCCTAACATATTTTCTCCCCTGCAAGATGCAATCTAAAAACTACTTGCTATTATGGTTTGGAATAAGATATGTTATTAAGTGAATGACAGAAAAACAAGAAGACATCCATCAAAGTGTCTATTTCCTTCCTATATACAGGGCTTTCCCACATCTAGAGGGTGTCAACGCACAAATCATGGGTAACGATGTCTTAAGTAGAAGGAACAAGAGATACACAAGGAAAGACTCTTATAAATTGTGTCTTCTTTCTCTTAGCCTAATTCTTTCTCTTTTGGCATTGTCTTTCAAAGGAGGAAATGGATGGCTGCTAGCTGCAGAGGAGGAATGAAGCATTTGGAGACAGATGCTCAGGAGTGAAGAGTAGGCTCTAGAGTGGCCATGACCTCAGGGTCCCCCCAGCCCTGCTTCTCACAGTGGGAAATGCCTTGGGGGCAGCTTGCATTTCATCTGAAGACCAGCAGGGTAAAGGGCCTAAGAGAGAGGCTGGAAGCCAAGCTCTATCTAGCAAGCATCTACTGAAAAGGGGTGATGGCTGTCTCAATCCTCCACCTAGAACTGATCTCAGAGAGACAGCAGTGAGCAGTCCTGAAGAGAGATCTTAGTTCCCTGACCAGGAACTGAACCTGGGTAGCCCGGATGAAAATCAGGAATCCTAGCCACTAGACCACCAGGGCCTAGAGGCTAGAAGCAAAGTGGCCCTGGCTCTCTCCCCTGTTTGAAAGCAAGATTATTTCAAGGAGGCAAAATCTGTAAAAACAGGTACAAAGTTTATCATAGGAGACACAGCACAACGTATGGGAGAGCACACAGAGAAACGGTGTATTTTTTTAAGTCAGAAGCTGGGCAGAAATGCGCAGCTGGAGAGGAGTGCAGGCGTCCTGAATGAGGAGTGCAGGAAAGCGGTGATTGACAGCACTTATACAGGAGGGTCCTTCTGGGTCTTTGTTTACCTTTGGCTAATTATCTTGTTTCTTTTTTTTTTAATATTTAATTTATTTATTTTCCTTATTTTTTTTGGCTGCGTCAGATCTTAGTTGCGGCACATGGGATCTTTGTTGAGGCGTGCAGGATCTTTCTCTGTACGGCGCGTGGTTTTTCTTACTCTAGTTGTGGCACGCAGGCTCCAGGGCGTGTGGGCTCTGTAGTTTGCGGCACGTGGGCTCTCTCCTATTTTGTTTTTGACCGGAACATTTAAAATCTTTTATTTTGACATAATTTCAGACTTAAGAAAGTTGAAAAATGATACAAAGAAACTTCATATTCCCCAGTGTTAATATTTTCCCACATTTGCTTTACCCCTGCTCCCCATTTCCTTCCTCCCTTCCTTTACCTCTTCCTTCCTTCCTTTCTCTCTCCTCTCCCCATCATGCCTACATACATACTGTTTATTCTGAACTATTCGAGAGTAAGTTAGAGATCATTTGCCTTTTAACCATAAATACTTCAATGTATATTTCCTAAAATCAAAAACATTGTCATACAACTTCAGTAAAATTATCAAAATGAAGAAATTAACATTAATGTAATATTTTAGCTAATATATTAACCTTATTCAAAGTCACTTTGCTGTACACCGGAACCTAACACAACATTGTTAATCAACTATACTCCAATATAAAATTAAAACAAAAAACCCACAAAAAACGAAGTCTACCAATTATCCTGACGGTGTCCTTTATAGGGAAAGGAAATCGCATATCACAAGTGGCAGGCAGCTGTCACATTCCTTTAGTGTACTTTATTTGTGAATTCAAATTTAATACTTTGGCAAGGCTATCTGGAGCTGGTTCTAATATTTATGTGAATACCTCTGTGAAGCCTGGTCATGTCAGTGGCCTACAGTAACAAAGCAGAGATACCTAAACTTTCTTGGAACGCTCAGGGGGTTGGAATGGATTTACAATGTAAGACTTGAAAATTTACTGACTTTGTACCTAGGAGGGCCAGAGGCCACTTCTTTAACAGAGGGTGCACTAGTGATGGAGACACTGGTATCTTTGAGCTCAGTGGTGGTGGCTGTCTGTAGACTGGAGTCGATAGTCTGCGATTCTACCATGGAAATGGGCTCTACAGTATTAATGTGGAAAATGAGATTCTGGAATTACAGACGGGCCCTCTCCTCGAGGTGCACGAGCTCAATAGTTGTGGCACATGGGCTTACTTGCCCCGCACCATGTGGGATCTTAGTTCCTCGACCAGGGATCAAACCCGCATCCCCTGCATTGGAAGGTGGATTCTTTACCACTGGACTACCAGGGAAGTCCCTAATTATCTTGTTTCTTTTTCACACCTGATTGGTCCTAGGACCCTCCCCAAGATGTGTGCGCAACTTTTTGCTAAGATAGATCCCACCTCAGAGGACTGAGGGTGCGTGTCCACACTTATTATGGGGTGGCTCCCCCTCCCTTTTTGACCCTCAAGGAGCCCTCGGGCTCATGTGCAGACAGGGAAGTTTTCCTTGACCTCAGGAGTGGTCATCTTATCTCTTTACTTCAGCAGAGCTCAGCTTCTGCCACCAGCTTTGTCCTTGGTGTGTCTGGGTGAGAGCAAAGCTTCAATTTTACTTCGCTTGACAAAAACAAGCTGTCCAGTCCAGGGACCCATCTATTTCCTACCTCAGAACCAGTCCACAATGGCAGGTGTAAAAGGGAAGAAAAACAAGTGTCATACAAATGAAAATTCTCTTTTCTAATAGTTAATTCTTTTCTTATAGTTAAGGCTACGAAGAATGGCATTTGTAAAGGCAAAAGTGACGGACAGTCCATTTGCATTTGCCCCAAAGTAAATGGATGTCTGAAGATAGTCTGGGGCAGGTCCATGTGCAACCTTGTGTGCCATGCTATGCAGTATGAGATTTATTCTGTGAACATGAAAGGCTTCTAGAGGTGCAGGATGAAGTAGCAGATTTTTGTTTTAGAAACTTTATTCTTAATGCTGGGATTGATGTCAGAGTCAAGACATGGATGGCAGGGAGAGCACTCAGAGGCCACTGTGATAGACCTTGTGACAGAAAAGATCAAGGCCGAAACCCGCAGTGGTGATAGTGGGTCTAGGAGGGAGGGACTGATCCTAAAGATGCTGTACAAGTGGAACCAACAGTGCTTGACAATTGGGAATGTATTAGTTATTATAGGTAACTCAGTATGACTTCAAAGTATACCATGGTTCCCACACAGTAGATTATTTCTTGCTCATGTCACAGTCCTGGGTGGATGAGCAGTTTGGAGAGGCTGCCCTTATCCACAATGGCATTTGAGGGTTTCTACTAACAGAGACTCTGTTGTCTTCAACATGTGGCTTCCAAGGCGCATCTGGGGATCATTTCAATTTCATGTAGGCTAAAGTTACCATAGTATGGAGGAACTTGCGTGGGAAGTTTCCAGGCCAAGGGCTGACACACATCACTTCCATCCACACTCCATTAGCTACAGCTCCTTCATACAACTATATTTAACATCCAGGGAGTGTGGGAAATGTAGTCTAACTGTGTGTCCAGGAAGAGGGGGATTGTGGGTTTTGCAAGCTAGCAGTCTTGGCCACAGGCTGAACAAACAGGGAGATGACAGAGTTGAAGATACATTTTCTAACTTGTGTGATCATTGTAATGGGAATATCAGTGGGGGTAGGATGTGCAGAGGGATAAGCAGGTTGATGGAGGTGATGAACTCAGCTTTGGCCTCATTAGAAAAGATGGAAGGCTGAACATGTAAGAGAAAGAACAATTAATTAATAAAGGGTCAGTAGGAAGAAAAGCAGAGGCCATGAGTGAACAGATGAACTTCTGAAAATGGACTGGAAGAAGCAAGCGATGGATGAAGCAAACTCAGCAGAGAGTAAAAAATGAGTGTGGAAACACTTTGAAAGGGACACTGAAGGGATGAGTTTGGGAATTAACCGAAGATGGATAAACAGATGGTGAGCAGAGGTCTTAAGGGCTCATGAGGGTGGATGAGGGTGGAGGGCTCATGCAGTGGAGTTGATCAGCACGTTTATACTCTGGTGATTGATATTATGGGCCACTGAGGGGTGGCCGACGGGCAGCAAGAGTGGTATTGTTGATCATGGCAGGTGACCAAGAGGATGCAGGCATCTTGGGATGTTGATGACTGCAAGAGGCATGGTTGATTCTGAGGTTCTGCTCACATAAGAAAGGAAAGAAAGTTGACTCGGTGGAAACATAAAGGTGCCCTGGGACTAGAGGTAGAATTGTGTTCATACAGCAAGGTCAGTGGGTGTGAAAAAGAGGTGAACTGAAAAGACAGAAAGTTGGAAAGAGAGATGGGCATTAGAGAGATTGAAGGTCATGTAGTTCAGCCTAGCTAGAAGCTCCAAGGTAAAGTTTTATTTGTACATGGTTGAAGAGCCTTGTAATAGAATAGTGTTAAACTAGAGATTTCAGGTGATTGAAGCCAAGATATTAGACAGGTTCTTAACAAGGATTTTGAAATTGTCCAAGATGATGGGAGGTGGGAGTGGGGCAAGCAGAGCAAAGAGGAGGATTGTGAGCCAGCCCTCCAGAAACATGGGGGAGGATGTTACGAGCTCATAGATGCTGGGGGTGTGAAGAAGTATCTTGAGGTGGCAAACCGATGGCAAGAGCTGCAAAGTGTAGAGATCTGTTGTCTGGATGTAGTGGTGGTGGGGTGGCAGACTGTCACTGTCTTTCCTGCTCCAGTTTGGAGTGTGGGGTAAGGGAAGCATCCCTCACTCAAGAAGGCTGGGACAGGAGTGAGTTCTCCCGGCCCCAGTGAAGACAAAGAGGTCAATCCAGGCATAGAACAATCCAGGAAAAAATGACTCATACGGCAGCTTTCTTGAGGGTAGAGGGTACAGAGGCTTCCGAGGGTACAGAGCCGGGACTGAGTGGTTGTGTGGGGCATTGCTGATGAGGGTGAGCCTAGGGAGGGCAGGGACCAGACTGGTTGGACATCACGTGGGGGAGAGGGCACAGCTGGCCAGAAGGTTCTAGAATCAGAAAAAAATATAGAATCCAGGCAAAGAGCTGGGTGTCCCTGAGCCCTTGTGGAGTACGTGTTAATGGGGGTACTCTGCAGAAGCAGCATGACTCACCCCCCCGCCCCCACCAAAAAAAAAAAAGATTCCTGACATTCCAGTCACTTGGTAAGGAACCGTAAGATGGCATTTGGTTGTGCGTAGAAGGGGCCTTTTCTACTTCCTACGTCATTCAGATGTAACTGTTTTGAGATTGCATTCAAGATCCAATAACTGCTTTAGCAGTAGGTATTCCAAGGTGGCTCATAACCAAGGTAGGTGTTCCTAAAAGTCTTATGGCCCCGTGAGGCACCGGGATTGAGCACAGAGCAGGCTTAGGCCATCCCGCTGGGGAGGAGGAAGCCAGAGTGAGTGGCCGCTGTGTGCAGGAAGAGAAGACAGGACCGTGGTGCTGACCTGGGTGTCAGCGGTTGCGAGGAACTGGCTGGTGAATGAGGCTGTGTGGGCAAAGGCAAGCAGGGAGGGGCCGAGAGTGTGAGTAGGGGCAGAGCAGCCTGTAACCGGCCCAGGGGGCTCTTTCCTGGCCCTGGGGTTCAGGGATGCTCACCGCGAGTGAGGACCCAGAGGGTGGGGTGGGGGTCAGGGGTGAACCCTGACACTGTCTGCTCCTATTCAGCAAAATGCTGCAACATCAGAGAAGCTTTTATATTCTCATATACTTTTAAAAATTGAGATATAATTGACATATAACGTGGTATAAGTTTAAAGTGTGCAACATGTTGCTTTGACACATGTATAGTATTGCAATATGATTGGTGTGGCAACATTAGCTGGCATCTCTATTGTGTCATCACATAATTGTCATTTCTTCTAGTGGTGGGAACAGTTAAGATCTAGTCTCTTAGCAAGTTTAATGTTTACAATACAGTTTTGTTGTCTATCATCACTATGCTGTGGATTAGGTGTTCAGGACTTATTTATCTAATAGTTGCCAGTAGGTGCCCTTAAACAATATCTTTGCTTTTCTTCCATCCCCAGCCCTTGGTCCACTCTGTGTTTTGGAGGTTTTTTTTTTTTTTAGATTCTACTTATAAGGGATTTCAATCAGTATTTGTCTTTCTCTGTCTGATTTATCTCACTCAGCATAATGTCCTCAAGGTCTACCCAGGTTGTTGCAAATGGCAGAATTTCCTTTTCTCGTGGCTGAATAGTATTCTGTTGTACAAATGTACCACATCTTCTGTGTCCGTTCATCCACTGATGAACACTTAGGTTGATTCCATATCTTGGCTGTTGTGAATAATGCTGCAGTGAACGTGGGTGTACGTTTATCTCTTTGATAACCTGTTTTGACTTCCTTTGTATATACACCCAGAAGTGGGTTTGCTGGATTGTCTGGTAGTTCTGTTTTGAATCTTTTAAGAAACCTCCATACTGTTCTCCATAGTGGATGAACCCGTTTAAAGTCCCACCAACTGCAAACCAGTGTTTTCTTTTCTCCACATACTCACAGACACTTGTTATCTCTCATCGTCTTGATAACAACCATTCTTGCAGATGTGAGGTGATATATCTCCTTGAGGTTTTGGTTTGCATTTCCCTGATGATTAGTGATACTGAACACCATATATTCTAGTATTCTTTAGGTTTTGTGTATTTGTGTAGAGATGAGTGTGTGTGTGTGTGTGTGTGTGTGTGTAATCAAAGAAGAGACTGAAAGAACTCCCACCTGCTAAAAAATGGAGGGAAGGGGAATGAGGCTGTCCTGTGGGATTTGTTTTGAGGGCAAGAAAATACCAAAATAAAGAGAAGCTTAAGTAGTTTATTTTATAAAGTTTCCAAGTCCACCCTTTTTAGATCTGTGTGCTTACAGAAATAAAACCTTTCATCTGAATTTCCATCACAGGAGTAGATACCACTGCCTCAGAATATTGGTAAGAATGAACTCAGGATGAATAATTCTTTGGTCTCCACAGTGTGTAGTAAGCAGTGGGCAAAGCCAGTGTGGCTGAGGCCACCTTGAATTCCACCACAGTAGGTAGCAGTCGGCTGCAGTTTTCCATCTACAAGGTGCCAAATCACCCATTTACCAGAACTTTTCACTTTCCAGCTAGAACTTTTGGTGCCGTCTAGTATATTTGTTATAACCAAGAATGAGTCTTCATGTCAAATAGTTTACAAATAACTTCTGTAGGGTTATAACCTGTTATTTCTCAACTATCTTTGTGTCAGGCACCGAGATACGTTTCCATATAATTATGCATGTTAATCTTTACATAACCTGCAGTGTGGGTGTCATTACCCCCGTTGCACAGATAAGGAGACTGAGGCACAAGGAGATTTAGAAGTGTGCACAGAGGGAAGCTCAAGAGGGAGGGGATATGGGGATATATGTATACATATAGCTGATTCACTTTGTTGTACAGCAGAAACTAGCACACCATTGTAAAGCAATTATACACCAATAAAGATGTTTAAAAAAAAAAAAAAGTGTACACAGATGATACCTTAGAGCTGGAGCCTAACCCTAAACCCATACGCCTTGTCTTCTACTCCAATAATAAAAACCAAGACTCCAGACAACACAGTATACACAACACGTGCAGCCTTTTCCCTGAGTTGATGTTGTTTATGTTGTTAAGTTTCTGAATTAGAAGGACTTGAATACAGGAAAGGAAATGGTTACAGTGGAGCTGGTTTTTCCCCAGGAGGCTATGAATAATAATGGGCATTCTTGCCTATCTGGTCCCATTGTCATTTCACTTCCTTATAACAATGGATCTTGTCATCTTGACTCATGTAGAGTCTTTGTGATGCGGACAGGATGATACTTTAGCAGAGGGTAGATCCTGGGTCTAAGATGTCACACAGAATTGGGGCGTGCTGACGTGTAGCCAACTGTTGCCTGCTTTCCCTATAAGAGAGGCCTTAAATTATTTTAGGTTGCTTTCCCCTCCCCCCTTAGTATGTTTAGAAAGAAAAAAAATGAGTCATATGTTAAAGCTAATTTTACTGCCAAAAATTTCAAGTCCGTGTCTACTCTCCCCTGTTATTATCAGGGAAGGAGTTTGTAAAAAGTTAGTGCTGGCAGCTTGCATGAATCCATCCCAGCTTAGTAAATTCCCTGGATGGTCATCTGTGCTTAATGCAGCTCGTCTCATCAAAGCTAGCCTGTTCCAAAACTCTTAACTAAAGCTGCTCATGATCTGAGGAGGCTGAAAATTAATTCCCCTCTATTCAGAAATGGAAATACAGACACTTGAATAAATATTGCATGCTTTCTTGTGGTAGCTAAAACCCTTCCACATAGACTTAACAATGCTTTGTTACCTTTCTGTCTGATCTGGGGTGAAGTTGTGTATGCAAGCAAAAGATGATCACATCCTTAACCCAACTACAATGGAAGGTTTTAAAATAAATCCAACTTGTAAGAGAGCATTTAAAATCATATATACATGATATTTAAAATTTTATACACACATATATATGTGTTGTGTGTGTGCATCTCTATCTTTATCTCTACATCTCTCTCTCTCTCTCTCTATATATATATATCTCAAGATATAAACCAGTGAATTGTCCCTTTCACAGAAGTGTCTAAACAGAACAATTGCTTAGTTAAATATGTTTTGGACATCTACTAGATCCAATCCTTGTGCCAGGCACATTGCAGTTATAGTAGACCCTTGGCATTTGAGGACTGTGACATTTGTGGTTTTGAATACTTTTCACCGAACCTGAGGCTCCATGGGAATTTGAGACCTGGATTTATATGTTGAATTCCGTTAAGTAGGACAGGAGCAGTTCACCCAGCCAGACACACCTCTGGTCACCAGCAGCATGGGTACCTCCCCTTGCTTTGTTCCTCTCTGCTGTCTTAGCCCTGTACCAGCAACGCTCATGAAACAAGAAACATTGTTTTACTTTGGGGAAAAATGGATCAAAAAAGGTACATTAGGGGACTTCTCTGTTGGTCCAGTGGTTAAGAATCTGCCTTCCAATGCAGGGGACGCGGGTTCAATCCCTGGTCGGGGAACTAAGATCCCACGTGCTGTGGGGCAACTAAGCCCATGTGCGCGGCAACTACTGAGCCCACGCATTCTAGAGCCCATGTGCCACAACTAGACAGACCGCGTGCTGCAACTACTGAGCCCCTGCGCTCTGGAGCCCACACGTGGCAATGAAGAGCCCGCGTACCACAATGAAAGATCCCGTGTGCCATAACGAAGATCCCTTGTGCCGCAACTAAGATCTGATGCAGCCAAATAAATAAATAACATTTTTAAAAAAAGAGACCATAGTGCTTTTCATGGAAAAACAGTATGCCATTGATAAATTGAGCGATGTTAGCAAATTGAGGAATTGGTGAAGCCCCTAGCAGTAGTCCTCTCAAATGTTTAGGGATTTTAATTTTTAAAAATATGTCTAAATAAAAAAAATATACAAAGTATCCATCCTAAGATGTCCAACATGAGAATAACATATCCACTATTTTCATTAGTTTCCATCTATTCATCCAATTATTTTCTCATTCAACAAATATTTGTCCAGCTTAGCAGGGGAATTGAGATCTGTTACAATTACAGTAATGGTGATTATCATTTATGATGACTGGAAATGAAAGTGGTCCTGTGTGGATGTTTAAATGCATCATCTCATTTTTAATCAACAAATCAGCATGTGGCATAAAGTGGTGCTTTGGGACTTCAGAAGGGAGAGGGGAGGTTATTGGCCAGAAGGACAGATCCTCTTATCTCTGGGATGGCTAAGCTGTCAGGCACGGTGGAATTTCAGCAGCGGGGTGGAAGAGAGGAGTAGGAACTAGGGAACACTGGGGGCTGGAGTTAGGGCTGCTCTCTGCCGGAGGTGACCAGCTGTCATTTAAGGGGGCTTCAGATAAACTAGCAAAGGGAGGCACTAACAGGTGGGAGGTGAATATGTAGAGAAGCAGGAATGTTACTTGAGGCAGAGGAAAGCACACAAGGAAAAGCTCAGAGGTGGGAAGGTGCAAAGATTGTTTATGGAGCAGAGTATCAAACGATTTACTTGAAATGCATGATTCAGGCAAGAAAACGGGAGGGTTGACTCAAATTGTAGAGGGTAGCTTGATTCCTAGCAAAGCAGATTAATATGTTTAAATAGTACATGGAGATGCCATTGAAAACTTTGGAGTAAGGAAATAGCAAGCTCCAAGTGGACATTTTTGGATCCTGTTTGGGTACTTAGGCATTTGCAGCTTTCCCTACGAGCCTGAGCCTAGTAAATGAGTCCAGGGTTGCAACGCCATGTTTTCTCCATTTGTCATGGTAATGAGTGCTTCCCCTTGCTCATCTTAGGCAGCACCCTTCTTCTTTTGGAGACCACATCTGTGGGTTTAGTGGGCTTGGGGAGCTAATCACACACACCGTTGCTTCTTGTTAATGGGGGTGAGTATGTAACCCGTGCTGAGTCAGTCACAGTGTTGATCCCCATGGTCACGGTCATTTGTCCACGCAATGGGCACATGATGCAGACAAGACCGATCTAAATCCTCCTCTGGGGCAAGAAAAGATACCTTGGGTGTGAAGCTCCCACCCTCTTGGAACACAAAGCTGCAAAGACATAGTACAGAGTTCCTGGGGCCGTATGTACTGTATGCGGTAAGGAGAGATGGGAGAGAGAGAGAAGGCGGGAGAGAGAGAGAGTGTAGGGAAAGGGGAGAGAGAGCGAGAGAAGAGAGATGGATTTCTGATGCTCTTTGGCCTTGGACCTGGCCTGCTATAGGCCAGCATCACCCTGGCCTATGTGTGGTTCCGGTTAATCAATCAAAACAATCTTTCCCTTAAGATTAAGCCGGTTTGAATTGGCTTCCATTAGTAACAAAAATGGAGAATTTTACTCACTGGAAATTTTCCATGAGAGTTGTTTCTCTCTCTCTCTCACACACACACACACACACACACACACACACACCTGTGCACAGGCTGTGCACACCTGTGGGTGGAGAGTGAAGGGGTGTCCTTGGACTCCAGATCCTGGAGACATTCCTCTTCTCTGTGGTCTCCTTGTGTTCACTAGATCCAAGCCTGGAGAGGGTGCTACGTGGGAGTCCCCCCCGCCCCCACCCTGGACTCCTGGTACTGAGAACGTGTCAGAGGGGCAGAGAATAAGGAAGGTGATAAGAGCAGATAGCAGATGAGGGTTGAGAGGCAGGGACAAATGTCACTCTTTCTGGGCTTTTGAAAAGCTTGTTTTCGTTTTGTTTTTCCACGGTGGTTTTCCAGGGTGAAGTTTTTTTTTTTTAAGTTTTAAGGTGTACAAATGATTTTTTTAAAAGTTTTTATTGGAGTATAGTTGATTTACAATTAGAGTGAAGTTCCTGAGCAGTTGAAAAGTATGAGGGAGCTGGAGATGAGAATAAAGGTTTCCTTTTTTAAAAAGTCTTACAGTGAGTCATACCTTAGCAACTCTTCAGGTTCCTTAAGAGAAGCACATAGCGGTTGGGATCTGATTAATGCCCTTGGCTTCTGAACTGTTTCTCTTGGAACAGGACTGCATGCAGAAATGGGCCCTGGGATTTATTTGGTTACTTGTTAGTTGTCACATAAAGGATCTTGAATAATACAACCACATATTACAACTAATGCAACCATCTGCAAGTGTCGGCTTTGTGTTGGCTTCCAATTCATCGCTACCATTTAAATTTATTAGACAATACCCTTCTCTGTGCTCTCCCTGAATTCAGTAGGAGACAAATGGTAGGGGTAAGATAGAGACAATTGGAATGTAATTGTCACCCGACAGAGGGATCCTTCCTGAGCTGCATCTGTGCTTCTGCCCGTTCACCCTCAACCGGTGGTCAGTGCCAAAAACAGCACTTGCTTGGACCATGTCCACACCACTTATGACTGACGGTCTGACCCTGGCCTCAGCCCACTAACACACTAGGTACTGTGTTTGGAGAAGTTCCAGTTTCAACACTGCACTTTTTGCTCTGTGAGATTGCTCAAGTTACTTCAACTCTCTGGGTCTCACTTTACTCATCTGTATAATGGGGTGGTAATAACTATCTTGTAGAGATTATTGATGAGGTGTTATAAATTCAGTACTTTATAAGGAATGTGTGACAATGAAAGTATTAAATAAGGAGTAGGTTTTATAATTAGCCTGTTTGCTGAATGTTTGCTGATGGGGTTTGGATATGTTTCTGCCCCTGTTCTTGTCTTGGTAGTGCTTCTAGTTGCTTCGATAATCAGCCAGCCTGATGCAACTTAGTCCCCTAAACCAGATGGGAAGTTATTCTGAATAGTGGGTACTTTTGGGAAGTTATTCTGAATAGTGGGAAGTTATTCTGAATAGTGGGTACTTTTGGATGGGAAGTTATTCTGAATAGTGGGTACTTTTGGAGTTGCCCTTGCTCTTACAGGAGGAGCTGGGCTTTCAGTTTGTCACTGCTGTTTATGAGTCATCACTGTGGGAGAGGAGAGAGATGTAAGAGGAATAACAGACCTCCTTCCCTAAGAGCCTTCACTGAACGGAGGACAAAGGACAGAACCTGAGTGTGGAAGGCCAGGTACTTGTTCAGAGGGAGCCTCTGTTGGGTCCACTGGATGGAAGCACAAATGGCTCTGACTTTGGTCACCTTGATGAGCCACTGTCCACAAGCAGAGCTGAAGGCAGCAGCTCTTAACCACTGGGGGTGTGCCTGGATGCGAGCACCACTGGGATGAAGTATTCAATTGGAACATGGGGTTTTGTCCCAGTTACAAAGGAGTAGCTCCCTCAGTCCCACGTCTACTTAAATATGATGTGCTTATTTCTGTCGATCCTTCTGCCTAGATTATCCTGTGACTTATTGGCAGTGAGCACCAACCTCAAACCATGAGCGTTTCTCCAATTCATTCCACCAGTAACGGTTCTAGGTGTGCTTCTTCCTGCCGGCTTTACCTGCCAAGGACCAACCTCTCATTGCATTTCTGGCCCTCCCCATGTTTGCTGCTCCAAAGCCCCGTGAGTGAGGATGATTGGGAAGGAGGGACAGTGATGGCCCCATCATGTAGCTCACTTGGAGGGCATCCTGGAGTCACCAGCAAAGACAAACACCAACAAGGAGACATATCCTTGGGAGATTTGAGCTGTCCTGGTCCCTTATTTGTGAGCACCAAAAGTAATTTTAAAAGTTTGCTTTATTCTGTTTCTTTCCCAACCACAACCAAAAAATATTGCTCGACAAGACTTCAGATGGCAGGTTGAGAGTCTCCAGTCTAAGCAGGCAGTGCTCCCAAGGAGTCTCTGGGAAGAGGGCTGTTCCAAAGATGCTGCTGTGTAGTGATGCCTGGGCTTGACAGCTTGTTGAAAAGTTGGTGTCTGGATGGGTCTGGAATCTTTTTGTCCTTTGTGAGACTATATTTGAATTAGCTAACCAATGCATTCACAAGCATTGGTTATTTTCTGCAAAAGCCCTGTTGGATACTTCTTCAAAAAGTATCATTTAATCTTCACAACAACAGTATAAGGTAAGTGTTATTTTTATTAGGAAAAGCAATTTAGCATAGCATTAAGAGAACAGGCTTTGGCATGAGACTGTCCAGTTCTGACCACATGGTCTGTCAATGAATAGGTGTGAGCTGGGGAAATTCCACAATCATCTCTGCTTCTGCTGCCTCATCACTGAAGTGTGGAACAAACTATATGTCAGCTACCTCAAGGGGTGGGGCTGAAGATTAAGCAAATGAATACATATTCATGTTAGCTGTTACTGTTGATATCTTCTGGATGGCAACGGTGGAGCTCAGAGAAGTTAGTTGCCTTCCCCAAGATTATACAGCTGGTAAGAAGCAGAATCAGCATTCAGCCCAGCCCACAGGGCCCTAAAGGCTGATGCTCAAGGGATGGGAAGTTGTTGAGGGAAGATCTTTAGTAGGGGCCCGGCTGGAGAAGGTGACAGCAAGACACGGGGCACCCTGGGCCCCGCAGTGGAGCGCTTCAGAAACTGCCCCACGATCTCTCAGATGGGCTGCTCCTCAGTTGCTGTAGAGCAGATGCCCTCCGAAGAGAGCTTGTGCAGAGTGAAATGACTGATGCAAGGCCACGTGCCCCTGTGGTTACCATAATAACGCACCGTGTCTACAGGGAAGCCGGGGAAAACCATTTTGGCAGGGTGGCCCATTAGGCAGTTGTGACAGGGAGCAAAGTGCAGCTGTCCACAAGCTGGGCCCTGCTTCCTGCCCTGCATGTGGGTCAGGTAATCGCTGATGGTGTCTGCAGGTAATTGGCAGCCTGAGTCGCAGCAGAGGGGCTGTCTCTTCCTGTCCTCTGGCAACAGAGCATCTCTTTCCTTCCTCCCGGGCTGGGCTCAGCAGGGCGGACTGCTCTGGCTGCTGTGCTGCTCCTCATATCTTGCACTTTCTGCCCATTACAGTGAAATGCGGCCAGTGAAGGGCAGCATCACCCACCGTCAGCCAGGCTGGCAGCAGCCCTCATAAAACCCTCATCCCTAGGCCAGTCCTAGAGAAAGACAGATATCATATGATATCGCTTAGGTGTGGAATCTAAAGAAAAGAGTACAAATGAACTTATTTACAAAACAGAAGTAGAGTCACGGAGATAGAAAACAAACTTATGGTTACCAGGGGATAAGGCGGGGAGGGATAAACTGAGAGATTGGGACTGATATATACACACTACTGTATATAAAATAGATAACTAGTAAGAACCTGCTGTATAGCACAGGTTCTGTGCAATACTCTGTAATGGCCTATATGGGAAAAGAATCTAAAAACAAAAAGAGTGGACATATGTGTGTGTGTGTATGTGTGTGTATATATATGAAACTGATTCACTTTGCTGTACACCTGAAACTAACACAGCATTGTAAATCAACTATACTCCAATGAAAATTTAAAAAAGAAGCAACCGAAATAAAAAATAAATAAATAAAATGACAGGGAGAAGAATTCATCCTCGAAATCTGCAAAAATGGGCCTTTCCCTTCCTTCCAGTGGAACAAGCACAGAGCAGCACTTTTTAAGGAAGAACTTTTGAAAATTACTGTTCATAAGTAGAAATATTTTTTATAAAACATTTATACATTGTAGACAAGGCAAAGAAGAAAACTTTTATTAGCTGTAGTCTCATGATCTGAAGATAACCATATTAATATTTTGAAATCTATTCAGAACACTTATCTATGCATATACAGCCTTTCTTTTTTTTTTTTTTTTTTTTGCGGTACGCGGGCCTCTTACTGTTGTGGCCTCTCCCATTGTGGAGCACAGGCTCCAGATGCGCAGGCCCAGTGGCCATGGCTCACGGGCCCAGCCGCTCCGCGGCATGTGGGATCTTCCCGGACTGGGGCACGAACCCGTGTCCCCTGCATCGGCAGGCGGACTCCCAACCACTGCGCCGCCAGGGAAGCCCCAGCCTTTCTTTTTTTTAAACAAAAATGCAGCCATACTATACTTATCTGTGGCTGGCTTATTTCACCTAACAGTAGATCATGGATGCTTTTTCATGTCATTAAATATTCGACCTCATTGTCATTTAAAGTAAGTGAATAGAAATTTATCACAAGGCTGTATTAATTGTCGGGCCAGTTCTGCTGAAGGATATTTAGGTTGTTTCTGGTGTTCCACACTTTGTTACAGAATCAAAGAACAATATGTGGCTCCTTTCCTCCAGAAGTAAATTTTAGACTCACTGTAGCAACACTTTGTTGGAAAGAAGTCCTTTGATTCTGGTGAGATGCATTGAAGGAACTCATATGTTGAAGCCAGGCTGATTAGGCCATGTTCTGATCCCATGCTGAATGGCTCTCATGAAATCTGTCATTCCTGATGGCATGTGCTTTTTGCCCAAATGTTACCTTACTGTCGACTGCTGGCGTTCTCCAGGTTGGAAAAACTTGCTGGTGTGCCACAGGACATACGTGGCCCCTTGGGGTGACGTGTCAGGCTGCCGTCATTCTTTCTTGTATTCATAAATTTAGCAAACACTTATTGAGAGCTCACAAGATGCTAGTTCCTAGGGATTTAGAGAGAACTATGAGGAATCTTTTATTTCAGGAAGACCTTGGGGTTACATCCTGGGTGACACATTTCTTTTCCTTTGGGAGTTGCTGTCTGCTAGTCCATCTTTTTGGAACATTGAGTGCTAAAATGTGGCCCAGCCGAACTTTCATGTTCTGCTGTGGTAGAGTAGCTTGCCTTAGACCACTCTTCCTGCCAAGAATAACTATAACAGATGGGTAAAAAAACAAAAAATAAACAACCAAACAAAAGTGCAAGAAGCTGTTTGAATCAAAGAATGATAACACATGACCAATATTAAGAATTAAAAAAATCCCTTAGACGTTAAATATTAGTAAGAGGATAAAGTGAACAGCTTGCAAATAAAGTTGACAATTTAGAAGAAAGGGACAATTTTTTGAAACACAATTTACAAAAACTGAAACTAAAGGAAATATAAAATTAAAGCTACCTAGATCTAATAAAGAAGCAATATTTTTAATTAAAAATATTTTCATAAAGAAAACTCCAAACTTAGATGCCTTCACTGGTGAAGTCTTGCAAACATTTGAGAAAGAAACAATACCACTGTTACACTAATTTTTCCAGGAAATAGGAAAAGTGGGAACACTTTGTAATTTATTATTAGGCCAGCATAATCTTGCTACCAAAAGAAAGGAAAATTCATGTTCAACCATTTTCATGATACTGAAAGAAGAAAAAATCATGTGTAATCACTTTTGTGAGCATAAAATTAAAAACCTTTTTAATTTTAGCAAATCAAATACAGCAATATACAAAAAGGATAGTGTACCATGTGAAGTTAGGTTTATTCTAGGAATGCAAGGTTAGCTTAACATTGAAAAATAAATCAATGCAATTCACCACATTAACAGAGTAAAGAGGGGACTAATATAATTATTTCACTAGACATAGAAAAAGTATTTAATAAAATTCAATATCTGATAAAATTTCACACATGCTATAAAAAGGAAAAAATTCTTAACAAAGAAGAAATAGAA
This sequence comes from Globicephala melas, assembly GCF_963455315.2. Taxonomy (NCBI): domain Eukaryota; kingdom Metazoa; phylum Chordata; class Mammalia; order Artiodactyla; family Delphinidae; genus Globicephala; species Globicephala melas. The sequence goes on along the minus strand of NC_083328.1, from coordinate 11,281,261 downwards.
GTTAGAATTTCTTAACATGTAAGAAATAGAAGTATGACCAAAAAAAATCTTTAATGATTATAATATTTGATGTCAAACTATGAGAAATTTTCTTTGTGGTCAGGAGTGACACAAGGATGTACATAATCACCACTTTTATTCAACACTGTACTGTTGTTCCTAACCCTTGCAATATGGCAAGAAAATAAAAATCTCATGTAAGGACATAAGTAAGGACTAAAAAAATAATAAAAATGGTATTATTCACAGATAATATAGTTGGTTTTAAATCCAAAAAAAATCTATTCAGATAAATTATTAAAATTAAATAAATTTAATAAGGTCACTAGAAAATAAAATTTTAAAAATACTAATTTTGGTAATAAATATAAAATGCCTAGACAAAAATCTGACAAAAAGAAGTTCATTACCACTATGTTAAAAAAACTGCTAATATCACTGAAGAAAATTTAAATAAATCGAGGGGTATAACATGTTAATGCATTATAACAGTAAAGGCATCAATTCTCCTAAAATTGATCTAAGTTTCAATAGAATCCCAATCAAAAACTCAAAAGGCTTATTATGTGGAATTTAAAAAGCTTTTTTGTAAAAGTCATAAGATAATGCAAAGAGCCAAGAATAGCCAAGATGACCTTGAAGAAGAACAAAGTATGAAGACTTAAACTTCCAGATACTAAGACCTATTACAAAGCCCCTATAATCAACACAATGTGGTTCCGGTTCAAGGCAAAAATAGAACAAGGGAAAAGAGTAGAGGCCTAGTCATAGTGGTCATCTGATATATGAAAAAAGGAAAATGACCTAGAGAAAGGAAGGTCTTTTATTATCTGGGGGTGGGTCAATTGTTTATCCATATGGAAAAGAATAGTAATCTTGACACCACCTTATACCATATCAAAAAACTTCCATATGGATCAATCAAATAATAAAGGGAAACAAAAATGTTTTTCAAAGAAAACAGGAGAATACCTTCATGATAGGGGTAGGCAAAGTTTTTTTTAAGCCAAAAAATCTACTGACTGTAATGGGGAAAATGATACAATGAACTGTATAAAATTAAGAACTTCTTTTCATCAAAAGGTGTCACTGAGTGAATGAAAAGGGGAGTGACAGAGTGGGAGTTCCCATAACTGACAAAGGACTCATATCCAGAATATATAAAGAACTCCTACAAATCAACAAAAACGATTAAAACCCACGAAAGTGGGCAGAAAACTCAAACAGGCACTTTACAATGGAGTGCAAATGGCCAATAAACATATAAAACGTGCTCATCAGAAAAATGCAAATGGAAACAAATAATATGCTACCATACACCCTAAAATACATTAAAAACCCCAAACCCAACAAACCAACAACCCCAAGTATTGACAACGTGGAAAGTAAAGGAATTAGAACTCTGGTACATCGCTACTGACAGTGTAAATAGTTAACTTCTTTGGAAAACCCTGACAAAAACTGTTAGAGCTAAATACAATAACTGTATGATCCAGCAATCCCTGTTCTAAGTACATACTCAACAGAAATGTAGACTCTGTGACCCCAAAGACAAAAATGTCCCTAATACCATTTTGTAAAATAGCCAAAATTGGAAACGGCCTAAATCTTCATCAAGAGAAGAATGGACAAATCTGTCATGATATGCTGATATAATAAAATACTCCCAACAATGAAAGTGAACTATTGCCACATCTAGAAAATTGATTAATCTCATACACCTGATATTGAATGGAAGACGCCAGATAAAAAAGAGTAGATGGGAGTTTTTTGAGAGGGTCTAGGGATATTAATTTCTTTATGGTTACATGGGTTGCGTTTTCTTTCTAAATGTTCGTCATTTAAAGTAGTGATTTGTGTACTTACATGTCAATAAAACATTTATTAAATAAAAAATGAACTCTGGTTTTTACCCCTCCTGGATGTCAATTGAATTTTTGAGAGCAAAAAGGGAGGCAGGGGACTAAGGATAAAGTTGTCATTTTTATTGAGAATATTGAGTGTCAGGACTGTGTTTAGTCTATTCCCTGCCATTTTGTCATTTAATCAAGATAGCTGTTATCACTCCCATTTTACATGTAGAAATTAAATCACTTGATTAGATTATTTGCATGGTAAGAAGCAGTCCCAGAATGAACTCAGGCTTTAACCCACAGTAGAGAATATTGTGGTCTTTTCAGGATCTGCAGCTGTTTTGATGGAGGAAGAAAAGGAGGAGAGAGATTTTTAGGTGTGAGATGGGGGGGTAGCGTTCATAGACTCTAAGTCACAAACATGGATGCTGATTCAATGTAAAGGAATGTTTAGGTAAATAAAGGACATGTAAACTCAATACAGTGTATCTTTCAAAGATTCTTTTTTTAAAACTTTGCTATTTTATCAAAATGTCTCAAACCCATTTGTGAAACAGAGCTGGTAAGCTATGTTTCTATGCACACCATCTTCTCTGACATCCCCGGCTGGTCTCCGTTTTAGAAACGAGTGAAAAATATGATGAAACACATTTGAAAAAAAATCCCTTTCACAATTTGGGCCAATTTACTGACAACTTTCAAAATATTGCTTGTAAAGTATTTCTGTCAGCTGGTAGTGGACATTAAGTATTTAGAATCAATCTTGGATTATTTTATCCTTTTTTGTTTTTGGTGAAGAAAAGTTATTGATCAAACATTTTAGCCTCATTTAATATACAGGGGTAGCCTTTAAATTTCTTTTACAAGCCACAGCGGGGATGGATGTTCTCTACGAGCTTAGCACAGCACAAATCAATCTGTCTCATGGTAACCTATTATTACACATCAAACTGCAGCCATGTCACTTATTTCTTTTTCTTGCAACAACTTTTCTAGCATACCAGAAATGTAGGGTTTTGTTTACGTACTGAAGTTGTGGGAAAATGAAAAAATAAATTATTTTTCAGTGTGTAATTCTCAGTCTCCTCCGCATCAAACATAAATCGCTTCCCATTTTCTCTCATCCCGGCAAAATGAGATGTTCTGTTTTGTTAAATCTTTGACTTGTTAATTTGTATCTTCATGTTCCTAATATCCTAGTTTTTAGACCATTGATCACCATCATACCCTGGCTGTCCAAATGTCCTGGTTTCTTGGAGTATCTCAGCTTTACGCCCTTTTCCTGGAATAATTATCAATAGTGCCCTCTTTAACTTTCAGATATGTCTCATTTTGCTGATAAATTCTATGAATGCTTACTTACAATGAGAATACTTTTTCTTCTTTAAGAAAAAGAAGCTCTGAGACTCATGCTTTACAATCACATTGATGGAATTCAGTGGAAAACCCACAGACAGTATTGAGGACACTTCATCAGCTCCTTATGTGTTTAAATAATTGGATCAAATTTAGTTTTTCACTTTCAGTTTGGTGGCTGTTTGTGTTCTTATTTGACTAACTCTCCTACTGGACTAGAAGTTCTAAAAGGATAGGGATCACACCTGGTTTTGAACATAGTTTCTAAACCTAGCATAGTGCTGACAAATGGGAGATACTCAATATTTAACTGTTTAATTAATAAATATAAAATAACTTTTGTTGGGTTTTCAATTTTTCAAAGAGACTGAACATTATTTCATTTGATTCTCTACCTGTATTGTAAGTCCATTAAGGGCCAGTAGTATCAGTTTTCTTTGCCAAATGTTGAAAACTGTGTCCTGTAGTGTTTAATGACTTATCTATTATTATCTATAAAGTTGGAGGCAGAGCTGATAGTCTATTTAAGTACTTCTGGTCTCTATATGAGTTCATATGTGGCTGTAATTAAAAGAAGCTTAAACTATAAGAAAAATTATTATAAGTTACTCTCTGGGCCTCTTTGTGATTTTTGGTCTCCTCCTTCATGATCACAAGATGGCTGCCTTAGCTCTCTATATAACATTTCACACCAGCATTCCAAACCTAAAGGAAGTGGATGAGTAATGCTCCTGCATTACAAACGAACAAACAAAAAACCTGTTATCGGTTGAATTGTGTCGCTGCCCCCCCAAAAAAGTTGGACTCTTAACCTCCAGTAATTCAGACTGTGACCTTACTTGGAGACAGGGTCATTATGGAGGTAATCACATTAAAGTGAGGTAATTAGGGTAAACCCTAATCCAATATGACTGGTTTCCTTATAAAAGGGGGAAATTTGGAGACAGAGACAGGCACAAAGGGAAGGTAATTTGAAGAGACACAGGAGAAGACAGCCATCTACAAGCCAAGAAGAGAGTTCTGGAACAGATCCTTCCCTCATAGCTCTCAGAAGGAATCAACCCTGCTGACATCTTGGTTTTGGACTTCTAGCCTCCAAAACTGTGAGACAACGAACTTCTGTTGTTTTAGCCATCCAGTCTGTGTTACAGCAGCCCCAGAAAACTAATATTCACCCCTTATATGCAGGTTTTCCATTATGTTTCATTAGCCAAAAGATTTACAAAGGAATCTGGGGAAATGAGTGTTTATCAAAAGGGAATGAGGTAGCCATACTGTGGGCCTGGATACCTCTGAGGTTGGACATCCCCTGGGTCTGGAAATGTTGCTACCCTGAAGAAAATCTCTGTTCTATTGGCGATGAAGAAAGGGATGATGACTGTTGAGTAACTTAATAAACATATCAATGGATCTGCCATGACCTGATCAATTTATAGCAAAATCCTATGTACATCACATCAGACTGACTCTTTAGAAGTGAAATTGACAACTATCTGCATTATTCAGCATAGCTAGGTTATGCCAAGTTAACTAACAACCCCCCAAATCTCAGTGGCTTCATACAGCAACAGTTTGCTTTCTAATTCATGCTGCTTTCATCAATGGGCAAGGATTTCTGCTCCACGGTCCCTTGGGGATATAGGCTGATGCTGGAATACTGGGCCTCATTGTTTGCCATTGCAGAAATAAAGAAAACTGGGTGATCTCATGGATGTAATTAAATACTTGGGCTTAGAAATGGCATATGTCCCTTCCATACACGCACACATTGGTCAGTATTGTCACATGATACCGCTCAACTTCAAGGCAGCAGGGGAGAATCATCCTTGCGCGTACGCAGAAGAAAGGAGAAGCGCATAGACGAGCACTTAGTAAACTCTAACACAGCATTTGCACCATCATGTATTTAAGCTCAATTCTCTTCAACAGTTAGAAATGTTTTGGGCTGCAAGTAACAGAAAACCTGTTCAGAAGTGGATTAAGTTGTAAAGATATTTAATTTTTTCAGAGAACAAGAAGGTGCACAGTTGCAGGGTGGCTGCAGCTCCTCCACCCATGCCATCAAGGAACGCGACCCTTTCCATCCTTTTGCTCTGTTGCTCTCAGCATGATCACTTTCTATTCTCAGGGTAGTCCCTTATGACCTGAAGACGGATGCTAGAGCTCCCAGCATCAGGCCATCACTCACTGTGCTCAGGACAGGGCAAAGGGACAGACAGAAAAGCAAAGGGCCACCTTTTATCATGGAGGATAGTCTTTCCTGGGATCCTCCCCATCACACTTCTCTTAGGGTTCATTGGCCAGTACAAGGTCTCAAGGCCACTCCCAGCACAAGGGACTCTAGGAAATCATGTATCTGGCAAAAAAGAATAAGCTAGGCTTTATTGGCCTAAACCAATCATAATTCGACCCATGGAAGTGACATGCCACCTCATTTAAAGTTGGAGTTCTAGCAAAAAGAAAGAAGAGTGCATGCCTATAGGGAGACACCTGGCCAGGGCTTTCCAAGGCTTTCGTTTTGTCCAGAGCACCTGGAAGCAGGAATATGTTCATCACACAGCACCTTTGTCGACTGTGGACTGGTGGGTGCCCCAGAGTCTGACCCCCAGAGTGAGTCCAGGCCTATAACGGACCCCACAGAGCCATTGGTAGAATTAACTCCTGGCCATTCAAATCAAATTCATGTGCCATCCACCTTCTCCATGGCTGTTGGGCGCAATCTGCCTCTCCTCTGTGTCCACCTGGGGTATGGATGGGAGCCCCACAGGACTGGCCAGACTTGCTGTCAACAGAGAAATTCAGGAACAGAGGCAGGACCCAGTTTGCAGCAGTGCATAGAGCAGTCTGTCGGAGGAAGCTTTTTTTCCATGTTCTCTCAATAATAACAATAATAAAATGATATGGCAACAAAGTCCTGTGACATACTCTTATCTATTAATATATCTCCAATCAAAACTTGTATCACATCACATTCTGAATGTCTGCAGAGGCCTGACAAAGCATCGTCTGTAAGGCACGAATCCCTGACCCTCATATTGAAACTTCCGGGGCAAATGCCTATTCTGGTCTAAAGGTGATAATGGCATTTAAGTCACACGCATGTTTTCTTTTGTCCTAATGCAGCACTGCTTTGGCAGGATGAATGAACTGAATTCATATTAAAAACAATGGCAAGACAGAGGTTTTGGTTTTTTTTTTCTCATCAAATCTGAAACATCTGGAATTCTAGCTGCCATGGAAGGATATTCATATTTAGTCTGTAATGCAACATGGGAACTCTGATTAAAGCCAAAACATTAACTTATAATCAGTGGAAGGTTTAATTGAAAAGACTCTTTATCTGTGGCTTATGTGCTATTCCTATGTGTTGTGTATTTAACATTTTTCTTAACCAGTTTTACGCACTTCAATTTAATGCGGCATAGCGAACACACTTGGCACTCTTCTCTATAAGTTGTACACACAGTTGAATTCAATTGCCTATATCATTGCATTGCGGCAGATTGAGCCCAGTGAAGACTTTTTGGGCCACAGGAGGGGTGCAGGTGGGGATATGATCAGATTTGTTTCCATAAGGTCATTGACCTCTTTATTTTTAATTTAAAATTTTTTTTATTGAAGTATAGTTGCCATACAATATTATATAAGTTACAGGTGTACAATATAGTGATTCACAAATTTTAAAGGTTATACTTCATTTATAGTTATTATAAAATATCGGCTCTATTCTCTGTGTTGTTCAATATATATTTGTAGCTTATTTCATACTTAATGGTTTGTACCTCTTAATCCCGTACCCCTATATTGTCCCTTCCCCCTTCCCCCTCCCCACTGGTAACTACTAGTTTGTTCTCTATATCTGTGAGTCTGCTTCTTTTTTGTTATATTCACTACAGTAAGTCCCCTACATACGAACCTTCAAGTTGTGAAGTTTCAAAGATGTGAACGTGTGTTCCATCAATGTCAGGCATGAGTGACATTGCAGCTTGCCCTCCGTCTCCTGTTGCTGACAGTCCTTCAGCTCTACCATCTCCCACCTCCTCTCCCTCCTCCAGTCGGTAACTCTTCTTGCCTGTTCACTCAGTGCCAGCCCCTGTATGCCGGCTGTTGTACTGTACTACTCTACTTTTCAAGGTACTCTACTGTAAGATTAAAAATGGTTTATTTTTGTGTTTGTTTTTTATGTACTATTTGTGTGAAAAATATTATAACCATATTACAGTACAGTATTATGTAGCTGATTGTGTTAGTTGGGTACCTGGGCTAACTTTGTTGGACTTATGAACAAATTAGACTTATGAATGCCCTCTTGGAATGGAACCCGTTCATGTGTAGGGGACTTACTGTAGTTTGTCATATTTTTTAGATTCCATATATAAGTGATATCATACAATATTGGTCTTTCTGATTTCACTAAGCATAATCCCCTCCAAGTCCATTCATGTTGCCGCAAATGGCAAAATCTCGTTCTTTTTTATGGCTGAGTAATATCCCATTGAATATGTATACCACAGAAAGATCACTGACTACTGTGTGGGGAATAAAATGGAAGGAGGCAGGAGAGAGACAGGTACCCAAACCAACAGCACCAACAAAGAATAAGTAGGTGTGATGGATAGGAAGAGGCTGGATAGATGGATAGAGATGTGAGAGAACAAGTGTAGTATGAAGTTCATTGTCAAATCCAGGTGGTGGGTGGGTACATGTTTTTTCATTGCCCAGTTCTTTCAACTCTTGTCTATGTTGGGAAGTTAAATAAATAAATAAAAAGCGTGGATACAGGTGGACCAATTAGGACGGTATTGCAGTAGCCCAGGCAAGAAATTAAAGGTATAGCTTATGTTTAAAAAAAATTCGTTAGAATTTGAATGTAAAATAGTTAGCTAGTGGGAAGCATCTGCATAGCACAAGGAGATCAGCTCAGTGCTTTTTGACCACCTAGAGGGGTGGGATAGGGATGGTGGGAGGGAGGGAGACACAAGAGGGAGGAGATATGGGGATATATGTATATGTATAGCTGATTCATTTTGTTATAAAGCAGAAACTAACACACCACTGTAAAGTAATTATACTCCAATAAAGATGTTAAAAAAAAAATGGTTAGAATTTGAACCAAGAGGTCGCAAGCCTGACAAGAGATAAATGGGTTGAACTAAATTAATTTTTGTAATGTAGCTGCAAATCATTTCTGCTCTGGCCCTGCAGAGAGGACATGGGCTTCTTGCTTGTAATGCCCTGATCCCTTGATTGTTGACTCTGTTCTAATTTCAATCTCAATCTACATCCTCCCTTTCTTTTCTCTTTCTTTCTCTTTTGTGTTTTTGGTGGGCGATGCTGGAGGTGGGGATGTAGGGGATTACTTCTCCCAAGAGTATGCAGAGAATAAATGAAAATGTTGATAAATTAGACACTTTTCCCTATAGGCCAATCATTTTCACATTAAAAAAAAAAAGATACTGGGCTTTTTGAAAAGCCAAAGAAAGCTTTGAATCCTCCAGATAAATGCATATATTTACATATAAGGAAATTTGCATACCCTGGGGACTGAGGCGCATTCAGGGATCCTTAAAGCCCCAATATACAGGGACTCGGGTTAGAGCACCTGCCTTGGTCCCATGGAACGTGGACCTGTTCATCCAATGGCAGACATCTTTGTGGTTCCTCCCTGCCTGGGGTATCTGTGCATGCTGCTGCCTGGTACAGAATGTTCTGTAAGCAACAGGAGAATAAGTAGAGCGAGGCAAGTGCAGGGGCTTCTGTCATTTCATCTCAGGGAAACGGCACCGCCCTGCAAGCCTGAAGGCGGCCCAATTAGCATACGGTAATTAGAATCGCTGCAATCATGCTACCTCCTCATTTTCTTTTGTGGGCACCATGGAGGTAACGATGTTACAGACTGGGCTGTGAGAAGCAGCAGATAGAACTGTCTGTTTGCAGCTCTTATCCCGCTGATGCGTGGAGAGGGTAGCACTCAGCTTCTGCGAGGACGGGTGAGAGAGAGGATGGAGGCTGGATGGGAGGAAAGGCAAGAAGGGAATCAAAGCAGGAGAAAACTGCGCAGCAGGCAGGGGGCTCTGCCTTGCTCTGCACTTTGCTACTTCATCTGTCCTCAAAACAGAACAATGAACAGCCCTAATCCTCTTCCCTTGGTGGAGTAGTGTGGTCTCCAAGAGCAGAGGGCCACAGACGCAAGTAGTGCGTAGCAGGGGTCCCATAGGTGCGAGGGGACGTGTAGGTGGCACCTTGGGTGTTTCCATTCTGGAAAGGCTCCTTTCTTTGGTCGCCCCTCCTTACCCAGAATAGGAGCACGTGTCCCCAGAAGTAGTCCCAGAGTCAAAGTGACATTGCAATGAGAATGGGCAGCTGGATGCATGTGTGTGTCTGCGGAAGCTGAAGAGTGAGATTTCAGATGCTGACACCTCCCAGAGGGAAGGAGATTACAAACCTACTGGGATAAGACACGTGGCCTCGATTGCCTGCATCCAAATGGCAGGGCCCAGGTTGGGTCCTGCACGGCATCTGTCTTGGTTGTGGTTTGGAGAAGCTGGTACCCAGGCTGACGAGCCGCCATCCAGAGGAAGCTCGTGCGAGGCCGCCTCTCCCCTTCCCCTCTTGCCGTCCGTCCTCTTTAATCACCGGCCTCTCCCCAAACGGGCTGGCAGCAAAGCTTGATCCAGGCTTCATCCTCTCACCTTGGCCTTCAGAGCTCATCGGCTTTGTTTTCTCGCCTACCTGGTGGCTTAGCAGGTCTGGGAAATCGTGGTCCCAACAGCTTGTAATGGGCTACCCACAGCTGTAGTGCTCCAGTCGTGTGTTTTAAGAGACGACTTAATGCCTTAGCCCCCAAACACAATGCCTTGTGTGTGTACTTCTGCTAAAACAAAACAGAAATAAAACCCTTGGGCATCTCCTATTGCTTCTTGTGTGATACAGTCCAGTTTCTATAGCAGGACACTCGGGACGCCGTGTGACACACACGTGAATCCTACATTCCCAGCTTACCCATTCTGTGGTCCCTTAGACATTCCAGCTGCTCGGAGTCCTTGCTGCTCTACACATTCCTCCCCGTGGCATCTTCCCTCATCTGTGTCTCATGCTTGAATAGCCCTCCTTCTCTTACTCTAGCTGCTAAAATTCTACTTTTTATTAAAGGCTTACCACCGACAACCCCTCTTCTGTGAGGCTCTCTGGACACACTACCCTTCATCCCAAGTGTCAGTGGTGAGGTTTTCTTCTCTGACTTTTGTTGGTTCCATTCTTATAATGCCTCCTTTATCCATCCATCCATCCAAACATCCACCCATCCACCCATCTCTCCCTCTATCTATCTGTCCAGTCTTTCAGAAAATAAATACCACGTGCTAAGCTGGATTCTGGGGATAAGCAGGTAACCAGGCATGGCTCCTGCGTCCATATAGACCTTATAGTCTGGGGGGGTGGGGAAAGGAAAACAAAAATAATTAGGTTATCACATTTAAACTTGAAGATACATAGACAATTAAACTGTACTTTGACCTCAGAGAGATCTAAGTCTAATAGAAGAAACAGACGCATAGATAATTATCTCTAAGACAACATTCTTAGGGCCATCAGATAAAGTATGGATAAAATGTCATGGACTCGCAGATGACGAAATGATTATTTCTGCGTGGATATCCAAGACAGTCACACGAAAGAGAAAATCTATGAGCTTAGCAGGAAGAGTAGCAGCTTTTTGAGCAGACAGAGTGGGAGGGATCAAGGCGTTCCATGCCCAAGAACACAAGGGCCAATGTGTTTGGGGAACAAGCCAGACGTTTGTTTTGGCTGGGGGATGGGGGCACAAATGCCTTTTTCTCAGGCTGACCATCAGCCAGCATCTCTCCTTCAGTCCGTGCCCCAGTTTGTCCTGACATCTATCTGTGCTGCCTGCCTCGGCCGGCCTTCTCATGGGGTGGGAGACCCTCTCTGGCCAGGGACACATTCCCCTGCATGGGCCGAGATTCTCGGGGCTGCCTGGGTCCTTCCCACACACAGGAGGCACTAAGCGGTGGTGCCCAAGTGCTGTCGCCCCACACAGTCATGGCAATGTCCTTCCTACGGAGCTACACAGCTGTGGGCAGTGGAAGCAGCTTTTCATGGGCATTGAGCATCTGTTGGCTCTGCTTTTCTCCACCACTCCATCCCCCTTTTTAGGACAAAAAACCAACGTTCCTGTGACCCAGAAAGTGAGACCAAGAAAGCCAGCTAGATTCTGGTCAGCGTGCCTTGGAAACCTGAGTTGGCTGTTGGGGTCCTGAGGTTTGGAGGGTCTGTTACCCAGTGGGCTGTTCCCTTCATCCCAAATGGTCTATTTTAGGCAGAAGGTGGAGCAGGAAGCTTTCAGCTAGGAGGCAATGTGGGAAGATTTTCAGAACAAATGATTCCTTGTTCTTGGGAATGTGCAATTATTTAAAGGGCTAGAGACTCAGAAATTCTTCTGTGGTAACAGGGGCCTAGGCTGGAGCAGGGAGAGATAAGGAGGGGAGATGTTGATTGAAAAGATGAGTGGCTGTTTTCTCAACGCAGTGAAGGAGCAGAAAGGAAGAGAATCAAATGCCTTGTCCCACAGCTAGGCTAGCTGTTTTTGTGTTTGTTTTTCAAAATATCTGGCCTAAAATTAGTCCTGAGAAGAAATCTCACTTTCTGACATTTCTCTCTCTCTCGAAGGCAAAGGATCCTGCCTCGTAATGACCAATAGATTACAGTGTTCAGACACGGGGCTAAACGTTTAGATACATTATCACATTCAGTCGTCATAGTAATGCTAGGAAGTAGAGGCTAATGTTACTCCATCAGTAGCAGGAGGTCCAAGAGGTCACATTTCTTGCAGGGGTTTGAACCAGCTCGCCTGTTAATTTCCAACTTCGTTCTATCCTGTGGCACATACAGAACGAGTCTGCTTTCTCTCCCTAAGGCATCCCATCAAATAGTTGAAGACAGACATCACAACCCTGCCTAATTTCCTCTTACAGCTTGTTTTGGTCTTTCCCCCTTGTGTCAAATTGTTTAAATGTAGTTAGGTTAGTCCCTTTCTTCTGAATGTGTTCCGGGAAATTACCATTCTTAGTTAGGTAGGATGTTTTGTGTCTGTTCAGAAGAATGGGGCCTGTAGTGTAATTGTCCTCCTTTATTCTGGATATCATTCTCCTGTTAATGCAGCCGTACCAGCAGTTGCGAAGTCCGTCACTAACTACACAGGGTCTCAAGAGCAGCGTCACCCCCAAGGGAGGGAGAACATCGTTTCCAGAAGCTCTCAAGCAAGAGCACGGCTGGCAGGACTGGTGTCGGCCTGTATCTGGTCGCTACTTTTCTCTCGAGTATGTAGTCCACCTTGTCCTGATTTTCCCGGGCGAGGTGTACGGGCTATGCGTTGGGGAAGATCTGAATGGCTCCACCCTTTACCAAACTCTGAACTTGGGCAAGTCGATGCCTCAGTTACTGCCTTTGTGTTACATTTGGCGAGTCTGGGGTGAGGACTGTATCAACAGTTAATGTGTATGAAGCCCTGACAAGCTGCCTGTTGTGGAGTAGTCATTTGACAAAGCACGGACACTATTATTATTAATTCTTTTCTTGGTTCAGAATAGAGGAGAGATATGTGACCTTTGATGGAAGGGCCAAGGTGGCTAATGGTGTGGCCCTTGGTGACTTAGTAACTGAGCAGAGTAAAGCCAACCCTCTCTGCAGGGGCCCTGCAGCCGTGTGAATGCACGTGCAGTACGGTGAGGGCAGCTGGGCACTGCGTTTAGCCAGGAGTGCAAAGCACATAAGGTAATGCAAGAGAGGAGTATGTAAATGAGGGAATAGATACAAAAGTGCTTTGTAAACTGTAAAGTGTGGACCACGTGTTTATTGTTATTTTTACACGGTTCATTCTGTCTCTGGAATGCATGAACCCATTAGATCAACATTTAAGACTTTCTTGTAGAAGGCTATCATATGTTGGCCAGGCTGCTGGAAGCAATAGAAACATTTTTCTCAGAAAGGAATGGCTGAAAGCCCATGGTCTTTATTGATTTACATGTGCAAGCCATAACTTCTTATATCTGTTACACTCCTGATATCATGATGTCCATTTATGTAATATATTAGTCTGGCCAGAATTGATGCCAACTTCTAAATAACTAGAGAGGGAGTGTTGATTTGTGTTGAAAAGTCAGTTGGGAATCCAGGTTACCAGGCTCTGTCCTCCCTTTTCACTGTCCTGTGGAGAAAGAAAGGCCAGCACTGCTTCTCTGTAGGGTCCCAAGGATGAATCATTTATGCCATCAAAGTTCTCTGTGATCCTTGGATAGTACATAAACGCGAAGTATAATCATTATGAATTATAAGTGAAGCAGACGGAGGTTTTAAATTAAATAGCACCATTGTGTTATTTTTCATCAGGATTCAGAGCAGTCAACCTTCCCAGCAGAAGTAACTTGGATAATTTGATTCTCTCACTTACCCAGGACTGATCACTGCAGGGATAGAAATTAATTTCTTGAAAAACAGCTGCGGGTTTTCCTCCCCACCAGCCTCACTTTCGGATTTGCAGAGGCAGTCATAATGAAACTGGGGTGGAGGTTCCACTGGGTGACTTGTTATTTCAACTGGCGCCTGATACGTGGTTCTCCAGTTTTTTGGTTTACTTGGAATATGATCAGGACACCTGAGTATCTTCTGGGCAATAACCATCATGGTCATGTCTGTCCAAAGCAGCCTGAATGTGAAATGGGACTAGGTATGCACAGACGAAATGATTTGGAGCTTTAGTGAAAGGAGACTCAATCTAGCTGATTATTTGTCTGAATTCAACCCTTCCAAATAACCCTGGTATGGGATAGAGTTGGCAGTGACAAGATCCATTATTGGCTCCCTTGCCAGAGAAATTGACAGGAAGGTGATGTGTGCGTTGAGATAAACCTTTACAATTCTGTTAGCAGATTCTGCAGAATGTAGCAGAATGACAGTTTTGTGTTGCAGAGTTGGTCTTATCAGCCTGGATAAGAAGCAGGAGAGATGAGCTAGGACAGGGAGAAGGCTGGGCAAACCGAGGGAAGATGGACACTTATATTTACCGAGTGCAAACCCCACGTCTGTGACACCCCACTGTTTTCTCATCCTTGGGTTCTGCCACTCAAAGCTGTGTGATCTCAAGGAAGTCACTTAACCCCTCTGAGCCTCAGTTTTTCATCTATCAGATAAAGGCTTTGGAATAGGTAATCTTGAAGATCCTCTCTGCCTCTGGAATTGTCTAACGCAATCTGCAGGCCCCCTATGCAAGAAGGAAGGGGGATCTAAATTCCTCCAAAGAAGGTGTGCTAGGAGACATCAGGCAGTCTCAGTCTAGGGTCCTCCCTTATTAAAATAAGGCCTCCTTGTACCTTCCCCTAATGCTCCTCCATCTTGATTCTTAGACCTTAGCTCTCCAAGTATTCAGCTGGAACTCAGATGTTCTCAAACAGGGTGAGTCTGAAAAGCAGACTAGAAAATAGCATTTGTGTGTGGGTGAATGTGGAGTTTTCCCCAGACTTCAAAATTTAGGTCTATCTCTGCTGTTGGCATTGGAGAAGTATGTCAGGCAGGTAGCATGTAAAGGAGATGGCTCTATCAACTGTAGGCTTAGGGGACGGTCACATAAAAACAATTGAACAGGGACTTCCCTAATGGCACAGTGGTTAAGAATCCGCCTGCCAGTGCAGGGGACATGGGTTCAAGCCCTGGTCCGGGAAGATCCCACATGCCGTGGAGCAACTAAGCCCATGCGCCACATCTACTGAGCCTGTGCTTTAGAGTCTGTGAGCCACAACTACTGAGCCCACATGCCTAGAGCCCGTGCTCCCAACAAGAGAAGCCACCGCAGTGAGAAGCCTGTGCACCGCAACGAAAAGTAGCCCCCGCTCACCACAACTAGAGAAAGCCCACGTGCAGCAACGAAGACCCAATGCAGCCAAATATAAATAATAAACAAACAAATAAATTTATTTTTAAAAATTGGACATTACAGTTAATAAATTCCTATTCCTTCAATTTGCCTCCAGCCACTCTGCTCCAATACTGAATGTGGTCCTAATGTGGCTTCTTTCCCACGTTCAAGGTGGCCTTGAAGTTAGTGTTCCTGGAATTGATTCTATTTGAACATGATGTCTCAGTACAGTGTGAGGCTAGAGGAAAGAACAGAGTGTGGGGCAGAGATGACTAGCCTTTCCACCAAACTTTGTGTTTCCTCTTCCATAGTGTGGAGTTGCTGCTGGGAAGTGACTTCCAGAAGCAGCCACATGGCCCACTGGGGTGTCCGGGTGTGGCCACGTGATGAGTCTAGCTCACCAACACAACGTGAACAAAGTTGACCGATATCACTTAAGAAACACATGTACCTTCTTTAATCCTCTCTCCTTTACTGTCAGCCAGATAAGGATGCGGAGAAGAATTTAGGGGTTGGCAGAACCATAAAGAGAAGTCGCTTGGGTCCCTGAATCACTGCATGGAGGAAAGCTGCTGGCCAACCAGGAACATCTGTCAAAAATAAACTTCATTTTTACTAAACCATAAAAAAAATTGTTTTTGCTGCAATAGCCAGCAGTACCTTAACCCATCCACAGTGTGATTTGCTCCAGGTCTATAGGTACCTTAAGAAGGTAGATTATGTTTTCCCCCCACCTAGTTAACTTAAAAAAGGACACGTTAAGAATGCTCCCCAAATAACTAGCTTTTCTTCTAATTTTGTTTTGCTGCCTCAATCTGTGAAGCAAAATGCTTTTTCAGCTCCTTCTGTTCCCTCTTTGGGGAAGTACCTAGTTGGATGAGATTGTAAATTCCAGGAGAAAAGGGACCATGACTTTCTGGTGTATGACCATTTCCCCACCAAGCCAACACATAGTTGTTATTCAGTAAATATTTGTTGAATGAATGAGGTATAAAAATTCCAACTGTATTTGACACACAGACACCTCACAATTCAGTCTCAGTAGCTCTTTCCAACAACATTTACCTCTGCTGCTCCTTTCCCAGGCAGACTGCCCTGCACAGAGAGGTAGCTGGGTATGGTGGCTAAGACTTGGCCCATGGCATCAACCTGGCTGGGTCTACCTGTGGGTTCACCTCTCTGGTTTTACCACCAGATGTGTGACATGGGCAAGTTGTTAATCACTTTGTGCCTCCTTTTCACCTCTGTAAGATGGGAATGAGCATAGTCCCTGCCTCATTGAGTTGGAGTGAGGCTGAAATGCTTAATACGTGCAAGGCTCTTAGAATCTTGATCCATTCCATGCTTTTCTTTCCTATTGTTATATCTTTGCTTATGTCCTTCTTTTTTGTTTTTGTTTTTGTTTTGCGGTACGCGGGCCTCTCACTGCTGTGGCCTCTCCCTTTGCGGAGCACAGGCTCCGGACGTGCAGGCTCAGTGGCCATGGCTCACGGGCCCAGCCGCTCCGTGGGATCTTCCTGGACCGGGGCACGAACCCATGTCCCCTGCATCGGCAGGCGGACTCCCAACCTCTGCGCCACCAGGGAAGCCCGCTTATGTCCTTCTTTGATGGTTAATTTTATATGTTAATATGACTGGGTCAGGGGATGGCCAACTGTCTGGTTAGATATTATTTCTGGGTGTGTCTGTGAAGCTGTTTCCAGAAGACATTAGTATTTGTCTTAGGTTGCTTCCATGTCCTGGCTGTTGTAAATAGAGCTGCAGTGAACATTGTGGTACATGACTCTCTTAGTATTTGAATCAGTGGACTGAGTAAAGCAGGTGGCCCTCCCCACTGTAGGTGGGCATCATGCAATCCACTGAGGGTATGAATAGAACAAAAAGGTGGAGGAAGGATGCATTTGTTCTCTGCCTGACTGCTTGAGCTAGGACACTGATCTTCTGCTCTCAGCACGCCTGATTCTCAGACCTTCAGACTCAGACTAGAATCCCCACCATTGGCTCTCTGACTCTCAGGCCTTGAACTTCATCTCTGGCTTTCCTGGGTCTCCAGCTTGCAGATAGCAGATCGTGGGACTTCACAGCCTCCATAATCACGGGAGTCAATTCCTTATAATAAACTTCACCTTACATATATTTCCTGTTAGTCCTATTTCTCCGGAGAACCCTGACTAATACACCTTAATTCATTCCACTGGAATGCCTTCTACCCTCCTCTTCATTCAAGGCTCTCATTAGATTTATGTTCTCCATAAAAACTCTCCTTGTCAGCAGCTTCATATTCTGAGCCTATTTTTGTATTCATCATCTGCCTAGTATCTATGACTCTGGTTAGCCACTCGTGGTACCCATAATATTCTGCTCTGTATTGTGACTCCCTGTCTCTCCCATGATGAGCCCAGACCCCCCCACCCCAGTGCGTGTCCATCTTTGAAGTGTCCACAGTGCCTAGCCAGAGTGGGGCAAGAAGCATTTAGTTTACATCTTAATGAGTTTCTTAGCTCAAGGGCCCCCCAAAGAAGCCCTTGCTCAAGGGATCATGTGCACATGATTTTTTTTTTTAACATCTCTATTGGAGTATAATTGCTCTACAATGGTGTGTTAACTTCTGCTTTATAACAAAGTGAATCAGCTATACACATACATACATCCCCATATCTCTTCCCTCTTGCATCTCCCTCCCTCCCACCCTCCCTATCCCACCCCTTTAGGTGGTCACAAAGCACCGAGCTGCTCTCCCTGTGCTATGCGGCTGCTTCCCACTAGCTATCGGTTTTACATTTGGTAGTGTATATGTGTTCATGCCACTCTCTCACTTTGTCCCAGCTTACCCTTCCCCCTCCCTGTGTCCTCAAGTCCATTCTCTAGTAGGTCTGCGTCTTTATTCCCGTCCTGCCCCTAGGTTCTTCATGACCATTTTTTTTTTTTTTTAGATTCCATATATATGTGTCAGCATACGGTGTTTGTTTTTCTCTTTCTGACTTACTTCACTCTGTATGACAGACTCTAGGTCCACCCACCTCACTACAAATAACTCAATTTCGTTTCTTTTTATGGCTGAGTAATATTCCACTGTATATATGTGCCACATCTTCTTTATCCATTCATCTGTTGATGGACACTTAGGTTGCTTCCATGTCCTGGCTATTGTAAATAGAGCTGCAATGAACATTGTGGTACACGACTCTTTTTGAATTATTGTTTTCTCAGGGTATATGCCCAGGAGTGGGGTTGCTGGGTCATATGCTAGTTCTATTTTTAGTTTTTTAAGGAGCCTTCATACTGTTCTCCATAGTGGCTGTATCAATTTACATTCCCACCAACAGTGCAAGAGGGTTCCCTTTTCTCCACACCCTCTCCAGTATTTGTTGTCTGTAGATTTTTTAATGATAGCCATTCTGACCAGTGTGAGATGATATCTCATTGTAGTTTTGATTTGCATTTCTCTAATGATTAGTGATGTTGAGCATCCTTTCATGTGTTTGTTGGCTGTCTGTATATCTTCTTTGGAGAAATGTCTATTTAGGTCTTCTGCCCATTTTTGGATTGGGTTGTTTGATTTTTTGATATTGAGCTGCATGAGCTGCTTGTAAATTTGGAGATTAATCCTTTGTCAGTTGCTTCATTTGCAAATATTTTCTCCCATCCTGAGGGTTGTCTTTTGGTCTTGTTTATGGTTTCCTTTGCTGTGCAAAAGCTTTTAAGTTTCATTAGGTCCCATTTGTTTATTTTTGGTTTTATTTCCATTTCTCTAGGAGGTGGGTCAAAAAGAATCTTGCTGTGATTGATGTCGTAGAGTATTCTGCCTATGTTTTCCTCTAAGAGTTTGATAGTGTCTGGCCTTACATTTAGGTCTTTAATCCATTTTGAGTTTATTTTTGTGTATGGTGTTAGGGAGTGTTCTAATTTCATTCTTGTACATGTAGCTGTCCAGTTTTCCCAGCACCACTTATTGAAGAGGCTGTCTTTTCTCTATTGTATATTCTTGCCTCCTTTATCAAAGATAAGGTGATCATATGTGCGTGGGTTTATCTCTGGGCTTTCTATCCTGTTCCATTGATCTATATTTCTGTTTTTGTGCCAGTACCATACTGTCTTGATTACTGTAGCTTTGTGGTATTGTCTGAAGTCAGGGAGCCTGATTCCTCCAGCTCCGTTTTTCTTTCTCAAGATTGCTTTGGCTATTCGGGGTCTTTTGTGTTTCCATACAAATTGTGAAATTTTTTGTTCTAGTTCTGTGAAAAATGCCAGTGGTAGTTTGATAGGGATTGCATTGAATCTGTAGATTGCTTTGGGTAGTATAATCATTTTCACAATGTTGATTCTTCCAGTCTGAAAGCATGGTGTATCTCCATCTGTCTGTATAATCTTTAATTTCTTTCATCAGTGTCCTATAGTTTTCTGCATACAGGTCTTTTATCTCCTTAGGTAAGTTTATTCCTAGGTATTTTATTTTTGTTGCAATGGTAAATGGAAGTGTTTCCTTAATTTACTTTCAGATTTTTCATCATTAGTGTATAGGAATGCAAGAGATTTCTGTGCATTACTTTTGTATCCTGCTACTTTACCAAATTCATTGATTAGGTCTAGTAGTTTTCTCGTAGCATCTTTAGGATTCTCTATGTTGTGCACATAATTTATCGGGGATGTGCCCCTGGGGGAATCAGTAAGGAAATAGGGGAATCAAAGCAGGGAAGGGGAAGGAACTACACAGGGGTGCAATTTCAAGCAAAGTCCCGGCCTGATTCCTCAGGGGAGTTCTGGAGTGTGAAATACACCTCGGAGTTGGTCCTGTCTTGAGGCGGTAAACTGGGCTTTCATTCTCCCACACTTTCCAGCCTCTGGC
Source organism: Globicephala melas (assembly GCF_963455315.2). Lineage (NCBI taxonomy): Eukaryota > Metazoa > Chordata > Mammalia > Artiodactyla > Delphinidae > Globicephala > Globicephala melas. The sequence goes on along the minus strand of NC_083328.1, from coordinate 11,261,277 downwards.
TGAGAGCCCTCTGGCGTGGGGGTGGGTGTAAGCTCCTAGGCAGACCCACTCTCTGTCCAGGTGGGCACCTCTGGTAGCCCACCGACATCTTGTGATAAGAGCTGCAAGTGCTGGCTATTTCAAACAGAGGAATCCAGAAGCCAGGGTGGAGGCACAAAGAAAAATCAAAAGGATCCAAGGGGATCTGGGCAGAGCACTGACAGTGTCATCTATGTTTTGTAGAGCAATACTTCTTTATTTGTGATAAACTTTAATATTGAGCATCAAGGATTTTGTTCAATTGTATTTGTTTGAAGAACGCAAACTGCTAACTTAGCTTGCCAGCCTTCCCTGGTGTTCTCACCCCTCCCACCGCATACCCCCAGTGCACTGGAGGGACAAATGGATGAGCACATTGAAGTATTTTGGTACTGTGTGAACCCAGCCTTGGGCTTTTTGAAGGTTCTGTTTAGCGCAGGGGAATTTTGAGCTTCTCTGGGAACACAGCTTCTCTGATCCTTCCTTCCTTGTGCACAGTTCTGATTTGGCAAGTCATTCTGTTTCTGTTTGGTAGAGCGTGGAGAACTTGGTAGGTGGTGGGAGGTGAGTCTGGAAATGGAGGCAAGGGGATGATCAAGGTGGGGACTCAGAAGCCAAAGTCTAACCCTGGAGGGGATGTCATTCACACGGAGGTTGTAACTTCTAGCCGCATGGGGCAATCACAGGATGTCCTTGAATTCTGCCTGCATGTTGTCTGTCCCTTCTATGCACTGACATCTCAGTGAGGATGGAATTTCTTTGCTGCTCCTCTGGTTCCTACATACATTCTACCTGGCAAAGCAGTATGGACTCTGACAGCCTGACAAAGACTTTCTAATACTCTTTCTGCCTTGCATTCAGGGTCTACTTCACTTTCTGCTTTGAAGACACATTGAAGGCAGGCTTTACTAAGACGGTGGCCTGTCTGAAGGAGAGAGATGTCCCACCTGGAGCTGAGTAATGGGCCTGTGCTACACAGAGGGAAGATGAGTGACATGGGTTGGAGGGCCTGGGGAACCATGACAGGTTACTAAAGCACGGTCAAGTGGGACCGGAGTTAATGGACACAACAGAGCAGAGTATATGCTGAAGCTGAGGAGGAAATAAGGAAAAGCCCTTGGAAGAACACCAGAGCACTGTGAGAAACAAAGCCATTCAGCTTAAGCGAACATTTTTTCAAAGTCCATTCCCTTGTTTCTCTACTTTGGAACCCATTCACGCCCCCTCGCCCCAACTTTGGTCTGCAAAGAGATGTCAAAAAAAGACTGCAAGTTTTTGATACTGCTCCTATTGAGAAATGGGGTCTAAATCCCCTCACCTTGAATCTGGATGGGCTGATACAACTAAGACACTACCTCAACCAAGAGAATGCAGTGAAGTGACGGCCTACAGCTTCTGAGGCTGGCTCACCAAAGGCCATTAAGTTTCCTCATGGTTCTCTGGGGAAAGACATCTGTCACATAAGTCTGACTACGCTGAGACCCTCATGCTGGAGAGGCCATGTGTAGGTGTTTAGTTGATCCCAGGTAGCAGCTGGCATTAACTGTCAGCCATGCACATGCACCATCTTGAACGTCCAGGCACATCAAGCCTTGATATGACGGCAGCCCCAGCCAGCACCTGAAAGCAACCACATGAGAGATCCCAAGCTAGAACTTTCCCGTTGAGCATTTCCCAAATTCATGATCACCAAAATTGTGAGAAATGGTTGTTTTAAGCTACTAAGTTTGGGGGTAACTTGTTCATCAGTAGTGGTTATCAGAGCATGGATTATGTCATCAGGTGTGGCAGTGGGGACGGAGAGCTCCTGGGTGGTCCTCTGAGGTGTCCCACAGGACAGGAGGTCTTACTATGACAAGGCATCCTGTGTCTCATGCCCTCTTCACGGCTAGTCAGCGTGTGAGCACTAGTCTTCTCCCATCAGGGTGACTTTGGCAGTTATGACTTAGATTTTTCTCGTATTGGCATCTGTACTTACTTGAGGTCAGGTTTAAGGGGTTTGATTGACATCTTGTTTCTATCCACTACAAAATAAGCTAATTTCTTTAGGCTCACCCACTATTTCTCTGAAGAAAGTTATTGATTGTCATAATTCTCTAGACTAGGCAATCGATGCACACCAGTTTAACGGAAGAGAAATGATGGCTGGGAATACCATTGAGTGCTATTCTAGTTGATGGTGTGCTCTGATAATTTAGCTTTTAGCAAGCTGCATTTTTCTAAAAAACCAAATGGAAAAGCATTAGGGGAGTTGATGTCAAGATGAATGGTAATGTGTTTGTGGGTTGACATTTGAAGCTTTTTATCACCAGAGGCATTGGTAAACACAAGACCTACTTGTCAGAAAAGACCCAGGTTCCGTTCTTGTGGCATCTTAGCCAAGACACTTAACCTCTCTGAGCTTAATTTTCCCTGATATGTGGTAATAAGCCAAGGGTAAAATAAGAAAAAACACATTGGAATTCTAGAATATCTAAGCTGGAAGGCATGCTTGAAGTTATCATTTGGGTCAGTTGTTATTAGAACTGCCTGCAGGTAATAGAAAACTGCAACATTAGAGTGGCTTGAGAAAAGTAGAAGACTCTTTCTCTCTAAAGCTAAGGTAGTCTGGATATGGTAGTCCAGGGCTGGAGCAGTGGCTTCTCCAAGTTATCAGGCTCCAGACTCCATCTGCCATCTCTAGTGTGTGACCCTTTTCCTCTTGTTCCAATATGGCGGTTAGAGCTCCAGTATCACATCTGCATTCCAGATAATGCAATGAGAACTTAGCTTCTTAGGAAAGAAGGAGAGAAAAGATATTGGAAGGCAGCCAGTAACCTCCACCACCAGGAAGAAACAGGGAGCCAAACATACCCAATTTGCTTAGCGAGTTACATCCATTAAATCTTAAAAACATTAAATATCTGGGACTCACAGAGGGGGTGGAAACGTTATATGGAATCTTAACTGAACTCTGAAAACTTAGGTGCTCCTGGAAAATAAGCTTTCTTTTAAAAAAGAAAAGTTCAATTTAGTTAAGGTGACAAAGGGACTATTTTTTAAAATAGCAATTGAATGAATTCAGAATGCTGGCTACCAACTAAGCTCATTTTCAAAAGTAATTTAAGGCCAAGAAAATTCAACTGTTTCCCTTCAGATTGTTCTGTGAAGATGGATACAACGCAGATTCCTAAATTGAATTTCCATTTTGACCTTTGCGGGAATGAAGTGTCAGCTCTCTGTTTGTTAATAATGATCACTGGCATGATTCTAGAATAATCAGCCTGGTGCTGTATCTGTGTGTGTGTGCATGGGGCGGGGGTGAGGTTGCTGAGGCTGACTCAGTACCACGATAGAAATTTTTACAAATGGTGACCCTCCCTGTGTCAATCTCCCACATTGGGCTGTAATGGAAATAATGAGGGTAGGGAGCGTGTATAGTTTGAAACAATTTGCTGCTGGAAGAGTCTCATGGATTCCTTTGGGTGCCTGCCCATCACATAAGATCTGCTGAAGTGGAACAAAGTCATCGTCAGATGTAGCGTCAAAAGCACACTGAGATTTTAATGCTTCTCACAAGGCTGAGGTGCCACGGCCACTGCCCGAGAACAGGGAGTCACTAAGGGGAGGGGAGACGAGGGCTTTATGGCTCTAGGACCCCGCAGAGCAAAGCAGATGCTTCCATCTAGACAGACATGACTACAGCTGTCAAAAACAGGACGTGCAGCATGGAGGGTCTGTGGCCCTTGAGAACAACGTCAACCTACCAACAACAAATTTTATTGAGCCCCTATTAAGTCTGATACAGAGGATGATAAAAAGAAAAGCAGGGCATAGCACCTGCCCTCAGACTGAAAGTCCAACCCAGGTCTAAACAGGTGAGCTCTTACTAGTACAGCACCAGGATTGTCCCTGCACAGCGAAAGATTAATTTCTAAATATATTCTCCATAGATTAAGTATACCAGGGGCCCTAAGAAAGATGATGAAACCATAGCTCTGGAAAAGCACATGGTCACACTGGTTCCTGACATGGTCCCACCTTCTGTGTGGGAGGGAGGCACACACATTATTTGTTAGCAAAATCCCTGCTGCCTCTTCTGTGCTCCCCTTTGCACTCACAGTGTGGTTGGTGTGGGGTGACACACAGCTGGCTTTTGCTAAAAGTGTGTGACCAGATGTACCTGTACTTTTCCTGCCTGGAACTGGGGGCAGGAGGTGGGGGGTGGAGGTATCTCTTCATTGGATTTGGAGATATGGCTATGTCAGATCTTCCCCTTACTCCCTGGGCTTCTTAGAACATGCTGTGAACTTGTTTGTTTCTGAAAGGAGGAACAAAATATTCACACGGGAGAAATTCCCAGAGTCAGTGCGGTCAAGCCCAGATCCACAAATATAAGCGTCCTCCAGGGTTCCTCTTCCTGCTAAGAAACTAGCAACATGTGAAGAGCTTGACTCTGGAACTACGTGACCTGCTTTTTAATCCTGGCTCTGCCCCATAATTAAGAGCAATTGTGTTACTTAACCTCTCCGTGCCTCAGTTTTATCACCTGTAAAATTGGAGTGGTATTAATACTCACCTCACAGATTTTGGGGGATACATGTTTCTTAGACCAGAACCTGGGGCTCAGTAAAAGTTAGCTCTTAACATTATTCAGTTTCTAACATGGTGCATGCATAGTGCTATAAACACAGAGAGACAACAGTGGGAGATTTGGGTGTGGAATGGGGTTGGTAGGCAAGGCAATGTTGACTTCGGGCGTTTTTTTTTTAAAGTTTTTTGTGGTTCACCTAGAAAGGCAGTGGAGTAAAGCATGGTGAACTCAGCTGATATATGCTAATACATGTTTGTCGTAGGCAGAATTCCAAGGTGCCCCCCAAGATTTCCACCCTCTGGTGCATAATTCCCTCCTTTTGGGTATGGGTGGGACCTGAGTGTGATGGGATATTATCCCCATAGTTCTGCTGCTTTATATGACAAAGGGATTTTGCAGATGTACAGGCAGACCTTGGAGATACGGTGCTTTCGTTTCCAGACCAGCGCAATAAAGTGAGTATCACAATAAAGTGAGTCATAGAAATTTTTTGGTTTCCTGGTGAATATAAAAGTCATGTTTACACTGTAGTGTAGTCTATTAAGTGTACAATGGCATTATGTCTAAAAAACAATGTACATATCTTGATTAAAAAATGCTTTATGGATTAAAAAATGTAACCATCAGCCTTCAGTGAATCACAGTAACATCAAAGATCCCTGATCACGGATCACCATAACAAATACGATATTAATGATAAAGCTTGAAACATTGAGAGAATTGCCAAAATGTGACCCAGAGACACGAAGTGAGCAAACGTTGTTGGAAAAAATGGCACTGATAGACTTGCAGGGTCGACACAAACTTTTAATTTGTACAAAACGCAGTATCTGTGAAGCACAATAAAATGAGGTCTGCCTGTAATTCACACCCCTGATCAGTTGAGTTTAATCAATAGGGAGATTATCTGGGTGGGCCTGAGTCTGAGCCCTTCCTGAAGTGAGAGGGACACCATGCAAAGCAGCTTCTCTGCTGCTGGTGTTGACTATGGAAGGGACCACATGGTAAGGAATGCAGGTGGCCTCTAGGAGCCGAAAGCCAGTAAGGAACTGAGAATCTCAGTCCAACAACTGCCAGGAGCTGAATACGGCCAAGAACCTGAATGAGCTGGATAATAGATTCTTCCCCAGAGCCTCCAGAAAGGAACACAGCCAGCCATCACCTTGGGTTTGACCTTGAAGGATCCTGAGCAGAGAACCCATCCGTGCTGCGAGACTTCTGACCTACGAGACTGGGAGGTAAAGCTGCTGTTAGGCTATCAAGTTTGTGGTCATCTGTTGTGCAGTCATAGAAAACTAACTGTGGTCACAATGAAGAGAAGAAGACTTTAGACTTGGGTGCTAGCATTGGTCTTCTATGGCTTCTGTAACACATCACCACAAACGTAGTAACCTGAAACAACATGAATTTATTATCTTACCATTCTGGTAAGATACATATCTGACTCGGGTCTCACTGGGTTAAAGCAGGGTGTCAGAGGGGCTGTATTCCTCCTGGAAGCTCTAGGGGAGAACCTGTGTTCTTGCCTTTTCCAGGTTCTAGAGGCTGCCTGGCTCACGGTCCCTTCCTCCATCTTCAAAGCTAGCAGTGGCTGGTGGAGTCGTTATCGAATCACATCACTCTGACCCTGACTCTTTGCCTCCCTCGTCCACATCTAAGGGCTCTTGTGGTTACACAGAGCCCACTCAGATAATTCAGGATAATCTCCCTATTTTAAAGTCAGCTGATTAGCAACCTTAATTCCCTTTTGCTATCTGAACATATTCACAGGTTTCAGGGGCTAGGATGTGAGTGACTTTGAGGGACATTATTCTGTCCACCACAATAGTCATGGGTTCAGAAACTCAGTTTGGCCTTTTATTGACTGTGCAATCCAGGGCGAGTTGCTTATTTCTGTCCATTTCTCTGACTTCTTTTAACCTTCACCTCTGCAATTTTCTTTTTTTAAAAAACTTTATTGGGGTATAATTGATTTACAAAGTTGTGCTAGTTTCAGGTGCACAGCAAAGTGAATCCGTTATATAAATGCATATCTCCACTCTTTTTTAGATTCTTTTCCCATATAGGCCACTACAGAGTACTGAGTAGAGTTCCCTGTGCTGTACAGTAGGTCCTTATTAGTTATGTATTTTATGTATAGTAGTGTGTATGTGTCAGTCCCAATCTTCCAATTTATCCCTCCTCTCTGCTTACCCCCCAGTAACTATAAGTTTATTTTCTACATCTGTAACTCTATTTCAGTTTTGTAGTTCAGTTCATTTGTACCCTTTTTTTAGATTCCACATTTAAGCGATATCATATAACATTTGTCTTTCTCTGACTTACTTCACTCAGTATGAGAATCTCAAGGTCCGTCCATGTTGCTGCAATTGGCATTATTTCGTTCTTTTTTATGGCTGAGTAATATTCCACTGTATATATGTACCACATCTTCTTTATCCATTCCTCTGTTGATGGACATTTAGGTTGCTTCCATGTCCTGGCTATCGAGACTAGTGCTGCAATGAACGTTGGGGTGCAATTTTCTGTAAGAAGCTCCCATTTTTAGCTTTAGTTCTGGATAACTCACTGCCTGCCCTAGCCATAACCTCATTAAACAACAGGCATTTACTTCTCACAGTTCAGGAGGCTGCAGAGTCCACGATCAGGGTGCCCGCCAGACTAGTCTCTGAACCTAGTTTTCTTATGTGTAAAATCAGAATGCTAAAATTGCTTGTGTGCTTCTTCAGAGGGTCAGAGGTCAATGATGAGGGGTCCAGCCCAGTGCATCAGGATGGGTGACATTCACCCAGAGGCTATTCCAATTGTCCCTCAGTTTTCTAAGACAGCAGGTAATCTTTGATAATCATTATTCCTTGGTTCTACTGTTTTGGTTATATTTTTATGACATGTGGCCCCAAATGATCACATTACTTCGGGAAGTATTTTACTGTCCATCTGGCTATATTGGCACCAGGTTGGTACAACAGCTGCATGGAAGGCCAATACCTTTTGTCTTTCTGCTTTTCTCCAAGCTCTCCCTACTGGTGGGGACAGTCCAGGTCAGACTGTGGGTGCCCAGCTGAGTTACGGCCTGACTGCTCCCGTCTCTGAGGGCAGCCCGCCTTGTGAGTTAATTGAGGCTTGGAGTTGTGAGCACTGTTGACATTGTTAAGGTTACTGACCGAAGGACAGGCATCAGGGAACAGGACTGCAGAAAAGGTGCTGATTACCTCAGTGATGTATGTGGACATGGCCCCGAGAGTGTATGTCCAACAGCCCTGAGTGGCCACCCTGCTACCGCGTGGTGATGAGTGCCAGGATTTGGGGACTAACTGTCGGGTCATCAGGAGAAGAATGGAGAGATTTCTCTGAAGGTCTGTCTTGGTGACAGATGTGCAGTGTGTGAAACCAAGGCGCTTCATAGCTCTGTCAAACGTAGTGGGGACACTGTGTGTGTATATGTGCATGCGTGTGTGTGAATGTGTTAGAATGTGGAAAGAAGCAGAGAATCGTAACATGCTAGGGTAGGGCAACCTCACCAACTTCAGTGGGTGGGTCAGACTCTAAGAGACTATTGTTTCGTCTTTGGCCCTTTAGAAGGCCAGCCGTGACAGGAAATGTTCTGTGGTTCACTGGCAGCGTGTGGCCCTCGCTGTTACCTCCATGGCTCCAGATCCTGGCCTCGTGAGTTTTGGGGGTCCCTTTTAGCATCCCTTTCTGGCTTCCTCTACTAGGACTCGTGCTTACTTCTGCTCATTTCTCCGACTTCTTTTAAACTCTCCTCTGCAATTTTCTGTAAGAAGCTCCCACTTTAAGCCTTAGCCCCAGATAACTCACTGCCTGCAGTAGCCATAACCTCACATAAACAGCAGGCATTTACTTCTCACAGTTCTAGAGGCTGGGAAGCCCACGATCAGGGTGCCCGCCAATCTGGTTCCTGGTGAGAGCCCTCCTCCTTGCTCGCAGACGGCTGCCTTCTCACTGTGTTCTCACATGGCAGAGAGAGAGAGAGCAAGCTCTCTGTGTCTCTCCTTACAAGGGTGTTAATCCCATCATGGGGACCCCACCCTCATGACCTCATCTAATTACCTCCCAAAACCCCCGCCTCCAAATACCATCACACTGAAGCTTCGGGCTTCAAGATGTACATACTGGGGGACACAGACATCCAGTCCATAACACCTTCCAAGTTGCAAGCCACTGTTTCACATGGTCCGGGGAGACTTTTTATTTTTGCATCGAATTGACTAAACCATTTGTCGTTTTGCAGCACGCAGACAGGGTCTCTTTGTGTCTGCGATGTGTAGCAAGTAGTTTCATGCTCACCTCTCAAGGATCACAAGGCATCAAGTTAAGAGGTTCCTGGCAGTGATTCGCACATGAAAACCGGAAAACGTTATTTACCATTCAGAACAGGCAGTGAGTATTAGGAGCCGATTTCTAAACTTAGAGATGATTCATGTAATTTGCAACGGTACTGTTTCAAATCACATTAAAGAAAAACACAGCAGGTGGCCGTTAGCGTTAAAACATTGTTTGTGTTGTTCTGGAAGGAGACAAAACTTTAACATGGTGGCTGCTCATATACGGCAGTGGGTAGACACCTGAGTTTGCTGAGATGATGTAGGTTAGGGGTAACTAAGCTGGCCAACTTTTACCTCCGCCTGCTCTATTCAGTTCTCTATAGTTCTAGGCTATTTCTGGAGACCCTGCAGGATTCTGTCAACCCGTGCAACATGACTCTGTTAATCCATTGCAGGAGAATGTTATTATAATGAAGAAACTTGAAGGAGGAAAGGTCTATAGGATGATAAGGCAGAGAGTTTTCTGGCTTTTTTGTGGCAAAGAGGTGGTGAAGAGGGCACTGATCAAATATGCTCTTTCTTTGGGTCTATCTTCCTTTTAAGTTTTGGGGTCATTTCCTATTTTGTTGAGTCGTTCGGGGGTTTGGATAGTTGAGATGTTAGAGGCAGGGCAGGTTCAGTGTAGCAGTAATTTCGCCACAGGACGAAAGATCTAAGAACTGATGAGCTTCAACTTGGTATCTGTGCCCAGTACTCCCTTCCCACTGAACAAAGCGCTGTATGCCTTTTAAGTGGGGTCTAGATGGACAGGAGCCGTAGACAGCCTCTGTGTTAGGAGTGGTCCTTAATCAGGGGTGCCTTTAAAAATCACCAGGAGAGCATTTGCAAAGATCGGCATCCCAGTCACACTCAAGTCCCTTGATTTGGAGTCAAGAGACTTCCCTGGTGGCGCGGTGGTTGAGAATCCGCCTGCCAGTGCAGGGGACACAGGTTCGAGCCCTGGTCCGGGAAGATCCCACATGCTGCAGAGCAACTAAGCCCGTGGGCCACAACTACTGAGCCTGCACTCTAGAGCCTGGGAGCCACAACTACTGAGCCCGCGTGCTACAACCACTGAAGACTGCGTGCCTAGAGCCCGTGCTCCGCAACAAGAGAAGCCGCCACAATGAGAAGCCCGCGCACCACAAGGAAGAGTAGCCCCCGCTCACCGCAAGTAAAGCCCGCGTGCAGCAACGCAGACCCAACGTAGCCAAAAATAAATAAATTAAAAATTTAAAAAAAGATTTGGAGTCAATGTTTTGAGTAAAGCCTGGGCACATTTATCTTGAAAAACATCTCAGCCAAGTGATTCTGGTCCACAGCCCTGGTTAAAATCCTCGGCCGCAAAGGATGGTCACAGGAGGCAGTTTGCTGTCATCTGAGATGCTGTCATGACTGAATGATGTGGATCGTTCTGGGGAGATGACCTAGGCTAACCCTCTACCTGAAGAGTAAATTATCTCTACAACATCTCTGCTGTGTAGCCGCATTGGCATGAATATATGCACCAAAGATGTAGGTCGCAATTGGACACAATTCAATCGCTCTGCACGAAAAAGAAAACTTTCTCCATGTGGATCTGGAATCTGCTGCGTGCAACTTATATCCACCAGCAGCAGGACTGGCTACATCGTGGGTGGGGCCCAGTGCAAAATGAAAATAGGGAGCCCCTTGTTCAAAAGTTATTTAGAATCTTAAGACAGTGACAGCTGTGCATGCAACTAAGTAACCACGTTCAGGGCTGTTTTGAGTTAGGGGCCCTTCTGAGTTCCGGGACCACCTGAGTTCATAGCCCTGAAGCTGGTCCTGTCCACTGGTTCCAGTTCTTTTCATCCTCCAGGTCCAATTTCTCTTTCCCTTGTCTTTGAACCTCGTTCACGTAGGGCGACAGATTCATGAAATAAAGGGTTGCTTTCATCCCGAGCGGCAGAAGTCATAACTAGAGGCCAGTCCGGGAAGATAGCTTATTAGTTAGAACTTGGGTGTTGACGGGGTGACCAGGCTATAGTAACTGTATCTGTCTGATAGAGTTGTTTCGAGGATTACATTAGCTAATTGGTGTAAAGCGCTGAGAATAGTGCGTGGCACAGAGCAAGCTCTCAAGAAATGCCAGATGTTTTTATTCAGTGGGACTGTTCGTATTTTGATCTATGGTTTATGGCATCCACCATCTTCTTCCTTTTAAAAACTCAGCTCTGAGGGTACTTGCCTATTTCCATGGTTCTAGTATCACCCATTCTTCATCCTGCAAGGTATACAATTGGCGCCCCCCATCTCCTCTCTCACTCTGCTCCACTCCATTCTCTACGTAGCAGCCAGAGTGAACTTTTAAAAGTGACCCCCAAACCACGTCACTCTCTGCTTCGAGCCCCTTGTCAGTACTTCCCCTCCACTGCCTTCTGGATAGAACTACCCCCCTGCCCTGACCCATGACCTTGTGAGGGTCCAGCATTGTCTCACTGTCCAACATTGTCTCACCACTCTCGCTACTCATCCATTCACTCACTCATATAATAAATATTTATTGGGCTTCCCTGGTGGCGCAGTGATTGAGAGTCCGCCTGCCGATGCAGGGGACGCGGGTTCGTGCCTCAGTCTGGGAAGATCCCACATGCTGCGGAGCGGCTGGGCCCGTGAGCCGTGGCCGCTGAGCCTGCGCGTCCGGAGCCTGTGCTCCGCAACGGGAGAGGCCACAACAGTGAGAGGCCCGCGTACTGCAAAAAAAATAAATAAATAAAAATTTTTTTGAGCCCTTGCTAGTAGGAACATTTGTTAAGCACCCCATAGTCAGCGTTCCATCAGCGTTAGCTATTATTGCTATTGTTGCTGTCGTTCAGTAGCAGGTATTTGCTGGGTCCTGGGGATTCAGACGTGAATAAGGACTCAGTTCCTGCCCTTCTAGCACCTGCTGCATCGAGAGGAGGATGGCCATTTAGCGCATAATTATATATCTTCTGAGCCGATTAACTCGGCAAGCAGGCTGTGATACTTTTGCCCTCGTCCCCAGTCTTAGTCTAGGCCACAGACTATTTTCTCTGGGACAGCATTCTCTCCCCTGATACCTTTTGCCAAATCCAAATTTCAGCTGGAATGGGAAGCCTCTCCTAACACCACACATTCCCAGTGAGGTGCCCTGCCCCCAGCCCCTGTGCCTGGCTCCCCGAAGCCCGGCCCAATGACAGATCTGTTTCCAGATCTGTCAGCTCCTCAGAGACAGACTGATGTCTAATCCATCTCTGTGTCCTCAGCACCCATCTCAATGGATGTTCTGGGGCTTGGAAATGGGAATATCCTAAGAACAACCAGGCATGGAACCACGAGCCCACATCTCCCGGGCTTTGGTTCTTTCCTTTTCTGTCTGATGAATAGCTTTGTGAACTTGGACTTTGTCTCTCTGAGACCCAGGTTGTTTCATATAAAATGGGCTAATAACATGTTCCTGCCTATTTCATGAGGCCCCAGTAAGGATTGGAGAGAGACATCCTTGCAAAGAGTTGGGGCTGTGGCTGAAGCACTAATGGGACCTGAAAGCAGAGGGGTATCAGAGCCACTAAATGATGGGTCTAGAATCCGAACTCACAGAGTTTCAACACTAGTGCTCATCTCTCCACCGCTGCATGGTACCACCCCAAGGCCCAGGGAAGCCATGAGGCCAAGACAGAAAATGTTCCTGCTCTACTGCGTCTTTCATTTCCAGAGGTGAGGAGGGTCGCAGAACATCAGCAATAAACACAGACAGATAAGCTAATTTCAGATCATGGCAAGGAAATGGAGACATACAAGAAAATAAAACAGCATATCAAAGAAGACAGGGATTGATAGAGTTGGGAAGGGTCTGGTTAGCTGGTCCAGGAAGGCTTCTCTGAGGAGGTGACATTTGAGGCAGGACTTGATGAGACCTGGGGGAAGAAGGCGCTACGCTGAAGGGATGCAAAGGCGGAGGTCCCAAAGGGGAAAAGATTCCACGTGTTTGGGGGGCAGAGAGGTGGGCAAGGTAGCATGGGCTTCAGGGGAAGCGGGTGGCAGGAGGTGAGACGGGAGGGGGGGAGAGGTGGCCACTGGGGCACCGAGGACCCCGGCAGAACTGGATTCTGTTCTCAGGGTGATGGGAAACCCCGAAGGTTTGAAGAACGAGGCTGGTTTTCTTGACAACCTACTCTGAGTTGGGTGTGAAATGAACCAAGAGCAGAGGCAGCCAGGAGGTGACTGCACACAGCTGGGGAGATGCTCTCAGACTGTGGAGGTGAGGTGGTGAGAAGTGGCAGCCGCAGGATGTTGTTTGGGAGTAAGGAGTATAGTGCTTGCTGGTGGACTGCATGTAGGAGGTGAGGAAAAGTGAGAAGTGAAGAGTGACTCCTGGATTTATTTACAAACTTTATCTAGAGGCGGAAATGCTTGTTAAGCAAAATGTGTCAGGTCCTAAAAAATATTAGCATTTAATGAAGATTAGCATTTAGGTTGAAAGAGTGGATCTCTCATGCACTTTCAGGCTTGCGGAAGCCTTTTGCTTTGGGTTGACTTGTTTGGATGGTGAGACCTGCCGGAAGCACACCACGGAGGGGGCTACTGCACCTTTGCCGGCTTCGATTAGAATCTGAGCATCACTTTCCCATCAAATCCTTATTGGAATCACTCTCCGAATGAAACTTCTTCATCTGTGGCTCTTTCATGGACAAATCAAATCCACAAAGAGAATTGTCGGCTGCCTTGCTGATTTTATCTTGGGCTTCATGGATCGTATGAATAATGCGAGCTAAACTGTTTTTATAGTCTGGAAACTCCCAGAAGCCGAGCTCTTTAATGAATTCTTGATTTGCCTTGTTGGCAGTTTCGTAGCTCAGCCGGCGCGGGGTGGGGGTGGGGGAAGAGTGGGGAGCTGCTGCTTTGGACCTCCCAGAGATGAATGGGCGTCGTCTGAGGATGCGGGGGTGACGGGAACCTGGGGGGAGGTGGCCAGGCTGCCTTGTCGTTTGTAATATTGAAGGCACGACGGCCCCTGCCAGAGCTCTATGGCCTGTTCAGGAAAACGGATTTCCAGAAAACTTAAGAAATGACAGGTATGAGTTAAGAACTAGAAACTCCGAAAGGTTTTCTTCGTGAAGTATGGGTATCGTAGAGGTGACTTCTCGCCCAGGTTGAAGGCTGGCTTAGATAAGGCTAATATGGTTACCATCTGCTGAGCGGTTATCACTGGATCAGGTACTCTCATCATTCCTAGTTCTCACAAGGCCCTACGAAGCAGATATTATGATCTCTATTTGTAGATAAAGGATTCGAGGCCAAGAGAGGGATTAAGTGTGCCCATGACACAGCTTCCCTTGTAGTAAGGCCAGGAAGCCAATCCACATCTTTTGATTATGAAATCTGTGGTCTTTTCATTCCTCTGTAAACCTCTTTAGGTAAACCTCTAGAATTTCTTCCAGTTTCTGTGAATATGGTTTTGAAGGAGACATTTTTAGAGCATCTCATGTTCTATTGCCCCAGCACCATTCCTTGAAACTCTTTAATGCCAATTGTCTTTGTCACCAAAGGGAAGTAGGCAATTCAGATGCTTGGATGGTTGTGGGACATGTGTCATTTGCTTTGCTAGTGATGCTGGAGTCATCTAAGGGCTGCTTCACCCTGAAACTATAGATGAGAGCTTAAAATTGATTTCTAGGGACTTTCCTGGTGACACAGTGGTTAAGAATCCGCCTGCCATTGCTAGAAAATAAAAGAGAATTAAGTGTCATATCAAGAATATATAATGGGTATAATTTATGAATCCTGATTTGAAAAACTCAGTAGTAAAAAGACATCTTTGAAGCAACTGAGAAAATTTAGATATGTATATTTATTGCATTAAAGAATTATTGTTAAAAAAAAAAAAAAAAAAAAAAAGAATCCGCCTGCCAATGCGGGAGACACGGGTTCGATTCCTGATCCGGGAGCATCCCACATGCCGCAGAGCAACTAAGCCCGTGCGCCACAACTACTGAGCCTGTGCCCTAGAGCCCGTGAGCCACAACTACTGAACCCGTGTGCCACAACTACTGAAGCCCACGTGCCTAGACCCTGTGCTCCACAACAAGAGAAGCCACCGCAATGAGAGGTCCACGCATCGCAACGAAGAGTAGCCCCCACTCACCTCAACTAGGGAAAGCTTGTGCGCAGCAACAAAGACCCAACACAGCCAAAAATAAATAAATAAATAAATTTATTTATTTATTTAAAAAAAAATTGATTTCTAACCCAGTGCTGTCAGGGGACATCTCTGAACTGCCTTTTGGGATCCAATCTCTCTGCCTACTTCTGCAGAGGTTGGATGTCATTTGAAAAAATGTCAACATATTCGTCTGATGGATGAGCTGACTTAACAGAAGCCTCAAGCTCAACGTAGGCTACCAGCTGATGAGCTCCAGAAGAAACCCATGCCATGGTGACCATATTAATAGGAGCACAGTGCCAGTCCAGGGAGGTGATGGTCTGCAGGACTCATCAGCCTGTCTTAGTTTGTGCCTACTCAGGGATATTGACAAGGTAAAGTCCATTTAGAAGAGGGGAACCGGCATTGCAAAGGACCTGGGATTCCAGTAATGTGATGAATATTTGAGAGTTAATTAAAGAATCTTCATCTGGGAGGAGAGAAGCACAAGAATGTCATCTTCAAAGTTTAGAAGGGCTGTCTTGAAGTCAAGGGTGGGATTTTATTCAGTGTGTCTTCAGGAGGCTATGGGTGGAAATCACAGGAAGGCAGATTTCAGCTTCGTATAAGGACAAGATTTCTACCCATTAAGGCTTCCTGACATTGAAGTGTTTGGCTTGTGGGGGATCTGAGCTCTTCATCCCTGGGGTCTGTTGAGGCCCTTTCTTCACTCATCCCCTTGAACAGGAACCCACAACAGAGGGAGGGCTTCATCTCCCTACACCCTGCTCTGGCCCTCTTTGGACATCTACCCTCTTCTTTCTCAACAATCTCATCTTGGCTCTTTTTCAGTCTCTTTTACAGGCATCTCTTCCTCTGTTTGTCCATTAAATATAGGTGTTTCGGGCCCTTTGTCCTCTCCTATCTCCTCTCCCTTGGCACTTTCTTCCACTCCCTACTCTCGAGTTTCCATGATTTATAGGCTGATGACATCTGTACTGGAGGGATTTGATTTGTCTACGTAGAAAAGAAAAACCCAAACTCCAATGACTAAGCAAGGAAGGCGTGTCCTTCTGTCTCCTGTTAACGAGTTCTTGAGGTGGGCACTGAGGGCTGCTGCCAGCTGCATGATCCATCAGGGACTCATCCTTCTGCCCCAGCAGACTCAGAGCCTGACTTCTACCTATTAAAAGATAAACTGAAGCATATTAAAAATGTTAAGCACTTGAGCAAAAATTGATTCAAATTAGGCAGCATCCCATCTAACAAAAAGGAACTTGGAGGAGCTGGACATAATGGAAAACTTTCATAGGCAGAAGGGAGCAGGAACAAGGAAGTTATGCTAGGCAAAAGAGTGGGTTGGTTATTGCAAGGTCACTTTCCTTTAGGGGATGGCAGGAATCTGTCAGGCCTACTACCTAACTAGTCCTGGTCAGGTGACTCCTGACTGATTGGCTTAGGATTTCATTTATGTGTGTGCGTGCGTGTGTGTGTGTGTGTGTGTGTGTGTGTGTGTGTGTGTGTGAGATCCATCATTCCCCCATGTGGCCCATGTCATCCAGGAGAAAATGATACCACTCTCCACGTCAATTAACCCAGTAAAACTTCGCTCCTATGAGCAGAGGATTGGTTAAGGAAAAGACATGTGACTGGAGTTGTCCAATCAGATGGAAGCCCAGGACATTTGGTCTAAGATTGATGGAGAAAGCTCTCTTCCCAGTTGGATTAAGTAAACCACAGGAAGGGCAAGGTTGCAGCTCAAGTTTGGCAACAACTGGAGCCAGGGTTTCAAATTCTGTCAGAATTTTCCTGTCTCTCATCTCAGTTTCTCTCTGCGTGTTGATTTTATTCTTCCCGACCAGCTTCACACATCAGGAGACGTGGCGACCACAGATCCTGTGCCTCACACCTGAAGGAGGGAATTACAATGGGGGTCTACAACCTCGAGGTGACGAAAGGGGTTGATCGCAGTGAAGAGTTCTGAGTCCATCTAATTGTTTAGGAGGAGGGTAGAGATACTGATTAACTTTAGATCTTGTTTAGCCCAGTAGGCATGTTAAATTTTTGAGGGTGAACAGATAGAAACTGGATATGTAACTTCTAAGTAGCTGAGGGAAATAAAAGTATAAAGGAAAATTGATTAATATAAGAACATAGGAAAGGAAACATTAAGAAGCATAAAAACCATGGTGAGAAAGCACAAAATATTATAGAATAGTAAAAATGAATATATAAAAATCAGTTTGTATACTCACTGTAAATGAACTCAACTCATATATTGAAAGGCAGATATTGAGAGATTGAATAAAAAAAGAAAAGTCCATCACAGTGTACAAGTGACAAACTTAAAACCCAAAGGCACAGAGAGATTGAAAATATTAGGATGAAAAAGACATCTTCTAACCAAGAGAAAGCTATTGTATTAACATTGGACAAATGCTTTCTAAGGCAAAGAGAATAATAGGCATATTGATGGCATCTATGGGATGTTAAAAGTAACACTTCTTCAGAAATATATAAAAATGGAAATAATAATAGAGTCTCAAAAATATGTAAAAGCAAAGACTGACTGAGTTACAAGGTGACTGGACAAATCCATAACGATTTTAGGGGATTTTATATCACTAGTGGTATTAGGTCAAGCAGACAAAAATTTATAAGGGCATAGGTTATTTAAATATCTTCTGAAGCTCTCTAAGATACAAAGGGCATACTCTGTACCTAATAATTAGCGATTATATATTTATTTCTAGTATACACGGACATTTGCAAAAATTCACCATGTCCTAAGCCATAAAGCAAATTTCAGAAAATATCAAAAAATAGCATAAAACCACATTTTCTGTCTACAATACAATTAAATTAGACATCAGTAAAAAAATAATAAGTTTAAGAAATTCCATATGTCTGCAATTTAAAATTGTGCTTTTAAATATTTCATGGGACAAAGAAGAAATCTTAATGGAAATTAGGATATATTTAGAATTGACCAGTAGCACAATTACTGCATATAAAACCTTATGGGTTCAAATGGGGGAAAACTGGGTGGAGGGTCTATGGAAACTTTCTGTGCTATCTTTAAACTTCCTGTGCATCTATAATTATTTCAAAATATAAAGTTCAAGAGTGAGCTTTCTCATGTTTGCTCCTTGTGTCCACCTCCACCAGTGAGAGATTTTGTGGGATGTTAAATTTATATTTCTGACCTGAATGAAAGGCATGACTTGACAGGGGCAGGAGGAAAAACTGCAGGGAGTCAAGTGGAGGAGGAGGGCCCAACGCCCCATCCGTGAGCTGAAATTTCTCACAATGAGTCCGAGAGACCTGGGTCAGGCTAGTGCATGATCTTCTGCAGCTCCCTAAGCTTCACCGAGACTCAGAATCCTCGCTGTAGCATAGAGATAACATGGCTTAACTCACTTGCTTGTTGCCAGGTCTAAGAAGAATAGGGTTTTTGTTTGTTTTTTTTTTTTGCGGTACGCAGGCCTCTCACTGTTGTGGCCTCTCCCGTTGCGGAGCACAGGCTCCAGACACACAGGCTCAGCGGCCATGGCTCACGGGCCCAGCCGCTCCGCGGCATGTGGGATCTTCCCGGACTGGGGCACGAACCCATGTCCCCTGCATCGGCAGGCGGACTCTCAACCACTGCGCCACCAGGGAAGCCCCAAGGGTTTTAAACAAGTATCTGGCACATAGTAGATGCTCAATAATTACAGATCTTATCCTCCTGTCTCCACCATGACCATACTTGTCCTGGATTATCAGTGTACTTTCCCCAATGTGTTGTAGGTGTATCACCGTCCTCTCTTTTTTGGAGTAGCTAGACATGGTTTAAGTATGCTCCAGCCAGTGTGGGTTTGGGGCATGGGCACTTTGTAATGACTTAGAAGGAAGCTGAAAGGGAAGAAGCCAGGCAGCCTCACTGGCCCCGAGGCAGACATGAGGTGTCTGAGAAAAGGTTTGGAGGAGACCAGAGTAAGGATGTAGAGAAAGCAAGAGGTGAAGAGAATTGGTGGGGGAGCATGAATCCAGTCAGAGAAGGATCTAGAGACTCAGCTCTGACAGATTTATCACAAGGATGGGGCCTGAGAAAGAGATGGGGCAATGTAATTTTAAGTGTGAGAACCTGGGTGAATGTCTGTGGTCTGGAGAGAGAGGACTCGTCTCTCTCGGAGAGTGCCAGTCCTATGACACCAGTGATTAAACGAGCATGAGAAGGAAGGCTCTGGCCCAGTGTCCTGCTTCTTATCTCCTCGTAGTAAAGTGATCTGAGCATCCCAAGCAGCTCTTTGTGTTTGAGGATGCTGGAGGTTCATGGTGGAGAATGGCTGTATGTAGTTCCAAGTAAGATGCGTGCTGTATTCTAAAACCACAGCCTAAGAGAAGATCCCTGGTGCGGTGATCGTGGACCAGACCTGTGTCAAGTGTGGGGAGTCCTTGCTTTGGTGGGTGGTTTCATCATGTTGGTGCCAACGACAGGCTACCCACACCTAGGCTGGACCCGTACGTGTTGGTGTCTGCTCGGCAGTGGGTCATTGCCGTTTCCTTCTCTAGAAGAGTCCAGAAGAGGGAGGAGGAAGCCGAGGCAGCAGGCTTGCACTATCCATTTGGGAAAACAGGAAGAGCGGGGATTCAAAAAATCATACAAAGCACACGAATTCCCACCCAGTGTCTGCCCTGTACACTCTGAAACAGGAGTAGGAGACTGCCCCAAAATACAGAAACCCACTCAGTCAAAGGTGGTGGCACAAAATAGACAACAGTGGAACTTCCTGGGAGTAAGTCATCTCACACCATTGGTAAAGATGAAGCCCACAAAGCAATTTGACTGAACGTCTTCCCCTTGTTCCCTAGCTCCCCTAGTGTCATTTGGAAGGAGTCAAAACAGGCGCCAGGATCTAGAACACCATTTGAGAAGCACAGCAGGGCTTCCTCTGGTTGCCAGGGTGTCCCAGGAACGCTGGCCTTGGTTTTCCTTCAGGGAGGGGACAAAGCTGTGCTGTACCCACTGCCGCGGGTCCAGGACTCAGGACTTTCTGGAAAACGTGAAATCCTTGAGCAGCTTCCGCATGGCAGACATGGCCCCGAATAACGATGGCAAAGCCGTTTTGAAGACTAAACCTCAGTTAACCCATCACATAAAGAGATTTTATTTCCCTGCATCACATCACCTATTGCTCTGCAAAGGCTGACATGCTTTGCGAAGATGTGTGTCTGGAAAAGCAAAGTTGTGAGATCCTAGTTGTAATTTGTGTGTGTGGAAAAACGGACTTCCTCTACAGCCTTGAGTTTCCTTTAAGCAGGGTATGTTTTATGTGCATAAATCTCTGCTCCTGGGCAGGTCCAGGAGCTTTGCTGGGTTTTCCTAGAGCTCAGGGCAAGGAAAAATGATTTATTTGATCAAGAATAAAGCCAAATATTTGCACACCTTGCTGTTCACCGTGCATTCACCTGGTGGTTTGGCCATGACTGAGGACGGCTGCAGCCCTGGGGGAGTTAGATGAGTGAGCTGGCCTGGTGAGCAGGTTCCACCTCCACTGCTGTTTAAACATCTCTGACCTCAGGGGGCCCTGGAGAGATTAATGAAAGTCGGGGAAGATCATTTCGCCATGCACAGTGCTTACAGGGCTGCTGCTGCCCTGGACCTCGCAGAGGGATGTTGGGCTCTTCCCTGGCCAGCCTGCCGGGCAGCTGCAGGGGCCCGCAGGTGATCACTTGCTGCAGCGGTCCAGGGTGAACTGGGAGCGCCGTCAGCCCTCCAGAGTGGGCAGGCGGGACCCGTGTTTGCCACTGAAGCGAAGGAAGCCCTGTGTTTCTGGCGGGAAATGCTGTATAGGCTGGCATTCAATAACACCGGTGGTGGGGAAGCCTGCTGACTGCATCCTGCTTCACTTGCTTACCAACCATGTTTTTCTCTTGGAAGTGTCAAAGAAAGGTGGAAGTCCTGATTTAGAAGTGGAGATTTGTAAAGCAGAGAGGACCATGAAAGCTAAGCACTTGGTCAGGGTCAAAGCTGGTGGTCATGGCAGAGCTCAGATAAGGGACTTGTCTGCCCATCCCCAGTTCACGTGGTTCCCTTTCCTCTACTCCAGCCTGTTCTCCAGAATCACAGCAATTGTAAGATGCAGCGCTGATGAACTGTGCCAGCCTGGAGCCTTCCAGATGGAACCAGGCTATCAGTGGGGACTCCCTGGGCTTGAGGTCTGAGTAGGGGTGCCTGACCCTTCCAATTCCAGCATTGGGGAAAACACAAACTTTCCCCCAACTTCCGTAACTTCTCTAAGACTTGGTCTCTCCTAGTCCCCTCTGTCCCCTGGATTCCGGGCTTGCAAGGATTATCTCTGTGCCTAAAACTTAGCCCCTTCACTAGTTTCTCACATAGTAAAGAAGAAGAAAAAGAAACCCATGAATGCCAAGGACGTTTTGGCTTCAGTACACTCTGATAAAGTCTTGGTGGGGGAGGGCTGGGAGACAGGGAAGAAAGAATTGATTGAAGAGAGGTTTACACAGCAGCAGTGTAAACAAGTATTGCAAGGAAGCAATATCAATTTTTTCCTTTTAACTAGGTTTTATTTTTTAGAGCAGTTTTAGGTTCCTGGCAAAGTGGAGCAGAGAGTCAGAGTTCCCATGCATCCCTCTCCCCATCGAGCTCCCCCGACCATGAACACCCAGCGCCTGAGTGGCACCTTTATTGCACCTGGTGAACCTACATTGACATGTCATTATCACCCAAGGTCCATAGTTTACATTAGCGTTCACTCTTTTTTTTTTTGCGGTATGCGGGCCTCTCACTGTTGTGGCCTCTCCCGTTGTGGAGCACAGGCTCCGGACGCACAGGCTCAGCGGCCATGGCTCACGGGCCCAGCCGCTCCACGGCATGTGGGATCTTCCCGGACCGGGGCACGAACCCGTGTCCCCTGCATCGGCAGGCGGACTCTCAACCACTGCGCCACCAGGGAAGCCCAGTGTTCACTCTTGATGGTGTACATTTATAGGTTTGGACAAATGGATACTGACACGTATCCACCACTGTAGTATTGTAAAGAACTGTCTTGCTGCCCTAAAAAACTTCTGTGCTGTGCCTGTGTATCCCCTGCCCGACCCAACCCCTGGCAACCACGAGTCTTTTTACTGTCTCCTTAGTTTAGCCTTTTCCAGAATGTCATATGATTGGAATCGTGCAGTGGATAGCCTTTTCAGATTGGCGTCTTTCACTTAGTGATATGCATTTAAGGTTCCTCTGCGTAATATCAATTCTTAAAACGTCCTTTGCCCACCAGCCCACCTCCATCCCCGGGCCCAGCCTTATTGTAGCTTGTAGATTCCTTTTCCTCATTTCCACTCCCATCTCAGGACCTCAGCTGCTCCGTTCCAGCTTGCCCTCAAGAGTTCCTCATTTTTCCCCCTCTGTTATGCAGAACAGCTTCCGTTCACCCTCTGATGTCTTCCCATCTGCCCGTGAATATTCTCCGCAGCGCCTCACCTACTCCTTGTGGGCACTAAGTCTTCCTACAGACAAAGCTATGCTCTTCTAGGAGGGATTCTGTTGAAAGGAAACTATCTCTTTGTACCCACTAAAGCTGTTCGATGGGAACACCCACAGAGTTGTTCTGTGGGGGCTGACAAAGGCTGGGACTCCCACCTGAGCCAGAGCAAGGCTGAGTCTCTCAGGAGAGGGGCGGTAGGGCTGCCTGTCCTGAATAATTGCCCCAGCAGAGGAACCCAGGAGCTGCAGGATAAGGCACTATTTCTGGATTAAAGTGAAGACATACCTGGAAGCAGACCCACCAGCCCTGACCCATCCTGGAATTCCCTTGCTTCCTGCTCTTCCACGGTGCTCGCTCTGGCCGTGTGCCCACACCCCTTCTCTGTTTCCTCCCTCAGCCTCGTCCGTGTAGCTCTCCCCAAGGCCTGGTGCTTGGCGCCCATCCCTTCTCTCGCAATGCATGCGTTACAAACTTAATCAATCTCCTGGCTTCTGCTGCCGTTTCACTGTGCTCAGCTGACTTTCCAACCTGGGCTTTCAGCCCTGCTCCTCTTTTGAATTCGGGCCCAGACACCTCTCCTGGTCACCCCAAGGGCCTCGACACTCAATGTCTGGCAAACCCAATTCACGGTCTTCCCACCCAAACCCAGTCTTCTGTCTGACTTCCCTTTTCTGTGTTTTGGGCATCAAGGTGTTGATCCTTTGTCTCTTTTTCTCACATGTTTGGCCTCATTGTGTCATCACAGCCCAGGCGTGTTGATTCTCCCACTTACACTTCCGTCTCCATTTCCCTGGCTGCTCCTTGAGTCTCAGATCTCATCCTCTCTCCCCTGATCCCTTACACATCTTCTGGCCTGCCTCCTACTTCGCATGTCTCTGCTCCGGTCCTCCCAAGCATAGCTCCGGGATTAAGCTTCTCACAGAAATCTCTGACCTGCCCCTCCACCCTTGCTCCCCAGACACACCCTCGCCCCGTGACTTTCAACAGCTCTCCATTGTCTGTAGAAAAAATCCTTCCTTGGCTTCCCAGGCACTTCATGATAGGCTTTCAAGCCTTGCAACCTCATGCCCTGCTTCTTTCCATGCACCCCAGCCAAGTCAGATTATTCTCGGTTTCCGAAACTCACCGTATACTTTCTGACTTAATATTTTTGTTTATAATTTTTCTCTGCCCATAATGCTCTTATTCTCCATCATTGTTTGCCAGATTCTACCTGCACCTGCGGTTCAGCTCAAATGCCACCTTTCAAAAGCCCTCCCTTCTCACTTCAGGGAGTAATGTTCTCTTCCTTTCCTAAAAGAACGTTCTTTATTTTCATTTTTGTATTTGATGTTTTCCAATTGATAATTGTGCGTCACTTTTTTTTTTTGCGGTACGCGGGCCTCTCACTGCTGTGGCCTCTCCCGTTGCGGAGCACAGGCTCCGGACGCGCAGGCTCAGCGGCCATGGCTCACAGGCCCAGCTGCTCCACAGCATGCGGGACCCTCCCGGACCGGGGCACGAACCCGTGTCCCCCGCATTGGCAGGCGGACTCTCAACCACTGCGCCACCAGGGAAGCCCCAGGACCCCCTCACTTTAAGATTGAAGGCTCCTGAGGAGAGGCACTCTGTCCTGTTCACCTTTGTATCTTTTAAAGCAAGTGATATGTACTTAAATCAATCATTTCATCACATGAACAGGAAGCACACTGGGTCCCAAAGGAATGGAACAAAAGGATGGGGAATTTTGAGGCTGCTGTGGGAGCAGGAAGTAGTCAGAGCATGAGATACTGTCCTTGGTGGGTGATGTCAAGTAAGTGAATACATTCACCTGGGCAGGGGCATTGCCGGGGGAAGAGGAGATGTTGACAGCAGCCTTCTTCAGCCTTACAGTGTTGCCTCTGGCTGGCCCCGAGTGTGGACATGGGCAGGGCTCAGACAGAGCATGTGTTGTGTTGGATTATTCATTACACGCAGAACAATAGGGAATTCTGCTGGGGAGAGCGGGAGAGTTTGCTGGAAGCCAGTGTTACAGCTCATCATATTACAGAGCCTTTTGTGTAACTTAACCCATTACCATATCCCTTGGGTGGCTCAAAGTCACAGAATCATAGAATGTAAGAGTTGGAAAGAAATTCAAAGAGAATCTTGTCAAATCCCCTAGTTTTATGAGTAGGAAAATTCATATCCAAAAAGGTTAAATAACTCTCCCAAGGTTACATAGAGATGCATACCACAGCCAGGATAAGAGCTCAAAGGAGAAAAGAATAAACATTGATCAAGTGCCCACCCTGTGCTGGCGCTGTGTGTCAAGTAAGTGAGGTGATCCTCGCATCTTCCATTTGCAGGCAAGGAAGTCACAGCTCAGAAAGGTGAAATAGCACAGGTATTAGTACCATAATTTAGCTCCAAAATCTGGCTTCCAAGAGATGGTCTTTTTACTGCTTGGTGCCCCGACTGAAAAGATAAGCGGATGAAAAAGGAGTTGCCTTTGTAAGCGTCCCCTGCACGCGCAGAGCGCTTGGGGTCCATCACAAGGACACTCTTGTTTCTTCTGCACGATGACCCTACGTGGCGATGATCATTTTCCCCATTTTGCTGGATAGTAAATAAAGTTAGAGAGGCTGCAGCCATCCTCCTGAGGTAGCCCTGCTTGTAACTGGTACAACAAGGATGAGAGCCGTGTCTGTTTTGCACCACTTTAGACTTCAGTCTCTTCACTGCAAAAATAAGGAAGCTGATCATTTCCCATCCTAATGTTCCACAGAATTCTACTCCCCATTTGAGCCCCAGGGCCAGTCACTTCTCCACGTCTAAGCTCTCATTCATTGATGGAGTTAGCCAGCATCCAAGAGGAAGATGCACCGGATTCCTAGAGCTTGACTATCTTTGCCACAAGGTGACATTTACCATCTTGTACTATGAGCTTTGTCATGTTAAATCTATGCAGGAAGAGGGGAGAAGCATTGCTGGGGACCATGACATCTTTCGTAGGTAGGAGACTGAAGACCAGGAGGTGGTGTTTTCAAGGATTCTTTCTACTGACACCTGAGCCCCGGAGAAAAGGAAGATATGGATACCGCCTCGACAGGAGACACCCATGGCCATGATTTGGGTTTATGGCCCACTCTGAAGGCTTCTTGGCTTGGCGTGGAGAACATTCCATGAAGATGAGAGTGTCCAGGAGAGCTGATGAAGGCAGCATGCATGTTGAGGGGATGGGAAGCCCCCGGAAATCTTACTCCTGTGGAGACAGTCACTGTGGCCTTGGATTTTTTAAAAAAAATTTGTTGGAGTATAGTTGATTCCCAATGTTGTGTTACTGTTAGGAATTTGGGAAAAGAATCTAAAAAAGAGTCGATTGATGTATATGGCCTCGGATCTTAGCACATCATAGGTAATTAAGTGAATCAGAGATTACAATACAGCCGCACCTGTGTCAACTTAATGAGTAGGAAGGGGCTCAGAATGTGTTCACGGCATAAGTCACAATCCAAAAGAGACAGACAGCTGTGTGGATGAGATGACTTTTAAGGCCACTTTGAGAGTCAGTGATTCTTAGACCCTGCCCTTGGGTCTGTTACACAACCCAAGTGTGCTCATAATGAGGGCACTGGTTGAATTTAACCAAACTCCCCGTTATCCGCTGAGGAATATTGAGGGTAATCGATTCTTCACACCTTAAAGTGTCCTCTGATACCTGGAGGACGGATCGTTTGCCATCTCCTAAAACTAGTGGTACCAGATTCTCAGACCCCTTGGTTTGACTTACAAATAGCTCCCTGATGGGGGTTTGGGGCATCGTCTTCTGTGCCTGCCTTCAAGTCCCACTTCTGGAAGGAAACTCCTGAGGTCTACATCTTTACCTTCAAACCAAACTGTTAATATAGAGCGTAAGGCAAACAGAACAAAATCCTTACCGTGAAACAGTCACCAACCCGCATGTTTAAATGTGTGGGTTGGACTCTGACTTTAGCTGGTGTAGAGCTGACTTTAATCAAAACGTCCAATTAAAGGGGTAAGTAGAAATCATTGGATTTTAGTTCCAACTGGTCTAAATGATGCAGATTTTAAAAGAAACCCACAAAATAGAGATTTCTGTGTATCTGAGCGAATTGATTAGCAAAATGTGAACAAATCCTCCCTTCTGAACTTTCATTTTGGAGAAAAAATTTTTATTTTTACGTCTTGTATTAAAAACACAAAGACCTTGACTGTCAGAAGGGTAATGTTTCTCATAAAAACAACGGGAAATTAGATCATCAATAAAAAAGCCTGATGATATTGGTTCGATGGAAGGATTCCGGTAGAAATCAAATGTGTACTTCCATTTAATTAATATTTTAAACAATTAGAGAATTGCATTAGCAAGTGCTATTCAGGGAAACCTGCATAAATGAAAACAAGTTTCTGGATCTCTGGGGGTATTTTTGAGACTCTTGCATTTCTTGGTGTTCAGAAAGCCTTTCTGGAAAAAAAAAAAAAGGAAGTTAGAATTAAAAAAAATTTTTTTTTAATGGAGCTTGGCTCTCTCAGATCCCTAACGTGGCGTCCCAGAAATTCTCATTAAAAGATGACAGGTGTGCTTTGGTTAGGATGTTAACCCCCGTTCCTCAATCTCTCTCTCTCCCTGCCCTGCCACCTCTTTCTTTTTATTAGAATGTTATCTACAGCTTTCAGGGTTGTTTTTTTTTTCTCTTATCACATTTACATACTGTCTTCAAGAAGACTTGCTTCTAAATTCAGACAAAAACACAAGCTGCTCAACTTTCTTGACATTATAACAGCAGCAGAGCATCTAAGTCCTAAATCTGATCAGCCTCCCACTTGTCCTTCTTTCTGGCTGATTTTCCTCCCATCATTGTCACCATCTGCACGGACCCAGGCCACTTCTTCCCATGTTGTCACCCTTCCCGAAGGTTCTACTTGGAGTCACACGAGGGCCGCCATGTTTTGTTTGGGCTGCAGAGCATTCTAGGCACTGGCTTCTAGCACAAAGAATTCCAGGCTTAAGACTTTTCCTTCAAACATCTGAAGATTTGGTAACTCGAGGCCACATTTCTACACGGCAATATGCAGTGCTCCAGTTTCACTATTCCTTATTGTTCTAGGTCAGTGGCTCTCACAGTGTGGTCGGGACCCAGCATTGGGGCATTACCTGGGAATTGATAGAGGTGCTGTTTCTAGGCAACCCCCCTCAACACACACTGACTCAGAATCTCTGGGGGTGGAGCTCCGCAGCCCTTGTTTTAACCAGCCCTCCAGAAGTTACTTGCACATCCAAACTGGAGACTTGCTGTCCTATACTGTTGCCTCTTCAAACCCCTGAAGGCATCTGGGTCTGTTACCCCCAGTCTACATTATCTGTAATCTTACAACACCCCAGGTTAGGTATTATTGATATTTTCGCATTTGATCGCTTAGTTCCTAACATGCCTGGGACTTTTATACCCATGGTGGCAAGGTTTGGAACCATGTTGTTACTTCTGCATTTGAGATAGCGCTGGTGTGAGTTTGGTTTGTTTTTTCCCCTTCTCTTTCTTCCTTTGCGTATTGGTTTCTTTGCCTGTTCTGCCCAGGATGATTTAGTGCTGACTATACAGTGGGCATTAACTGAACTAAGCCTTGCCTATGCTAACTTATGTAATCTTCACAACAGCCCTGTTTGCCCAGTGAGGAAAATGAAGCTCAGAAAGCTTCAGCAATTGGCCTGAGGTTACACAGCTAGTAAGTTGAGGAGCTGGGAAGCCAGGCAGGCAGTTCAGTCTTAGAGAATGTGGTCCTAACCACTATGCAGGCCTGCCTCTCTGATGGGCAGGCTCTCCAGTTTGGCCTGGAGACAGTATGTAGCTTTACCAGGTTTGTCCTTGGAACTCCTGGTATTTGCCTTCCGTTCGCCTTCTGGATCTTTCAACTGTAAGAAACTTCAGGTACGCTGTCACCTTTTTTTTTTTTTTTTTTTTTTGCGGTACACAGGCCTCTCACTGTTGTGGCCTCTCCCGTTGCGGAGCACAGGCTCCGGACGCGCAGGCTCAGCGGCCATGGCTCACGGGCCCAGCCACTCCGCAGCATGTGGGATCTTCCCGGACCGGGGCACGAACCCGTGTCCTCTGCATCAGCAGGCGGACTCTCAACCGCGGCGCCACCCGGGAAGCCCACCCTGTCACCTTTATATCTCCAATATGGTTCATGAAGAATTGGTTGCTCATTTTCTGGGCATCTATCTTGAGATAAAGGCTAGTTCATGAGATGACCTTGGCTTTGTACCTGCCACACAATTCTTGCCTTAATTGAGACCCCTGCTTACCGAGATCCTAGTCCTTTCTCAACCCTGCTGTTTAACTCTCTGGGTTACCAGCATTTCCTGATATTCAACTTCTTATGACCGCAGGGCTTGTACTGAGGTCATACCCATTCACCTGAACCTCTCTTTCATCTGAGAGTCCTTGCCTTGGTTTGCTCCTGTCTTGCCCATACTTGTGGACTAAATTATCAACCTGTCATCTTTACACAGTAGAGAATCATGGCAAAAACCAACAAACGAACATATTCTAAGAACCAGATGCTTGGATATGAATCCTGGTTCTGCCACTACTGGCTGTGTGACCTTGGGAAAGTTCTTTAACCTCTTGGTGACTCAGTTTCCTCATCTGTGAAATGGGTTGATATTAGTAACCATCACGCATGCTTGTTATGACGTAGGTCTAGAGTTGTCCACGGTTTTGATGGCCCCCACATCTATCTCTCTGGCCTGTGTTTAGGGGCAATATTTTCCGTCCATTTAGTCTGTTAAGATTGTGATTTAAGGGAGTATGAGTGGATGCATGGAATATGAGGGAAATCCCATTTCCAAGACTTTGCGTGACCAAGTTGGAAAGTTGCTTCTTGGTGGGGGGAAACCCTGAGAGATTGCGGAGTAAATCTGATGTTGGCAAAATTAGGATGGAAAGTCTCCAGCACCTACTTTGAGTTTGTGTTTAAAGGGCAAACCCTCAGCTGTTTCTCGTGTCCGCCTCACACATTTTCACTTCCACTGTTCTCTGTGGATAAGGTGAAACCGAGGACTCGCTATGTACCAGGTTTTGTTCTGGAAGCTCGAAACTCTCAGGAGCACAGGTTAATCTCCTGTGGCAGTGGGCGCTGCAGAGGAGAAAGCAAGCCAGCATCTCAACTACCCAAAATGAAACAGCCCCTGAAATGGTGCCTTGGACTGTGGAGGCTGCTGACACTGCAGCTGTGACGCTGGTCAAGCACACAGCCAGGTGGAGGCTGCACGTGTGAAAGGGCAGGTGGGTGACAGCTCTGCGGCTGCCTGACTCCTGGGAGGGGTGTCTGTGTCCTGTCTCGCCCTTAGGCAGTTACAGGAATGGGCAAGGTCAACCAATTATGTCCAAAGACGGCCTCCCGCCACCCTTCCCTTCTTTCTGGTCCTGTCTCCACTCTTTCCTGGTCCTCCAACACCCCCCTTAGGTTTCTGACACCTCGGTATCCCTGACCTGCACTTACGTACGCTCAGCACAGAATCAGCTTCTGCCACTTGCGTCTCAGAATTAATATGTGTGAATAGCCGGTCAGTTCTCTGTCTCTACTGGGATTGCTCTTGACCTCCAATCTCTCATTGTGAAACCAAAGTGTGTCCTCTGTTAAAAAAAAAAAATCCAGGCTCAGGAACAAGTTGTAGGAGCAGCATTGGGGAGGGTCCCCTCCCCAGGTCCCTCTAGGACCTGAGAACACACCCCAAGTGGGTGGCCCTTTGCTTCTCCTCAAAATCTGTTTCCCCTTTACCAATCCTGCCCTTCAGATGCACTTCCGCAGCTCCCAGGACTGGCCTGAGCCTGCAGCAGAGAAAGGAAAGTATTCTGATTAAAAACCTCATCGCGGAAGCCGGGCAATCAGGTGTTCATTATCTCATGACACAGGAGTACGGAAATGGAACATTCACATATTTTAAACTCACAGAGAATTGTGCTTTAATATAATTATTTTTGAAAGATTCTTCATCTGAAAGGTTAATAAGAGCAATATAGGTTAATAGCAGCACCAGGGAAGCCGACATCCCCTGATAATCGACCTTACTGATATGTAAAGTGCCCTGTGGCTCACCTTGGGCTGTGTGGCCTCTCTCCAGTCAATTATCCCCTAATGACAGCCGCCTCCTCTGCACTGCTTACCTGTCCAGGTCTCCTCTGCTGTTCCCTCCACCTCCCCTGAAGAGGAGTCCTCCTCCGATTCTCGGCAAACCTAGCTGGTCTCTGACTTGTCCAATGAGGATGGTGGAATTGGAGAGAAGGCAGATGACATTTCTCAAGCATGTCCCATTTGCTGGACCCTGGGCTGACTCTTTGACACGAGTTGATCTCTTTAGATCTCACAGCCAACTAGTGGAGGGGTCATGGCTCGTCCCATTTTACGGACGGCAAAAATGGAGGTTTTGAGAAGCTAAATGACAAGTTCACGATCACAGTTAAAGTGGCAGTGCTGGGGCTTCCCTGGTGGTGCAGTGGTTGAGAGTCTGCCTGCCGATGCAGGGGACACGGGTTCGTGCCCCAGTCCGGGAGGATCCCACTTGCCGCGGAGCGGCTGGGCCCGTGAGCCATGGCCGCTGAGCCTGCGCGTCTGGAGCCTGTGCTCCGCAACGGGAGAGGCCACAACAGTGAGAGGCCCGCGTACCATAAAAAAAAAAAAAAAAGGGGGGGGGGCAGTGCTGTTTGCCCATTTCTCCCATTATTCAGCCCCTGCCTCTCCGCCAAGTGCCTCAGAGAAACCCGGGGGCACCAAGGGTCAGATACTAGGGTCAGAGGACGGGTGGAGGCCGATGCTGAGATGCGGGGCTGCTGGGTCTTCCCAGGGTCCCTTTCAGAGCTGAACGCTGTCCTCGGAAATACCTCTGGAGTCACAGCTTCTGCCTTGAATTCTTGTCACCACCTTTTGTTCCCAAATCTGATCTTCCTTTGAATACTGGAGCTGACAGCTTGACCGCCCCCAGCGGTTGGCTGGCGTGGTACAACGAGTCGACCCTGCATTAAGCAGGGTGCAAGGCAAAGCGGTGACACTAAGAAGAATTGCCACTAATTGGACCCAGTTTCCATCTCAGCCGCTTTTCCTCTGGTGCCACCTTGGAAATTGGCCTCCAAGAGCTCCTAGACCTTAGTTATCAAGGACCAAACCCTACGACAGGTTGCTGATCAGAGCTTTGTCTGGAATCCTCCTCCCCTTGGGGTCCAGGCCTGGGAGGTAAAGGGCCCTCCTGGAAGACGTACCAGGGCTTCAAGACCCATCTGTCCCAGGTGGCTGAGGGGATATTCAAGGATCCTGGTTGGGATTGCGGGGGGACAGGGCTGACGCCCTCTCCTCATTTCTGGACTCAGCAGGAGGCCAAGAGCTCAGTGTGTCTCAGGTCATGTGAAGGGGGAAGAGCTATTTTTACTAATTTAAGCATTTCAGAATCAACTGAGTACAAATCCAGATGACCTGTAACCTTGGGGAGGTGGGATGAGCTGGTAGGACAGAGTTGCTGTTAGCAACTGAATGGTGGTTTCTCTTTCCTGAACTCTAAAAACCGGTGTCAACTAGCCTGGCCCACATTTCTCTGCTACCAGTTCATCAATGTTTACTTAGCACCTACGTGAGCGGGACAGAAGGAGACATCAGGGAAGACGAGGCCAGGTATATGGAAACCATGCTGGCCTGGGCATCAGGATTCCTGCTGGTACATTTCCAGCTGCGTGACTTTGGACCAATTCCGTTATCTTAAAACTCAGTGAAAACATCTGCTTTGCAGGCTTGTTGTGGAGGTTAAATAAGGCAAATAAATGAATGCATCTAATATTAAATAAAGGGCTCAAGAATACTAGTTAAATAAGTTGCTTGCTTTTGAGGAGTTTCTTATTTCTAAGTTTGAGAAACAGTCTAATTAAGAACCCTTTTCCTCCATTACCCATTTTTTTAAATGACAGTAAAAAAGGAGGACATAAATCGATTCATCATGGTGTTGCTCTGGAGGGAGCTGTTATGAGAGAGCAGGCGGTTTGAAGA
This sequence comes from Globicephala melas, assembly GCF_963455315.2. Classification (NCBI taxonomy): domain Eukaryota; kingdom Metazoa; phylum Chordata; class Mammalia; order Artiodactyla; family Delphinidae; genus Globicephala; species Globicephala melas. The sequence goes on along the minus strand of NC_083328.1, from coordinate 11,228,736 downwards.
GGGGCGTCCAGGCAGAATTCCTGGAAGAGATGATTTCCAGAAAAATGAATAGAAACACAGACTAGAGTAGAGGATGGGGTTCCTGGGAAGGCATTTGGTGGTCAAGTTTCCCTTGGGTTTTCCAATGGAGAAGTCGTTTTGAAAGACGGGAGGCTTTGCGTGCCTGAACTGGTGCAAATCAGAGCAGCTGCGTGTGCACACAGGTGGCCTGAGGCTGGTTCTGAAATGCCAGGCCTTCCTGCTCCGCCCCCCGCGCCCCGCTCCTGGTCACCAGCTAGGGGGTGTTGCCTCACGCCCAGGAACAGTGGAAATGCTCCAGCAGGGATCAGATGTGACACAGAGGCTATTTCCAACTAGGTGGCCTGATTTGGTTAAAATAAGAACATGACATGGAAATCTGGGAAAGTAGGGTTTGCTGCTGCCGCCGCGGGCCTAGGGTTTGTTCACCTGCTGCTGTGAAAATGAAAAGCATGGAACATGGAAGAAAGAGCTGTGTTTAGAGGCCTTTCCCAGATCACTTGGCATCCTTTTCTCTCACTGATGTTGGGGGCAGGCTACATGCAGCCTGCAGGGGGAGGACATCTCGTCTGGCTCAGACCACCAGGCCTGCCCTGCCGAGGAGGCCCACAGCCCCCTTCCGGCTTTGCTCACACCCCCGTGCACCTGATGGCCATGTCTCTGCATCACTGCGGGTCCCTGTGCACAGGGCCCACCTGGCTGTGTAGCTGCTGTGAAGGCATAGACTCCCCTGCTAGGGATTTGGTTTAATTGTACAGTTAGAGGGTGTGCATCCGTCCCCTGCTGGTACAGCAGCTGCTGAATGGACTCTTCCTGCTTCACCCCCCAGGAGGCTCCAACACCATGAAAGCATCTCATGCTGGCCTTGATAATCAGAGGAAGGAGGTGCCACAAGTTACTTCTTGTCGTGAAGTCCGTGGTGGATTGTGCCCAAGATCTGCACGGCTTCGTTCCCTCTCTGTGTTGGAGCAATTGTCCACGTGAGTAGAGTGACACGTTTGCTTTTAGCAGCCATGAGAGGGAAATAACCTGCCCCCAAGGGACTCTTGCATTCAAGCCTCTGCACTTTCTGTTCCACCACCTGGAATTCTCTTCCCCAGTGTTTGGGTCTGAGCCCAAATCTTGGTCACCTCCTCAGAGAGAGTTTCCCCAGCCTAACTCATGCCACCCGCCACCCCACTCCCCTACCACCATTTAGCACATTATTCTGGTTTCTTGTCAAGAAAGCAAGCTTCTCTAGTCAAGAACACTTACCTAACTTCCGTATTCACTGAGTTGTTACTGGGTTTAGTGTCCGTGTCCCAGACTAGAATCTAAGATCTGGGAGCTCCAAGAATTGGACTCAGCCCTCCAGCCGCTTTTTCATAATTACAGTTCTTCTGTGAATAGCACAACTACTAGCCTTTGACGCAGCACCTCCCCTGTATACCCTGCACATCCCTCTAGGCCAGCGATGACCCACCCAGTCCTGGGCCTGAGGGCAGGCTGATCAAACTTCACTGGGCCAGGTCTGCATCCTGCTGGCAGGTTCTAAGACTTAGGCTCAAAGCAGCTGCATTTGTGCAAGGCCTGAGAAGACACTGGCTTTGACTCTTTGGGCAGGTTTTAATGCCTTTTAAAAACCTGTTAGAGACTCCCTTTATCTCAGACAAAAAGACAAAAATAAGGCTAGCAAAAGGATCTCTACGAGGTACAGTAGCAGTGGAACTCATTATCCTAAGGTGAGTGAATTCATCTATTGCTTAATTAAAAAAATAATGAGTTGAAATTCACCAAACATAAAATTAATCATTTTAAAGTGAACAATTTAATGGCATTTAGTACATTCACAAGGTTATGCAACTCCCACTTCTACCTAGCTCCAAAACATTTCTGTCACTCCAAAATGAAGCCTGTCCCAGTTAAGCCATTTTATCCTGCGCCTCCCTGCACGATCCCCTGGCAGCTACCCACCTGAGTTCTGCTTCTATGGATTTATTTATTCTTGATTGTCTGTGTACATGGAATTGTACCATATGTGACCTTTTGTGTCTGGCATCTATCACGTGGCATAACGTTTAAAGGCTCATCTATGTTGTTGCATGTGTCAGTATTTCGTTCCTTTTTCGGGCTGCCTAATATTCCACGGTATGGATACGCCGCCATTTGTTTATACATTCACCTGCTCATGGATGTTTGGGCTGCTTCTACCTTTTGGCCAGTGTGAATATGCGTGTACATGTACTTGTTTGAGCACCTGTTTTGTTTTGTTTTTTAACTTTAGTAGAATAAATTTAATTTTATATACATATATATGTGACGAATAATATACTCTCAGTTATCTCTGGTTGAAAATAAATGGAAAGCGTGTCTTTCCCTTTTTTAGGAGGGGAGTATTTGTATTTCTCAGTATTTCATGATCATCCATTGCAAAACAAAAAGCAGTGTGGGTGCCCATTTTTAAAACGGTTATTTACCTAGGAGTGCAACTGCTGAGTCATATGGTAATTCTATGTTTAACTTTTTGAGGAGCTGCTGAACTGTTGTGCACAGAGGAGTGGACCATTTTACATGCCCACTGACAGCATACAAAGAGCTCCAATTTTCCCATATTCTTACAAACCTTTACATTTTTATTGCAAGAAATATATACCGAGGGGAGTTCCGCTGTGAATCATGAGGGGTCCACATGCTGCTTAAGAAGGCAGATGATTCAGCCACCAGTTATTTTCAGAGATCAGTCTCTCTCACTGCGGGAAGAGGATGAGTCCTTACAGACCATTTTAGCATCATTCAAGAAGTGATGATTAATAAGCGATCAAGGCATTTGGAAACTAGACTTCTATTGACAACCAAGTGTTCTAATATTTGGAAGCAGATCATATCCCTCTTTAGTAGATAAATATCAAAGCCCTGAAGAATGAAATGAGAGTTCTGTTCTCACAGTGACAGCTTAGAGAACCTAAGCCCTTTTCCAAACAAGGTGGTTGAACAAAGCAAATAAAGTGGGATATGTTGAACTGGAGAATAGTAGGGTGTAATGGGAAGAATATTGCCTTTGAAGGTGGAAGACCAGGGATTCGAACCACTTTCGGTCTGGGAAAATCCCTTCATGGCAGGGCCCGGGTAAGCTTGGTGCCTGGCATGTGTGTATGTGCTGACTTGAACTGGAAACTCTGGAAAACCCTATTATGACCCCTGAAATTGGCCTGTAGGCACAGCTCCATCTTGAAGACTCGGATTTTGATTTAGTTGCTACCGCAAGTCTGGGACTTCAGACTTCCCAAGACTTTTAACTGGGGTCTTGCTCCGTGGTGAGGTCATTCAGAGCTTCCAGAGCCAGTATGGGGACAGTAAAGTGGCAAGTCAGGGCAAGGTGAAGTCCAGTGTCAGGTAGAATACGTCCCTGGGATGTGAAAGTTAAGCCCAGGAAGGGGTGGGCCAGGACCAGAGCCTGGCTTGGCAGGACATACCAGACTCAAGTAAGGATGAATTTGAGAGTCAGAGAGGTACTCAGAGCCTAGAGCAAAAGCCAGGGAGGATTGGCAGAGAGGAAAGGTTTGAAGCAAGGCCATGGGAAGTTATACCATGGAGTGGGTTGCATTTGAAGGGCTACTGACCTGCACCTATACACCTCTTTCGGAGAATCTTAAAGGCACCTCCTTAGAAGGAAGGAGGAGGATGGGGTGTGGGGATCAGGTCACCTCTGGAAGTCCCTTCTACCTCTAAATTCTCAAGCTCTGTGAACTTGAGATGCAGAAATATTAATACGACGGACCCTGGCTCTATGTTAACATTGACAGTTTACAACTGCTAAGTTCTGTAATCAATGAGATTTGATATTAAGACCTTCTGAGATGCTGCCTGCAGGTCCCCAGGATCGACCTCGTTGTGCTTCTAGCTTCAGCCTTCGGAATGGGAAAGATGAGCTGCAGAAAAGCAGGAGTTATTCACTTTGTTGCTTTCAATGTGTATGTGGTTGTATGGGTGCCTTGAGATTTTTAAACATTAGCTACCTTTAAATCAAGTTGAGCACCCTATAAATCAAAATAATAAATGATTGATAAATAAACTGTCATTGCTACAATTAGATTTTCCATTATGCCTGTATGCTATAATTTAAAATGTAATTTTCCTTGAAGCTCGTAAAGGCACTGTAGTAATAGGGTGTCACAAAGTATTAGGGGCACGTGCGAGCGTAGTGGCTGAGCACGGGCTTTGATGAAGTGCAGCATTGAGCTGTAGGGTTTAATGCAAGAACACAGGTTCTGCTTTGGGTTCAGGGGCAGACTATGTGACGTTCAAGTAACTGGGTATTTCAGCTAGACAAGCAGGAGACTTAAGAGGAAGGAAGTCCTCCAAATGGCCAAAAAAAAAAAGAGCACAGGAAAGAACGTTGGACGGCTCATGGCTCAGTGTTGAGCCAGCTGCATCATTTCACATGCACTTACACTCTGCCTTTCTCAACAACAACTTAATGAGATTGATCAAGAAAGACAAATATAGTTTCCACAGCTCACTTTCCTCAAATGAGCAGTGAGAAGATTGAGCTACCAATGACTCACTAAAGTCAAATCTTGGGAAATGGGGTTTAAGGATCTGCATTTCTAATAAATGTCCCTGGCGATTCTGATGCAGCCACATCCACTCCAGTCTTCAAATATTTGGTGACAATTGCTATAACACTTCGTAATCTTAAGACAAATTCTACAAAGATAAGGCTTAGTAACTTTTATTTTTTCAAGTTCTAGAAATCCAGCTTTCTCTTCTGCTATGCCTGAATTTCCCAGCGAGTAGACAAGTTAAAGAAAAATACTTAATCTTTTCCTTATCTCTACTCTTAATTTTTTTTTGCAAAGTGTAATATTTTTATTTGCTAAATTCAAATTTTAGTACAGTGATGAAATATTTTATTAAGTGGGAATAATATCTTTAAAATTAAAATCTAATTTTTTAAAGTTGTTATTCTTATTCATTATTAAACCATAATGTTATTATTCATCACTGTGTCAGACCAATAAATAGATGTAAGTCTTCCCATTTTGTAAAAATGGGGTAGTGTAATTAAGAAGTATTAATACAGTACTTTGTTTCCCCCTTTTTAAAATAGCTTTTATTTATTTATTTAAATTTTTAAATTTATTTTTGGTCTTCATTGCTGCACGTGGGCTTTCTTTAGTTGTGGCGAGCAGGAGCTACTCTTCGTTGCGGTACACGGGCTTCTCATTGTGGTGGCTTCTCTTTGTTGTGGAGCACAGGCTCTAGGCGCACGGGCTTCAGTAGTTGTGATGCGCAGGCTCAGTAGTTGTGGCGCACAGGCTTTGTTGCTCCGCATCATGTGGGATCTTCCCGGACCAGGGCTCAAACCCGTGTCCCCTGCATTGGCAGGTGGATTCTTAACCACTGCGCCACCAGGGAAGTCCTTGTTTTCCCTTTTTGTACTGTAATATTATTTACTTGTTTGTCTTCTTATGGCCTGATTTTATTTTATTTTTATTAAGGTATAACTGACACACAATAATATATTAGTTCAGGTGTACAACATAACTGTTCAATATTTGTATATTTTATGAAATGATCAAAACAATAAGTCTGGTTAACACCCGTCACCATACATTGTTACAGATCTTTTTTGTGTGTGTGATGAAAACTCTTAAGATCTACTCTCGTAGCAACTTTCAAAATACACAATACAGTACTAACTCTGGTCCCCATGCTGTATATTGCATCCCCATGACTTGTTTATAACTGGAAGTTTGTACTTTTTGACTCCTTTCACACATTTTGGCTATCCCTCTTCAAATGACGGCACTCAAATGAATTTAGCCAAATAAATTCATATTTGAATACCCACGGAGGCGTTTAGTGTAAACTCGGACATAGAGTTTTCCCCCTACATTCAAAAGAGCTGTGGCTTCCCTTAACCATTCACAGTGCTAAGCATTACGTGTGAACGTGGGCAGAGACCAGTTCTCTCCTCTGGTTCCTCAGGCACCTTCCCCTGATCCCCTCCCGCAGATGATTCCGTGAATGACTCCCCCATCTCTGTGGATGATGGTCCCTTTCATGCCTCCACCAATCATGAGCCAACTGAATCCCTAGGGTGTTGTCTCTAAAACAGGATGGATGTTTCAGAATGGAAAACGGATCCCCAGGCTGTCAGAGAAGGGTCAGGTTTCCACAAATGTTTTAAATCCCGATTCCCCCCTCACAGCTCATTAGAGCCAGGTCCCCACGTGGAAAGTCCACCCACAGAGTGAGCAGAGCGGATGTCACCAGGCAGGTGTTAAATCAACAGTCCCTGTGCTCAGAGAGCCCCTTTGACCTGCACGTTTTGGAATGACCTGAGATCATTACAGACTCAGTCGAGTGTGGCTGTGCAGATCTGGTTGGTGTCAGGAACCCTTATGCCCATTCATAATTCCTCATGTAGCTCTTCCCTTGTCCCCAATTTGGCCATCAAGTGGTTCAATTGACCTTGAAATGTGGATTGTAAATTGTGACTTGAGAAAACCAGAGATTCCAGAGTGATTTTTCCTCTGAACTTGGCCTTAACATGCCAAGCATTTTTTTTTTTTTGTTACCCCAAGGATTTTTTTTCCTGCTCAGAAGGATGCACGGCATCTTACTCAGGCCTTATTAGCAAGATCTCTTGTTCAGAGTGTTCCAGCAATCCATTAAAATGAATGCATCCAGCTTCCTAGACCTTGATTAGAAGTTCACACAGTGTTAGAGAAAGTTTATCATAATTGCTATTGGAACGGGAAAATTTCTCCAACCTCTCTCCCCGGGATGGTAGAAATCTATGGGGAAACTTTTTCCCTTAAGATTCATCAGAAGATTTGCTGGTGTGTTTGGGAAGCTGAAGAGTTAAGCTAGGACGGTTCACTAGTTAACGCTTGGGCAGAGCTAACACTGTGTTTAAGGTTTCCATTAGAAGCCTTCCCCCATGCTCTGCCTTGTCTGCCCCGATTCAAGAATTAGCTTAGATGTTTTCTGGTGCACTCTACCATCACCCAGGTAGAGATACCTTTTCTCTGCTTTTGCCTGTAGCCTGCCTTCTATAGTCCTTTATGCTCTGTCAGCTTTCAGGAAGTGGTCTCCGTACAGCATTTATGTCTGTCTCACTTGCACTCAGAGCCTGGCAGGTAAATTCTATTGAGTGGAAATGCATCCTTCAGTGCCTCCAGTTCTTCTGAATTAATCCAAGGGAGGGGGAATCCCAAATAGGAACTTGAATAATAATTCACGGATTCCTGGACCTTCTCTGAAAAATCCAGAGAAGGAATCTAGCCCTACCTTGTCATGTAACACGTAAGGAAACTGATGCACACAGTGGAGATGTGATGGGCCCAAGGCCACTCGAGTTGCCGCCAGGACTGCCACTGGGCCCCTCTGTCCAGTTCTCTCTCCATCTTTTCATGTTATGTATGAACGCTGGGCCACCGTGATTTGAACCCCGAAGCACTGAAGTTTATAAATTGTGGCAACTTGTAATTCAACAGAGATATTGGAAAAATCCCATTATAGTTGGACTTCATTTTGCCTGAGAGAAGTTGCATGTAAATCTAATCATATTTGAAAAACAGAAGGAAATTGCTCTATTTAAATGAACCCTATAGTCAAATCTTTTATGAAGCCAGGGATCCTTTTGTTATGGGAATAATTGCAGCCTAATTAATCTATTTTTGTTATGTTCAGTTTCTGGAAAGTAAAGTCCTCCTTATGAAAATGATCGAGAGGTGGAGGCGGGAGTTTGGGAAGCTCCACGACCTTTTTGGCACCGGGGGCTGGAACACAATTTTTCCACAGATGGGGGATGATGGTTCAAGTGGTAATGCAAGCGACGGGGAGGGATGGGAAGCGGCAGATGAGGCTTCACTGGCTCACCTGCCACTCCCCTCCTGCTATGCGGCCCGGTTCCTAACAGGCTGTGGACTGGTACCAGCCAGTGGCCCAGGGGTTGGGGACCTCTGCTCTGAATGGTCTGTTGTAGGATTAGGGTATTTATCGGGATACCTTTCTCCCCTTCCCTTCCCTCTCCTTTCTTCTTCCTTCCCGTCTTTCTCTCTTTAATGGTATAAAGGTGAACATGTTACATGAAGCTTTTGTTATTTTCTGCCTCTAGTTTAAAGATAACCCCTGTTTTCTGCTCAGCTGAGGGGCAAGGAAGGGTGAAGGATGCAGGCACCTGGTACCGGCTGATGTGGCAGCCTCCCTGCGAGTATACAGTAAGTAATCATTAGTGCTGTTGTAGCTGGTGATCCAGAAAACTCCCACCCACCTCCAAAAATTCCAGAACCAGTATCTGTTTAGCATCTCTTCACACAAAATGCTTTGCTGAGGACTTTAGAAAGATGGACTTCCAAGGCTTCTTTCCCAGGCTTGTAATTCTATCCTTTCCTTCCACCTTGGAGGACTTAGGTCAGTAGATTCTCCTGAGGATCTGTGTCCAGTTTCATCACAGCCAAAGACAAAGAGATCTGGAAAACCTCAGACCATGTGTGAATGGGCAGAACCTCTCACCCAGAGGTGATGGCAGGAATTAAAGTGTAAACTGTGAAGCTGGACATAACATTCTTAGCAATTATCTCAGTTGTAGGAGTCACCCCGAGCTTTCAGCAACCACATATGAACTATCTCCTTTAATCCTGGTGGCTTCTCTTCCCTCTTTACCTACAGCTTCCCTACTTTCTAGCCTCTATCACCTCTGACTTTGTTGCAGGAAGGGGGACCCCTTCCAGCGCCTGAGAATGAGCTCTAGTCTAACACTCGGAAATGAATTGTCTGAGGAGGCACACATTCTGACAAAGCAAGAGACTTTATTGAGAAGGGGGCCCCGGGCGGAGAGCCGCAGGGTAAGGGAACCCAGAAGTGTTCTGCCATATGGCTCACAGTCTAGGGGTTTATTGTGATGGGGTTAGTTTCCGCGTTGTCTCCGGCCAATTATCTTGCTTGGCCCACATTTGGTCTGACTTAGGGTCCTTCCTGGTGGTACGCGCATCTCTCAGCCAAGATGGATTCCAGCACGAAGGACTCTGGGAGGTTGGTAAGACATATGGACTAGCGCCTCCTCCCTCCTTTAGGCCCCTCCCGAATTCTCCTGGTTAGTCTCTGGTGGCAGCACCGTGTTCCTTATTGGGACCTCTTGTTTTGAGACAACTCATGCAAGTGGTTATCATCCTGCCTGGTCAAGGCAGGCAGTTTCGGCCAAGGGTTCCCTAACAGCTTTACTCGTAATCCTCACATTCTATCCTTCCCTCTCCCTGCAGCTGCACTAGTAGAAGCTCAACATTGCTTCAAGTTTAGGTGAACTAGGCCTGGACAGATGATGACCCTTTGATGCCAGTACCCAGTATCTCGTGGCAGAACTGTGTAAGCCATTCGAGAACATCCAGTAATGGTTAGGGTGAGGTACACTCTGGGAAGGGCAAAATGTCTCCTAGTCACACCGTTACTAAATGCATGTGCCTGATGCACAGTGAGGCCAAACAAACTGAAACGCTGGAGTTTGGAGCCGAGAAAGGTTTACAGCAGAGCCAAGCAAGGAGAATGGGTGGCTTGTGCTTAAAAAAAAATGAAATCCCCAATGGTTTTCAGGGATAAGTTTCTATAGACAAAATCTGGGGTGAGGGCTGCAGGGTGTGTGACTTTCTTCTGATTGGTTGGTGGTGAGGTAACAGGGCGGTGCTCCAGGAATCTTGTGCTCAGCCTGAAGTTTCCATCCTCCACCTGGGTGGGGATCTTAGTTCTTGCAGAAGAACTCAAAGATATTGCTTATGTCTATTCCTTGAGGAGGAACCAGGACCCTGCCCCATGGCTGCACTCTTTCTTTATTGCTCTTCCTTTCTATCTGGATTCCCTCACTTCCCTGATGAGCGACTCTTTGAACCTGCCCTTTGATACTCAGGGAAGGTCTAGGAGGCAGAAGTCTTTTTCCTACAAGCAAGAAATGGGGAACATGGAAAGGATTTGTACCCAGGAGGGTCCCACAGGGTCCTGCTTGGTTTCAGTACCAGCGCTCCTTTAAAGATTCCAATCAGGGAACAAGTCCATGGGAACTCTGGGCTGAGCAATGGAAAACCAGCTGTATTTTACATTCTTAGTAACAAACTGTGCTCCGTCTCCTTAAATCATATGTGTGCTGCTGGGTTTTCTCCAGTTTCTAAGTATGGTTCAGCGTGCAACCTGCTGGAAATGATGCTGGTGCCTAATTGTTCTCTCACTTCAGAATCCAATTGTTCCTCTCATTCTTTAACAGCTTATTCACTAAAGGACAAAGAGTGTCCTTTGATCTCCTGGAGGACCTGGGGACTCAACTGCTTTCCTAAAAGCAGAACATCTCTGTGACTTGAGTGCTTTTTTTTTTTTTTCTTTGCAGTACGTGGGCCTCTCACTGTTGTGGCCTCTCCCGTTGCGGAGCACAGGCTCCGGACGCGCAGGCTCAGCAGCCATGGCTCACAGGCCCAGCCGCTCCGCGGCATATGGGATCTTCCCGGATTGAGGCACGAACCCGTGTCCCCAGCATCAGCGGGCGGACCCTCAACCACTGCGCCACCAGGGAAGCCCTGAAGTGCATTTTTAAGTGACTTTCAGCAGAGCGATCTCTGCCCTGGGCTGGTAATGTAGGTGCTAATGGTTGAGGACTCTGACCTTTTGGCCTGACCCTATTTTATTTAGTCTTTGCTCATCTCTCCTGCTCCGATGCTGAGTGATGTTAAGGCTAGCTATACAGCAAGATGCTCTGTCTGGGAATCACAGTGCAAACTTCCTAGAGCATTCTTCTTTAGGAATATTTTTTCTTGGATTGTTCAACAGAGATTCTCAAATCTCCTTGTCCAGCCTTTAGAGAAAACCAGTCTTCAAAGGTACTGCAAGGATGGAAGTTGAGCCCTTCGCAGAGCCAGGCCCAGGGGGCAGGAATCCAGAGGCTGGGAGGGGTGCAGCTGGGCCGTCAGGCTTTGCAGGGCTGCAGTGGGACAGAGGCAGGGCACAGGGGTGAGCATGAGCGATAAAGTTTAGAAGGCGAACTTAGAGCCCAAGGAGAACTGGGCAGAACTGAGCAGGACTCCTGTATGGACAGATTTGAGCAATGGGAGTTTTGAGGCAGAAATCCGGACAAACAGGCAAAGACAGCCATCACCTCCTGGAGGTGTGGACTCTGGTCAGACAGGGACTAGACCGACGTTGATGAGATGCCCAGCTACTGCACAGGTAGAGGATTCCTGGAATTTTCTCCGACCCAGGGCAGGACTGGCTCTCAAACCTGGGTCAGCAGAGAGCAGGCAATTGCTTTTTTGAGCTTGTTCACGACCCTAAGTTTGCCATTGAGAGATGTGGAGGGAGGGAAAGGAGAAGGGTACCAACAATTAAATATTTCTGTGCTCCAAACCCTGATTTTTTAAAATCCTAGATAGTTGATTTTTAAATACACGTCCTCTTCTACTCTTGTAAAGACCTGTAAGCTGCATGTTATCATTCCTATTGAATAAGTAGGGAAACCAAGGCTCAGAGAAGCTGAAGATCATGGTAAAGTTGGAAAGTTCTTTTTAACATGTCATTCTTTTCAGAAACAATAATAACTAACAATGATCATGTTAACAACAAAGAAGATAAAGCTAAAATGTCAAAGCCATTGTTTTTTCTGGCCCTGTGTTCATGACAGTAACCAACATTTGTTGAGCACGTACAGAACTCCAGGAATCATGCTGAATGCTTTACGTGCTTTATTTTAACACAACCCAAAAAGACAAGTTCTCTCTCTCTCTCCCCCTGTCCACTATTGATGGAAAATCTGAAGATTAGTGGTGTACAATATCTTGCCAAGGGCCACAGTGGTAAAACCAGAATTTGAACCCCAAAAAGTGATTCAAAAGCTAGACTACTAAACACTATGCAATCAGCATGCATTTGCTGTGTGTTTACTACGGAGACCACCAGGATTAATACACAATTCCTGCTCTTGTGAGCTCACAGCCTCTCAAAGGGAAGGGCATGAAAAGGGTTACCATTTTATCTTTTCCCACATGACTCTCCAGTTGTTCCCACATCACTTATTTGCAAAGCCGTATTTTCCTTAGAGATGTGAGATGGGTTTTTATCACGTACTGAATTTCCATATGTAGCTGAGTCTATTCTAGGTTCTCTATTCTGGCTCATTGGTCTATCTCTGTATTTGTTGGCAAGGACCACACTGTTTTAATTATACAGGCTTTACATTATGTTTTGATATAGGGAAGAGCTAGTCCTTATGGACTAAAATTAGATTAGGTGATAAGGGAAGGTACCTCCGAGGAGGGTGTAATTTAAGTTGAATTATGAATAACAAGAAGGAGTCAGTCCTATGAAGAAAATTCTATGCAGACGGGAAGAGTCAGAATGAAGACAGGAAGAAAAGAAAAAGCTTGGAAATTATATCAGGGTGGAAGCCACTTTCAAATATTGTAGGGAGTTGGAGACTCCGCTCAAGAGTCTGGGTTTTATTGCAGATTCAATTAAAAAGTCACTGAAGTGTTTTAAATAAAGGGAGTTGGGCTAGAGGAGGAGGTGGGGAGTGACTCAATCTCATTTACATTTTCAAAAGCTCCTTTTGACCAAAGACTGGAGGATGGAGTCTAGGAGCCAGGAGAAGAAGCAGGGAAGCCAGGAAGAAGGCCATTGCCGTAGTCCACGGGTGACTTGGACGAGGGATTTGGCATTGGCAGTGAGGATGAATGACCAACAGGAGGGTACCGGGGTAGATACAGGGGAGCTGAGGATGCCTCCTAGGTTTTTGGTTGAGCAACTAGGGAAGAGGAAGGAAGAGCAGTTTTGAAGATAAAATCTAAGTGTTCTGTTTTGATTATGTTAACTTTGTGATTTCTTCTATTAATACAGGTGGAAGTAGAAAGCCCAAGCAGGCAGTGGGGAGCACATGTTTGGAACTTAAACGAGAGATCATGAAAGTATAAATTTGGGAGTAACTGTTGTGCAATAATATCTGAACCATGGGACAGGGTGGTGTATCTAGGGAGACTTGAATAGTTAGTAGCTATTTTAATACTCCTATTGATATAGCTCAAGGCCACTTAACAGAATAGCCATCTCATTCATTCACGATAATTCAATGTATTTTGATGGGGTGTAGATTTTTTTTCCCCATAAATATTTATTGAAAGCCTACTTTTCAAGAGACTGTATCTTCCTAAGTATGTGGCACTCTGCTAATCCCTAAAAGCAGGACTTAGACGAAGATGCTAAAAAATTTTGAATATGTATCCATGTCCTTAGGAAATTATATTCTATTAAAACACTTGAAAAGACATGAAGAAGCTCAGTGACGTATTTTTCTGTGGAACTTCAGCATTCAAGAAAAAAAAATGTGTACTAAGTTCTGGAAATAGGGGACTCTAATGTCTTTTCCTATCTCTTATTGAGCTTGCCTAGGCAAAGCCACAATGCCAACCACTCTCATAGCAGCAATACAGTCAAGGGTCTCGGAAGTGGCTTCCTCTCCTGGATCTGTGAAATCCCCTGAGCCAGTTGGTTCAGGCAAAAGGCATTTGGTTTGGCAGTGGGGGTAGTGGTTGGTGAGGGGTGCGGGGGGTTGGGATGAGTCAAATGAGTTTGTGTCAACATGCAGACTAAACAATGTGAGTTTCAGGACCAAACACTGATGAGTCCCAAGATTCCATACTTGGCTCCATGTCTTGCTCTCCCTTTGGAATTTCAGTCCGCTCCCCTGGTTTTGATTACTGTCTATACACAAATGATTCCCAAATATGAACACCGTCCTGCTCATCTCTGAACTTAGAGCTCATGTATCCTGCTTATTCTCTAGGGAGCCTATCTATGTGAAAGTCACATGGGCCTCCCCAGCGTGCAGCCTATCCATGATGAAATTAACATCCCCTGCCACATGAACACACAAAGGGTCTGCCTCCTAAGCTCCCAGATTCAGTTTGTGTGGTCACCAGCCACGCTCACCATCACCAAAGCCCGGACTCCCTCCCCTCCTTGCCCAGATGGAGTTAATCACCAAGCTCCACCAGGTTTTATCTCCTAAGCACTTCTTGAATTTCTTGGATTCTCTATCTTCTCTCCGAGCTTCCAACCACTGCTCTAATTTAGGCCTTTATTACTCCCACTTGGTCTATTGTTGTAACTGACTAACTGGTTTCTTGATGTTCATTTTGTTACCTTTACATCCATCCTTCACACTGCAGCCAGAGTGAATGGTCTCAGTGTCAGTTTGGACCATGTTTCATTTCTCCTCAGCGCCTCCCGTGACTGTCCGTTTTGCTCAGGACCATCCCTAGGCTTCTTGCCTTGGCTTTTAAGACTTCACTGATGGGCTTCTGCCTGCCACTCGTGCTCCATCTTTGGTCCCTTCAGAATAATACCAAGCAGTTTGGTGCCTTGAACACGTCATGAATCGATGCTGTTCTTTCTGCTTCCTTCTGCTCCCCACCTTCCCTCTGTGCTTCTGCTCATTTTTGAGACTAAATGGGGCAAAGAGGAAACGCCTCCTGGGAGTCTTCTCAGAGCTACTGGACTCACCTCGTTACACTTGTATCTTAGCCATCTGCTGTAATGCGTTTAAATTTGCCTTTCATATGCTTCTTGGACCCCTGTAGACCTGGGCTGCCTGATAGAGATCTAATGCATGCCTCATAGGTAATTCTATTAAAACTTAAAAAAAATTTTTTTGGCTATTTTATTGAAGTATAGTTGATTTACAGTGTTGTGTTAGTTTCTGCTCTACAGCAAAGTGATTCAGTTATACATATATATATATTCTTTTCCATTATAGTTTATCACAGGATATTGAATATAGTTCCCTGTGCTATACAGTAGGATCTTTTTGTTTAGCCATCCCTCATGGGTAATTTTAAAATTTCTGGTAACATTTTAAAAAGTAAAAAGAAAGGGGTGGAATTTATTTTAGTGATGCGTTTTTATTTGACCTACTATATCCAATTATCATTTCAACACATGCCACTAGCCACATTTCAAGTGTTCAATAGCCACGAGGGTTAGCTGCTACTATGTTGGACAGCTCAGCTCCAAATGGAAGCTTCACAAGGGCTGGGTTGCATGCTGTTCTCTTAGTGATGCTGTTTCGCAAATTACACTTCCCTCATTACCTGCTTCAGAGTCACCTGGCCCTCAGTCGCCTTCCTGAACGTTTAAAAATGCTGATGCCTGAGTCACAGCCCATATCTACTGATTCTGTTGGTAAAACCCTAGGAGTAAGGCATTTTAAGCTAGTGACTCAAGAGATTCTTTTGCACACCCAGGTGTGAGGACCATAGATCGTTGGAGCCATGTGTTCGTGTGCTGGAGTTCTTGCTTGGCTGTATATTAGATGATGGACTTCAAGGCTTGGAGGTGATCCTGTCCAGTTTCCTCAAAGTGGGGATGATACTATTAGCCCAGCCATGTCAAGTGATTATTGTGAGGATTAACTGAGACAGATGGGTATGAAAGCTCTTCCTACAGTATAACATACTCCAGAAAAGTTAGTTTTTATGAGGCTGCCAGCTCCCAGTTGCAAGTTATAAATATCAAAGTAGAAGTGTGACACTGCTATTTACTTACCTCAGTCGTGAGCCTGTTGTGAAGATTAAAGGACAAAAAGGATGGGGAGTGTGTGGCATTTTGTGTGCCAGCTCTCCGTCAAGGCTCTTTCCAGCAGTCTCTGAATGTTCCCATCTTTTGGGACCTGTGGGCTCCTGTAGGTCCGTGTGGGCTGCCCTCAAGGCAGAAACTGCTGCTGTGTGTCCTTTGAGGACTGGGTTCCCCCAGCCCCCTCTGGCTCTAAGTGGCCTCCCCTGAGCCCAGAGGCTCTGCGACCTGTGATAGCAGTCCGCACTGTGGAGACGAGAGACGCTGAGCTGCTGTCGCCTGGATGACAGGCTTAGCACCGAGCAGCGCGCAGCGGGGCTGGCAGCCTGCCAGCTCCTGGTTCTCTCTGTTTTGTGTTCCTCACTCATAACTGTTTATTGTGACAGGTAAACACTTGTTTTGAAAGCTTACAGGCATACTATTAAAACACAAGTGTTCTTGACACAGTCAAGCTGGGCTGTAAAATGTTTATCTTTTTGAATGACAGACGCTGGCTTTTCTTCTTTCTTTCCTTGCTTGCTTCTCTTCGTTCTCTTTTCCTTTTTCTGTCTCCCCTGTCTTCCTTTTTTTCTTTCTTTGCTTGATCTATGTCCTTCTCCTGCCTCCATGCCTTCCCTCCCACTGAAGGGGTGGCCACCAGTGGCAGGTTTGGGTCTGTCATCTCGTGAGGGGAGGGTGACAGAGGAGGTGGACAGAGTGTGTGGGGAGGGACAGCCGATTACTTGTCTTGGTGTCAGATATATTGGGCCTGTGTAAGTGTGAATGATAATTGAATCTATAGATTGTCAAAAATTTTGTAAACATTCTGCTGAAAAATAAAGGAAATGAAAAATATTAAATTCAGCTAAAATCAAGGTTTTTTTAAAAAACTTATTTTGAAACAGGAGGTTGCAAAAAATAGTACAGAGAGGTCCTGTGTACCCTTCATCCAGCTTCCCCCAATGGTAACATCTTGTGTGACTATAGCAGATCAGGAAATTGACATTAGAACAATGTCATTGCACAGATTCACCTACTTTACATGCACTTGTGTGTGTGTGTGTGTGTGTGTGTGTGTGTGTGTGTGTGTGTATAAAGCCAAGAGGTTCTCTAGAGCAGTTCATCTTGCAATGGAAGGGGATATGGTAGAAATCCCTCTTGTCTGCAAATGGGGCTTTGAAGGAAGAACTTTCAGTGGGTGCCTCTTTTTTTTTTTTTTTTTTTTTGTGGTACACGGGCCTCTCACTGTTGTGGCCTCTCCCATTGCGGAGCACAGGCTCCGGACGCTCAGGCTCAGCGTCCATGGTTCACGGGCCCAGCCGCTCCGCGGCATGTGGGATCTTCCCGGACCGGGGCACGAACCCGTGTCCGCTACATCAGCAGGCGGACTCTCAACCACTGCGCCACTAGGGAAGCCCTCAGCCACGTGCTTCTTATCGAACGTGTTCCTTGCTCCCAAGCTCTCTCCCTGGAACACACCCCACTTTGCAGGTTCCTCTGTGCTATATTGATTGGGTGTCCCATTCTTTTAGGGGCTTGTTTGCTGCTTTGATAGGTGACAGCTAGTTTATGAAACTAATCTGTGCAAATGTGTGTGTAGGAACTAATAGTTTGAGGTGTTATGTTTTCTAGATCATTGGTAATAGAAATCCTCTGGGAAAGCTTCCCTTATCCTGAAGAAGTGACACGAATGGCAGGGACTCTAAGCAACATAGAAGACCATTTGGGGACATACTGGGTTGGCCAAAAAGTTCGTTCGGGTTTTCCTGTAAGGTGTTTCAAAAACGCGAATGAACTTTTTGGCTAGTCCTGTATTTGAAGCAGGCAAGTCCTAATGAGACTCAGTCTTCCTTTTATGGAGCCAAGTGGTCCATTGTCTAACATCCATCACTGATCTTAGCTCTAATTTCTGCAGATTGATTTACTCTTACTTCCACATGACAGCCCTTGAAATACGAGAAGACAGCTCCAAAGCCCTGTTTACATATTGATTTCTCCAGATTAAATATTTCTTCACCAGTTCCTTATGGTGAGAACTCTTGTCATTCTCCTTGGTTTCAGCTGCCGTTAATTGATGTCCCTCTTGAATTACGGTGCCCCGAAGTGAAGATGATGATACTGTGGGTACTGTCTGGCTCGTCTGGGTGTAAACAGGTCATGGTCTCTCTTGCTCTGGATGAGCTTTGTTCTGTACCAGCCCTCCTGGCAGCCGTTTCATATGGAGACTCACGTGTGGCTTCAAACACTCAAACCCTTGTGTGCACGCTTAAAGTGTAGCCCTGCTAAATGTTATCTTATGTCACCCCTTGCTGTAATCTTTTGAAATAATTTTCCATTATATTTCATGGAATCGTACTATGGGATTTCGTTGTGGTAGTTTTAGAATTCATCAGTAAAAAAATAATTTAAATAAGACAAAAGTGTGCCATTGTTTCCCTCACGGAGTGGAGCAATGCATTATTGTGTGTGTGTAATTGACAGTGGAATCCATTATTTTGGTTTGGGTTTTGTTTTGGCTTAAAACAGCAGAAATGTATTCTTTCACAATTCTGGAGGCTGGAAGTCTAAAACCAGAATGTCAGCTGGTCCATATTTCCACTGACGGTTCTAGGGGGACAGTCCCATACCTTTCTCAGCTTCTGGAGTTGCCAGCTGTCTTTGGTGTTCCTTGGCTTGTAGATGCATTTGTTCTAATCTGTCTCTTTTATCACATGGCCTTCTCCTGGTGTGCACGTCTGTCTTTGCATCTTTTCTCCTCTTTGTCCCCCGAGAAGACATGTCCCAGTCCTAACCACTTTAATCTCAGAATGTGGCTTTATTTAGAAATAGGGTCATTGTAGATGTACTTAGTTAAATGAGGTCTTACTGGAGTAGGGCATATCAATATTACTTGTGCCTTTATTAGAAGAGTCATTATTTTATAAAAAACAGTATGGAGGTTCCTTAAAAAAACTAAAAATAGAACTACCCTATGACCCAGCAATCCAACTACGAGGCAAATACCCTGAGAAAACCGTAATTCAAAAAGAGTCACGTACCCCAGTGTTCATTGCAGCTCTATTTACAATAGCCAGGACACGGAAGCAACCTAAGTGTCCATCGACAGATGAATGGATAAAGGAGATGTGGCACATATATACAATGGAATATTACTCAGCCATAAAAAGAAACGAAATTGAGTTATTTGTCGTGAGGTGAATGTACCTAGAGTCTGTCATACAGAGTGAAGTAAGTCAGAAAGAGAAAAACAAATACCATATGCTAACACATATATATGGAATCTAAGAAAAAACAAAAATGGTTCTGATGAAACTAGGGGCAGGACAGGAATAAAGACGCAGACATAGAGAATGCACTTGAGGACATGGGGAGGGGGAAGGGTAAGCTGAGATGAATTGAGAGAGTGGCATGGACATATATACACTACCAAATGTAAAATAGATAGCTAGTGGGAAGCAGCCGCATAGCACAGGGAGATCAGCTTGGTGCTTTGTGACCACCTAGAGGGGTGGGATAGGGAGGGTGGCAGGGAGACTCAAGAGGGAGGAGATATGGGGATATATGTACATGTATAGCTGATTCACTTTGTTATAAAACAGAAACTAACATACCAGTGTAAAGCAACTACACTCCAATAAAGATGTTAAAAAAATAAAAAACAAATTTAAATATCCTTCTGAAACATAAAGGAGATTTCTAAACATTTAAATTCAAGTGAAATCAATTTTTTTGGAATTTGTTATTTTGAAATAATTATATATACATAGGAAGTTGTAAAACGTAGTACAGAGAGGTCCTGCATACCCTTCCCCCAGTTTCCCCCAGTGGTAATGTCTTGCCATGATTACAATACAACATTACGACCAAGAAGCTGATATTAGAATAATCCCCGGGCCTTATTCAGATTTTACCTGTTTTACGTGCACTTATTTGTTTGCATGTGTGTGAAGTCAAGTGTTTCTAACACTTGAGGTCAGTTTGTGTGTGGGCAGGTTTTAGATGTGAGATCTGCCTGCTTTGATGGCATCGTGGTATCGCGACCAGAGAATAGGACTGGCTGTGAATGTCCCAAGGCACTTAGCGTGTTCCCTCATCTATAAAATGACCATCATTGCATTGACCCTCACTTTGCACAGGGTTGAGATCATGACCGGAAGAGCGCTTTGTAAAATGTGATTAGTCTTTCTTATTAGAATAATACTCTCTAAAAAGACACACACTCTACTCCCAACAAACAATACATTATACTTGTATTTAGTGTAAGGAAGCTCATCACATTTGATGCTCCTGAAAGAAATGGAATTTTCAGCCTGAATTCCCGTATCCTTTCATGTACAAAATCATTCCTCTGGTAATTAAAATAAAACATTCAAAGGAAGAGAAAATTAAAGTGCCCTGTTAACATTAAAGAGTGAAAGGAAGAAAGTTCGGTGAAGTAGAGTGTTGAAGCTCTCATGGAGATGAATGACGCCTTTATGGTGGAGATGCTGTCATAGCAATTAAACTGGAATATCAAGTTGGGTTCAATGGCCACTCCAGTGAGACAAAAGAGGAAGGAATCACTCTTTCCAGTACTGCATTTTGATGTCTTTGGAGACATTTAGATGTTATATTGGAGGAGAGAAGTACTTGGAGTTTGGTCAGCAGCGGGAGCTGACAAAGGACCTGCTCTCAAGCATGGGGAAAGGTGGGCATGGAAGGTTCTCATAGCGGAGGAAAGAGGCTCTAGGGAGGGCCCCATGATGGAGCCTTCAGGCTTTCTGGCATCTGAGACGTTACCGGACTCTGAGGGAGACTCATGATGGAAGTACTCGGCTAAGGGATTTACATAAAGGTCCAGACTACTTTCAACCTTAATTATTGTCTAAGAAATATGACTCCATTAGAAGGTGAGAGTATAACCAGCTTCAAGAAATGGTTTAGAGAAGCTAATGAATAATAGATCTATCGCGTCCTATGAAGGGGAAGTTAAGGCTATGCAAAGTGCTACCTTTGACGTTGATATCAAGAACTACCATGCCCTCCCACAGCACACCTCTGGGGCGCCCTGTCGAACGGGGAGCCCTAGATTGGGGGTCCAATGTGCTAATTGTGAAAGATAGTACAGAACTTACGATGGCTTTAAGTTTTAGCATGTCAAATTTAGTCAGAATTGAGAACTGTAATCTGTTGATTTATGGATTTAAAACCTCAGGCTTCTTCCCACAAAGGAAATAAATCTTCAGAGGAACCCATTTTTTAAAATATGTGATGGGACACCCTTCCTTCTACTAATCTCTCTAGGCTGGTTGAGCTATAAGGAAGATCCAGGATTTAAGAAGAGAAATGGGCCTGGGTCCTCCCAGTGCTAAGATACCACCAGGCGGCTTCGTAAAGCATCTAAGGATTTAAAGGCAGTGAATGCTCTTCAGATATTAGACCGTAACTGAGAGGGCTGGTGGTAGGTTATAGACGTCACGTGCGGATCCGGTGACGGTAGCTGGCAGGATTTTAATTCTTGGGGAGCAAGATGAGTCCTTCCTCCTCCCACAACATACATGAAAATCAAAGGGAAACGTGAAAACCAAATGATCTCCCAGTTTTCCCTACTCCCAGCTCCTTCTGTATCTGTCCTCTTCTCTACCGAGCGCAGAACCATGGAAAGCAGGGTGTCCGCTACCTCTGGCTCTGGCCCAAGGCTGTAAAGATGTATAAGTAGCAGAGACACTTGGGACTGGATTACTTTTTAGAGAAAATTTAGTGAGGGGGCGTGGGTCAGGGATGCATTATAAGAGTCAAGGACTGGGGAGAGTGGAGGTGAAGGAGGCATCAAGGGGAAGGGAGATGGGCCCATAGAGATACATGCTGCTAGATCCGCTTCAAGGAGACCATCTGGAGATCTGGGGGTTGAGACCCCACACTTCTGGGTAGTGCAAGGGAACAGCTTAGCTAGACTAGGGTGAACTACATCCTTATGCTGCCGCCTCCTCGCAGTCCTGTGTGCCACAGATTTTCTCTTTAGAGAGCTTGTGTGCAGCAAGAACAAGCACGGGGTAATAGAGATGAAACTGGATTTTCTAAAATTAAACTTACTTTCTTTCACAAGCCCCCATTCCACCCCATGGCAGGGGTGGGAACTCAGTCAGTTTATGGTCCTCTTAGTCAGTTCTGGGGTGGGATGTGCGTGAAGCGGGGCCTTGGTAGTGCTGGCCCTGGAAGTGAGGGTCTCTTCTTGGTTATCTGTCTGGGACAGCATCCTCTGAAGCATCCGTCCACCCGTCTGGACTTCAGTGTTTGGTTCCTGTAGGTCATTCTCTGCAGCATCCCCCTTAACCAATCCACAGCCTCTGTGTTGAGGAGCCTGGAGATCCGCCCAGGTTCAATGATTCACTAGGAGGACTTGAAAGACCCGGCATATAGCCGTACTCGTGGTTAAGATTTGTTACAGTGAACGAGTATAAAGCACAATCCTCAGAGCTCAAAGGCACACAGGGCGAAGTCTGAGGAAACCAGACTCAAGCTTCCAAGAGTTCTTTCCCAGTGGAGTTGCACAGTATGTGCTTAATTCCTCCAGCAACTAGCTGTGACGACACGTGTGCAATGCCGTCTACCAGGGAACCTCATTAGACACTCAGTGATCAAGGTTTTATCAGGAGCTGGTCACATAGGTCCCCTCTGCTTAGAACCTGCCAACATTCCAGGGTCCCAGAAGGAAAGCAGGCATTTAGCAAAAAACACATTGTACAGTTTAGGCACAGAAAGCCTCTCTTATCCGTTAAAGCATGGGGAGACTCCTTCCAAAATCCCAATTCCCAGATGCCAGCCAGGGGCCAGCCTTGCAAGCTGGCCTTTCTAAGGAAAGCAGTCTCAGTCCTGCTAGGTTAGCTTTCTTCTGCAAAACCTCTTAGTTTCTCATGGCATTCTGTGCCGAGTCTGTGCTGCTGTTGGAATCCAGGAAACCTACATACCCTTCACCCAAGAGGCTCTGAGAGGTGGGAAAGCCGTGAGGCTCCCTTAGACCCATGGATGAGATGCATCCAGCAGCCTTTTGTTCGCTGGGGTCTCGCTGCTTTTCTGAGCTCTGCCTGAGACGAGGCAGCCCTGTGGTTTCTGATTCCCCCAAACACCTGCTGGTTTTGTTGTTGTCCTTCTTCCACTTCTGGGATGCCGTCAAGAGAGGCAGATTGCAGAGTTCTCTCCCAGGAACCCACCAACATCTAAGGATGCTTCCTATCCCTCAGCCATGCTCTTTCCTCCGTTTAGAGATTTCTTTTTTTTTTTTTTTTGCGGTACGCGGGCCTCTCACTGTTGTGGCCTCTCGCGTTGCAGAGCACAGGCTCCGGACGCGCAGGCTCAGCGGCCATGGCTCACGGGCCCAGCCGCTCTGCGGCATGTGGGATCTTCCCGGACCGGGGCATGAACCCGCGTCCCCTGCATCGGCAGGCGGACTCCCAACCACTGCGCCACCAGGGAAGCCCGAGATTTCTTTCTTTTTTTTTTTTTTTTTTAATCCAGGAGCATCAATGGCCAAGACAATGAGGGAGGAAGGATTAGGGAGGGTGGTTTCCGTACCCTCCATCCGCAGTCAGTCACCTCCTCCTCAAGCGCCAGCAGCACGGCAGCTACAGGTGGGCCACAGAGAGCATCTTCACCTGTCTGTGCAGGATGATCAGACAAAAGAAACAATAGGCTAGATTTTCCAGGACCAGGCTTTCTCTCCTCCCTAGTTCTCCCTGGAACCTACCCTCCCATGCCTGGGGCACTTCAGAATACGTTTTGAAACCCACCGTACTCCTGCATTTGTCTTCCAGGAGCGGATGGTGGTAGGAAAGACAACTTCCCTTTAGAACCCACAGCGGGAAATCTGCAAATGGCATTTTGTGTTGAAGAGAAAAAAAGCTCTGTTCAGAGGGCGCACAGGGCCTCGCCCTGCGGGAGGCTCAACCGGAATTCATCTTCTCATTACGACATTGGAAACCTAGATGAATTAAAGTAGCTCACAGACGAGGGGGCTGAATTTCCCCTCACATTCCACGTTTGACTTGCCCTGTAGCATATATAAGTTTTTGACGTGTAAAGCTAGTGGACTTTGGCCCCATTTTAGTAAATACCAAGGTGCAGAAGGATGCTGTTTCTGCATACACAGTGGTTTGGATTGGGAGAAATGGATGAAACTACAACTCAGTTTTAGAATTCGGTGTGCATATGAGAATACAGACTGAAATGCACTTTATGTCTGATCATGATCAAATATGACTTGGTGTGATTAGCAGGAACATTAAACATGTGATGGGTCTTCAGTCTCTCGATTAAAAAAAATCCCCTCAACCTGTGGAAACACCACACCAAGTTCTTGAAGCATGGGTATTTTGAGTTCTTTTTCATGTTTTAGATTAAATTTTGATTCTTCATTAAATGATATCTTCCCCAGTACTTACTCTCCACATTTCCATTTTCAAAGGAACCTGTGGCAAAGGTAAATCACATAATAGTTGCTGAGACACAGAACAGCTGCGATTAATTCAAGTTGGTGTGTTCAAGTACAGTGTATTCCTCATCTATATCAGAATGTGAAGTATCTTCCAGCAGATGAAATTATCCCCTCTCTCCTTGGGTGGGGCTGTGATGTTGCCAGTGACGTGGAAGAGATAAGAATAAACGAAGCCTTTATAATCAAGCTTAGATAGAGACAAGCCATAAGGGACCATATTTGAGGTCGCTGGACCTTTCGAATCTGATAAACGTGAGAGCTGGTATTTCTTAATCACTTGTATGGGTCAGGTACTGTGCTGAGCAGCAAACAAGAGTCCTGACCCTCAAGATGCTGAATGAGCAGCCCGAGGTCACACAGCGAGTGTCATTCCCTAGAGGTTGTGCACTGGACTGGACCGGAATCCACTGTCCCGCACCATCTCCTTCCCTGCCACAGTGGCCAGGTTCCGCAGCGACCACAGCAGCTGGTAAGTCTAAGGAGGACCAGCAACCTGAGTGGTCTGGGGGCCATTGCTGACCGACGGAACACCAGAGTGGTGAGGCTTTGGAGCCCAATCAGGGCCATAACTGGTCCAGAGGACGTTTTTGAGAAGCCCACTGTTGCATCTCATCCTGGCCACCTCCCTTCCCACCCTTGGCCATAATTCTGTCTGTCTGGAAGCTGCAGTTGTCTGAGAGTGAGAAACACAGCTGATGTACACCATCAGGTGGTCAGGATGCACCCGCCCATGTTCTCCTTCCCGGCCATTTCTCAGTCCTTGGCACATCTTATGATCAGATTACTGGGCTTGCTCTGTGCTGTTCATATGCCCACATGATTTACGTGTGTGTGTATGTTATCTATATATCTGCTATCTATCATCTATCTATCTATCTATCTATCTATCTATCTATCTATCTATCTATCTATGGATGTGTGTGTTATTAGTGGGGAGAAACACAGTCCCAGAAATGGAAGAAAGGAACATAGCAAAGAAAGAGTAGTCTTCGCGGCAAATTGCGACATTGAAACAGTTATCCTCAGTGGCCCGAGCTGTATTCTAATTCTTCCCATACTGTTGGTAGACCTCTGCCCCCACTTTAGATTCCATAAAAATCTAATACAAGTCATTTGAACTTTAGTATGTATTTTAGTCCCAAGAGGTACCTACATTTCCCATTGCAACTCCCCTCCCCTTTTCTTCCACTCAGGAAAACAAGTAGGATGGCTAAAGAGTGGAAAGGTCATCACAGAGACAGCTACTTTAATTTATGTTTTAACAAGGTCCTACTGTAGAGCACAGGGAACTATTGATATATTCAGTATCCTGTGATAAACCATAATGGAAAAGAATATAAAAATGAATATATATATGTATAACTGAGTCACTTTGCTGTATAGCAGAAATTAACACACTATTGCAGATCAACTGTGCTTCAATAAAATTTTAAGAAATTGTTTTTAAAATAAGCAAAATAATTCCCAAGTTTTAAATTTATTATCAATAATGAATGAACTGCAACCAAGCTCCGAATTCATCAGGGTATACCAGCATGTTAGGCAGTTGCCATGGAGGCCTGCTGGATTAGAGTGTAAAACACAGGGGCCCGAGATCCCGAGACCTAGTTCTAAGGTCCAGCTTTTGTCCTGGTGTGAGTCGCTGGGCCTGCATTTCCTCTTCCATAAAATGAGATGCCTGGACTGTTGAGTTTAATTTAGCTAGAGGAGTCTAAGACTCTGGGAAGGACCAGAATGACGGTATGTCATCTGTATCTGTGGATGCACTGCATTTGCGGCTTGCCACATAGAGTGCATCTCTGCAGAGCATGCTGGTTTTTCTCCATGGTCGTAGAGCCTCAGCCTGGCATTGATGCGTTTAAGCCAGCAGGTTGCCTGACAAGTGTTGGCTTCAAAAAGGAGCCCAAGACATGGTGTGCCGACTGTAGGTGAGTTCTTTCCTGTCCTTGGGGATAAACTCTATCAAGGACCTGGCACCCTGGACCTTGACAAAGGGATGGACAAACCATGATTGTAGATAGTTACACCAAAGCAGATTCATTTTTCCTTTCCCAACTGATGGGGCAATGTCATGGCCAAAGCTACAAGGCTATAACACAGGCAATTCTGCCTCAGCAATTCTGCCAACATGTCAGGTTAATTTCCTTTGCAGACCTCCGTTTGACGCAGAGCAAAAAGGAGAAAAAATGATTTAAACTTTCAGTAATCTCTTGGGGGTGACGCCTTTGGCCACCTAAAGGGAATAAAAAAAATCTAGAAATTTAGATCTCTTTTTAAATTCTTCCCAGATTTGCTCCATCTATCATCGAAGCTGAAACTGCTCTTATGATATATTGTAGATGGAGACCACACTACATCATCGGAGTTCTGACATTGCCATGGTTCTGCAGTAGTTTATAATGCAACGTAACAAATTACAGTGGTGGACGTTGACAAATTCAGTTTTGGGGGAGTTTAAATTAATTTTGAGCTGCTTCATGTTGGTTTAGAAAGTAATTTTTGAATAAATCAGAGGTAGATGGGAAAAGAGAGCTCCAAGACTAGTATGTGCATAGGAAGTTCAGCGCCAAATCTGGCTTTAGTCTTTGGGAGGAGTGGGAGCATCAGTCAGATCCAGACACCTCACCTTCTATAAGAACAGAGGCAGCAGAGGGAGAAAGGGCTGACCTTAAAGGCAAAGATATGAATGTCAATTAATGGAGTATGCTCTAGGACCAGTGGGCAGTGTTAGCCTGTCTTACTTCCTGGAGACAATATTGGGTTTCTTGGAGCGCAAGAAATAGAATGGTGGTATAGCAGCGTATCTGAGATAGTAGATAATGCTGCAAATAACATGCCTTTTCAATATGTTACAGATCACAGAGGTGGGGTGGTAGAGTGGAAAGCACACAGAATTAGGAATCAAGAAACCTATGTTCTACTCCCATGCCTTACACCCGATATTGTGTGAACCTGGGTCTCTGTGAGTCTCAGTTTCTTCATCTTCATCTGCTAAAGAGGGGAATAAATAAAGCATCCTATGTGCTTCACTGAATTTTTAGAAAGATGAGGGGTATGTATGTGAAACCCTCTACCCTTTGGGACTATAAAGAGAGCAAGACAATAGATTTACTGTTGTTGCTGTGATCATTATTTTTGGTGTATTTTACTCTTTTTTTTATTGAAGTATAGTTGATTTACAATGTTATGTTAGTTTCAGGTATACAGCAAAGTTATATATATATATATATAAAATATATATACATATATAAAACTTTTCAGATTTTTTTCCCTTGTAGTTTCTTACAAAATATTGAGTATATTTCCCTGTGCTACACAGTAGGACTTTGTTGTTTATTTTGTATATAGTAGTATGTAAATGTTAATCCCAAACTCCTAATTTATCCCCCGCCTTTCCCTTTTGGTAACCATAAGTTTGTTTTCTATGTCTGTGGGTCTGTTTCTGTTTTATAAGCTCATTTGTATCTTTTTTTTTTTTTTTTTTTAGATTCCACCTGTAAGCGATGTCATGCGCTATTTGTTTTTCTCTGTCTGACTTAACTTCACTTAGTATGATAATATCTAGGTCCACCCATGTTGCTGCAAATGGCATTATTTCATTCTTTTTACGGCTGAGTAATATTCCATTGTATGTACGTACCACATCTTCTTTATCCATTCACCTGCTGATGGACATTTAGGTTGTTTCCATGCCTTGGCTATTGTAAATAGTGCTGTTATGAACGTTGGGGTGCACGTATCTTTTTGAATTATGGTTTTCTCTGGATGTAAGCCCAGGAGTGGGATTGATAGATATGGTAGCTCTATTTTTAGTTTTTTAAGGAACCTCCATACTATTCTCCACAGTGGCTACACCATTTTACATTCCCACCAATGGTGAAGGAGGGTTTCTTTTTCTCCACACCCTCTCCAGCATTTATTATTCGTAGAGTTTTTGATGATGGCCATTCTGATGGGTATTATTTTTGGTATATTTTAGAAGGCAAGGCATTCTGGCTTGATCAGGATCATGCTAACATAATATAAAATATATATCCACATTTCCTAACCTTGTGCTGAAGAGACAATGGGGGGTAGGAGTGGTGACTGGGTTGTGGAAAAGAAGACGCTGAGCTGGAACTGAGTGGGACCTTCTCACATACATAACTGAATGGATTCCACCATATCCAAAAAAGGGAGAGATTGCCCACCATCTTGGAACAACACTGCATCTTTCACAAAGACAGAGGCAAAAAAGAATCCAAGTCAGTGGAGCTTTTTTTCCACAAAGAAATACTCATTTCTTAGTGCATGGGAGAAATCAATTAGCCACAGTGCCGTGTTCAGGTAGACTTTAGATTAGTTCGAGACCACTCCACTATAGATAATTAACCTTCGTACCCAAATTAGCAGTGAAATAAGCCAGTTATTAGTTTTCATAATGAACAAAATTGAGTATTTTGGAAAGTTAAACCCCTAGAGCTTAAATTAAAATAAGCATCTGGGAGAAATCCCTAAAGTATCCTTCACTTCATTAATACTACAAATTCCACAGTAGATTGAACTGACAGTGTGCCTTCTCTAAAGGAAATTGAGTCTCTCCAATAATCATTTGGATTGACCTCAGAGAGTAATTCTACTTGATGCCTGGACTCTCAAAGAACAGCTCAATAACTGAGTAGATGTCCTTTTCTTGGTAAGAGGCAAGTGGCAGGCAGACAAGAAGAGATGCTACACCTGGCACTAAAGCAAACAAATGGTTTTATTAAAGGTCTGAAAGAAAATTGTCGTAGCTCCAGCCTCGAGGACGAGTTCTGGTGGACTTGACTTTCAGTGTGAGAGTTGGTGGAGATCACTGGGTGAAGTGTCAGAAGGATGGGTGCTCTCACCTACTGGCCGTGTGACTTTGGAACAGCTATTGAACTTCTTCATGTCTCAGTTTCCTCCTCAGGAGACTGGAAGCAATACTGACTGCCTCATTTTACAGTTTTGAGGATTCATGTACTCAAAACTCTGAACTTGGAAAAGTGCTGTAAACATTCACCTGTTCTTCTCTTTTAGCTGGAAATAACCTCATATTCCCCATCCCCATCCCCCTAGGAAAATGATAACATGTCAAAATAATCAAGGACTTGGATATTAATAAACGTGTATTAAAAATTTTTGCTAAATATTTTGCAGGAATTATCTCTTTTTTTTTTTTTTTTTGTGGTACGCGGGCCTCTCACTGTTGTGGCCTCTCCCGTTGCGGAGCACAGGCTCCGGACGCACAGGCTCAGCGACCATGGCTCATGGGCCCAGCCGCTCCGTGGCATGTGGGATCTTCCCGGACCGGGGCACGAACCCGCATCCCCCGCATCAACAGGCGGACTCTCAACCACTGTGCCACTGCGGCAGGTGGACTCTCAACCACGAAGCCCCAGGAATTATCTCTTTTAATTCTCAAAAAATCCTATCAGTCCTAGCATGATGCTCATCCCCTAAGACCACTCAACCATCAAGGGGGAGAAACAAAATTTGAACCCAGGCAGGCCCACCCCTGAGGAATGTGCTCACCCCAGTGCCGTGGACCCAGGTCTGTGTGAAGATGAGCCTCGCCCAAGTCCAGGATGCCTGGAGGATCCTCTGTACTGGTGGAAGTCCCACCAAACCACCAACTACAGTGCCAGCTGTAGCATTGACCAGAAGGTCATCATCAGATCAAAAGCCAGGGAGAAGGGCGGACACCATAAGCAAATACATCCTCCCATTTCCATTGCAAGGCCATCCTGCTACCTGGCTTTCATTGCCTCTGTTTTACATATGAGGGCATGGAGGAGGCTCAGGGAAATTAAATAACTTGTCCTAGACTGTACAGCTAGAAGCGGTGGAGCCTTTTGCAAACACAAGTGCCATGGTGATTCCTGACTCACTGACCTCGCAGTGAAGGACTCTGGCTGTCATCCCAGCTTGCCCTGCTGAGGATTTCCCTGAGACCACATCATTTTAAGGGAAATGCCTTAAAAAAAATTTTTTTTTTAAATTTTTTTGGCCACGCAGCGCGGCCTGCGTGATCTTAGTTCCCCGACCAGGAATCAAACCCGAGTCCTCGGCAGTGAAAATGCAGAATCCTAACCACTGGACTGTCAGGGAATTCTAAGGGAGATGCACTTTAGTTTTATGTAGGGGCGGAAAAAAAAAAAAAATGTCTCCTACCCTTAGTCCTTATTTGGATTGGCAAAGCATGAAATCCCTCCTTTTGGTGTGTATGGGGTCCCGTGGAATGCATAAGGGGGTTTACCCTTGGAGTCATTCCTGACGTCTGTATGCTGCTTACGTTTTCTCTTCCAAGTGCCCGATACCGTGTTATATTATCGCTCCAGTGAAACCCGAATGATCCTTCGTGTATAAACAGCCATCCCCACCAGCCTCAGGCTTATGGGACTCACATGAGACTGGAAGTTCTGGGGTGGCCCAGGCCGAGGCCCAGACAGGGCGGCTGGGGCCAGAGGGGCCATTCTGCCGTTCTGCTCAGCTTTGAAGTCACCCTTCCTGACTTGGGCAGAAGCGGGCAGGGCTCTGGGCTGGTAACTGTGCGGCTTAGTGTGCTCAGGGGCTGAGAGGTCTCTGCTCGGGTAGCCACCTTGCTTCCTAGAGCTTATCCATGCAGGGGGAAGACCAGCGTAAACAAGGAACAAAGTTAGCCAACTTTCCTGTGGGCTACACAGTGCGCTGATATCAAGCAGTGACAGGAACGCGCCAACTGTGGAAAACAATCAAGGTGAGGTTGCACAGGAGATGAAGGTAAATTCAGGGGGATTTTTCATGCACACGAAGAACCTGGGATTTGGAGAGGGAGACCTTGAAGAGGAGACAGGATAATTTATTGAGAGAGGAAGAAAACAATGCAACAGAAATTCAATGAATATTTGCCTGAGGATTCAAAAGGAGGCTGTAAGCAGATGCTTGGATTGAACACACATCCCCAGGGGAGAAAGCAGTATAGAAAGAACTCAAGGCCGAATCGGAAAAAAGATGATGAAGAAATTAGAAATTCTAAAGGCAAGCAGAACTGGGATGGCCGTAGAATCTGTATGAGCATCTAGTGCCTGGGAAGATGGAAATGAATGGGTAGTTCTTCCCCTCCCTGGTCCTTCGGGCTGGATGGGGGTGTAGGCATCACTGAGCTGTCAGGCCGGGAGTCCAAGGGAGCCATGCAGAGAGTAGGGAAAATAGCACAGGGCAGATCAGGGATCACAAGACCAGGAGTTTGCCAGAAGGGATTTGGCCTTCTGGGGGTGTGGCAAGCTTCATTAGAAAGGCCTGATCAGAACAGATAAATGATCAGAATTCATGGCCAATTTCTGTGTCTCTGAGGGGCACGTAGGGAAACTCAGAGACTGAAAAACATGGTCCACAGCTGGGAGCTCAAATGACTGGGGGGAAAAATGGAAGCTGAATTCTATAAAAAGTCACTTCTAGTAGTTTCTCTCAAACTGTAGGAGTTATGTTTCTGTCCAGCGAGTCCCCAGCAGCACCACCTTCGTACAGTGGAGGGTTCTAAGATCTCATGAGGGAAACCAGGAAGATAGGATCGCTAGCAAAGATCTGAAAATCCCCAGAAATATTTTTTAAAAAATGAAAATAGATATTCTCTCTGATAGAGAGAATATCAATCTAACTTTATAAGCCTTAATTTAGTAACATGGCACTGTTGATTTTCATCCTTCTGCGCCCTAGACACTTTTTACGTTCTCCCTTCTTCGCCGTCTTACG
Source organism: Globicephala melas (assembly GCF_963455315.2). NCBI lineage: Eukaryota > Metazoa > Chordata > Mammalia > Artiodactyla > Delphinidae > Globicephala > Globicephala melas. The sequence continues at coordinate 11,196,950 of NC_083328.1, read as the reverse complement.
TCTTAACTGAATTTGTTTTGCTTTCCTGCAGTGAGTGTACACGTTAAAGGGACTTACTCCAGATCTGATCCACTATCCAGACGTTCAATGTGTTTCTGATTTTACTGTGGCTGATTCTCTCTTTTTGGATCTCATGGTAGCACCTGGGTAACTTGGAGGCTTGAGATAGTCAACATCTTGCATAACCTTGTCTGGCTTGTAAAAGTTTGTAAGTCTTCCTCAAAACCTTCCCTCCACATATGCAGGTTCACACAGTAACTTGGAGCCCAAGCACGGGCTGGCAGGCCCTTTACTCCTGTTCAGCTCATACTTCTCTACCAGACATCATTTCCAAAGCTTGGGTTTATTTCCTCTCCATTATTTCCATGTCTCACTCAGATTATTGCTACACAAAGCTATAGCCTGTTGTATTAGTCTTCTACGACTGTAACGAATGGCCACAAACTCAGTGGCTTAAAACAACACAGATGTATTCATGTATCACTTCGGAGGTCTGCAGTGCAATCTGGGTCTCACGGGATTAAATTAAGGTGCTGGCTTGGCTGCATTACTTCCTGTAGGGAATCCATTTCCTCGCCTTTTCCATCTTCCAGAGGCTGTCCACAGTCCTTGGCTTGAGGCCCTTCCTCCATGTTCAAGGCCAGCAATGGCTGGTGCAGTCCTTCTCACACTCCATCACTCAAGCACTGCCTTTTCCATATCCCTCTTCCATTTACAAAGACACTTGTGATTACATGGGGTCCACTCAGATAATCCAGAATAGTCCTCCTGTTTCAAAGTCAGCTGATTAGCAACTGTAACTCCATCTGCTTCCTTAGCTTCCATTTGCCACGTATCCTAATATACTCATAGGCTCCGTGGACATCGTTGGGGTAGAGGGCGTTTTCCTTCCTTCTACACGTGCCCTGTGTTTCAGAAATTTCCCAACTTCTGAGACTTGTTGATGTACAAAGACTACCACGCACTTCAAGAGCTGACAGGGCTGGACACTTGCTTTCTCAGACCCAGGCTTGTGACCTAGGTTCACCCATCAGAGGGACCCATGCTGGACTTGGGCTTGGGATGCATCAGAACAAGGGAGGGAACTTTTGCGTGAAGTGTGGGGCATTTTTCCAGCCTGCATGGATTTAAGATGGGTGCTTCCATCCTCTCAGTGGTTCCGTACGCCTCTGACACTGTCCCCCAAATTATCTTTTGCTACTTTTTCAATATATTTTAAAATAAATCTCTTTCTTGCTCACCCACAGCTCATAAAACTATAAGCCCCAAATGACACCTTCAAACTCTGTGACCTCTGGCAAGATGCTGAACTTCTCTGGCCTCAGTTTCTTTGTGTAACACCCACCTCAAGAGTTTTGGGGGAGGGTAAATGATGTAAGGTGTAAAGATTTGGGCACAGGGCTTGGCACCTGCAACATTTAATAGGTAGGGAAAGGAGGAGAGTGGAGTAATTTTTATGTCCTGAACTGAGGAATTAAAATCTCAAAATGACAAAAGCTATACAGCAATAAATTGGCACCTGGAATCATGCATTTCATTTCCAAGTTGTCTGTAGAGTTTGAAAAGCACAAAGTACCATTCAGAGGTTACGTGTACACCCATACCATAAAGACAATGGATTGAGACACAACTGTAAAACGGGTCAAGTTGTCAGTTGAGACGTAATGAAAAAGGTCAAACAAACAGGGTATTATCATGTAGACAGAGAGCTACTGGGACTTCTGCCTCTGTGGGGACCACAGAGCCGGTAATCTGGGGCACCAGTCCCAGGGGAGCCAGATCTTCGCAGGGACCTCCCTCATCTTGAGCAGTAAACGCTGCTCACCCTTGAGAGTGACCCAGTATGAGTTCTTGGCAATGATGACGGATGCCAGAGTCCAACGATGTGACTCTCTGAAGTCTTCTTTGCAGTGGCATCTTTTAAAATCGCTGACTGGCAGAGAAAACTTAGTCTAGTTGGTTAATCACATAAGAGCACTGCCTCTACTCCCCAAGTACAAAGCAGGGGAAAGGATTCCGGCCATAGCTAATATTTATTGAGAACTTATCGTGGGCCAACTCTGGGCTAAAACCTTCACCTTCATTATCTTATCATGGTCCTCCCAGGTAAGCGCTGTTAGTAGGTAGGCACCTGGGCCCTCTGGAAGCAGATGCTGAGGGGGAGTTAGGAGTGCCAAAGGTTTACTAGGAATAACATTTACGGACGGCTAAGTGGAAGGAAGCAGGATTGGACAGGGGGAGCTGTGGGACCAGCACAGAGCTGACAAAGCCTCTGCCAGCCCAGTGGGGAGTGCCAGAGCAGGCTGCCCACTCAGGTAGTCCCTGTGGGGTGGAAACAGCCTGGCCTGCGTTGTGCTGACTTAGTCATTGGCCTGCAGATGCTCTGAGGACAGAGGGACCGCAGCCCCCTAAGCTGAGGTAGACCCTGGAGACATTAACAGCTGGAGGCTGTTGGCACTCTCTTCTTTTTTTTCTTTTTGGCCATACTGCACAGCTTGTGGGATCTTAGTTCCCCGACCAGGGATTGAACCTGCGACTCTGGCAGTGAAAGCACCAAGTTCTAACCACTGGACCACCAGGGAACTCAGTTGGCACTCTTTTTTTTTTTAATAAATTCATTTATTTTATTTAATTATTTTTGGCTGTGTTGGGTGTTCATTGGTGCACATGGGCTTTCTCTAAATAAATTCATTTATTTTATTTAATTATTTTTGGCTGTGTTCGGTGTTCGTTGCTGCACACGGGCTTTCTCTAGTTGCGGAGAGTGGAGCTACTCTTCGTTGCGGTGCACGGGCTTCTCATTGCTGTGGTTTCTCTTGTTGCGGAGCACGGGCTCTAGGCGCGTGGGCTTCAGTAATTGTGGCTCGCAGGCTCAGTAGCTGTGGCTCGCGGGCTCTAGAGCGCAGGCTCAGTAGTTGTGGCGCATGGGTTTAGTTGCTCCACGGCATGTGGGATCTTCCCGGACCAGGGCTCGGACCCGTGTCTCCTGCATTGGCAGGCGGATTCTTAACCACTGCATCACCAGAGAAGCCCTCTGTTGGCACTCTTGACTGCATCTCCACCACAGCACTGCCATCCTCCCTACCCAGGTGAGACCAGGGAAGCGTGGACGAGTTAAGGAACTTGCTTGCAGGTGCCCAGCCAGAAGAAGCAGCCTAAAGTCTAACCCTCAGGCCCTTCACCATCTATTGTGCCAGGAGACTCCTCTCAAGAACCTCACAGAGGTCTTACAGAGATTAAATGAGATAAGCCATTTGAAAGTTCTTTGGAAAGAATAAAGGTCCATAAACGTTCAAAGGATTAGACAAGGGGCTATTAAAGAACAATAAGCAATATCCTATTTATTAATTTTCCTCAATTTTCCCTGCCTGCTATTTGAGACATTTTGCTCCAGTTCCCAGAGAGGCAGGAAGTAAGACTTTTTACGGAATGTGAAAAGTATTAATAATTTGATATGGTCTTAATTCATTTTGTGATTCAGTTCTGCCGAATCTACAGAGATTGCTTCCAGCCTAGTAATTATAAAAGGTGCTTCCAAATCAGTTCTGACTTGATCTTACACTATTTGATCATTTTATTATTCCATTTTAATTTATTATTCGGTTTGATTTGGTTCTGTTAAGAAACCTAAGGCTACATTAGCTGTATATTTTATATCTTTAAAAGTTCTGTTGAGATAAATTCCTCTATAAAAAGGCTCTAATGATAAATCAATGTCATTTATTTTTGAGTCAGAGAATATTGCTCCAAGAGTAGAAATCCTCAATGCCAGTTACAGGAGCACGTGCCCATGCCGTCATATAATGGGTGTGACTAAATTTGAGTTATTCTCAAATTTATTTGAGTTATTCTTAAATCTGTTATTCATTCATTCAACAAACAGGTGTTGAGTGCAGCCAGTGTACAAAATATATCACTAAGTCCTGCAAGGTACGGAGGTAGGTTCGACCCATTCCTTGTCCTTAAGGAGATCATTAACAGCCTGATAAATCATGCAGTTTTACAATCTCATATCTTTCAGTCTAATCAGTGTCCATCTCATCTGGCCTTTAACAAATTAAGTCTCTTCATTCAAAAACACAGAGGTCAGTTAAGTCCGTGAGGTCAGGTCACCATTTGAATTACACAACTCTATCAAATGCGTTGAAGCCAAGGGCAGGGCACTTAAATTCCAGTTGACGCTCAGGCCGGGTGGTTGCAGGGGAAGGCGCAGGGAAAGGCAGAGAGGTGGATGTTTACAAAGTGTTTACAGAAGCTGTTTGAGAACCAGGCAAACCCGCTTTGTGATTGCTCTGGGTTTGAACAAGCCTTTGTTCTGATAACAAAAGGAGCCTTGGTGGCCTTACGGGAAGAAAGGCTCAGTGTTTCCAATTTCCTGTTACTGCATGTACGTGTCTGGCCACCTGCTCAAGCACCTGTACTCCTGGGAAAATATCCCTCATGTTTGATAGCATACTGACAACAAGAGTACTTTACTGTTTTGTTTTGTGTTTTTAATAAATAAGCATTTTCAAAGCCTCTTCACAGTCGTTAAGTGTATTTGAGTCTCAAAACACTCCCATGCAGGTATCATGTCCTTATTTGGTAAACAGGCAACTGACGCTCAGACAGGTAAGCAAATTTCTCAAGGTAGGACTGTTTCGGTAGAGTCCCAACTAAAACCACAACTAAAATCCATGTTTTCAGACTCTGACCTTCCAGTCATGTCTCTTGCAATACTCTGATTTAAGGCTAACTTAGAAACTAGACCACTTTTTTGTTTTCAATCTTCATAAACTGCAAGCTATTGAATGGGATTTATCAGAGTAGATATCTCTCGTCGGGAATGGAAAATACATGTTGGTATACTGCCCTTACCTAAGCCGAGGGCAGAGGGCACTCATCAACTTGGCACTCTCTTCCCCTGGATTTAGATGTAGCCTGAGAAGCCCTCTTAGCATGGTGGGCCAGGCAGCTGCCATCCATTGGAGCTGAGCCACTGAGCTTCTTATTCCTGGATGTGTTCAAGCAGAGACTGGATGCCCACCAGTCACTCAAGTTATAGTGGGAATTTCTGCATTGAGTAGAAGGTGTGGGACATCAATAGTTCCCAAGCATGGCTGGACCACAGAATCTTCTGGTGGCATTCAGAAAGGTGTTCATTTATTTATTTTTAAATTGGGATTTCTGAGGTCCAGCCAAGGCCTGCTGAATCAGAATCTCTGAGGGTGCAACCCAGGAAACTCTCATTAGTAAACTGTCCTGAGCTGATTACGATGCAACAGGCCCATAACCTATTGCTTGAGAACTGGACCAAATGACTGCGAAGGTCACTTCTGAATTAGAAATCTGAATTTCCTAGCTCACCACAGCCCAGCACCAGGGACTTGATACAAATGTATCATAGGGCAGAGAGTTTCTAAATCACAGTAAAAACAATTAGCCAGAACAGGTGAAAGCACCAACTAGCCTGCCATCCGCATATTAGTGGCAAGTTAGACGCCCCACATTAGCTGTGTTCTTGGCGATATTAGTGTTACAAGCCCTCATGTATTGTATTTTATACTTCGGAGAGCTGGAAGAGAGTACTAATTACATGCAAGTTTTCCAAGATTTCAGCTGGGAGTATTTCACATGCAAGTTAATTGTTCTTTGGGGGTTTTACCACTGGTTTATCCAATTAACGTGGAGTTTGCCTATATATCATGGTTTTGTTTACAGAAGGGAAACCGTATTATCCACTTGGATAAAATGGGGCTTTTTGAAACGAGCCTGAGAGCTTCTGGAATGCCTACACCACTGTGTTCACCTGCTGCCTTCTGAGCTGGAATGAGGTTTGTTCTGCAGGGGAACTGCAGAAGTTGCTGATGAAACACAGTGATTAAAAAAGAGGGCAAGCAGATGTGCTTCCCAAGGCTTTTCCCTTACTTTCATCTCTGAAAACTTGGCAATGGAACTTAGATCAAGTGCAGGAGTGGTACTAACGATCCGTCCATTGATGTTATATATTATCCATTCACAACTTGTGTTTTCAACTCATCCCAGAAGAGTCTCTGCAGTAGGTATTATTATACCCATTCATTTTCCAGGTCTCTGTGTACCCAATATTTGCCCCTGTTTGTCCTACTCTTTTTAGAGAACTTCAGACATTGGTGTACAGTATTTTTTTAAATTGGCTCCACTGTTTCCCAGAGATAGTAGTGGTTATGGTTGGTGTGACCTTGAAGTTGAGGCCTTGAGGTTAAGACGGGGTGTCAGTCTCATCTCTGCTTGGCTGTAGTCAGGGTTGTGCATCTGCCTCAGTTCCTTTCCTCTTTGGAAGCTCTTGACATTCAACATGGTGTTGGCGTTGGGAAGGGTTCAAAGTCAGAAGTTCACAGGTCAGAGCTGGGTATCCATCTGTTCTACCATAGTCCACCATCTAAGCACACAATCAAGGATAGAACTGAGGGCTGTTACCAGGATGGAAACCAGGGTGACAGTGAGGGGTCACCGAGAGCTGTAGGCCAGGGAGCGAGCCGATGGAGAAGCGCAGGTTACTACCAGCTTCTCAGGACAAGAATGTGTGATTGTTGCTAAGGAGTCAACCAGTGTTTCTCGTGGTGGGATTCCTTCTCGCCTGAGGTTTTTTGCTGGGTAAGTATCACTCAGCACCTGATCCCTCCAGTGGGGTCCAGGTGAGGGTGTACAGTGTGAAGCCACTGAGAGGGAGAAGTGGAGTTGCCGATGGGATCAGCCCCAGGAGCCTCAAGTTGTGTCTTGATTAATTCCTCTTAGGAAGGGTCCACTTCATTGCCCACTGAGCGCCATTCTCAAATCGTATTCAGTTGTCTAGATCTCATAGCTACAGATATCTGTGACTCTGCAGGTTGGGTATTAAGGTATCAGTGGGTATGAGTGGAGGTCTTGAATGATGTGATGATAAGCTCTGTTGTTCAGCCCCACACCCACCCTCTAGTCCAGTTTGCCATGCTGGAGCTAGGACTCAGCCACATCACATTTTTTTGGTCAACGGGCTTTATGCTAGGCTTTACCAGTTGGGTTACTGCAGGGAGATTGGACACCTGCAGGAGGAGTGCTGAGGCATGTGTGTTCCTCCCGGTTTTCCTGTCGTTCCAGTCAATGTCATGCTTTTCTTCCTGGGCCTCCAGTGGAGCCCAGAGAAACTCTCCTGAAAGCTGGCATCAGTATAGGAACACTCATGCTCAGCTAGAGCACAGAACTGGATACTTGAACTTCTGTGGTACCTCTTGCAGTATAGCACTCCTGGATCTCAGACACTTTCATATGGGCCACAGACACACCCAGGACACTGGGATCAGTTGGGACATGTTAGGGGCTCTAAGCAGCGCTAGTGGCATGAACATGATCAAACCCTCTAAGCCTGGTCCTTCCCTTGTTGGTAAGTGGAACCACCGTCACTCAATTATGAAAGCCATTAACTTGGGGGGTTAATCTTATCCCCTGCCTTTCCCTCTTGCTCTATCTGTGAACCATCAGCAAGTAATTCTAACATACACAAACATATAAATATGTTCATGTCTGTCCACTAATGGCCGTCTCTACTCCCACCATCCTGCTGGAGTCACAGTGCTGGGAATGACCCTCCCCGGTTGAGATGATCACGTTTTCTCTTGGGTCCTCAGGGTCCCTTGTACCCAGCCTCCATAGAAGCCCGAGTTACACTGAATGACACTCGTTTGTTTCTACTTCTGGCTCTGCATTTGTGCTTCTTGGTCCCATCTCTGGCTCTGTCCATACGATAGAAGGGAGGACATTGCTGTGTGTGTCTCTTTGTGACTTGCTTTATGCGCAGGGCGTAAACAATCCTATTTTACTAATTCCTCTGGGTCCTGCGCAGTGTGTGGTGCACGGTGAGGGCTGGGTCAGTGTCTGAGGGGTTTGATGCAATGAAGCAGAAGTTGGCCTGCCCGCTGCTGAAAATTGCAGAAGGCCAGAGGAGGTGGGGTCCCCTGTGAGCTACTCTGCAGAGGTCGGTCCTTAGGGAAGGAGAGGCACAGCCCACTCATCCTTAGATGAGGATGTATGGAAGCTCCTCTTACATGTTGGTCTCATCCAAGTTTGGTTATGAGCCTCGATTATTGACCTGTTGGTGTCGGGTGACCTTACAGGAATGAGCCGCCCAGATTTCCCTTAGCACCAGGCCCCCCTGTAGAGAGTAGTTGCTTAACTATTTTGAGCCCTTGAAAGACCTCAGATAATAGAAAAGTTCTCATCCTTCCTGGGCTTCAGCTATATTTGTGAATTCTTTAATGTTGAATTGCCGTTTATATTGATGACACATAAATCGCACACTCATCCTTAACATCCAGAAATGGGACAAGAAAGGGAAAGCCCAGATAGCATGTAAGGCTGGTTAAATTTTCTTTCAGAGAATGTTTTGTCCTTATTTAACTCAGTAACAATCCTAATGGCTGGTGTTACTTCCCTTCTGGAGCCTGGAAGACTGGAGGTTTTCACTCAGAGGATGACAGGCAGCAAAGACTGCTTGTGGTTGCCTGCTGTTTGAGAAGTCACCACTGAGAACTTGGTGATTGCCAGCGAGTACCAGCTGTTCATTATCAGACTGACTGAAAGCCAGCTTTCACTGTGTGACTGCCAAAGGGAGGGACAGACAGGCAGACAAAGAGAGGGACACAGCAAGGAAGGATGCTTTGTCCCTCCTCATGAAGGTTTTCTTGCATTTGGCAAGGAGCAGGTCTCATAGTGGCTGAGATAGCCCTAGATACACTTTTTGTTGGTGGTGGTCTTTACCCACAACTTTGGAATAATTCAAGCTACTGACTCCAGAGAATTGGCTGGAAAAAGCCAACTACAGATTTAATTTGGGAGACTCTGTTCTCGCCATGGCCAAGACAGCTGATTGTGTAATGAGCTAATGCTGTTGAAAAGTAGCGCTCCTTATATAGTCAAACATTTAATTCACACTCCCTACCAAGCAAAACTTAGCAGTGCATTCTCTCCTTGGTCCACCGTGCCCAGTAGGACTTTGGTGGTGTACCTTGGCACTCAGAGATCCCTGTGGTCTTAAGTGTCCAGCTGTGATTAGAATTTAGAAGGACACAGTTAACCCCAAAATAGCAAAAAGGTGGGCCCCATGGGCTAAACTGTTAATAGTTAATCATAAAAGAAATAATTTTAATGTGCTCATTGGACATCTTCAAATCCTGGAAAAGGCACGGATTACTAGAACTGTGCGACAGTCTAAGAATTAGATGGAAAGCCTAAGGAAGGCTTATCTGTTTTGTCCACAACCTTTCACCCAGTGCCTCTCAACCAGGAACAGTCCCACTCCACCACCCACCCCCCCAGAGGCATTTGGAAATGTGTGTATGTTCAGGTGTGTATGTGTGTGTGAGTCCCAGTGACTGGGGGACATTACTGACCTTTACTAGGTGAGACCACAGATGCTAAGTGTCCTACAATTCCTAGGACAGTCCGAGAAAACAAAGAATTGTTTTATCTAAAAATGCTACCCAATTGAGAACATGAGACACCTTATAAAATTGCAAATATTGTACTAAAATGAAATACAAGCCCCATTCATGCTTTCCTGATAAACTCAAACCTATAAAGTAACAAACAGATATTCAGAAGGCAGCACCCCTTATTCCTGGCAATTGCTGTACCGAAATCTGCCTGAAGCCTGAGTCTGATACCGATCAGAGTTCTTGGCCTTCAGCAATCAATAGAAATTGATAAGAGGCCAGTCAAAAAATTCAGCCAAGTCTTTTGCGGGGCTCCAGCGGCCGGCCGCAGGAGGGAGCAAAAACAAGAGACAGGTTCACTTGCTCGCTCCCTGAAGTGGGGGCAGGCTGGTTCCTTACATGGTGGTAGGGTAGGGGTGTGTCCAGGGGCCGGGCTGGAGGCATGGCTTAGGTGGTCTGCCCACCGCTTTGGTGACATTGTGTGCAGGGGGCGTGTGCAGTACCCTGCTTTTGCTCCCAGCTCTTCAGAAGTGGCAGTTGGATTTTTTTGATCTTTTTGTATCTTCTTGTCCCGTAATTTGCCCCAACTGTGCATGCATACTGTTATTTTTAGTCCCTTACAGTTTCTTTGTATTTTGTTGCTCAAGGAGATGTTTGTCAGGTGCAAGCATTGCAGCACTGCAGCAAGGGTCCCAGGTTCCAGCCTGTCTCATGACCATGCCTTATTTAACTTTGTTGTGCCCCATAGGGTATAGGGTGTGCCTGGCACGTAGTAGGCACTCCGTAAGTGTTTAATGAAGTACTGAACAGGTAAATAAGTTCATCAAGGCATCTCCAGTTTGGTCAAAAGGCCAGAACTGTGGGACTATAACAGTTTTTGAAGACCAGATGGATCTGAACCATAGTAATGGTGAACGAGGTGTTAATGGGTGGAATGGGCTTTGGCTTCTCTCCCAGCTTTCAAATTTTCACACGTGTTCGGCAAAATAATGCTCCCATTTTAGGATTTCCACATCCTAATACCTGGGACTTGTATGTTTTTTTATGCGGCAGAAGGAAGTTTACTGCTATGATTAAGAATTCTGAGATGAGGAGATTATCCTGGACTATTTGGGAGGCCCCACAGTAATCACAAGTGTCTTTATAAGAGGAAGGCAGGAGGCTCAGAATCAGAGAGAGATTTGAAGATGCTTGTGCTCCTGGCTTTGACGATGGAGGAGCAAGGGGCCTCGAGCCAAGGAATGCAGGCAGCCTGTAGTAGCTGGAAAAGGGGTGGAAACAGATTCTCTCCTAAAGCCTCCAGAAGAAATGCAGCCTTACCAACCTGTTGAGACATCTGAACTCTAGAATTGTAAGATAATGCATTTGCATTGTTTTAAGGCAATACGTGTGTGGTAATTATTTTACAGCAGCAAGAAGGCACTAATACACATGTGAAGAAACGTGAGTTCCAGAATACGTGGGTAATTTAGGTCATGCAATGGGTTAATACCAACATCAGCAGAAACCCAGGTCTGCCGATGATCATGACCAAGCTTTTTTTCTGTATCATCATAGTGCTTTTTTTTTTTTTTTGTATCATTGAGAAAGAGTTGAGAGCAATCCATTCTGGAGAGAGTTGAGAGCTCTCAGCGTTCATAAGCCAATCTTCATAGTGATCGTGCCTGTGAGACATCGTTTCTCAGAGCTCTGCTCTGCATCAGATATTATCGTGCTGACCTGGTGGATGGGCCACGGGCCACAGTCAGCCGGGGCACAACCCAGTGTGCAGGAGTATTTAAGCACAGGTCTGGGTGAAGATACCTGCTTGTTTATTTAGAGGCTTAGTTTGCGTCTAGCTTTATTGAACAATTAACGTCACTGTCTGCCTGAGCGAGGGAATTTCAATTAAATGTCTTCTCCCTATCTGACTTTCTCTTGTTCTTCCTACGAGCATCGGCTGCAGGCAGAACATCCCTGGGACCTTGGCACTGAGTGGCATTGGCAAGACAGAGCCCATGGAACCATTTGATGCACATCTGCAGTTGTCACGCCATGTTCTGGCCTTCCAGTCAAAGGAGCTTGGAGTTCAGTACAGCCCCCAGCCCTACCTGTGCCCTGTGGACCACTACACGAGTCTGCAAGGGGTGTTCTTGATAGAATTTGAGTTTTAGAAAATGTTATGTTTTGTGAGTTTGGCCTTAGGGTGCCAAGAGAGATTTTCAAAGATTAATAGTAGAAAGTGTTCTTGGTATTACTAATCTGTCCCTTTCTGCTGTTTCCCCATCTCTGTGTATCAGGAATTTGGGGGGGCTGATTCAACAGAGATTGGAAGTTACAATGGCTTGATAACAAAGGAATTTGTTTTTTAGTTTTTTTCCCAAGAAACAGAAGCACGGGGGTGGAGAGTTCCGGGTCGGCTGGCAGCTCACCTCATCTTCAGGAAGCTGAGTTCCTTCTATTTTCCTTTCTTATCATCCTTAGTGCATGGTTTCCATCTTCAAGGTCACCTCATGACCCAAGGTGGTGGTTAGAGGTCCAGCCCTCTCATTCACATCCCAGGATGAGGCAGGAATAAAAGCAGATGGGCAAAACATTGCCCCAGCTCTCCATCCCTATTTAAGGAATAGTCCTGGGAGTCCTGCCCAGTACTTTCCACATCCTTCTGTTATCAGAACTCAGCCATGTGGCTGCACCAGGCTGCAAGGAAGGCTGAGTTCCATACTGAGGAAGAAGGGGAGAATCCATAGTGGTTAGGTGGCCTGGTATCTCGGCCATTCCTTTTATGCCTGCACCCACGCCATGTGGTAGAGTTCAGACTCCTCCCTGTGACTGTATGTATCTCCCTCCTTCCACGGAAAAGCCTGAAGGTTTAACAGAACCACTCTTACCATGCCAGCACCCCAGTGAAGAATGGGGAGAAGCGAGTTCCTCAGATATTGTTGGTGCTGGATTCATATAGCTGTGAACAGGCGCTGCCAAACTATGCCTGAGCCCTGCACTCCTGGAAACCAGCCAAGGAGGGTTAAAGGAAATCCCTTCACCCTTTGTGTTCTGGAGAAATGCTTACTGCAAAGGACCACCCTTCTCCACATGCCTTAGATAAGGCCCACAGCTGCCCCCCCCACCCCCGCTTGTTTACCAATGACAAAGCCAGACCCAGACTCTCCAAATTCTCATTCTTTGTCCCACAAAGGATTAGCTGAACTGTTTTATCCACACTGATCCATTGGAACAAAATGCTTGTTACCCAAACTTTGGTTAAGCTCCCCTCCTTCCTCCACACCCTGGCCTTTGGCCCACGCTCAGCCCGCGCCAGCAGATGCCCCTCCTGAGAACAGGCTGGCCTCCACATGAGACCTTCTTTGATTGACTATCCAATCACGCCACCTTTTCATCTCACTCGCCCACATCTGGTCTTTCTAGGCTTACTTACCCTTCTCTATAAAAGAAAACCCTTTCTGCCTGAGTCTGAGCTGTGTGCAGATTTTATGGACAGCGTTCCTCTATTTCAATAGCCCCCCCATATTTGGCAATAATCCTTTTGAATAAAAGTCTCTCCTTACTAAGTCCAGATTTGCTTTTACTTGACAACCTCTAAATATAGGGGCATTGGACAGGCCTCTTGAGGACATTTGTGAATGAGGAGGCTGTGGGCAGATTTCTCTTCTCCATCATTTCCAGAAAGAGCTGAATCCCTGCTGTCCCGTGCAGACAGTGTTCCCCTATGACTCTTCCTAAGGCCCCACAGAAGTGGGAGGGAAAGTCAGCATGAGGACCCCAGTGGCCTCTACAGTTATAAATAGCTATAACCGTAGAGCCGGCAGTTCCACAGAGCTGCTGCTGCCTGGTATAAAGTGTTAGTTGTCAAAATGATTGGGAGACCCTGGGTAAAGCAAGGTTAAACAGGTTTCTTCACTGTGGGTTTTTCATAGGCACTTTGTGGAACTCTCAAGAATAGGATATAGGGCTTCCCTGGTGGCGCAGTGGTTGGGAGTCCGCCTGCCGATGCAGGGGACATGGGTTCGTGCCCCGGTCCGAGAAGATCCCACATGCTGCGGAGCGGCTGGGCCCGTGAGCCATGGCCGCTGAGCCTGCGTGTCCGGAGCCTGTGCTCGGCAACGGGAGAGGCCACAACAGTGAGAGGCCCGCGTACCGCAAAAAAAAAGAATAGGATTTAGTACACGCAGCTTCCCCCAAATTCTTTGACTGTGCGATGCTTTTATTTGCCAAACACCTAGAAATATGTGGAACGGTTTGGGAAATGCTGCTTTAAAGCCTTTCACATCTTCTCCTGTGATTGTCTAATGCACCGTGCACCAGATAAGCTTTGCCTTTGAGCTGTTTGTGGCGAGAGGGATTGATGCCTTGCAGCCCGTGGCTGATGTTACAGGTTGGAGTCAGACGTATTTGAGTGTCAGGCATCCTCTCCTTAAGCAGGAGGTGTGCTAAGTAGCCTTTATCCTGGGGGAAATGCAGTAAATGGGTCAGATTTCCCAACAGGAAGATGCTGTGTTTAAGACACATTTGATTTACTGCAGCTTCTGCTGTGACCTTGGCTTTCCAGTTTGCAAGTAATGTCACCAGGGTATCTGACTAACGCACGGTTGTGAATTTTTCATGGCAAGACATGTATTTGTGCTATTGGTCTCCTGGGCAAGCAAAAAAGCATGGCACGTCAAGAGCAACATAAACTGTTAGGTAAATCTTTATCCCCCCAGACCTCCCTGCAAAGTTCCATTACTCGTGTCCCACTCAACCGTTCATTCATTTACAAACATTTATTGAGCAGCTTCCATTTGTAAGTACTGTGGGAGATACGAGGATGTATAAACCAGCCTGGGGACCTGAGTGTTGGGGCAGCAGGTGTGAACATGCTGAGAAGTAAAAGAGCTTCGCGTGGGGCTCCCTCTTTGGAGTGAGTATTCAGGCGTCTCAAGAGCCTGCACTGAACATGCTTAGCCTGTAAAAATAAGCCTTTCAGTCCTGTAAGACTCCCCTCTAGGGGCACCCCGTGGGAGCAAAGGCCAGGTGTCTCGTTGGGTTCAAATCCCAGCTGTGTCACCTTAAGCAAGTCTCCTAAAGCTTCTGGACCTCCTCCCGTTTTCTGTAAAAGAGGGGAATTGAAACAGATAGTTCTTAATGTTTCTGCAGCTCCAAAACAGTACACACACACACACACACACACACACACACACACACACACACACACACACATACATATACACATAGATATGTGTACACACACATTAGGGATATGATGTAATAGACATACAGACATGTAGGTGTACGTATATACATATACACACATGTAAACATACACATGGACATGGTCGAGGGCTAAATTGCTCCCAGCTGGAGTGTGTAGGTGAGACTTGGGGTTGTAGGAAGATGAGCCTTTATGTGGGCTTTAAAAGAAACCCAAGGTTGGTTTGGAAGAGGTTATCTGCCTGGTGGCACACAGCTGGGAAGTGAGAGCGCCACCTCGAGGCCACTCTGCCCTTCTGTTGCCCCAACGTGATATTTGTTTGGCTGAGACTGGAATTGCGCTCCACACGCTGCTAGTGGAGAAAAGTTAAGATTCACCTCATCCGTCAGCCAAGAGAGCAGACCTCCTGGTCCCCTGTGTACCGTTGTCCCTGTCACTGTTGGGTGTCCTCCAACTCCCAATATGAATTTCAGACAGCTTTTTTTTTTTTTTTTTTCCTGGCTTCTACAAGCATCTGGAGAAGAAGACTCTCGGCTGGTTTACAGCACCTCGTTCAGACCCGTTAACTGTCTTCTTGCCCTAACCAGCCCTTGCCAATAATAGTTGTGTCGAATTCAAATGGTGTGAAAGACCTCGGATGTTTGAGAGGTAATTTCTCCCTGTGAAATTGCACTCTCTCTCACCCTCAGGGTTTCTGCATCAATCTCTCTCTCTTTCCCTCTCTCTCTCTCTCTCTCCCCCCTCCCTCTTTTCATACTGAGGTGGTACTATTTGCTTGTTTTGTTTTTTTCCCCTTCCCTCAGGAATATAAACTTGAATTGTTTTGTATAGAAAATCAAATTTTTGAATTACAAAAAAAAAGAGAAAGATCTATTTACTCCTTCAGAATGAAGACAAATGTACAGCTTATGATATAATGCATCAATTTGAGTAGTAAATACAGAAAACAGAAATGATATTTATATAGAGGAAAGGAATAAATATATCACATGACCACAGAGAACAGTAAAGATGAAGGAGGCAGCCTGGGTTAGGAAACTGATCCGTTAAACGTGGAGCCAAGGCCGTTCCCGCCCAGGGACGTGGTGGGTGGATTACGTGATGGAAACGGAGAGCTCTGGGGTTTGTGCTTCTGCTCTGCACCACCAACCACTCAGCTGCTTCAGGGCATGGGATTCAGCTCTGTGAAACTCACTTCTTCGCTTCTTTGGACAAAGCGTTGTCCATTTTTTGGTAATTCCCTGGTGGTCCAGTGGTTGGGACTCAGTGCTTTCACGACCGTGGCCCAGGTTCAGTTCCTGGTCAGGGAACTAAGACCCTTCAAGCCGTGCAGTGCAAGCGAACAAACAAACAAAAATGTCGTCTACTTAAAAAAAAAAAAAAAAAACAAGTAGTAATACCTATAATTTATCCAGTACTTGCATACGAATTTTACATATATTTAATCTAATCTTTACCCCAGTCTTATGAAGTGGGTACTATGATGGTCATTACTAGTTTATGGATGGTGAAAATGCACAGAGAAGTGAAGTAACTTGTCCAAAGTCACACAGCAAATAAGTAACACAGCCTGGATTCAAGGCAGGCTGTTTGGTGCCATGGTGCATTCTCGTAACCGTGATGCTGCACTGCTTCTCCTCATTCCTGGGAGGGTCGCTGGGTCTGTCACTGTGGTAGAGCCCCTGATGGGCATGTGCTTAGTAGAGACATTAGGGACATCTCCATGTGTATCAGTGGGGCAGGTCCCTGAACCTTATAGGAAGGTGATCATGAGGGCCACCATGAAGCAACTGCTCCACATCTGCTCTGTAGTCTAGCATTGATTGGGCTTGGATGCCAGGTTAGCTAGAAACTGAGGTTTGAATACGCTCAGGAGGACATGCAGCCCATCTACTAAGCCGTGCCTGCTCTGATGACTGCGTGGCAGGGGCTGAAGGCACCTGACGATTCAGAGCATATTTTAAGTTGGGGGTTGCTTAGTGTCCTTGAAAGGAAGGGAACAGTATTGTAGGGCTTTGGTGGGAATTGTTTTACTTGGGTCCCAGGCCCTGAGAAGGACAAGGGCTGAGGTCCTCTGCTGGTGGCGGAAGCACTTCGTCTTCTCACCCAGAGGGAACTAGCCCCACTGTCAAGCCCCGGAGGAGGGTGGAGGGTGGACTCTGCCTGCAGGTGGGGGGGCTTCTCCCTGTTTTCCTACGCTGACCCTCGCCAGCTACTACCTTTAAGACCCTGCTGCCCTGGCCTTCCAGCCTTGTCTGGTCCCTGCCATCGGCTTTTGCCACTTTCACCTTTGACGTCTGCCTCACCCCTCCAGCCCTGCTGGGCACCCTGGACTCTTGGACACCTGTCACATCTATTCTTCCCTGTTGAAGCCCTTATGCTGGGCTGACACCAGATTGCTTATATGAAACGAGTGGAAGTTCTTGTTTCAGATCCCCCCACCTTCCCTCCCAGATGGTGCTTCTGGCCTCCCATTTCCAGATGTCGCATTCCATCTTCCCGATCCTTCTCTCTCCATACGGATGGAACCATCCTGTGCCACATCCCCTTTGGGAAGACATACACGTGCCTTCCAAGTGGACAGTTTCTAAAGAAAAAAGAATGTCTGTACTAATAGAAGAGACCTTGGGATGATTCTACAGTGGCTGATACGTTGTGGGTCTGTGTCCAGCGCCTCAGCTGGTTTATTGTTGGACTTTGGGGCCCTGTAGGAGGGCTGTGTGTTAGGATTCCTTAACCTTCGACCATGCATCTACACATGCCTGATACATCTACAGAGCGTTTATTTCATTGAGTTTCATTGCACATCTGTTTATCTTTCTCATCAGATGATGAACTCCTTGAAGGGTGGGATTACATCTTCAGATCTCTGCAGGGCAGAGATAGCAGAGTATCTTGCCCTTAGCAAATGCTCAGTAAAATAGATTAATGTTGAATTTTGTAAACTAGTGGAATGTCAGCTAGCAGTGAAAAGATGACATGTCCCTGGCAGGCCAGTGCAGCACATGGACAGCCCTCTCCTGCAGAAAGAGAGGGGTCTTGTGTGATGGAGTGGTCCAAGAAGCTGACATGAGCACATCCATGAAAGCAGAGGCAAGGGCGTCACAGGCAGGAGGAATAGTGTTCATGAACACACCGAGGAAGGGACCAGTGCACCAAGTGTAAAGGGAGGTGAGCTGTGGGTGAAACAGATGGGCTGGAGCAGATCCAATGGGATCACTGAAAATATGTTTGACTGTAAAGTTTAGGGCTAGATTTTGAAGAGCCTTAAATTTAAGCTTATTTATAGATGATAATTAAACTTTTAAAGTATGAAAGTGATAAAAGGAGTATTTTTTAGGAAGTTGGGTGGAGGGATGAATAAATAAATGGACAGCCTCTATTTTTTTTCCAGATCAAAGCCTTTTCTTGAAAAAACTCCAGCTCATCACTCCTCTTTGTTTCTTTGTCTGTCCGTCGATTTGTCTCTGGAAAGGAGTCTGGTTCCTGCAACCCCGAGGGAGGGTATAAGACAAGCGATAGAACTGAAGGCAGATGGGGAGTAGCTCATGAGAGTGAACACTTTTAGGGAATCCAAGCCTTCCTGCTGTCTGTCATCAGAAGCTTCCCAGTGGGAGCGCCATGAGGATGCTTCTGAACTCAGGCCAGCACGGGGGATCTGGGACGATGGCCCTGTAGCCTTGTGCTCATTGAGAAAGACAGTCTGATCTTGACCTTTTGGGGTTTACAATCTCTTCCAGTTTTTTTCCAGGAAGTGGGGGCAGTGGGGTGGGGAGGAATCACAGAGTCTCTAATCAGAAAGTGGCAACGGCACCACCCAGTGATGACTGTCACTTGCTGGGCAGGCTGTTTTGGTTGCATCAGCCTAGGGAGACATCCCAGCCAGGCAGTTGTTTCCCTTGGTGATGGTGGTAGCGGGAGAGTCAGCCATTCCCACATGTGGCAAATGTATGGTTTGGAGCAAAAATCAGGATGAATACGTTGGAAGCCTCTTTGCCTTGAGAAATGAATTCCTATTTCCTGTTGGGCCAGCCCAGGTTGGATACGAGTCCTTTTAAGGGAGCCCTCAGTTTCTCTATTGTAAAATTCATGTAACAGTAAAACTCACCTTGTCAGGATCTGGAGGGAATGGAAGGAATTAATACAGTTGAAGTTTTTAGAGCAGTGCCTGGCACATAGTATGTGCTCAGTAAACATCAGTTGTCATCATTGTTGTCACTTTTCTGGAGTAGACCACCAAGAGGTTGAAATTAGTTTCAGAGATTTTTTTTTTTTTTTCCAAAAGGCTGGTTTTATCTGTTTCTGAAAAGAAAATCTACTTTGAAAACATCTTAACCCTCCAGTTTATTCTAGTGGCTTGAAGTGGGTATAGAATTTCTGGATGAGGTGACAAGCAGTGCTCAGAGGATTGGTAGCACTACACACGATATTCCGTGCATTTCCAGCCCAGGGATCTCACATTATATAATGATACAGTATTACTAAGTCGTATTATCGTATGAATGTATGCGGTTATTGTGGCTCTGGCTCAGAGGGTGCATGCCACCTGCTGTACTTGCATTGTCTCATTTTATCCCTTTGGCAACACTATCAGTATGATTAACCGCATCTTCCACCTGCGGAAACTGAAGCAGGAAAAGTTAAATAATTTGCCAAAGGGCACACGGCTAGCAAGGGATCACATCCAAGACTGAAATGTGGGCAGCCTAGGACTACAGCCTTATCTGCTACATGGCAGCTCTTAGGTGCCCTTCCCTTTCAAGTGACACAGAGGAACTCACATCATAAAGGGAAGCATGGGGCTCCCTCTCTTCCTGTCCACCCTCTCCTGGGGTCTGGGGGCGGACGCAGCATACAGAGTGGGACTCGCTCTCTTATTGCCTTAAATGGGTCCTGGGATGTCCAGCTCCCTGTGTGTCCTCATGCTGTTCTCGGGCTTAGGTGAGCTGCCTCGATATTACCTGGCTTCGGACGCTACCACCTCCACAGAGCCCTCTGTGACGCTTCCAGAATGAAAGCACTCATTTCTTGCTTTGTGTGGCCCTCCTCTGAACACTGGTTTTGGCATCTTCGCCTTCCACTTGATATTTTTCTATTACCATCAGTCATATACATTTAGCGTCTCTAGCTTTGTGAGAGCAGGCGCAGCATGTTACCTTAAGGAGGACCCTGTGATGTGGCTCATTTGACACAGCTATCTAGATGCACAGGGCTCTTATCCTATCCGCTAGTAACTGGACATAGACATCCTTGATGAGAGTCAGATTTCTAAACCTCACTCATCCCTGACGATGACAATCTCTTCATGTTAATTGAGCATTTATTCTCTCCCAGGCCCTGTGCTGAGCACTTGATGTGCGTTATCACATTTATTTCTCCTGATCTCACACTGGGCCTATGAGGCAGATCTGTTCTTAATCACTTTTTACACAAGGGAAGCAGTTTTCAAGGACATGAAGCTGGTAAGTGGCAAAGCCTGAACTTGAACTCAGAGCTCACAGTGAAGTCAGGCTCTAAGCCCTCCATCTCCGATCACGACCTCAGTCCTCAGTGGTGCACATTCTGGACTCTCACCAAGCCCCTTGCTCCCTCCCCAAGCCCAGCATATATCTGAGTCTGATGACAGCTCTGAGGGGCTGGTAAGACCTGTAGGGATGGGGTGGAACTGAGGTGTGGATTAAGAGGTGTTACTGAGTTACTCACCCCACAACAGGCCATACGTTGAGAGACGAGATGTTAGGGCCAGCCAACTGAGAAGATGATGTCCCAAAGAACCATCTTCCCCAAGTTAGGATTCAGGCTTCTTTTATACTAAAAGGGGACGGGGGTGTGGTTGGTTGTCGCAGACTTCTTGGTGTCAGAATCCTTTGTTCTTGCAGCTGTCCATGTAGGTCAGGTCAGGTCAGGTCATGTCAGGATGTTCCTATAAACCTCCAACAAAACAAATGTTATTCTCTGTTCTGCAACTTCTTAACTCTATATGAATAGAAAAGTGGTGCACCTTTAAAGGTCAGAGCCTTGAGAATGGGCTCTCTTGTGTATTTCAGGCTATAGGCAACATTCTTAACTTGTAGCAAAAGCAATAGAATACAGAGGTTAAAGTAAAAAAAACAGACCTAACAGGGAGTCAGATTTGTTCTTCCCTATTTTACAGAGAGGCTGATGTGCACAGAACACAGGGAAAAATAAATAGTAAAAAACCTTGTAACTTTAACAACTTGTTCCAGTGGCATCAGTGAGTTGTCAGGACAAAATGGTAGAATCACAGTAGCACCTCCGTTGTAACTGCGTCTCCCATGGCAGAGCGTAGCAGCCTTCTGTGCAGAAGATGCTCATAAATACTTGCCAGATGAATGACTGCTTTTCTTCTATTGTGAAGTGGATGGATCCCTGTGTGCCCGGAGAGCCTAATTTTGTAATTAATGAGGCATCAATTAAAATAGAACACAGGAATTGGAAGGACCTTTAGAACCCAACTAGTTCAACCATCTTGCTTTGTAGTCACGGTCCGGAGAGTGCTCTGGGACTTGTCGGCAGCAGGGAGCAGGGTGCTACCTCTGATCCCCTTGACATTTCTAGGTGGCCAGCCAGGGACAGAGGGGTTTAGGACTGCTTCTGTGCTATTTGTTTGGAGACAGGTGCCAGCTCAAAGGGAGGAAGGACCCAAATGACTCCTTTTCTCCTCCTGTGTTTTTCAGTGCTGCATCCACCCATGCAAATCGCCTCTTGAAATGATGTGTTTTTGCATATGGCGACTTGTGTATCCCCAGCAAGTTGTTTCCATCGTGCCGGTGCCAGAGAAATTGACTCTCTCATCAGCTATGTGCTTGGAACCCACCTCTAGTGCCAGAAAACCCTTTTTATATGTGGGCTCACCATTTAGCTGTCCAAATACAGTATGATTCATCCGGCCTGCTGGGGAGAAGAGAGAAGGCTTGAACCACAAGAAGTGATGACAGTGAAGGGAATTGTTATGTTACCATGTCAATGATTGCCCTATAAGATTCAAGTATGAATTAAGCCGTGAACTGGCTCCCACCAACAGAGGCATAATGATACCCAGCCAGCCTTGGAATTCTGTTGAGATCCTGATCTGCAGTCCTTTTCTGGGGAAATGGCAGCTTACTTTATAAGCAGAAGGGCTACACGGGGCCTTTCTGAAACATTTCCCTACAGCCCAGAATTTAAAGTCTCGCTGGTACTAAACAAAACATTAGACTATGAAGTTATGAGAAAGGCTTCAATGCCACAGGCAGAAATCAGTCTAGTTTCATTGCTCTTGTCAGCCTTTGGGGTCTAACGTGAGTCATTGCTTAAGATCTTAGAAGTGAGGGATGCCTTCTGAGTTAAACTTTAATATAGATACATAATAGATCAGAGCAGAACAGGGCAAAGTCACCTTAAAGAGGCAGTGAGAACAGACAGCCACCTTATTATAGCAATTCACATATTCAAAGAAAGACCTTGGCAGTCGGGAGAATCCCTGTAGAAAATCAGGTCCCCTCATGGGGTGGGGGGACCCTTAGCAGAGGTCTTTTAAGTGTTTGTAGTGCTGGATACATAGGCACCACCAGCACGGAATGGATGGGAAAGTTGTGGTTAACCACTGGTCCCATTACCAAGGCCAACTCTTCTTTAATAGGAGGATCTCAAACATTCAGCCCATCGAATGAATTCTTCTTGCTTTGCTTATACGCTCCTCAAACCCTCTTCATGGCAGTTATAAATTTTCTCACTGTAAACTGAGAAACCACTATTTGGCTTTAGACATTAGGCCTGTAAGCTTGGTTAATGCTGAGTTTGCCCCTGAGCAAGGAATCTGTTCTACGTGAGTTAATAATACCACATTTCTGGGCAGGGCAGAGGCAAAATCCTGGATGGTGGGGGATTAAACAAGATCTGGACAGCCTCTTCGTGAGGACACTTCAGGAAGGAGAGCCGTCCCAGCTTCCGTGGGGTAGGACATCTTCCAAGTTCATTCCATTGAGGCTGAGAGTAAAACACCTCTATCCTTTCTGCGATGTTGCCTGATAGAAATTCACCCTTAGATATTCTTTGAAGGGGTGGCTGTGATGAAATGTATGTGAAAATGCTAAGTGACGTATACATTGATGTATGGACATGAATTAAGACTGTTCCATGCAGTCTGGAGATGGATAAAGGCGAAGACTGGAAACGGGCGAGGCTGCCACTTCAGAGAGGAGTTTCATCCTGGACGTATGTATTCATTCCTAGAGGCAGTTCTCCATCATTTAATTTCCCCTTGACAGACAAGAGAGACTTAAAAGAGGAAACTGCAAACTCTAAATTCTATGGTTCTGCGGTTCCATTCGGTGGCACGTGGTGAAAAGTCAGAAGAGCATAATACACTCTGCTCTAACCTAGACCAGAAGAAAACGGTCCTCTGTGCTCTGCAAGCAACCTTCCTGCCCAGCAGCCACTTCAGCTGTCCAGCGCTACCACCCCTCTGTGGTTTCAGTATGGCCCCTGCATGCCCCCTCCCTGTCTACTTTCCTGGCCACATTCCAGGTAGGAAGAAGGAAGAAGAGTGGGATGAGATGGTGTGTTCCAGCTGAGTGAGTCCCCTTAAGGAGCTTTCCAGAAAGTTCCATTCAACACATATCTCATTGGCCAGAATGATGTTACATGGTGACTTTATCTGCAAGAAATTCTGGGGGAAAAAAAAAAAAAAAATATATATATATATATATATGTACAGTTGATTTACAATGTTGTGTTAGTTTTTGGTGTACAGCAAAGTGATTCAGTTATATATATTCTTTTTCATATTCTTCTCCATTATGGTTTATTATAAGATATTGAGTATAGTTCCCTGTGCTATACAATAGGACCTTGTAGTTTATCCATTCTATATATGATAGTTTGCATCTGCTAGTCCCGAACTCCCAATCCATCCCTCCCCTGCTGCCCCTCCCCCTTGGCAACCAAAAGTCTGTTCTCTGTCTGTGAGTCTGTTTCTCTTTCGTAGATACGTTCATTTGTGTCATATTTTAGATTCCGCATGTAAGTGATATCATATGGTATTTGTCTTTCTCTTTCTGACTGACTTCACTTAGTAGGACAATCTCTAGGTCCATCCATGGTGCTGCAAATGGCATTATTTCATTCTTTTTTTATAGCTGAGTAATATTGCATTTTATATATGTGCCACATCTTTATCCATTCACCTGTCAATGGACATTTAGGTTGCTTCCTTGTCTTGACTATTGTAAATAGTGCTGCTATGAACATAGGGGTGCGTGTATCCTTTTGAATTAGAGTTTTCTGCAGGTATATATCCAGGAGTGGGATTGCTGTGTCATATGGCAACTCTATTTTCAGTTTTTCTGAGGAAACTCCATACTGTTCTCCATAGTGGTTGCACCAATTGACGTTCCTACCAATGTTGGAGGGTTCCCTTTTCTCCACAGCCTCTCCAGGGAAGGGCATATATGTTTAAAAGATGAGCACAGTTAGCTGGGTTTCTGATGGAAAGGAAGACAGGGAGAATGAAGAAGGGCTGATGACTGGCCATCTCTGGCATGGCTACCAAGCTAGAAACCTGGGACTCCATTTGGACTCCTCTATCCTCTCACCCTTTCCATTCAACCAACCAACAATTCACGCCAACACACCAACAGCTCACTCCCACATCTCCCCTCCTATCCATTCCTCCTGTGCTTGCCTTAGTTCAGGCCCCTCTGTGTTTCACCCAAACTGCTATATTATGGAAGAATTTCTGCTGGTTCCACAGCACTCAGTCTCATCTTCACGTCAGCCCTCCTCCGTTCTTAGCCCTTGCACGGCTCCCCATTGCCCTCTGAGAGAAGAGCACACTTCTCATGCACAGGTTTCCTCATGAGCTGTACTTTGTCCATGTCTCCAGCTTTATGTCCTTCCTTCTACCCTTATCCATTTCACTTCCACTGTGGTACCGAGGACTGTGTGCTCTTCATCAACTCTGACAGTTCTCTTTCTCCCACATCCCACATCTGATCCATCCATATAGCCTCCACCTTCAACATACATGCAAGATGTGACCCCCTCCCAATAGTAACTGTTGAATGAATGAGTGAATAGATGCTGGAAGCATGGTCAGTGTTCCATAAATACTGATTTCCTTAAAGGTAACATGATGCATGTCCATGGTGGGGATAGTAATAAAGGCTTTTTTTTTATGTTTTAGTGCCAGATGTGGCACATATATTATTTCCAATCCTCATAATCAGCCTTCAAAGTAGATTTTTTAAAAACTGATACTAAAAATAGCATCGTAATAGTTACTACGTCTTTAATGCAGACACCAGACTGAGCCCTTGGCATGTAATACCTGGCTTAATTCTCACCACACTCCTAGAGGCAAGTTCTTTTCGTAGCCCTCCTTCTCCAGATGAGGAAACTGAAGCTAAGTGAGGTTCAGTGACTTGTCCAAAGTCACAGACGGGTTGGGCATTGCTTCTAATTTGCTCTCAGCATCATCATCTGTTGGATGGGGGCTGCAAAAATGTTGCTCATGGTTTCTCAGGCTTCTGCTACGAGGCAGGCATTTGGGGATCTTCAGTGATCCTTTAAGGTTTTGATGGACTTATCATGTCTTTTCTTCCTGTAGTTTTATATTTTCCCTGTAAACAATTAAAGCCTTAGTGAGTACCAGCCTTGGGAAGGAGACAAAGATATTTGTGCTAATTATCTTAAATAATAATGTCTAGATGTTTCTTTTCAGGTCATCATCTTTTTCTGCTCCCTGAGGGAGAGAGTACAGGGCATAATTACAACAGTGAACACTGGAGTCAGACGGTCTGGTTTCAAATCTTGGTTCTAGTTTCGTGACCTGGGACCCGTTACTTACCTTCTCTGTGTCTCAGTCTCCTCAGACACAGTGTGAAGGGGATGATAGTACTTCTCTCCTAGGGTTGCTGTAAGGACAGAATTTTCGGTGGCTGTGACAGTGCCTGGCACGTAGAAAGCAGTGTGTAAATGTGAACCGCTAGACATATTGATAGTAAGATATTTCTGACCTCACGTGGTTTGGCCTCTATCAGAAGCTGTAGAGTGAATGTGGAGATTAAGATGGATTGTTTGTCCATTTCTCAGCGTCAGAGGGAGACCTTGGGGCCTCTGTTGTGTTCGTTGTTCGTTTCAGCATCTTGACGGCTTCCCTAAAATGGGTCGGGATCTGTATCAAGGTCGTGAACCTTTGTGGTTTGTCCCTCAGAATCCACTCCTTTCTCTTCTTCTGGCACGAGTAGCCAGAACTTTCTTGGGGAACTTGTTAAAAATGCAGATCCTTAGACCCCACCCAGGCCTACTGTGTCAGAAATTCTGGGGCTGCGGCCCAGCAATCTTTATGTTCTTACAAGGTTTTCCAGGTGATTTGATGCACACCGAAGTCTTAGAACCACTGAGCTGAGGCCTTGCTACTCCAAGTGTGGTTGCTCAGACCAGTGGCTTCATCATGACCTAGGAACTTGTTAAAAATGCAGAATCCCAGTCCCTTTCCCAGACAGACTGAATAAGAGCCTGTATTTTAATAATATCTCCAGGTGGGTCACAGGGACATTAACGTTTGAACACACTGGTGTTGGGCACTGGTTCTGAAATGTGGCTGAAAATTGGAGTTACCTGTAGAGTTTAAAAGTCAACTGCCAACTAGGGCTCATTCTTAGAGATTCTGGTGTGATCTGGGGAAGAGCCTAAGTAATGGGATTTTTTTTCTTTTAACTCTTCAGGTGACTCTCACAGGTAGCAAAGTTTTAGACCCTCTGACCTAGGGCAGGGCTCTCAAAGTGTGGTCCCTGGTCCAGCAGCGCCTGTCTCACTTGCCAACGTGTTAGGAACGGAAATTCCTGGGCCTCACCCCAGACCTCCTGAATCAGAAACTGTTGGGTCGGGGCCCAGAAATCCATGTTTTATCTAACCTTTCAGGTGATGCTGCTGTAAGCTGAAGTTTGAGAAGCATGATCTACGGCCCAGGAGCCTCGTGTAGAGCTGACAGGTGATAGTAGGAGTGGGGGGAGATCACTAGGGCGACCAACCATTCCTGTTTGCCAGAGACTGAAAGAATTCCCAGGAAACAGGACTTTCAGTGCTAAAATCGGGACAGTCATGGACAAATTGGGATGGTTGGTAACCCTAGACCATGGAAGATTCTATTTTTATGGAAGTGTCACATAGTCCATTCCATTGGCTAAAACTCAGTCATTGGCCACAGCTTACTACAAGGAAGGCTGACAAATGTGGACTGGCTGGGGGCCCAAGGGAAAGAGGAAAGTTTTAGCCAGTCTCTGACCCAGCTCCTAATCACTCCGTAATGATCTCATCCTTTAAGTATGTACTGGGGATGCCAAAGTTTAAAGATGCCTCGGAAAAGTGCTTGTTGAGAAAGGATAGGCTCCTGCTCTCTGGGGTGCGCTCGCTGCTGACTTTTCTCTGCCAGGGCTCAGGCTGTGACATCAGCATCTGGCATTAGCAGTTCAACAGGAAGGAAAGAAAGAAAAAAAAAAAAAAAAAAAACCCAAAGCTTCCCCAGCAAGTCTGCTCCCTGTTTGCAGGAGGGCTGCAGCTGGGATGTGATGGAGTGAACATATGGCTTTAGGGAGGCCCATTTGGTTCACTTAGCAGAGTTCTGTGGCCTGTGAATGTTCAACACATTTTAACATTAAAGTCGTCAGGCAGCTGGCCCGATTCTGCCTCCCTCCCCGTGCTAGTTCTGAGGCTGGCTGTGCGGAAACAGAGGCAGAGGGCAGAGGATCTCCGGTGAGGGTGATGGGCAGGAACAGAGCAAGGCCCTTTCTGAATGCATCACCCACTCCAGAGCATCTCAATTCAGGCTTTATGCAAATGTCACGTCATTTGCTGAGGCAGGGAGGTTGCACTGCTTTGAATAGGAAAACCAGCCCTCTTTGGTCAGGGGGCTTTTTGAGGCAGAAAGAAATTAAGATGCGTGCCAGGCAAGCCTTGGCCTGCAATGAGGGAGAAAAGACAAGCTCTGGAATACTTTGGAGCAGGACTTGCAGCTGGAAATGCAGTTGGATCTCTCTGGTTGGCAAGGTTTTAGGAAGAGTCATTTTTATCTCCCTAGGTAAAGCCCCCAAGCATCCTAATCTTTCTGACCTGTAGACAAGGAGGCATCGTGGGTGGTGGACAGAGCACTGTACAAGGACCACGAAGACATAGGCTCCAGCTCTTGCCCCCACCCTCACTGGTTGTGAATGGCAGCTCAGGTGTCACAGGAGCTGCTTAAGCCCTCTGAGTTACCAGGACTTAGGCAGGGGCCACTGGCGGGGAGATGGGGCATAGTGAGGGTCAGATTCCTGGAAGGATGCAGAGGGGCCCTACACACAAAAAAGCAGTTTCCAGATGTCAGCAGAGCAGGGGGAGTGTGTTCACTTACATACAAAGTGTAAGGGCCGGAAGGTGTGTGTGTGTGGGGGGGGGGCGGGGGCAGGGGAGTGGAAAAGTCCTCGCCAGAGGTCGATGAAATTGACACACCATATTCTCACATAGGAGGCCCTTTCCAAGGACCGCAGTTCTCTACCTGGATAGATGTACTTTGATCTTTCTGAAAAGATCTTTTCTCTTAGGTACTTTTAGGTAAGATATTTCTTACTTTTTTCCAAATGTGAAATAGAAATATCTTTGTCTTTTTCTTTCTCTTTTTTCTTCCCATCTATATTAGTTTCTTGTGGCTGCTGTTACAAATTACGACAAATCTGGCAGCTTAAAGCAACACAAATTTATTCTCCTCCAGTTATAGAGGCCAGAAGTCCAAAGTCAGTCTCACTGGGCTAAAGGCAAGCTGTGGGCAGGGCTGGTTCCTGCTGCTCTCTTTAGGGAAGAATTCATTTCCATGACTCTTCTACTTCCCGTGTCTGGCTGCATTCCTTGGCTCTCAACCCCTCCCTTGAATCACTCCAGCCTCTTGCTTCCATCCTCACATCCCTTCTTTCCTCCTTTGACCTCCCTGCCTCCTGGGTTTTTTTTTAATTTATTTATTTTTGGCTGCGTTGCATCTTCGTTGCTGCACGCGGGCTTTCTCTAGCTGCGGCAAGCGGGGGCTACTCTTCGTTGTGGTGCGCGGGCTTCTCATTGCTGTGGCTTCTCTTGTTGCGGAGGACGAGCTCTAGGCATGCGTGGGCTTCAGTAGTTGTGGCGCATGGGCTCAGTAGTTGTGGCTCGTGGGCTCTAGAGCGCAGGCTCAGTAGTTGTGACGCATGGGCTTAGTTGCTCCATGGCCTGTGGGATCTTCCCGGACCAGGGCTCGAACCCACGTCCCCTGCATTGGCAGGTGGATTCTTAACCACTGTGCCATTAGGGAAGCCTCCTGCCTCCTTCTTATAAGCACCTTGTGATCACATTGGACTCACCTGGATAGTCCAGGAGCATCTCTCATCTCAAGACCACTAACTTAATCACATCTTCAAGTCCCCTTTGCCGTAGAAGGTAACACTCACAGGTTCTGGGGATTAGGATGTGGGTAAGTTTGGGGAGGCATTATTCAGCCTACCACAGCATCCTTCTTTCTTTTCATTCACAAATGCTTTATTGAAGACTTTTTATGTGTCAGGTCCATGCCTGATGCTGGGGCTATGGGGATGAGCAGAAACAGACATGTCCCTGCCACGTGGGCTTACTCCAGAGGGGAAGACAGTCCTGATTCCAAGAGTCACACAAGTCAGTGTGGAATCACATGATGTAGTAATGGTCCATGGAGCTATGAGACTGTGTAACAGAGGAATTTGCTTGATCTGGGCTGAGGAGCGTGTGTAAGGGATAGTCAACTGGTTTCTAACGGATTTATGGAAGGCCACAAAGACCAGGCTAGAAATTTTGGTCTTTTTCCCAAGAACAAAGGGGTGTCATTGGAATGTTTTAGGCAGGAGAACGGTATGACCAGATTTGCATTTGAAAGCTCACAGCAGGGCTTCCCTGGTGGCGCAGTGGTTGAGAGTCCGCCTGCCGATTCAGGGGGTGCGGGTTCGTGCCCCAGTCCGGGAGGATCCCACGTGCCACGGAGCAGCTGGGCCTTTAAGCCATGGCCGCTGAGCCTGCGCCTCCGGAGCCTGTGCTCCGCGGCGGGAGAGGCCACAGCAGTGAGAGGCCCGCGTACCGCCAAAAAAAAAAAAAAAAGAGAGAAAAACAAAACTCAGTAATAAAAGCTCACAGCAGATACTGTGTGGAGAATAGGTTGGAGGCAGCTATTGCATCCATCCTGGTGAGAGTGGCCTGGGTGAACTGCTGATTCTGGGCATGTGGACATCTGGTGCCTGAGAGAAATTTGGTCTCACTCTTTCCCTCTCTCTCTGATTCTCTTTCTCAATGATCTATTATCTTAAGGGTGGTTTGTAGAAGAAGATTATTATAAGATTGAACACAGTGGTGCACTTTAAGTAATATTAGCTAATTTAATTTTATATGAACTAAGACCTCTGTGGCAACTAAGAGGATGGCTGGGCACAGACAGCTTAATCCCCAACAGAGGGTCCCAGCTGTAGCATCTATAGATGAAGCCCAGGAATGCCATGATCTAGAGCTGGTCTGGAAAAGAGTCGTCCAGTAGCCTGCATTGTTCAGAAGAGCTGAAAACCTCAGGTGGAAGTGCGGGCTGTGGGAGAATGAAGTTGTCTAACATGATTTCCCGGAGCACATGACAGCTAATGAACACATATGACTACCTAGGCATCATGTTCAACGTCAGCATCATTTGAATGGAAAGTCCAATAGGTGTGAAGGGCAGATCCCGGGAGTGGACAGTCATGAGACAGAGCCAATGCGATGGGCATTATCGACGCCCAAAGCATAGAAGGTATAGCTGAGAGAAAAGGAGACCTTTATTCAAATATTGACAGGGTTGCCACACGGAAGGAGGAATAGAATTATTCTGTGTAACACCAGAGGATAACCTAAGACAAACGGATGAACATAATAAGATTTTAGGTCAAAAGAAGGAAGAACATTCTAAAAACTAAAGCTATCTAATAATAGAATGATTCAGGGGAAAGTCTTCAGAGAGAAGCCAGATCATCTGTCAGAGTTATTAATTCAGATAATAAGGCTCCTACTGTATACCAAGCACTGTTGGGGATATAGAGGTGAGGAAGACATGGTTCTTGTCCTTTGGTAGGTAATTTTGGAAGTTAAAGCAGACCTCTGGCCCTAATAAAGGCAGAGTATTTTACAGTAGAAGTATTTCAACAAGGCACTCTGAGGCCTTGCAGGAGTGGCAATTGAGTTAGCTTGACTTGGGGTTCAGGACAGATCGATGAAAGATGGGCACTGAGAATGGCCCTGAGCATTAGAAGGTGCTTGGGAATGGACATTCCTTGGGGGAAAGCAGGTCAGCAAAAGCCTGTGGCTGGGAAAATGCAGGATGTGGTTAACACACTGTGAACTGTCTTCTATAGACAAAGACCAGGAAAACACAGGAAGACAGCATAGCGAGGACCTGCGTGTAGCATGTGAGGGGCTATAGCAAGCGAGGGCCTGCGTGTAGCATGTGAGGGGCTATAGCAAACCTGCCTTGTTTGATTCCCCCATCCTGCCATGCTAGTCTTCTGGAAAGGGCTGTCTTTTGACAGTTAAGTCATAATAGCAACATGTAATAAATAAAAGCAAAGATGTGTCTTCTCAAAGAGGCAGACTGTCTCCCAGGCCAGATTGAGACCTGATGGATTTTGTTAGCCGTCTAAATAAAGAGTCGCCCTTTAGCCAGTCACGAAAGCATGATGGGTGGGTCGCTGAGCAAACACGGGCAAGACTCCTGTGGGCACAGTTCCGTGGAAAGGGGCCTTGACCCAAAGATGAGATGGATCTGTTTTTGATGGCATGGACAGCCTTGCCGTGGAGACGATCACTCAGCTTATGGGAACCCGATGTCTAAAAACATACTGATCATAAAACAAGCAACCCCAGGTTTGGCATCCATGCTCCAAAGCGTCTGCAGATGATTTGGGGTCCCTAACAGTTTTCCTACAGGGAACTAATGTTCAGGCCTCTTCATCATCTCATCAGCTAGATGGTTACTATGTTTTTTATGCATTAGCTTCATTTCATCAGAATGAATATAATACGTGGTCAGAGGGAGGCTCTGAGGACCAGATCCTGTGCTGTAATGAATCCCCTGAGGCTCTGTCACTCTTTGGCCTCTTGGTGGCCACCTGGATGGACTCTTTCTAGTGACGGCAACCTCCCCTCAGGGCCGTCTGTGCCGGTCATTTGATTGTTTGCTCTGGACCCATGACGTGCCCTTCTCTCACTCTGTAATGTAACAAAGCTATGCAGTTCCCAGGGAACCATCATGTGGCCTCTAGCTGGGCTCAGCCAGTAGGGGGCACCAGTGGGAGACTGGAGGACAGAGGACAGGATAGGCCGGGGTAGCTGCTGTTGCTCCTCCGTCACGCATCTCTTCCGCCCCCGTCACAGGTCCACCGTGGTTCCGGTTTCCGTCAATGGACCCAAATCCTGGGTTCTAACACCTCTGCCTCTTCCCTTTGCCTCCAGCCCTGGGTGGTGGTGATGAGGGAGGGTAGTGCTTCCTGCTATGACAATCTCTTAGTTGTTTCACTGTCCCGTCTTAGTTCTTCCATGCCCTTTGTAATCGATTCCTTGTGTAAAATTCCTTTTTAAAATATTACTGGGAGTGCCCTCTGTTTTCCTGATTGGGCCCTGACTAAATCGACTTCCTCTCAATCTCCTAGGTTGTCTACCCTCTGGACCCTCAAATACTAGCTTGAAAGGTTCAGGATTTAACCCATGAGCCCATTCTTCTCATTTGAAAGCATGAAATAACCATTGTACATTTCCTTGGGTCATCAATTTTCTCTGCAGATTTAAGACAAACAAAATACCTGTGATTTTTTTATACGAAAACAAACAAGGTATACTGTAGTGCAAAAGTCGTATGATTTTAAGATAAACATGGCGACATCGAAGTATTTGTGCAATTGTAAGAAGACAATGAATGCCCTTTCGGGTTTGAAGTACTCTGGAGGAAAAGTGTTAAAAGCCCTGCCTTAGACCAGGGCTTGGAAGACTTTTTCTCTAAAGGGCCAGATAGTAAATATTTTATGCTTTGCAGGCCATACGATCTCCGTTGCAACTATACAAATCTGCCATGAAGCACAAAAACGGCCATAGACCCTATATACATGAATGACAATGCATGTGTGCTAATAAAACTTTATTACAAAAACAGGCGGCACACTGGACCTCCCCCAACCCTTGTACAAAGTAATAGCAGTGGTGGGGTTAAAGGCAGTTAGAGATTCCCAGCAGATAATTACCTGATTGAACCTGTGATGTGGGAATATTGATAGCAGTGAACATGGTTACTTGGAGGCAGGAGATAGTTAAACAACCATCCTGATGGTCACGTCAAGAGGTCTTGGCAAATCTCAACCAGGTACAGACAGTCAGTTTGGGATAGCTGTCGATTCTATCCAGAATCTAGGGTAGATTCTTACCACCCTAATCATCACTCCAGTGTTCCCTCCTCTCTATGAATTTTGGGAGCCCTTAGGCCATTATCACTCCATTCCTTTTCCCATGGTCCTGGCAGTTTTTTGCCTGCACCACCTGTTACCTCATTCTGTTCTCTGATGCACCACGTGGAAGAAAGCTGGGCTCTGAGCCACTGCCCTTCCTGTTCAATCAGTAGAGCGGCTCCAGGACTTCTCTTCCCATTTCCAGTGACTGTCACATTCCACACGGGGCATCCCTGAATGAATGCAACTAATTAGTATTTGCAAAGTGATTCCTGTGGCTGAGGTGAGAGCCACCCAGAAGGGCCAGGTATAATCACTGTTATATCTGTGGTTTACATAATTCCTGGTCCACCCTGGAATGATTTTTTAAGCCTTGGTAATTGGTGAATTACAGTGTGAGTGCTGAAAACCAGCTGCGGTTTTAAGTGCCTCGTACGTTTCTGTAGGTGGTATAGCACTGGGCGTAAATGTTGACGAATGTGTTAGGAAAATTACAGTTCAGGTTCGTGTGCAGCTGCTTTGAGGGAATATTGGACATTTCCAAACAGATGCGCAATCAGCACTTAGATGATTTAAAAAGTCATCTGATCAATATTTATGCCTGGGTAAGAAAAGATATTCCTTGTACTTCTGTGATCTGAGTGAGATCAGAACATCAATCTGTAATAAGCTCTGGGGCTAGAAATTCAAAGACCCAGAAGCAGCTAAGCAGAAGTCATGGTGTTTTACACCTGGTAGGTGCTTGATAAGATCTGTGACCGGCTGAATGAATGAATGAATGAATGATGCTACTGAGCCCCTATCTATTCCCAAAGTCTCTTACTTGAGAAAGAATTTTTTCACTGAGGATCATTAGACACCAGTGAAGCTCCTTCACTGACTGGATGTTCCCAGATGACCTATTCCAACAGCTCGATGCCTCTGTCAGAGGTCCACTCGCCTGGCTTGTTGGGGAGTAAGTCCTCAGCTACTATTATCTGCCTAGTGAAAGTGAAGTCTCTGGGAGACTTCAGAGCAGAGGAACCCAATGTGTGTTTGCTCCCCTATGAGCCAGGCAATGTGCTGGGCTCATCACAGAAGAGCTCCTGTAACCTCCCAATCGTGCTGTGAGTCATAACATTTCATAGCTGGGAAGTGGATGCTTAGAAGGTGAAGTGACATTGCCACAATTAGGCAGCAAGTAAATGACAGAGTTGAGGATGGACACCCAGGTGTCTGCCTCTCTACGCCAGATACTTGCCATTTTCCAGGGACGGCAAAACCAGCAGCCTCTATATAGTGGTCCGTGGATGGATTTTTCGGAATAGAGATTTTTTTTCAAACTGAATTTGCATGCCCTTTGGAGAGGTGTGCATTCTGCACTTCCCCTACAGCTCGCTCTCCCTGTTATTTTACAAAGGCTAGTTTCCCACATCTGTCTTATCTGTCCGGCCCCGGAGGTATCTGAGTTTGCACCTCCTGTGGAAGATGACATGCAGGCTCTGGTTTTCCCTCCAGGGGTCACAGGGACCTTGCCTCCTGCGCCATCCTTGCGCTCCAAGGAAGGAATTCTTATATTCTCTTCTGGTCATTTCTGACACTTCTCTCATAGGCCAAAAGGTCTAACATCACCATGAGCGGTGGGTAGGGTCTGTAACCATCGGCACTCCATATTTGCTAGAGAAAAATGATCACCCCTCGAATTAAGTGGGTATGCTGCTCCGTCCAGTGTGTGGCAGGGGCTGCTGTGCCAAGATATCCATCAAGGCAAGAAATAAAACACGTGTTCAAGGGAAGCCAACCAATCCAAGGGGGGAGGCGGGGGGCTGAGGGTCGAGGTAGGGGCCAGGGACATGACAAGGGTGAAAAAAGGATGTTGATGGGTATGACTTGAAAAGACACAGAGAGGCAATGAGCCTGAGCTTCCAGCTGGGCTGTGCCAGGCAGCTGGGCTGCTGACAGCCTGTCCCCTGCCCTCTCCCTCAGTCCTCCCTCAGGGCAGGGAGGTTGGTGCCCAGAGCTTTGACAGGTGCAGGAGAGGGGCAAGCAATGCTGGAGCTGGAGGAGAGAGCTGGTACTTTTTTTTTGGCTCATTGGCAGTCAACACATGATGAGTCTTGAGCTTAATGAGTAAGGCAGACTAGCACTTCTCGTGGAACTAAAAGCCATTCATGGGCTCCCTCCTCTTGAAGGGACCCATCAAAAGGCAGCAGTGGGCAATGGGAACAAATCGTAGGCCCTCTTGTCTTCTTGTCCTTGGATGTTTCTTCCCCCAGCGTTGCATTTTTTTTGCCTGCATTAGCAGCGTACCTCCAATAAAGCCATCGTGGAGATAATCAGCTTTGTTCTCTATGCAGACATTCTGGCTTAGGGCTGAACATGGACTAATGCCCACAGCAGGAAAGAACAATGATGACATTCATGAGTCAGCGTTAGTTCAGTACTGCTGCTGTCAAGGCTGATTATTTGTTGCTTTTAAGAGAGATGCTTTGCCTGCAGCAAAACCGCCAGCACCCACGGGTAAAGGCAATGCATGTGAATTTGCCCCGGTGTGTTTGAAGTCTGCATCTTGCACTTCTTGGCAGTCTAGGCAGTAAGACTGGGGGGGACTCAACTGCAACGCAGCCATCTGCTGGCGAGGCAGGTGCCCAGCCCTGCCTGGATTAGCAGCGGCATGTACCTTCCTGCTCTGTCTCAGCCGCACCAAGAAAGCTGTTCAGAGTTGAGGCAGAGAACAAACTGGTCTGGAGTCTGCAGGTTCTCAGTTCTGGGAGGGACCATTCAGGAGGCATCCAGCAGCACCAATAGGGAGAATCATTCCTGACCTTGCAAAACAGAGTTTTTACTGGTGCAGTCTTTCTAAGAACAATTTTGCACCACGTGTCAGATGCATTCACAATTTCGGGACCCTTTGATCCTTTAATCTAATGTCTACTAGGTAGAAAAATTCAGAGCTCCTTGGAAGGTATGGTGAGAGGCAGGGACTGAATAAGGCTCAGTGTCCTTCTTGGTGAAACTGACCTCTTGCTTCTCACAAGCGGAAGCTGTTGGAAGCACGGCCAACCCTTTGACATGGGTGCCTCATGAGAACTCCCTGTAGCAAAAAATAAAAAGAATTATTTGTACAAGTTGGGCTTCAAAGAGAGCTTTAGCAATTTGATTTTATAATTGTTCGTCCTGGTTATGGACAACCTCTGGTATCACACATTCAATAGATGAAATAAGTATTCATCGAAACTGCCCTTTCAGTACTCTATTCAAGTTAGAAAAACGAAGATAGCGGCAAAAATCAATATAACTTGTTCCATTTCAATAGATGCCCCAGAACAGCATGTTCATCTATGGATGTGCGTACACTCAGCTGTGTTCACGAACGTCTCCCTTTTGCAGAGTGAAACACTGAGGCAGAAGAATGTCAATTGGTTCCTGGGGGCCCAGAGCAAGCAAAAGAACATCGGAAAACATATGGAAATCAAGGCCTCCTCTGCTCCATCTCCTGGCCAGCAGCTGTTAGGAGTTTACATTCTGTAGGGCCTGGAGAAACTTGAGCAATTAAAAACAAAAGCCTTCTATCCATCCGTAGCATTCCCCGGGCCTAGCTGGGTTTGCAGCTTGTAATGTGTTATTTATTTTTGGTTTTAATTGCTGGCAGTCCCAGAAACATTAGTGTTATATATAGTGCTGGGCTCAGCAGGAGTAATTAAAAGGCGGGGGCCCTCATGGTTGGTAGTAAAATACCAAGTGCAGGCTGTTTAAGAAAAATGTGCCATTGATTCGCCATCAGCAAAACACAGGGTGGTAGGAAAGGGACAGAGGAGTGATGCCAGGCAGAAAAATCACCCGGAACAGAAAAGGTTTATACACAGGCCAATGTGTACTGAGTTTTAGGAAAAATGTAACTGATTCGGATCAACCTTCTAAGCAGCACCCTAGCTAGAAAGAACCAATGTGTATTGAATGCAGTGCCGGCACTTAAACCTGCATAGTTTCATTTAACACTCATGACACCTCTCCAGGCTGGTATTCCCATTCTTCTCCATCTTCATTACGTAGGGCACAAAACCAGGGACAGCTCTACCATACTCAAAAAGAAAACACAGCACAGCATTTTTATGGACCCTCTCTGGGAGATGGATCATGGGTGAATTTTTTTTTTCTTCTGCTTTTGCTCTGATGCTTTGGGAGAGAGATGGGCAGAGAGAAGGGACCAAGACAGTAAGGGTGACAGAAGAACAGGAGCTTGTGTAGAGATCTAGAAAGGAGGGGGGAAGAACTGGTAGACACGCTAAATATATTGCCTCATACGATTAGTACTCGTTTTCACAAATGTGGAGAATGAGGCTCACAGAGTTTAAAAGGAGCTTTCTATAGCATGTGAAATGTGATCCCGTTTACGTACCAATAATGCGTATATTCATACTAACATATGTGATACAGTCCTGTTTATGCAAAACCCGACTCCCAGCACTAAAGCCAAGTAGGAGGGGCTGACGCATGTCCCTCACTTAGAAGTATTTTGTGGCTTCCCACAGCTTTATTTTGAACAATTTTCAACCACACAGGAATGTTGAGAGCACGTAGTAGAACAGTTCGCCGTGTCTGTTATTATAAAAGACCTTCCTTAGATAAACACAATAATAATATTTACATGCTAAGCATCGCATGGAGCAGGTACTTGTCTTCGTGCACTTTGTGCGCTCAGTTCATCCTCCTCCAGACTCTGTGAGGTTACTATTATTATGCTCACTTTATAGGGGAGGTAACTAAGGTACAAATTGCTTAAGAAACTTGCTCAGGCTTTCATGACTAAGAAAGGATGGGGCATGAATTGCAAGGCAGACAGCCTGGTTGCAGAGCAAGGTTCTTGGTCTCCCCACTCTATTGGTTATGAACAATTATTAATGATCTTTCCAGGATCATGAATATTAGCATCTCAGGGAACTGGAAACAGGGCAGCGCGGTGGGCTTGCCCAAGGGTGACGAAGCTCTCCAAGGAAGTCCAGGTAGTGCCCCAGGGAAAGCAATGGGTTAATGATGAGTAGAGGCCCAGGTCATTTTGGAAGCCAGAGGCGTCCTGTCAATGGATTCTTCAGGAGCAAATACACAGGAGAGAGTCTAGGAAGGAGCCAAGAAAGGCCACGATTCCCTGAAACAGAGCCTCTGCTTTTAATGGAACAGGTTGTGACCTGTGCGAGGACAACGGCTGAGGGGCGAGTGGGACTGATGTCCACTCTGGGCTCTGTTTGCCAAAGAACCAGATGCTCCCCAAGCTGTGGACCCTTGGAGCTCTCCCTACCCTGAGGAGTACCTTTTCTAATTTGCATAATGGAATTCTACAGACTAGCCCTTGGCCCAGATATACCAAGCAGAGTGCGGTGTTCCCCTGGAACTCACAAAGATGCCCAAGGCCTAGGAATTCTCTCTCCTTGATGTTGGCTGTTTGGCTCAATCCATCTCTAATGGTTGCTTAAGTGCCTGGCCCGGGGCCAGTGATGGGTTCCTAACTAGAGCTGCTGAAACAATGGCTGAGCTAAGGAGAAAGGGACTTAAATTGGCCTGGAATTTAAAAATCTCTATCATACGTTGGGTCTGCCTAGATTTTGGTGGCCCGTGGAAAAAGCCCACATAGCAAGCTTAGAGTCTGCTCTGCCTGGGTTAAATCGACGCCAAGATGTGGAAGGAGGTAAACACTGAGCTGTTAGCACCACCTCGGTGCGTCGGCAAAACATGAGTCCAGTGTGCAGGCTGTCACGTGTCAGGGCACAGGTCTCCCTGAGAAGCTCGGGAAGTAGCTGGGGTACATATTATATGGTAGTCAGAGCATGTCAAAGGCCAGTTGTCCCAACAACTTGGGAGAATGGAGACCAGGATTTTAGAAGGCTGGGTGTACCACCCACTCCTGGCCCGTGAGTTCTGTGTCTCTTTCGTCTTTGTGTCCTTTGCTCCTCTTCTTTTTCCAGCCAGTGTCTAGCAAGGTGCGTGGCACACACGGGGACTCCCTCCATGTTTGCTGCCTGGGCTGCCTGTTGAGTGTTGGTCTGTAGCAGTTCTGGAGGGCTCCATTGAGCTGGGGTCTTCCCTGGGCCAGTCCCAGCAAGTGAGGAACACGGAGGGCATTGCCCACAGCTAAGTCTTTGAGGCTTGTCAGTCTGGGTCCCTTAACAGCCCAGTGGGGAAAAGCAAATGCAATTTCTCCTCTCAGTTTGCCTCAAATGCATTACAAATTGGAATCACTTCATGTCCGAATGCTCATTAGAAAATGTTTCTGAAAGGCAGCGCAGCCCATTAAGGCTCATTCTGAAGAGTGATTTTATGTTCTTCACATTTGTGTCTATATTTGTTGAAGATCAAGTTCAATTTTTGAAATTGCCAGATGTCTTGGCTCAGCTACACATCTAAGCCAGAGCTCTTGGGGGATACCCCGCTCGGTAATAATAAAGTTTCCTTCCCCTTCTGAATGCCTGACATTTTAGCCAAGGGAATCATTATTGCTGCTTAAAAACCAGAATTGCAGATTGAATTAATTTCATCGAAATCATTTTCTGTAAAATGACTGATCTCAGATTTCAGTGAATTTAATTGATCTCAGCTGTTGCATTTGGTGCCCATTGGTAACAGGGTAACTTGCCGGATGTGAATTCCTGGGTTTATCTCTGGAATTCTCTTCTTCTTCCTTCTTCTCCCCTCTCTTCCTCCTCTTCATCATTTTCAATCACAGGCATTTTCATCCTGAGTGGTACATTTTAGACATCTGATCTTTAACACAAACTAACGTGGTGTAGTATGATCTCCAGTTTGCTAGGGGGAAACTAAAGCAAAGTTAAGAAATGAGGCCAAGTCCTCCTGATGTCCAATAACTCCACACCTCTATTGTAATGGGCCAGGTCAAATCGTCTGAGGCCACGGCCAAGGGGTGTCTGGGGATTAAGCCGGAGCGGGTGGGTGGCTCCTTGGAGTGGCCAGATGCTAATGAAGCCAAGAGGATAAGTGGAAATTGTGTGCAAGAAATAGTTCTGAGGGTCGGAAATCCAGAGACCTAATGCATGCTCAGGACCCATGTTAAGTGAGGCCCTGGGGAAGCGTTACTGAGCCATGAAAGGTCAAAAGACAAATACAGCACAGGAAGGGAGAGGGCTGCAAGGAACAATGGGAGGATATTGCCGTCTGAGGACAGATGTTGGGCTACAATAGTGCTGGGGTGTCCACAGTTCTCTTCTGAGTCCTGGTCTTGATGACGGGTCTGCCTGGGTTAAACATTCTTGCTAGGTGCAGTGGCATCACGATGATAGCATTTAGACTAGAAAGGAGACCTCAGGCCTTTAGGGTTTTGTTTCTATAGAGCGGTCGTAAGATACAGTGTACGTTACCTGATCTCCAATATTTCAGTTGGTGGATGCCTTTATTCGCTATTAGCAGTTGGTCAGAGAAATTGCTCCAGGAAGGTAAGCCCAGAAGCCTTTGAATCCAACCAGTCAAATAAACAAACAAACAAATGAACAAGGAAAGGAATAAGCAATATTGCAAGTTTTGTAGCTAACAGGAATTCTAAAGATCGTAGAGCTTAGTTAGACCTTTAGAAATTACTTCTTCCAATTAAGCTCATTTTAACCATCAAAAGTAACAAACCCCAGAGACCCAGTGACACCAGCTGGTTGATGATGCTTCCTGGACCCATGACCAGTTTTCCTGCCTATTTTAGATTTCTTGACTGCTGCCTCTTTTAATGAAGTTTTACCTTTTACCATGTTTACATTCTGATGTAATATACATCCAAACTCTCAGTGGAAATAGTCTTTCGAAGCTCTGTACGTTTGGAACATCATATTTTGCAACTGCCTGTGTTGTAGGGAAAATGATTCTTTATACTCTTTTATTTTTTATCATCTTTATTGGAGTATAATTGTTTCACAGTGGTGTGTTAGTTTCTGCTTTATAACAAAGTGAATCATCTATACACATACATATATCCCCATATCTCCTCCGTCTTGTGTCTCCCTCCCATCCTCCCTATCCCACCCCTCTAGGTGGTCACAAAGCACCGAGCTGATCTCCCTGTGCTATGCGGCTGCTTCCCACTAGCTAATCTATTTTACATTTGGTAGTAGAGGCACGGTCTTAAAGAAGGCTGGCCCTTTCCTAGATAGGTGAGCTATGGGTGATTTTCTTAACCTTTAGCCACTGCAAAATAAGGAAACAGTAGTGCCCACATATTAGTATTTGGGGAAGATTTAAATGTAAAACACACGCAAAAGCCCTCGGCTCTGTGTTTAGTACATAATAACAGTTTAAATGTATTGAGTAGTTCATGTTACTCTTTGTTCCCTGGAGAAATTCGAATTTCAGGATTTAAGGTTGTTAGTGAGGATATCCAAAAATTATCTCAAAGTGGTTTCCTGAAGATAAAGACACAGGAACACCTGTTCATGGCTTGCAACCTGCATAACTTGAGCAAATTTCTTATTCTGTTTTCTCAACTATATAACAAGGAAGATGCTTTCTCCATTTCGTGGGAAGTTTTAGTAAGGCCAAAGCTTACCCTAGGTACTCAAAAATTCCCTTCCATCTCCTACCTCCTAAACCTCCCCAAATCACTCCCCAGGTGTTACTTTTTACTTTTATGACCTGGAAATTTCCCCTCCTAGAAATGATTCCAGGACAACCCTGCTGGTCCAGCTCATCATCCCTTGCGTCTTGGGCAGGCCTGGGCGGTTCTCCTCTGGTCTGGCCCAGGACCAACTACTGTGGGGAGACCCAGGAAAGCATTGTTATCCCATTGCTGGATGAGAGTGCGCCTCGGGCCTTGGGTAGATGGGGTAGACAGGGCCGCCCTCACAGGCATGCAAAACGTGTAATCTCACAGGGGCCAGAAAGGGCTTCCACTTGGTTTAAGGCTCTGCTGATGCTGTCTTGAAATCCTTAACAATTTAAAATTTGTATTAAATTCTCAATAATTTTTGAATAAGGGACCCCACATTTTCATTTTGCACTGGGCCCAACAAATTATGTAACCAATCCTGGGGGTAGGCGTGATGTGAAGACGTGGTGAGGCTGGATTTATTGATCGCTCCATGCTTGAATAGCCTAGGCCTGAGGACAGGATTTGTTGGTGGGTCGGGCGTTGAGAGGAAGGATGCTTTGGAATCCACAGCAGAGGATGTGCCTTGGTGGCCCTAGCAGGGAACACTGGCCTGATTGTTCTTTTATAGGGACTTATTTCTTTGGAGCTGAGACTCAGGGGATCAGAGGCCCTCTTGGAAGGGGCTTGTAGAAAACATGGAAGGAGGCAGATTCTTCACCCATGAGGACAGCTGGGTGTTAATAACACCTGGCCCCATGCTCTTGGGAGCAACTGAAAATATTTCCCTTAGGAAGATTTGATTATGGCCAACCCAGGCACAAAGCAGCTTCCCAGATTAGGGCCCCCATGGTTTCTTGAACCTGGACAGGTTACAGATCTAAGGCTTATCACAGGAGCCAAGGGAGCTTGGCCATGAGCCAGGTTTGGGATGCTGATGGGGACTCTAGGAGTCTTGCACACTGCAGCCCTTCATACTCCAAATTCCTGTTGCACATGGGTCTGTGAGCCTGGGAGGACTCCCTGGGCCCACTGGACATGTTGAGTCATCATCTGTAAAGACTCTGCGAGGCTGCGTTTACTGATCACTCCCTCTTTGAATGGCCCAAGGAGATGACAGGTTCCTGTCTTTCCTCAACAAGGCAGCTCCTGGGAGGCAGTTCCTCCTTCCTTGAAGCGACTTGTCTGCCATTGATCTCACTCCTGCAGCCACTATCGGCAAACTACATCTTTCCCTCCTGTTCCAGAGTCTTAGCCTTGGAGCAAGATGCCGTTATGAGAGAGCTATTGCAGAGACAGATCTTTATGTCTGAAAGCATGGTGTACTTAAATGCAATCAGCTATGCCAACCAGATGGATCTTTCAAATCGTATTTGTTGGAGGGGGCATGTGTGTGTACGCAGAATGATGTTCCCTTGACAAGTGGCTTTAGTGAAATTTCTTTATTGAGTTATTTAACCTGGCATATTTAAAATATATAGTTTCATTTACAAGAAAAATGAATTTATATTCCCTTCCTTGAGAAACCTTTTATTATTGCATGGGATAAAAATCCATCTGTATAGCAGAGTGTGGTGACAAAAGGATTACTAATGGACAAAAAGGGGTCTTTACCAGGATTTCTCAGCAGCTGGGCTTTGCAATGAAGTGAGGATAAAAAAATAATACTAATTACACAAGTATGCCACAGATATACATATTTGTGTGTGTGACGGGGGGTTAACCAAGCAACACAGAACTCAGAGATTAAAGCAGTTTGGTCTGTGGTCTTTTCGACCACTTGATATGTGTTTTCCTGTGTGGCGGACGTAAATCTAACCACACGAATTCAGATGTAGAAGAAATAGCATCCTTTCACATTCCGTAACTCAGGGTAATATCTGATTTGAACCCCTTGCTCTGTCAAGCTGGCAGAAAATTTAATTGCCATTGCTGTGGGCCAACTGGGGGGTTTTATGTAGCTCTAAGGCATGGCAGGTGGCCGCGGGGTTTTGGTCATTGGCCCCCGTGTGTTACTTCTCAGAGGTCCCTTGTCCCTGCCCTCATGGTCTCCCTAAATTGTGGCTCCCGCTGCAGCCCTCCACTCTACTCAGGGCTGGAAATTCTGCAAAGGTGCCAGAATCAGGGCCTAAGGAACAGTCCATCCTGCTGCCTCTCCAAGTTTCGGCTGCATCCCTAGCAGGACTGCTGAAGCTCAGGACCTGGCTTCCAGTCCAGGCCCCTCACACTTCTCTCTTCCTCCTCAGCCTGGGGGAAGTGTCCTTTCTCTAGCTTTTGACCCTTGAGAGACTTCTGCTTTCCCCTGCTCCAGGACCCCACAGCATTTCCTCAATGAGGTTTGATCAGTCTTTTACACAATAAAAACGATCCTTGGACTGCCCGTGACTTGTTTCTGCCCTGGCTCTAGGAATTACAGAGTTTAGCTACCAGTTTGGATAGGAAGAAAAAGAGATGAGGGAATCTAGGGAAAACACATAAATTATCCACACATTTCTGTTCTCATTTTATATGTACATGGCCTCCCCTAATCCTGTTTCTCCCATGGTTTTTCCCCACCTCAGTTAATGGCCACTTCATTCTTTCATGGGCTTTGCAAAAAGAAAAGCTCTTTCTCTGTACCTTTGCAAAATCCTGTTGGCTTGACCTTCAAAATGCAGCCAGAATTCAACCAGTTCTTCCCAGTTACCCTGCTGTCATCCAAGTCACCAGCGTTTCTTACAGGGTCATTTTATTAGCCTCCTAAATGGTCTCCCAGCTTCCATTTCTGCTCCCCAGCAATCTGTCCTCAACACAGCAGCTGGAGTGGCCCAGATGAGACCGAACTCGGATCACATTATGCTTTGCCCAGCACTCCAGCGGCTTGTTGGCTCATTCGGGGTGGAAGCTGGAATGGTCAGACTGGCGTCTGAAGCTCTGCGTGAAGGGGCCCCGCCACCTCTCTGTCCCTTTCCTCCTGCTCCCCTCTTTCCTCACTCTACCCCATCCCAGGCACTGTGCCCTTGGCAATGGCGAGTCCCTTGGCCTGGAATGCGCTCCCTCCAGATGGCCACACCACCCTCACCTCCTTCAGGTCTCTGCTGTCTCTGTCATGCTAGTTAAATAGCAGTGTGCCCCCAGCCTTATTTTTATTTTTCTCCAGGTTCCTCACCATCATCTGATATATGGCATGTCCTACTTG
Source organism: Globicephala melas (assembly GCF_963455315.2). Classification (NCBI taxonomy): domain Eukaryota; kingdom Metazoa; phylum Chordata; class Mammalia; order Artiodactyla; family Delphinidae; genus Globicephala; species Globicephala melas. The sequence goes on along the minus strand of NC_083328.1, from coordinate 11,152,120 downwards.
CTTATTTGCTTCACGTCTGCCTCTTCCTACTATAATGGAAACTCTGGGAGAGTAAAGACTTGCTATTTTGTTCACTGTGGATTCTCTAAAACTCAGGACGTTGCCCGGCACATGATAGGAGCCGACAGATAATCGTTGACTGGTTGACTGACTGAATGAATGATTGTACAGAGATACAGTATTTTCCGCCTCTGTGTTTTACAAAAACTCCATCATACCACAGCACTGTTTCTACAACTTGCTGTTTTTTTCTGTTTAATAATAGATTTTGATGGTCTTTCCATGACAGTACATAAAGAAACACACCATTTTCTTTTAATGGCTGCAGTAGGATTCCACAGTACAGCTATAACAAAATGTGTTCAACCAGTCTCCTACTGATGGACTCGTTTGCAATTTTTCTCCATTACTAACAATGCAGACTTTTTGTGCATTCAGAATATTTCTCTAGGATAAACACCCAGAAGTAGAATTGCTTGGGGAAAGAAGTGAAGCAAATTTTGACAACCTCATTTGCATTTCTGCGCTGTTTCCCCTCCTAGGTGAGAATGTTTATCATCCTGTACTTTCTTCTTCCTCCCTGCTTTTTTTTTTTTTTTAATCCCTTACCCTGGGTAGGAAGAAAATTTCAATACTTTGCTGGTGGCAGTACAACAGGTGAGAACACATTATTTTCAGCCGCTATATACATGTGAGCCGTGGGTTGGAGTTTTTGCAGAATCAGCTGGGATGGATTTTCTCCTTCTCTCCACTCCTTTGGCATTTAAAATCTGTACTGCCCAAATTGGGGCTTGATTGTACATTCTCTCATATTGTTCCATGGAATGAATCTTACTCCTCAGCTAGATGGTTAACTCTTTGATGGTGGAAGCTGTTTCTGTTAGTCCTGTGGATTTTTGTAATCCCCTCTGGGTTTGAAAGTGTTCATTGGATGCCGAAACAGTTGTGCCTTCAGTACAAATAAACCTGTGGATTCCAGCGCAGTTGGAGCTTTCAGAGTGGCCACTGCGATTGAGCAGAACCTTGAGAGAAGAATGGAAAGTTTCCAGATAGAAGATTAAGGAAGAATGTTCCAGAGAGAGGAAGAAGAATATGCAGAGCTGTGGAATTGTGAACAGGCATGGTGGGGTTGGGGAAACCACAGGTGATGCTCCAGGATGAGAAATTAGGTGACAGGTAAGGGATGGGTCAGGAATGAGTTGGGAAGAGTTGATGGAGGTTGTTTCTGAAGAGCTGTGATGCCTTGAGACATCAGTGAGGATGCTTTGGATTACAGGTGCCAGGAGCCCAGTGCCCCTGCCTGAAGTCAAATGGAGAAGTTGTTTGCTCCTACAATCCAGAATGACTGGAAAAGAACTGGAATGTCTGGATGCTGGGGTCCAGGCCACTGAAGCCCTCTCTCCATCTCACACCATCTTCCCAGCTTTATGATCATCACGTAAAAGCTCTGTCTCTTCTCAGATTCACGTAAATGAATCAAAGAGAAAGAATTAACCTTGGACCACCGTCCTCCTGCTTTGATCATGGTCCGAGGAGGCGGGTGGAGTCAGGAAACTTTTATTCACGCCACACGTTTTTGTTTTGGAGAAGGAGAAGTTCTTCAAATCAAAGAGAACAAAGAATGCAGCCCATGGCGCACCCTAAATTGCATTTGCTACAGTTGATGATTAAAAGATTTGGCTTTTTGTCAACATTTTGAAATGAAGATGTAGAAGGACCTGAGTTCATACTGTTCCCTGGTGAGTCCAAGCAGCTCTAGTCACCAGTATTTGGCAGGAATGAAGCAATTCATTAAAGAGAAGCTCCTCACTTTCCAAATCTCTAAAATTGAAACCCATTCTATGTCAATTTCAGATTATGAAGAACCATTGCTGCCTCCACAGCACAGCTTAAGTCTTTTCTCCTGCAAGAAGGCCCCAAGCCATTCTCCTCCCCTCAGGCATGCTATTTTTGATGTAATAACTCGGTATTTTTGTCTTCTCTAGAAAGCTAAGTAAGGGCAGACTCTCTGCACTTTATTTCTTTGACCTCCTCTCTCTGGTACCTAGTTTTGTAAATGCAAGGATGATTGAATACCTCTCTTGGGGAAACATGGGACTGCTCTCCTAAAAAATGCAGGAGGGACATAATTCTTGATTGTTTGATCTTGAGATAGAAAAACAAAAACACCAGTATACTGACAAGGAAGGTGCTGAAATCATCCTTTAATGAGTAATATAATCTCGTAGGTTTGGAAAGAGCACTAGAGTATTCAAAGATCTTGAACTGTCGTAATCTCATTTTGTCCTAATTAACAGTCTTGGGTGGGAAGCAGAGAGCTCTTGTCCATATTTTGTAGACCGGGTAGCCCCTGAGAATTGTTCGGACACCTTGGAGATCGTTTAGTTCTATCATTTCCCTTTTACATTTGACCTTCTCAAAAGCTGATTAAATGCCCCAAAGCATCACAGCTACTTAGTGACAAAACCAGTGCAAGAACCCAGGTTCCTACAATCACATCCAAGGTACTGCATCACAGAATGCTGCGTCTTCTCCAGTGTCTCGAGTCAGAAGTCGATATGTCATAAAAGACCTTGGTCTCTGGCAGGGCAGAGGTGCACGAGGAGGCAGGAGGGGGGACAATGGTGGCGACACAGCTGCCAGCCGCTGAGTTCAAGTAAAAATCAAAGACGCAGATGTAGAGAATGGACTTGAGGACACGGGGAGGGGGAAGGGTAAGTTGGGATGAAGTGAGAGAGTGGCATTGACACGTACACACTACCAAATATAAAATAGCTAGCTAGTGGGAAGCAGCCACATAGCACACGGAGATCAGCTCGGTGCTTTGTGTCCACCTAGAGGGCTGGGATAGGGAGGGTGGGAGGGAGACGCCAAGAGGGAGGGGATATGGCTATATGTATGAGGCGATATCTATGAGGGGATATGTATATGTATACATATAGCTGATTCACTTTGTTACACAGCAGAAACTAACACACTATTGTAAAGCAATTATACTCCAATTAAGATGTTAAAAAAAAAGTGACAGCAGAGAACATAATGAAGTATATAAACCTGGATAAAGCAGTGCAATGGGTAATAAAAAGTGAAATGGGGTGGAGGGGGAGACGGGAAAGGAGGCGGGAGGAGTGAGCGGGCCACCTCACAGAAGTCGTTAAAGGAGTTTTCATGTGCTCTTGGCGGGAGCCCACGGTCTCTCCTGTCTCTCCAGTTTAAGGCTTAGTGTGTTGGACTTTCTGCTGTTTTCACAAAGCTCTCCATGCCCTCAGGATTGGGACTAACTCCCGATTTCATACTAGGGGGCGTGTAGACATGACTTGAGATCAAGGTTACTGCCAAGTTGTCTGAACTTGCTGTACCTCCCAAGGAGACTGCAAGGTGTCACCCACCCTGGGCCTCTCTGGAACCCCAGGCATTTCCTGTGACATTAATTAGCACCAGCACACTGGGTTTGAATTTCTTGGATGCCTCCAATTCGGTACCGTACAGAGTTCAGCCAAAGGGCCATTTTTCAAGACTTGTTTTAATGTTTTTTTGGGGGGGGGTAGAAATCATCTGTAACCCGGAGACGGAGAGCTTGCACATAAATCTTCCTAAGCAAACCCATGTAAAGTACCGATACACTTTATAAGCTGTAAACTCGGCTTTTATTAGCCATTTATGAGCCATTTTTTATGATGCAAGTTTAATATTAAACTATAAAGTTCACAACACACTTATAAAGACAGATAGACTCATTCACTTTATAATTCTTGACGTGGATGCCTGACAAAAGCCGACCGTATCATGTCATTTCAGGAAACCGGCCCAGTTGGGACTTTGGAAACTGGTGTAGGATGAGGTCTGGGAATGGACAGGCGCTGGGGTATGTCAGAGGCAGGAGTGGGAGGGAACAATCAACCGCAGCCATAAAAATAGATGCACAAGCTGGGAGGTAATTTTTCTTCTGACTTTTCTGGAGCGTGGGGCCTTTATAGCCATTTAGGAAGTGAGAATTCTCTGGAGTAGCAGTTCTTTTTTTGAGCAGCAGCTATATATTGCCATTTGATTTTGTGCAACCTACCTTCTTCCTCGTAGATCAGCATGGCTGGTATTTTTTTATTCAATGTGATGAAAATTAAATCTGTTCTGTGGGATCTCAAGGCCATGTCGCTAAAATAATAGGAGATAACCAGGAGTGTGATCAGTTGAGCATTGCAAAGTTTATTTTCCCTAGGAAGGAAATATTTGGTGTATGGAAAGTGGATGGCCTTCGGTGCGCCTCATGTTGAATACATGAATTATCAGCGGGGGATTATTCTAATCACAAGCGACACACTGTGTTAGATCTCCGGCTTTCTGTCTTTGAACCAGACTTTTGAATTCTAGAAGGTTTCTCTGGAGGGGTGGGGTGGGGGTGGGGCACACTAGAAAAGGTCAAAGACTCAAAATAACGCCCAAACCAGTCAACGGTAATTCATGGTACTGTGGATGCTAGAGAACCACACTATCCCCCTGGGCTGTGGAAGCATCCCCAGTGACCCCACAATACATTGGGTTGGCCCTTCTCTGCTGGGTGACCTTGTGACAACAGTTTATTCCTCCAACCTTTCTCTTGAGGCAAAATGTTCACATATTCCAGTACTTAGCCCTGCAATTTTTTCCTAACTAAAAAGATTAATTAATTAATCCATTTATTCTTGAGCCTATATACTATATGCCAGATTATGGTCTAGGCACAGGAGATACACTGAGGAACTTCAATTTTTTCTTTGTGACCATTTTCTAGAAACCTTCGCTCACATAAGGTTGTACTCTACCCTACCCAGTGCCAAACTCTCCATTTAGCTCTGTTTTCCCTCCAAAAGATTACTATAATGGTTCACATAGTCACCTGTGGGAAAACTAAGTCATTATTTCCTTCCTTCTGCTTGCTCTGGGTTTAGTTTCCTGTTTTTTGTCCAGTGTCATAAGTTAGATCAGGTTATTGATTTGACATTTTAAGTCTTTTGTAATGTACACATCTATAGCGATCCATTTTCCTCTGACTAAGCACTGCTTTGGCTTCATCTGTACATTTCAGTATGTCATGTATTTATTTTCATTCATCTTAAAGTATTCTGTAAGTTCCCTTGTCTTCTTTGATGCATTGGCTATTTAGGAGAATGTTGTTTAATATCCATATACTTATAAACTTCTCAAATTTCTTTTTGTTATTACTTTCTAATTCAATTGTGATTAAATAATGTACTTTATACAATTTTAATCCTTATGAATTGATCGAGGCTTGATTTCTGGCCAAGCATATGGCCTATCCTGGAGCATGTTTCATGTGCAGTTAAGAAGAATGTGTATATGAAGTTGGTGGGTAGAATTTTCTATAAAACCTGTTAGGTCTAGTTGGTTTATAGTGTTGCTCAAATCTTTCTATTTCCTTGTTGATCTTCTGCCTAGTTGTTGTAGCCAGTACTGAAAATGGAATGTTGATGTCTCCAACTATTATTGTTGAATTGCCCATCTCTCCCTTCAATTCTGTCAGTTTTTGCTCCATGTATTTTGGGGCTCAGTTGTTAGGTACATATGTGTTTATAATTGTTATATTTTCCTGATGGATGGACTTTTGTCTGAGATTAGAATAGCTACTCCAACTTTCTATGATTATTGTTTGAATGATATATCTTTTTTTCCCATCCTTTTACTTTCATCCTGTTTGGATCTTTGAATCTAAAGTATATCACATAAAGGTACAATATTATTGGATCTTATTTGCTTATTCAATCTGACAGTCTCTGCCTTTTTGTTGGATTGTTCAATCCAGTCATACTTAATTTATTATTGATGCAATTTGACTTATGCCTGCCATTATAGTTTTTGTTTTCTATGTCTCATGTCTCGTCTTCATTCTTTTCTTCCTTCTTTAGTGCTTTCATTTCCCTTACGTGAATATTTTTAGTGTAACATTTTAATTCATTCAATTATTTTTAAAACAACATATTTACATAGTGGTTGCTCTAACAATGTACATTTTCACTTGTCAGACTCTACTTCAGATTTATACTAATAATTCCAATGCTATATAGAAATATTACTCCTATATAGCTCTACTCCCTCTTCTGTACTATAGTTGTATATGTATATTACGTCTATATATGTTACAAGCCTAAGAATTCATTGTCATAATTATTATTTTATATAATCTTTTTACCATATGATGTCACTTGTATGTGGAATCTAAAATATGACACAAATGAACTTATCTATGAAACAGAAACAGACTCACAGACATGGAGAACAGACTTGTGGTTGCCAAGGGGGAGGGGGGGTGGGGGAGGGATGGAATGGGAGTTCGGGATTAACAGATGCAAACTATTCTATATAGAATGGATAAACAGCAAGGTCCTCTTGTATAGCACAGGGAACTATATTCAAAATCCTGTGATAAACCATAGTGGAAAAGAATATGAAAAAAATATATATATATGTATAGTGTGTGTGTGTGTGTGTGTGTGTGTGTGTAACTGAATCACCTTGCCGTACACCAGAAACTAACACAACATTGTAAATCAACTATACTTCTATAAAATAATTCTTTTAAAAATAAATAAATTTTTATCTTAAAATACAAAAAAATCTTAAAGATGATGAGAGAAGAAATAAAAGCACAAGCAGTATATATATCTCTATATAATTTGTCATGTTAATATTCATATTTACAATTTTGGTTCTCTTCCTATGTCTTGTAGATTTGCCTTACTATCTAGTGTCATTTTCTTACTCCAGTACAGCTTTATTTCCACCCACCACTTTGGTGCTTTTGTTGGCTAATATATTACATTTTTATATGTTATGGGTCCAGCAATACATTACAAGCATGGACCTAGAGTCTGTCATACAGAGTGAAGTGAGTCAGAAAGAGAAAAACAAATACCGTATGCTAACATATATATATGGAATCTAAAAAAAAGGTACTGATGAACCTAGTGGCAGAGTAGGAATAAAGATGTAGACATAGAGAATATACTTGAGGACACAGTGGGGAGGGAGAAGCTGGGGCAAAGTGAGAACATCAACATACATACACTAACAAATGTAAAATAGTTGGCTGGTGGGAAGCAGCAGCATAGCACAGGGAGATCAGCTCGGTGATTTGCGATGACCTAGAGGGGTGGGATAGGGAGGTGGGAGGGAGGCTCAAGAGGGAGGGGATATGGGGATATATGTATGCATATGGCTGATTCACTTTGTTGTACAACAGAAACAAACACAGTATGGTGAAGCAATTATACTCCAATAAAGATCTATTTAAAAAAATCAGGTAAGAGAAGCGAGGAGAAGAAATATGCAAATTTTATAATTATTACCTACATGATTACCAGTGCTCTTTGGTGTGTGTGTGTGTGGTGTGGGTATGTGGGTGTGGGTGAAATTACTATCTGGGATCACTTGCATTCAGTCTGAAGAACTTCCTTTATATTTCTTAGAAGGCAGGTCCATTAGCAACAAATTCTCTGTTTTTTGTTTGCCTGGTAATGACTTTATTTAGTCTTCCTTTTAGAAAGATAGTTTAGTTGATATAAGATTCTTGTTTTGCACTTTTTTTTTCTTTTCTCTACTTGGAATATATCATCTAAATGCCTTCTGACCTCCATCATTCTGATGAGAAGCCAGCTGTGAATTTTTGGGGGGTTCCTTTGTGTGTGATGAATCATTTTTCTCTTGCTACTCTCAAAATTTTCTATTTGTTTTTAAGTCTTTCCACATTTTTACTATGATATTTCTAGGTGAGGATCACTTTGCAATTATCCTACTTAGAATTCATTACGTTTCTAGGATGTGTAGTTTAATGTTTTTCCTCAGATTTTGGAAGTTTTCATTCATTATTTCTTTAAATATTTTTCTATTTCTTTATTGATATTTTTTATTTGATGAGATATTGTCATCATGTCTTCCTCACTTCTTTAAGCATGGTTTTCTTTGGTTCTTTGAAAATATTTATGACAGTTGCTTTGAATCTTTTTCTGCTAATCCAATATCTGGGACCTCTCAAAGGCAGATTCTGTTCACTGCTTTTTTTCTGTGTATGGATCACACTGTGCTCTTTCTTTGCATGTCTCATTTTTTGTTGTTGTTGGAAGCTGGACATTTTAGATAATACATTGTAGCAACTTCAGATACTGATAACCCCATTCCCTCTCTAGGGCTTGTCAGTTTTGTTCTTTGTGTGTTCATTTGTGGGGTTTTTTGGGTTTGTTTTATTTTTGGTTTTGGTCTTGGCTGGACTATTTCAGTGCGTCTATTCCCCACACAGTGTATGGCCTCTGAGCTAATCTCAGTCACTGACATTTTAAAAGTAAATAAATAAAATACATGTTCAATTTCTTATTTTTAATCATTTTAAGAAAAAAACCTCCTCTTTTAGATTACACATATATTATTTTTACCCAAGTTTGATAATCTTTTTGTTTGTTTAATATGTGTGTGAACTATTATTTTGAAGGTGCAGAGGAATTATGTGAAAGCTGAGTTGGAATAAATGACACCATTTCAGTGTCCTATTTCAGTTCTCACAGAGTCATTCTACTATTTTATTTAATAGTATGTTTTCTTTAATCGTTTCTTTTCCTCAAGGAGCATGTGGTTTAGCTTTAAAAGCTCTACACCACCAGATGGAAAACCTGCTTTAAATTCTGTCTCTTGAGTTCCCTGTGTGCCAGGGGCACTAGCTGATTTATCAGCAACACGGGCATGATCATATTTTCCCTTCCCGACTTCAAAGAATATTAGGTGTTTAAAGTGATGTTCACAATATACTTTGAAAGTATTGAAAAGATATTCACACGTAAGGCATTGTTGTGCTATTATTATTAATTAGGAAGGGTTAACTGCTAAAATGATGGCAGTCATGCTCCTGGATCCAAATGTAAACGAACACATTTTGGAGAAAATATCCGTCAAGAAAGATCACGGCTTCCATCAACAATTTGAATCCATGCCCATGCCTATCAGTTCACAAACAAGCCATTTGTTCAGGTATTTGAATTTCCAGCAGCTAAAATTCACCTTTTGTAAGAGAGGACATGTAGTGGAAAAACACACGCTTTAAAATTAGTAATTTGGAACTGAATCCTAATCCTCCTTATTTATTCTGTCTAATCTTGCCCCAGTTGCTTAATCTCTAAGAGTCTCGGTTTCAGCCTCAGCCAGATGGGCATCTTCCTTCATGGTGCTGTGGGACCCCTCATTATTCTGCAGTAGAGTCACTGCTCAGTTTTAACAATAGTTCTCATCTCTTCAGCATTTACCAAGACCCTTCCTCATGAGATGATGCCTTTATTTTATTTTCAGGTTTCCCATAGTTCATGGCATATTTTGAATAAGAACTGTTTAGTAAAGACATCTGATCTGAGAGATTGGTTGAATTTTATTGCATTCTCCTGATATCTTCATTGTGCTTATGAGGATAACTGGCAGAGCTCTAAGGGTATGGCACCCTGGAATGATAAGTATTGAAGAGAAAAATGTATATAGAATGGGGAACAATCAGGTGGGCGTACTGCAAGGGGTTCCATTGACCATTGGAGATGACCTGGACATATTGGGCACTTGGAAGTAAGTCAGGGATGAACAAGAAGAATGGGACCATAAAGAGGCAAGACAAGACTACCAGAAACCTTTCTGAAAATGTGAGTTTTCTGATGTATTGTCCCAGCATTAAAAGTGAGCACAGAGAATCTGCACCAGTGGTCCCCTATCTTGCATGCCATCAAGAGTACCGTTTTGTTACTGTTGCTCTGTAAATCACATCTTGAAAATTTTTATCTAGTAAGCACAGTACATTTAAGTAATATATTAGGTAATTTATTTTCTCATTTTTATTCATCTGAGATATATGCATCTGCCAAAGAGAATTTCTGGTCTTTCTGAGATAAAAAGCAAAAGACTTCTCCACAAATGCTCCCCTTTTCTCTTCCTTCCTACAGCACCCTCTCCCTCTCTTCTTTCTGAGTTTGCCTCCTTGATCCTCATCAAGCCTCTATTTAAAAACACACTGTGCAAGTGACAGACATTAAATTCCACTGTCTTCTACTTGTCTGCCACTGGCAAGTGGTGTGTGTTCTGTATCCACAGTGCAATCAGTTGTGTGTTACTGCACCCATGAGGCTTGTGTTTTCTGTGGTGTCCAGGGACTGCTCACTGCTGACTTCCCAATAAAAGCAATGTGTTCTACTTGCATTAAATAATTAGTGACACTGTCATTGAAATGGCAATTTTATGCTGTGCCTCTGAGGAGAAAAATAGAGTATAGGGATTTGGAGAGCAGTGTGCCTTCTTTTACATACATCATTATGCTGGAAGATATATATATATATATATTTTTGGTAAACTGGAGTTGCAATTTAATCTGCAGCTCTCCATAAGAAGCTGTATGTCCTTCATCAGATTTGAAATATTGACCATTTCTTCAAAATTTTTTTCTACCCCATTTTGTTGTCTACTCTCCTTTGGGGACTCCCATTACACATATGTTAGACTGGTTTACATTACTTAATAGGTTCCTGAAGCTCTGCTCATTTTTCTTTTTCAGTCTTTTTTCTCTTTGCTCTTAACATTGGATAATTTTGATTAAACTTTCTTCAAGTTCACATATTCTTTCTTGTGTCATTGGCATGCTGTTAAATCTATCTAGTGACTTTAAAATTTCAGACTTTGTACTTTTAGTTTATAGACTTTCCATCTGGTTCTTTTTAATCATTTTTATTTGCCTGTGGTCACTTCCTGTCTTTTTGTTCATCACCACATGTTTTCTTTTACTTCATTGAGGATAGTTATAATAGCTGTTTTAAAATTCATTTTGCTAATTCTAATACCTGGGTTATGTTGGGGTTGACTATAGGTCATTTTTTTCCCCTGTGTGTTCCATTTTCTTGTTTCTTTGTATTTTAGGTAATTTTTAATTATATCCTAGAAATTCTGAATATTCAGTTTGGAGATTTTGGATTCTTTTTCTCTAGTGAGTGTTTGTTTTGTTGTGCAGTTATCTTGGTTGGACTTGAATTGTAATCTCTGTGTCTTGGTTGGTAATTCTGATCTCAGTTCAGATCTGTAGTATTTAGTTGAGTTGCTTTGATTCTTCTCCCTGCATGCATGGTTTATGAGTTAGCCACAGTTGTGGGAAGACAGAATTGTGGGATTTCTCTCTGGTATTTTGCCTCTCTCTCTGGTGGCTACTGTTGACCCAGATTCAGTGGTTTCCCTGGACAGAAAGCTGTGGTTTTTCCATTGGTACCCCCACTCCCTCATGCTCCATGCTAACCACGTTTGATCTCAGGCTAAAAGTTTTGAAAATAACAAATAACTCCATACAACTCTCCTGTGGGCATGGACTCTCCAATGGAATACACTTGTTTCTGTTTACTCTTCAGTGCCTCCAGGTGGCTATTTGTTTTATATGATATCCACAGTTCATAGTTATTATCTGCAGGTGGGGTGGTCTGGTTCGATCTGATTAATTATGTTAATCAGCCATGATCTTCGGTTAACATATTTTTTTTTACATCAGGTTTGTGCTTGACAAGGCTATACTCAATTCCTGATAATGACCTTTTAATGATGATCTTTTCAAGTTTTTGATAGTTACTATTGGCAAGAAAATTTATTCATACTGGTAGGTGATAAAAAATTTAAAACCGTTTTTACAACTATTCAAAATTTGCAATAGTTAAAAGTGTATTTAAAGGAGCTAACAGCTTCTCTTTTTTTTTTTTTTTTGCACTGACAAATGTAATGTCGAAATTTCTTGTGATAATGCAAATGGGTTTCAAATCCAACAGAATGTTTTCATATCAAGTATTTCAAAATAATGATGATGCTCTAATTAGAAGAAAACACATGCATTGTTAGAGCACTCACCCTGCAGCTAGCCTGGATGGCACTAAAAGGGCATATTAGCTGCAAAAGCATCCAATATGTGTGAAGGCAGAGACTCAGGGCCCCCTGGAGCTACTCTGCCAGGAACACCTGCTGATCCCTCAGCCTCTTCAACTCTAACTCCTGTTCCTTTGCCTGTGCACCTGAGTGCTTAGGTATTTGGATTCCAAACTACACTAGCGTGTTTATGGACCCCTTGTTTATGGTGGGTTGGGGTATACCATAGTGCTGGCTGCAATGTAGTTGTCCAAGATATAGAGAAACTCCTTTGCAGCTCAGAATTGTGGCAAGCAACAGGTGTTGTGTGTCACTCATCAAACCCAATGCCTGCTGAGATATGAGGATCCATTATCAGACCCACCTCTGTTCAGCCCACCTTCTTAGGAACCCTAGGTTAAGCTATTCCACCCCCACTCTGACTTCCCAGCCCTTCCCTGAGACACCTCCTTACCTCCCTCATTCTGCATGATTATTACTAATACAATTTAAGTTAAATCTTTCTGTGTCTCTGAACTTTGATGTGCATACTAATCATTTAGAATCTTGTTAACCTGCAAGTTCTGATTGGGGGTAGGTGGGGGTGGGTGGAGAGCAGATTCTGCATTTTTATCAAGTTTCTGGTGATGCTGAAGCTGCTGGTCTGTGGACCACATTTCTAGGAAGAGGGACATATTCTGAATACCACCTCTGAATGTACTATAAGACATCAATGGGAGAGTTCTGAAATAGGCCAGTGGTTGTGAATGTGAGATATGGGGCTTGACTGCATTAAGTATAAATCCTAGCTCATCTGTTAACTAGCTTTATAATAGTGGACGGGGTAGTAAAAGTCTCTGTGCCTCAGTATCTTCATCAGTAAATAAAGGTAATAGTACATCTCTCCTTATGATGTTGTTGTGATGATTAATGATGTAATACATATAAGAGTTTAGAACAGTACACAACACCTAATAAGGTTTCAATAAATATCAGCTATCGTTAGTGTGCATCCTCCCAAGTTGCTTACGTGTTTATTGTAGAGAGATAGAATTTCACAATTAAGGAGGAGCACAGATACACCATGTGATAAATTTAATATAATCAAATTTCAACATGTCTGGTGGAACAAGTGAATGTTCTATTGGTCTCTAGGAAAATTTTCTTAAAAAATATAGCCCTTGAAGGTTGAATAGGATTTAGATAGCTGAGAGATTCACCCACATGGACAGAACCTTGCACTTGGATGCTGTCTTTGAACTTGATCTAATTAGTCATAAGCAGTGTCTATGGACCCCCAAGCAGGGGAGAAATTAGATGATTCTTCTCGTTATGGATGTTTTGCTGGTAGGAAATGAGGTTCACTCAAATTCTCATAAGAAAAAGAGGTTTATTTACAGGATAAGGATTCAGGGAAGGGCAGGAATAGAGGCCACTCTCGACCACTGTCTGCCCTTCACCTCCATCTTATTCCCTTGGTTTCTTTGTTTCCCACTTTTCTCATTTATTCATGTAATTAAATCACCTAATATCTGTTGAGTTCCTGGCATGTACTGGCCACTCTTGTAGGCAATGGCATTAGATAGATCTGTGAATGGAAAAAACAAAATACCTGTCCTTGTGGAACTTGTATTTTATCAGGGGGAGAAAGACCATAGCAATAAACATCATAAATAACTACATTGTACAACATACCAGAGGGGATATGGGACAATAAGGTACAGGGAGAGAGCTATTTGAGGGAGTTGGCTATTGCGTTACATTTCTAATTAGGGTGGTCAACATAGGCCTCATTGAAAAGGTAACACTTGAGCAAAGGCTTGAAGGAGGTGGGGTGGGGTAAGGTAATGAGCCAAACAGACGTCAAGGGGAAGAGAATTCTAGATAGACAAAGGCCAGACAAAGGCAAGTTTAATGGCTTTCGGGCAGAAACATGTCAGGTATGTTCAAGGAAGAGAAAGGAGGCCTGTGTATGCAGATTGGAGTTAGGGATGGTGGAGTAATGGGAAAAAGAGCAGAGAGGTGGTGGTGCCTCAGATCAAGCAGACACTGGAGGGACTTTGGCTTCTCTTCTGATGAAATGGAAGCCATTGGAGAGCTTGAACCCAAGTCTGCAATACCAAGTCTGCAATACAAATACTATGACATACATTTAAAAAGGACAATCCTGGGCTTCCCTGGTGGTGCAGTGGTTGAGAGTCCGCCTGCTGATGCAGGGGACATGGGTTCATGCCCCGGTCCGGGAAGATCCCACATGCCATGGAGCGGCTGGGCCTGTGAGCCATGGCCGCTGAGCCTGCGCGTCCGGAGCCTGTGCTCCGCAATGGGAGAGGCCACAACCGTGGGAGGCCCGCGTACTGCAAAAAAAAAAAAAAGGACACTCCTATTGGGATTGACGTGTGCACACTATTATATATAAAATAGATAACTAATAAGGACCTACTGTGTAGCACAGGGAGCTCTACTCAATACTCTGTAATGACCTACATGGGAAAAGAATCTACAGAAGAGGGGATATATGTATATGCATGACTGATTCACTTTGCTGTACACCTGAAACTAACACAGCATTGTAAATTAACTATACTCCAATAAAAATTTTAAAAAATAAAAATTAGAAGGACAATCCTAGATCTGTTTGGGAAATAAAATGAAGGATCAAGGATGGAAACAGGAAGAGTAGTTACAATGCAGAGATGATGATGGCTCAGACCGGGTGGTGAGAAAGGGTCAGATTCTGGGCATAATGAAGGGGTAGATCCAATGGGATTTGCAGATGGGTTGGGAGAAATCTATTTGTTGGTGGATTTGCAGTGGGATGGGAGAAAACTCAAATGTGTCTTCAAGGTTTTATCAGCGAAAATGGAGAAGATTACAGGTATGATGGTTGAGGCAGGAGAATCAGATGTCCAGAATAAAGGTATGAATATGTCCCACTAGAAATGTTTAACAGTTGTATGTACAAATATGGAGTTCTGGAGGGAAGGTTAGGCTAGAGGCATGGATTTGGGAATTGTTGGTATATAAATTGGTGTTTGATGCTCTGAGGTTGAGAAAAAGTGTAGAGAGAAGAGACGGAGGATTAAGATCTGGGGCACTCTAACCTTAAGAGTTTGGGAAGAAGAAGAACCCAACAGGGGAAATTGAAAGGCAATGTGTGAGGAAACCTTGAGAGTCTGGGGTTTGGAAGCCAAGTGAAGAAGGTGAATTGATGAAGAGGAGGTGATAACTGTGATAAATGCTGTTGACTCATGAAGTACCATGTAGAACTAGGATAGACCATTGGATTTAGCAATGGAAGTTGTCAGTGCTTTTGAAAAGAGCAGTTTCTGCAGAATAAGAGAGGGGAAAGCCTGATTAGAGTATGCATAGAGAGAGAACTGGAGGAGAGGAATTGGAGACACAGAGTGTGTGAAACTTCTTAGGGGCTGATTTGCGGAGAGAGATGCACAACTGTGTTCAGAACCCTTGGGGGCCTACTTCTCTCTCTGCCTGTCCTGTGTCACACCTGGGTTACATGGGCATCGTTCTATCAGGTCCAAGGAAATTCTCTGTGGCTCACTAAGGCTCTGGCTGCCTGGAAAGATCTTGCAGCTGTTCCTTCTTTGAGGTCTTGCTGTCTATCTGTCTGTAATAAGAACTCTCTGAGGACTAAAAGAAATCATACTGCATAACAGGAGGCTTGCAAAATATGGCTGTCTGGAAAGCAAGAAGACGGCTCTCTAAGTAAATAGCAGCGTGCTATTTAAATTTCTGCCCTCATTCTATGGGGCTGACTGATCTTAGACAAACCTATTAGTAATCAGTGTTGAGTCTACCATCAAATGTATCATAATCCTTTTGGAAACTTTTAATATATTTGTTCCGTATAGTTTCTTAGAGAAACAAGTTTGCATCTGTTTCTTATCAACTGTATAAAGAAATGCTGTATTTTTTTTGTCCTAAAATTATCTTGCTTATGTTTGAAAATGGAAAGAAGGGGTGGGGGTAGCTGATTTTACACGTAAGGGAATACTTCAGCTCTCATTCTGTGAAGCAGAGATATAGCGATTGGAGGAAACACCCTGCTCTTTGTTCTCTGATGCATCGTTGTGGAAAGTGTTTGTTTTCTTCAACCAGAACATGATTGGAACTTGATCTATTTCCACTCTGTCTTCGGAGACAGTTTGTACAAGAACTGGTTGCAAGACATCAATTTTTCTGATGGGACAAACAAGCTTTGTGACAAATGCTGAGATTGCTGAGGATTTGCTAAGATCAGTACTTCTGGTTTTGTCCTTTTCTTTTAGGCTGTGAGATGATATCTTACTGACACCCATTCCTCCGCTGGTGAATTCAGTCTACAAAGAGTGAGCCACCTGATTCGGTTGTGGTGCAGTCAGAGGTGGCTATTTCCTTGCCTCTGCTGTTTTCCTGTGTTTCAGAGTCTGGTTATACCTTAAAGAGACCATTGGTGAGTAGTCAGTCTCTCTTCTCCTTCTGCATACCCTCAGCTCATGGTCACTGGTCCACTGTGTGTCGACGCTTTCTTTTGGTGTCTGTCTCTAACCTCCAGACTGTGAACTCTGGGAGGTCAAGGTCAATGACTTCATTTTTACTCTTAGAGTCCAGCATATTGTCCTTTCAAGGCTCTGTTCTTAAGCTATCTTGACAAATTTGTCATAATAGCAGCCACAACCTTATCAGGTGAGAGATTTTTTTTTTTTAAAGAATAAGATGGATGTCCTTGGAAGCAAACTTAATGTCCATCAACAGAGGAGTGGATAAAGAAGATGTGGTACATATATGTAATGGAATATTAGTCAGCCATAACAAAGAATGAAATAATGTCATTTGCAGCAACATGGATGGACCTAGAGATTGTCATACTGAGTGAAGTAAGTCAGACCGGGTAGAAAGACAAATATCATATGATATTGCTTATATGTGGAATCTGAAAAAAATGGTACAAATGAACTTATTTACAAAACAGAAATAGAGTTACAGATGTAGAAAACAAACTTATGGTTACCATGGGGGAAAGGAGGGGGAAGGATAAATTGGGAGATTGGGATTGACATGTACACACTACTGTATATAAAATAGGTAACTAATAAAGACCTACAGTATAGCACAGGGAACTCTTCTCAATACTCTGTAATGACCTATATGGGAAAAGAATCTAAAAAAGAGTGGATATATGTATATGAATAACTGACTCACTTTGCTGTACACCTGAAACTAACACAACATTGTAAATCAACTAGACTCCGATACATTTTTTTTTTTTTTGCGGTACGCGGGCCTCTCACTGTTGTGGCCTCTCCCGTTGCGGAGCACAGTCTCCGGACGCGCAGGCTCAGCGGCCATGGCTCACGGGCCCAGCCGCTCCACGGCATGTGGGATCCTCCCGGACCGGGGCACGAACCCGCGTGCCCTGCATCGGCAGGCGGACTCTCAACCACTGCGCCACCAGGGAAGCCCCTCCAATAAAATTTTTAAAAAATGGATTTAAAAAAGTAAAAAGAAAAAAGGAATAACATGGATGTCCAGATGGAGATTCAGATTGCTCAGTTTAGCATGAGTTTTTATCTTTTGTATGTCACATGCTGTAAATTGATTCAGAAAATTTTTGGTTATTTTGACACTGTCTAAATAGGGTTCAATCAAGAAGCAATTTCCGAGAGGAGGGTTGAACATACGTGGTTGGGCTTGCCACAAAGTGCTAATTCACAAATGAGCGTTCACTTTTTTTATCCTTTTTACTTTTAAGACAAATCTCTGTTAATGTAGGAAAATGACCCTTGATGTGTGAGATAAGATATGTGAAAGCATCTTGGAATGCATTTTATAAGCTGTAAAGTGTGATACAAGTCTATTGTTATTATCGTTATTGTCATTATTTTCTTTTGATAGCTTGATTATAGTTATCAGCACTTGAGAGGGATAGTAGAATGCATTTCTGAGAATAAAAGTGAGATGAGAAATTTAAATACAATTCCAGTTACACACAATCAATAATTGTCCAAACCGAGGCCTTGATTGAATCAATGTAGAAATGAAAGCAGAAAGATCATTCGTACATTTGTTGATTGTTTCTCCCTTGGGGAACAGTGGCTGCTGAGTGCTTTACCAGGGGCTTATATGTGTATAAACTATTTTAAATGGTGTGGTCACGGGGAGGAGGCTGTTAGATCTGAGTTGACCTCTAGCTCTTTTGTTTGCTTTAAAACTGATCGACACTGCTTTGCAGATTTAACCTTACTTGAACCAAAACGGAGACTTCAAAGGTATTCTTTTGACTTATATTTAATGTTGATATGACTACTGTCCAGAATCATGCCTTCTGTTTTTGACCCGGTCCCCTTGAATCAGACCATTCAGATAAACACTGTGGTTAGGATTTATTTATCTTACATTTGTGACATTTCGTGACTTAACCTGGCTAGCCCATCTCTGGCAAGTTTCATTCTTCTCACTTAAATCAGTTTCCAAAGCTACCACCCCATCACCCTCTACTCATTCTCTCCTCTCCACTTGGAACTCCAGAATGCCTTTTGGCTGGAGCTACCCACCCATGACAGTTCTTACTTAAATAGGAGAAATGTCCAAGTGAAGCAGAGGAAGGGGTGAATAGGAAAGCTATGTGGGTGATGGAATGATCAGGATTTGTGATTGATTGGCTGAGGTTTCAAGAGGGAGGTGCAAAGATGATGGATTAGGTGAATGTTGACGCCTTCCACTGAAATAAGACATATGAGGATAGAGCAGCTCGGAGCAAAAAGGTACATAGATACAGAGAGATTTTTTCTTATTGAGTGAAATGCAGCCAACAGCCACTGTGGGTAAAACCAAACCCGACTGTTAAATTGTTGAAATAGATTGACAGCACAATTGTGGATGAGAGGTGATTATTTTCCCGGCCATCCTGCTAACAGAGCTTAAATTTAGTAGCATTCAAATAACTGATAGAGAAGATTTCCTATTGAAACATATCTAGAGTTTTAAGAAGATGCTCATTTGGTGAAAGGCACAGGGGAACCGTTTCGTGGCTGTGAATCGACCCAATTCAATTAGAAAGAATAAAACCTCAGTGTACTTAACCAGAAAGATACCTGGAAGTGTTAGATTGGGTATAATCCAGCCCCATTTCCTAGAGCTGAGCCAGGAGACCTGGGGAAGGATGTCTGGTGGTGCTTGCTTTCTGTACTGACGGTACTGGTACAGCTGAGTCAATTAGATTTAATTTGATTTCTTGTTTGATCCTCTGGCTGGCCCATAACTGAAAACCTGAATATTTGCTCATATTACTATTGTCCTCAGACAAAGACCTCTTCAATTCACAGAGCAATCTATAATGTAACTATCCATTTCCCATCCACTCTGTGTGTACCTTAACTGATAGCTATTCAGACATTTATTGTAGGTAGCAGCGCCTGTGATGAACTGAGAGTTTCTTTGAATCTGGGCTTTTGAGATCCAGATTGGTAGCCTTGGAAATTTATTCTTCGACAAAGGTCTGTTGAGAGCTCTTCTCATCTGGAAGAAGAAGAGGAAGAAAAAAGAAAGGCTCACAAAACCTTCACAATCCTCTTTCATCTACAGAATTACCAAAAATGTTCTTGAAGAATGGCCCATGCAGACTCACCTGACATTTCACTGGTATAAGTAATTTCTGATTATTTCTAGTTTCTCTGAATCTGTGTGTGACCCAACAGAATCATTTTCCGCTGAGTGGAGACAATATGATTTCAAGTGAGGTAACAAAAGGGGAAAATGAATACATCATCTAAGTGCTTCAGAGAAGCATCAGTTCTTTCTTTGGAGGGTGCAGTCCAAGATGAGGACATTGTCAGTGGAGAGACAATCTTTGGATATAAATGGTCAGAAAGCTCTATGCACCATAGCTTAGAGATGAATAGCAGTGAATATTTACAGAGGCACTAACTTGTGCTCGACACTGTCTAAGTATCCTCTCTATATTATACCATTTAATGATTTATGTCTTATTATGCTAAATTTATAGACAGTGTATCTGCTGGGGTTCTCCAGAGAAACCGAACCTTATATATTATAAGGAATTGGCTCAGAAAAGGCTGAGAAATCCCAAGATCTACATTTGGCAAGCTGGATTCCCGGGAGAGCTGATTGTATAGTTTCCGTCTGAGTCTGAAGGCGGAAGACTAGTGTCTCAGCTTGAAGACAGACAGAGAAGAGTGAATTCTTTCTTCCTCTGCCTTTTGTTCTATTCAGGCAGGCCTTCAACTGGCTGGATGAGGCCCACACACACTGGAGAGGGCAATCTGCTTTACTCAGTCTGCTGGTTCAAACGTTAATTTCATTCAGAAACATCTTCATCAACACACCCAGAATAATTTTTAATCTGGGCACCCTGTGGCCCAGTGGAGTTGACACACAAGATTAATCATCACAGATAGGGAAACTGGGGTATTAGGAATAGCTGACTTGACCAAGGCCACACCCGAAGCACATAACTACAGATATGAACCCAGCTTGTCTGATTCCAGGCCCGGTGCCACAACCACTAAGGGACATTGTTTCTCTGTGCTGTAGTCTAGAACACATGTCAGAGACATATCAGACAATTCAGTTTCCTCAACCCTGTGAAGTGAAATTTGTTTAATGCAGGACACGGACTTGAATACAAAACCATTTAGAGAAAAAAGAAAGGGGGCTTTATCAATGCCACAAAAAATGGAAATGTAAAGACAGGTAAAAAAATTGATCTCCTAGTATTTAACCATGGTAAAGTATTTACTCAGTGTTTGTTAAAGTAATTCTTTTGAGTGAGCAAATTGATCTATTATGGGTAATCTGTTATATTTGTATGATGAATATGCCCAACCTCCAGAAATAGACCCGTGGATTAGCAACTTACCTAATACAGGTCTGTATCTCCCACAGGACTTTACGAGGTTTATGGGATCACCGTAAGGAGCTCAATAAATATTGGCTGGTGTGATTAGATTGGTGACTAAAGATGTTAATCAACTGATTAATCATTACGTATGCTAATAAGTACATTTGCTTTCTTCAAGAATAGAAGGGGACCGAAGAGATATTGTGATTGACTCAAATTTAAATATTTTGCATCAGGAAACAATTCTTTCATTTTCTAAGCAGAAAAATAAGGAGGAAAAAAAAAGTTTTTCCCGTAATCTCATCCTGATGATAGAGATGGGGGTGGGCAGAGCCAAAGTGGATTGTAATGAGAACGACTTAAATGGTGGGATGTTCAGCTCTTGTCTACAGGTTTACAGAAACGAAATTAAACTTGGGCTTTCTATTGCAAAACAATAAGCAAATTGAAGGCCAATTATCCCAGCTCAAAAAAAAAAAAGCCGGCGAACTGGAGAGGATTTTGCATTTCTGAGTAGAACGACTTTTCAGACGAAAGAATTTATTACAAGAAATTGAGAACATCTGGGCCATCAAAGGCAGAATGCAGTGAATAATTGGACAATCATAGACTGGCATCCATTTGAATAAGAGGCACTTCCTTGGTTCCTACTAGGGGATGTTTTTGAAATTCCTCATCTAGAAGGAAATGAAGCTCAGCATTTAAAACATGATTTTCCTACCTGGTTGTTACTTGGTTATGAAAGAAATCGATTTGGGGAACCTCAGTTCCATAAAGTTATTCTTGTGACCAAAATTCGGGGAGAATAGCAGAGAAGTGGTTGGTTCTATTCTCTGTTGGTTCTGTTTTACCTACTGGCTTAAATCTTATCCTGGCAAATATCACACTCATAATAAGTCATAATAATTCTGCTTCTCCCCATTCTCTGCCTTCTCTCTTATGTCCTTCAGCCAGGAGCCACCCTGCTGGCATCCGACAAGTCCCAGAGAGGGTGCTAATGGGGGGCGGTTCTCCAATGGGTGGGGTGGGCCTTTGCTCTGTCCACATGAGTAGGGCTGAGCTCACCTAGTCCCCGTCCACTCAGTGCCCTTGTACTCTCCTTATCTGCAAGAGTGAGAGCATCCTACATGATGCTGCCCTATTTTGGCTTAAAACCACACATATACTGTTTCCAGAAGCTCTCGTAGTCCCTTTAGGTAGTAATTATTATCCCATTTCATAGTCGGGGACACTGAAGTTCAAAGAGATGATATAGTCAGTTAGATAATATAATCCAGATACTACTGCGTAATAGCTCAATTCTCGGTGGCTTAAAACCACAAAGTTTTCTCACTCATGCTACATGTCCCCAGCGGGATGGAAGGGGGCTCTGCTCATTGTAGTCACCCGGGGACTCATCATTCGAGCGGCCACGATCTCAAATAATGCCAGTCTCAGTGCTTGAGGAACAAGAAAGCTCCAGAGGAGGGTCTTGCACCAGCTGTGAAATGCTTGCCCCAGAAATGACATTAGTTACCTCTGCTTGCCATTCACACTGACCAGTACTGGTTACATGGCCCCAACCAACTGTGTTGCAGGGATGGCAGAAAATATAATCCTATTCTGCACACTTAGGTATGTAGAGCTGGAAGTATTCACTGAACAGCGCTGGTGAGAGAAGTGTATAGCCTGGTGATTAAGACTGAGGGTTTAAATTGAGGTTCTACCACTTACTTAGTTGTGGAACCTTGGACAAATTACTTAATCTCGCCAAGCTTCTGTTTCCTCACTTTTTAAATGAGGAAATAATTATACCATCGTCAGGGGGTTTTAATAAGGATCCAAGAAGATAATGCATGCACAGGACTTAGTATAAATAAACTTAGCATAGATCAACTTGAGGCCAGCCCAAGTCATACAAACCTGGGGACCATTTACCCATAGCTTTTGGAAATAAAAAAAAACAGAATTATGTCTGAGGAAGAATGCAGGAGATGCATATACGGATATGTCAAGAAGAAAGGGTTCAGAGAAGAGTCAAAATCTTGGCATGAAGAGACAGGGCAAAAGAGAGATGCCCAAGAAGAGAAGAGTGGCAATTTTAAAACATGGCCACAAGTTCTTCCATACTCTCCTATGGAATCTGGGCAGGACTGTGACTGCTTTGACCTATAGAGTACAATGGAAGTGACACTGTGTCAGGTAGCTCTCATCTTGTTTGCTGAAACACTCGTTCTTGGATCTCTGAGCCACCACTGACCAACCTGAGGTCACCATGCTATGAGGAAGCCCAAGACATGAGAGGCCACATTTGGAACAACATTTGCCACTGATGACAGCCAGAGTCATTCCAGACCAGGTACCAGATATGCGAGTGAAGAGCTTCCAGATGATTCCAGTCCTCAGAGGTCATCCCCCCTGCCCCCCCACCGCCGCCATCTGAGTCATCCCAGCTGAGGCCCTAGGCATCATGGAGTAGACGCAAACCATCCCCACTGCACCCTGCTGCCTTCCTGACCCACAGGCTGAGCAAAATAAAGTGGTCATTTTACATCATTATACTTTGGTGTGGGTCATGATGCAGCAATAGATAACCAGAAACACGAGAGTAGGGGAATGGTGATTATAGGTGAATGGGCAATTGTGTGGATCAGTACAAGAGACAAAAGCCTGGATATTCTACTGGATGTAATAATATGCTTTCCTGGGGAAAAAATGTTTCCATTTAAACGGTTGAAGGTAAAGGGACTTCCCTGGTGGTCCGGTGGGTAAGACTCCACACTCCCAATGCAGGGGGCCTGGGTTGGATCCCTGGTCGGGGAACTAGATCCTGCATGCATGCTGCAACTAAGAGTTTGCATGCCACAACTAACTAAAAAACAAAGAGTTGAAGGCAAAGTGTCAGTTTCTCTTTGACTTTGGGTTTGGGCACCAGGACTGGGCTTACATAAGCGTTGTGCTCTGATTTGACACCTCCCATCTGGCCAGCTTCATTCATAAACCTGGCTATACGCTGCCCCTTTTCCTACAGAAACCTGGTTTTGATACATCTTCTGCTCACCCTCTGGTTTCAGCTTTCTGTAGTAGTCTTATCGTGCTGATTTGGCAAAGCTAACCTAACTGCTCTCTCCTCCCCCTCTCCCTCCTCCCCACCTCCGTCTCTGTCTTTTGGGTTTTGGTCAAAGAGTAGTACAGGCAGCTCACAAAGCTGTCACTGAGCTTTCTCAAATCGCCTCCTTGTCACAGTTACCGTCCCTTTGAGAAAACCCAGGCAGTCAGGGACGTGTGTTTATCTACAGTAGCACTGCCCAAGGGCATCTCATGAGTAGCTCAGAATCCTCCCTTCCAGGTTGATTCAAATCTTGAAAGAAGGGAAGAGAGTCTCCACTCCCTACCACCAAGCACATCTCTTCTCCCACACTTTCTGGAAGCCCCTCTCCCGACTCATGGACCAGGAATGTGCAGCCTATCAGGGAGGATGATGTAGCCCACCGCAGAGGCATGGCAGCCCTCTTATAAGTCATCCTCAGCAGGTGAAGGACAACTTTTCTAACACCCATTTTGTAGGTGAAAAAGTCCTAATCTTAATATTGCAGCAGTGTATTATTTTCCTCCAGTTCTTTACCCCACATGGTTTTGTTAGCAAAAGACTCGGGATTTTTGTAAAAACTGAGATTTCCAAAGTTGTGTCCATTTTATACCTGTTTCTTAACAATTTTACAATTTTTACTGTGACACCCTACTTGCGAAAATTTCCCAGCTGCATTTCTGCTTTCCTAAAAGTCCATTTCCTCTTTCCTGAAAATCCACTTTCCTCAAAGCCCAAGTCCATTTCCTCTTTCCTAGAAGTCCCCTTCCTGAAAGTCCTGTTTCCTAAAAGTCTCATGAGAGTTCACAGTGCATCAGAAACCTTTGGTCTCCTTTCTTTATTCCCTCTGAATAACGTGATAGATCTTTAGCAAATACCCCTGAAATGTTGCTAACCTCTTCAGAAGAGTTTGCAAAATGTGATCTTACCTAGCGGAAAAGAAAGAATGGACAAAAACTTCGCTGGCATTTTAAATCAGGTTCCAAAATGATCTGCACGTTCCTTTCTGGATGATATCAGCTGCTCTTGATTAAGTCAATTAAGAATCTGAGAATATATACCTTTTAATCTCTCTCTAAGGCTCTGTTTCCTCAGCTGTAAACTACTGACTCTGAGGGTAGGTTTAAACAAGACGTCACATGTAAAGTACAACCCTCGCATGGCGTTTCTCAAGAAATGCTGCTTATCTTTCATTGCCCCCCTAACGACACCCCTACCCCTTGTCTGGAGGCCTTAAAATACCCTTGACTCTTTGGCATCGTCTGAAACGTTCTAAAAGACTAAAACTTAAATACTAAGCATTGAAGTTTCAGCTTTCACTTTGGGGAGGTTGACACCAGGGTGCGACATCAGGCTGAGTCTGTTTTCAGAGACTGATAGAAAAATGACCTGGGTTGGCTCCCAGAATGTAGGTCAGGAGACACTTTTCCATCTTCCCCCCTGTTGATGGGCTCCTGTTAACCTTGGGAGAGACTCTGGTTTAGGTGGTGTCAGCAGATTCATCAGGCACGTGTTGGAGGCTCGTGAGAATCAGCAGTTTTGCTTCACTGGGGTTTCCGTGAGAGCCGGCTTTTGCCTCATTTCACGTGAGTTCGCGTGAAATGTGAAATAATGGAATAATTTCAAGGAAACAGCAATTTAGACCCTTGAGTTTCTCATGGCCCGTGGACTAAATCATAAATCAACTCCCATTCACGTGAAGTGGAGCCCCCACCTGGATATTCCAGAAACTTCTGAAGAAGGTAGCAGACGTTTTGGATAGGACTGTGAGATCGCCAGACGGATTGTTGGCTTTCTGCCTCTCTTTTCTTATTTAATCCTTCCTAGTAAAGGCTGAGAATAATGAAGCTTTTATATATTTTCATCTCAGAGGTCAGGAAGCTGAGGTTTAGGAAAAGGAAGTAACTTAACAAATAATCTGCTTGTGCAGTGGTCTGGACCATAACTCAGATCGCTCAGTTTTCTATTCCAGTGTCTTTCCTCCTTGCCATGCTTCCATTCTCTTAGTAAAATATTTATTGTTGCATATTATGTACCAGGTACAAGGATGTGGAAAGTGATTTTTCAGAATGGAAAAACCAGACTTGAACACTGTGTGTAGCCACATATAATTAAATAATCCATATTTGAGTAAAGAACTGAGTCTAAACAGGGTGGGGATTTTCAGGTTCTCTGGTCAAGCTGGTTGTATTTAGGCGTGGGGTCTTCTGGACAGAGGACAGGAAGGGAACGGCACTGTGGGGTGGATCAGGTACACCCAAATGGCACAACACAAATAATCTCATCATTAATGAATTATGAAAACCTTAATGTCAGGGCATTATGATCATTTTAATGCTTCTGTCCGTAAGATGACAATCGGCCCACGTGATTGACAGTCGCTGCCTTTACCAAGCGCCTTTCTGTTACTATGATCCCTCCCCTGCATCACCTACCAGCTGCCCTACCTCTAACAGCTACAAAGGTTAACATCCAGGACAGGAGGAGACTTCCAGAGCCCCGTTCTGTGCTAAGAAATTTTTTTTCATTAAAAATTTTTTTGAGGGCTTCCCTAGTGGCGCAGTGGTTGAGAGTCCGCCTGCCGATGCAGGGGACACGGGTTCGTGCCCGGGTCCGGGAAGATCCCACATGCCGCAGAGCAGCTGGGCCCGTGAGCCATGGCCGCTGAGCCTGCGCGTCCGGAGCCTGTGCTCCGCAACGGGAGAGGCCACAACAGTGAGAGGCCCGCGTACCGCCAAAAAAACCCAAAAAAACAAAAACAAATTCAAATTGTTCCATATCTCCTCCATTATTTACCTCAAACGCCTCAGCAAGGCATCTAAGGCCTTGCATGACATAAACCCAAACTACTTTATCAGCCTGTTCCTCCTCTGCTTGCTCACATGCCCCTAAATCTCCATCATAAACGGACTAGCATTGTTGCTGAATTTGCCATGTTCTTTCACTCTACTGGCCTTGACTAGTTGCTTTTTCTGCATGGACTATCTTTCCTACCCTTATCTGCTCTGTAAATCGTATTTGCCCTTTCATACCCAGCTGGCCTATCATTGCCTCTGCAAGGTTTCCTCAGCTGTGCCAGGTTGAGTTGGTTACTCTCCTCTCTGTGGTTTCTTGGCAAATCAGAAGTGGCTTGATGATGGCACACAATACATTATAATCATTCTATATCTGTGTCCTTCATGAATACCTCTAGGGCAGTATCCACAGCTGTCCTGCCCCAGCATCTAGCATGGTATCTGGCACAAAATGGATGTCAATATATGTTTGTTGAATAAATGCTGTCAATTTCATGCTCCAAGAAATACAACCCAAAGGGATGTCAATATTATGCCATGGTATTTCTTTTTGTGAGTAAGAGACAATTCAATATATAATTTTCACATTTTTTCAGCAGCATGAAATAAGCAGTGTTTGGGCATTACCTGGGAAATGTATTCAATTTTCCTCTTGTTTGGATCATTTACAGCATGTACTCGTGTCAACTAGTCCTCTTGTCTATAATCCTTCTCTTGGAATAAGATGTTCATTTCATACTTTTATTGCATGCTTGTCAGGAGTTGTAAGCTCTATAAAAGAAGCTCCCTGCATTTATCATAAACTGGAAGCTGTAACTAGGAAATGCACAAATGTACTGGGATAGACTCCAGGCAGGTGACTGCCGCCAAAGAGACAAATCAAGAATCTGAAAGGGAGACAGACACCTCCGTCTTATGGGTGGGCAGTGGGGAATCCTAGCAAAGGAGGCCCACTGTGAACAGCCATGGGTCTGGAAGCTCAGGTTTCTCTATTTATTCGTAGGTAAATTTCCAAGTAACCCTACCTATTTTGCCCATGACCTCTAACAAGGTAAAGACATTCTTCACACCACCAAAAAGTTGAACTCTCTCAGGCATTAGATACCTGTTACAAAATACTGAAAAGCTGAGCAAGTAAAAGACGGAGTAAAGTCTTTTATGCCCAGAGGTCAACATTAGAACAAAGGAGTGGAATTCATAGAGAAACAAGATTTTGTCTTAAATTAGGAAGGTTTTTCTGAAAACTGAATCAGTTCAACTCTGCTCAATGAGTTAGGGTGCTCTCATGGTTGAAAGATAGCCTGGATGGTGATATGCCCTGGGTAACATAAAGATGACTTATCTTGGGGGAGGAATATACAGGGGGTGACCTGGGATTCTAAGAGGCAGATCATTCTGTGCAAGCCCGATCGCCTTACTTCATCTCTTAGCCTCCAGAGAAAACGCCACCACCTAAAGACTTAGGATAGCGGCTGAACATTCTTTGGATAACCGCCATCTTGAAGCATGAACGGCATGGCAAGTCTTCCCCTCTCTCTCCTTGATACAAGGCTTTGAGTGGGTGTTACAAGGATGAGCCTCCTCTTAGAATTCTCCAGGCAGAGACTTGAGGGAGGCGGATTCAAATAACAGCAGAAATGTTCAGTTTTGTGCTGATTTTCATGGCTTGTTGCACAGCTATTCACATGTTTCTTTGTATGAGCTGTATAATAACCAGCTTTCAAAAGGACAGACAGCATAATGAATGGATTGTAAAACACGCTCATAAAAACAGTAGAGTGCGTCTAGAAGTGTTATCTGCCTTTGATTTACTGTGTACCCTGTTTTGCATTTTCACATCATTTGCAAGTTTTCTATTAAAAATAAGCATTTAATGGGCATGCAATTAAATTTAATTTTTCTTTTTCTTCCCCCCAAGGTGATCTTTAAAAAGTGTGTGTTTGGTGAGGGGGGAGGGGTGCATTTTACAGTCCTGACAGAACATGGATATTATAGCCATAGAGTTCATTACAGGGTAATTAATGCATGTTAAGTATCTTGTAAATATTATGTGGTAATAGCTCTAAATAAATACACACTCCGCTTGGAGAGATCTGCTCCACCCCTGCCACAGGGAATGAGATGTTCCTAATTAATGCCTTTAGAAGAGGAGCCTGTGTCACCTTGGATAGTCTTGGGAAATTACAGCTTCAGTTTATGGAAGGCAGCAGTGAATGGTTAATTACAGAACCTTGACATGCCCAGTGCCTGTCCCACCTGGGCTAAGTGGGTCAGACAGGCCCACCTGGCTCGCTCTCTTCCTCGGAAGGCTTTGTTAAAAAGCAGGCTGTGCAGCTGTAGTTGTGCTGCTGGGAGCCATTCCAGCCCCAGGAAGAAGAGCTTTCCAGGAGGACCTGCTGGCAAGTGCTTGATCATCTTGGACTCTTTACTGAGCTCTTCAATCCAGGATGGGGGCTCTGTCTGGTGAGTGAGAGGCACTGCTGTTGTTGATGTTATTTATGAGTATGGGTTTAAATGATATTTCCTGTTGACCTGCTGCTTGGTTTACAGATGGCCTCTGCCAGGTGTTGGTGTGTGGGGCTTGGGATCCAGTCTTAGCACCTGGATGGAGTCATTGTCAGGACCCTGAGTGTCTCCACGGCCACTTTTCCAGAGACCTTCAGAGTACAGCAAAGTGACAGAAAGGCTCTTGCATCTCTGGGTCCATCGCTTTTTTCAAGTCAGCTGGGCCCAGGCTGATATGTCATGGAGCAAGGTCATGGCATCAGAATAGTTACAGGGGTAGAAGTTTAACATAAATCAACTTTCGTTCATACCTAAACACTTCTGCACAACACTCAGTGATTATCCCTTTTCCAAAGATGTTCGCATATTGAGTTGTCTGTCTATGACTTCTGTGCTCTTCAAATGTCAGCATATGGAGGTGGGATTAACTGTCCAGAGCAAGCTTTCCTGTGCCCTGGCAAAGTCTTCCTCTCCTACCTGCCCCTAAACCTCTCATCTGGTGCCTGGAGTGCCTAAAGAAGAAAACCAAGCCTTAACACCCTCAATGAGAGAGGTGTTTCAAATGCCAACCTCTGGAGTTGAGAGTCACGCGTAGGTCAACGCAGATATAGAATAGATCCTTCAGCCAGAGTTTAACAGTAGTGAGTTCCTGAAGGCTTGGGATTCCTGTGGAGAATGATACCTAGAATAGGGCACCGGGGCCTGCTGGTATGGCTGAAGGAACCAAAGGCAAACTTGATCCACTTCAAGATGAGAAAGTCCAAGTACTGAAACACCACGGACATGGATATTCATGTTGCTGGATATTCATGATGCTAGCAAGAAAATGTGGTGAATTCCCAGAGTATCAAGATCAATAGACAAACCAGATGAGGATATTGAGCTCATGGTGTCAGCTGCAGGCAGGGACTACTAAAAGTCTGGGCAGAAGTCTGGGGCGAGGAGATAATCCTTGTAAGATACTCAAGACAGAGCCTGGCAAAAGTGAATATTCAATACGTGCTGTGTTGCCATTATTAAGGAATGTGCCCTCTTCTCTCAGCATGGTAGAGATGCTAGAGAAAATCACGCCTCTTGTTCTGATGGAGACATAAAGGGAACCTCACGAGGTAAGCGCAGACATTTTTTAGTACCGTTACAGAAAAATCATTCTGACCCTTGTTTAAAATGCCAAGGAAGACTTCATTCAAAACTATCGCAATGGGGGAGAGAGATTGAACTCAATTCCAAATACAACAGGGACAGTGGGGGTGCATAGCCACTGCGCCCAGTGAGGGAGTGCATGGAAAATTATTAAGAGGAACTTGGTTAGGTTTCAAGGGTTTCGGAAGAGGAACTTGGTTGAGTATCAAGGGTAGGGGATTCTCAAAAAGCTGTCTTCGCAGGTTTCTTTGCTAAAAGTGGGCTTGGCTGGCAAGGACTAGGTCTAGTCAAGAAGCAAGCTTAAGGGAACCCTGACTGGAGTTTGGTCAAGGAGGGAGACTTTGTTAATGCCTCTTCTCATTCAAGGAAAAAAGAGTCATTATTCTTTCCTCTGGACAGTATAAGTCAATTTCTGTTTGGTCAGCTTTTGTTCATTAAGTACCAACTGACCCATCTCTTGAGACTTGGTAGTAGAGGATATTTCCTGGTTGGTGTGAGCCAGCAGACATTTAAAGAATACCTACCTTTTGGAAGATACTTGGTTCTACTTTGTGAAGATGGGAGTTTGCTCTTAGAAGAACAATGGATTTACATCACACAAAAGAAGTGTATCAGTCAGGATTCAACCAGAAAAACATAACCAGTAGGGAGGATATATTTTTATTAATTTATTACAAGAAATTGGCTTATGTGATTGTGGTGGCTGGCTAAGTCCAAAATCCACTGGGCATGCATGCCGTCAGGGAGGGAGGGTCATGGACAGTCTGAAGCCGTAGTTCACCGGAGGAGCTGTTTCTCTCCCTGGGAAGCCCCAGCACTGCTTTTATGGCTTTCCAAGGGATTGAATCAGGCTCACCCAAATTATCCAAAATAACATCCCTTACTTAAAGTCAGCTGATGAGCAACACCTAGATTAGTGTTTGATTGTAGCTGGGGACCGTGGCCGAGTCAGGTTGTTACATCCAAAAAAAAAGAAAAAAAAAAAAAACATATGGCAAAGCTGTGTTCAAAAAAAAAAAATGCAAAACTTGGAAATAAGGCCAAAAAGATGGTAACATGAACTTTCAGTGCCATATTAGAGCTTTTTCTAATATGTCCAGAGGAGGGTCATCTGACTCTCTTGGGTTTGTAACTGGCTTTGACCGAAAACTGATTTAAGCTCAGACATTTCACAGTCCTACACAGTTACAGGCCAATTTGCAGAAACCCGGTGAGGCATGATGATTTTCCTTTTTTTCTGCTTGGAAAAGAAGACAAGCCCAAAGGTTTTATTACCCTGTAGGACATTAACTAGTCTTGTACCTACCTTGGCAGTCTTACTTCGGCCCTCTCTTCCCCATGGATTGTATAAATCCTGATTTCTCATATTCCATCAAATCAGTCCTGTCATTCTGCTGGTTTCCTCAGTAAAGAGGTAAATAAAATTCTGACATGTATTCATTATCTATTTGTATGAAAATGTTGTTTGTAATGATTTGAGAAATGTGCTCTGACGGGTTTAAAGGAGGGTGTAGGTAGGGAGGGGGCTGATAGGGGAGGAATGAGACTATGGGAAGAGAGGGAAGGGAGTGGGTGTCTGTGTATAAAGGGGTAAGTTTCAAGCTAAGAGGAGCAGCGCAGGTGTCACTGGCTGGATGGAGACAGATCCTTGATTTAGTAATTCGGAGGGAAGGACAAGGCCTGTTAAGACTGAGTTTGTTGAATTAACCAGCAACAATTGCCCGTAAAAATGCCCTTCCTACCAACCCAGAAACCTGAGAGAGAGAGAGAAAATATATTCTCACATAATTTATATATAAACCAAATAGTGAGCCACTGCAGTGGTATAGTGACTGTGGTGTGATGGTGTAATTGAAGGTCAAAAACGAGAGATACTCTGGACTATCGATTCTAATACCTGTGAAATTCCTACTGCTAGTTGATCCTTTGGCTTCAGGCTTTGGCAAAACTGATTAAAAGCATAGGATTATTAACCACTCACAGTTAAACCCTAATTGTTTTAATCATGTAAACTAATCCCGCGTTAGGACAAGCGTTTCGTTGTGGTGGTGATGGTAAAGCGTGCATAACAAAATTTACTCTATTAACCATTTTAAAGTATACGGTTCTGTAGCATTAAGTGCAATCACCATGTTATACAACCTTTGCCTCTGATTAGTTCCAGAACATTTTCATTACCCCAGAAGGAAACTGTACCCTTTAAGGAGTTCCTAATTCTTCCCCCAATCCTTAGCGACGACAAAATTGCTTTCTGTCTCTGTGTGTTGTGGATTGTTTTTTTGCGTCCTCCTAAAACTCGTGTGCTGAAACCCTAACCCTCAATGGGATGATATTAGGAGGTAGGACCTTTAGGACATAATTCATTTTGATTTATTTTATTTTTTTGCTTTGTTTTTTGAATTTTATTTTATTTTACTTTTATACAGCAGGTTCTTATTAGTTATCTATTTTATACATATTAGTGTATATATGTCAATCCCAATCTCCCAGTTCATCCTACCACCACCCTCAGCTTTCTCCCCTTGTTCTTAAGTTTGTTCTCCACGTCTGTGTAGGACGTAATTCAGTTTAGATGTGGTCATGAGGGTGGGGCCCCCATGATGGAATTGGTGTCCTTATAAGAAGAGGAAGAGATGAGGGCTCTCTGATGTGTTGGCCATGTGAGGACACAGTGAGAAGGCAGCTAGTTACCTGCAAGCTAGGAAGTGAGTTCTCACTGGACGTGGAACCTGTTAGCACTCTATTTTGAACTTCCCAGCCTCCGGAACTGGGAGGAGTGTGTTTGTTGTTAAAGCCACCAAGTCTATGGTATTCTATTATAGTAGGCCGAGCTGACTGAGACACTATGCATTTGTGTATTCTGATTATTTCATATGTGTGGCCCTTTGCGTACCTCACGTTTTTGTTTTTAATTTATTTTTTTATTGGAGTATAGCTGATTTACAATGTTGTGTTAATTTCTGCTATACAGAAATGTGATTCAGTTATATATATATGTGTGTATATATATATATATATATATATATATACACATATACATTCTTTTTTAAAAATATTCTTTTCCACTATGGTTTATCACAGGATATTGAACATAGTTCCCTGTGCTATACAGTAGGACCTTGTTGTTTATCCATTCTATATATAATAGTTTGCATCTGCTAACCCCAAACTCCCACTGCATCCCTCCCCTCCCCCTTGACAACCACAAGTCTGTTCTCTATGTCTGTGAGTTGGTTTCTGTTCCATAGAGAGCTCATTTGTGTCATATTTTAGATTCCACATATAAGTGATATCATATGGTATTTGTCTTTCTGACTTACATCACTTAGTATGATAATCTCTAAGTCCATCCATGTTGCTAAAAATGGCATTCTTTCATTTTTTATGGCTGAGTAGTATTCCATTGTATATATGTACCACATCTTTATTCGTTCATCTGTCAATGGACACTTAGGTTGCTTCCATGTCTTGGCAATTGTGAATAGTGCTGCTGTGAACACAGGGGTAGCACACATGTTTTGGATGGAAGGAAATGTAAGTGTTGGAGAGCCAGAGTCCATGTCAGAGAAAGAGCAAAGAGGGAGTGAATGAGTTGGAAGGAGAAGATGTGGTCAGAGGCAGCTTGCAGAGCCTGTCTGCAGGTCAGGAAGGACAGGCGTGGTCGTGAGAGCCCGGGTGACCTTAGCTTACTTCCCTGGTCTACCTCCATTTGTGATTTCTGAAGAGATACAAATGTCTGGAGGGGACAGCTTAGGCTGCAGGTGGAATTTTTCTGAATAATATGGAGTAAAAGTGACCATAGTCTCTGAGTCCACTGGAAAGGCATCGTTCAGTGATCTGGGGAGGTACCTGCCAGGTGGGTCTGCACACAGGCTCTGCACTCAAGGTAAGAGGCTCTCGAGGCCTCCTTGACACCATGGACATCTTTTCCCTTTCTCTGACCCGAGTAAAGAAAGCATTCCATTTGATGGTTTGCATCTACATCCCCCAACCTGCAACTACTCAAACCTACAATTGAATTGCCAGGCAGTGTGAAGCCCTGCTGATTGCCTACCATTCAGGCAAAGCACATGGGAGCCCTTTCAGGAGCCAGGCATGCTCCAATCAAGCCACTCCACATACAAGTCTCTAATAGTACAGCAATCAGTGGTGATCAGCCATACAGCTTATGTACGGGAGGGCCTAACAGGATTCATGCCTCTGTGGTGAACACACTTTCATTTATAGGACTAAATGCAGGCATACATGACTTGTTTAATTAGAAAGAAAATTCTCCAGCCAACAATTTGCTCCCTCTCCTGGATGCACACTACATATATTACTGATGTTTCCTTTAAATCTACTGGTTACCTATTCCTCTGGTCACTTGTCATCGTGTGCGACTGCCTACTGTTTGTGAAGGTAAACCTCTGCTCCTGGTTTCTCTTCGCTGAGAAATCAGGGCCCCTGTGTGTTACTCGCGTGCTGACACCGGTTCAGGTGTCCAGACAGGTGATGGTCCCTTGGAAGTGCAGGGTGTGAACATAGGATGCCAGAGGGCAGTGGCCGCCAGGTCAAGCCAGGGGAACAATCACTTGCAGCTCATGATTTATAGGAGTCTTTTGGTAACTCTTGCTTTTTTTTAAAGAATGAAATAATGCCATTTGCAGCAACATGGATGGACCTGGAGATTATCATACTAAGTGAAGTAAGTCAGACAGAGAAAGACAAATGTCATATGATATCACTTATATGCGGAATCTAAAAAACATAGGATACAAATGAACTTATCTACAAAACAGAAACAGACTCACAGACTTAGAGAATGAACTTATGGTTACTGCGGGGGAAGGGTCAGGGAGAGGGATAGTTAGGGAGTTTGGGATGGACACTGCTATATTTAAAATAGATACCCAACAAGGACCTACTGTATAGCACAGGGAACTCTGCTCAATATTCTGTAATTACCTAAATGGGAAAAGAATTTTAAAAAGAATAGAAAAAGAAATAAATAAAATTTAAAAACTACAACTCTTGCTTTTTTTTCTTCTGGTTCTCCTCCCCTTAGCCCCTGTCCTGGACTCAGCCAGCTGATGATCAGTACACGTACATCTGGGGTGCTTCTCTCATTTAAGGACAGACCTCTCAAACAAATGGACGACTTAGTGGACAGTCTTGCTGAGCCCCACATATGAGAAGATGGACTGGGCTTGAAGGGACTAAATGGAACGCCAGGTCAGGTGGAGAAAGTGGCATCGCCAGCTGTCACCCGGCCTTGACGATATTCAGGTATGCTCTTCTGTGTTGACGACCCAGGTATGCTCTGAGTGCTCTCAGAGGTACTGTGTTTCTGATCTTGAAATGCTTTTCCTTTCACAGATGCTATTACTCATTGACTTAGGTTATGAGGATGAGCAAGAGGACATAACTACCTGCCAGGAGCTCAGGGGGGTGGTGAAGGGGGCCGGAAAGAACACTCAAGTAATTCAGTGCGTTTTCTATAGAAAAAGGTTGAAGGAGATCTGAAAGAATGATTAAAGAACAAGTAGCGAAGTTGATGCAGGATGGGATATAAGGTTAAAAACAAGGTGAGGGACAGGAAATAGAGGCAGGAATGGTGAGCAATTAGGAATTTTACATATAAGCTTTACTGCTTTTTTGGTTGTGTGTTTTTAACAGTTCCTCTACTTCTCCTAGCTTCTATTTGCTTTTCCGTAAACTGGGAGTAACAAATCTCTGAAATATTAACTCAGGCTTATCCCCTGGTCTTCCTCTCAGCCTGCTTACGAGGTTGGCCCTTGGCCGTTGTCTGGTAACTCGGATTTTGGGAGGTTCCCACCACTTTCACTGAAAAGAGCGGCCTCACCGTGTCTAAACTATTTGTACGAACAATGTGGTTTCTGCCGAACACCTGCTTTCCTTCTGGGAGTCTTGGATTTTGGTGCCTGCGAGGCAGAGGGTGCCTGCGTGACCAGCCCCCAACAAAATCCTTGGGCACTGACTCTCTAATGAGCTTCCCTGGTAGACGACACTTCACAAGGGTATTCACAACCCATTGTTGGGGGAATTAAGCCCAACCTGTGTGGCTCCACTGGGAAAGGAGTCTTGGGTGCTTGCACGGGATTTCCCACGCACCTTTTGCTTTGTATGTATTTTTCATTCTAACGCATCATAGCCACGAGTACAACTTTATGAAGATTCCTATCAGCGCTCCTTGCAAATAATTGAGCCTGGGAGTGGTCTTGGGGACCCCTCCCCCACCACACAGTCAGCTAAAATATTCTTATTTGCTCTGAGAAGGGATGGCACAATGAATATCAATCAATTACTAGCTTTTGAGTCTCAAAAGCCTAGGCTGAGAGGGCCGGATGCATTGAATGATGAGCACCTCATGATCCATCCCTCCCTCCCCTCCAAACCAAGACTCAAACATATTCCCAGGAAGAGGGAAGAGAAGAGGGAGGAGGGAAGAGTGGACACTGGAAGTGGAGACCTTGACATCGATCTCTGTCCTCCTCTCCCTCGAGCTGAGCCCTTGGCAGCAAGAAGAAAACATGTACAGTTCAAGGGGATCTGAAAGCAAAGGGACCTGGGTCACTTTTGGTGGACTCTGAGGTTCCACGTCTCAGGGTAGACTTGGGAGAAGGGGGCTTAGGCACACTGGCCCGACACAGCCTTGCCTGTGGATTAGACAGAAAACCACGTAGAAACAAAAACTCTTTACTGGGATGCCAGTGAGGACAGGTAGAATCACCCAGGAGCGGAGGCCCCACCCCCAGCCCTGGCTGTCTGCTGATGCCTTGGTACCAAGTAAGCCCCTCACAGCATAGACACAGCTCTGGGGAAGCAGGGAAGACATAGTAATAAGGAACGTTGTTTCTTGTGCACAGCTGAGTTTGTGACCTGCAGCTTGTAGGAAGCGATAGAGCTAGAATTCAAAACCAGGAAGGTAGGAGATTAAAGCCTATTAGATCCAAGTGTGGACCTCTTTACCCAGAACCACACCTGGTCATGTCTAAAAATGTATTGCTTTCAACCTCAGCCGAGGTGTGAATGTCATTCCACGTCTTTCTCAATGTCTGTCCAGCTACCTCTCTCATCCCCCACAGCAGATACTCAACATCTGTACCTCTTTGTTCAAAAACATTTGCTGGCTTTCGGAGTGAGTGAATATAGGGTGAAGGGATTAGAAGATATTGTCAAGAGAGAGTTTAAATCAATGGCCCCTTGAGTTTGGGCAGGATAGAGACAGCATTACAGCCCTAGCATACAGGGCAGTGCAGATTCCCCTTGCAGTCAAGCTGATCAAGGCTTCTTAGTGGGGACAGGATTCACTTGAATCATGAAGTATAGGTAGGATGTTGCTGGAAGGTGATTAGGTAGCTCTTTGCACTGGAGGAGAAGTTTTGAGCAGTGGTGCAAATTTTTTTAAACTTTAAATTGGTACTTAAATTGTGTATAAAACTATTTCAATAGCTCATATTCTATTTAAATTTCTCTAAAGCGCCCATCCATACATTATGTTGCTACCCCTCCATCTTTGTCATCTGCGATCTCTTTTTTGTCCCTTATATGAGACCTATGCCTTGTCTCCTACACTCACCTAGCCCATCCATAGCTTTAAATATGAGGGAATTTCTATTTCTGCCCTCTACTTTCAACCAGAATCAGTAAGACTATCCCCAGGACTCCACTGGAATAGATGGTACAAGCTTGTCTCTTCATTTATGTCCTGCATCACATATGCAGATATAGCCTCTTTTCATTTGGACTTCGTCTAAATACATCTTCCTTTATCCCAATAGGAAAAGACTGAAAAAACTTTATTAGCCTAACCTGAAAGGGCAGCTATGTAATTTGTTTTCTTTTCTGACTTTGTTATTGTTTGTTTTAAATTAAAGCATTCTTAATTGATCAGTTTTAGAGAACATCTTTTGATCCCCCACCATAAAACATGAGGAAACCAGGGTACCAATATTACCTTTCAACTTATTTCTCCTTTTTGCTTTTATTTTGGCTAATTATATAATTTCTAAGTTGTCATTTATAACATTTTCCGTTGTTTTGTACCTAATTCTGTGTAAAATTGGATTCGATTCCAGTGTTTTTGCCAACATCTCATCATTATTCACTTCTTGACTGAAGTTTATTCTTTGGTAGCTTATTCAAGAAAGGCTCATGGGGAGTGTATTACCTAAGCTCTTGTAGGACCAAAAGTGTTTGTGTTTTTATACTTGAGTGACAGTTAGGTTGGATGTGAAATTCTTAAGTTAGACTCTTGATATTGCTCAAGTGTTTTCTAGTGATGAACCTTGCTATAAAGTAATGGGAAGCCAGTTGATTTCTCTCTTTTTATAAGAGAAATTTGGTATTTTTTTAAAACTCGGCTTTGCTTTTACCTCCTTTCTTTATATTTCAAGCCTAGTAACTTTATTGTCTTGGTAATATTGATTCTCTATCAAGCTTTTCCAGGGACACAGTGTGTACTTTCAATACATAAGTTCAAATCTTTTGTTTCTCAACGTTTTTCTTGAATTATTCCTTTAAATACATTTGATGTTATGTTGTTTAGTTCTCTTCTCCAGGGCACTAATTATATTTATGCTGAGAAACAATGTAGCTACTTAATGGCTACATGAACTTAGGCAAGTTGCCTCACCTCTCAGTTTGTTTCCTTTTCTAAAAACTGGAGTAATGACCCTCAGAAGGTTGTTGTGAAGATTAAATAAGCTAATATATGTAAAGTGTCCTGGACTGTGCCTGGCATGTATTATGCACTGTTAGCTCTTATTCTTTTTATCTATTCTGCCTGACTTCCATACCTCTCATTTCCTCTCTTATCCAGTGGTAAACACTTCAGAGCTCAGTCCGAAGCTGGGGGTTAGTTAATAGAATGTCCTTTCTTGGTGGGCCCTGGGCTAGACCCTAATTCAGACAGATTAATACTTTTTTTTTTTTGCCCAATATTTATTACTAGAAATTTCTTTTTATATGGCCCCAAATATCCATCCTATAATTGCCAAGCATTCTTCCTGGTTCAATTAGTCAAAATAATTTATTGAGTGTCTACTATGGGCCAACAGTTATACTAGGCACTCTTAAAAGATAACCTGAGGGATATTAAAAATTTTAAGAGTTTCTCTGAGCAAAAATTGATTTGAATTAGGCAGCATCCAATCTAGCAGATAGAAAGGAGCTCTGAGGGGCTACACAGAATTTATAGCCAGAAGGGAGCAGGAATAAGAAAGTTATGCTGGGCAAAAAAACAGGTGGATTGCTAAAAGTTAATTTCCTTTAGGTGATGGACAGGGTTTATCAGGCAGATTATCAAAGTAGTGCTGACCGGGGGATTCCTGCTTGACTAGCCTAAGATTCCATTTCTCGGAGAGCCAAAACTGTAATTAAGTTAAGCCTCGGTTTGGTGACACAGGGCTTAGCATAAGTGACTCCATTATGGGCTTATTGTCTTGTTTTCGTTTTTAACAGTTTCCTCCTTTTGATCAGACTCTCAGCTTATCTGAGAGACTTGATAAAAATTTAAGGTATTAGTGCCACTCCCAGCTACCACTCCAGAGTTCTCACTGTTACTGCTGAATCTTTGTGTGGTGTTCATGTTCTTTAAGTTGGTCATTCTCTTTGCTCCAATGTTCTGTCCTTACACAGATCATTTGCTTGGTGATTAGTGCCTGCAAACATGCATTTAAAACTTTTGGGAGAATACAGAGCACCAGGGAGACTATTATGATTATTCCTAGAAGGATAATTCCTAATGTCTGGAGTGCAGTTTGTAGCTATGGTCCCCAAGAACCAAACCAATCAAAATCAAATAAGTCAAAGAAAGACCCCATTGAACGAGTCACTTTCTTAAGCCAACTGACCATACGTAAACTTTGGTCAGAGAGTCTAAGGATTTTTGTTGGGCAGTTGTTGCTTTAGCAGCAGATTCAGGGATCGTTGCCAGAGTTAAGGAACACTCCCTTCCCATACATTAACAGAGAGAAAAGCAATCAGCAGCAAAAAGGCAATGGAATAAAGGTTTCACATTAGAGATGAAGATCTTGATCTATGATCTTGGGAGAGCTGCCTACCCAAGCTGTCCTCTGCTTCTTGGGAGAAACCTCCCTAGTCAATTTTCATTTTAGATCTCCAGCTGGTGTACAGTTCCAAGAGTCTGAAGAAGGAGTACTTTTTAATAGGGAGTTAGGGACCCAAGGTTCAAATCCCTGAAGTTTGGCTGCTGTCTACGTAGTGAAGAGGACCTGGTATAATGCCTACTAAGGAGGTTCAAAGACAGACTTTGTTCTTAGTGATTCCAATCAAAAGGGCATGAGAAAATTGGAAGTGTTAGTTTGGAGAGTGGTAGCCAGATATTTGAAGAAACTAGAAGAATTTGGAATTCAGTCCAGTTTTCAGGTATATAACAAAACCTTAAGGACAAATAACAGGATTGGAATCTACTACCTACAAAGGTGTAAACGTAATTTTTCTCCCTGTAGTCACCCCTATTCTTACCAAATATAATCACAGTACAGCTAATTTGTTTTCATTAAATGTGGCCTGACAGTTTTCATAAGTGCTGCAAGAATACTGACTGACCATATAGGCTCTTTTTGAGTCCGCTTTGCTGGAGTATTTCATAATGATTCTGCCTGCCATACCTGTAGTTTGGGTGAATTCCTCTCTTCTCAAGGTCCCCCAGATATCCTGAGGTTATTGAGCCTGACAGGAAGTGACCTTCCTTGCTCAGCTGGCAAAGCTGCCAGGAACCCTGTACCAAGACGATTTTCCCAGGGGGATTTATTGGCTCCATAAAGTCAAACTTAGCTCTTTAAAGCTGCCTGGTCACATCTGAGTCTATGCACATCTCTCTCAAACATGACATTCCGGTCAAAGTCTTCGTAATATAACAAGCCTCCATTTGTATCCTTTACGAGAACGGTTTCTTGTTGAATTTGTGCAAATAACTGTACTGCTTGAAATAAGTATACTCACCAAGTTTCCAAATTCTGGAGGGTCCAGGTAGGGGGGAAAAGTAATTGTTTTATCTTAGCTCCAAAAGATATACTTTACCAAATTGCTTTCAAGTCATAGATAGATTAAGAGGAAAAGTTTCCTTAAATCTGGGAAAACTAAATCTTAAAGAACCAGCAATTTTTCAAACAAAAAGTCATACAAATGATAACCACCCTCATCAGTTCATTCAGTCCTGTGTAATTAATTCTTGTTCTGCTTGAATCTACTTTTTCCACCAGTTCTGAGAATTCTTACCCAGTTCAGTTTTATGATCTGAAAGTTATCAGAAACCTGTACTTGTCCGTTCTTTTCGTGAGTCTCCTTGAGGATACAAAAGCAGAATGAAACAATATCTCTAAAACAAAGCACATAAAGATGGCCATGGTTAAAGATCGGACGATAATTCATTATAATGCAATTGACAAGGAAATTTGCTTATCTCTGTGACATACAGCATTTCAAGATAATAACTAGAATTATAACTGAAAATGCTAAACCAGGACAATCAGAACTTTATACAATTTCTGGAACATATATGAATACCACGTATCCATACAAAGACAGCATAATTATTACTTCTTATTTGAAAATGCTTCCCATGTAATTTAACATACCGAATAAGCCCAGTTAGTTTAACATCTCTCTTTTTATAAGGAGAGAAAACAATTTTTTTGAGATGTTCCATGGGCCCTCTGTATAATCCCCAAATTAGTTTGAGGTCAAAATTTAGGGCTTCCCTGGTGGCGCACTGGTTGAGAGTCCGCCTGCCGATGCAGGGGACACGGATTCGTGTCCCGGTCCGGGAAGATCCCACATTCCGTGGAGCGGCTGGGCCCGTGAGCCATGGCCGCTGAGCCTGCGCGTCCGGAGCCCGTTCTCCACAACAGGAGAGGCCGCAACAGTGAGAGGCCCGCGTACCACAAAAAAAAAAAAAAAAAAAAAGACTTAATTTAGAATTTTATTTTGGGACGTTTGTCAAAAATATCAAAAGGCTTTGGACACTTGATTAAAAAGGATCACAGATCATCATGAAACAATACTTAATTAGCTATTTAACCAAAGTGACAATAAAAGATTTTAAAGACAAATACAGAAGGTTACATGGTTGTGAGCAAAACTTAGCTCTTTTAATATTGAGAAGATTCAGTTTTCTTAAGTAATCAAAGACTTGATGAAGACAACATGAAGCAAAGTAAAACACAAAATCTTTGCTTTCTAAACAGATTACTTAAAAGTTAAAGAAAAATCTTTCAAAATCTCTTAACAGGAACAGAACAATACCTTAAAAAAACTTTCATCCTTTTAACAGAAAAAAAAAAATTCTAGTTTTGCATCAGTGCACCTTTGATATTAAAACTCACTTTAAAAAAATTTAAATAAATCCATTCCAATCTTAGCCAGTTTGACCACACATAAAATTTCTTTCCCACGATTCCTTTTTCACAAACCTTCTACAACGTTTTAACATTCATGCAGGTTTTTTTCTATTTTTTTCCCTCTCTCTCATTCTGGAATAATCAATCATCTTACTTTTCTTGCCTACTTTTCATACAGTTGTTTCTTTTCACCCTTATTATTTCTAAGTAGTTTTAAATTACATATAATGATTAGAATTCTTAACCCTTAGAATGCTTAATTCCTAGTGAAAACTAAGAACTATTACACTAGCATCTGTGGACTGACAAATTTATAGATTTATTTATAATTTCTAGAAGTACATTCTTCCTTATAGTAAATTTTTCAATGTGGCACAAAATATATTTACTGAGAGACCCAATCTTTTTTTTTTTTTGCGGTACGCGGGCCTCTCTCACCGCTGCGGCCTCTCCCGCCGCGGAGCACAGGCTCAGGACGTGCAGGTTCAGCGGCCATGGCTCACGGGCCCAGCCGCTCCGTGGCACGTGGGATCCTCCCGGACCGGGACACGAACCTGTGTCCCCTGCATCGGCAGGCGGACTCTCAACCACTGCGCCATCAGGGAAGCCCGAGAGACCCAATCTTTAGTTTATTCTGTGATAGGGAGCCATATGTTGATTAGTTAATGTTTCAGTATTTTACTTTAATTGGAAATGACCTAGTCAATTAATTTCCACCATTTAACTTAAGTCAGCAAAACTCTAAGGTTTCAAGTTACCAAAGGATCCTAAAAACTGTATTTTATAAAACCTCATCACTGTTCAAAAGTTTATTTATAAACTTTTATTCTTCTTACATCTGTTTAATTTACTTGTTAAAAGCAATCATGTTTAGATTACCCATGAATATTTCACAAGACATTAAACATCTAACCATTGTTTTAAAAGTTATTTTTCTTGCTGACAAATTTTGTAACAGAGATAAGTTATTTGACTAGTAAATTCCAGTAGAATAAAAGTTGCATGTCTGCACTAAATTTAATGCTGAAAGCCTTGAAGACATGCCTATTTTAATTAAACCAACAAACTTACACTAGCGTTTATTTACTGAAGATTATCCTTGATCATGTAAATTTGAAAAACATTTGGGTTAGTTTCTATTTTCTGAGAGAACAATGACTTCGATAAGCAATTATTTTTCTTTAAGCCAATTAACTAGAGCTCTCTTACAGATTAATTTTGGCAATGCCATCTGGACATAGAAAAATGTCACACATGTATAATATACATACCAAAATAAACATAAACATACAGACAGATGCAAACAGAGGTATTATAGC
This sequence comes from Globicephala melas, assembly GCF_963455315.2. NCBI lineage: Eukaryota > Metazoa > Chordata > Mammalia > Artiodactyla > Delphinidae > Globicephala > Globicephala melas. The sequence goes on along the minus strand of NC_083328.1, from coordinate 11,108,180 downwards.
TTTCATTTTCAAATTTTAGCCATGAGATAGGTATGATCATGTAAGACTCACTAGTTTATAAAAGCACAGTGGGATCCGAGTTGTGTTTCTGGCAGATGGAATAAGTGTATCTGCTCAGATGGCAGACGGCTCAAGCTCTTCACTAATATTTGTGGAAGAGACTTCTCAGATGTTTTGCAGGCCTAATTTTCAGAAAGAATGCAAGTTCCACGAAGAAGAAATTTCGTTCCCAAAGTCCAGATCTTTTACGATATCTACAAGCCTTTTGAGAAGACTAGGTAGGGGAGGTTTTGGGATTAGCAAAAAGGATAAGTGGGATTTAAACTGTTCCTGGATCCTCATTTCTGTTCTTGTAAAGACTAAATCTATAGGACAAGTATAGTTGTTTTCACTTCCTCAAAGAATTGGATTGTAACCTGAGTGATACCGAGTGGCATACCCGTCCGACCATATTATCTTCCGCTCGCTCCTTTAGACCAGGGAGAATATCTTCATCTAAGATGAAAATCAGAAGATTCCTGTGTTCTAGATTTAGAGCTATGTGTCTTGGAATGCTTTTCTTTCAAAATGTTTCTCTTTCTTTCTGGGTACAGAGTTTCATTTTAGCTTAGGGAAGAAGGCTTTCAAAAAAGTTTCTATCAGGCTCCCAATGTCAGCTTCCAGTCTGGCCAACTTCTCACCAGAGAACTATTAAAAAAGTCAGATATCTTGTGAGATTTCAGCTGGGGCAAATGGTAAATATTCCTGGCAGTACTGAACAAATCCCTTGGATGCAAGAGGCGTCCCCAAAGTGGGTGCCAAAGATATTACCCTCCCAAGGTCCAGAGCCCCCGCAAAAGATAGCCAAAAGAAAGAAAGACTTAGACAATTCTCTGACAGCCAGTAACAGTGGTAAGACCCTAGCCACAAGTGGAGTACAACCCACATTTCTGTCCAGCCATATTTTGGAGGGCCCCCAACTTGACATTTGCCAAGCCAAGTTTTTAAGACACAAAATAAGACAACAAGAAGGCGATATCTGTCCCTGGGAGGGAAAGAATCAATAACCAATGACTACCCAGAAGCAGATTCATAAGTCATAATTCAAAGATCTAATTCTTAGGAAAAAAAGATCTTTTTTTGACCTACTAATCTGAAATTAGAAAGGAAGGGACAACGTGAAATTTTACCTTCCTCTCTGAACCAGTCACTACAGCTAGAGATTTAAGAGAGCTGACTTTGGTAAGAATTCTCACCCTTTGCTGGGTTCTGTGAGTTTTCACAGAATTCCCTCTACAGGCTCTGGAGCCAGTGGGGTGTCCCATCGTTGTCACCAGAAACTGTACGGGAGGAAAAATACGTTTCCCTCTACCCTTTATGATGAGTGCTTAGCTGAGACCCTTTTCTCTCTAGGACATCTCATAAATGGATAAGCTTATTAAGTTTAAAAGGTCTCCACTGTGGCCTCTGTAATTCAGAATTATCTTTGGTAAGGTTAGCATGCTTGTTCAGCCTTTTTTTTTTTTTTTTTAATTTATTTATTTTTGGCTGCATTGGGTCTTCGTTGCTGCGCGTGGGCTTTCTCTAGTTGTGGCGAGCAGGGGCTACTCTTCGTTGCAGTGCGTGGGCTTCTCATTGCGGTGGCTTCTCTTGTTGTGGAGCACGGGCTCTAGGCACGCAGGCTTCAGGAGTTATGTCACACGGGCTCAGTAGTTGTGGCTCATGGGCTCTAGAGCACAGGCTCAGTAGTTGTGGTGCACGGGCTTAGTTGCTCCAGGGCATGTGGGATCTTCCAGGACCAGGGCTCGAACCTGTGTCCCCTGCATTGGCAGGTGGATTCTTAACTACTGCGCCACAGGAAAGTCCTTGTTCAGCCTTAACACAAAATTTTATTTACCCGAGGCCTCACCCAGACGCAGTGCAGCTTAAATCAGACCCAGTCTGACCCTGGACCCAGTCCAGTTTCAAAGTTAGACTTATTCCAACTCAGGTTGATTTCTGGACCCAGTCCAGAAAAAGAAACACTCAAATAAAGTCTGAAAGTTCGTAACACAAAAGCTGTGGAGGTAGAATCTGAGAGGGACTTACTCATGACCTGCAGAGGCAGCGAGAAAGGAGCAAGCTCAGGGGTTCAGACCGGTGTATCTGCCTGATTACTTGTTGCTCCTGGGAGACATTCCTTCATTTCCCTCTTCTGACACCAGAACTGTGGAAAGATAAACTAAGGCATATTAAAAACTTTAAGAGTTTATTTGAGGAAAAATTGACTTGAATCAGTCAGCATCCAGCCTAGCAGGTAGCAAGGAATTCCAAGGAGCTGTACAAAAAGAGACTTTAATAGCCAGAAGGGAGCAGAAACAAGGAAGTTATACTGGGCAAAGAAGCAGGTTGGTTATTGCAAAGTTACTTTCCTTTAGGGGATGCAGGGGTCCATCAGGCAGATGACCTAACTAATGCTGATTAGGTAATTCCTGACGGACTGGTCTGGGAGATCTGAAACTATAAGTCTCAGTTTGGTGATGTGGGGCTTACCATAAGTGACTCCATTTGGGGTCTGTTGTCTTGTTTTTTAACATCACTAAGAGGGATAAATGTTAATAAGGTGTAATCCCTCTTCTCAAGGAATTCCAAATCTTGTGTGAAAATATAAAGCAATTATCAATTATGATTTTGTTGCTGCTTAAGACAATTAAAACAAGAGCTTAGTTAAGGAGAGAAAAGTGAGGGGAGCTTCACGGAAGTGGTAAATTTGAATCAGAACATGGGGTGTGGGTAACATTTAATTGAGTAAAAGGAAAGAGAAAAAAATGTCCAGATAGGTCATGGTGAGGAGAGTGAAAATACTTATTGTATTAATTCAGAATCTGCATATAGTAAGGACACTAACAGGACATTGGGTTGGCTCTAGGTGGACCAGGGCATAAAAGAGGAAACCTCAGAAACTACACAAACCAAGTAGGCAGTGGACACTTGGTCTTTACTTGTGGACCAGGACAAGGCAAACCTTTTGGGAAATTGCACATGAGAGAAATGAATAATAGAGAGTTCTAGATGTTGAATGATTCAGGTAGGAGTTGTTCCTCAAGCTGCTTCACATAGTGAGTGATAAGAATCCTGATCATAGCAAGGAAAAGTGAGCGAAGTGCTAAGTATCGAGGCCAGGATGGAAATGGGAAAAGAGAGAGTTCTGTAGCTGGAAGGAACCAGACGTCAAGCATGAGAAGTAGCTTGAGGAGAATGATGCAGAACTAGAGATAAATTTTGAGTTTCTTTTTAAAAAATAACTTAGGGTCGGTTTTGTAAAGGTTGACACAGCCTTACTGAGAAGGGTGAAAGGGCTGGAAATACACAGCACAGCCAGCAGGGATCCACTTTCTCTTGTGGGATCCCTAGGAAGCCACAGGTTTTCACACTACCTGGTGTCTGAGCTCATTTGCAACCAGAGAATTGGTTCACCTGTTTGGAATGGAATAGGTAAATTAATTGTGTTATTAATGAACCATTGCATTTGCTTTTAGTTTTTCCCCCTTGCTTTCGTGCGTGAGCATTCTTGGATGTCTTACACTGAGAGATTTAAGGATGCTTTCTCTAACTCAACTCTTATGCTAAGATCCATTGAGGAGTCAGGAATGAGACAGGGTAGAGTTCAAGAACTTGAGTATTATCCTTGTCTTGCAGCAATTTGTTCAACAGACTCTGAAGGGAAATTTCTGTGGACAGATGGAATGAAAGGAAACCAAGTGTAGAAATAAACAGCGTTTGTCATTTGAAGTCGGCATTTGTAAGGATTTTTTTTTTTTTTTTTTTTTTTGCGGTACGTGGGCCTCTCACTGTTGTGGCCTCTCCCGTTGCGGAGCACAGGCTCCGGATGTGCAGGCTCAGCGGCCATGGCTCACGGGTCCAGCCGCTCCGCGGCATGTGGGATCTTCCCGGACCGGGGCACGAACCCGTGTCCCCTGCATCGGTAGGCAGACTCTCAACCACTGCGCCACCAGGGAAGCCCCTGGGATTGTTTTTTGAGATGAGGAGCCTGAGCTGATGACTTCAAGTAATTGAGGCAATATTTCAAGTGATATACACATATTCCTACTTGATAGATCTTCCTCTCTAACTAGCCATCATCCTATTTTATAATGTTATCATATTTTTAATTATATTGTACATACTTGTTTACAGCTATTTGCTATATATCCACGGTGACATTACAGTAAATTAGTTTTTACCCATTGCCTCTGACTGTTCTTTGCTTCAAACTGAACCATAAATATTGTACCTGAGGAAGCTTGTTCAGATTATTTATTGTGCTGGTGTGTGACCACAATAGCAATGCCCTAAGGCAGAATGTCCTGGAAGCTGACTTACAGGAACCCTTGGAGGGGAAATGTCTACATGCACACAGCAGAGTTCCCACATGAATACATGCTCAGGGAGTAATGTTGACTGCTTGTATGACTGAGTATTTGGAAAGGAGTTTATGATACCACTGCTCCTATCCCTCCATTGGCTACCCTGGAGGTTGGGACGTGTAGAGTGAAAGGCAGTTGATAAACTAAGAGGAATGAAAATTAAAGTTAACTAGCAATGGTGGCTGGTGTATAGGAAGTTTCAGGAAATGGTAGTGTCTCCCCTTCCTTCTGCCTTGACAGAGGGAAATGGACCAGAAACAGACACAGCCAGGTTATTGAAATGCCTCATCTTGGCTACATCTAGTTGGAGCCAGAGTCTCTATTTAACACTCAGCTGGGCAGGAATCTAATCGTGTTTTCCTTATTTCTCCAACTGTATCTTCACTGTGTTGGGAAACTGGGCTTCTTCCTGGTCTTTTGTGGCCAAGGTCCACTTACAATATCAGCTATAATTACAGCAGCCGTTTGAATTTACTGAGTATGTTTCATGGTCCAGATGATGTGCCAGGTGCTTTGCATAAAGCATATGTAATCCTCATGTCAGTCTATGAGGCTGAGAAGCGGAGGTGTTGAGACTTGTGCTCCAGGTCACTCAATAGACTCACCTGTGGAGCCTGGATTGGTCCCCACATTGGTAGGACTCCAAATCTCATGCCTCTAACTGCCTGTTTCTCTTCATTTTCTGGCTTTGTTTTCATATAATAGAGTATCAGCCTAAGAGCCCAGGTCCCGAGACTGTCTTTCCTATCCCTCAACAGTAGTATTTCACTTCTGTGTCACCAATGCCTGTGGCTCATCCCACCACTTCCACTTGCTCTTCTTCCCAGCCCTTCAGATGCTACTCTGTGACTGACCTGGGGGAGAGGGATGCAAGAAAAGGAGTGATCGGGTTTTAGTGGTGCCAACCAACCATGTATCACTGAGAGATGATAGAAGGCTACATTGTGACAGCCAGCTACACTGGGATGATGTGACTAGAAAAAGCATGAAAAAGAGACACAGAGATTAGAGCAAAAATGAAACTGGATTATCATTGGAATCATTGAGATCAGAGATCATCATTGGAAAAGTGCAGGTATTAGTTTCTGTCTTGGAAGAAAGAGACAGAATTAAGGGGCAAAGCTGTGTCTAAAAGCCACGTAGTCATTGCTGTACAATAGGATCAGTAACTGGGAAATCAGGGGATAGATCAGAAGCAAATGAGGGGCAGCCTGTCTACTGCTGGTGAATACTGAGGCTCGGGCTTGGACTATATTTGTGGGACTGAGAGTTTTCCTAATTATAAGCTTGACAATTTTAGGGACCCTCAGCACCTGAAAATTATGAGCACTTGAACTCATGTAACTAGAGGTCTGGATCATTGCCCTTTCTTGTCCAAAAGTTTAAGAACAAGGGTCATGTTCCATAGCCCTCCACAGAGCTTAAAACCACCCTAGGCACACAGTAGGTGTTTAATAGGTACCTCACTGACTTACATGGATAAAGAATAGCACCACTTCTATGCCCTCCTCCTCCCTCATGGGAACAGCAGGGCATCACAGGGACGTTTGACATTTTAAGAGCTGGTTTCAGATGCTCAGAGAAGTCTGGTAATGCGTTACTTTTCTGACCCAGCCATGTCTATGATATAGTCACAGCATATAGCATCCTGCAAAACTCTGCCATCACATGGGGTGAGCTCTTTAAGGGAGGCAGGTGGAAATTCCAGCAGAAGTTTTGGCAAAAGAGAAGCGTGGAACAGAGAATCAGTTGCTACTGAACCAAATCCCTGGGCACAGATAGGGAAAAATTGAAGGAAAACTCTGATCAAATATACCAGCAACTAAGCTTGGAGATGTAGAGCTGGAAAGAGCATTGCTCCCACCCTTACAAAAGAAAAAAGTCCAGACACGTTGAACATTAATTGCTTTTCTTAAACCCATCAAACAAAACAAAACCAAACAAAACCAAAAAACAACGTAGCAGGGCAAAGAACTAACCGAAATCTGGAGAGAGATGGGTGTCTGTAGGAAGAAATAAGATCTGAGCATTTGCTTACCTGGGCAGATGTCACTTGATGTCACATAAAATGGGTAAGAAGGGGCTTCCCTGGTGGCGCAGTTGTTTGACAGTCCGCCTGCCGATGCAGGGGACACGGGTTCGTGCCCCAGTCCGGGAGGATCCCACATGCCGCGGAGCGGCTGGGCCCGTGAGCCATGGCCGCTGAGCCTGCGCGTCCGGAGCCTGTGCTCCGCAACGGGAGAGGCCACAACAGTGAGAGGCCCGCGTATCACAAAAAAAAAAAAAAAAAAAAAAAAAAGGGGTAAGAAAATTCAGTTAGAAATTGCTTACAAATCACTAAAATGTGTTACCATAGGCTAGACTGCTAATGGGACATCCTGGGAACTGCAGATACAGGAAAGTTTACCCCAGGTTGCAGGATTTTCTCCAAGAATTCCACCAGGCACTCATAGGGGAAATGTGGGGTGTGGGATCCTGAGGGTTCCTCCCGCATGGTTTTGGCTGAGGGAGGGAACAGCAGCCACTGTTGAAACTCCCCCCAGACCTGTCTACCTCACCTTCTCTGAGGAACGAAAGTCTTAATCTGCATCAGAGTAGAACAAGAAAAACTTCTTCAAGGCACTGGTAAAGGGCACTGATGGCAACCCATTGTCGCTGGGGGCAGGGAACAGAAAAATGAAAACATCTCAGTCCCTGGGAGAAGGGCATGAGTACCTTGGCACAAGTAGAGTCTTCACTCTTTACTGAGAAGAACGCTGTTCTTAGCGCTACGTTGCAGTGACTAGGAAAGTTGAAACTTTGCCCAGAACTGTTAGGTCACAGTCTACATCTGGATCCTTACAGGTTCTCCACTCCAAACATTGACCTGATATGCTTCTGTATGGCTAGATGAATTTAAGGGGCCTATTTGCTGGGAGAGCATGAAGCTCCTTCATTCCTTTAAATTCTTGGTCTTTTCTCCATTCCCTTTGCCCTCCTCATCATCTAGAGTTCTGTCCTTCCTCCGGAAAGAAGGCAAGGTAAGTAGGGGGAGCCTGGAGAATCTTCCCCACCTTGACCTCTCATGAGCTTTCAAGCCAAAACAAGAAGCGTGGCTTTTCCACTGATGACCCCTGGGACACCCATTAAAGTTTACTTACTGGGTTTCCAGGGTGGCTTTGGAAATAAGAGGAGTCACAGGCATGTTTATAAGGCAGGATCCTGCTCAGATGAACACAGAGGTGCACACAGGTGAACGAACAGAGCACAGTACAGTCCCTAGCTCAGATGAACACAGAGGTGCACACAGATGAACGAACAGAGCACAGTACAGTCCCTAGCATCTAAATGATCTGTTCACACATTTTTCTTCCTCACTTGGAGGAAAAGGAGCCCATGAGAGCAGAATCAGTCCTTTTTTTCTTTCTTTCCTGTTCCAGCTCGTGCATAATGTCTTCTAAAGAACAAGTATCTAGCAAATGTTTGCGGAACGCATGTGAAACATGCACATAAACACACTCACGCACACACAAAGACCACAGTTGCAAGGATTCTTCCTCCAGTTGGTTAAGTCCCGCAGAAGATGCATATGCCGTTTGGCCGCTTCAACCAAGTGCTCACGCTTGGTGAGCTCAGAGTCACTATGAAGATTTGTTTATGTTGCACCCATTTTACACATTATTTTGTGCATAACTCTGCTATCAAAACAAAGAGCTGGAACAGCTCATTCCTCAGAGAACCAACTTTCTTCACTTCTTCCTACTTATTCAGGCAGTGTCCAAAATACCCTCTCATTATCAGTCTCAGACTCACCTGGAGTTGGCTTCTCTTCGCCTTGATGGAGATCATCTGCCCGGTGAAAAGGCTGAGGCCCTTTGTCACTGTTGGGCAATTGATGGAACCTCAGTCTGAAGCTTTAGTCTCGCCTACTTGGGGACAGACGAGCTGAAGTTGTCATTTAGCTCATAGACACGGTGGTTCATCAGTGTTCAAGATCTGAAGTTGAAACATTGTTTAAAACATTAACTTTATAGAGTCGTTTCAGGAAGCCCCATTCATATTCCTAGTTTGTATTTCTGTGCAGTGCAGCCTTCTCAAGGAAGTCCACTTATTTTCACTACTGAATGCTACATTCTTTTTTCTTGTCACAGGGACCATCTTCTTTATTATTAATAAACTACCACATTTAGAACATTTCCTTGGGGACAGAGAGGCAGCTTGCAGCAGCAGCAACAACAACTTCCTAACTGAGTAGCAATGGTTGCTTCAAACCCATCCTTAATAATACTCATGCCTTGAGCTGTCCCCATAGAAACAAGGAGGGCCCACCTATACTGAAAGAGCCACTGTATTTGACCAATCACTCTTGTGGCCAAAGGCAGGAACCTGATAATAAGTGTGGCAGATTGCATTCGGGGGACACCTTCACTCTGCCCTATATGCATGCCCTTTGCCATGTGACTCTAGTTTCTCCCATAAAGTGGCAGAAGATATTCTTGGCTACTTGATTCCCGGTTTAGGCTTTCAGGCCTTACTTTGGCCAATAGGATGTTAGCATACATGACACAAGACGAAGCTTTATTAAAGTGTCTGCATGATTGTACTTGGACTAGGACACTTCTGCCATAGCCATGAGAAGGACGTTCCTGGTCTAGCCTGCTGGTCCCAGGAGGAAAGTGAGAGTCCTGGGAGCAGAGCCAAGCCACTCCACCTGAGCTCAGCTGGATTAGCCAGCCCTCCCCATCCCGAGCCACAGATGCCCAGGAGGCTCAGCCTGTAGGAGCCAATCCCCAGATGCCCCACGGATTAGTGAGAATAGGTGACTGCTGTTTTAAGTCTCTGTGTTTTTGCATAGTTGGTTACATAGTGCCATTGTGACCTGCTGTAGACTGCTGTGTCTCCCCGAAATTCATATGTTAAATCCTAGTCCCCATTGTGATGGTATTTGGAAGTGGGACCTTTGGGAAGTGATTAGGTCATGAGGGTAGAACCCTTATAAAGGGGACAAAGGTGATAAGAGAGACCTCAGAGAGTTCCCTTGACTTTTCCAGCACGTGAGAACACAGTGAGAAGACAGCCACCTGTGAACTAGAAAGCAGACTTTCCCCGGACACCAGATCTGGTGTGGCCTTGACCTTAGATTTCCCAGGCTCCAGACTGTGAGAAATAAGTGTTTGCTGTTTATAAGCCGCCCACTCTAGGGTATTCTGTTATAGCAGCCCCAGTGGAGCAAGACATACCCTAGTTAACTGATACAGTGGGGAATTTCAGAGGAGGTAAGGAAGTGGTCAGAGTAGGTCTGGAATTAGAGTGTCCAAGGACTGTGAATAGCCTTAGTGTAGATGTGACCAAGATTCTCTCAGTTTGGTTACTCTGTGCACAAGCTCCCATCTCTGTTCCTGGCTCAAACCTTCATCATCTCTCCCCTGGATTTCCACAAGAGCCTCTTACGAAACTAATTGCTTCCTCTTAAAATAACCACTTAAAACAGAAAGCAGGTCATGGTACTTCTCTGCTTAAAACCGATAATGAATGGATGAGGTCCAAACTCGTGCATAATTTGGCCTCCGCCTCCCTCTCCCCACGTTCACTTACCCGGTTGGCTCCCGTGGTTCCCTCTGCTGCAGGCCTGTGGCTTCCTACTTCCCACGTGCTTTCCTCACACACTCAAAGATGATTCCTTTCCTGGGACCTGCACCCTTCCTATTTCCTCTTCTAGAAATACTCTTCCCCTAGGTTCCTGCATTGGCAACCCCTGATCAACATCGGCTCTAAGTTCTCCTCCTCCGAATGTCCTCCCTAAACTCCTTAACTCAGTGGTCCTCAACCTTTTCGGCACCAGGGACCGGTTTCATGGAAGACAGTTTTTCCACAGACCGGAAGGGTTGGGGGGATGGTTCAGGCAGTAATGGGAGCGATGGGGAGCGGTGGAGAGCGGTGGGGAGTGGCAGAGGAAGCTTCTTTAGCTCGCCCACTGCCCACCTCCTGCTGTGCGGCCTGGTTCCTAACAGGCTGTGGACCGCTAGCAGCCCAGGGCATGGGGACCCCTGCCTTAACGAATACTCCCCTGACAACTAGTCACTCGTTATCCTATAAGACTGCTTTGCTTATTTCATATCACTCATCAGTGTCCAAGTATTATACTTGTTTCTAATCTGTTTCCCCACCTAGACTATGTGTTTCTGGAAAGCAAGGATCTTTTCTAGCTTGTTTGTCATCACTGTATATCCAATGCCTAGAATAGCACTGATTGAATGAATCAATGAAAGAAAAAGGAAGGAAGGAAGTGAGAGAGCAGAATAGAATTTGGATTTATTCTGAGGATCAAACTATGAACATTTGTAGCGCAAACATCTCAGTGTCTGGAATTAGACCTGGATCTGTGCCCAGAGTTTAAACAAAAGATGAAGTCAGAGATAAATAAAAGTTGGGTGGTAGCAGGCATTCCAAGCTACCTGAAGAAGCTTGGGCTTTATGTTTTAATTAAGGTAAAATTTACCGAAAATGCAATGCACAGGTCTTAAAAGTTCAGTGTGATAAGCTTTGACGATTGTATGCCACCCAAAACAAGATGCTTAACATACTCATCATGGCAGAAAGTTCCCTTGATCCCCGTTCTAGTCTGTTGCTTACCACCCACTATGCCCTTCCCCATCTGCTGACCCCCATCAGCAGATTTCATTTCCCTGTTGCTGGACTTCACAGAAACAGAATCATACAATATGCTTTTCTGTGCCATCTTATACTCAACGTGATGTTCAGATTCATCCAGGTCATTGCTTGTATCAGTTGTTCATTGCTTATTGCTAAGTAGCTTAGCAACCAAGTGGAGACTTGGTTTTTGTTTTTTCCGGTTTGGAGCTATTATGAATAATGAATAAAGCTGCTAAGAACATTCTGATATAAGTCCTTTTTGTGCTCATGTTTCATTTCTTTTGGATAGATACCTAGGAGTAGAACTGCTGAGTCATAGCAACTGAATGTCTAACTTTTGTATAAGAAACAGCCAAAGAGCTTCTCAGAGTGATTCTACTATTTTATGACAGTTCCAATGAACATTTCCAGTTGCTTGATTTCCTCACCAACACTGATATGGTCCATCCTTTTAAAATTTTAGCCACTCTGGCACATTTGAGGTAACTCTTTGTGTTTTTAGTTTTCCTGATAGACTTGGTCATTCATATATAGCTTCCTTTTTAAAGTACCTATTCAAGTCTTTTACCCATCTTTAATTGGATGGTATTCCAGTGTTGTTGATTTGTATTCTGGATAGGAGTAGTTTGTCAGATATACGTATCACAAATATTTTCTTCCAGCCTGTGGCTTTTTCTTCATTTTCTTACTGTCTTTTGATGAGCTTAAATTTTTTATTCTGATGAACTGTAATTTATCAAGTTTTTCTATCGTTGTGTTTTTTTATAATCTAAGAAAGTTTTGCATAGCTAGAATCATAAACATTTTCTCCTACTAAGGGAGCAGTAGCATTCCAGGCTCTGGTCCACGAAGTGTGTGCACAAAACATTTTATAAAAGGAGTTACCTTGGGAGTAGGCTCCTAAGGGAATTTTCTTCACTGTCTAAGGCCTCATTCAACAATAAATACTCTCTGTACCCAGTTCTACTGAAGCCTCAGAAGGTAAGAGATAAAGAAGATCCAGAGAGAAAAACAAGGGGAAACACAATCAAGTGTATAGGGGGCTGACTCGTGTCTCCCCAAAATATATATCCAAGTTATAACCACTGGTACCTGAATGTGACCTTATGTGGAAATAGGTCTTTGCAGATATAGTTGAGTTAAGATGAGGTGATTGGACCCTAAATCCAGTGACTGGTGTCCTTATAAGAAGACAGGACACAGAGAGACACAGACACAGAGGAGACAGTAAGAGAGAAGAAAGCCATGTGAAGATGAATGAGGAGAGATTGAGGTTATGCTGCTACAGCTATTGAAGTTATGTTCCTACAGCTAAGGACTGCTAAGGAGTTCTGGGAACCACCAGGAGCTAGGAAAGGGTGAGGAAGGTTGCTTCCTTAGAGCCTGAGGAGGGAGCCTAGCACTGCTGACCCTTGATTTCAGGCTTCTAGCTTCCAGAACAATGAGAGAGTAAATTTCTATTGGTTTAAGCCACTAAGTTTGTGTTAATGTATTACGGCAGCCCAAGGAAATGAATACAAGGTGTTTCCTCCCAGAAAGCAGCACTAGAGTTGAAATTATAACTGCTTCTATTAGTTATACAGATGAATTTTTTTTTTAAAAAGAGATCTTGTTCTTTTTGAGATCCCTCTCTCTTCTGCTCCCCAATTTTATCTGGACCTTCTTTTTCCTAGCCCCAGTTATCCCTGTCCAGCCCCAAGTTGGGTTCTACTCCCAGAAATTTTCATCAATAAGGAGTTTTTCCCAGGAAAGGGACTAGTTTTAAGAGTTTATGGGGGCCAGGTTGCTCCAGAAGCTGTAGACCTCATCTTAGGCTTCTTCTTTTTTTTTTTTTTTTTTTTTTTGCGGCATGCGGGCCTCTCACTGTTGTGGCCTCTCCCCATTGCAGAGCACAGGCTCCGGACGCGCAGGCTCAGCGGCCATGGCTCATGGGCCCAGCCGCTCCGTGGCATGTGGGATCCTCCCAGACTGGGGCACGAACCCATGTCCCCTGCATCGGCAGGTGGACTCTCAACCACTGCGCCACCAGGGAAGCCCTCATCTTAGGCTTCTTTCATGTATCCATGAATTGGATCTTACAAAACTCTTCCCAGTTATGGTGATGCTCTGGCGTTAGTCTGTAGTACTTTTCAATGAGTAGCTGTTTGATATTTTGAGTTTCTCCTTTTCTTGAAGCCATCAGAAGCTTTATTGCCCTACTTCTGCTTCATTCCACAAAGATGCTTAAATTATGTAAGTCTGATGGCTGCTGTTGCTTGCATTTGGGGATACAAGGGGTACCTTATCTGCGCGTCTTTGATTTGCCATCTTAGTTGATGTGTCTGTTTTTATGGGGGGGATTCAGGGAGATTAAAAACTATGTCATCACCACCACCATCTTCTGAGAATCCCATCCATTAACATTCCACAGAGAGTCACTCCCTGTCTCACCAACTTCAAAGGATAAATATTCTTTCCTGCTCTGTTGATGTAGGGCTTGGCCATGTGCAATGTGAGTAAGGCCACAGTTTGGCAATTCTGAGTCTAAGCTTGCAGTTAAGGCAGTTTAACAGGGATTGCATGTTTTTTGTCACCCCTTTGGGATCTTATGACCCATTAGAACTTGTCCCAAGTGGTCACTGCCCCTCTGCTTGGGACCCCAAAATGAGTCATGTGGAGCAAAGGACCCCAACCACTCCACAGGCCTATGAGCATGAAAACATTCCCTTAATTTTTGATGACTGGTGTGTATCTTATGAAATAGAATAAGACTTGGCAAACTATAGCCCCTGAACCAAATCCAGTCTGCTGTCTGGTTTTGAAAGACCCTAAAACTAAGAATAGTTTTCATAATTTTAAATGTTATTTTAAAAGGTGGACAGGTATTGTATATGGCTCACAAAGTCTAAACTATTTGCTATCTGGTCCTTTAAAGAAAGTTGCTTACCCCTGAAGCAGAGGAAAGAGCACACAACCCATAGCACGAGACCTGGGATCTATGTGTACTGACTTATGTTTATTGTAGTCTCAGTTTCCCCACATGTAAAATGAGCTGGTTGAACTGCAACATCCCTGAGTTCCCTTCTGTTCTAAGATTTTACAGGAAATATAAAAGACTTCCCTGGTGGTCCAGTGGTTAAGACTCCATGCTGCCAATGCAGGGGACAAGGGTTTGATCCCTGGTCAGGAAACTAAGATCCCACATGCCTCATAGCCAAGAAATAAAAAATAAATAAAAATTTTAAAAGAAAAAAGAAATTGCTAAAATAAAAAGATAGTTATATTTGAAATATGTTTTGATGATATCAGCACCCTCACACTTGTGTAAACTATGACAAATAATAATTCCAAAGATGAGATACACAAGGCTTCCTGTAACAAAGGCAAAATTCCCTGGAGAAGAGACAGTTGGAGCTGTGAGCTGGGAGGTAGGGTGGAGGGAAGCAGCCTAAGCCTGGATAGGACAAGGGCACCTGGATACATACCCTGTATCTATTAGTGCTGTCCCCTGCCTTAGGGAGCTTTGTGATTCAGACTACAAATTTCTAATCTATGACTAACTGGCACAAGAAAGAAAAAAAACCATGGTGTGTGTGTGTATGTGCATGTAACATCTGATTTGACTATAGCAGCAAGAAATTGATCTTTTGTGAATTGATGTGATTTAGAGATGCCTGCAAAATAAAAGTATGGTATTTCAGAAAGAGGTGAATAAAATACCAGTGTTTTATGGGAGTGATGCTATGCCACTGAAAAAATTTTGAGTTTTGCAAGTGGGGAAATCGCGTCTGTCAGAGCGCCCGCCTGCGAGAGTGTACCCTGGAAGCGTGCTGTTCGGCTGCTCTTCAGCTCATATGAAGCACACCTAATACTTCTCTGTCTGCTCTACCCTGCTGTGCCGACTTGGAAAGGTAGCTGAGGAGGGTGTTCACCAGCAAAGTCGGCGACTTGGCTCTTGGAGTGGAGCACATCCCATTCTATCCTCGATGTGATTCCAAACATGTGACTCAGTGTCCTCTCTTCCATGGAGGGAAACTCAATCTGTTTAATACTGTGGAAATGTAAAACATTGTGAAAAATGTTGAATGATTAAAATGTTAACGCAAATCTTCCCCAACCAACACTTTATATGAGAAACATCTGCTTGGAATTTTTTTGCTCAAGGTGTTGAAGGGAATAAATGCTGCGTTCCCAGAGAATAGCAGTTTCTCTTTTGTAGAAGGTGAATCAATATGGAGATTATTAATGAGGCCAAGGTATTCCTGACTTCCTGAGTCTGTAACTTAGAGTAAAATCCTTTCCTTCTCCTGTTTTATTGGCCCTTTTACATTTGTATTTGAAATAGCCGAAGTGTAATGTTCCATATCAAATCAGTATGCCAACTAAATTTTGAATGTAGAAATGATTTCTATAATGACTCAATTTTTAGTAAAAGACCTCTTTTCCAGCTGATTTTCTAGTCAGGTCCATATCCTCTTTGCAGCTGAGTAAGACTCAATCTCTTGTGAGGGAAAAACATGTCAGAGTTACCTAATTTTCCAATTGTTGTTTGGGAATGATGCGGCCCTTTAGAGTTTCAGAGTTCCTATGGAAACTCTTCTTTCCAGTTCAGTGGGTTCCTTCAGGAAGAGAGGAGCATGGATGACTTTTTACAGAAAGTCTTCACTAGCACTAGACAGCCCATAGGCCATTTCCTTAGTGACTTTTTGGTAATTTATGGTGAACAAAGAGAGAAGTTGGGAAGAGAATAAAAGTTGAGAAGAAATGTAATTTCAACCTATGTCCCATGGAGAGGATTGGATGAAAAAGGGCTTTACCAAGTCCCAGTCCCTTGCACAGCCCTTTGGAGAATGTCACATCATTTAGTCTGGCCTCTGGGTCAGTGCTACACTGCAATCTTCAGTGAGCTTGGCACAGCTCCACAAACAGGACTCAGAAAATACAGATGCGGGCTTCACTGGTGGCGCAGTGGTTAGGAATCCGCCTGCCAATGCAGGGGACACGGGTTCGAGCCCTGGTCCGGGAAGATCCCACATGGTGCGGAGCAGCTAAGCCCATGCGCCACAACTGCTGAGCCTGCGCTCTAGAGCCCGTGAGCCACAACTACTGAAGCCCGCACGCCTAGAGCCCGTGCTCCGCAACAAGAGAAGCCACCGCAGTGGAAAGCCCACGCACCGCAACGGAGAGTAACCCCCACTTGCCACAACTAGAGAAAGCCCCCGTGCAGCAACGAAGAGGCAATGCAGCCAAAAATAAATAAATTGATAATTTTTTTAAAAAAAAGAAAAGAAAGATAATACAGGCTCAAGGGACATGTCTTTGAAATTTCAGTGTGGAAAGCTTAGGACCACAGAAAGAAGTTCCACTTCACAGAGTGAAGAACTCCACTCAAAGAGGTAGAACTGGGAGAAATACTTACACATGTTCCTTTTATGCTTGGCTCAGGGCACTTCGCTGAGCTGGGGGCAAATTTTAAAGTGATTGAGCCTGGCTGGACAACTTCAGTGGTTGGATCATCACTCTGAAGGCTGGAAAGCAAGACGTGGTTTCACATTCTTGCTAGCATAATGCCACCTAAGGTGTGTTGATCGAACTGATTCAGGGATTGTGTGAGTTTATGTGTATATAAGGCAAAATCCTTGCCTGTAAGAGTATCTCAGACAATTAGGGAGGAAGATAGAGATTTTGCCCAGCCTGGAACTGTGAATCCTGGGAAAGTCACACAAAGACACAGAGACTGGTTATTGTTCACAGAGGTTGAGGGAGCAGAGTTGAGAGAGTTTTGTTGGTTGTGGCGCTTGCCTGGAGGTGGTAATACCAGTAGTGGTGGTAGTGAGTGTCCACCGACACAGATAGCAGTGTAGACAGCTGTATTCTTTCCAACAGGATCTTGGTAGACCTTGGTCAAACTCAAGACTGCTGGACTTCCTTTATCTTTGCTAATTTCCCCAAGCCTAGCTCTCCAGCCTTCTCATAATTTTCCAAGCTATCCAACACCTGTTTACAATTTTTCTCTTTCTTCTTGGGTTATCCAGAGTCAGTTTCTGTCCTCTGCAGTCAAGAATCCTGACTGAGATGACACTGATTTTCAAGAATAAGAATTTGGCTCTTTGTGGCATGCAGTGGCAAGACACAGTTATCACTTCTGGTCATCTAACCTAGGATCTTTGGATGACTAAGTGACTGCTACAATGGATCAGTATGAAGAACCTTAGAAATTCAATGTCTTTGAGGAGGATGGCTGCTTGTAACAAAAACTTGTTCCTAAAAGAAGATGACAAGCCCAGGTCCCTGAATTCTTGGTTCAAGGACAGACTAAATAAAGATTCCATGATGGCTGGGTTAAATAAAAAACAAAACAAAACCTCTTAACTCCTGCAGCTGCAGATCTGAGATAGTCAAAAACTAGACAAAGAAATTAATTCTTTGGTTGCTGAATGTTGGTGACATTTGAATTAATAGTCTCATTAGGTTTCTTACATGAAAGTGGAGGCATGGCTCAAATTGACCCGCCAAAAACAAGAATGTGGATTTATGAGAGGATTCAGAGTATTCTGAGAATATGCAAACTCCAAACCCATGCTTCCTATCCTCTGCCAGCCAGAGAGGTCCCTTCCCCTCTGTTTGAAGAGGCTGTTTATCCCTTTATTGATGACCCTGTAATTCCTTCAACTATCAGAGTTTCCAGAGCTGTGGAGTCAGATCCCACCATGCCCCAAGCTACCAATTACAATGTCAGAACTGTGAGGAGAATGGTGATATAACAAAAGAATGACAGAAATTTGTTGCTTTATAAAAAAGAAATAAAATTGAGGAAAATACGTGCAAATGGATTCTAAACGAGCTTGACCTAGGAAGGAATCCCACAGGATTAGATCAATTTGAATTCACTGACATGAGTAAACTTATCAGAGATCCTGGATTCCATTTGTTACTTCAGAAACGAGTCCTAGTTCTAATTTTTTGTTCTTGTTGCTGTTGGTTGATTGAAATGTCAACTCAGTATTTGCCCACTCTGGGTGAGGTTTAGATGTGAGAAACTGCTTGATATAATGTAGAGGACTTCAGGGCCTAGGAATTTTGCAGTGAATTTATCATGTAGCTTCCAAATAATTCCCTAACGATGTCACACGCAAGAGAAATCTTACCCTTCGCCTTCCACAAAGGAACCTGTAACCATTTACCAGGATAAATGTTCTGGCTGTCTGGGTATTATTAAACAGTGGCTCTGAGTTAGTACTAATCCTGGGGACATAGAATGTCATTGCCTTCCAGCAGTTAGAGTAGAGTTTTAATGCAAGTCCATCTCACAAATGCTCCCTGGGCTCCTAAAACCTTACTGAAGTTATTTTTCCAATTCTTATGTGTTAAAATAATTATCCACGTGTGTTGAAATAATTATATTTGGCAATTAGAAGAAAGGGCTGAACAGATGTCCCTGAAGTTCCTTTTATTTAAACCAAAAAGCAAACCATTTCTGAAAAATCAAAAAGAATAGTGCCACTATCAGTACATAAAACAGCAGAGGTTTGGCACATGCCAGAGATGGATGGGTTTCAAAGAATGGCAATAGATTATTGTAAACTGCACCAGATGGGCATTCCAATTGCAGTTGCTGGTCCTGATGTAGTTTTCTTAATGGACTGGTTATGGGTCTGGCAAATGTTTTATCTCGATCTCACTAAGAACATCAGAAGTACTGTTCATCCTTCTGCTAGGGTTATCGGTACCTCTTCGTAATCTGCCGCCAAGTTTAAGTCATCTATCTGAGTCTGTGCTACACAAGTTATTCTTCAGAGATATTAATTATCTTACCCATTGTTTCATGACTTTGATGAGTTAAGGTTGATAAAAACTGAGGACAAGAACATTTTATTCATGAAAGCAGCACAAAACTCAGTGGTAGGGGGTTCCAGTGTCCGTGAGAGGCTTCATAGGGACTGTCCGCTGTAGACCAGGGTTGATGGTAGGGGAACTTGACTCCCCAACATGAAAGGGGGTGATGGAATTATGGGAAAGCAGAAAGAATGGCTGCACTGAACCATCAGAGGCAAGGTTTATATGATTGTTGTTTGGGCAGGAAGGCCAAACTAGAAATTAAGGTCCCTTGATCTGCAGACTTCTGTTATGATGGTTAGTCATGGAGTTGCTAAGGTTGAAACAGA
This sequence comes from Globicephala melas, assembly GCF_963455315.2. Taxonomy (NCBI): domain Eukaryota; kingdom Metazoa; phylum Chordata; class Mammalia; order Artiodactyla; family Delphinidae; genus Globicephala; species Globicephala melas. Next base: position 11,089,018 of record NC_083328.1, on the reverse strand, counting down.
TGGGCAGCTGGCTAAGGTGTTGCATGATTTGTATAATCAGGGAAAACTATATTTGGTGAATAGAAGACTCACAATAATTTCCAGATCTAAGTCAATTTATAGAACCAGAGCCCATTGGCTGAAGGGAAGTCTGGATGCCTTTAAGAAAACAAAAACAAAGAAACAAAAAAAGGACCTACAACATCACTAGATAGATAGATAGATAATTAATAGATAAATATAGATAGATAGATATACATACATATACATATAAATATATATGTGAATATGTCCTCAAATCCTTCCTGCAATGAATCTTTATATCTTTGCCAAGGTAACTGTACACTAAAAAATGAATAATGCCTAGATTTGGGGGGTGGGGGTCTGTTAAATAAAAAGTAAAATTGATATGAAGGGATCTGATAAGCCATCCGAGTCCCAGAGGTAGAGTAGGAGCTTATGGAGGTCAAGTGATAAATGGAGTTTTGGCACACACCGAATTTGGTTCATTAGGCCCTCAGATCTACACGTGGTTATTTCACTAGTTCTTTAACGTGTAACTGCGATTGATACATTTAGCAACTGGTAGAAGTCTCAATATTATTTTCTTACGTGTAGATTAAGGGTCCTTATATTGCGAAGGGCCAGATGGAGCCCCAGTGACATGTTCAGAACAAATAATTCCTGGGGGAATTTCAGAAATCAGTGCCAACATCAAATATGTGAATAGTGCAGGGGTGGTGGTCCTTATTATACCCCATTTCAACAAGCCTTTCTTGCCTCTGAAAAACAAGAAGGATGTTGACAGATGATCACAGACTCTTTAAAGTTAACAAGAAGATAACCCCCAATACAGCAGCTGTGCCAGATGTGGAATGTTTACTGAACAGCTCAACACAGCCTCTGGACTTGGTATGTGGCTGTCAATTTAGTGGGTGCTTTCTTCTTGATATGCATTATTAAGAAGATTAAACATAATCTGCATTTACATAGCAAGGACAGCAGTACACTTTCTCCTGTGTATCTCAGGCCTATAAAAGCCTTTCTGTTTTCTGTCATAATAGAGCCTGTAGACATTTGGATTATCTTGATATTCCATAAGATATTACACTGGCCTGAGTATTTTTGACATCATACCGTTAACCCAGTTAGCAGTTAGTGTCAAGTACTAGGATATTCTGACAAGGCATATGCATGCCAGAGTGCAGAAATAATCTCCATAAAGATGAAGGTGTCTGTAACATTGATGCAGCTGTAGATGTTCAGTAATTTAGAGCAGAGATTATTTCTAAGCCAAAAGGCAAGCTGCTGTAGCTTCTCCATCCTATCATTAAGAAAGAGGCCCGGTGCATGCTGGGCCTCGGGATTTCGGAGGCAGCATATACCATTATTCATATACTTGTGAATAATGTTCTAACCCACATATCATGTGACCTAACACACCGTCTGTTTTGAGTGGGACACAGGGGAAGTTCAGGATTGCCGTCCAAACTGACATACTACTTGGATATTTTGATCCAATGGATCCAGTGCTGTTGGAGATACCTGGGATGATTAAGGATCCTGGAAGGAGCCTTTGGAAAGACCCAAAAGTGTCAGCTCAGGCCCTTAGAATTCTAGAAGAAAACCATGACTTTCAGAGCAGGGAACCACCTTCATCTGAGCTACCTCTTGAGATGGGGGAGAGGGGCAATATAGGAGTGGGGGAGTGGCAGGCACAAACCGTTGGATGTAAAGTAGGCTCAAGGAGGTATTGTACAACACGGGGAATACAGCCATTATTTGTAATAACTGGAAATGGAAAGCAACCTTTAAAAGTTGTGTGTGTGTGTATGTGTGTGTGTGTGTGTGTGTATATATATATATTTTTTTTTTTAAGTCTCTAAATATTATATGGCTTTAGATGTTTTCTTTGCCACCACAGTGACCAACTTCAGTAGGGGTCACAAGATCCCATGACCTGAACCAATGCCTGAGTCTGTGGGTCCTCCCTCCACTTTTGGTGGAGAAGGGAGATCTCCCCTAAAGGGTACAACATCAAGCAGTATTTCTTACTATCCAATTTGGAAAATGATTTGTGAAGGTGATTTAGGAGTGGATGAAAACAAGTTTAGAATATTGATGTCAAGGAGTTTAGGGGAAGTCATATGAATGGGTTTCCCAGAAAGGACCCAGAATGTAGAGACTAATTGTGTTCCATGTCAAAGCCCACAAAAGGCCTTTACTGCAAAGCCCTCAATAATTAGGAATATGTCAGTCATCTCCTTCCTCAGTTCTTGCTTAATAAGCTCAAGAGCAAACTGTTTACAGAGGCAGCAATATAGTGTGTGCATTACTTAAGAACTTAGACTTCTCCTCAAGTTTGATTTGACTTCTGCCACTGCCAAGTTAATCAGTGACCAGCACTGAGTCCAGTACAGCAACATACCTAGTGATGGACAGCAGCTGATAACATGCTGGTTTGCTGATTTTATTACTTCTTTTCATCCTGGAGTGGAGTACAATCTCTCTTCACTAAATAGACACTTATTTTAGATGTAGAATTTTTCTCCTTGTCCATTATGCTGTTGCCACTAATAACATTTGTGGGCTTCCTCAATGTCTTATACACTGACCCAGCTGCTCAATCAACATTCACTCCTGAACAAGTAACTCCTTTACGGTGAAACAAGCAAGGTAACGGTCTGATACCCATGGTATTCATCGGTCTTATACTCTGAAGTAGCAAGCCATGTGGAACAGCGGAATGGCCTTCCAAAGATTCACTTATCACACTCTCTGGGAGACAACTCCTTGCAATAGTAAGGTGATTGAACCTAATTATCCAGGAGAAATAGGATTGTTGCTGGGGACAGGGAAGAATACGGATTAAACCTTGCAGGCTTCTCACACCTTTATGTCTCCTGCATCTCCATCTGGGTGAGATCACACCAAGGAGCAAGGTTTTAGATCCACCCAAAGAAAAGAAAATTATAATTTTCCAATTTCATTTGTTTTCCAGAAGTGATTAATTCTGAGTGTTACAGTGACTGACAGTGATGCTTTTGCCTATAAAGGGAAATTTGACTTCAGATCTTCCATAACAAAGCTGGATGACATAAACTGATGAGACTGTGGTTCCTCTTCATTTGTGAGGTTACAGAGCAAGTATAGATGTATTCTGAATGCATGACAGATACTTACAGTTATTAAATAGAACAATTTTTAAATTTATAATAATCAGAATAATGATAGATGCTATATAAGTGTTATATAATCAAGGCAGTGGCCTCCAGTGGTATTTCTGGCTATTCAGTTCCAAATTTTCTTCTTTTAGGTTTTGCCTCACTCTGAAAATTAGAAGAGGTAGATATTTCCTCTCCCCACTTACCAGAAACTAGGGAATAGTATATGCCCTATGCTAGAACAAATCAGGTGATATAGCCCAGTTGTTTAAATTTTGAAGGACTGATGTGAATACATACCTAGGAATAAAAGAGAGTTTTCCTGGTGCCAGGGGCAGGCCAGAGTAAAGCTGTAGGTGTAAGTGTCCAGCAGTGGAGACACCAGCATCACTCTAATTGAACTGCTGGGTTGTGCTGTGACCTTGACAATACATGTTCTCACCTCCTGTTTTCTGAGCTTGATGCCCCATCATATCCTTTCCTGCTGAAGTTATCCAGTTGGTTTCTGCTGTTTGTAACCAAGAACCCTGGTAAAGAATCAGGCAATTCCAAGTCTGTGTCATTAAGGCTACACCAGGCATAAAGTCAGGAGGAAATGGAACCAGTTTTATTGATATGAGTCAGGAGGCTTCTCATAGGTTGTGACAGGTAAGTTAGGTAATGGAAGATTACACATTGGGTTAGATTTGGAACCCCAGTCCCTCTCTAGTGGTTTTATTCCTGAACTCCAGGATCACATGTTTGGAGGAGAGAGAAAATAGTCAAATTAGCTATGTAGCTCTCATATACATTTTTATTTAAATCTTAAGTGGTTGTTTGTATATTGAATTTATTTTTGGTTTTGTGTGAAGCCTAAGCTTTAAGACATGAAAAAATAATTTCACTTAAAGGATCTAAAACAAAAGAGTGGCTCTCTTGTAAAAGTCACTGAGACATTAAATTTATGCTAATTGTTAGTATATAATGTGTACAAGTGTTCATTACAGTGCTACATATAAGAAAAAAATTGAATAGAAACTCAGTGTCAAACAATAGAGGAAAGATGAGGTAAATATGATGGAATACTATGCATCTATTAAACATTTATTTACAAAGAGATTTTAGCCTTAGGAAAATATTTGGGATACTTGGGACCCTAATATTTGGGATATAATGTTAATTGAGAAAGATGAAATTGTACACAGTTTGATTTCAAGTTTGCAAATGCATACGCCCGTGCATACACATATACAATTCTAGAAGAAATTACATGATTGCAATTGTTATTTTATTTTTTAATTATGTTTTGTGATTTCCAAGAATTTTACAAAAGGTGTGTATAATTTCTACAGTGAGGTAAGTATCGTCTATGACAGTCAATGCAGTTGTGAATGCTGAAAATAATTGTTATAAAAGATATTAATGGGACAATAGGCAGCATCTGAATAGTATCTGTAGATTGTGTAATAGTATTTCATCAATGTTAAACTTCCTGATTTCGATTACTGCACTGTGGTTATGTAAGCAAATTTCCTTGTTCTTAGGAAATACGCACACTGTTGTTTTTAGCAGTAAAAGCACATGATGTCCTACAGTTTATTTCAAATGAGAGAGAGAGAGAGGGAGAGGGAGAAGTAAAACAAATGTGGCAAAGTGTTAACAGTTGGTGAATCCAGGTAAAAGGTATTGCAGGTATTCATTCTACTATGCTTACAACTTTTCTGTAAGCTTGAAATTATTTTTTTTAATTCAAAACATATGTCCTATGATGATAGTATAAGTCATTAGCCACTAGATTTATTAGGGGGGAGTGTTTTCTGTTCTAAGACAGATCAGCTTGTTGAAAAGATTATGGACTTTGAGGTGAGACACATCTGGTAGAATCCTAGGTCTGCTATTTACTAACTGCATGACCGCAGGCAGTTTAACCTCTAGAGACTCAATTTCCTCATCAGGAAAATGGGGGTAGTATTCTTTCCATTGTGAAGATCAAAATGTTTGCAAATTTCCTAACACCCCCTCTCATCATAGGCGGTCAAAAATTGCAAATTGCTTTTAGCAATAAGTAATACGTTCTCTGAAAGTGGACTGGGTGAGAAACAGCATCAGCCTGATTATTTATTAAGCTCAGACTCTTTCATTCATCTTTGCTCTTTGAATAGGCAGAGCGCTGTAGGAATCCCTCAAGCACAAAGCAGAGAGAAGAGCTCTGAATATTTGAGCGATGAAAATAATAATAATATGTATCTAATACTCACTGATCATGTACTGTACCAGGGTCTTTTGTTTGTTTTTAAGTGGATTACTCATTTAATCTTTACTCCAATGCTAGGAAGTAGAAAATTCTATTAGAGTGATTTTATAAATGAAAGAAAGTGATTTTATAAGTGAATGATTTTATTAACAAAGAGGTTAGAAACTTGCCTGTGATCACACAGCTGGTGGTGCCAGGTGTGAACCCGGATACTTGGACTCTTGAGCCTATGCCTGTCATTCACTATAAGTGTACTTTGCTTCTCAAACTTAATATGATGGAGAATTACCTGGGGACCTTGTTAAAGTCACGATTTTGATTTTGGTGTTTGTTAAAATGTAGATGTGTGTGTGTGTGTGTGTGTGTGTGTGTGCGCGCGCGCGCGTGCGTGCTGAGATTCTGCATTTCTAACGAACTTCTGCATGATGTTGACAGTGCTGGCTTGTGGATCACAATTATTTGTAGAAGGAACCTGGAAGATGAAATCCAAACCAGATCATATTTGTACACATGGATCCAGGCGATCCCAGTCACCTTCCAGCTCCTACCACTTCCTGCCTGCCATTCCTGCCCTCATCCCACGCCACCCACCAACCCAGGTGCATCGTAATTCATCCACACTTCAGATGGCTTGTGCTGGTGTGCTATTATCCCGTCATGTCACATGCTCTCATGCATCTGTGCCTTTATCCTGGCTCCTTCTGCTTGAAAGAACCTCATCCTCAGGATGTCACTGCGATAACTTGCTTTCCTGATCTTGTTCAGTTCAGCGTTAGTTGTTCCTTCCTCTTTGCTCAGAGAGCACCATGTACAGACTCTTGTTTTTAGCACTTATCATTTTGTACTGTACTTATGTGTTTGAATTTCTACCTCTTACACCAGATGATAAGCTATCCAGGGGTGGATGTGGTGCTCTGTCTGTCTACATATACTTAGCACTCAGCAAGGGCTTGTCACATACAAGGTACTTGCTAAATATTTGTAAAGTAAATGAATAAGGGAAAGAATGATTGGATATATGAGTGAAAGAATAAGCAGAAGATGTGAGGCCACAGCTTTTAGGCTGTGATGGTAATCTACAAATGCTTTGGACTATATACCCCTGCTTAAACAACTGAGCAAGTATATGCATATATATGATATATGTACACACATACATGTTGTATTAATATCTTACATACATTTTGTTTGTTTATTTATTTATTTATTTATTTATTTATTTATGGCTGTGTTGGGTCTTTGTTGCTTTATGCGGGCTTTCTCTAGTTGTAGCGAGCGGGAGCTACTCTTCCTTGAGGTGCACGGGCTTCTCATTGCAGTGGCTTCTCTTGTTGCAGAGCACAAGCTCTAGGCCTGCGGGCTTCAGTAGTTGTGCCTCGCAGGCTCTAGAGCACAGGCTCAGTAGTTGTGGCTTGCAGGCTCTAGAGCACAGGCTCAGTAGTTGTGGCGCACGGGCTTAGCTACTCCGTGGCATGTGGGATCTTCCTGGACCAGGGCTCGAACCTGTGTCCCCTGCACTGGCAGGTGGATTCTTTTTTTTTTAAATAAATTTATTTATTTTTATTTTTGGCTGCGTTGGGTCTTCGTTGCTGCACGCAGGCTTCCTCTAGTTGCGGTGAGCAGGGGCTACTCTTTGTTGTAGCGTGTGGGCTTCTCATTATGGTGGCTTCTCTTGTTGCGGAGCACGGGCTCTAGGTGCGTGGGCTTCAGTAGTTGTGGCTCACGGGCTCTAGAGTGCAGGCTTAGTAGTTGTGGCACACGGGCTTAATTGCTGCACGGCATGTGGGATCTTCCCGGACCAGGGCTCGAACCCGTGTCCCCTGCATTGGCAGGCAGATTCTTAACCACTGTGCCACCAGGGAAGTCCTGGCAGGTGAATTCTTAACCTCTGCTCCACCAGGGAAGTCCCTTACCTACATTTTAAAGCAAACATATAGATTAAGGAAGAGTGGTCCCAAAATAAAATAAATACAAAATTTAATATTTTATTGGCAGACCCCAATGGAACATCTTGTATGCCCTGTTGTGAGGAATATGCACCTACCTCAGAGGCCCCTGGGCTAGAACAGCAAATAAATGTAGTAAATTTACAGAGGGGTAGAATTCACTTTAATGGCACTCGAGTGAATATGAACCAGAAGAAATAAATAGGGAGAGAAGAAATAGGTCCAGGTGAATATACGATTTCCAGCTCCTGAGCCTTTCGATTTATCTGAAAGAGTCAAAAATTATACAGAGTGATCTAAAACCCAACACCAGAAACCTCTGAGGCTTGATAGCAAAATGCCTTCTCCTCTGAGGACTGGTGACTAGATGGTGACACTAAAAGTGGAGAGAAGTCAGGCCCCAGGGGCCCAAGAATATAATTCAAGACCCATACCCCGTGCACTATGGCTGGAAATTAAGACACTTTATTTAGCAACAGATAATTTGAAACCGGAGTTTAATGGTCTTTCATAGGTAGAAAGAGATCCCCTTCTTTCACTTTATTTTGTTACTGAAATTAAGTATTTAAGACTTTAAGAGACTTATGTCCTTGCTGGATGAATAGAAAAGTCTCTCCAGGACAAGGTCCAGGACAAGGTCCAAGCCAAGAACGGAAGCAGGAACATTTGATTCGGCTGTTAAGGATGTGAGGCTAGGGTGTGCGGACCCCAATCCTTTTCTGGCTCGCAGGCAAGGGGTTCACAGTGTAAGTGAATAAAGCAGATGCTCCCCCAGATAACCTTACGTGCTCATACACATTCAGTCTGCAGAACTAGGCGGCACCCCTGGTAATCCACTGCTCTGCCTTCATCCTTTCCTCCTTCTCCACGTCCATCAAGAACACCCCAGGGCAGCCTGCCCCCTGGAAAACTCACAGTTCCCTCCAGGATTGTGCGTGTTTAACCCCTGGCAAACCACAGCTCTGGGCATTGCAGTAATTCTCAGGGTCTGTGGGTCCTGAGAACGGGTAACCATGGCCTCTGAGAAGCTATATGATGTAGACACCATAGGTGGGAATCCAGCTTCAACATTTACAACTTAATTTGAGTGTGGGTCACTGAAGGAGGCTTCCCAAAGGTGCCCAGTTAGTCTCCACTCACTGCCCCATTCTATCCTGTAGCCTTATTGATTCTTAGCCTTCTCCTGATGAGGCATACATATATACATATAGATATATATATTTTTCCCCCTCAATGTGCATCTTTACTCTGTCTTCTAGACTCTACAGAGAAGTATCGAGTTATAATTAGACATAGTTCTTCACTCCAGTTCACTCTTGCTGGTTTTCCCCTGTCACACTCATTTTGACATCCCATCTCTAGTTTAGATGCCCCACTTCTGAGCTCCTACAGCTCCTCAGCATACCATGTTCCTAACAGCTGCGTGTGGTGATTAAGAGAATGACGTCTGGAGCCAGTTGGTTTGGGTTCAAATTCTGCCCAAGCTGTGCAACTTTGGGCAAGGTACTCCACCTCCCTTTTTTTTGGCCTCAGTTTTTTCATCTGTAAAATGGAGATAATAAAAATGCCTTTGACAAAAAAAAAATACAACACATGATTCTGGACTGGATCCTTTTACTATAAATAGCAATTTGGGGACAAGGGACAAAATTTGGGTGGAGTCTTATGGCTTAGATGGTAGCAGAGCATCAGTGTTAATCTACCAATTTTGATCTTTTTTGGGGGGGGTTAAATGGGAAATGTCTTTGTTTATAGGAATTCTGTACTAAAGTATTTGGAGGTTTGGGGGCATAATGTAGACAACTTACTCTCAATGGTTCAGTTTTTAAAAAGTTAAGAAAGAAAAGAAAAATAAATTATAGAAAAGAGAAATAATGGTAGGGAAGTTCTGGTTCTGCAAGATAATAAAGAACAGGGACCTCCCAGTTAAGTCAATAATTTGTTCTTGATAATCAGACTTACTACCCCAAAAGTGCTGACTGAGAGCCTATTTCCTGCTATTTTAATGGGAAAAATTTTATGGTTAGTACATTAACATAAAATACCCAACTAATTTCCCTAACATAAAACCAAAACAAAGTAAAATACCTGTATATCAGATACATTAGGTTAGTATAGAATATGTTTAAAATATCACTTCCTCACCAAACTGTATGGTTATTAACAAACTTTTGCTTTGTATGCAGTATCCCAGATGTAATCCCTGTTGCTGTCACTTAGTGTGCTTTTCAAAACGTTCTACAAATTATTATATCAATATGACTCTATTCTACTAATTTTATTTCACTCAACATTTATTATGTATTTTTATTATTATTTATTAACTCAAGACTTATTCTATCCATAGTTTTGCTTAAAATGTGGTATTGAGTTTATGGAAAAACATCAAATTTTCCTATGTAACCAGTGGTGAAAAACATATTGTACCAAAAATAAGTATGTTCAATGATGTTTGTGTAGTACAGTCCAAGAGGCATTCTTTTTTTCTTTTTTTAAATATGCCATACTGTGGACTAATCCACTTTTCTTTTTAATTAATTTATTAATTTATTATGTTTGGCTGCGTCGTGTCTTTGTTGCTGCGCGTGGGCTTTCTCTAGCTGCGGCGAGCGGGGGCTACTCTGTTGCGGTACACGGCCTTCTCATTGCAGTGGCTTCTCTTTGTTGCGGAACATGGGCTCTAGGCACATGGGCTTCAGTAGTTGTGGCTCAGACGCTCAGTAGTTGTGGCCCGTGGGCTCTAGAGTGCAAGCTTCAGTAGTTGTGGTGCACAGGCTTAGTTGTTCTGTGGCATGTGGGATCTTCCTGGACCAGGGCTCGAACCAGTGTCCCCTGCATTGGCAAGTGGATTCTTAACCACTGCGCCACCAGGGAAGTCCGCAAAAGGCATTTCTAATGAAAGAAAATGTTACCTCCGGAGACATATGGGTTGTGCCTGTATATTATAAAGCTACAATAATTTCAGCTGTAAGCCTTAAACTGATAGTTCAATAAAACAGAACAGATTGACCCTCAAAAAAATTAAAAATAAATATGCCTGCCTTCTAGAACTATGGTGAGGATTCAATGAGGTGTGTATTTAAAGTGTTTAGAACATGTACCTGATAGGAAGTAAGCACTATAGCAAATATTGGCTAATATTATCATGTTTGACACAATGTTCTATAGGCCCTGATTTGCTCAGATGCCTCTCTGATCAGCCCAGACTATCATTTCTTTAAGGCAGAGACTATATCTTCTGTATCTTTGCATTTCCAGTTTGTGCAGAATGACTGGCATAGGATAGATTTTTCAATAAATATTTGTGAAATGGGTCAATGAAACCACAGATTGTTTAGGAAAAGGACCTTAAACAAAAGTTTACTTTTTTCCCAAAAGTAAAATACACTCTCTAAGAAAACCTTATATATTTATCTGCCACCCCCTAATCATGATACAATTCTGATCGATAATCAGTATCGCTCATACCTATATTTCTAGCATCTATCTTGTTATACATCATATAATCCCACTTTGCCTACTAGGCATCAATAAACACCCTGTAAATTACAGAACATTTAACCTAAATGGGAAGGAAATCTAAAAAAGAGTGGATATATGTATACATATAACTGGTTCACTTTGCTGTACAGCAGAAACTAACACAACATTGTAAAGTAACTATACTCCAATAAAAATTTTAAAAATAAATAAATAAATGGAACCCCAGCTAGTGATTCTGAAAGCAAAACCAGAATGACTGCCCTCCCCACTCTGCCGCAGCTCCATAGCCTGACCTTCATACCGTAGGTAGGTTCAATCCTTCAGATTCCTGTAGGCTCTTATCCTGCTGAAGGGTTGGGAGTCCATGGCTATAAAGTAGGAGCTGGTGACCTCTCCCATCGAAACCAGGGCAGACTGGAAGAAGGAATAAAGTACCCAACAACCAGGTCAACTCCGTAAGCTAGAGCAGCCTCAGCCGCATTTCACAGGAAGATTATACACGTAGTGCTTCAGAGGCCATAAAAGTCTGCTACAAAATGGGAAAACCCTTCAATTCATGCAGAGTCAATTCCAAAGAAAAATATTTAATGCTTAGAGTTTATTTTTTTTGTTGTTGTTATAAAAAGTTTGGTGACAATGATGTTCTGTATCAGTTAATTCTGAGTTAGATTACTTACGAACCAATCTGTCAAATGGAAAGATTCATCATCTGAGTGAAAGAGTCAGTTCGTTGTGATTATCCAATTCTGCTTAAAGAACATGATTAGGTACATTTTAATAGCAGGATCCAGTGGCCTGACTCTACGCTTATATTTCTCATTAACAAAACTTCATGCTTGGCTAGCAGGCCTTGAACTATGATCAGTTGCAGTAAGAAAACATTGCTTTTGGATCTGTTAAATCATCAAGACACCACAATCTTAATTAGACATTTTAGCTAAAATGAGTGTTTAAACATTGAGGGTTCCGTTAACTCTTTCTTCTTAATTTTTTTCCCTGTAAAACACAGATGTGCCATTTCCTGCCTGAGTCTTTGGAGAGAGAGCTGAGGGCGAGGTAATTTAACTGTCAACCTGCCTGCTATCTGCAAAGCCACTGACTGAATTCAGACAATTTGATTATTAGCTTGTTGATTGAGCAGGTTTCCATTCTGTTGATCCATCAACTGACCATAGCCCTTTTCTATCTGGTTCTGCAGACATAGTCCACTGATGAAGACACCCTTAAAGATGGTCCAGGCATTGTCTTAAACGCAAAAAAAAACAGACCCAGTGGACTGCATAAACCATCTAACCTTTTCATACATTCAGTGGATGTCTTTTGTCTTCACAATACTTATAGGTTTAATAGCAACCCACCTCTCCTTTTAATTTTGCTCTGATAGAAAAAAAGTGACACAAACATTGGGAGAAATTCCAAACATAGATTTATTTTCTCAGTATTTCAGATAGGGTTTAATGATTAGTGTTCCCAAACCTGTTAAGGTGTATGGGCATGCATCTTTGCAAAACGTCTCCAAACTCAAAGTCCTTTTCTCATCTCAAATCTCATAGTCTTGGTTAATCAGTTTAACTGATCTCTTAGCCAAATACTTAAATAGTTTGTCTCTACACAATTAATTGTGTGTATGGATGGGAAACATGCTAGAGAGGGCATAAGGTACATGGTTCTCTGATCACAATATATAAAGATGTAAAAGCAGAGGGCGGAAGGGTGACGAGCAGCATGTTCTCAAAGAAGGGAACAACTGTGAGGATGGAGATGCGAGACCTATGAAAGCAAGCCAGGGACTTTCCTGGTGGTCCAGTGGTTCAGACTCCGCTCTCTCAGTGCAGGGGACGCAGGTTTGATTCCTGGTCAGGGAACTAAGATCCCGCATGCCGCGCAGTGTGTCCAAAAATAAAAAAGAAAGCCAGTTCTTTCTGATGAACCCCACAGAGACTTGGCATTTGAAGTCACAGGTCCCTCGTGAGCCCCACCCAGTGTGCTGAATCACGCCACCCACACCCACAGGACAGGAGAACCATATTGTTTGGAGAAACTGAACTATAGACGCTGCAGGATTGGAAGCATCTGTTACAGAGGAGGACATCTGGAGAATTAAGTAAACCTCTCTAAATAAATCCAATCATTATCTCTCAACAATCTGCAGGATGCTAACAGCAGAAGAGAGGCTCTTTCACCAGAGAAATTGAATTTCCTTAGAGAAAAGATATACAAATACCAAGATGGGGGTTGGGGACTTTTCCAACAAAAGTATCAGCTGACCACTCAATAGTAAAGTCAATCCGTTGAAAAGCTTCATCCATGCTCACAGAACTTCCAATCTGTTTTTCAATGTCTTGTCCTTAAATCAGAACAGATGGTCAAGGATCAGTAGGCTTTTGGGGGAAATTTCCTATATGCAAAAGAGCAAACTGGGAGAAAAAAGAATTAGAAAAAATGCAGGGAGCAGAAGTTAACTTCTGCAGGGAGCAGAAGATGACAATACTTACTTAATATCATCAATGAGATGAGAAGATATGGTATCTTTGAAATGCAGGGATGATCTAAAAAGGAACAGTGAGAGAACCAAGAATGAGCTCTTGGAAATGGAAAATATAAGCACTTAAAAAAACAGAAAAAAATGTTGGAATTCCAGAAAGGAGAAAAGAAAGATAAAGAGACGGAACACAGGAAACAAAATATAAGAAAATGAGAGAATCGATTAGAACAAAGAAAACAGTACAGAGGAAATGATCAAAGAGAAGATGTAGAAAAACCTCTAGAATGAAAGGACATGTAAGACAATCATCATGAAAATTCAGAAAAAAAGGAATTAAAAGAAATATTTTTAAAAGCTTCCAGAAAGCAAATCAAAGGACTAAGAATTCTAAAAAAGCACCAGACTTCTAAAACGGAACATTAGAAAGTAAAAGACAATGGAACTATGCCTTCAGAAACTGGATAGAAAATGATATCTAACCTGGAACTTCATATGTAGCCTAATTATTATTATTCAACTATGGATAGCAGAGTGTTCAACCCAAGAGAGAGGTAAAAGGATTGCCAGGAGGACAGACAAGGTTAAGTCCACAATGACAGTGGTGTAGAAGATCTAAAGAGAAATCATTTCAGACTGTAGTGGAGGGAGCTCCAGAGAGGATAGCCCAGAAAACAAATGAAACTGAGAGGTTATCAGAAAGTTGTAAAAACGTGTTTTGAGAGACATATCTCAGAGGTGTGATAGAGTGTGGGAAGACGTGGCCTTAGGCTCAAGGAAAACCAAGCCAATGGAAAAACAATTATTAAATACAGGGGGCAGAAAATTGTTACAAGGAAAAAAGGAGGTCACAGTATACTACTCAGCTCAGCAGTGATAATTATAGCCATAATAATAAAAACATGGAATATGGATTTAATAAAACTTGTAATGTAAGTGTATTGGAAAGATAAGCTGAGAGAAAGGAGAACTAGATCTTTATCTATCAAAATCAGAAGTTACTACATTATGCTTTAAAATTAATTACCGGAGAGTAGTAGATATATCTTATTTAGGAAAAAAAATAGAATTAATGGGAAAAATAGCTAAAAATGCTAGAAAATTATTGTTTCCATGGAATAGGAGAGGGGAATTTGGGGGCAGGACTCTGCTGTTTTTAACACAGGTCTTTTGGGTTTATGTGACTTTTAAGAACACGCTTTACTTAATACTTTAGAACATTTAAAAGTATGTACAATGAATTAATAGTAAATGGTTGTTTATCTAAATTTTCGGGTAAAGCTGGTGCTCCGCGAGCACTTGCCATGTTTCCCCTGCACCTTTGTCTTCCTCCCTGGCACATGACCAGGTATGCTTGGGGTCTACATACCCCAATTTAAGAAGCTTTGGCCTAGGCTCTTTCATGATGGGTAAATATTCACTTTCCATTAGATTTTTGGAAACAGTGACAGTAGCTGGAGGACATCACTCTTGCCTTTTCAGAACCTTCTTCACTGCTAAGATGTTTCCATGTCCCCTCTATTAATGATTCCATGTGTGACCAGGAAGAGCCTGGAGACCCCAGAACTGATACCATTACCCCTGTTTGTACTGACCATGAAAGCAAGTCTCATGGACGAGATTGGCTGTGCACCCAGCCAGTTCATTACTGTTTCCAAGCTGGCCATTACAGTGCTGGTTGCTAGGAGGATTTATTATAATCCAAGCCAGGTATGTCTATTTATAGGTACTTAAAAATTTTTCTCAGCTAGAGGCTGAGCCGATGGAGAGGACGTTGAGCAACAGCTGTCTACGGTTTTCTATTGTTAATTCATTACACTTCATGCTTTATCCTCTCTGGAAATCACTGCCATCCTGCTTCCCGGGAAACAATAACACTGGGGTACTTGCTGCTGTAATTGCCGACAATATCAATTATTTAGTTTTCTGCCAATTCCTATTAGACTTTTTCTAACCGGAGAATTTACACTGTGTTATTGAATTAAAAACAGTGGAAAGCTTCGGGGAATTGAAACTAATTAGCCAGCATTTGTAAACCCCTTTGTTAGAGATAATTTGTTTACATGACTAATTCAACCTTTTAATGATGGGGGCCTACACGGGCCACGGAAGGTGCCACGGCGGCCATCCTTGCCTGGGCGCGGGGATGCCAACATGGTAAAATTCATTTTTCTTTGTCATGAGGTATGATGCCCCAGCTCACTGGCACCTAACCTTGCCTATTAGCATGTTTATCATTACACTTGGGAGAAGCTTTGAGCTTCCCAGGCTTCCCGTGGTGCTTTTTTCTGAGCAGTTTTTTTTTCTCATCCACGTCAGCAGGGCAGCTCCTACTAACTGCTTCATCAGTTCTGCACGTTTTCATAGCTCCTGCTGCTTCCACCCCACCTCCATGTATTCCTTTTACATCTCTTTGTCTTTCAGAGGTCATGATTGGATTCTTCAGTGCTTAGATGTTTGCATGTCCCCTCTATTAATGATTCTATGTATGACCCATAATTGTTGATTACCCAGTCTGTGTGTTTGCATCATGATAACTGCATGGCTTGGGGTAAATACAGCTGAATTTGGTCTGGTCAAGAGGAATAGAGATAACTGACATCCATTTTGCCTATGGTGAACCTGATGGTGTGGTTCTGTATAAAGAATTAGAAAAGAACTAGGTTAATGTAAGTTGTGTTTCCTTGTGGTCTTTTGATACCGGGCTACTTAAATGCAACTTTCTTGATGAGAATGGTTGGAACACGGACATCTATTTGCTGAGAGTGATGCTGAGAAGTAACATCAACTCTTGTGATCGCTGGACATATTTTAATTAACTAAGTACTTTTGTTAAGATTTAAGGACCATTTTAACAAATAACTTTAGCAAGAGCATTCCGAGAATAACTGCAGTTCCTGTGTATCCTGCATGAATTTCCTGCCTTAGCTGCTGTGTACTAAGATGTTCTAAATTTCGAAAAGGTGGGTTGATAAATAATTGAATGTGTG
This sequence comes from Globicephala melas, assembly GCF_963455315.2. NCBI lineage: Eukaryota > Metazoa > Chordata > Mammalia > Artiodactyla > Delphinidae > Globicephala > Globicephala melas. The sequence continues at coordinate 11,072,741 of NC_083328.1, read as the reverse complement.
GATGCAGTGGTTAAGGTCTTCCCATGTGCTAGGTCCGGTGAGTAAACGATTCCCTTCAAGATATAAATTAATATCCGTGGCAAGTGTTTTAAAGCCTTTTACTCACTTTCACAGGGATGTTTTAGCCTTTCTTAGACTCGGACCCACTTAGGTGTTGCTCTGCCATAGTGTCTCCTAGGCATCTTACTACAATAAAAGGAGCCGTCTCTACTTTGTGGTGTTTATGCCACAAACTCTTTATTCTGTGTGGGAGGTAATTAAGGTCTCTTTTGTCACTCTGCAAAACAGCGGGGCTGGCAGTATGTGGAGGTCTTTACTTAAAATTCAGGGAAGGTTCTGTTCTCACTTCCCCCTGATTGTATCCAGTGAGAATAGTTTTCACTTAATTTCCACATATTTGTGCTGACGTACAAAGGAACGCTATCACTGTAGCTAGCCTCCGTGGCCTGCTTCATAGGCCTTCCATCGTGTCATTCCACATCATCCCTAACGGGCAGGATTTCTTTCTGCTGAAAAGGACAAAAACCAACTCAAAGTGATTTGAGTAAAAAGGCGTCTATGGCTCCCGGAGTGGATAAGTCTAGGGGTGGATCTGGCTTTAGACTTGCTGGAATCAGGTGCCCAGAGTTACTTGCCACATTGCAGATGTCAGCTGGACTTTCTTATACGTTGATCCAATTTCAGGTAGGTTTTCCTCTAAGGGGAAAAATAACCCACATATACACAGGAAGACTTTTATTCATTCTCTTATTATTTTTTCTATGCAAAAAAATGGTAGTGTAACCACCCTCCAGCCAAAGGCCCAACAGAACAGACCTGTAGTGGAACAAGTTGGGTGGATTGCTCTTTGAAACAAGGGCGAAAACACACCATGCAGAACCCCTGGGCGTCTGAGTAAGAGGGTGTTAGAAAGGATTTATTATATGATTTAGGTTTAGATTAAGTAATTTTGGAGAGAGTTGGTGGAAGCTCGGCTTTACTCTGGCTCGGGTGCTGTTGGGAAAGTGGGGACAATTTTATGATTGTCCCCACTGATATGGGGACATATCAGTGACTGATTTCCACTTAATCAGTCTTAAGTGGAAGGAGTAAAGACAAGAGCAGAGTGAAAGCTGTCATGGTGGAGAACCAGCATCACTCATAGTAGCTGGGGGGGGGCGGGGGGGGGGCGCTGGGCATTGTAGTTGTGTGGTTTGCACAGTGATGTTTTCCCTATGCTTGGACAAACTTATGATGTGACCTTGGTCATTATTTTACTTCATCGTGATCACAGATAACACAATCTGATATTCATGTGTTGTGAGATTGTTGCTAGCCATAGGGGAACACCATGGTCTAGCTGTGAGCGTGAGTCAGTACCTAACAGCTCCAAGGTTTAGGTGTACATATCAGGGGATGCTTTTCTCTTTCTCGGTTCCCCCTTTTAGGCAATATGAAGTCAGACCACAGGATATTCATCCGTCATGTCTAGATGGCTGAGATTTGGCCGATGAAGATCAGGAGGAGGTCCCCTGAACCTAGTCTGTAGTCGGGTTAGGGTCAATCTCTCCTTCTCCTTCTGGTATAGAACAAGGTGTGGGTGTGTCTGACGTGACAATGGGCTGCACAGAAGCACTTAATTCTCTGGACCCGCTACATTGGCCACTGTAGCTCAGGCAGTTACCAGAAACCACATGATTATTAGTCCCTGTAACAGGTCTCAAACAAGAGACCTAGACTGTAAAACCTAGGCAATGAGAACATACCCGAGTCCAGCAGGACCTGTTTCAGAGACCCAGGAGTCTCGGAATTTTTCACTTGCCCTGTAGTATTTACATAGGGGCCACGATCTTGGAGGAAATCAAGCACTGTATGATTGCCCACGGCAACTCTGGCTAATGAATTGAGAGTCACTGATTGGGCGTCCAGAGCAGATATTGTATTATACGTGACATCTGCGAGGGTCCACAAGGTTCGGATCACTGTGGAAATTGCAACTAAGGAAGTCTGAATGAAGAGGGCATCTGTCCTCTCACCTGCGTCTCCCATGCTTGCTTCATTCCAGAGCTTCCTGGGAGGTGTGGTAGTTTTAAATATCTAGAAATCTCTAATAATTACCCCGCAAACACACAGGATAAGTTAGTGTGAAGTGGACAGGTACAAGCAGGCAGATCCTCACAGAAGAAGTAGAATCTTGGTGGGGCATGGGCTCTATGGGGAATATAAGGATTTTTGCCATGACAGGAGTGAGCCCAATTTTCTGTCCTTTTTATAGGGGTCCCTGTAGTGGTCAGGAAATCTTCTTTGTTTTTAAATCATTCAAACATCATGGATTAACCTCCAACCATTTACCTCTTATAGTATACATATTTGTTCTTTTTTTTTTTTTTTTTTTTTTTTTGGCGGTACGCGGGCCTCTCACTGTCGTGGCCTCTCCCGTTGTGGAGCACAGGCTCCGGACGCGCAGGCTCAGCGGCCATGGCTCACGGGCCCAGCCGCTCCACAGCATGTGGGATCTTCCCAGACCGGGGCACGAACCCGTGTCCCCTGAATCGGCAGGCGGACTCCCAACCACTGCACCACCAGGGAAGCCCTAGATATACTTTTTGAGGCCCACAAAAACACTGTTTTAAATTTCTTCTCTTTTATCCAGACTTTTAAAAAAATAAATTTATTTATTCTTGGCTGCGTCGGGTCTTCACTGCTGCACGCAGGCTTTCTCTAGTTGCGGCGAGCGGGGCTACTCTTCGTTGTGGTGTGCGGGCTTCTCATTGCAGTGGCTTCTCTTGTTGCAGAGCACAGGCTCTAGGCGCGTGGGCTTCGGTAGTTGTGGCACGTGGGCTCTAGAGCGCAGGCTCAGTAGTTGTGTTGCACGGGCTTAGTTGCTCCGCGGCATGTGGGATCTTCCCAGACCAGGGCTCGAACCCGTGTCCCCTGCATTGGCAGGCGGATTCTCAACCTCTGTGCCACCAGGGAAGTCCCTTTTCAGATATTATTGAGTGCTTTTTTGGGTTAGATATTCATTCATAGAGTTGTGACGTAACAACTGAATGATTTTTTTTTTAAATCTTTAACTCTTTAACCTTTCTTTCCCCAAGAGAGGGACAGAGAGCTTTGAGAGGCAGCCGGCTTTAGGCAAATCTGAAATCATCACTCTAAAAGGCTGATTATGTTTTCTCTACAAAGAGAGGACAGAAGGTTTAGATGTGGGAAAACAGATTTTGACATATCGGCTCACAAAAGAGAGAGGCATGCAGCTGGTTTTGATCCAACTTGTACACACTTGACAGTTTCATCAGCCCAAACAATTAAAAAGTCAGCAATTCTTTAATTCCCAAATACTAAAACGAAGGAGGGGACAGCTCCTTAACTTAACAAAGTGCGCCCTCTGATAGACAGACAAGGCAGGGAATCTCCTCTTGAGGATTTCTTCACTTTTTTATTCAAAGGTACCTTTCAAATGAATACTCTCAGTCCTGTCAAAAGTGGCCACTGCGTTTCTGAATTATTCCTGGTGAAATAGTGCCAGTTAATGAGATAAGTACACAAGTTAGCATGATAGTGAGAAAACAGGAGGATGGCGGAGTTTGGCCTGGGAGAGGCACAGTGTAGACGGAGAGCTGGGAGAGCTGCTGGTGTACTTTAGGAGCTGCTTGTGTCACTTCATGGCTCTGGGTCCCAGCTTAAGGCCACTCATCACCCAGACATCATCAGGGAGCAGACAAAACCTCCTGATTTCAGGCAGACAAAGGTAAAAGGTTCTCAGGAAACATCCTTCTAAGGTTAAAAATGATGACCCAAGTCAAAGTTGGTCCCCCAAAAAAGAGACCAGTTTCAGGAGACACAATGAATTCCGCAGCCCTTGGGCCTGGCTTGAGGACAAATTTATCAGACCTAGTTCCGTATTCTGTCTGCGATGGTCCATGTTATATGTCAACTTGGCTAGGCTATAATTCAGTCCCTCTGTTATTCAGTTTAAGGCTAAACTAGATATTGCTGTGAAGATGTCTGGTAGACATGATTAAAGTCTATAATCTGTTGTTTTCAGTAAAAGAGGTTATCCTAGATGATCTGGGTGGGGCTGATCTGAGCTGTTGAAAGGCCTCAAAAGCAGAGCCAAGGCTTCCCTGAGGAAGAAATTCTGCTTGTGGATAGAAGCTTCAGCACATCCCCCAGTGTTTCAGCCATTCTCATGGCCTGCACTCTGGATTTTGGTCTTGCCTGGCCAGCCCCACAATTGCATAATTGCCAGAAGCCTCCAATTGCAGTTCATTGCCAGAAACCTCTTAATATAGATAGCTCCTACTTGTTCTGTTTCTCTGGTTGAACTCTCACGGATACATCTCACTACAGACGTTTCCTATCATAGACAAAGCACACTCAAGACCCTAGACAAGCAGACAGACTGCAGGAGCAGGTGTTAGAAGATTAGAAAGCAATTTCACCAAAGAACAATACAGATCAGATGAGATAAACAAAAATGTTGGAAGGGAACACATTCCCAGGAAAACAAGGTAAACCTAATGCTGAAGTATTTAACAAAATATTGGAGCTCAGTTTAGCATGGACTTATCTTTCAGCCATGGGCAGAGGGTATCTCAAACAGGTAGAGGCACAGAGGATCTCGGGGGTAGACACCAGCACTGGGTCCCGGGTTTCTGTCCAGGGCAGTGAGGTTTTCAGCTGAATCTTGGTGGTACATCCCTTTAGCCAATGCTTCCCAGCCAAACACCACAGAAGCACAGCTGTAACGGAGTAAGTTGGGCTTATCCCTCACTGCAGCCCAGGAGGATGTACACCGTGGGGAAGTGTTGGGCATCTCAGTAAAAGGATGTTAAAAAGGATTTGTCATAGGTTTTAGACTTTGGCTAGGTAATTGGGGAAGGCTACTCCAAGTGGAGTTTACTGTGGATTGAATGCTGTCAGGGAGTGGGGACAAGCCTATGATTGGTTGTCTTAATAAATCTTATCTGGAAGGAGAGGAGAGCATGGTTAAAGGTGTAATTGGTAAAGAATCAACAGTCACGCATATTAACTGGGAGAAGGTGATATTTGGTACTTATGTGGTTTCCACAATAACTTTGTGCTATAGACAAAGTTTGCCCACCCCCCCCCCCCAAAATCTTGAATGCCCAGTGTGATGGTATTAGGAGGTGGGGCCTTTGGGAGGTGATTAGGTCATGAAGGTGGAGCCCTCGTGAATGAGATTTGTGCCCTTAACGAAAGAGACCCCAGAGGGCTCCCTTACCTCTCTGCCATATGAGGCTGCAACAAGAAAATGCCATCTAGGAACCAGGAAGTGGGTCCTCCCTCACCAGACACCGAATCTGCTCCTACCTTGATCTTGGACTTCCCAGACTCCAGAACTGTGAGAATTAAATTTTGCTGTTTAAACCACCTGGATATTTTTGTTATAGCAGCCGGAGCTAAGACATTTTTGGTTTTGTCTGGGCTTATAAAAGATCCTGAAATGGTTTTGTTTCCTTGTTTTTGTTTTGTCTCACAACATGTCATAGTAACAGACTGTGCGTATTGTAGTCACAGAGCGCAGAGCATCAGCCCCCTGGTCTGATGTTGGTGTTGGTGAGATTGTTGCTACCCAACAGGAGAGCAGCATGGCCTGGCTCTGAACACCAGGCCAGCTCCTGGATGTCAGAAGCTGCTCTTCTCTTTCCTGGTCTATACGTTGAAATGGATTTTAATCTTCTGTGGTCTGAGATTTATCTTTTAAAAATGTGGAATGAACTACAAACAGTGTAATTATTGTATCTAATTTACCAAAACAAGAGAAATATATTACATAGTGTGATCATTACTAAACATAATAATTTTATTAGAAATCACATCTTTTGATAAGGTAAAAGGAAAATTTTTATGCAGGTCATTGATCTATGAATAAATATTACTTATTACTTAAATGAAAATAGTTGGTATAAATTTTATTCCCATTTTGAATTTTTATTTATTTAAGTGCTGAGACAACTCACGTCCTTAAATGAGTAGATGGGAACAGAATTTAAAAACAAAACAAAAAGTGACATTAATTTTTTTGGTTATCTGCAAAAAACTCCTTTTGATTTACCACTAAAAACTAGTTTTAATGATCTGCCTGTTTGCAATGCAGCTGAGTTCCTCAAATTGAAAGTAGAGAACCAGAAACTACCTGACTTGCAAAAGGACTTGTTTTGCAGTTATTAGAGATCATATTTCCCCAACCCCAAGAGCAACATTTTAAATTCTCTTTTGTTCAACACCTCAGAAGTTGTTTTGTTTTGTTTTTATAATAGTATGAACGAGGATGGATGAGAAGTTTGTCTGTCTTTTGTAAAATGTGAGAAATGTGATTGTTTAAAGGAAAGTAGGGACCGAGAATCCAAGTCACTTCAACTGGAGGTGACTTCTCAGTTAAAATAGTTTTAGCAAAGAATATAAATGCACAGTGAGAACCTGCAAACTGGTTTTCTGAAGCTGAATATCTCGGGCATCCTCAGAATTCCCTGCACTTTGAAGACTCACCAAGCGACCTGCAGATTGTTTTCCTGGGAGTAGCTGGTGCGTCAGTATAATAGGCTCATTACGCATCATGGTTGTTTTGCTTATGGTTTAGCGATGTTACCTTTAAGTTTCCTATGGTGCCCGAAACAGTGACTTTGCACATAGGAATTTCTCTGCAAATATTGGTTGTAGTGGAAGAATCCATTGTATTGCTTTAGGTGAGAAAACACAATTACAACTGGCAGCGATCCTGTGCCATGGAGTACCAGTGCCTGACATAGTTCCTGCCAATGAAGAGGTAGCCAGTCATTACCTATTGATTGATTAATATCAGTTATCATTTATGAAACAACTCTAGGGGCCTGAGTTAACATACATGTGTGTATGGGTGTACACACACACACACACAAAGGCACACAATATGATGGCTCAACAAGTTATATATTGTTATCCTCATTTTATAAGTAAACAGTTCAGAAAGGTTATGTAACTTGCCCAAGCCGTGGAGCTAATACACTGTTGTGTAAACATTCTAATACAGTTCCAAAACACCTGTTGTTTTCATCCCAACACATTGCCTCTGAGTCACACCTGAACTTACAACCTGGTTACCCTGGGGAACAGGTATAGTTTCTTAAAAAAAAAAGTGCATCTCCGTTTTCTTACTCTTCAAAGGAGGAAGAGCAGTTCTGTCTTTTACTTGTGAAATAAAATACATAAAATACCAACACAGTGCTTGGAATGCTTTAGATACGTAATAGATGCTGCTTCCCTGTCTCATTTGAAAGGAAAGAAATAAAAATAAATCTGTAGAAGTCAAAATGGATACATTTGGCTTTTAACTTGTTTGGTGACATTTTTGGTGAAACAAAGCATTTTCCAATTGCCCGAGTCTCAAATCATCCAGACCAGCTACTTGGCTATTTTGAAAGCCCTTCTTAACGTAAACCCACTTGGAAACAATTCAGGGAAGATGGATTCAATCCGAACTGCAAAGATTAGAAACACTGCACAATTTTCTTTCATTTTAAGAAGTAGAACACAACCTGAAAATGGAATATAATTGGGGCACAGGAGCGTCTCTGGGCTGCCTATTTTATTCTCATTTCCTCAGGAAGTGTTCATATTTGATCTCTTGGTGTACACATGGGAATTAGAGTTACTCACAGTCTGTCTTTGAAACAGGCAGAGGGTATCAGCCGGGATGACATGCACGCTGTTGAACCACATCAAACCGATAATCTCATCTTTACCAGTGAACAGCCCCCAATCTTTTTAAAGGCAGAAGAAATTCTATGACAGGAAGACAAAAATGAAGCCCAGCCAGTTCCATGCTTTGAAGAATGTCTTGCCTGTAGATCTAGCCAAGGGATTCTCAAGAATCTGTCTACTTTTATTTACTTATATGTTTTGTGATGAGGTAGGCTTGAAACTTTGGGAATTTATATATGCCAACATAGGAAAACAAATCTTTAACCAAAAGAAAACATAGAGCTCAAGAGGCAGCAGGCATCCAGTGAGGCAAGTGGGCATTTCATAAAAGTCTGGACATCAGAAGGGTGTTGAAAGACCTTTTTCTTTTTCCCTTCCTGCCAAAGTGTTGAGTGACTGTTGGGAGAATAAGTGAAGGGTTTGAGACCCTCTAAACATTCCCTCTCTTAGCTTAGCCACACCTGCAAACGGTTAAAGAGGCAGCCACGGTGACGGGAGAAATAGAATAGATATTTCACCTTCCATACTTGGCTGGGGTTCAATTCAAAGTCCCTCTTTGGATGCTGCCTGTGGGCCCTGGGATGTGTTCCAAGAGGGCAAGTTATTGGGAATGACGTGCCCTGAGCAGCAGAAAGCATCCTGTTTTCAGACACTTACTCTCCTGGATGCGGCCCCGCCCCGGCCCCCACCCTCCACCCAACTTTGAGATTTCCTAACCCCTTTCCACTGGACAACATTGTGAATGCTGATGTCACAGCAGCTGTCTCTCAGTCACACAAAATCACAGTTCTCAATCTGCCTGATGACTCACAGATAATAACAGGTGACCAAACATTGTGGCCATCAGCGGTCATGGGGCTCGTCAGCTGCATTCATTTTCTACTGCTGCTGTAAACAAATGATCACAAACTTGGTGGGTTAAAGCCACACACATTTATTCTCTTAGAGTTCTGGAGGTCAGAAAGTTAAAATGGGTCAGCAGGGCTCTAGGGGAGAATGTGTGTCCTTGCCTTTCTCAGCTTCTAGAAGCTGCCCACGTTTCTCGGCTGGTGGCCTAGCATGACTGTCTCCATCACCACATCTCACATTCTCTGAGCCCTCCTGCCTCCCTCTTACAAGGATCCTTGCGATTATATTGGACCCACTGAGATAATCCGAGATAATCTCCCCATCCCAAGATCCTTAACTTAATCACATCTGCAACATCCCTTTTACCAAGTAAGGTAACATCTTTACAGGATCCACGGATTACCACTCATGGAACACCTGCAGGGGCCTGGCAGTTAACATCATGATACATGTGGGTATAGATACATACCCTCCCCAACACACACACAAACTACAGTGGCCGTACTCAATGGCCGTGGGCATCTTTGGGGACCATTATTCAGCTTAGAACATATGCCAAGTCATTGTCTCAGAGCACAGACTCTAAAATCAAGCTGATCTTCTCCGTGGTCCAAAGAGGGTTAAGTATAAGTGTCTGGTGTACTCTTTATTACTGGGTATTATAAGCCACTTACTTGCAGCATAGCTGCTAAAATCATCTCCTTTTATAGACTGAGACATCCTTGAGTGCAGGGAATGGCATCAGATGACACTCATCTTGGTAGACCCAGTGCCTACCACATACTGGGTGTCCAGTAACTACTTCTTAAGACTATAGGGTCCTTTCTATATGCGAGGAAGCGGTGATGGTGAGGGAACCTGGTAGAAATCTAGAAAATAAATTAAACTCACATTTTATCTTTCACAACATGATTTACTTTTTACTTATTTATTTTTTTGATATGTGCTTTTGATGTTTTAATGTTCCTTGATGAAATGTAGCGCATGTGGGGAAGGGGTTGCTTACAGGGCTAGGGCAGGCAAAATGCAAGATGGCCCCAACCAATCAGTCAACCAGACAACCAACCAACCAGCCAAACTAACCAACAAACAGAAAGAAACAAAGACGGAGCATGTTGAAAACACACAGAAACCAGTGCTCAAGGAGCTCCTAGCGGCCAAAGCTAGTGTTGAATTAAAACCCAAAGTATAAAATAAATATCCAAGATTTCATGCTGATATTTGCAATGACCTAGATTGGTGGGATAGGGAGGGTGGGAGGGAGGCTCAAGAGGGAGGAGATATGGGGATATATGTCTGCATATGGCTGATTCACTTTGTTGTGCAACAGAAACTAACACAGCTTCGTGAAGCAATTATACTCCAATAAAGATGTATCAGAAAACCCCAGAAGACTTTGTACTCTATACACACACACAAAATAAGTAAATAAATAAATACATAGTGGAAGAAAGGAAGGAAGGAAGGAAGGAAGGAAGGAAGGAAGGAAGGAAGGAAGGAAGGAAGGAAGGAAGGAGAGAATTCTTCAATGCAGAAGAATTTGGTCACATGTCAACAAAATGCCACGTGGGATCCTGGACCAGAAAAAGGACATTAGTGCAAGAACTGGGAAACTGAAGAAAATCTGTAGTTTAGTTGGTATATTGTCTTAATGTTAACTTCTTAGTTTTGGTAATTTTACTATAGTTATGCCAAATGTTTACCTTGGGGTGTCACTGCAGGAAGGCTATCCTGGAACAGTTCCCTAAGTTTAAAATTATCCTATGATAAAAAGTCAAAGCTAAGTTATGGCAGGAAGGTTGTGCTGGCAATTTTTCTCCATGATTCTAAATACTTAAGTTGCTCTTGTCCCGAGGATGAAGGCATGATCTCCTTTTAAAGAGTAAGAAGTCCCTACCTGCGCTTGGCACTTAGTTTTCCACGTGTTTTCACAATGATTTTCCCATTAATTTTGTGAGCGATAGATATAGAGTGATACTGACTTTTTTAGATCCAGAAACATATGTTTGTGGAAAGTAAATCACTTGGATTAATAACCAGGTTCTCTGATTTTAAGACCAGCACTCTTCCTCTTCCAGGCAGCCTGCCAGTATTCCTCTTCATCTGTGCTTTGTAGCCATTAAGAAATTACCATCTTGGATTTGAAATCTGCCTCTTACTCATACCAAAGCATCTGGCTTTAACCTTGGTTAGATATGCCGCAATTCCAACCAGACTCACCTGCAGAGTTTCTTTCCCTAATAACTTTTCAGTCTTCACAAAGGGTGCAGGTATAAGCCTTTTCTTATTCTGATACCACATTTTAAAGAACCTGCAAAGTTCTTGCAAATCTGACAGCCTGATCTGCATGTACCTAAACCGCTGTGCCTCACCCTTTTAACTCTGCCTGATCATCCAGCATAGCCACAGCATAACAGGATTCATTCAAGTTTTGAATTTATGGATGGTTCAGGGTTTCCAAGTTTCAAAAGCGCCTTTGATGATGGCAGTATTGTGGGCAAGGGATGTGGGCACTGGGAGAGATAAGAGTTTCTGTGGGCTGGAGCTCAAACAGTTATATCCATGCCCATGTTCTGATGTGGTAACTTCACTTGCTGCTGCCATCTACATCTAAATTGGGACTGTAGGAGTCTATTGGCAGCCTGGGTGAAAAAACTAAGTGAAAAGAAAGTACATTCTATGGTGCTAAACAGACCTTTCTTCCCTTCCTCAGACATACCTGAGTGATGGAGGAGACCAGAGCCTGAATTAGTCCGCTAGGGCTGCTATAACAAAGTACCATGGACCGGGTATTTGTTTTCTTACAGCTCTGGAGGCTAGAAGTTCAAAATCACGGTGTTGGTAGGGTTGGTTTCTTGTTTCTTCTGAGGCTTCTCTCCTTGACTTTAGATAGCTGTCTTCCCCTGTGTATTCACATCACCTTCCCTCTGTTTTTGTCTATGCCCAAATTTTCTCTTCTTATAAGGACGCCAGTCATATTGGATTAAAATGCACCCTGATGACTTCATTTTAACTTAATTAATTCTTTAAAGACTATCTCAAGTGCAGTCATAATCTGAGGTACTGGGGGTTAGGACTTCAATGTATGAATTTTAGGAGGACACCATTCAGCCCATGCCAGCAGCTTTTTACAAACCAGAATGCAGTCAATCAAATACATTCAACAAGGCTCCATATACTTCATGGTGGCCATTAGCATTCTTCAGCTTTGGTTTAGTTCTTCATAACACCTTGGGGGTTGGGGGCGCAGGGATTCTGTACACAGAATGTACAGCGAGACCCAGGCTCCACCATAAAGGTGCCCATATGGGGTGACCTTGCTGCCATTGGACAGTCCGTAACATTCCTCTCTTTTCACTCCTGTGCGCTATCGTATTGCTGTGGAGGGAAATTACTGTCCCCCAACCACATAAGGCACACGTCTGCACCCAGGGAATACTTTCTCACTCTGTTTCCTTGTAATGCATCTAGTGCTCCAGCTCATTATTCAGCTCATGCTGTCAGTTTCTGAGAGTTCACTTTTTTTCAAGAAGGGCAGAATAGATTTTCTGGGGCTTGGATCAGAGGACAATATGAGTGCCTGTTTCATTATTATTCAGGTTTGGTGAGAGCCCAACAAATCAGGAGACGCTTTCCAGTGAAAAGGTAGTTTGTTACTCACAGTTTTCAAGAGGAGGGGGCATGCCACACCAGGCAGGGCCAAATGGGGAAGCACCAGAGTCAGTCCGGGGGCAGAGGGCACAAGGGGGGAAATGAGGGCAACAGCCTTTATTGTGTTTTCTGTGAGTAGAAACAGGTGAGCCAGGGTGAGGAGGCTTATGTTTGACTGGTTTTCATCATTTCAGCCGGCTCTGGAGTGCAGGGACTGTCCTAAATTGTCTGGTACCTGGCCCTGGGTGATCAGGAGAGGGGAATATTGGCCTGGAATTTAAGAGCTAATAGAGGAGAAGGTTGGGTGTGGGCTTTGGACTGGTTGGGTTGCATGTAAAAGATGCACTTGTAGGACAGTCATTTACTCTAAGAATTGGCTATAGTCCTAGGAGGGGCAGCCTTCCCAAGGTTGGTAAGGCCCCGGAGGCTAAACACGAGAATAAAAAGGCGTGCGTCATACAGTAGCACCCACAGCTGTCCCATTCTGAGGACCATTGGTTGGTGTCCTGGACTGGACTGAGATACCTATAGCCCCTCTCTCCCCAATGCACTGAGATACTATGTCCAGAGAACAGGGGAGACAGGCAGTTAGCCTGTGGTTGATCTGTCTTACTTAGTTCACCAAGTAGGAAGTTGTAGATTCTGTCAGAAGTCTTGGGGGATGCCAGGTCACTCTTCAGAAAGAGGACTGTCTGCCCTTGCTCAGTTCCCATTTCTGGGGAGCCCTGCATTTGGTTTGTGGACACTGCCACATGGTAGTAAGGAGCTCTGAAACTGGCAGAGACGTGGAGCAATGAAATCATAGTTAAAGCCGGACCGGGCACAAGGAAATGGGCAGACAGCAAGCAAGGCAGGGAGTTGGAGCAACCCCATCTCAAACCTTGGCATGGGCACAGCAAATATTGAACTTCCAGGACCCAGACACTGTGCTGAGATTTCAGAGGTCTGCACTTCCTGATAAGAGCACAGCAGCAGCAGTGCATGAACTCTTTGATACTGTCAACCCCCAAAGTCATCTGAAAATTAGACAAAGGAAGTGTGGAGTAAGGTGGGATCCTGGAACCCTGGGGCGTGGGGCTGTCAGGAAAAGGCCCTAGCTGATAAGGTCCTGAGGCAGGATTCCTCTGGATACCAATAATCTGGGAGGATGAAGAAAGCCCAGGAACACAAGTGACCTGTGCAAAAGAGAGGAAACCTGAGCATCACAGGAGCTTTCCAGAGGTGCTGATGCCAAATGGTGGTCATACAGTTGTTCATTGTTCGTTCGTAAATACCCATGAACACGTACTATATTCTGCGTACTAGGCACTGGGAATATAATGATGAGGCAAACACACATGGTCCCCATCTGGTGCTTAGAAGGCTTCACTGCAGAGCCCTGGTCTATAACCCTCAGACAGAGCCTCCTAGCATCCTCAAGTACCACCAGCTTGCGAGTGACCACTTGTGGTATCCTAGGACCATCACCTATGGAAAACCAGATGCTTATTCCTTGTAGCTGGGCCAGAGCTGGGGCCAGAGCAATGTTCTTCATGACTCATAAGATACCTACCCTAAACCAGTCACCATACTTCATGCCCTTTAGTGCCTCCCAACAACCCTGTGAAGTAAGATTATAATCCCGTTTTATGGATAAAGGATTGATTCCAGAATAGGTGAGCAAGTGGCCAAAGGTCACTCAGAAGAAAAGTAATCAAAACCCAGCTCCATCTGACCCTAAGGCCGGTGCTCTTTCTAAGTTATCAGGCATCTGGAGTCAGGTTCTCAATACAAATGGAAGATGAATCTGAATTGTTACTCTGATTAAATCACTCCATTTGCTAATAGTTGTTACATCTGTTTCTAGGTGTGTAGACACATGCTTCTTAGTAACATTTTGACTCATGATTAATTAAATGATATGAATACACCCAAAATATTAGTGTATAATTTCCAGTTTTTAAAATTTTAATGAATAAATAACAACTCTATTCTTTATTTATCTAGTTTAAAATGTTAATGAATAGCTCCCCTTCTAATTGCCAAGCTGAGTATTTAAGGGAACCTGACACTTCATAAATATCGAACTCTGAGGTTTCATGTGTTGGTTTTCTATAAGCATAGGAATTGTGTAATTACCACCCCTGCTATTAATTAAAATTCAAAATTAGATAAACAATAAGCAGGAATGTTTTAGTTCATTATTATTCATATCAAGTACTTTGCTTATGATATCCCCTGCCTCTTTTCATGATTTCTTTTGTGTCTGTCCTTTCTCTTTTGAGCCCCAAAAATGGTCCATTCAGTGGAAAGCTCTTTCTCTGATTTTCTTTTGGCTTGTTTTCTTTTTTCTTTTTCTTTTTTCCAACTGAGTCATCATTTTATTTGGAAGAAATGGCAGCGTCAGAGAAAGGGTTCCGGGCTTAGGGTTGCAAGACCCTTAGTCCTGGTCTCAACCCTGTAACTAACTTGCAGTAGGTTCTCTAAGGCACGTCACTTACATCACTGGGCTTGGGTTTCCTCGTCTTCAAGATGGGGAATTTGCACTAGATGATCATTCATTCACTCATCTTTTTTTCCTTAAACAAATATTTTTGTGTATATATGTGTCAGGATTACGCTAGATACTGAGGTTCTCGAGGTAAATAAGATATGATTGAAGTTTCTGCCCTTATGGAGCTCATCAGATAACCACACAAACCATTATAAGGTCACAATTATGTTGATTACAAAGGGAATACATAGTGGGTGAACCATTATAATGGAGGTTTGGACACAGAGAGATCACAGGAAGCTGCTCTGGAGGAAGGGATGCTTAAATTGGTATCTCAAGAAGGAATAGAAATTAACTAGGTGAAGAAGGAAAAGAGAAGAATCCCAGGAGTCGGGAAGAGCTTGGGCAAAGGCCCTGTGGCAGGACAGGCTAAAAGGCTCATCTGCATGAGGAGGAGAGAGGGAGAGAATGAGAATATGAGATGAGGCTGGAGCGGTAGTTGGGGCCTGTTCAGACAGGTCATGGAAAGAAGTCTTCTTCACCATAAGAGCAATAATGATATGCATCAGCATGTGTTTTAATCATATTTCCTTTGAAAGTGGTCTTGTTAGATAGGTGGAGGCCAGATCCCTTTAGTCTTGGTGTCTCTCTTCCTTTTCCCAGGTCTTCAGGGTTTGCAACACTCTCTAAGGGATGTAGGTTCTAAAGACAGTTTGTAAGTGTATTGGTTAGTACCAGGTCACAGGTGGGTGATGATGGCAGACCCTAGGGCTGAGAGGTTCATGCTCCTTCCCTTGCTGTTGCCACATTCCTTCTACTGCTTCGCGTGCAGGAAAACTTGGGGAGACACAGCTCTGCACAGTCAAAGAATTATCATGGTGCACTCGTCATAAAATGATTTCATGAACCTGAACTTAGAGCTTCAACAACAATCCTCCAGGTCTGTAATTTCACGTACGCCAAGCTGATTCTCCCAGAAATCGATAAAGGCTCAAAGAATACACAATTTCTTCCTTTTGTGTATTACAATCTACGATTCATATTTCAAATACTTTGCTTGACATAATCTACTTGTAATTTTTATTTTATTTCTTAAAAGGAAAGAGGGAGATAGCCTAAGATTGTATCCTGGCAGTCTCCCTGGGGGAAATACTCCTTCCTTCTGGGAACAGGCTGTGCAATGAGTCTTCATCACCAGCCTTTGACTACAGAGGTGACTTTTCCTATGATGGGGAGTGGTGGGGTGATGGCTCAAAGGGAGACTTGAGGGCTGGCTCATTTCCAGGCCTTGTTTAGAGGTTGGTCATAGAAAACTCCCCAGGCTCAAATGTTACTGCAATTAGTTGGAAAATTGAGACTATCTTTAAGGCAATGCATCTCTGCAGGAAATGTAGCTGAGCTGGGAAAAAACGTGGCATCAGAGTGGTCCCCAAACTATAAGAACCTCCTGGAAGCTTTTTAAGAATGCAAATGCCTAAGCCTCATTTCTGTCGGTCTGTCTTGGTGGATTGGGAGTGAGGTCAGGGAATCGATTTTTTTTTTTTTTTTTTTTGCGGTACGCGGGCCTCTCACTGTTGTGGCCTCTCCCGTTGCGGAGCACAGGCTCCGGACGCGCAGGCTCAGCGGCCATGGCTCACGGGCCCAGCCGCTTCGCGGCATGCGGGATCCTCCCGAACCAGGGCACAAACCTGTGTCCCCTGCATCGGCAGGCGGACTCTCAACCACTGCGCCACCAGGGAAGCCCGGGAATCGATATTTTTAACAAGCTCCCCCAGGGGATTCAATCTGATAACGATTTCAGCTTCTGAGATTCAAACTGTTCTATTCATCCCTGTAAGAGGAAAGAGATGCTCGGAGACATAAGGATAAGTGGGCACATTCAGAGTGCTCGTCACAGTTGAGAAGTCGGGAACACTTTTCCTGAGTACTCTCTCAGTTGTCTGAAGGCCCTTCTCCCTTCTCCCCAGAGCCCAGCACCCCCAAACTCCCGTTTGCTTCTAATTCCATCCTGAGTAAGTAGATAACAGGCTGCCCCTCAGGGAGATGCTATCCCCATGCAGGCCTTTGGGGGGCGGTAGTAGAAGGTTCAGAATCAGACCGACTTGTGCTGAAATTCCATGCTGGCTTCATCCTCCCAAATTATTTTTTTAATCAACTTTATTGAGGTGCAATTTATAAACAATAACATGCAGCCATATTAAGGACAATTTCATGAGTTTTGAGAAAATTTATAGCGTGTCACCACCATCATCACAATCATGGAGAACATTTCCACATCACCCCAAAGTACCCTCATGACCTTTGCAGCGACCCCTACTCTTCATCACCAGACCCCAGGTCAATGCGGATCTGCCTTCTGTCATCATAGATGAGTTTGCTATTCTAGAACTTGATATAAATGGAATCACTCAGTATATATTATTTTGTTTCTGGCTTTTTTTTTCTTTTCCTCCTAATACATGTTTTTTAAAATTCATCCACGTTTTACACGCATCAGTACTCTGTTCTTTATTATTACTGCGTAGCATTCTGTTGGACGGATACAGCACAATTGGTTTATTTATTCACGTGTCAATGAATATTTAGATTGACTTATGGCTATTAAGCGGCTATGAACACTTGAGTAGAAATCTTTGGGCAGACACATGTTTTTTATTTCTTTTGGGCAAATATCCAGGAGTGGAATTCTGGGTCCTATGATAAGTATGTGTTTCACTCTATGAGAAACAACCAAAATGTGCTTTGGGGCGGCCAGACCATTTTGTATTCCCCATAGCAGTGAATGAAAGTTCCATCTGCTTTGCCTTCTCACCAATGCTTGGGATTGTCACTGTTTTTCCTTTTTAGCCATTCTAGTGGGTGCAGAGTCGTATGGGCAAATTACTTTTAACTTCCCTAAACTTTAATTTTTTCACTCTTCCAAAAGGGAAGACCTCACTAATAGCTGTTTTACAGATGAAAAGAGAAAGTTTGTAGTACACAGGGCCTGGCATGTAATAGAGCTCAATAACTATAGCTGCACTACTCAAGGCGGGAGTGCTCAACCTGGCTGCACGTTAGGTAGGGAGATTTTAAAAATCCAGCTTCCAGGGGTTCATGCCGGATCCGTGAAATTAGAATGGCTGGGGATGCTTGAGAGGTGCTGCTTTGTGGAGACCAAGCCTTGTCTGCCTCTGCATAGGGTCCAGCCTGGGTCTGGCCAATATAAAGCAGCAGCAGGTAACTATTTTGACCTTGAGCATGTAAGGTTTATATGTGTGTGCAGGGCTGAAATGGCAGTGGGGGATCAGTTGCTGCTGCAGTGACCTTTCCAGGCAGGTGGGCCAAAGACAGACACGTTTGCAGTTTCTGAGGACTGTGTGGGATTGGAGGGGAGTTTGCAGTCATGAGGTCTCCAACACAACGGGCTGTGTCTGCAGGCGTGCCGGCCGCGGGCTGAGTGAGGATCACAGGCAATTAGGCGCAGCCCGCTCACCAGGCAGCTGCAACCCGCTTTGTCGCTCCTTAGGGCGGCTTTGTGTGGTTTTAGGAGCTTTCAGGAGGCTTTTGCAGGCCCTCCTCTGCAGCCAGCTGGCAAAGCGGTGGGATCAGCCACGAGGGTGTTGCCCAGCTTCTCTTTGGAGGACCACATGTATGCTCAGAGCCCCTCCTCTCTCCTTGGAACATGATACACAGGGAGGGGACAGCCTCCCCCTCCCCTCCAAAGAGACCCCTGCAACTGGCAGAACGGTAAAGCAGAACATGCCTTCGCCTTCCTGTGGCTGCAATTTCTGGAAAGGCTTTTCTATATATAATCCTAAGTAGCTTAGTGATTTTCCAGAGAGACAGTATACCCAGGACAGAGAAGGATTTCCCCTGACTTGAAATTACAGCATCTTCTCCATCTATTTCTTCACAGACCTGGCGTCCTGTTTAGTAGATGCTGGGTACTTCTTAGGTGACTAGAACTGAGTTGAAATCAGAATTTCTAGATTTGGATATTTTATGCCCAGGAGTTGCTTGGAGCCAGACGTCTCGGGGTGATGATCTTGACCTTGGCTCTATGGCACGTCCCTCCTATGACCAGCCCAGCTTTGTCCCTCTGAACCCACAGCTCACGCCCAGGCCTTCCACAGCGATGCCAGCTGCCGGGTCCCTCCCCTGTGATGCTGCACATGATCTCCACCCCTGGGGGTCTGCAAGCCTCCTCTCCACCCAGCCCCTCACTGAAATGTATCTGCCCTGAGTCCCTTGGCTTCTCCTCCCCTGCCAACTGAGAAAACAAGCTGAGCGAGAAGATCTCAGGGCTTTTTTCCTGTTGAATCCTTGGGGGAGGCAGGCAAAGTTTTCAGGCACCGCAAGATGGGTAGAAGATATGTTTGGAAGAGGATGGGGGAGTAATTTCACCATCTCCCTCCATTCCAGCTAACTGCTGCTGTGCAGTTAACTACCCCAAATGCAGTGGCCTCAAATCACAAGCTTTTATTATGCTTACAGGTTCTGTGGGGCGGAAATATGGACAGATACAGTCAGAATGGTTTGTTTCTGTTCTGTTGCATGACATCTAGGACCTCAGCTGAGAAGTTTCCAGTGGCTGAGGGTGAATCCAAGGGCTGGGGGCTGGAATTATCTGGATGCTTCTGTATCTGAGTGCCCTGGATAGGATGACTTAGAGGCTGAGCTCAGTGAGGCTGTCAACCAGAGCATCTACATATGGCCTCTCTGTGTGGCTTGGGTTTCCTTACGACACAGTGGCCTCATGGTGGTCAGTCTTCTTACACAGAGCCAGGAGCTCTAAGAGAAAGTCAAGGGCATCTGAAGACACATGAGGTCACTTTTGCCATACACACTCTTAGTAAAAGCAGTCATAAAGGCCTCCTAGATTCAAAATGTGAGGACACGGACCCCACCTCTCAACAGGAGCGTCATATAATCTGGGTGTTAGAATAACTTGTGCTTTAGGACCTCCACTCCACAAGTCTTCGGTTGGAAAGCTGTCAGAGGAAGAGAGCGGTGGGGTGAGGCGCATCAGCCCCTTAGGACCCTTATGTTCCCTTCTCGACACCTTCCTGGGATCCCTCCGCGGCAGCTCTTGCAAACTGTGCTGCTGGATTTCAAGGAGAGACACAGTGTTTGGTCCTCAAATCCCACCCCGAGACATTTCGATTTGATTCTCTCCTTGGTGGTGAGGCTCCTGCAGTGACAGCTTTGAGAAGGACACTGTCCTGGGAGGATCAGAAGGGCGGCAGCTGGCTGGGTGGAAGAGAGAGGGGCCACCGTGCGCAGGGAGATTGATGAGATGGCCACGTGGAGGCTCAGAACCGGGGAGGGGCCTGTGTCCACAGAGAGAAGAGAAGGACCGTATCTCAGAGGCCAAAGAACAAGATGTGGGAGGGGCAGCAGTTTTCAAGAAAGAGGTCATCTGATAGCTCACTTCTTCTGCCAGGCTCCGGGACCAGGGTAATGAGGATGTGTAGGTGTCCTTACTCCGCCCCACTGAATGGCTTTGAGTGAGTAAACGCAGCATCTCAGCCCCACAGAAATGACATCAGAAGCCAGTCTGCTGTTCCAAGTCTGCTCTTGCTAAGGAGCCCCAAGTGTGGGCATCCTTTACCCCTCCACCTCCGTTGTACTTATGATTTTTTAAACATATAGAAAGCACGTTGTTTGCGATTACATTGGACCTTCCAAAGGAAGCATGAACATAAATTCTGAGATGAACAGCCTAGTGCTGGAAGCCTCTCGGCCTCACTTCAATAACTTATTTCAATGAATCCCCAGCCAGAAGCATCTTACATACTTCAGTTCTTGAGAAGATGAGACATGAATGCTGGGGAATTATAAGACAGAGGGGCTTTATTGCAACAGTGAACAAGCTGGAAATTACAAGGTAATGGAATCTCAGTGGGAGGGCCTCATACCCCGCCATTAGCTAACTCAGACAATGATTGCTGCAGGATCGGCTGGGGTTATACAAGCACCGCACGGGTTTCTGCACTTTGCATCCGCATCTGGTGAAGCCCAGACATAATCACACTTGAAGGCAGAGGGTACACCTGGCTGCCGGGAGCTTTGACCTCACAGGAAAAGTCTGCAGAATTACCTCCTCTGGGAATCCTTTATCCTACAGGAGATGATTTCCTTCTGCACGCTTGTGGTGCACAGACGCTCAATAGTGTTCGGAGAA
This sequence comes from Globicephala melas, assembly GCF_963455315.2. Classification (NCBI taxonomy): domain Eukaryota; kingdom Metazoa; phylum Chordata; class Mammalia; order Artiodactyla; family Delphinidae; genus Globicephala; species Globicephala melas. The sequence goes on along the minus strand of NC_083328.1, from coordinate 11,051,916 downwards.
GGTGGAGTAGTGGGTCAGGCCTGGGAGTACACACTAATCTCCCAGGATATACCTCTGCAGGTGCTGCCTCTTGCCCCTTTGTGGGATCACTGAACCAAAGGACAGCCAGAGCAGAGACCCCAGTCAAGGGCATCTTTCCCGTGTTCCTTGCCATGTAGCCATGAAGGCTCCAGGCTGTGCAGGAAACACAGAGGCAAAAGTGCAGCCCCGATTATGGGCTATGCAACCATCGCCACAAAGACAGCAGCACACAAATGCCAGGTAAAACGTGTATACCAGGTACTGGGCTACTGTTCCACATACCTTTCTATGACCTTTCCAATAACCTCCCCAGGTAGGTGATCATAGCCCCGTGATACAGAAGAAGAGAGAGAATTCAACCTTAGTGCACACGAAATTAGGATTACATCATCCTGTCAAATATTGTTTTCTAAAATTTAGTTCTTTGAGGATCATCTTTATGATTTCTGCCCTCTCCACGTGCTGTGTATTTTTTTCATTATTTACTTATATATCTTTGAATCAGTTTGCCCATCTTGCCCAGGCTTTGCTTAGTTAAACACAGCAGAGGGGTGGGATGCAGCCTAGGAGGTGCTGGGCACTGGACCAGGTCCCGTCCCACCTGAGTCAGGCTGACTCAGGTAGGAAGTAGAGTTTATCAGGAAAAGCCTTGAACCGCAGTCTCGGCATGCTTCAGCACCTCAGAATCCAAGATGAGGCACAGAAGAGGTGGCAGACCTCACTAAAGGAAAATGAAGGATGGATAAAGCCTTGACACTAGGTGATTCTGTGGGCAGCCTGCAGGGAGAAGGAAGTAATGTGCACCAATTGACAACCTCAGTGGTGACCTTGAATGTGGGGTTTTGGTCCCTGGGAGGAGCTGACCAGAGCAGAGCCTGGGCATAGTGACTGGGTGCTGGGACATTCACCAGGTCGGGGGCAGCATGAGGGGTAGACTCTGTTTCTAGAACTGAAACCAAGGCAGGAAATGAGGCTGGAACTCTCCACAAAAGCCCACGTGCCTGGGCCTTGAGGGCAGGACTTGACATTGGAGCCAGAGGGCCCACCGACTCCCTGTGCCTCGGCCTTCCTTAATGCAGGGGAGTAGCTGCAGGTGGGCAGAATCAGCAGGTGGACCTGTGAGGCCCCAGCTGCAGGGAGAGGAAGGCTGGGAGGCAGGGAAGCAGGCCTGGCAACTCTGGCTGCGGTGGAAGCAGCCTGTGTTTTCTGCTAAGATAACAAAGGTTTGCTTTCACTCCCTGATGGGAGAAGAATGCAGGTCAAGTGCTTGCACACATGAGCCCTCGGTGCTGCTGACCGCCCTCAGGCTCACCTTCCTCTGAGCCTTCCAGGGCACGTGAATGAGAAATGTTTCCAGTTTGTGTTTATAAGCGCAAGCAAACAAGAGCTGGGCTGTCATCCCAAGTCAGAGGTAAAAATGCAGCTAATTATGTAAAATGGGATGAAGCGCTAAATCCAGAGCCATTTCCGAGGGAAGAAAAGAAGAGAGGGAGGCGTGGGGGGGGGGGAGCATTGGAAGGAGTCAGGGTCTTCTCTGCCACTTGGAGCCTCTGGTGCCTGCTCTGTGCCCCCTTTTCACTTTCTTCTGAAAAACAGCAGGAGTAGCTAATGTCCGAGGTATGAAATTCAGTTCAGTTTATCCATCATTTTCTAGAAGCTTATTATGCGCAGAAAGGAAGGAAGGGAGGGAGGGAGGGAGGGAGGGAGGGAGGGAAAAAATTACTCAAACAAGCAAATCCCCAAAACAGAACTCTAACTATTTTGCATGTAATGCTCTGATGTATTTTCTGATGTGTAATTTGTTTTCCTGAGTGCACCTACTCATCGGGATAGAGTGACCTGTGTTCAGACGCGTGCTGTGAGTCACCTAGAGAGTGTTACTCCTCCCCATTTTAGAAAAGGAAGAATTAACATGTCTGGAATACCTACTATGTGCCAGAAACTGTAATGACATTTGATGTTCGTTATCTCATTTGACTCGAATCACACAGGTCAAGCTAAGCTGTGCTGCAGTAACAACCTCTAAACCTCAGTGGCTTAAACATTGCACATTTATTTCTTGTTCACACTGCATGTCCATTGCAGGTGGGCTCTGCTTCTTATGGGACCCAGGCTGAGTAAATAGCTTTTATCTTGGGTGGCACAGGGGGCCATTCTCGATAGGAAGGTAGCCCTGGAGAGTACACACCAGCAGCAAAACTCTCCTGCCCCGAAGTGACATATGCTCAGCTTCATTCATAACTCATGACATGGTGGTTACATGGCCCCATTCTGCCCCAGGGGATCCAGGACGCATAATCCTACCTTGTGACCAGAAGGCAGAGGTGGGGAAATATTTGCCAAAAAGCACCAGTGGCTTCCACAGTTTCTTAAAATAATCCCTAGCTCTCAGGGTTACTGTATTATTCTCATTGTACAGATGAGGTTTCTGAAGCTAGGAGAACTTGACTGACTTAATCAAAATCCAAAGAGTTTTTATGCCTTCATACAATTTCTTTTGCTTTTAGTATTTGTGAATCTGTTTCCTAGAAAAAGCTAACATGTGAGTAAACTGATGAAATCAAATGTCTCAGCCACAGAACTGGTTGCCAAACTCTCTCAAACGGCAGGCACCTTGCAAGGTCTTGCCCAGGCGGCCGGCCATGTCACTGGCCTCTTTCCTGTGAATACCTTTTTAACTATAAAATTTAAACTAGGGTGAGATTCTCCAGACAGAGTCCCATAGAATGTTAGTGACATTGCATACGAAAAAGTGTTCCATTAAATGTACTTAGGAAACATATATTTTGGAATATGCTGGCATACCCAATGTTAAACAGATTTTATCACTGCAGGTATTCTTTTAAAGGATTGACTTTGCTTATATGACTTGTGACTCTCCGAAAGGGAGACTCTAGCATGTGATGTATCCCGAACACATCTGCTTACGTTTTCTGGGAAATCTATTAACATGGAAATGCTGGACCAAGAAGTTAATGTGTGACAGTGATACTCATTGCACTGTAAGAGGTGTGGAGTCTAAACTCCTTTCATGCAGTGGTTCTGGAATAGGAAAATTCAGGACAGGAGCATCAATTGCCACACAAACAGAGCCTGCATTATCCCAGGTGCTGCAGATAGAGAATCAAACAGGTATGGTCTATGCCTTCAAGGACTACCTGATTTAAACAAATAATTATCCGTTATTGGCAATTATCATTTGCTAGGCTTGGTAGGAATGCAATTTTTTAAATCTTCACTCTAGCCCAGCTAGGTAATTTTCATCTTCATCTTTAAAATGAAGACAGATGACTAAGTTTATACATAACTAAGACTCAGATGAACTTGCTTGGCCAAAATCACAGTGTCAGTCAGACACTGAACCCGGCTCCCCACCTGGGGTCTTTCACCCTGATACTTGGTGACTCTCTGCCAGGTGTCCTGCAGGGACAGGAATAGAGCTGAGGGCAGTGTCATGGGCACAAGCTCACGAAGCTCAGAGGAGGGTCGTTTTCACTCTTAAATGAGACTTCCACAACCTTCTCTCAATGCATATGGTGCATGGAACTCGGAGGTCCTCAACCTTGGCAGTCTATGAGCCTCACTGCAGGAGTTTTACAAAATGCCCACCTCCAGGCTGTGCGCCATCCCAGCGAACTCAGAACCTCCAGGGATGAGAGCTGCCACTGCTATTTTTTTGAAGCTCCCCAGCGATTCCAGCGTTCCGCCAAGATTGAGAAGCAGTGGTGTGACCCCGCTTGACCTGTGGAAAACACCAGCCTCACTCTTAGCTCCTGTACCTCTCACGTCCCAGTCGGAGAGTGAGCTCACACTTGAGATGTAGACATCAGTCTGTTCCAAGAAGAATTCTTTTGGGTGTTAGAATAAACGCCTTCTCTTGGAAGGAGCAAAGACTTTGGATTTGGACCATCCAGGGTTCTGCCCCTGCTGTGGTCCATGCTCGGGAATGCCTGCATCTCTCTGGGCCTCAACGGGTTTTTTTTGTTTGTTTTTTTCACATTTCTAAAACTGGAACTTTAAAAAAAATTTTGTATTGGAGTCTAGTTGCTTTACAATGCTGTGTTAGTTTCAGGTGTACAGCAAAGCACATCAGTTGTACATATACATACATCCACTCTTTTTTTTTGGATTCTCCTCCCATATAGGCCATTACAGAGTATTGAATAGAGTTCCCTGTGCTATGCAGCAGGTTCTTATTAGTTATTGATTTTACGTATAGCAGTGTGTGTATGTCAATCCCAATCTCCCAATTTATCCCTCCCCCCCATACCCTGGTAACCATAAGTTTGTTTTCTACGTCTGTGACTCCACTTCTGCTTTGTAAATAAGTTCATTTGTACCCTTTTTTTTTAGATTCCGCATATACGTGATATCCTATGATATTTGTCTTTCTGTGTCTGACTGACTTCACTCAGTAAGGTTTTTTAGTGCATCTATAATAACACCCTCGGCACATATGGGTGCAAGGAGGAAAGGAGGTGATGTTCAGTGCTTGACACAGAGCAGGTGTCAAACATGACAGTCCCGTTTCTCACCCTTCACTGTTCCCTCTTCTCCCTGTGCTTTAATTTAAACTGAGTCTATCATCTTAAGAATCTTAAGAATTTCATGGCTTGTCCTAAAACTAAGATTGGTGACGTTGCCATGAAGTCCTGCCATGGGACCTGGGAGGACGTGGAGTCAGTGATGGCTTTTATCATTTTCTATTGGTTCCAGCTACATTATGATTAGTGCTACCATTATGAGGGCCTTTGTTTAGCTTGAGGAAGTTGAGTCAAGTGTTCATTTAAAGCAGTGAAGCTCAACACAGACAAATATGTGTACGCAGTCTCCATTCTTAGATGCACTAATTGCTCACCCGACGCTCTAAATTCTAATTAAAACCATTCCACCGGATGATTTTATTTTATTCCTTTCAACTTGTAATTAAAGCATTTACTGGCCAACTATCCGAAAGAAATGAAGAGATTCCACTTGGGTGTTTGAAGAAGAAAATGGGATGAAGGCCCCTGAGGGGGTGATTTGGCTGTGGTTTAACAAGATCAACTCCTTGTTGACTGGAGATCATTCTGGGGGAAGCATTGACTCTGCTTTTGGACGTTCGATTTAGCTAGATTACAGCTAAATTCAAGAATTCAGTTCTCCATGCATTTATTGAATGCCAGTGCACGGCCAGGGACAGAATCATTACGTGAGTCTAGTGGTCACCAGTCAGGAATTTGTAAGCGGCAAACCAAGCCACAGGTAATGACCCACACTCTCAGAACTTCTTCAGAATGCCCTGCTTAGGTCTACTTTTCCTTGCTCTCATCTTCCTGATTTTGGGTGGTTGTTTCATTGACCACCAGTTAATGACTATAATCAAATGGGTCCCCACAGCTCTCTCAGGTTTTACTCCCTCACTGGTCCCACCTTCTACCCTGCTAATCACAGGCAGTTTTCTGGGGGGGAGGGGCTGTGTACTGGACAGACACCCCCCACCTAGCTATAGGCTAGCTGTTATACGTACGGAGTTTACTATCCTTAATATAAAGATAGTCTTTCCAAACTTCTAAGAAAATCTGAGGCCACAGTAGATAAACAAAGACCCAAATCATTAACAAAATAAAAACATGAATAGCCAAATATAATGCATTTTAAAACAAGCATGAGACAGCGTTTTTCATCCACCAAATTACCAAAGGATGATAAGCCGTAATGCTGGCGAGCAGGCACAGTCCGAGGTGCTGGTGAGACTAGAAACGGCATCAGTTCCTCCCCTACCAAGCTCAGGGCCCAGGACAAGAGTATAACTGGGGGCCCACATACCATGCGCCTACAGATTTAAAAGTTACACGCAAAGCTAAGACGCGTTAAGGATTTTCAGTCTTCCTACCTTGACAAATACACCTTCCCAATGACTTGGGTGACTTTATAATTCTTGGGCCCTCAGGAGTTCTTTGGTAGAAGTTGGCGGGCCTGGCCCCTAGCAGCTCCCACACCTCTTCCCTCCCCAGCTCCACCTGTGCTAGGAGGGACTCTGTACACAGGCGTGTGGGCCCCCCAGCTGCACATCCAAGATCCTTCCAGGTAACCCACCCACCACACACAGCCTGGGGCATGCACAGTACAGTTGAGGTCTTCTCTTGAGAAAACAGCCCCAGGGAAGAAACTCTGAAGCCGTGGAATCAGGTGTGGTACCCGAGGAAGGCAATTCCAAGACCCCAGGCACTGGAGCGAGATCTAGAAAGTCAGAGGTCATGGGCTCCCAGTGGGTTATCCCCTTGACCCATAGGAAGTGCCGTGGCCCGAGGGAGGCCAGAGAGGAGCCCAGGGAAGTGTGGGGCCAGGGCAGGGACCCTTCTTGCCAAAGTCGGTAGTAATTGGTGTTATGTCTCTGGGAAACAGTTGGACAAGTTTAAAATGTTGGAGACGCATTGTCCAATTGTTTCCTCGAAACAGTGTCCCAGACATCCAGTCTCTGAGAATCAGAATACAGAAGACGCGACAAAAAAGTAAAACAATAATTACATATAAAATATTATCTAGTAATACGACTTATCATATCCCTCTCAGAAAAGCCACGGCCTAAATGTCTAACAATAAGTCAATTGCTAAATCAGTTATGGTACTATCCACATATGGCTTATAATGTTCAGAGTCAAAAATAAGAAATAATGTAATACGTGATGTTAAGTGAGGTATTTAATACATAGTAGCAAGTGGTTAAAAAAAACAAGATTTAAACATTATGACTTAAACCATAGAAAAATATTTAAAGGTAAATGTGGCAGAATAGCATATTAACTGCTGTTGATGAAGTGGCTGGGCATGAGGGAAGGAATTCTAGGTAACGTTTTTCTCTTTATGTAAGCCTTTATTGGGAAAATTTTCTGAAGAACAGCTTATTAATTTTACTCTCAAGAAAAGAAAGTACAAATTATTTTAGATGTTTTGAAATAGCGAGTGAATGCACAATGTGAGTTATCGTTGTGGATCTAGTTTTTGCTTTGGGAGTGCATTCATAGTTGCTTATTACATTGTTAAAAATAAATGAATTAAGGCACAAGCCAGCAAACAAACAAACCCTATAGTATGCAGGGAGTAATGATCAAGGTGTGTGGTTGAGTCAGAATTATGACTAATTCCGTACAACTGAGGTCCAAATGTAAAAATAAACAGTAAATTCATGATAAATATATTAAAATAAAGATATAAACAGAAAGGAAGGGCCAAAAGGAAAAGTAAAAACAAAGCCTTGCTCACTATAAATGTAAGCACAGTTGATGGTGACATGATTTTTTTCCTGAGCTTCCTGGCAGGTAGAGCAAAGAAAGGCCCCTGTTGATCCCTCTTTCTGTTTGTAAGCAGCACCTAGAGGGGCACGTAATTTACCGCATTGCAGTCTTGGTCTGTCTCTTCCATGTGCACTGCCCGTCTGTTACCGAACACAAGACCAAGTGCCCGACGCACAGGGAGGCCAAACAATACCAAAATGTTGGACTTTGGAGTAGAGAAAGGTTTACTGCAGGGCCATGCAAGGAGATGTGTGGCTCATGCCTTAAAAACCCCGAACTCCCTAAAAGCTTTCAGCAAAACCCTTCCATAGGAAAGGTGAGGGAGGGGCGTGGTTAGCTGTTGCAAACTTCCTGGTGTCAGATCCTTTGTTCTTGAGGTCAGGTCAGGTCGCCAGGTCCCTGTAAGCCTCCACCAAAACAAACGTTATTCCCTGTTCTGACAAGAAAGGGCAGGGTCCCAAGGCTCAAGTTCTGCCCTCTGAGGGCCAGGCCCTGGCTAAGAGGAGGGGTTCCCTGCGGGGGCCAGTTACCCCGCCCAGGAGCGTTCGTCCGGGACCCAGTCTGGGTCCTCCCGCCAGTGTCCAGGTCCAGCCGAGGAGGCAGAGCTCAGCTGGCGGCGCCCTCAGGGCCAGGTCTCCAGACCCTGCCCAGCCATCGTCACTGAGGGACCCAGGCGCCCAGGACCCCACCGGTCCTCAGGCTCCTCAGCCCACCCGAGGCGGGGAGGGGGAGAGGTTCGCTGCTGCTTCAAGGCCTGGGCCCGGCCAGTGGGCCGCCGTGGCGAGGGCTCTGGAGCCCTGCAGGACAGAACCCTCAGCCTGTCCCTGGGCCCCCCCAGCTCACCCGGCAGCCCGAGGCCAGCGGGTCTGAAGGGCCCTGGGGAGAAGGCCGCGAGCAGCCTCGCACCACACTCTCTGCTGCGAGGACCACGCGCTAATGGCTGCGTGCCCGCCCCGCCCCTATTACATCTCTAGCAGGGGTCTTTTCTGTCTTTGTATTTCCGGTGTATGAGAATGGCAACAACAACAAAAAAGAGGTTGAACTGAGCTGTTTCTGCCATCTAATGTACTTTGAGCCTCAGTTGTTGAATCAAGACATTCCTCTGCCCTCCCAGGTCCCAAGAAGATTCCAAAATGACTCAGCATTACCCTGGGTTGGATCTTTGCAGCAGCCAGAGAGGGAAGTACCTGTCTCTAATTTAAAGGTGGCTACAGAGAAGAGCTGATCAGGCAATCAGAATGGAAAAAATAAAGAAGACATAGAAGTCCTGCCGGCACAAGTGTGGGGGAGGAAATTTCCTAAATACTGTGCGTTAAACAGAGCAGAGTTTGGGGGGGTCTCCGAGAACACCATCATTTGTGACACTAACTGCAAGTTCAGGGTCCCCAAGACCACCCTTAGGTTTGATCATTTGCTAGAAGAACTCACAGACTCCCTGAAAACCATTAGACTCAATGTTACCATTTATTATGGCAGAATAAAACCAATTAAAATTAGCAAAGGGGAAAGACACACGGGGCAGAAGCCAGGAGAGTTTCACGTGTAGAGCTTCTAGTTGACCTCTCTGGCTGGAGTTATGGACAGCACTGTCTTCTCCTAGCAACAATGTACAACAACACTCATGGAGTACTGCCACCCAGAGAAGCTCACCCAAGTCTTGGTGTCCAGAGTTTTTATTAGGGCTTCAACATCTAGACATACTTGCCCACCCACATGGCTTGCCTCAGTCTTGAGCTCCTCCAAAGCTTTAGCTCATACCACATGGCCCAAGCCCTCCATTATAAATCATCTAGACTGTAGGGGGTGGCCCAAGGCTCCCAAGTAAACAAAGACACTCTTATCAGGCAGGTCATTCTAAGAGCTTAGTGATGACCTCCTAGGAACCAAGGGCAAAGGCCAGACTATTCTTGGGTAAAATTATGCCTTTAATATACAGACAGACATACGTGGATTCTCTAAAGCCAACTCTACTTGATGTCATTGGTTATGAAGGTTTTTTATTTGGATGGCTGTGTGCTTTAGGTAATCCACATGGCTATTCCTCTTTCTCACCCCTTGTTAGCAAGAACAGTCCAGAGCTGGAATAAGACAGGCTGTGGAGGTAGTGTTTCTAAATAGTAGTGTTGCAGGTTGGGTTCCCCAGAAAACAATCTCTGAGATGGAGTCATATGTGCACCATATTTTAAGGAATAGCTGCAAGAAGCAGAAGAATAGCCCCCCAGATGTCTGCCTCTTAATCCCTGGAACCTGTGCATATGTTACCTTGCATGGTACAAGGGACTCTGCTGATGTGCGTAAGTTGAGGATCTTGAGGTGGGGAGATGATCCTGGATTATCTGGCTGAGTCCAGTACCATCTCAAGAGTTCGTACAGCAGGGAGCATTAGAAGTCAGGAGGGTCAGAGTAACAGAAGGTGTGACAACAAAAGCAGAGGGCTTAGAGAGAGATTTGAAGATGCCTGTACTGCTGGCTTTAAAGATGGAGGAGGGGGCCGTGAGCCAATGGAGACGCCAGTCTCGAGAAGCTGGAAAAAGCAAAGAAAGGAATTCTGCCATAGAGCCTTCAGAAGAAACACGGCCCTGCCAACGTCTTAATTTAGCCCAGTGAAACTTATGACCTCCAGAACTAGAGGAGAACACATTTGTGTTGTTTGAAGCCACGAAGTCTGTAGTAATTGGTTACAGCCGTCACAGGAACCCAATGCAGTGCCTCTGGGAGTGAGAGGGAGAAGGGGCGGGGAGAGAGAAATCCACGGTGATACTCAAGGCTCAAGGTCAGCCTTGACCAATGGCCTGGGGACCTCTAGACAGAGCCCTCCGGAGCTGCCTGTGCTTGGGCTGAGGTGGCCTGGCCTTCACGCCCCGGCTGCTGTTGAACCCAAGTGTGTGTGCAGAGGCCAAACAAACTGAAATATCAGAGTGTGGATCGGAGAAGGGTTTATTTACTGCGGGGTCACGCAAGGAGAGAAGGGTGGCTCACACTCAAAAGACCCCAACTCCCCGATGGGTTTCAGGGAAGAAGTTTTTATAGGCAGAGTTTTGGGGGGAGGGCTGCAGGGTGTGTAACTGTCCTCTGATTGGTTAGAGGTGGTGTTCCAGGAATCTCAGTCATCAGCCTTCTGGTTCCAACCAGTCTGGGGTCCACGAGCTTGTGCACAGCCTGAATTTACCATCCTCCACCTGGGTGGGGGCCTTAGTTCCTGTAGAAGAACTCAGAGATCTGTATCAGATTGGTTTGCACATCACCCTTCCCAGTCCCGGGAGGAGCCAGGCCCAGGCCCCATGCTGCACTGATGTTTCTTTCTGCATTCCCTCACTCCCCTAACGAGTAGCAACTGTCTGAATCTACCCTTTGGAACTCAGGGAAGGTCTAGGAGGCTGAAACCTTTTTCCTACAAACAAGAAATGGGGGACACGAAAAGGCTTTTGTCCCCGGAAGGGCCCCCCAGGGTCCTGCTCGGTTTCACTGCATCTACCCATCCTCACCGCAGCGGAGGTAACCCCAAGGTGGCTGATGCCGAGGTCTACCTGCCAACGCAACCCCAGCTTCTGGGGCAACAGGTTCTTCCTTGTAAGGGATCTGGGCGTTCTATCCTAGTGCCCACCCACGTTGGCCTGTGGACACGGTCACTCCATTCCCCCTAGACTTCTTGCTTGAGTCAGAGGGAGGAGAAAGCAGATAAGTCCCCTTGCTTTGTTCTTGGGGGACGAAGGCATTTTCATGAAGGTTCCAGCAGAAGTTAATCCTCCGTGGGTTCAGTTAATTAATTCATGCAGACAGCAGAGAAAGAAGGCTGTTCACAGAGGTAGCCCATTCATGCTTCCTCCAAATTGCATGTTTGCATACCAGAAATAAGCTAAGGGTTCTCGGGCTGAGGCGGCTGCCAGGATGCAACCCTCAAAAAAAGTCACGAGTCGGGCTTCCCTGGTGGCGCAGTGGTTGAGAGTCCGCCTGCCAATGCAGGGGACGCGGGTTCGTGCCCCAGTCCGGGAAGATCCCACATGCCGCGGAGCGGCTGGGCCCGTGAGCCATGGCCGCTGAGCCTGCGCGTCCGGAGCCTGTGCTCTGCAACGGGAGAGGCCACAGCAGTGAGAGGCCTGCGTACCGCAAAAAACAAACAAACAAACAAAAAGAACAAAACAAAACAAAAAAGTCACGAGTTCTGGCAGAGGACTGTGGCTAGAAGAGGCTAACATAATAATAGTAATAATAACAGCCGATACTTCTTTATGGTTTATCATGTATAATTCCAAGTGCTTTGCCGCTTTGCAAACTAGAGTGTGATCTGCAGACCTACAGCGCCTAGAAGCTCATCAGAAATGCAGACTCTCAGGTCTCATCCCAGACCTACCAAATGGAAACTGCAGTTTAATAGGATGGGCGGGTCATTTATTCACAGGTTAAAGTTTGGAAAGCACTGCTTTACTGTGTTAACTCTTTTAATTCTCAAAAACAAAACCAGGGGGAGCTACTATTGTTATTTCTATTTTACAGATGACGGCATTTAGGCACAGAGGAATTAAGCGATAAATCCCACAACTGATAAATCTCTAACCAGGATGGCATTGAGGAAGTCTATTGCACAGTCTGAGCTCTTAAGCTCTCCTGCTCCTGAAAGGAGTGACTATGTTGCCACAGAGAGCTGGGTTCATACGTCATGTCCTTCTTGCTGTCTGTGTGCCTCTGGTCAGGTTATTCAACCTCTCTGAGCTGCCGTTTCCTCATCAGTGAAGCGGGTCAGGATTAGCATTGATGTCACAGGGCTTTTGTGAGGCAAACTAAGAAAATGCACGGGAAGCACTTAGCAATCAGTGTTCATTTCTGTTACGATCACTTATTTTCATCATCATCATTGTCATTCTTATTATCATCATCATTGCTGTCATCATCCTCATCATTGTCACCATCAGGTGGAGGTTGCCAGGATGAGGACCCAGGTTCAGGGGGCTCAGGAGCTGCCAGAGCTCAGCAAGAAGTCATGAGGGTGAAGCTGAGGACTGGTCCCGACAGCTGACTCTGTGGCTTACCCACAGTACCAGTTTCTTCAACCTCCCTAAGCCCCAGTGAGGTTTGTGCCTCATATTCTGTGCTCTTTCTGCCCGTGCAGAATTGATAGCCCTGACTGAATATCTTCCTGGGATACATAACTTGAAGGCAGGCTTCTCCCCAGGTTGTGGTTGCTGTGGAAACAGGTGTCCCTCAGGACCAGGAAAATGCTGGCAGAGACTTGGCTTCTCGACTCCTGGAAAATAATTGTTCACTTTCCCCTGTGCTTGTTTCTCCCAAGTAGCATTTATTAAAAGAGCACACGTTGTGTGGCGCCCGTCCTGACTCTCACCTCTGCTTTGTGTCTGTTGGAAGGAGTGTGCCTTCCGGCTTGTATCTATCTGTGTGTTTGCAGTTGGTGCTGGTGGGCTGGCTTAGAACTGGTGTTGACTCTTCGAGATCTAGCCTTGTGTTTTCTTGCAGTGCCTTGAAAACATCCTCTTATTTTCTGGGACTCCTTGTACAAGCACTGCCTCCCTTTTTTAAAAGAAGGCCAGAGTCTTCAAGGCTTCCCCCCGAGGTTTGTCTTCCTTTCAGGTCAAGCGGTTCTATTTGGATTCCCACTGCAGTCACCACGCTTCCTTCATGAGGAATTGCATCCCCTTTAATCTGTTGGGGGATGTGTGTACGCGTTCATGTGGACACAAATAACTTTCTCTTGTTTTCCTTAGCACAGCTGATAGATGCTGAAATGTTAAAAATAAACAAAGAACCTAACTAAATAGAAAGGAAAAGCAAAAATAAAAACAATAACCAGAAAAAAAAACATAGAGGCATAAAAACAGTCCAGAACTCCTAGACCGAGGGCTACACTCAGTCCCAAAGTTCTGGTCCTGCTGTGCAGGCTCCTTCCCTTCCCTGGTCCCTTTTTACCTCCCAGGGCCAGGCTTCCACCATCTCTGAACCTGCCCTGAATCCATCACAAGGGGAGCTGGTTACCTGGACACCTCTTGAAGCAAAGACCTAGAAGAAAGATTTTAGCTCTGCTATCTGCTCCTCCCCTCCCAAAGAGAAAGAAAATATTCTAGAATAGAACAGGACGTGGAGAAAATATTGGGTCTAAGCTATCCTGGACCCTGAATCACCCTTCTCCCTCTTCATTATTTCTTTAGAAGGGGACTTAACTCTTTGTGTTCAGTCAAGATAAAAGAAGAGGAATTTTGGGACTTCCCTGGTGGCACAATGGTTAAGTATCCGCCTGCCAATGCAGGGGACACGGGTTCGAGCCCCGGTCTGGGAAGATCCCACATGCCGCGGAGCAACTAAGCCCATGTGCCACAACTACTGAGCCTGCGCTCTAGAGCCCGCGAGCCACAACTACTGAGCCCGCATGCCACAACTGCTGAAGCCCATGCGCCTAGAGGCCATGCTCCACAACAAAGACAAGCCACCACAATGAGAAGCCCGCACACTGCAACGAAGAGTAGCCCCCGCTCGCCGCAACAAAGACCTAATGCAGCCATAAATAAATAAATAAATAAAAAGAAGAGGAATTTGACTTAAAGATCATTCTCACCTCATCTTGAATCTTTTCTGCTTTGAAACTATTGGGACTTCCTACCTCTCTCCCTCCCTCCCTCTCTCTCTCCTTTTCTTTCTTCCTTGTCCTCATTTATCCCATACAATAAATATTGAGTTTCAACTATGTGTAAAGTGCATTGAGTGGAGCATTGATTTGAAAATGTCTATTTAAACACATTTTTCGTTTCTAAAATTCTTAAGCTGAATAAAACTGAACTTTGCAAATAACGAAACCTCTGTATAATTTCACTCTCCTCTTTTTGAACACGTGGTCTTCTGCAACTCCCTACATGTCTGTGTGCGTATATACGTGTTTGGTGAGACACATGTGCCAGAATGTGTGCGCCTGTCTTTGGAATCCAGGTCTTCCTTCACGTTTTTTTATGTCCGCGGACCCAGAGACTTTTTGGAGGTGGACTTTCCAAGCCATTAGCATCGCAGCAACCCATCCCACCGTCACCCCCCCCACCTCCCCGACACATGCTACACCATCACCGCGCATGGCAGGTTGCACAAGTCCTGGGGGCCTAGGGAAAGTAGCTGACCGGATGCCTAAGGAGGTGTAGCACAGCTGCTTCTCACGATTCAAGTTCCAGAACAGGCCGTGCACCACGGGGAGCCCTTTCTCAGCTAGGTAACAGGAGGGAGGCGGCAGATGGCGCCCACACACCCAACCCCCCGCCCCCGCTTTTCTGCTGAAGCCCCCCCCCCCCACGCGAAGCACCACTTAAGCCGGCTTCTCACCTCCTCTCTCTGTTCTGGGGACTGTGTTCACGTGAAACAAAGCTTTTGCCAGCTTTTCCTTCCGAGAAGGAGGGGCTCTCCATTAAGCGTCCCCCCGAAAATTGCCATTCTGCTCTCTGTCTGCTCCCCAGCGGCCCAACTCGCTTCCCTACGTCCTTCTCCTTAACTGCCCTGTCGGGCGCATCCATCTCTGACAGGTGCGGCGCGAGCCGCGTGAATGCCGGCAGCAAAGACCCCAAAGGATGACGAGAACCGTTTGCTTTCATGGAGTGCCTTTCTTCCAAGGATCTCCGAGTACCTTTCGGACAATTAAATGTTATTGTTGTAAATGGGGAAACTGAGGACTAAATAAGCTCCTTCCTCAGAGACGCATGGCTGATGACTCAAAAGAATGCAGCCCACCTGTTTTTCTCATTTTCAGTCCCTCCAAAAGAGTGTAATTTACAACCTGAAAAGTGATGCTAATGCAAAATTATGGAGTCCGTTTTCTTCTTTTGAGCAGGTCTCTTTCTTTGACTGCCCTTCTTACCTCACCAGCCCATCATCCCCTTCCCAAGGGTCTGCCTGGCCTAAGTCTCTGAGGGTCCTTCTCTGATGCAATTCCAGTCGCAGAGCTGTGCTCTGGAAAAACAGGGCCAGAAAGGTCATTAGAATATGTGGAGGCCAGGATACCTCCCTCCCTGGAATCTTCTCCTCCCTTAGCTTAATTCATTCATCTTATGTGTGCGCGTGTGTTTATATGGCCACCTGTGACATCTTCCGTGCGTGTGTTCCTGCAGATACAATAGAAGACAATATCTCATTTGGGACATAGATGACCCATTACAATGTTGATAGATTTATTTATTCCTCACAATGAAGTCTACATAATAATAGTAATAAATATTGAAAAAATAGCAGCGTATGCACACACACACATATGGATTAAGTACTACATGTTGAGTTTCATTTTAAGAGCTGTATTCACATTATCTCTCTACTTATATCAGTTTTCTGAGCCAGGAACTCTTAGTATCCTCTTATGTAGGAGAGGAAACTGAGGCACAGAAATGTTATAAAGTTTCCCCAACATCTAATAAGCACGAGGTTTTGAACTTGGAACTTTAAATGTAAAATCGCAAATGCATTCCGCAAATCTGAGAACTCAGCTTTCCACGAAGAAAGGGAGGTTTAGGAGATTAAGTCCATTGCTTAGGGCACACAGCCTGTGAGGTGAGAACAGGCATGGGGCCAAGGCCGGCCATTCCCATGGTTATCACTCTTTCTGCCACTGTCCTCCCTGTAGTGCCAGCTCCTTCTACAGTCTACGCGGTGCCCAGCAGAGGGCTGACCCACAACAGACATCCCATAAACATGTGCTCCTTCTTTTTATTGAGCTCATGGATTCAAAATTAAATATTGCTATTAAATTCTGTTATCCATACTCCTGGGAGTAATGGCATGGGTGATTCAAAGGAGTGAATCATTACTCAATCATGGATGCTTTGTTTAAACATGTATTTATCTTTGAATACAGGTTTGCCATTTATGGGATTCATGTCACTTCTCACAAAATAATGAGGTTGTGGTGTGATGGTCTGACTCAGGAGAAGTTGGGAGTAACCATACCTCTCATTGCTCAGTGTCCTGCTGTGTCCAGCCCTGCCACAGGAGGGAGCTATCACACACATGGAGGCCACACACTGGCCATCCCGGCCGTCCTTGCCTTATGAATGGCTTTTGTCTGACTCACTCACAGAGTGGACCTGCAAAGTGGTATCCTTTCTCCTGCCCTCCCTCCCTCTCTCTTTCTTGCAGTAGAATTTATTATCCTTGTCAACATTAAGAGATTAGGAGATTTGGTCGAGATTTCCAGTTTCTCTGAAAAAATTATGTCTGACAACATAAGCCCCACGTTTGCACTTGGCAGTTAGCTAGAGCCAATTACTGAAAGGCCCCTCTTCTAGAAGGGACATGAACTCAATCTTCATCATCCTCTGTCATCTCTTTTATACCAAGGCTGAGTGTCAGTTGCCAGCAAACCTCAAGCTTAGGCAAACATTTTCCTGAGTCCCAGTCAGTGCCACTCATTCCTGTTATAGATCTAGCAGCTGAAGGCATTTGAGTTCGTGAGCCTCATCTTAGGTGATGCTAATCACCTAGGATGAGTAGAAGAACACGCGAAATGTCACTCCGGCTCATCCCCGTGGTCCACCTTCCTCTTATCTTCTCTCTGGACAGGGCACCAAATGAATGTAGCATGAGATAGAATGGCTCTGCCCCTAGTGTCAAGCCCATAGAACTTTCTAACTTCTCTCAAGGAACCTAGAAAGAGATAGTCAAACATTAATCTTGAAAATTAACTGCCAATGAAGTCCAACCCTTTCATTTTAAACTTTTCAATTAAAAAATGCCCTTTCTGTGAAACCACTTAGTAGTGAGTGGGTAGTCTCCATCCCAAATAATTTATTTTAGCCTGAGGATTGCTGATTTTTCTACCCTGATATACTCGCTGTCTGACATGCGCCTTTTTGCGGCAAAAGTCGTAACTGATGTTTTGTTTAAGAAGAGGAAAATCCATGCCTTATTCCATACTCAGGGTGTGTAAATAGAAACACTGGTGCTGTTGCCAAAGGGGCTAAAGGATAAGGCTGTCAAGAACTTGAGAGCACTCTTTGCCTTACCGGAAAGTCACGGGTCAGCACATTCGACATTGACACACGTTTCTGCCAATTTCGGCTCTTTTCACCGTTATTGTGGGAGGCTGAATTAGTGTTCCCAAATCTTTTTCAGAAAAGGATTTATATCTCCATTCCCTTTTTGTCTCTGACTTTGCAGATCCTTCCGCTGGAGTCTATAGATTATACATCTGTATCCATTTTTGGACTTTACCATGCACTTTGCTTTGATAAGTGGAATATGGGTAATGAGTGACACTGTGCCAGTTCCCAGCTGAGGATTGAAGAAGTTAGCGAATTTCTACCAGCCCTATTAAGTATCCACTCCCTGTAATGAGAAAAATATGCCCCAGGTAGCTGTCGCCCCTTGGGTTTGGAATGAAAATACAGGGAACAGACCTGGATGCAACATAACCCAGCTGAGCCCAGCTACAATCAGCCACACCGCAGACAAACACCAATCCACAGCTTAAAACAAATATTTGTTGCTGCAAATCACTGAGATTTGGTTGTTTGTTATGCCACACTAAAAAAAATCTGGCTAATACAGCTAGTGAATGGGAGAAAAAGGAGATTCTTTGTTCTAGTCTGCCAATTATTGAGAATTTTGATTATGCCATGCTATGTCATTATGATTTTATCTGTTCAGTCTGCAAATGCACTTTTACTGAGATCTTTTGATTTTGTTTCGCCATGTTCAGTATGTTTCTGTGATGGTACAAGCGAGTAAGCTTCACTGTACCACTCCACTAGACTGACATTTGTACACATCTTTTGTATTAAGTGAAGCCATCCACCTCAGTGGAATCATTTGATGAGAACCACAAGTTTACCAGATATTGTGAAGAAATAAGAGGAAGGCTGGTCCCCCCAAAAAAGAGTGGGTTGAAGAGATATCTTGTAATTTGTCAAGAGCTAAGATAAGCACCTTATTTTTCTAAATAAAAAAAAACCCTAGGTGTTTCAATCTACCTGACTCCACCAGCTTCTACTTTTCAGTAGAAAACTGAAAAACCAACTCCACTGGCTTCTGTTATCTTGATTCCGTGGGCAGCCTTGAGAACTAGTCCCATTGGTCTTCTTATCTGTTCATTTACAGTCATCTTGTCGGGGTCACAGATAAGTACCCAACTCATTAGGCGCTGACCCGTAGTGGAGCAATCATCGTAAACCACCATGAGCGCTTCACAGTTCAATTGACGTGTAAACTATTTAAGGACAAGATGAAATGAACAGGAAAGATTTCCTGGTTTAGTTTAATTGCTTCTCAGGTGGCCTCTCATTTACCAAGCTCTGCTACAAGTAAAGAACCAGAACTACCCTAATGAAACTAATATAAAAGACCCAAGTACTTTGGGGAATACAGCTTGATTCAACAGATCCCAGGGAACCTGCATGGCCAGATTGAAAGAAAGACTGTTTCAGTCGGTGTGCTTGGTGGGTCTTCTCTCGTTCGCATACCAATAACTTCAAATTGCATTCTCTTTAGATTTAATGAGCAGATTGTGTTGTCCACACATTCCTTGCTCTTTAAAGTATAAAAAATGATGGCTACCTCAGGACTTCCCTGGTGGCTCAGTGGTGAAGAATCCACCTGCCAATGCAGGAGGCATGGGTTCATTCCCTCGTCCAGGAAGATCCCACATGCCGCGGAGCGACTAAGCCTGTACACCACAACTAGTGAGCCCACGTGTACTGAAGCCCACGAGCCTAGAGCCCGCAACAAGAGAAGCCACCACAATGAGAAGCCCGCGCACCGCAACAAAGAGTAGCCCCCGCTCACTGCAGCTAGAGAAAGCCTGCACACAGCAACGAAGACCCAACGCAGCCAAAAATAAATAAATAAATAAATTTTAAAAAGTGACGGTTACCTTAAACATGAGTCAGGTTGTCTCTATTGTGATGTCTTTATTGAGATGCATTCTTGAGGGCGTCAAGGAAAAGATGGCTTAAAAGTTGCAATAAAAATACAGTGGGGTAGATGAAATAAGATTGGCAGAAACGTGGTTGCTGAGGCCACACGGTGCTTCGTTGTACTAATTTCTCTACTTTTGTGTGTGTTTGAAATTTTTCATAATAAAAATGAAAAAATAATTTAAGTCTACAGTCGTATCAACTCATATTTGGGCCCTTGCTTTGTGTCTCCTTTTTTTTAATGAAAGAATGGCAGTCAGGAGACCCCATTTCACAAAGCATGTTGGATCCTGGTGTCCTTAAGCTTTCACTGCTTTGTCGAGTCACGGAAACAACTGGATTTTCGAAGTCCGACTATCAAGTTGATGATTGGTGGTTACGGGGTGGAGTGGGGAGTGAGAGAAGGGGGTCAAAAGCTACAAACTTCCAGTTATAAAATAAATAAGTCACAAGGATGTAATTATAGCATGGTGACTATAGTTAATAATACTGTAGTACACATTTGAAAATTGCTAAGAGATTAGATCTTAAAAGTTCTCATCGCAAGAAAAAAAGGAAAAAATTGTAGCTATATATGGTGACACATGTTAATCAGGCTTAATATGGTGATCATTTCTCAATATACATAAATATAGAACCATTACGTTGTACACCTGAAACTAATATAATCTTATACGTGACTTAAACCTCAGTTAAAAAATAAAATGAAAAAAAATGAAAAATAGGTATGACAATACTTACCTGGTAAGGTTGACATGAGGATTAGATCAATTATACATAAAATGCATAACCTAGTGCCTGGCAGACTAACCTCATTGAGTGATGGCTGTTACTTCTCTTTTTACCTCTCAGAACCAGAAAGGCCCCAGACATTCAGATCAAATCGGTAAAACAATGGATGATCCAAATTGTTGATGGCCTCACACCATCCAGGTGCCCATCCACATAGAAGAAAGGGTCCAGAGCCAAAGAGCCTTGCTCCTCCAATAATGGTAAGTGTCAAGGGCTGTTTCTTCATGAGAAAATAGCCTAAGCTTTTGTGAGTCACAGATAAGCTTCCGGGGGTCACTGAACCTGAAAATGCCATGCGCGGTGTTATCCATGTGCCTCTGTGCGTTCTTCTGGGAAGACAGTCTGTAGCTTTTATCAGATACTCAAATGAGTCTCTTTTCTTTCATTCACTCATTCAGAAAACACTTTTTAAAAAACGCTTATTGAAGTGTAGTTGATTTATAATATTGTGTCAATTTCTGCTGTGCAACAAAATAATTCAGTTATGCGTATATATATACATTATTTTTCATGTTCTTTTCCATGATGGTGTATCACAGGATATTGAATATAGTTCCCTGTGCTATACAGTAGGGCCTTGTTGTTTATCCATTCTCTATATAATAGTTTGCATCTGCTAAACCAAACTCCCAATCCTTCCCTCCTCCACCCCCCTTACCCCCTTGGCAACCACAAGTCTGTTCTCTACGTCTGTGAGTCTGTTTCTGTTTTGTAGATAAGTTAATTAGTGCCATATTTTAGATTCCACATATAAGTGATATCACATGGTATTTGTCTTTCTCTTTCTGACTTACTTCACTTAGTATGATAATCTCTAAGTCCATCCATGTTGCTATAAATGGCATTATTTCATTCGTTTTAAGGCTGAATAGTATTCCATTGTATATATGTGCCACATTTCTTTATCCATTCATCTGTTGGTGGACGTTTAGGTTGTTTTGAATAGCGCTGCTATGAACATAGGGGTGCGTGTATCTTTTTAAATTAGTTTTGTCTGGATATAAGCCCAGAAATGGGATTGCTGGATCCTATGGTAATTCTATTTTTACTTTGCTGAGGAACCTCCACACTGTTTTCTATAGTGGCTGCACCAATTTACATTCCCATCAACAGTGTAGGTGTCCCTTTTCTCCACACCCTCTCCAGCATTTGTTATTTGTAGACTTTTTAATGAAGGCCATTCTGACCGGTGTGAGGTGGTACCTCATTGTATTTTTGATTTTCATTTCTCTAATAATTAGCGATGTTGAGCATCTTTTCATGTACCTCATTGTATTTTTGATTTTCATTTCTCTAATAATTAGCGATGTTGAGCATCTTTTCATGTGCCTGTTGGCCATCTGTATTCTTCTTTGGAAAAATGTCTATTTAGGTCTTCTGCCCTTTTTTCGATTGGGTTGTCTTTTTGTTATGGAGTTGTATGAGCTGTTTGTATATTTTGGAAATTAAGCCCTTGTCAGTCACATCATTTGCAAATATTTTCTCCCATTCCTTAGATTGTCTTTTCATTTTGTTTATGGTTTCCTTTGCTGTGCAAAGGCTTGTAAGTTTGATTAGGTCTCGTTTGTTTATTTTTGCTCTTATTTCTTTTGCCTTGGGAGACTGACCTAAGAAAACATTGGTACAATTTATGTCAGAGAATGTTTTGCCTATGTTCTCTTCTAGGGGTGTTATGGTATTATGTCTTATATTTAAGTCTTTAAGCCATTTTGAGTTTATTTTTTTGTATGATGTGGAAAACACTTTTTGAGTATCTATTATGGCCTAGGTTGTAGAAAGTACAGCAGTGAACAAAACAGGAAAAAATGCATTGCCTTTATGGAATTTAATTTCCAGTGGACCTAAAAATTCCTAAGAATCACTGATCCAAGGAAACCAAGAAGCAAATGGAATGTGGTTTAAATCTTCCAATAGCTCTCTTTTGGTTGCATTGAATTATGGACTCCAAAATCTGTCCAATTGGGTCAAACATGTTTTCTGCAGACATAGGTATTTGATATTGTGGGCACCAATGGAAAGAATTAATGAAATTTACTGATTAATTCAAAGCCAGCGAATTTCCTCCGAGTACCCCACTATGGAACTATAGGAATAAAAGGAAGCTATTAAACAATGTGGTAAAGTGAAAAACAAACATCAAAACAAACAAAAAGTCCTGGTATTTTGGCATCAGAAGGACTTCGGTTCAAATCTTCAGCTACCTAACTGTGAAAGATTAGACGAGATACACAAATTCTTTGAGCAACCACGTTATCTTGAATTAGATATATTTATCTTGCAGGGTTGTCTTGAGTATTAAAAGGTAGAACTGGCCCTCAGTGAATGTTAGTTCTCTGTGGCTAAGGCAGTGATTCTTATAATGTTGGGACCATGGACCCATGAATGTAAAGCACACACACACACACACACACATATAAAAACACGTGTGCAAATGTTTGTGATACTGACAAAGACTTGCCAAATTTTAAATTTTGTCCAAGTTGAAGGATTTATAAAACACAGACGAGCTACAATAAAACCAGGCACACAGTCACATACACACACACACGCAACTATCGGTTACCTTCTTTGATTAATAAAGGATTTGAAAAAGACAATACAGTAAGAGAGGTTTAATTTCAGCATAAAAGACAGTCCTTTAAGTGGAATAGATTTTGCTGAAGAACTAATATATTGAAAACTCAATACATTAAAACTCAATATAAACATATATAAATATATAACAATATATTATAGGATATATAACAATACATAACAATGTAAACTCATTAAGTTAAAAGCTGAGTATGTTTTCTTTATTTCCTCATCTCAGTTGCAAGGGTATTGTAATCCATTTGCTCCATCTCTTGATTCTCAGAACCCTATAATAAGATGGGCAGGATGATGACTTTTAGTTGCATTCAAGAGCAAAGGCTCAGGGGCGAGGTGGCTCCAGGTCCCCTCTCTATTCCTGGCTTTGCCAGTGGGTCCCTTAGAACAGAGGCCTGCAGTTGTTGGTCCAGACACTAGTCATTCTTTTAGGGCAAAGGGAGGGGAGTTTCAGCTTGATGTGAGGCAGAACTTTGAGGACAGACAAAACTGAGTTACCTCACAACTGCAGGAGCCTCGTGGTGGAAGCTGGACAGCCAGCTGAGAATATCTGCTCCCCTTTCCAACAGCATCTTCAAAGATGTGAGGTTCACACCTTCCAGGTCTTCCTTTGACTCTGGAAGAAGATTCCCAGGCCCTTCGGTTGAATTCATAGTCCATGGTGAGTTAGGAGAGGGGTTGGATATAACCAGATAGACTTGGGCTAGAATCCCATCAACCAGCGTTCCTGTGAACGCAGTGTTTCCTGTCTCCCAGCTATCCATATTTGTAAAATCGGGACAGTAATTTAAACCTCCTCGTGTGGTAAACATTAAGGAAGGTCATATGTGTATGTAAAATTCCTGATGTCATCCTCCTGGGGCCGCTGTATACGGTTGTGCAGGTTGCATCTTGCTTAAGGGCACCAGTTCCAGGGAGCAAATGGGGGCAGAAATCCAGCCAGTGCTCAGACCTGCTGCAGCCTGGAGTGAAGAAAGGCCTTGTAGTCATTTGTGCACCCGGACTGGACCCTTTCTCCTAAGTCTGACAAAGGCTTTGGATGTTGTGGGTAGGTCCTGCCTCCTTTCCCATCCCCTCCCTTTCATCACTTCCCCTTCAATGAACCTGGGTCGTGAAATCTACTACTCCGAACCGTTCACGATTCTCCGTGGTCTGCTCAGCCCCTGTGGAAGGGACTGCAACTGCTTCCAAGCAAATGAGAAGAGGAAGATTTCTTGTTACCTCCAGGGCCTTGACAAGGATTGGTTCCATCTCTAAATGAAATACCCTTTAAATTGCACTGAAATTGCATCGCTTGTCTCAGTTAAGTGGAATCCTATGCACTATAAATCTGACTTGAAAGGGCTGTTTAATTTGACTAAGATGTTACAAAGGGTTTACCAAAATTTAAAGCATTTGTCTATGGAAAATCAATTAGGGCCCAATCCACCTCACTGATGACGGGAGTGTTCTCATTTTCGGATGGCGCATGTGCACAGGCACGCACGTGCACACACAGACGTTTGGGGTGCGGTGTCTGGAGTCTTGTGTCGCAGGAATTCCATATAGATTAACTAGGGCTTATCGACTAATGATAAGCAAGTTATCAATTGCAGTAATTTGAGCACATTGCTCATTGTTTCTAGAATGCTCGGTCCTTACCCGCCAGCCACAGACCAAGTTTCAGCTTGTTATTCGCACTTAGAGGAAAGAAAGAAAAGTGCTCTCCATTCCAGGTCCCTCGGTTTCTATTTCCCTCCAGTGACATGGGTACAAGTCCACTCAACTGGGTCACGTAAAGCTCTGGTCCCAGTATTGAAGGCCAGTTATCGAGTGCACCAAAAGTTCCACGTGCTAAACCAGGGGTCCCCAACCCCCAGGCCACCGGACTGGTACCCATCCGCCGCCTGTCAGGACCCGGGCTGCACAGCAGGAGGTGAGTGGTGCGTGAGCACTCCCCATGGCTCGCCATCGCTGGCGTTACCGCCTGAACCATCCCCCCGCCCCCCCAATCCCTGAAAAAATTGTCTTCCACAAAACCAGCCCCTGATGCCAAAAAGTTTGGGAACTGCTGGCTTACATGCATCCCTTCCTCTGGGGTCACAGCCTCACCCCACCCTGCAGAGGGTCAATGGAGGGTCCTTAAGACTATAGAGAAGCAGAGGCAGAATTCTGGAAATACATACCACAGTTGTCACTCATTTCAAAGAAACAGGCAGCAAACCAGAAGGTTCGTTTCCCAGTTCTGTCTTCCCAGTGCCATCTGGCAGCCAGGACTCAGGCTGCACAAAAGAGTCAAGAATTAGACAGGAGCTGTTTGAGAGGAGACACATGCGAAGGCTCTTTCCATTCAGCTCGGTACCTGCATTGCCATCATTCCCCAAACCCTCCACACCCACTCCTAAGAGGCCCCCCCGCCCCCCTGCCAGCCCTCTGAAAGGATCAAGGGGAGTAACCGAGGAGAGGGCAGTCCTCACCTAGGCTGCTTTGGGCATTTGACTGACATAGCGTTTGTAACATTAGAAGAGAAGGTTTTTAATGGCATGAAAATGTCTTTAATCACAGGAGCTAAACTGCGTGCAGCTCAGGTTCAAGGTGATGGAGATGCTCTTGTTCTACATCTGCATTTCCATCTCACTTAGATTAATTCATATTTTAATTGCTTCTCTCCCTGATTGAAGTACCAGAAAGGAGCACTTTCCTTCCTTTGATCTCACATTCTCCCAGGCATGGCCAAGGTCAGACGCTGGGGACACAAGCCTCCTGGGAGGATTTCCAGGAAGGGCGTGGGGAGGCAGGCGCCCCCTTACGGGCAGCGGCGCTCTTCAGAGGGAGGAAAGGCTAGTGAGGATGCAGGGAAGGCACAGCTGGTCTTGCCGGCCATAGCCGGAGCACAATGGCTTTGAAACTGGTCAAAATAAACAGTCGCTCAACTCGTTGTCCCAAGCCCTGTGTTTGGATTCCTGCTTCAGCCATGACGTTAGTAAGAATGTAGCCCATTCTGTCCTACAACTGATGGGGTTCCTAAGTGTTCAGGCCCTGACTTGTCACGTTGGTAGGACAATCACAGCGGTCCTCTTGGCAAAAACCTCTGGGATTCTGAAGGGACGTCGTGTCTGTGTCTTGTGGCCTCCTCTTGTCCCAATTTCCTATCCCTTTGTAGGTCTCACACCAGTGGGTATTTTCTTCCCTCTACCCAGAGGCAGCAAATAAGCAATGCATACTCGATTCCCCAACAGATAAATCCAAGGGTGTTCATGTGAAACAGAAGACTCAGTGAAGGTCGGTGTCACAGCAAACCCTCTAGAAATGAGCATTAGACAATATGTTTCCTAAAAGTTCCCGGGCCATTCTCCCCAGCAGGGATGCTCTCCTGGTTTGACAGCTGCATGCCTGTTTCTGCAACTGTTTCTCATCCTCTTGACTCAGGTCCATGTATTAGTCTCTTAGGGCTGCAGTAACAAAGTGCCACAAACTTGGTGGCTTAAGCAATAGAAATCGATTGTCTGTAGAAGTCTGAGGTCAGCTGTTGGCAAGGCCGTGCTCCCTCTGAAATCCTGTCTTGCCTTCTGGTCACGGCCATCCGTCCTTGGTCTTGCTTGGCTTGCAGCTGCTGTGTCGGTCCAATCTCTGCCTCTGTCATCAAGGTGTTCTGCTAGGTGGTTCCTCTGGCTCCTGTAGCCATCTTCCTCTGTGTGTGTCTGTGCGCCCCAGTTTCCCTTGTCTTCTAAGGACACCAGTCATTGGAGGAGGGCCACCCTAATCCAACCTGACTTCATCTGGCCCTGATTACATCTGCAAAGACCCTCTTTCCAAATACGGGCACATTCATGAGTATTGGGGATTAGTACCTAAACACATCTTTTTGGGAACACATTTCCTCATTTCTGGGAACTTCAAATTCCTCCTTCCTTATTAGGCTGAGAAGTTCAGTTTTCTATGTTTGTGTTCTACCCCATTGGAGCATGTGGAGTATGGGATGGGGGGTGGGTAAGAGAAAAGAGGATGGGGGCAGAAAACAGGAGGTGTCCTCCCCATCGATATCCAAAGAAGGCATCAAGGTATTTTCCCAAACAAAATCACATCTCTCCCTAATATGGACTCTCCCTACTCTGGACTCTGCCTCTAGTCTTTTAAAATAAGTTTGGTTTTTTTTGTTAAATTTCCCGCGTCAGTAGTCATTACTTTTTAATGAGCATCCTCCGCATAGGAGATGGTGTTCTTTTTCTTCTTTTTTTTAACTCTTGTATTTCTCACCACAACCCTGAAAGTCAGATATTATTATGTTCTTTTCAAAGATTTCGGACTGACGCTAAACATCGTGCAGCTGGTAGGTGACAAAGCCAAGGTTGGAAGTCACAGCTACCTAATCCCAAAGTCAATCTTTCTAACATGCAGTTGATTCCAGCTCCGTCACTCCTTGGCTGACCGGTCCTCCCCCACCGCTGCCACCCCCTGACTCCAGGTCAGCCCCTTCTGGTTTTACATCTTGGGTACTGCAGGAACTGCCCGCCTTAGTTTCCTGTGCTGTTGTAACTAACCACCATCAAATGATTAGTGACTTAAGGCAACGCATAATCATTTTCATGCAGTTCTGGAGGCCAAAATCTGAAATCAGTTTCACTGTGTCAGAATCAAGGTCTCAGCAGGGCCGTGCTCCCACTGGAGGCTCTAGAGGAGGATCCATTCCTTGCCTCCCCCAGCTTCTAGCTGCCAGAATTCCTTGGCTTGTGGCCTCATCACTCCAGTCTCTGCCTCTCTGGTCACTCTGTCTTCTTCTCTCTCTCTCTCTCTCTCTCTCTCTCTGTGTGTGTGTGTGTGTGTGTGTGTAAAATCTCTCTCTGCTTCCCTCTTATAAGGACACATATGATTGCTATTAGGGCCCACCCAGATAATCCAAGATAATTTCCCCATTTCAAGCTCCTTAGCATACTCACATCTGCAAAGATTCTTCTGCCTTGTAAGAAAACACTTGTGGGTTCTGAAGATGAGGACGTGGGCCTATCTTTGGGGGCCATGATTTAGTCTAGCACCCTGCACTTTCTCGCTGTCTTCTGGCTGCCCTTCCTTTGGCTTGTGTCTTGCAGGCTCTGGGTTTCTTGCCCTCCTGGCTCCTTCCATGAGTAGGGGCAGATGGGGAGGGGTAAAGGAGAAGTTCTCACATGTGGCCTGCTAAGAAGACCGCCACACTAGACCACTCCTAAGAGGCACCGGGGAGCTCTCTCTGTCTCAGTTTTATAAAATGGTTGTAATAATGCTTGTTCGCAAAGGAGCTGGAGATCCTCCGCTGAAGATGAACGCAGAGGCTGTTTTGATGGTAGATAGCTGCTTTGAGCCTCCGAGATCTCATAAAATGGAGGTCTTGCAGAGCCAAGATGAGGAAGTTATCGTCCTATTGGGGAAAAGAATTATTCAGAGTGAGAAGCAGGAGGGAGGAAGCCTGTTCACTGACCAATGACAAGACTGAATATCATGGCTGCTACTGCCAGGCGGGGGGTGGGGGGAGTCGGTGCCTTCCATTTGCAACCTTACATATGAGGGTCATCATGGGAGGTTGGCCACAAGTGCCTGGGTTAAGAAACCCCAAACATTGATCAAGCTTTTCCGCGGCAGTACCCGACATGGAAACCTTTCTGTCACTTTCGGTTTTAAGGATTTCTGTCCTAAGCTGATTTCATCCCTATTGGTCTCAAAGCATAAAGCTCTTTTGCCTTACACGTTTTAGGATAGGTGGTACCCCGAGGCCAACAGCCAAAGGTCAAGGCCAGCTCTCTAATTATGAGGCTCTGGTTGCAAGAATGCATTTGGGGAGTCTTGATTTGGGATGATGGCTGCTTTACATGTGTGTATGTTAGTCAAACGAAATAAGCTGGATTTGACTGGCTTCAGCTAAGACAGAAAAGAAAGAAAGAAAGAAAGAAAGCCTGCGTGGCAGAGGCAGGAGGGCGCCAGTCCTTCTGAGTCCTTGGGAAACATTCACTATGAATGGATGAGCATATAATTTTTGATCTGTGCTGTGATGCTTTTCAAAGTGAAGGGGACATTACTAATAATTAAGTTGGAATCCCAGGCATAAGCCTGGACTGTCTCAATTTACTGTCTAACCATGAGTAACTTGCACTCCTACTTGGCTGGCTGTGGGGAAAACAGTAAAGTAGATTTGCTTCCATTAGTCTCTTTCCTTTTGCTTCTGTTCCCTCTGTCTCATACTCTGAAAGCCATCATTCTGGAACTTGGTGGGAACCTTTTCCCACGTCTGATGTTATAATTGAGGTTGCTAAGAACTCAGAAGATGGTGACTTTGGGTTACACAGTAACGTAGAGATGGGCTCAGAGCTTGTCTCCTCTCTCCAGAAGAGAGGGCGGATGTTTTCATAGCTGGGACTAGCCAGGGTCCAACACCTCTTACCCCTCTGAGCCCAGCTCAGTTCAGAAACACCTCTTCTCTCCTCTGCCTTCCAATGCTTTGGTGCTCAGTGAGATGCCTGATAGACATCTGATAAATTACCAAATACTAGTATACCATCGCCCTTTGGGGGATGACTCACACTGCTATAAAAGGCTTCTGTAGAGAGTGTCTCTATGCAAAGGAGTGGATCTGGAATATTGGCCTCTTACCTACTGGTAGATTTAGCAAGGAAAATTCTAGATATAGGAAAAATGAGGGGGTGGGGCACACATGTGGGTACTTTCTATTATTCCTGTGCAGAAGGTGAGACCAAAAGAGAGCCTAAGAGTGTATCTGTGGTGGAGGGAAGGGCGGAAGAGAAGGGCACAAGAATGAAAAGAAAGGAAGGGAAGGGAGGAGAAGAAAATAAGAGAGGGGGAGGAGAGGAGAGGGAGGGGGAGGGAGGGGGCAGGAAAGGCAGGATGTTGCGTTCTCCAGTAGTCCTGTTGAGTATAGTTCGTGGTGAGGTTGATATGCTCTGGAGAAAAAGGATGTGTTTGAAACGGAGTAGAATCCCGGCTCTATGTTTGTTGTCAGCTCTGGAAGCTACCTGGGAGCCTGTGAAGCTAATTCCCTTGTCAAGAGGGGCTGAGTTACATAGTTAATGACTTGCCATGTCCCCAAGCGAGGTCTCCGGACCCCCGGCTCAGAGCGCTTCCTACTCTGCTTCACCGTCTCTTTTTTCAGAACAAGAATGTAGGAAAGGAGCAAACAAAGCAGACACTTCCTGTACCGGTAGGAGTTATCATCATGCATCTCAAGTACCCGCATTAGAAAGCAAAGCCAAAGCAATCAAACGCCAAACCAGAACCCAAGAGAACCCAAACTAGCAAGGTTATTTCCCCTCGCACCCTTCCTGTATGTTCCAGACTCACAACAAAACAAGCTTACCTCTGACTTTCACATTTCAGATGTCTAAGCATATGACATGCTTGTGAATACGAAAATCATGTCCAAAAACGCTTTTCCATCATGAATGGACTAACTGTAAGATTAGTAATTTTGTGGGATTTTACTTTAAAGAACTGTTATGTTTCTTATTTGATAAACCAGGTGTTCTTTGCAAATTCACTTCTTAATTCTTGTCTCTGATTCCACATCCACATGGAAGATATATTCCTGGTGATTTTTCTTTAAAACTGTCCCAAAGATAAAAGATCAGAAGGTCAAAAATCCTGAATCATCGTCCATCACTTGTTTCTTTGCAGGTAATTTAGGTAATTTGTCATTCAGCCCTATTGATCTTTTTTTTTTTTTAATCATTTCCCAGATTCAGCCTAACTCTCCTGTTGCCCCTGCTCTCTCTCTGCTCCTCGTCTTTTTGTAATCCTCCCATTTCTTACTGAGTAATAACCTTCCTTCTAGTCTCCCTTGTGATGACTCCAGTCTTCCCTGCAATTTGCTGCCAAAATAACATTCCTGCAGCATTATTCTCATTCTGTCATCACTTCCACTCTCAAAAATTATTGCCTGAGACTCCCCTGGTGGCTCAGTGGTTAAGAATCCGCCTGCCAATGCGGGGGACACGGGTTCGAACCCTGGTCTGGGAAGATCCCACGTGCCGTGGAGCACCTAAGCCCGTGCACCACAACTACTGAAGCCCGCGCGCCTAGAGCCCGTGCTCCGCAACAAGAGAAGCCACCCCAGCGAGAAGCCCGTGCAACCACAATGAAGACCCAACGCGGCCAAAAATAAATAATAAATAAATAAATGTATATAAAAAAATTATTGCCTGGAGGAAGCAGTCCAAATTGATCACCATGGTATAGCAGGCCTTCGCGATCCAGCCGTACCTTGAGTTCTGAAAGGTTGGCTGCTGTCCCGCAAAGAACAGCTTCACAAATCACAGAAGCCTGTCTCTCTCCTTGGCGTGTCCTTTGGCCTCCTGTGTTCCTGATTCCGCTTTCCTTTTTCCTCGTCATCTTCTCCTTTACCAGCGTTACTCAGAGTGTGGTCCAGGGTTTAGCAGTATCTGCATCCCCTGGGAGCTGTTTAGAAATGCAATACGTGGGCACTGTTCCTGACGCACAAAATCAGAGTCACCAGGCGCAGGAACCTGTGCTTTAAGAAGCCTGCCAGGTAATTCTTTTGCACACTAATGTTTGAAACATGATACGCCAGTCTAGATCGTAACGTCTCCCAACAGTGCTTGGCAGTTATTGGCTCTCCCAAAGGTAAATTATTATCGAAGTAGTTAATTATTTTGTGGCAGAACTGGGTCTAGAACCCAGTGTTCCTAATTGCCCTTACTGTGCTGCATCACCTTGACTATCTCATTGCCCTGTAAATACTGAGTTGGGAGAAGCGGAGCATGTAGTCTGTTTCTCACTTGAATCCTCAGAAATGGCCACTATCCTACCAGCCACATAGCCCAGCGTAGCCCTGCCCAGTGGTCACTGACCTGGGTTGCCCCACTATCCTCTGTTCCACCGTATTGTTCACCACCCATGGGACCGTGACACCTTACTGCTGTTAGAAGACACACTGTGTGCCTTTGAGATCCAAGTGCAGAGACACCTAAGTATGGAAATGGCTGGGACACTAGCGAATTCAGAGGACCATCTGGACCTTTGTGCATTGACACGTCTACACATGGACGTGTCCACACCACAGGCTCCTTCTATACCCTCTGATTTCTACTCACTTCCAGCTTCACATGCTCTGCCCTGGATGCACTTTTGATTCCCATTTGGTACCAGGTTCTTGCCCTCAGATTTATGTCATAATTCCTGGCTCGACTTATTTTGATTTCTGTAACACATTCTTAGTGGAGGTCAATCAAAGTTGACTCTTTAGGGTTTCCTGCATTAGCCGGTGACTTCCTAGGACTCCATTTGTCCTGGTCCCAGCCCTTATCCTCAGCAAGCCCTAGTACATGGACAAGATAATGACTGGCCTCAGGGTCACCAGCAAGATACAAGAAGACTTCCACCTGCAGAGGATAACCATCACCAAGGCAACCATTACCATGTTTCCCGCTCACGTTCTCTCATACCCCTGTTTTGATGCCATCGGGTCCTCCAGTTCATTGACATTGCTGCTCTTCTGTCCCACCTCTTGTGTGTTCACTTCCTACCCGGTCCGGCTTGGATTCCACACTCCATCCTTATCATCCCTCCCTTGCGCTCATCCTTATACCCCCCTCCCCCTCCCACCATCCTAACTTCCTCCAACTCAAATTTCAACCTCTCCCCTCTGCCCAGTGCTGAACACGGCCACAGAAGATCACCCTACAGAGCTGACAGCTCTCCCTTTAAATTCATGACTACAATTCTCAGGTGGAACCTCAGCGCTGTCCAGGTGCCCCATTACATCTCCAGAGTGGATTCTCCCACATGCTCCAACCTCCCACTCCCTCCTCCTCAGGCTTGTCTGACATCATAGTTCACTGAGAAAATAAAAGAAGTGGGAGAGCGACCCGGATTTGCCGCCGTGTTATCTACTCGCCTGGCTGCAGTTTACACACATTCTCTGCCTTCCCTCCTTACGGAGTGGATGACATGGTCTGGCTCTGATGTAAGACTAATGTCACCACTCAAGCACATGCCCTTCCTGCGATTATCCTGTTCTCTTCAGCACTGGTTTTCTCCCTCTTTCCAGAGCCATTTCCATCAGCTTATGAAGGTATTGCCAAAGCTCACATCCTTTTAAAAATGCCCTCCCTGAGGCCTGCCTTCTCCTTCAGCTACTGCCCCAGGTTTCTGCTCCCTTTTAGAGCCCAACTCCTCTTCCTTAATCTCATGGTCTCTCTTCAACTCACAGTGATCAGGTATTTGTCTTCACCACCCATGGAAACACTCTTGCCAAAGTGAGCAACCATCTTCCTTCTGCCACATCCGATGGTCACTTCTCTGGGCTCCTTTGACTCAGGATTCAGCAGCATGTGGCACAATTACTCACCCCTTCTGTCTGGAACGACTGTCTTCACGGGAATTCTAGGTTACCGCGCTCTCCCGGTTCTCCTCCAGCCTCAGCGTTGCTCCTGGGTTCTTTAAGTTTCAGCTTTGCAACCACACTCCCCCCAGAACCCAAAGACTTTGCTTTCCTGGAAGCTGCCCGGGGGGTTGTGGGAATAACACTGCCATGTTGTCAGTTGGCATCACTTATATTTTTCACTGAGGTGTAATTGACAGATAACATTGTATTAGGTTCAGATGTACAACTAATGATTCGACATTCGTAAATATTGTGAAATAATCAGCACAATAATTTAGTTAACACCCATCACCATACATGGTTACACATTTTTGTTCTTGTGATGAGGACTTTTAAGATCTTTTGAGATTTATTCTCTTAACAACTTTCAAATATAAAATACAGTATTATTGACTATAGTCACCATGCTGTACGTTACGTCCCCATGATTTACTTATTTTATAATTGGAATTTTATACCTTCTGACCTCCTTCATCCATCTGGCCCACCTGCCAGCTCTCACCTCTGACAACCACCAATCTGTTGCCACTCATGACTCATTCTGTATCTATGAGGTTTTTTTTTTTCTCTTTTAGATTCCACATGTAAGTGAGATCATATGGTATTTGTCTTTCTCTGTCTGACTCATTTCACTTAGCTTAACACCTTCAGAGTTCATACACGCAAATGGCAAGGGCAGGAGGGTCTGGAGGGGCTGGTGGTTAAAGCACAGTCCCTAAAGCCAGGCTGCCTTTGCTCTGCTTCTTCCCTCAAGACATTAGAATCTTTCTGCAGATCTTTGCATGGCTCTCAGATCTTGTGGTTCAGTCCTCCAGCTGATTATGGCCTCTGCTCAAAGGTGACTTTCTCAGACCTCTCCTGATCACCCTAAAGAGATCAGCACCTGCAGAACTCCACACCTCTCTCTCCATCTCATCACCCTGCTTTCTTGTCTCTGCCAACTTACAGTGTGTAGCTGGTCTCCCCCATCCCCTAGAACGTAAGCTACCTGAGGCCCGGGACATTGGTTTGTTCACGGTATACCTCTAGCATCCACAATGGCCCTAGCTCCTGGCGCTTGCTCAATGAATGAGGGGATGAGTGAATGAATGAATGAGTGGATGAGTGAATGAATGAATGAACGAATGTATGGTGGGTTGGCTGTGGTGGCATTCAGAGGTGGGCATGTCTGTGGTCCCTGCTGCCTTCATGTTGAGGGACACAGAATTCAGAATGCCTTCCCTGTGTCTTTCTCCTTCTTCTGCCTCCCCGAGGTCTGGAACAGGAGCTCCATCAATGTTAATTGTATAAATAAACAAATGCATGGATTTCAGAGAGTCCATTGCTCATGACTCTCTATTGCTTTTAGGAATAGTGACAAGATTTGACAAGCCCTGTATCCACATGGATGTTCTAACCAATAAAAATGTCTTCACAGGGAAAACAAGGCAAGATACTTGATGCCCCCGTACACTGAGGATGCGAGACCGTAGTCTTAAAGATAGTCTTTTCTGCCGTGAGCCTTCCCCTCAGCCCACCCCACAGGACCATGTCCGGCTTAAGATACATTTGCACATCCTGCCTTAATTTGCTTAGTGACAGATGCTGTTATCAGAGGAAATCTAAATCGCCTCTTCCTGTGCTAATGAACCACTTCACCAAGTGTGTGGGGATTTGAGAACAAGATAGATTTATTAATGAGCATCTAATTAAAGGGACAGTGACAGAGCTCTTTGACGGGGTGTTGGCAGTGGGGGGGATGTTTCTATTTCTTGTGAAGACTGACACTTTTATGACAAAATGAAAATGTTTTACATTGGTGTAAAATTTTAAATGTCACAATTTCGAAATGCAATGTAGAGTTAAGTTTAATTAAATGCAATCGAATGTGACACGCTTGTCCTGGATGAAGTTGAGTGAGGTCTGCAGATCTGCTGCCACAGCTCTCCCCCTATCTCGCCAACAACCGGCCTTTCTGCTATTTTTTTTCTTTTTCATCTAACACTACCCTGAAAACCCAACTCTGAAAAAAATGACTTTCTTTGCTACTGAAGAGGATGCTCCAGGAGGTGCCTGGCTGCATGACGGACACTCAGCACGTGTTAATGACACCCTACCCCGACCCTCGACCCTCGGCACACAGCACATGCCACACAGCAGGGAGCACAGTGAAGACGGATTCCATAATTGATGCTCCATTTCCCCCATTCTGCTCCTTAGTGTAGGAATGCAAAGTGGGCTGGAAGTTGCTGTGTCTTGTCTTTGAAAGACATAAGGGCTTGTCGGCCATGTTCAGAAATGGGCCTCAATGGCTTGGCTTGCAAATCCAAGCCAATCTAACCATCGTCGCACATCCACGAAGGAAGGCTTGATTTCGCTGGATGAAGAACTAGCTACTGTGCCGTAGGCAGGAATAGGGGAGCTCTGGTGCAGGAGAAGGGAAGAGGGAGAAGGGGAGAGGTGCTCTGGAAATGGGTTGGGTACGGCAGCAGAATCAGAACCGAACTCAGTATAGGTTCTACTACTGTAAGCTCTCTTGACGTCACAGCTTGACTTTTGAGCAGCTCTGGGAGACTCTACACCTGCTCTTGCCAGCCAGCATCCCTGGGGAGCCCACCATGGTGACCATCATAGACCCATGATGACACAGTGGAAGGAGGGCTGCTTTTTGATCCATCTGAGAGGGAAACTGAAGCTGCAGAGGCTTGACTCCATCGAGGTCACTACAGTGATGCAAAGAAGGAGGCTAGCAAAAAGGTCTGTTAGCCTGGGGCAGGGGGCTACAGTAGAGAAACAACCAAAGGTGGCTGGAAAAAGACCATTTCTTCAATGAAAGAAATCCATTTTAAAAAGATATTCCCTAAATTATCATTAGTATCCCATTACCTTCAATTGAGAGTAAAAAGGGTTTGCATTTTCTTTGTACTCCAGCCATGTGAAGGACAAGGAGGCTGGGAGAAAGCAGAAGCTATTCCTTTACTTTTGTTATAACCAAAGATACTGTTTAAAGTGATTGGTTCGGGCTTCCCTGGTGGCGCAGTGGTTGAGAGTCCACCTGCCGATGCAGGGGACACGGGTTCATGCCCCGGTCCGGGAGGATCCCACATGCTGCGGAGCGGCTGGGCCCGTGAGCCATGGCCGCTGAGCCTGCACGTCCGGAGCCTGTGCTCCGCAATGGGAGAGGCCACAAGAGTAAGAGGCCCGCGTACCGCAAAAAATAAATAAATAAATAAAGTGATGGGTTCACTTGCAGAGACTCTGGAGTTCAATGTCCCTAGAATCATTTCCTTATTCTTGCAGACTCACTCAAGGATTTCCCAGACAATATTGTGACTCGGAGTACAATTTTTGTAACAGACCCAGAGAACGGAAGAGACGTTTTCCAGCCATACGCATGAAAATAACTTTATCCCTTTACATAAAGAATAGTGATCATTCTATGAGAGTTCCTCGATTGGTCCACTATGTCTTGTTTGATAAAATAGAGGTGATCCTTCATGCTGCACCCGATGGAGGTTTAAAAGTGGTCTCCCCTTGGTAAGGAATCATGGTTCCCTCTTGGGCTGCTATGCTGGGAAAGTGACACAGCCTAGGGATGCCATATTTCTGCTGGGCTTGCAAGTAGTGAATACAACTTCAGCACTCTGGGTTTGAAGATGAGGGAGAAAGATACGGCCAAATCTGGGGGACCAACAGTCCACCTAAATGTTTGAAGAGCTGGGGTCAGCTCAGGCTTGCAGCAGACAGTGTTCATAGTGATATCAGTTCTGCTCTAGGCCCTTGAGACAGAGGCCTTCTGAGCTTGCATGTACTTGGGGTGATGTCAGGTAAGAGGTGGTTTCTGGTTCGGGCCAGTAGACACAGCTGGGCATACAGGCAATAGGCTCAGGCCTCCTGGGGAGAAGGCCTGGTAAGAGGTGTGATGTCTGGATCCAAGCAGAGCATTGAAGTTCAGGTCTGGGCTCATCCCAGTGGGGAACTGCTACGAACCCTACCAGAAGGACGGACCCACACTGGGTACCTGCTTCTCCATGGACTAGGGTCTGAGACCCAAGCCTGGGTGGGTGAGAGCATCTGGCCTGCAGGTTCCAGAGTAGGGTCAGAGGAGAGTTCACAGGTAGTGTCTGAAGGTGAACCTGGAGTTGAGATGCAACCGGACTAAATCAACTGAAGTGTTGGTTAGAGAAAAAAAAACAGTACGTGGAAGGCAATGGTAAAACCATGACAGGTACCGCGAGGGGGCATGAAAGTCCTGTTTGATGGGTAAGCGGTAGAACTTAAAAATAGTCCCCGAAATGCCTGGACTTAGACATAATGATTATTACACCTCTCATGCATTAAGTACCTACTATGTGCACCTTTTAAGAACCATGACTGATGCTTATAACAACTGCTCCGGAAAATTATCATCCCAATCTCTCATACTGAGAAACCGAGACCAAGAAATACCTAGTAACTTGCCCAACACCTTAGAGCTAAGAATATTGTAGCTGGAATTGAGTCAAATGCATCGGATTCCAAAGGTTGCTGTTCTTTGTCATACTTTCTCTCCATCATATAAAATTCTGTAGCTTTGCCCACAGTTGAGTGACACTCCGGTTGTGAGAAAATGGAGTGATCATCCAGGGAAGAAATTGGGGCGTAAGAATGCAGTGAGCACACGAAAGGCCTCCTGCAGCTGGGGGTCCACCACCTGCCTCCACATTCCACCCGCCTGCTCGCAGCCAGGCTCCTGTTGGCTCAAAGGTGACGTATGTCAAGGTAGTGGTTTTCAAGTCTTTGGTATGAGTTTGGGTGGGGCTGGAGCCACCAGGGGTGTGATTTTCACCCCTCTACGTTGAGAGGGAGGTGCTCCTTGGGTCTTGATATGCCATCACATCGTGGATTCAAGGGGGTTGAGTACCACTGCAGAGTGACATGCCAAGTGATGAGAAATTCATGCCTTGGAGGACAATTTCCTGCCATACTTGGCAACAGAGTCTGTGCTGTCCTTTGAGTCAGGCCCTTTGCTCGAGGGTGATGAGGTGTGAAGCTGACAGCACAGGTAAGGTTTCTTCCCACAGATCCCTAAACTTCAGTGGGGCCAGTGCAGAGCCCTATTGTGTGAAGAGATGGGATCTATCGAGCGTTCGTTTAAGAACAACTGGCAACGGCACTGCTATTTGTGCAGAAGAGGTCGGGGATGCAGCCAGAGGTGCTTTGGGGGATTTTGAGGTGGTATTGGATGGCTTCTCCAGAAACCGCAGATGTCAGGCAATCCTCCACGCCAACATCCCACCCATGGCAGAGCGCGGAGGTGTAACATCTCCCTGCTGCAAAAGCTGCGGGTTTTTTTTTTACTAAGCTGCTGATTATAGTTAAGAAACATAAATCTCTCACCATTTACGGGAGGTCCTGGTGTGCAGAGCCAGACCTTAGAATCAAAATCTGCCAGGACTGGAGCCTTTAACTCCTAACTTAGCAAAAGTGAAGCCAGAGAGAGAACATGACTTTCCTAGGAGGACACAGCACTGAGTGGAGGACTTCCACTGGAATTTAATCTCTTAACTCCCTGAATATCAGTGATTTTTTTTTTTTTCTGCAGAAGCGATAGGGTCTCCTATATCACACTGCATCCCATCAAGAACCCTATACATTCACCAAGTGAGGAAGGGGACACAGGGGTGTGGAGTCCCTGCATATGGGTGCCCATAGTCTGTCATGTATCCAGGATCCTAGATTTCACTTTCTTTGCTTCCAGATGGAACAGTTGCCTCTCCGCTTAAGCATCCCAAGAAGGAGATTTTCTGGTTTTACTTTTTAAATGTAAGCTCTGCATAGGGTCCTCTGAAATGTCAGGCCACAGTCAAGCTTCCAGTGCCTGAAAAGGGGACTCGTATGGGTGGACTCTGCCTGCTCTAGACCAGCTTTCGCTTTCTGCACAGATGCCTTCCTTGTCATTGGAGGATGTGCTGCGGGGTATAAGAAACAGAGAGGACTATCCCTCCTTGCCAGCTGCCCTCTCTTGTCATGCTCTACTCCTGGATCAGATAAGTACAAGGACATAAAAACAAAAAGAAAAAACAAATTCAAACAGAAATCCAAAGGAAGGGGGACTAATACCCCCACTACCACCTGCCCCAGCACATGTGACGCTACTTACATCGCAGATAGAAAGACAGAAAATTCTAAAAAGTGGAAAGGGTAGACGTGTCTTCATAGATGCCTTTCCCCGACACTGGCATGTAGAAGGGGTGTCCCTTAATATAAGTAGTTTTACAACTCTTTTGGGGACTTCCCTGGCGGTCCAGTGGTTAAAACTTCACCTTCTAATGCAGGGGGTGCAGGTTCGATCCCTGGTTGGGGAGCTAAGATCCCACATGCCTCGCGGCCAAAAAACCGAAACATAAAGCAGAAGCAATATTGTAACAAATTCAGTAAAGACTTTAAAAAAATGGTCCACATCAAAAACAATCTTTAAAACTCTTTTGTCATAAAGGTGGAAGAGAAGACTTCAGCCAGGCTCTGCAATCTCACCTCACTGGACAGATGCCCCCCCCCCCCGCCCCTGTTTAAGGTTATTCCAGGGGAGGATCTGAATAGCAATGGTTCAGGAAGAGTATCCTTCCCGTACAGGTCATGGGTCACCATGACCCAGGTCACTTCTGCCCTGACACTGTGTGTTCTCCATGGACTGGACTCCACCCAGCCTGTTGGTAAGAGATGAGAGGACAGATGAGCAGAAGGTAAAGCAGAACAGATGGGCTTTGTGAAGAACTTGCACCCTTCCTGACCCAAAGTTCTGGGTTATTCTTTTATAAGGCCAGATAGGCTGGAGTTTTAGTGGTTTGGGTTGGAGGCCAATTGTGATAGCAGTGGAAGTGTTAATCTCATCCAAAAACACCTTCACAGAAACATCCAGAATAATGTTTCACCACATATCTGGGTCCATGGCCCAGCCACACTGACACAAAAAATTAATGAAAACAACGTTCTTCAAATAAGCTTAAATGTGGTGTGAAGAGGGAAACGTCCAGGGGCTCTGTAACGTTTGGAGGAGACAGGAGTGAAGCTGAGTGTAATGAGGTTAGAAGGAGCTGAAGAGGCAAATAGCCAATACAGAATATCGAGAAGGTGGTGGATCCGGGAACTCGTTTCCCGGTATTTCCTAAATCAAGGACATTTGGCATTGTGACTAAGAGATGCTCACCATTGCGCCGACTTACCAAGAACCCTAACCCTGGGGAAAACATGGATGCACGAGGGTGTATAGTTCCCTGGAATTTTCCTTACTGGCCCGCTCCAGTCTCAGCGACCTTTAAAAGTTCTTTGTGAGTCGTATAATAAATACAGTAACTCCCCTACATATGGACCATCAAGTTGCAAACTTTCAAAGATGTGAACGTGCCCCTGTATGCCAGCTGTTGTACTGTACTACTGTGCTTTTCAAGGTACTGTACTGTGAGATTAAAAATGTTTTCTTTATTTTTTGTGTTTGTTTTTTATGTATTATTTGTGTGAAAAGTATTATAAACCTATTACAGTACAGTACAGTACTATATAGCCAATTATGTTAGTTGGGTACCTAGGGTAACTTTGTTGGCCTTGTGAACAAACTGGACTTACGAACTCTCTCTTGGAATGGAACTTGTTTGTATGTAGAGGACCCACTGTAGTTAGAAACAGCGTTCCTGGCTCAGAGCTCCCATATCTGTCAATACTTTGTGAAAAATCGTTAACACTTACCACAGCGTGTTCTAATTTTCTGTTTGCCTATCTTGAAACACACATTAGTGGGTTTATTCCTCAAGGCAAAAACCTCACCTTACTTATGTGATGGAATTAGCATGCCCCCTAAAGAAGAAGAGAGGAACCAAAAGACAGGGGATAATCACCCCCCAAATCCCCAGACTTAGTTCCTTTGTGAAAACGAGATCATTCCCCATTTCTCCGAGTCCAGCCCTGACAGCATCCCACACTTTTCTCCCCCTCCTCAGCCCAACTCCCACCAGCTACAATAGTACATATTGTGTAGATTAATATTGAATTTCTTACCTTTTCGTGGCTCGCTTTCTTTTTCTAGCCCTGTGGCAACAGGGGAATTCTCCCTTATTTGACGCTATGAAACATAGCAACTCTGTTTCAGCTTGCCAGCTGAAGGGACTCTTGCAAATGGGTATGTTTCCACAGGCCTACACAATAGGACTAATTGCATGGGTTTGCAGTGTAAGCGGAGGTCGTTTGATTACTAGCTGTTTTGTACCATGAAAGTGCACATTAATTATTTCAGAGATGGACTTATAATTATTGTAAGCCTTAAGTAATTACCTATAATTTTGGCAAGGGTTAGAAAAACTGATAGTCTAGCAAATTCAGGTTTGAGTCATTAGTAAGATCATAATTACATTTAAATTGCAAAATGAAAATTATGCAATTTATCTCCCCAATAATGCATAAACATTACAGTGATTGTAGGTTTTAATGGACTATAAAAATGAGAGCAGCAATGGGCAGTCAGGGGCAGTTGCAGCCCCTTGCTATTATTTTATGTTTTAACTGCTTCTTGCACACCATTGCTCTGTCTACTGCTCCTTGGGTGAGCAGTGGGGCTGCTGTTTATCTTTCAGCATGAAAGCAATGAGGTCTTTGAAGGAGAGGCATAAAGGGAGACTACAGCAGTGTATCATGAGAAACCTTAAATACCAGCAGAGTATTTGCGCTAGAGCAGAGCAATAAAGCACTTCCTCTAGGGACTATCGCAGAGTTTCATACTTGAGTTTTCATTTGACTAGGGTTGTCGTATCTGTTTTACAGATGAGGAAACTAAGGCTCGGGGAGGGGATGAGACTTCCTTGCAGTTGCACTGCTGGCCCGGAACCCAGCATCTGATGCTTTGTAGCTGGCTCTCTCCACTCCGTCCTGCTATATTCGGAGTCGAGACCCATTCAGTAGCATGTAAGGCATTATATGGGTTGGTTCTGCCAGGCAAACACAGCCGTGCTGTTTTTTAGGTGTGAAATTGTGACTCTTTCACAGAGGACCATCAGCCTAAAGTCTTTTCTCCTCTGGGTGGCCAGCGTACTTGCAAAATGAAGCTCAAATATCCCTTCCTCTGGAAAGCACTTCCTGGGGCAGAATTCATCACCCCTTGCTTTGTTCCCATATTGACCTGATTAATGTTTCCATTGTGAGTCAAATTCATAAACAACAAACTGTAATAAAACACAGTATCTC
This sequence comes from Globicephala melas, assembly GCF_963455315.2. NCBI lineage: Eukaryota > Metazoa > Chordata > Mammalia > Artiodactyla > Delphinidae > Globicephala > Globicephala melas. The sequence continues at coordinate 11,009,800 of NC_083328.1, read as the reverse complement.
CAACTGGACTGAGACGTCCTGGTTCATATATCTTGGGCAGTCAGTGAAAGCTGAGGAAATGTTTATTAACTGAGTCAATCAATTAATCACTTATTACCTGTCCGCTCTGCTCATTATCTTACATTAGATGCAGTGAAGGTTGTAAAGAAAGGTAATAGTTTCTATCTGCTCCAGGATTTTGCAGTCCAGCAAAGAGGAACAAACAGCAGATGAAGACGAAGTGACAGTACAAACATATTTATCATCACTGAGCAAACTCCACCGGTGTTAGAAGTGTTTGCTGAGATAAGTTATGAATTTTTCCTCCGTTGGAATGCCAGAGGAGTTGCCCAGACTCCTATCTGCCTTGCTTAATCAGGTTCAGTTCTACCTAGATGCAAGAAGATAAATATTTCCCGTTGTCATCCTCTAATTAGAGGATGATGCCTACAATAAATATTGACTGAGCACCTAATCTGTGCCAGCCTTCATGCTGGGAAATAGGACACCAAAAGAACAAGCTGCAGCCAGTACATTGTTCGGGAAGACAGACAGGGGCAGCACAAATAGAAAGAAAAGCAGGATGTAGGCTCTTAACCAGTAAGAGCTACGAGAGGCGGGAAGGAGGGTACTGAGGAGGAACAGAAGAGGGTGAAAATGCCCCCAGTGGTGGGGGCAGAGGGAATGCTTAAGGGAGACTTGAGTTTTGAGGAACACCCTGAAAGATAAGAACGATTTCAGTAGTCAGGGAAGAAGGGTTGGAATGGGTACCATCCCGAGAGTAACAACATGAGTGAAAGCATAGGATACGTTTAATTTTAACTTGGACTATTGATCTTTCAGGCTGCATGATTTTGATGTTTCTTAGGGTAGCAACTAACATAGATTGTGGGTTCTTGTTAGTTTCCTGATCCCGGCCCCAAATTCAGCGAGGGGTACTATCTGGATGACCCGCCAGCAACGTCATTCCATAACCTCATAGTGGCTCAGAATGACGGGACATCCCCATGGGTGATGCTGCTCTGCAGAAACGATGTGCTTGCATACTTGTTTTGAGCAAGAATTTAAAAGAAGGGCTAGGGTTTCCCCGGTGGCGCAGTGGTTGAGAGTTCGCCTGCCGATGCAGGGGACATGGGTTCGTGCCCCGGTCCGGGAAGATCCCACATGCCGCGGAGCAGCTGGGCCCATGAGCCATGGCCGCTGAGCTTGCGTTTCCGGAGCCTGTGCTCCGCAACGGGAGAGGCCACAACACTGAGAGGCCCGCGTACCGCCAAAAAAACCGAAAAAACAAAACAAAACAAAAAGAGAGGCTGTATGTCAGCAGCTCTGCCATGGGTAAAGTGTCTATTCCAGGAGCCTAAATCTGAATGCTTAGAACACAGTGTCGTCAGATGGAACTTGCTTGATTGGGAAACTTAACTACTTCCAAAACTCTGCTCCCATGACTCGGGGGAATCGGATGGAGACACAATTCAAGAAAAAGCTAAAAGCGTGTTTCTTCCCACATCACAGTTCACTGCTGGATCTTATGGGGAAGAGCAAACCAATGACCGCTCCATCTCTGCCCTTAGGGTGCTTAACAATTAATGGAGGATAAGAGGCAAGATCCGACACATGCATATGGAGAGCTTTATTATAAGAGAGAACATTACTGCCATAAAGAAGTAGTGAGTGCCATAGAGCAGACGCGAGCATCACCACTTCAGCTGGGAACACGGGCTGCCATTTTCAATTAAGGCTTTGGCATTTAAACTCAGTCTTGAAAGAAAGATAGGACTCTGAGTTAGAGATGAGAGAATGAATTCTTAGAGAGGAAACAGCAACTACTAAGGCAGGCAAATGGGTGGAAAAGCACACACCACATGTGTTCATTGGAATTATCGTGGTTGCGAATGACTGAAAAATCAACTTTCCGTAGTGTAGGTTAAAATGGAAATTTATAGTAAGGCTCATAAAACTGTGGGATGGGCAGAGGTATAGCTGGTCACAGCGACAAAGGGGACAAGTGGCTTGAAATCACCAGCACTTACTCTCACCGCTGAATCGCTCAGCTTGTCACTTTCACTGTCTTTCTCCTTTTGGTGGGAACTGTGGTGCTGGGCTCTCCTATTAGCATTACTCCCAGGACTCAGACTCTGGTTCAAGATCTAAAATCCCATGCAAGTGCCCAGTTCAGGTTGTACCAACTTCCGTGGGCAGAGAAGGGGCATCTCGTGAAAACACAGAATTTGTCAGAATATGAATGTCACTTCTAAAACCACATGTTTGGACTTGGGAAGGAACATTTGGGAGAAGCAATGGTGGGAGGGATAAAATACGAAGCATATTTCCTAGAAGAAAATAAGAAGCATGTGGGCCAATAAAATAACAGATGCCTTAAAATGTAAAATACAAGTTTTGGAAGACGTGGTTGGAAACCCTGGTCAGAGTTGTGGAACGCGCAGAACGCCGGCCGAGGAGTTAGGGTCTTTGTGCTTGAGACAGTATTTAGCACGGGTGAGTTTTGAGTAGGCGCTTTCCATCGTATTAGTTCACCTGGCTTTTCACTAAGTATTAAATCAAACCACTGTGAATTAGATGAAAGGGGACCTATTAGAAATAAAGATTGAGATTTATCACAAAGATGAGGCAGATAAACTGGGTAGGATAGAAATGATAATAATATAAAGCATTCACTTTGAATGCATTTTACTTACTAGATAATGGCTAGTTTTAATTGTGGGTGCCTGTGTGTGTAGGCATAGAAGAAGCTGAGATGGTGATGTGTACTGGCCCCTGCTTCTCTGAACTATATTCTGCTGGTCTCTTGATCCCACAGGGCTGGCTCGTCAGCCCCATCTTGGTGAATCGGAGCTTCCAAGCCTGTGTACTAACTCAGCAGACAGCCAAGTTTTAGTTCCTTTCTAATAAAATATGCTTGCTGCGGAGACGGTGAAGGACGTGGGCCCCACCACTACTTTCACTGCAGTTTTCCTTTGGGGAATGAACACAATCTCTCCTGGGAATGTCCTCCCATTTGGCCATCTAACCTGTCTCATCTAAAGAGAAGGCATTATTTAGAGGATCTCCCAGTGACAAAGGGTCTCCAAGCTCTGCCCTGCCCTTCTTTTCGTTACTTTTCTTCAAGCTGGGTGGTACTTCCTAGGGGGCCCAGGGACTCTGGTTCTTGAATTGAGGAATAGGTTCATTTCTTGTGAATTTCCATGAATCCCATTTCGTGGAATGTCCTGCATACGGGGAATGGTACAAGTTTTGTCCTGAAATGCTGGCTTGTCAAGAAATGACCGCAGGTGGTCTGAGTCAGGAGTTCGATAGCAACAAGTGAGCTAGAAAGAGCTATCCTTCCCTGTCAAAAGCCTCAAACAACTGCGGGTTTCTGACGTCCCGGCTGGAGAGTGAATAATTCCTGTTCCAGTCACAGTGAAGGCTGCATCTTTTCTTGGGTAGATATTAGGTCTAGAATTGCTGAGAAAGGAGCCAGCCCTTCACACAGCTGTTGAATGACTGCTACCTCCGTGCACATCCATGGAACATGAGATACGTTGAATGCCAGGGCCTGGGGTCAATACTGTACAGTGGCTGACCAGGCTAGATCCACTTTTGTCTGCACGTATCTGAAAAGCTCCGTATGTGTGTGAGGCACACTGGGAACAGATGGCCACTCAGGGTCAGTGGGAGGAGGACCAGCGAAGACTGACCACTAAGCTGTAGGCAGAAGTCACCAAGACTGAGCCAGTGTCAGAGGTCTGCCCCAGACGCTGAGACACAGTGTTTAAAGGTGATCGTAGGCTCCGGTGTGGTTGAGCAGATGCCTGTACCAGCAGCATCTGTGCCAGCTTCAGTGAGAAGAGTGGAGTTGGGATAAATTAGGTGAGTTCTCTCCATCCTTGCAAGACCCAGCAAGCTTCCAGGAATGGACCAGGGTTGAGCCCTGCAGAGCCTCTAAGAGCTAAGCAGGTATGGATAGGCTGGCATTCCAAGGAGGGCTCCAAGCCCAGAAAAAGCCTGGAGCGTGAGGCAGGGTAACCGAACAAATAAAGTAGCATTCGAGCAGAGGCCAGTCTGCTGCTACGACGCAGGCTAGGTGTGTAGGAAGAGCTACAGCTGACAGGTACACGGGGGTCAGGGCTCACCCATCCGAGGTCTAGATCAAGGTTCTTTTGTCACAAGTGCCACTAGACACTGAAGCCAACGCTGCTGGGCAGCATTCCGGCTCGATCAGACCTGGGGTTTTTGGCTCCCCTGTGGGCCCCTCAGCATACCAGGCAGTGGCAGTTAGGGAAGACCAACGCAGGGAAACATCTTTGTGCCTGACCCTGTCATGGAGACATTTCTAATTAGATCCAGAAAACTAGTAATGGCAAATGAACTCTCCTGACCCTAACCACTAGAGTGTCCCTCAAAAGGATACTCATCTATCACCGTTGTTCCAGAAGGATTCCTTTTTAGAATTTTTATTTATTTATTTTTTTCTGGGGTCAGTGGGCTGTGCCTTGCGGCTGGCAGGATCTCAGTTTCCCAACCAGGGATCGAACCCAGGTCCCCTGCTGTGGAAGTGCGGAGTCCTAACCACTGGCCAGGGAGTTCCCATGGAAGGATTCTTGATGACCTAAAATATCACTTCCAAGTCCAATAAATTTTATTTTTATTATCCCATTCCACATAGCTGAGGCCTATGGTATGTGATTAAAATAGCTTATTGTTTTATTTGATTATAAATGTAATACATGTTATCACAGAACATAGAGAAAAATGTTCATAAAAAGTCAGCGGTCTTTTATTAGGTTGACTTCTGGCTCTGAAGGATACATAGCTAAAATTGATGAGAGAAATAAGACTTTAAATATCTCAGAATAATTTTTCCCTGGGATTTTGGTGCTCTGTTTGGCCATTGATGGTGGATGTACAGAGACAGTCTTTCCATTAACAAATGCAAGGCAGGCAAACAAGGACATGGAGGCTACAAAACGGGAGACCGCCAAGGAAAGCTCTTCTTTTTGATTTTTACATGCACTTTCATTCTTCCATTTGAGCAGAGATGAGTCTGGTGTATTTGAAAATTCACTTCAAAGGAAATAATAAAATCTTGGTGCAAGAGAAATTGAGATGCTTTCCATTTTCCCAACATCAATAAAATGCTCCCCAGCACGTCTCGGAAAGTCACCCTGGACAGGAAATTGACAGCGATGGTTCATTTCCAAGGTGGTGAGGGAGGGGACATTGAGGGTGGCAGCGAGCTGAGGCCAGTAGAGCGCAGGGACGGGGAGAAACTGGTCTCGTAGCAGTGGGTGCCAACATTCCAAAGCTCTGTGTTGCAAAGACCGTGGCTAATTGTGGTCTTGGTGCAGTTTTAAAATCTCTGAGCAGGGACTTGCAGCTTCCGAAGCTTCTGGCAGCATGATCCTTACTGTTGGAGGACTGTGGAAATCATAGACTCAGGAGAGCCGCTCAGATGGAAACAATAGGTGTTACAGTGCCTCCTAAATGGACCCGGATTATCCATGTGACAGGGTGGAAAAAATCAACAAGGTCAGCCAGGAACTGCTTCTGCCTCTGACATGTATTCTCATTACCCTCCCATGAACCCACTGTCCTGGTCATCTGCTAACTCCTTCCCCTCAGGTCTCTGAGCCCTTCGGTCATTCTTTGGCTTCCGATGCCCACCTCGGGCTTCCTTTGCTTTCTTGATAGTCTAGATGTCTCAGGTGTCAGGATATTTGTCTGCCCAGCCTGACTCTTTTCTGGCACGGACTCTTGACGCCTCATCTTCATTCACCCTGATACTTTGGGACGCTTCCAAGAAAGTGAATGAATTCCAATAAGGAACAGCAGTCAATAATGAATTCTATGTTGATTGTCTGGAAAAGCCTTCTAGGAATTAGGACAAAAGGACAAGGCCACAGTCCACTAGAGTGGATTCAGGGCTGAGAGTTCTGTGCGTTGGGGAAATGACGGGTAAATCGGATCCAGAGGGAAAGGCAAGCCAGCCAGATGCTCCACACGTGGACCACGGTCCACAGGTTCCAGACCGAGTCTCACCCAAGCGTCAACAATCATTTTCCACTCGCAGGTTGAGAGACTGGTGCGAAATGCCCAAAGCTGGAAGTTGCAGACCTGGTATATGGTCCCAGGCACTATCATTATCCTCATTACCCCGGAGACCTGAGGTCCGTAACCCCAGAAGGAAGCAGGAGGAAGGGGGGGATGGGTACAGAAAAGCCAAAAACTAATAACTGTCCACTGCCGTGCGTTACCTACAGGCCACACTTCTTCCCTTACATGTGTTTCTTGAAGTACCGTCACTGAACAATTCAATATTCCTGTACAACTGAAAATACTCCCACCTCTTTACCAAAAAAGAGCAAATTAAACTCCTATCACTCATGCCTCCAGTTCCACGTTCAGAATCTCTGCTTGATATTTACTTCGCCTCCACTTCTGCGTGAGCCCGTCTGGATCTTCGGCAGTCTACGAAGTAGATGGCTAATTTAACTACCACCCACCCAGCCTCCACTGCGTGTGAGGCAAAAGGAAGAGGAAGGAAGAGGGAAATTAATCAAAATACAAAAAGGCATATTTGTTATTGACCACATGCATTATTTATAGCTACCCACCCGTCTCTATCTCCACTTGTATATCTATTGGTCCAGGTCCAAAGTGGGCTCCTGGTCTCTTCCCCTAAAACCTGTGCAACCTTCCCATCTCTGCGGCTTAGACCAGACCCCTTAGGGGCATCCTTGACATCCTCTCTTTCTTATGCTGTATCAAATCTGTCAGCAAGTCTCAGTGATTTTACTTTCAAATTCCATCCAGAATCCAGCCACTCAGCACCCCTTCCCAGTTATAACCCTGGTGCAGACAACACCCGCTCCTGCCAGGCTCGCTCCATAACATCCTAGTGCGCCTGCCTGCACCTCCCTTTGCCCACTGTCCACGATTCTCAACACAGCAGACACAGGTAACCTGTGAAAAGGACGTCATGTCAGTAGACACCATCCTGCCCTAACCCCCAGGGGCTTCCAGCAGTCTCCACTAGAAACCAAACTCCCCCAAATGCCTGCAGGGTACCCGTGATCTGGCACCTGTGACTCCCTGCCTGTGACCCTATCCCTCTCACTCCCTCTGCTCCGGCCAGCCTGCCTCTGCACTGTTCTTCCAGCAGGACTGGCTTATCCCCACCACGTGCTGTGCGCACGAGCTAGTCCTTCCACTTGGAAATAGCCACATGGCTTGTCCCTTCATGTCCTTCATATCCTTATTCAAATGACACCTTCTCAGGGGTGTCTGCTCTGACCTCTTGGTTTAAGATCATAACCTTGCTTTTCCAACACCCGATTTCCCTTCTCTGCCTTTATTTCCCCCTGTGCTCCTACCGCCTTCTACCGTAATATACATTTTACTTATTTATGTGGTTTATTATCTGCAAAAACTCCATGAAGAAAGGGAATTCTGTTTTCTTCATTCCTTTGCCCCTTGTCCCAGACAATGCTTGGTATATGGGAGGCATTCAGTAAATATTTGTTGAATGAATGAATGAAAGCTCGAACTACTTATGGGACGAGAGCTGGTGTTCCACCAGTCTGTAACGCTTCTCTCTTCCGGTACCTGTTCCACTTTCCCTCATCATTTCCCAGCACTGCAGCCAATGGAGGGCTCTTGGACAGGTTAGGATGACCCACATCTGTATCCTGAGCCCTTGGTGGACCTGCCCAAGCAGAGTTGCTGTCATCTCCCATCACCCTTTATTGCAGATCAGAGTGGTGTGACTGTCCCAGGGACTCCCTGAGTTCCCTCTGTTCGTTTCCTACTCCCCATTGTGTAATAGCAGCCCAATTCTCCTTGGTACTTCAGTCAGTTTTCCCAGACAATGGGGTAACCACATTTGTCCCAGATAAATGAATAGCGGGAAATATCTAGGTGTAGGTCTCAGCTCCCAATTCCACTCTCTCTCCTAAAAGAGTCAAAATCATGGGTACAGGAAGTAAAACATTTATAAATGGGTCATTAGGTATCTTCATGAGAATTGCTTCTCTCACATTTTCTTCCTTGGTGAGGGATTCATCATGTGTTCTAGCTCTGGAGGCAAGAGCACCATATGCTGAGCCCTGGTGCACAACTTTCAGAAAGAACCTTGAAGGTCTTGTCTTCCGCCTGGCACTGGGATTGAGCCATCAGTAATCCCTTCCACACATCTGTAAAGTCAGATGTTCCTGGGTGATAGAATTCATGATGAGAGTGAATTGCATGGGCATCAGCTCACTGTCTTTCTTCTCTGCCAGGGGAGAACATTCTTTGGTCAGAAGCAATGTAGTGTGAGACAGTGAATAACATATTCAGTAACTTAACAGATGACAATACTAGCAGAGAGGCCTGGTAGGCCTAGAAGCAGAAGCAAAATCAAATCCATAAAAAGGGGCGGCTCCAACAGTATCAATTGCACAGCCCTTTATTATAGGAGGCGTTCCGTGTAGTCAACCTGCCACCAGGTAGCTGAATGCCCTCCTACAGGTATGTTATCGTGTCGGTGCTCCTTCATGTCCAAGCTTGATTACTGATGTCAGCATCCTGGTCAGTCTAGAGTGACAGCTGGTGACAGAAGGGCCTTAGTGAGAGGAAGTCCATATCGCTGAGCTTGCTGTTAGCCTGCGTCTTTAGAATAATAGTTGCCATTTTGTTCACGGGGTCCTTCATTGGGTATTTGCAGAGGAGGACGATTGATGTTGAAGAAAGGGCCAATCTCTCCATCTAATTATTAAGCACCCTGAATAGCGGGGGACCTTTTGCTGAGCATTTACATCGGATACAAATATTCTCATACCCTGGCCAAGTGGAAAACTATATCCTACCCCATATAATTCCTCCCCCAGCTGCCTCGTCATCAGTATCCGGGTCTTGCTCCTTCCACGTCCCTGTCATTGTAACCACTTTACCTGCTCTCCTGGAATTCTTCATTTGCTTTGTGTCGTCTGTATTAGCAGCAGACTGATTGATCTACAGGAATCCTAGGTGATCGTGGGCAATAACTTAATTAGCTGCTTTTGCCATTGTTTATGATGACTTGGAGGAGGGAGAGCTCTGAGGAATGACAGGAATGCTGAAGAATGAGACTTAAAAGAACAAGGACCAAGGAATCTCAAGGGTCTAGGTAGCATGAATTTTTTTTTTCTTTTTTTTTTTGCGGTATGCGGGCTTCTCACTGTTGTGGCCTCTCCCGTTGCGGAGCACAGGCTCCGGACGCGCAGGCTCAGCGGCCACGGCTCACGGACTCAGCCGCCCCGTGGCATGTGGGATCCTCCCGGACCAGGGCACGAACCCGCGTCCCCTGCATCGGCAGGCGGACTCTCAACCACTGCGCCACCAGGGAAGCCCGGTAGCATGAATTTTGATGGTCCCACCAGAGAGACCATTCCACCTGCTGGAATAGGTAAGTATTACCATCTTCATGGTCATCATCACAGCTCAAGATTCACATTCTGGTGCAGAATGTCGAATCAATCCTGCCTGGGTGCCGTATCTCTACTTCTTGGCTATTCCAGACTCTGTCTCGTGGGAGAGGAGCAATTTCCCAAAAGGACATCAATGTGCCAATATCAAAGGTGAAATGGACACTGGGCAGCCGTAGGCTTTACAGATTTCTGTTGTGCTGGGCTCCTCGCTCTCAAGATCTTCACGATGTTCAGTGGGGGTGGTTGTGTTGGCTGGGTGGGGATGGGGTGATCGTTACTCATGAATTTACTTAGAGAGTTGGTGCCTAGTAAATGCAGGACCCTTCCTACTGCCCACCTCTCTCCTTTCCCACTTCATCTCCCTGTCCACAGCCTGAGCTGCTGATCCCACTGTTTGATGTGTGATAATCACACATGGTAACCCCTCACATGCATCTCAGAGGTGACCTGAGACCTGTACTCCCCGTGACCTGTACTCTCTCTTTTTAAGGACCATCCTGACACACATGAGAGCACACTACCTGCTTTGGGGTTGGGAAGGTATGGCTGTACTTTTCCCAGGCTGCCGGCCCAGCCTCTGTTTCTGGTTATATCCACTCTCCTCTTTCCAGACATGAAATCCTATAAAAGGCCGCCACAAAGGAAAGAGAAGGAAGCTCATAGCGCCCGTGCTCCGCCTCCTGGCAGGGTGTCATTAGGTCTTAATGAAGCTTGGGTCTGCCATCCCTGAGGCCCTTTTTAATTTCCTCTTGATCTGGCTCAGCCCCCTCCTTAGCCCCGAGAACCCCCAGAAGGCCTGGGTGATTCTTGTGCTCAGGTGTCACGCAGAACTAAAGCTGGGGACAAGGAAAGAGAGAGTGGAAGGAACTGGAAAGAGGCTTTCTATGGCTTCCAAGAGCAGCATCGCTGTGTCTCTAAGACATTGAACCTGTGTGGCTGTCTCCTGCGTCCCAGCTCCTCGAGAGGGGCCTGGAGAGGGAACACAGGCTGGGATGTCAGAGAACCTTGGTTCCAGCTGCCGCTGCGGCAGTTTGCTAGCTCTGTCCCTTGCATACTTCCCCGCCAGCCTTGGCTTTTCTCTTCTGTGGAGTATTGTAAAGAGCAGTGTCTGAGTGAACACGGTTGTGCGCATGCATATGCGTGTTTACCATTCACGCAAGGAGTCAGACACTCTGCCGTGCATTTTATCTACAGTATTGTATTTAATTACCACACCTAGCTTTGGGGCTGAAATAGTAGTAAACCTATTTTATCGATGAGAAAACTGAGTAGTTAACACACGTTTTAGCTGACGTCGGAATCCGGTCCGACTCGAAAGCTTGTGCTGACACGGTTGGCCCCTGCTGTCCCTGTCCTGCATTACGAATGCCGAGTCGGGGGTAGAGCGGCCACTTCGTCATCGTTGCTGTTCTATTTGAACATATGCTTAGTTTCCAGGCCTGTGAGTCTCGCTGACTCCACGTGGGCCGAGTTGCCGTGAGCAATATTTCGTCAGTGCTTGTCACCGAGAGCATTTTTATATGCTAATGAGTATTAATAATTCATGTTCAGTAATCTGCCTGGTGTTGGTCCCACCCCCCGTTTCTCGCTGGGGGACAAAGTAGATGAGAAATAATGCTCCCTGGAGGCCAGGCCAGGCCATCTGCATAGCTGTCTCTGAGGAGGGCTTGGTGGGCTGAGTCTCTGCTGTTGAAGGGGGGATGAGGATGACACAGGGGAAGTGACAAGGCAATGCCAGCCTCGTCTGGGGACACACAGCCTTCATGCTCTGTGCTGGCAGCTGGGGGGCTGCCTCTGTCTGCACTGGGGTGGCGCTCTGCTGCCTACCATTCCTTTGTTATCTGACTTTCCGCAGCGATTGTTTCAAATCAGTTGCCTTGTGATTCTCTGGACTTTGTTGAGCCTGAGTAAACTCTCCCTGGGAAGCAGGCCTAGCAGGTCATGAGGGCTTTTCCTATTTAGGCTAATGTCTGTGTTACCCTTGAGCTTGGAGGAATTTTCCAAGCCACTAATTTGTACTTTGCCAGGAGACAAGTGTGGTGAGTGAGTGGTGTTATTTTAGGCTTTCTAAATTGGAGCACCGCTTTTGGGTACTAGATGTTCTCAATTTCTCATTTCTTTCAACTCAGAGACCTGGCAGTTTTGTTGTGTTCTTCAAAAGGGAAGTGAGGTTTTTCAGAGAAGTATTTCGGGCCCCTCTCCTCAACGTGCTAAATGATGGCTTTGGGTCTGCAATTTAATTCAACAAATATTTATCACGTGCCTATTAGTTGTCAGGCTCTGAGCTGAGTGCTGCGGGGGGTATAACGATTGATTTATTCATTCCGGCACCCATCTAATTATTCATACATTTTTGAGCACTGCTATTGACCCGTTACTGGCAGGTGCTAGAGCTGGAGCTATTTGTCAATTAGGACTGTATCCTGCTTCAAGTAACAGAAGACTGAACAGAAGCGCCTTAAAAAAAAAAATAAGGGTTTCCTGGCATTAGTTAATAGGCTCTGTGATGTTTAGGATGATATTTCTGCTTTCATTGAGCCTCTTCCTCACAATGGCAAGATGGCTGCTGCAGATCCGGATGTAACTTTCGATTCAAGGCAAGAGAGACGAAGTAGAGGGTGGAGAAGAAGAGACACTTTTGTAACTGAGCCTTTTGACAAATATAGGGGCCTTGTTGCTGTTTTTTAGGGGAGTCAGTAGGTAAGGAGAACTGGGGGCCATCAGCCAGCATATCCTGTAGAATGTCCAGGTGTTGCCTGGGCAGAGCTGAAGGTACAGCAACACCAGGTACTAGGAAGGAAGCTACAATCATTTCCCCACCATCCAGATTCTTTCCTGTCTCAGGCATTCTAGCGACTTTCTCCTGTATGAATTCCCTATGGACTCTGACTTGACTTTCCCCGGAAACCCAAAGCCGGGGTTGCCATGGAAGAAGAATAGAAAGGGTCCTCCATGCTGTCACCCTGTCAGGGAGCAGGTCACAAATCCAATCTAATCAGGGCCCCATCTTTATGACTCCATTTAATCTTAATTACTTCAGAGGCCCCAACTCCAAAGACAGCCACACTGGGGGTTAGGACTTCAGCATGTGAATTTTCAAGGACCACAAACATTCAGTCCATAACAATAGCCTTCTCATTCGTTCTCAGAAGAGAAGAACTCAAGGCATTATTCACCATCTGCCCCGTAAAGGGGCAGATCACATGGCATAAAAAAGGTGTTCATGCCTGTCCATGAAAAAGATCTTTTCCTCAACTCCAAGGACACGTCTAGTTACAGGCATCATGCCCGTCCCATAGTAGGTGCTCATAAATGTTTAATAAATGAATATGTGGCATACAGCTCATAACATTGTTCGACTGTTAAGGCTCAAATGAAGTGATGAATACACTAAGGTCTGTGTAGTGGTAGACTTCACAGCCTGGTGAGACTTGAGAGTCAGCAGAGAAGTGATCCAAATTATGGACCTTGTAAAGGTTTATATCCAGGGGAGAGATTTTCCATACCCGCGTGCACTTTGCAAATCTGAAAAAGGAGCATCATTTTCTGACTAATTTAGGTGGATGTACAGGCAGGGTTGTTGTCTCAAGGATGTGTTGATTTCATAACCACATCAGTGATGGAGAAAATGGGTCCTCTGTCATTAATTATTAGCTTCAAACAGAATGTAAAATACACAAATTATTCTTTCCTAGGATCAAAACCTGACTTTGTCTCCCGCTAAATTATTAAAGGCGAATGAGAGCTTGAGGTGGTGGGAGGGAAAGAGGGGATATGGAATCATCTGGAATTACTGTTCCGCCCTTTACTATTTTCATGACCCTGGTCCAGGAATTAAATGTCTATGATACTCATTTTGTAAAAGCTAATATTGCCCTCCCCACTAGGTCATGGTAAGGATCAAATCAGATCATTTTTCTACAGTACTTAGCGTCATGCCTGGGACTTCACCAGTAACCTGTAAATGTTAGTTCTATCTGAGTATGTGATAACACAAATCATCTGATATCCTTTTCAGAACATGGACGTGGACATGGTGCACGTTAGGGTGTGGAGCGGGCAATTTGCTCCTTAGATGAGGCTGTTTGTCTTCCAAATGTATTAGTTTGAAATAAATCCGTTAGGCTTCAGTCTCTCTAAGTGACATGGTTAGATACAGGTTTGCTGTTGTGATTTTAGTCAGAGACACAGCAACCACTCTAGATGTTGTTATCAGAAAGGGATTTAACCCAGGGAATTGGGTGCTGAATAGGAAAAACCTCAGTCTTTCCTCCTGGGTCTCTCCTTTACTCCCATGCTACCGTCAGACTCACAGCAATTCTGATACCAGATGTGCGGGGGTCTTCCCCCACCAAGCAATTCTCTGTGACATCAGCTTGGTATGCAATGGTTTAACTCAATTCTGACGCTCTCAACCTGGAGATAGAGTCAGATCCCACAGGTTAAGGCTTAGTCCTACAACACTGCCCCGACCGTCCCCTCCTTCAGAATGTCAGTTGCAAATCCAGGTTGTCATTTGTGCCTCTGACTGATGGGGCTATAAATTGCACGTTCCCATGACTCCCTCTTCATGTTCGATTAATTGGCTAGAGCAGCTCACAGAACTCATGAAAACAGTTACTTACATTTATCATTTTATTAAAGGATATGATGAAGGATACAGATGAACAGCCAGATGGAGAGACACATAGGACGAGGTCTGGGAAAGTCCCAAATGCGGGAGCTTCTGTCCCCATGGAGTTGGGGTGCATCACCCTCCTGGAACAGAGATGTCTTCACCAGCCCAGAAACTCTCTGAACCCCATACTATTGGGATTTTGTGGAGGCTTCCTCCCGTAGGCAAGGCCAATTATAGGCAAGGCCTCCTGTAGGCAAGGCCAATTATTAACTCCATTTCCAGCCCCTCTAACCTCTTTGGAGAATGGGGACTGAGGCTGAAAATTCCAGGCTTCTAATCGTGGCTTGGTCTTTCTGGTCACCAGCCCCCATCCAAGAGCCAACCAGAAGCTCACCCAGGAGCCCACCCAGGAGTCCACCCCGGAGCCACCCAGGAGCCACCCAGGAGCCCACCCAGGAGTCCACCCCGGAGCCACCCAGGAGCCCACCCCAGAGCCACCCAGGAGCCACCCAGGGTCACTCATTAGAGCAAAAGATGCTCCTACTGCTCTTGTTATTTAGGAAGTTTTAAGGGTTTTAGGCGCGGTGTTTCATACATCGGGACAAAACAAATATATATTTCCTATCATAAATCACAGCATCATAGGTGCTGCATGGAACTTTGGCAAAGCTGGGGATGCCAACACCAGGGGAAATCAGCAGTGATCCCACGAAATCAGGCAGTTGCAGGAATTGCAAGAAACAGCCACCCAACGAAGCGGGCGATTCACAGGAGAAAGCTTGGAAAAAACCATGAAACATCACACCACCTTCTGCTGAAATCTGTACACCTGCCCACCTCTGTCCAGGGCTTATAATTGTTTCTGCTTCTCTCCCACCTGCCACATATGATGTGAGTTCCTGTCATTGGCAGAACCTAAATAAGGATCCAAATGACAAGGGAGCCTGTGAAATGTAGTTTTCTGGATCCTATCAGTGGCCGTACAGGGAGAGCTTAGAAGGGAGAGATGCTGCTGAGTACCAAGGGAGGGTTAGCCCTCATTATTCATGGATTCTGTATTTACAGATTCACCCCCTGGCTCACTGAAATTCATTTGTAACCCCAAATCGATAAATATTCATAGTACTTTTGCAGCCTTTCACAGCCATAAGAAGAGTGGCGAAAAATTTGTGTTGCCAACATACACTTTCCCAGCCGAGGCTGAACAAGAGGCAATCTGCTTTCTTGTTTCAGCTCTCGAGCCGTGAACAAGTATCCTTTCCATGGTCTGTTTAATGCCACGTGTTTGTGTGTGTGTGTATGTGTGTGTGTGTGTATGCTTTTTCTATTGGTGATTTTGCTATTTAAAATGGCCCCCAACCAGTGTTGAAATGCTATCTAGTGTTCCTATGTGCAAGAAGGCTGTGATGTGTTAGATAAACTAGGTTCAGGCATGAGTTATTGTGCTGTTCTGTGGTAATGAATCAACAGTATATATTAACTAAAGTGTCTTTAAACAGAAACACATATAAAACAAGTTTCTGTATTGATCAGTTAATGGATGTGTGACCAGAGGCTTCCAAGAACTTAATTCTGTATGTATGCTAGGGGCAGTGATTCAGTATTCGCTAATTCAGCACTTGCTGTGACTTCTCAGCAAGTACCTACTACGAATAGCTGGTGAGAATCAAGTGTAATATTTAGTGCGTAATGAGAGATGCGACAAGTGTATCTTTGATACATTTCTGAGCTTGTAGTTTTCTTTGTGGTGGTGAGGACAAGAGGCTCACTGAGGCTCATCCTTTGATGTCTTAGGATGTCCTTGTGAGTATATCCAGTTAAGAAGGGAATTGATTCAACATGATTTGACATACTCAAGGTCATCCCAAATTCACATGCAGGAGCTGGCTTTGAAATTGAGACTCTAGAATTTCCAGCACGGTTTTCCCAAGTCTGTGCACCTTCTCTGGTAGATTCTTTTTTTTTTTACCACTTATAAGATTAAACAACTGCCTGAACCTCCAATGTTTTTCAAACTTTAAAAGGAGAAAGATAGAAGAATTCATGCTGTCACCTTGGTGGAGGGAGGGAGATAACAGGTTTAGCCCACTGTCCCCTGGCAGTAAGTTTGCCCTTGTTTTACATATGAAACACCCAAAGCCCACAAAGGTTAAGAGGTTTGCCTGAGGCCACCATGAGGTCAGAAAACCTGCCTACCTCAGCATCTTTCCTTTTTGCTTGGTTGCTTTAAAATACAATTCAATTGCTTGTAAAATAAGGAAGTTGAACTAGCAAGACTCTGAGGTCTCTTAGAAATCTAAAATTCCATGACTTTGTGACTCTGGCATTTATTGAAGGTTTAAAACTGTTTAACACTATGTTTGGAGCTGGGGCTGACCTGGTGAGGGAAGATATAAGAACAGAACACACTGAATATGCTACAGGGCGTGTGCAAACAGGTTACAGAGACATAAAAATTTAAATAATAGTACACTGCATTCTTTATGCCTTTGATCAAGTAACACCTCCTCCAGGAAGGCAGCCTTGATTTCTACCATCTTCTCAGTTGTAAATTATTTTATGCTCTTAACTGCTATAGCATTAACCCGGATGTCTCCTTAATACTAACGACTAAAATTATTGATTGCATATTACAACCATTGCATTTTAGATAGAGGTAAAATTAATCTTCAAAACAGCCCTGTTAGAGATCTGTCCTTGCTAGCATCATTTTTTACATGAGGATATTATCTTTCCTCTTCTGACAGTCTCTTGTCAGCATTACAGCTTCTGACCACTCTCTCCTCTGAGATACTATGTTTCCTTTGATTTTTATCATTCAGCATCTCCTGGTCCTTCCCTGCACTCTCTGACCATTACTTTTTCCACTTTCAAATTTTTAAAAATTTATTTTGATCATCTTTATTTAGGGTTAATTGACATATAAGAAACTGCTGCTGTTAAAAATATACAATTTTATAAATTTTTATTTATGAATATACCTGTGAAACTGAAACTGTATAACTCAGATGGGGACTTGAACCCACGGTCTTTTAACTGAGATCACACACCTGGTCTCAGGACTTAATGAAGCTCATGTTCTTGATGTCTCATCGCAGAAAGAATTCAGTGAGAGACAAAGTGATAGGTAAGAAGTGGATTTATTTAGAGAGAAACACACTCCACAGACAGGGGGTGGGCCATCTCAGAAAGTGAGAGGCCCTGAAATATGGCATGATTAGTTTTTAATGGGCTGGGTAATTTCATAGGCTAATGCGTAGGAGGATTATTCCAACTATTTCGGGGAAGGGGCGGGGATTTCAAGGAATTGGGCACCGCCCACTCTTTGGCCTTTTATGGTTAGCCTCAGAACTATCATGGTGCTGGTGGGTGTGTTATTTAGATGCTAATGTATCACAGTGAGCGTATGATGAGGCTCAAGGTCCACTGGAAGTTGAATCTTCCGACATCTTGGACCTAGTTGGTTCTAACTGTTGCAGGAAGGGGTACCCCCTTCCAGGGCCCAAGAGTGGGCTCTTGTCTAACACTCGGAAATGAATTGTCCGAGGGGACACACGTGTTGACAAAGCAAGGGACTTTATTGGGAAGGGGACCTGGGCGGAGAGCAGCGGGGTCCTCACAGCCACAGCCACGTGGCTCCCAGTCTCGGGTTTTATGGTAATGGGGTTAGTTTATGGGTTGTCTCTGGCCAGTCGTCCTGACTCAGGGTCCTTCCTGGTGGTGAGCACATCACTCAGCCAAGATGATTCCAGCCAGAAGGATTCTGGGAGGCTGGTAGGACATATGGACTGGCGTCTCCTCTCTCCTTTTGACCTTTCCCGAATTCTTCCAGTTGGTGGTAGCTTGTGAGTTCTTCATTCCTTACCAGGACCTCCTGTTGTAAGATAACTCATACAAGTGGTTACTATCTTGCCTGGCCAGGGTGGGCCGTTTTGGTCAGTGGTTCCCCTAACATAACCAGTTTTTGTCATGTCCTATGGCTATGTCGTTCTTTTAAAAGTTGTGCCCTGCCCCCCTTCCCTCCTGTTTCAAAACCGGCACCACAATCAAGATAATGAATGTACCCATCACCCCGAGAGTCTCTTTGTGTCCCTGTGTGTCCCTTTGTATCCTCCACCTATCTCTCCCCTCACCCCAGGCAACCATTGATCTGCTTTCAGTCAGAGTTGAGGCCGTACTTTATATTCTCTAGAGTTTTATATAAATGGGATTTCATATAATATGTACTCTTTTTTTGGTCTGACTTCTTTCAATCAGCAGAATTATTCCGTGGTTCATTCTTGTGTCTATTGTTAGTGAATTTTTTTTTTTCTTTTTTTTGCGGTACGTGGGCCTCTCACTGTTGTGGCCTCTCCCGTTGCGGAGCACAGGCTCCAGACACGCAGGCTCAGTGACCATGGCTCACGGGCACAGCCGCTCCGCGGCATGTGGGCTCTTCCTGGACCGGGGCACGAACCCGTGTCCCCTGCATCGGCAGGCGGACTCTCAACCACTGCGCCACCAGGGAAGCCCTATTGTTAGTGAACTTTTTTATATCGCTAAGTAGTATGCTATTGAGTGCCAGTTTTACCACGTCCTTGTCCACACTTGGCATGGTCAGTCTTTTTAATTTTAGCCACTGTATTAGGTATGTAGTATCACATTGTGGTTTTAATTTCTGTTTCTCTGATGACTAATAATGTTGAACATATTTCCATGTGCTTATTTGCCAACCTCACATACTCCTTGATGAACTGTCTATTCAGATCTTTTGGCAATTTAAAAATATGTGTTTTCTTTCAATTATATGTTGAGAGTTCTTCCTACATTCTCGATGCAAGCACTTTATCAGATACACGTTTGGCAAATAATTTCTCCCAGTCTGTGGCTTTTCTTAATAGTGACTTTTGAAGAGCAAAAGTTTTCAGTTTTTATAAAAGACAATTCATTAATTTGCTCTTTCATAGGATGTGCTTTTGGTGTCACATCTAAGAAGTCTTTAAGTAACAAAAGTTCAGAATGAATTTCTTCTAAGTTTTCTTTTAGATGTTTCACAGTTTGATATTCAGTTGTATGATCCATTTTGAGTTAATCTTTCTATATGCTGTGAGGTATAGATAGACATTTTGGGGGGAGGAGGAGGAGAAATTACCCACTTATTCCAATATCATTTGTTGAAAAGACTATCATTTCTCAACTGAATTGCCTTTGTACCTTTGTTGAAAACCAGTTTTCCATATATATGTGGATTTAGTAAGTCTTAAAATCAAGTAATGTTAGTCCCCCAGCTTTCTAGTTCTTTTTCACAGTTGTTTGGCTATCCTAGGTGCTTTGCATATCCATACGAATGTTAGAATCTATTTGTCAATCTCTTAGTAAAAATTATTTTTAATTTAATTTCAAGTTTCCACTGTTCATTTATAGTAATAAAATTATGATGATTTTTGCCTTATAATCTTCAACCAAGCTAATCTCACTTATTAGGTTTTTATAGGTTTCATCCTATTTTCTACATCATCAACTCCCCTACCTTCCTGGGGCCTGTGAATTAAACTGATAAAAGAAAGATTAACAGGAGAAAAAGGAATAGTAATTTAATTAATATTTTAAATTTTACATGCATGGGGGATACAGAGAAAAGACGTGAAAACCCAAACAACTGGTTAGACTTGGAAGCTTATATACCATTTTAAAAGTTGAGAATTATTTTGTGTTTTTTTTAACATTTAATATTTATTTATTTGGTTGTGCTGGGTCTTAGTTGTGGCGGGTGGGCTCCTTAGTTGTGGTATGCATGTGGGATCTACTTCCCTGACCAGGGATCGAACCCAGGCCCCCTGCATTGGGAGCATGGAGTCTTAACCACTGCACCATCAGGGAAGTTCCTGATATACCTTTTTTTTTTTTTTTTACATCTTTATTGGAGTATAATTGCCTTACAATGGTGTGTTAGTTTCTGCTTTATAATAAAGTGAATCAGTTATACATATACATATGTTCCCATATCTCTATACCATTTTAACGAAGTGTGATAAGGAAAAGTAACTAGACAAAGGAAAGGGGAATTGGGGCTTCTAGCGGTAGTAAATTGTGGAAAGATAAATATATGGGGAAACAAATGGAAGATAAGGGTTATTTTAGTAACGTTTGTTTATACAGACTCTTCTTGATGCTGACTTTCTGTCTTCTTCATGGCCATAAAACTCCCCTGGAGAAGGAATTTATAGCAACCTCCTTTCTCAGAATTTTCTGTTTTTAGTCAGATAAGAGAGGCTCCAAGAAGTTGTCTTCCTGCATCTGTTGATTCTCAATTGCCTTCCTCTTGAAACAATCCATATGCCAAGGTGGCATACTTTGGGGTGGCATATTATGATCCCCTTCACGATCATGTCATCTGTAATAAAGACAGTTTTACTTCATTATTTCCAATACGAATGTCTTTTATTTCTTTCTTTTTATTACCTGACTGCACTGCTAGAACCTCTGGTGAGAGCTGATATCTCTGTCTTGTTCCTGATCTTAAGAGGAAAGCGTTCAGCCTTTCACCGTTAAGAATGATGTTAGCTATAGGTTTTGTTTAGATGTGCTTACCAAATTTAGACGATTCCCCTCTCTTCCTAAGCTGCTGAGAATTTTTATCTGCCATGGATGTTGGACTTTTTTTCAGTAGAACCTAAGAAGTCTTTGAGTGACAAAGGTTCACAATGAATTTCTTCTAAGTTTTCTTTAAGATGTTTCACAGTCTGATATTCAGTCTCATGATCCACTCTGAGTTAATTTTACTATATACTGTGAGATATGGATAGACATCCTTGGGGGGGGGCAGGGGACATTATTCAGTTGTTCCAACATCATTTGTTGAAAAGAATTTTTCTGCATCTATTGAGCTTCTCTTGTGATTTTCCTTTTAAGTTCATTAAAATGGTGAATCACATTGATTTTCTTATGTGAAGCCTTCCCTCGGGAGTCTTTTTGTGTTTCCAAGATAAGTCATCATCCCTGATCCTCCATTTCCTGAGCAATGTTGGGCTGTGAGCCAGAACAAGTGTGGGTAGGAGGAAGAAACTTTCAAGTCTCAAGGGTGAAAAACAAGTCTTATTAGTCAATCAGTCCTAGGATTCTGCACTGAACCAATTCAAAGAAGTTGATGAATGTAGTTTGGCTGGAGAAGGAGAGTTCTGGGGACAGCTCATGGCTTTTGGAGAACTAGAAGATGTCCCTTAGGGACAGACAGAGGTGGGGCTCTGGGCACCTTCATGACACTGTTCATAGGTCATTGTCATTTTATTTATCTGTGGAAGGGAAGATGCAGCTAAAAATTGAGAACTTCCCTCCTATTACTAGGATTCCACTGGTCCTTGGTACATAATCTGTCACCTTCTTTCAGTTCTTCCCTGAAGCTGTTAATCAAATGATTAGCTTAAAATCCAAATCCAAGCATGTTACTGTCTACCCTGTAACTCAGCTGCCTAGGAAATAAAGTGTCTGTCCCTTTATCATGACTTACAAGGCCCTTTATATTCTACACCCAACCTACCTGTCCAAGTCCTTCTTCCATTGCTTTCCAAGCACACCCAATGACCCCGAAGGACCAACATTTCTGACGTTCAGAAAACAATACACCTTCTCTCCCAAGCCTCATTGCCTTTGTCGGCAGTGCCTTCCCCCCATTTTCAATCTCTTTCTGTCTCTCTCCTTTAATAGTCTCAGGTGTAGAGTTATGTTAATCTCGGTTTTAATTCATTGCACACTATCATCTGTTGCCTCCAGCTCCCCAGAACCCCAAATGATGCTACAATGGATTTGTATGAAAATGTCCCTGGGAGATAGATGCTCAGAAGTTGAATTGCTGGTCAGAGAGCATTAGTGCACCCAATTTGACTAAATATTGACAGATTGTTCTACAGAATGGCTGCTCCAATATCTACATCCTCTGCATCTCAGAAACACTTGGCATTATCCAGCTTTCTAGATTTCCCAGTCTGATAGGAATTAATTACTGTGATTTTGAATGTATCACCGTATGCTCCTTGGCTTTTAACGTTTCCTCTGTCAATTTCCTGTTTATATCTTTTGCCCTCTTTTTTCTTGCCTTTGCCTTTTTCTTCACCTAATATTCCCTTCTGTTTTCTCACATAGGACTCAGTTCAAGCGCCACTACCTCTCTGAAACCTTCCTTGATTACCTCTTCTGAGTGTCTGTGACATTTTGCTTATACCCATATTATACATATCATAATACACTCCCATTCATTTCCTTTTTTGTCTCTTATGTTAGAATACGAGACAGAAATAGATAATAACCCCATTTCTTTATAAAAGTACATAACACAGGGCTTGGCACAAAGCTAGATCTCAGTTATATTTAATGAGAGGAGAAGAAGAATTGTGCAATGAGATTAAAAATATTCTTAGGATAACTTAATCTATGAAACCAGAGAGAATGCTACAGAGAAATGTAGATTATCCAACAGCATTGGACATGCTGGCAACAGAAGACAAGTATGTTTAGAGGACAACCCTATGTCCAATTCTTAAAGCAAACGTCTATTCCTTTTGATCTACATCTAACCATGCTGGGTAAACTCCCTGCTCTATAACCATACACGTTCACAGTGTTTGTTGACATTGGGCCAAAAGGCATCAAACTGAATTCAGATGATTGGAAGGACGGATCTGTGAACTCAGCATCTCAAGACACTGCCAAGTACATTCACGTCAATTTGCACAGCCACCATTCCATTTAGAGGTGTCATCTTGAGGGGCTATACTTGGAGTTAAAACAAGACAAGCACAGGGTTTAAATGTCATAGTATGAAAAGCCAAATAGACCTTTACTGGCAAAGAAGAAGGATGTTTCTATTCCCAATGCCCAGCGAATGTGGTCAAGGTTGGCCTTAGAACTGCATAATTAAGGATAAAAACTGGCCTCAGTTCTTATGAGCAAGGTCCTGTGAGAGTTGCTACGGTGGGAAAGGCCTGACCAAAGGAATTAAAATCCAGTCATCTGCTCTGCAGCCCTGGAGTGGTGAGTGCTCTAGACTCTGGGATTGGCCAGGCCTTCCAAGAGTGAGTCTGAGGACTGGCCAGCTCACCAGGGCTGGAATGTGGTGTTTGGGGTACCCATATCCCACTGCTGCCTTGGGGTGTGGGGAGGTGGCATTTGAATGAGCCGGAGGTCACCACTGACCTGAGCGGGCAGTGTTTCCTCATGGCTTCCTGGAACTTTTACTGATGATGAGACATGCCGGGACTTGGGATGGAAACCCAAGGAGAGAAAATTGGGGTTGAAGGGGGTCAGGTCTTGGACTGGCCTTTAGGAATTATTCAGTCTTAATAACTGATCTTCAAACAGGCATGGAATACTGGAGCAGGCATCAGTTTCCAGCTTGTCTGTTACGGATGAACAGTTTGGGATGAGAATGGCCGTAAATTGCAGGCCGGTAGGAACACCCTGGTCCTTGGCTGCGTGTGGAATTCCAGTCTTTCATACAACATTGCCCTAAGAAGACAAGGATGATTGTAATAGGATATTCATTTTACAGAATGGGTAACTGAGACCCTGAGAGGATAATTGTTCTTGCCAAACATATTCATCATTCGTTCATTCACTCATTCACTCATCCAGTGAACACTAAGTAAGGGTTTACCATGCACCAATACCTTTGCCGTCTTTGGAGACACAGAGGAGAACAGGACAGATAGGATCCCTGCATTCATGAAGTGCACAGACCTAGTTGCTCAAGATGGCGTGTGATTATAGCCATGATAAAAATCCTCT
The DNA here is from genome assembly GCF_963455315.2 of Globicephala melas. Classification (NCBI taxonomy): domain Eukaryota; kingdom Metazoa; phylum Chordata; class Mammalia; order Artiodactyla; family Delphinidae; genus Globicephala; species Globicephala melas. The sequence continues at coordinate 10,985,998 of NC_083328.1, read as the reverse complement.
GAAGGAAATGAACAACAGACTGGGAGAGTATAAAACAGGGAACTCCAACTAGTCCGGGAGAGGCCAGCAGAGGTAGTGAACTCACCCTGTAGGGAATGGTCTCCCTGGGGAAGAAACAGTTAAGCTGTTTCTGAGGTGCACAGTTTCACTGCCATGGAGACTGGTAGAAAGGAGGCTGTACTCTGGGGACAGCACTGGGAGGGAACCAGCCAGAGAGACAGCAGGAGCAGAACAGACCTGGTTGGAGGGTGCAACTGCTAACCAGCATCCCTCCTGAGTGGCAGAACTTCACTTCAAGGTCACCTTGTAATAGACAAGTGTCCACTCCCCAGGCCACTGTGAACAAGGTGATGCGAAAAGCTCAGCCTCTCTGTGCACCGGGGCCCAATCAAATCTCGGAGACAGAGTTTTGGGTGAAGTAGAAAAGAATAGCTTTATTGCTTTGCCAGGCAAGGGGGGACACAGCGGGCTCCTACCCTCGAAAACTATGTCCCAACCTGGGAGGATTTGATGAGGGGTTTTATAAGCAAGAGTTCAAGGGTGGGGTTACTGGCAAGATGAGGGTGTGTGCAGGGTCTCAGGTGGGCTCCTAATCTTGATGAGCTTCTCTGGTCCCTTTCATCTCGCCTCAGCTGGTTTCTTTTTTTTTTTTTTGCGGTACGTGGGCCTCTCACTGTTGTGGCCTCTCCCGTTGCGGAGCACAGGCTCCGGACGCGCAGGCTCAGCGTCCATGGCTCACGGGCCCAGCTGCTCCCCGGCATGTGGGATCTTCCCGGACTGGGGCACGAACCCGTGCCCCCTGCATCGGCAGGCAGACTCTTAACCACTGCACCACCAGGGAAGCCCCTCAGCTAGTTTCTTGACTGACCCTCCCTTGATTAGCAACTGTTCCAATCTGTCCTTTGGAACTCAGGGAAGGTCATGGAGGCTGGAATATTGCCTACAAGAAATGGGGGACAAAAATAAAAATAAAAAGGAAAAACTTCCGTGCCCAGGAACCCCACAGGGTCCTTCTAGGTTTCAAAGGGCGCTGCTCCTCTGAAGAGAGAAGGGGAGAAGCAGGGAAAATCTACAGCCCTTTTCACGTCCCAGGAGCAGGGTCCACCCCCTTTTCCCGTGCTTGGAGGCCGTCGTTTATAAAATTCAAGTGTAGAGAAGAATTTCCTTTGCTCTTACCAAAACAATGATCGAAATCATCATTGTTCCCACTCTGAGTCAAGAATATCCATCACAATCTCATTCTTGGAAAGTTAACAAAAACACATATGTGCGTTTACTTAGCACTCACATACCGCTGGGATCCTGTTTATTTCATCTTCCCAATGATGTGAGGAACAGCATTTTTCAGATTAGAACTTTAAGACTCAAGGAGGTTTGGGCTTCCCTGGTGGCGCAGTGGTTGAGAGTCCACCTGCCGATTCAGGGAACACGGGTTCGTGCCCCCGTCCGGGAAGATCCCACATGCTGCGGAATGACTGGGCCCGTGAGCCATGGCCACTGAGCCTGCGCGTCCGGAGCCTGCACTCCACAAGGAGAGAGTGAGAGGCCCGCGTACCGCAAACAAACAAAAAGACTCAAGGAGGTTTATATCATCTGCCTCAAAGTCATTTAACAAATAACTTGGCAGGGCCGAGATTTATACCCAGGTCTCCTAAATCCAGCCAGTTTACTAGCTGACTGTCCTCTGACCCTAAATTCCTTGAGTCTCAGACCTTTACCTCTGTGATCCTGTGACCACAGCCTCTGGCGTGGGCTGGGTCCTGAGCTGAGGACAGGGCTGGGAGCTTGGTGGGTGTCTGGTGCCCACGGCTCCTGGCTCTTACCCTCTCACACTTCCGGGGACCAGGGTCTGGAAAGCCTCCTCTTTCTTTGATTTGAACTGAAGTGAAAACCTCTCCCCCGCCTCCTGCCCTACACATGTTAACACACGCGCTGGGAGGAAATAGGAGACATGTTCTCACTGTGTTGTCGCACAGGAAGAGGGTTCTGAGGTGTTAACATATTCTTTCCAACTGGAGTTCTAATGAGCCCAGCAGGGGAGACTGTGTGCCAGTCCCGGCTCAGCTGTTCCCTCTCCCGGGGTCATCTGATGCTTCAGCCGTTCAGGGGCCCCTGAGTTTCCAGATGATGCTTCCCAGAGAGGGGGCGGGATTTCCGGGCTGCACACCCAGTTGTCCACACGGGTAAGGAAGAATGACAAGGCGTAGCGGTCCCTTCTCCACTTCTCTGATCCAGGTGAATACATATCTTCAAGAACATTGGCTCCTGGCAGTGGTTCCTTGCAAAACAACCCTCCAGTCATCGCGCGGTGCACGTGCAGCCTTTGGTCCATCCAGTGAAGCTGTGCAGGCTTCAGAGCTGCCGCGCCCTCTCTGGGACTCTGGGACCTCAGACCTGCCTTGCCTTCCCGGCCTGCTTTGTCCCCCGGGGCCCGGCCTGCAGACTGAGTTTCCCAGACTTTGTCTGGGTTCAGCCAGTGGAGGAATCCGTGGGAAACTGGAGGCAGTAAGTTGGAAGGAGCCAGAGTACCGCTCTGTTTCTACCCCGCCTCCAGCAGCATTTCCAGCATCTACTGTATCTCCCTCTCGGCCCTCAATCTCTCTCCTCCCCGTCTCTGTCTCTAGCTTTCTGTGGCCGTCTTTCCCCTCCCTCCCTTTTTCTCTAATTCCCTTCCCTCATGTCTGTTTGACCTAAAGGACCACCAACAAAGTGCTGCTGGGTAATACAGGACTTATTGGCTGTTCATATTGCCAGTGATCCCATACCTATTTTTGCAAGATATCTTAGAAATCACAGACTACTCCACACTCTGTCCCATTCTGGGGATGGTGCTGGCCTGTGCCGGACCTTCTTAGGCATATTAAATCTCATAGGTTAATTAATAATATGTAATACTTAGGGCATTTGGCTGGTAACACGATGGTCCACTTCATAAATTCTGGACACCAGATAGTCCAATGTAACCCTTGGCTATGAAATGACCACAGATTTTGAACTACTGGTTTGTCCTTAAGGCCTCGACATTACCATGGATTCCTAATTGTACCCCTGAATATCCTCAGGAAGTGGGGATTTTTGTTTGTTTGTCTGTTTCCCTTCTAGGAACCAACACCTGTAGACTTCTGCCCAAGGTTACAGGTTATTCTCCAATAATGCAGACTGTGGTGTGGGGTCCACCTTAAAGGCAAGTGCACTACAGGGACCTATTCATAAAGAGTCACTTGTTAGTGACAAAAAGAAACAACAGGAAATCCATGGGCATTAGTCAAAACCTATAGGGGAAATATAGTATTTATCCCTGAACAATCTGTGGTTTTGAAGAGTGGGATTTCATAGACAGTGTGGGATTCTGAACAACACTTTCTCGCTGCCCTCGTCCTATGCATGAGTCTGCGTGATGAACGCTGGAAATCTAGACCTAAATCTAGGCTAGGTTGTTCCTCAAGCATCCCACGATGGAGAGGGGGAGTGAAAGTAGCAAATGCATAATTGAAATGAATGTGAAATGTGCTGGCTGAGTCATTAACTCAGACTTAGCAAGTTGAGGAAGATCTTCATCACAGGGAGTGAAGCGTGAGATAGATTTGTACCATGGAAGGTACTTGGCCATGTTTGTTGACTGAATACATGAGCACATGAATGCCAGACAAAGTAGATTTTTTAATCAACTAGAAACATGTGGGTCAACCAGAGGAAATAGCATAGTCGGTGCAATAGGAGAGAACATGTCGTTTTAAACCGGAGCATCCGAGTGTCTTTTTGTAATCATTCTCCTGGATGTTTCTGAATTGGAATTTGCGATCCTGGAGCTTACGGCTTCAAGGTAAATAATGTGACAGCTGTGGAGAGAGAACACCTTTCTCATGTCCAGGTCCCAAGTTGGAATGCCCTGGGCAGAAGAAGAGGGAAGGTCCTCAGAGGTGAGCCAGGCAGTCAGAGCTAGGGGTTCCTTCACCTATAAACCCACAGCCTGGGCTCTGAGTGAGCCTCACAAGGCACCCCTCCCCCCCACCTACTACCCTGCAAGCCTGTCACCATGGAAGGTGATAGGAACCAGGGAGAGCAGGGCCTTTATTGTACAGAGGGAACAGCACAGGAGAGAAGTCTTGCCCTGGCAACACTGCTGTTCAGAGGCAGGACATTTTATTCAATACCATGAGTGCCTGATCGTCCATCATTCATTCATGTATCAGCAGGCATTTACGGAACACATACCTGTGCTTCCTGCTGTCCTAGGCCATGGAGGTAAAGTAGTTTGGGTCTCTGCACTAACACAGATCCCATTCTCGTGGGGAAACAGGAGAGGAAATGGACAATTACGATGGAGCATATGCTGAGAGCTGCAGCAGGCACAAGGGCTGCGCACACAGACTCTGCCCAGGGTGTGAGGGCTGGAGAAATTCCACTGGGGAGGTGCTGTAGTGAAGGTAAAAAGGTATCTCTCGTCATGTTCACAGTTGAATGAAATCTGTGTATGTGCGTGTGCGTGCGTGTGTGTGCATTTTCTGCTAGCAAGAGGTGGAATGAAAAAAAAAAACATTCAGGTTTTAGCCTATAGCTTTTGAAATCAACCTTGAGCCATGCTATGCCTTCATCTACATCTGGAGATCCAGGAGATGTGAAAAAATAGTAACAATATGGGAGTTTCTTTTGGGGGTGCTGAGGGAGGAGGAGATGAAAGGTTAATTTTTGAAAATAGGCAGTAGGAGAATTTGACATTTGACTAATATGCTGGAGTAGTATGCATCGTGTGTGTCTACTTTTGTTCTAAGATACATCAACTTTTCTTCAGCAGAGACCTAAGGGATCAGAAACAATGAGTTGATTTAAAATAAAGGTTATGAAAAATGGTAAGGCCCTGGAGACAATTTACGTGAATTTCCAAAGCCAAGAGATTGTCAGCTGGGGCCATGAAGCCAGGACTGGGCTTCCAGGGACAAGCTTGCTTATTTTTTTCCAAGTAAAACTGGGAATTGCTTTTTTTTTTTTTTTTTTAATATTTCCTGAGCTAAAGTGGGTCAAGTCACTGGTGAGATCTCATTTGCCCATCAAGTCCTAGTGACCAGCTGTGAAAATGTGAAAAATGGATTAAAGTCAGCTCTGCTGGCTGTGTTTACAGAGTGCCAAAGAGCGGAATCCAGTTTTCTTGCCAGTGAAATCAAAAAGTTATCCAAGTGTCGATGGACTGAGTGTTTTTGCAGTCCCCAAATTCCTGCGTTGAAACCCTGACTCCCATTATGATGGTATGTGGGGACAGGGCCCTTTGGGAAATAATAATGAAGTCGTGAGGGTGGAGCCCATGATGGGATTAGTACCCTTATAAGAAGAAACCAGAGAGCTTGTACCAAGGAAAGGAAATGTCATGTGAGGACACAGCAAGAAGGAGACTGTCTGCAAGTTAGGAAGAGAGCCCTCACTGGGCAGTGAAAGCCAGCACCTTGATCTTGAACTTCCCAGCTCCCAGAACTATGAGAAAGAAATTTCTGTTGTTTAAGACACGCAACCTATGGTATTTTTGTTGCAGCAGCCCAAGCTGACGAAGATACAAGCTAACTTATTCAAATGTTTTAAACCATGCCCCAAACTCAGAATTACCAGCTTCCTCCCTTAATCAGCTCTTGTTCTTATCTTTCTTAGTTGATCGAATTGCCCACTTTCCCAGCCTAGAGGATCATCGAGTTACATGTGTCCTGTTCTCATCAGACACATTCAGTGACCAAGTCCAGCTGAAGTCTGCTCCCTACCCCTCCAAGACATCTGTTTTTTTCTTCCACAGAGAGCCTCCTACCAGATTTATTCTAGCTTTAGTGTTTCTCTTTCAAACCGTGTTTCCACACCATTTTATCACAGTGATCCTTTAAAAACAACCCAGAACTTAAGGCTATTTGTTCCCCTTTTGTCTATGATAAAGACGCAGAAATCCTCACACAGCATGTAAGACCATTTCCAATTTGGCCACAGCCCACCCTTCTAGTTTCATCTTATGCCCCCCTCCCCTTCCATTCCCTTCCACCCCTGCATCCTTCTCTGCAATTAAAAAGACTTACTTCTTCCTCCTTCTCTACCTACACCTGCGTCCATGTCTCTGATTCTTTGCACACATGTTTTCTATGCTTAGAATGCTGCCTCCATCCTTTTTTGCCTGTAACCCATACCCCACACTCAGGGCCAGACTAGGGCAAGGAGAGTGAGGCCCCCACAGCACAACTGTAAGGTGCTGGCTCTCAGGATCATGTGGGTGCCTGAAAGCAAGTGTCGCCTTTGGTTTGCTCCCTGAGCCCTCGCTGGCCTCACTGTAGTCCCAGCCCCATCCCCTCTCCTTATTCCTCACCAGCTGAATGCTTCCTCCTTAGAAACCCTGCTTCTTCTCTCCAAGGCAGAGGTAGCAATGCTCTGCTTTTCAGCTTCCTGAGCTACAGAAAATAATCTCCTCAGATGTATTCCTTTGCATTCTGTTCACAAATCTGTTCCAACATAGATTCAATTCAATCCATTGGGCATTTAATGAGGATTTGCCATATTGTGTGAATAAACAAATAGCAGTGTAGCCATTTTGCTCTCACTTGCAAAGCTTCCCAAGATTGATTGAATCGAGTGCAGAGTGAGTGCTGATCAATATATCATACCCACATCGGTGTACGCTTAATCAGTTGACATCGGACTTGTTTTCTGTATCTGTGACAGTAGACATTTGTAGAGGTAGATTCTAAAACACAGGCAAACTCAGTTTGCAAGTCCCTAAAAGATCATTCTTTCATTACAGAGCAAACAGATATGAGAAAGTCAACTCTTTAGGAGGTAATTTATGAAGATTAGAAGGTAATATCCTTTTTCAGTCATACAAGGTATTGATTATGTCAAATCCTCCAAAGCATCAAGGGGAGGCGAATAAACATCTACTTGCAATCCATCTAGCTTTAGTTCCTGTGTGTATAAATAGTGTTTCTGTGACGTGGGAAGAAGCAGTGAATATCGCCACATATAGATCCACGGCCAGTGACAATGAGTAACTAGTTTGGGGAAAAGGTAAAGGAGCTTCTAAAGGGAACGGCCAAGAGGGAAGTGCTGTTGGTTGAGAGCACACCCTCGAGGGCCTCCTAATATGTCATGTGGAAATTAGAGGGCACAGTGTATCACGAACACTATCTGTCAGTTGCAAAGAGTTAAAGGCAGCTCTCTATATCATTCCTGGTTTATGAGTTTGCAAGGATTTCTCATGGTTGAAGAAAATGGTCAGAAGTTACAAACAAGCTCATTTAATGGATACCTTTTACTTCAGCCAATACTATGAATTTTTTGGGAAAATAATTGGTTTGCAACTTGTGTTAGCCAGGTCTCTTTTGGTTGACAGTGATAGAAACCAAAAGAGGGATTTTTTTTTTTTTTCTTAAATAACTGCTAAGACAGGGTATATATAGCTTCAGCCATTCCTGGATCCAGTGGCTAGAAGGATAACATCAGAAATATGTGTATATTTTTTTAGCTCTGCTTTATCTGTGTTGTCTTCATCAACAAGCAGGCAAAGATGGCCACCAGAAGATCCAGTTTTATCAGCTTATAAACTTGTGAGAAAAGAGCTTCTAGTATGGCAGCAAAACGGTTGGTTGTGCCTCATCTTGGTGTAGTTCGGTTCATGTGCCTGTTTCGTAATCCGTCACCGTGGATAGAGAGAAACTGCTCTGAATGCCCAGATCTGGGTTTCCTGGAGCCAGGAGTGGGATTAGACCTGCCGTTACATTGTGTGAGCTGAGAATAGGGGGTAATAGCCCATTTGATCCAGTTTTCCAAGCTTGTTCATTCATTGGTTTATTCATTCATTTATCCTGCTTTTTATCCAGTCTGACATTCTCTGCTTTTCAATCTGTTTTATTTATATTGAATGTATTCATTGATCTATGGTCGTATTGAAGCCAACCATTTTGCTATTTGTTTTATATTTGTCCCATCCGTCTTCTGTTCCTGTTTTTTCTCCCCTGACCTCTTTGAATTAATCAGATATTTTTCATGTTCCATTTTAACTCACTAAATAGCCTTTTAAACTATAATTTTTCATATTAATGTGTAGTGGTTGCTCAAGGGATTATAATATACACCCTTATAACCTGCTTTGATTTAATACTGTACCACTTCACATAAAATATAAGAATCCTGAACCAGTACCATATGACTGCATTTACTGTTCCCCTCAGATTTGTGTTGTCCTTGTACTTATCTTACAGGTACGTACCTTATAAACCCACAAAACATTATTAACATTTTTAAGCTAAATATTCCTGTGCCTTCGAAGAACTTAATAAGGAACAATTGACTTCCTTATCTGCTGATATACAGTTGCTACTCCATTATTAATGGTAATGTCCTATTAAGTCTCTGTGAACACTGAGTAAGTGAATGTTAAACTGTTGTCCCTAGGGAGATACAGGGTTAGGTTCCTGCAGGACTCTGGTCAACAACTAATTAACAATGAGCCTTGTTTTATGTGTGTTTATGTTTAAAGACACCTTAGTAATATATAGTGTCGACTCATTAACATTGGACTCAGGGCCAACAGAGCTGTAACTCGTGCCTGAATTAAGCTTACCTACACACATATTTTCTCATAAGGCACACATCACAGCCAACCGCACTTCAGTATTACATTTAGGGGACATTTTAAACAGCAAAATCCCAACCAAAGCACAGAAATGTGAAAACCATGGCACTAAATAAAATACAAAAAGGTCACTAGTTTACAGCATGAGTGCTGAAACAAGAAGGCAGCATGTCACTTCAAGTGGGAACAGTGCACATCAGGCAACTCAAAAGTTTCCCCACTCTGCACACGTCTGTGAAGGACTGCAAAATAGTTACAAATATTCATTTTGGGTTACACATTTAGTGAATAGGTAAATTCACCAATACAGAATCCATGAATAACGAGGATTGACTGGATGTATCGTTTCTGGTATCCTTCATTCCTTACAGAACTTAACTGCTGTCTGGTTTTATTTACTTTCAGCCTGAAGAAATTTCTTTAGCATTTCTTAAAATTCAGGTCTGCTGACAATACATCCTCTCAAATTTTGTTTCATTGAAATGTTTGTATTTTGCTTTCTCGTTTGAAGAACATTTTTACTTGATATAGAATTTTAGGTAGAGAGTTCCATTGTGCCTTCATCTCCATTGTTCCGAAAGAGAAGTTATTTATAAATACTACCATTGTTCCCCTGTATATAATATGTCATTTCTCTCTGGCTGCTTTGAAGACATTTTCTTTATCTTTGGTTTCCAGCAGTGTAACTATGATGACCTACTTATGGTTTTCTTTATATATATCCTGCTTAGGGTTCTCTGAGTTTCTTGGAAGTGTAGGTTAATGGTTTTCACCAAATTCTTGGAAGTTAGTATTTACTTCTTTATATATTATTTCTGGTATTTTTCTCTCCTTTAGGGACTTCAATTACACATATATTAGAGTATTTTACATTGTTCCATGTTCTGAGAACTTCAGTTTTTTTCAGACTTTTGTTTTCTTTTAAGTTCTCAATGACTTTTTTTTTTTAATGTATCTCATCTGTTGTTAAGCCCACCCAGTGAAATTTTCATTTCAAATGTTATATTTTAAAGTGCTAGATTTAATTTTGGTTCTTTTTTAAATACAGTTCCTCTTTCTCTGTTGGTATTCATCTTCTGTTCACTAATTAGAACCATCTTTTACTTTATGTCCTTGATCATGTATTTAATTACTGCTCACAACTCCTTGTTTGTTAATTACAATGTTGAGTTATCATATGGTCTTAGTCTATTGACTGATTTTTCTCTTGACTGTGGATCACATTTGATTGTTCTTTCCATGTCCAGTGATTATTTTGTACTAGACATTGTGGATGCTGCATAAACTCTGCATTATTTTGTCTTCCTTGGATGAGTTGCTTTTCGCTCTAGCAAGTGATCTAACTACTGGCTACTTAGCTTGAACTTGTGAATGTTCTGTTCTATCCTTTGTTAGGGTGGGTCAGTTTCAGTTTTTCTCTTAGAATGAATCCTTAGTCCTGGGAAATTGTCTTTACATGTAAGGCATGACCCTTCTTAGAAATCAACAGCCCAAGGTGTTGATCAACACTTTAAACTTAAGATTCAGACTCTGAACTCTATCTCTCCTCAAGCAGGTCACAGCTGAAATCTCACCTCAAGTTTTTCAATTTTCCTGCTGTTGCTCTCTGCTGGGTGACTTGGCGTCTCCCTTACGTATGCATAATTCAGATGCCAGTCAAGGATTTAAGGAGAGTTTACATGCAGATTTAGGGATTTCTCCTTCTGTAGATCCCTCCTTTGGACCATTTTCCTCTCCTTAAATTTTCAGCTATTCTGGAAGCCCCAAATTCTTCCTTCTGACACCCCAAGATAAAAGGCTGCATATTTTTGTTTGAGTTCTAGGCAACCTACACTGAGCATACTGGGGTAGTTCTCAGAGGAAAAGCTAAATAAACATAGTTGTCACCAATGAATTTTCTCTCATTCAAGCATTGAATCCATTCCAATTTCTGCTTGCTTTGATTGTTCTCCAGTGCCAAAAGAAAAGTTGTTCTTTGTTTCGTTTTGTTTATCACAATTGTATCATTGTTATCTGCATGAAGCTTAATCAGATATAAATTATTTCACAATTACTGGAATTGGAACTTTCATTTATTCTGTCTTTAACCCATTTATTCAATGAGATACTTCCAACCTATGATTTGAATCTGTCAGTGGTGGTATAGGCAGCCCCATGGGGAAATGAGAAAGTGGATATTTGGAGAGACCCTCTTGAGATGGCTGGAAAAGACATCTTCCTGGCAGAAAAGCAAACTGAGTAGAAAACATTTGGGGAGAGAACAAAGATTTTCTCTTGGTGAAGTGGGAAAAGGTTACACAGTATGTAAGCAATTGTTCTCAGAGAGAGCAAAACGATTCCCTACAACTCTGAGATAACCAGTGAGTGCTGGTAAGGTTTAAGTTTGGTGAACTTTTATACATGTGTTTGTTTACTCTGTTTTGTTTTGTTTTTGAGCAGCTTTGATATGGAGAAAATTAGGGGTTTATAATAACAAAACCAAGCTTAGTTCAGTGATCTGGTTTTCTCAGAAAATCTTTATTCCTTTTGGTTTCCCATCTTTTCCATTTAAAATAATCATAATTTATTATGTATATATAATTTATTATATTAATTTTATAAATTAAATAAATGATATAGTTGAAGGTATACATATATGATATTATATATATGTATTATTTGGATAGATACATACTTTCCTTCCTTTCTTTCAGTACTTCTGCCAGAGCTGAAACCCATGGACTTATTGAATGTCTTATTCTCCAAGTCTATATTCTATACAACATTGCTTCTGATGAAGGAAACTATTTTACAGCAAAATAAGTGTGCAATGGACTCATACCCATGGAATTTACTAGTCTCACCATGTATCACGTTACACATAGGCAGCTGGTCAGAGAGACGGGAAATGGTTTCATTCAGAGTTGATTGTAGTACCAGTTGGGAGGAAGCATGCTGGAAACCTGATGTTGAATATACCTTCAATAAGTGACCAACATACAGCGCTGTTTCTCATAGCCTGAATACACAGGTCTGGGAATCAAAGGACGCGATAACCAACTCACAGATAATTGGCTTCCCGTCCTTGCCATTTTAGGTTTAATTTTCCACAGGCGGAGTGCTTCCAACAGAGTGCACAGGTAGGGTAAATAGGAAGTTTAGCGTACCACCTGGTCATTTGGGGGCTGTTTATGCCATTAAACCAACAGGCAAATAAGGTTGTTCTTCTGCTGGCTGAAGTGATAGGTCTTGATTATTTAGGGTAAATTGGGTTGCTGCTACATAAGGCTGGCATTCCAGATCATACTTCAAACCTGAGATCCTCTGGAGAAGCCATTTCTTAGTTCTATGTTCAATAAGAAACCATACCAATCATATGAGGGCAGGGCCACCCAGTATTCAAACCCTTCACGAATGACGTTTCATATCACCACACAAGGTCAAGAACCCTGACCAGCTTGGACCCTGATTGAAAACAGAGGGAGCATGAAATGGCAGTGGGAGAGGACAGTTATAAGTATCAACAGTGACTCGTTACAGAAATGGAACTGTTTTCCCACATGACCTCTGAATAATACATTCAAGAAGAAAAGGATACTGATTTTGGTGAACTTCTAGCAACCTCTACCACACTGCGGCAGTGATCATTGGTCTTATTTTGATTAATGATCGTGTTAGAAGTGAATCGGGGCATGGTTTATTCCAAAATCAGAGTCCCTTGTCTTTACATGTGTTTTGAAACAAGTTGAAAATTAGGTTTTTCCAAAATTTTCCAGCTAGAATGCAGATAGCCTGAAAATGAAGTGGCAGTGGAAGGGAGAGAGCGAAGTCAGGCCGCAGGTAACAAAACAGAGTAGATGCCGACTGTCAGTAAGCTTCAAAACATGATTTACTGAGTTGAAGTATAGAGGAAAATGGAATTTGGTGATCCGGGGCCAGCCACTGATCCATCAGACCCACGCCCCTGGCTGTGGGGTTTTTTGCGGGGGAGGCAATTGTTATCTCTCTGTGAGAGGATCTTACTTCATGTGAACAAAGACGACGCTAAGGCAATGGCGTGCCATCCGTTTGCAGGAGCCTCTGGGCTGAGCTGCCGTGCTGAAAGCTACAGCCAGGCAGGAGTCACAGCTCAATCTCTGGGCCTGAAGTGGCGAACAGTGGCTTTTTCTTTCACTCTCTCTGAATGACCACCTTGAAGGCAAATCAACAGGAGTGACAGGGGAAGAGAGAGCCATGTGGCCATGCTGTCTGCCAGCCAGAAGGGGGAATTCAATAGCTCTCTTCTCGACTGAGCCAGCTTTTCTGAAATCCACTGACATTTCTGCCTGTTAGAGAATGGGAACACACGCCTTTCATTCCTGAGTTGAGGGGTGGTGTTTTGTCTGCAGTGCCCTTGCTCTCCTGGCCTGATTGTTTGCTGAGTGAAAAAAACAATTAAATCTCCCATTCAAGGAGAGCTGTTTGGGTCTGAAGAGCTGCTTAAAACCAGATTGCTTTATCATATTAATGAGCACTGCCGCGAAGATTAATACCAGGAAAAGGGATTCCCTAGAGAATTGAAGAGCCGAGCTGAGAATATTAGGATGTTATGATCTTCACACGATAGAAGATGACGGATAAAATGGCACATTACCCCCAGAGATAGGGACTTTTGTGTTAAATAGGCATGAAAATGAACACATATATATTTCACATAACTTGATAGATAATACAAACTCAGCTGTAATGCGCACACACTTATAACTAATTATCTGCCTAAGATCCGCTTTGTGGGAGACCCAATGCTGGCCTTCCCCGGACAATAGGAGTCAGAACTGGGAACGTAGGAATAAGAGAGGCAGAGGGGTAGACCAGCTCCAGGTGGTAGAGGGGTGCTCGCATCAAATGCTGGGACAAACACAAATTTCAGAGCCAGAAGCAGGGTTGAAGACAAAGCTACAGTTCCAGGAGCTCGTAGGAGAGATGGGAGGCAATAGCGTTTTGGGGAGGATAGGTCAGTAGAAAGGGAGGCCCTGTCCAGGCTATAGGCATGCACAGCTTTGGGGCTGGGCTTGGTCACCTGGTAAGAGATGTGATGCATGGACCCATCTGGCTCAAAGGGCCAGAAGTGAGTGGATGGCTTGTCAGATTCATAGAAATTTAGCTTCTTCTTTAAAAAAAAAAAAAACCTCTCTCTCTCTCTCCATGTATATATACATATATACATCTCAAAGTAGCTCAAAATGGGATGTGGTCAGTCTTCACAAGTGTAGACTGCAAGTTGATTGATATGGTTCAATTAGTGGTTACTTTTATTTTTTATTTAATTAATTAATTAATTTGTTTGTTTGTTTACTTACTTATTTTTGGCCATGCTCTGCAGCTTGCGGGATCTTAGTTCCCCAACCAGGGATCGAACCCAGCGCCTGGCAGTGAAAGCACGGAGTCCTAACCACTGGAACGCCAGGGAGTTCCCTATTGGCTACTTTCAGGAAAACACATATTTGCAGTACTCAGTCTCACACCAAGAGCAGGAAGTATGAAGCTTATATTGGGTCTGCTTGAAAGGCTTCGGGTCACTTACGATTTGTTTATTAAATATTAATGGGATTCTTGAGCCTTTAACTGTTGAGCTTTGTTTAGTTGGTTAACTGCCTTTCACCTCTGAGAAAAGGTCTTGGGTGAATAATGACACCAGGACCCATATTCTTGTGCCTCTGAACCTCAGGAAGACCCAGGCAATGGGAAAGCCAACTGAAGAAGCCTCAAAGACCAAGTTTGCTATTATTAGTAGATTATGGATTGAGGATGAAGCTCACAATAATAATAGAAAGCCGTCCATGAAAGGGATTTTTCAGAATCAAGGCACTGCGGTATCAGTGGAGGACGGAAAACACTGGACTTGAGGTAATTTGGCCACTTACTAGCTGTGTGGCTTTGGGGCAAGTTAGTGAACCTAGTTGAACACGAGCCCTGTACTGAGGAAGAAAGCAGTAACTGATCTGAAGGGCAGTTTGGGGAATGAAAAGAGATTTAAGGAGTTACGTCACACGTATAACTCAGTCAGCACAACGCTCAGATATAGTAAATTCGTACTAAATGGCAGTAGTGCGGCAGAATTGATTACCTTGAACCTGGTAGCAGGGGACAGAGAAAGTAATTATGTCTTTATGGGTCCCACTGAGTTGAAGGGCCCTAGAAAAGAGAGTCAGGAAAGCCTGAGAACTGGCTTCAACAAGCCCACATTTTTGGAATTAGCATCCGTCTCTGCCCCAGTCAGAGAAAGATTGTGATCTATTCTGAGCTCCAAGAGCTGAGGGTGAGACGGGTGGGAAGGTGGAACAGAGGTGGCAAGACAGGTGGGCTCAGAGTGGCAGTAAGAAGCCAGATCTTGTGGTGGGAGTGGGTCGGGGGGTGTCCGAGTCTCAGACACTTCACCTCTGAGAAGCCAGAAGAAACATGCAACAGGGCACCATGCAGGAAGCTGATGCAGCAGCGTTATTACAGGGGAACATTCTGCCTCTGCTGGTGTCTGCTTGCGCTCTGCTGTTGCATGATGATGGCAAGAAGAAAGACCCTGGTAGACCAGAGTACAGGTGATGCTAGTGCGCCTGACCCTGTACTTTCATCATCCCAGTGGCTCCGGGGAAAGAGGTGGAGTCTTTTAGAGCCCAATTTGTTGGATAGAGACAGAAGCAATTCCTCAAGACTGCTGAATGAAAATGCTGACAGCTCAGAGATGGTACCTTGGCTGACCAGAGAGGATTGCATGCCTCCTCCCATTTTCTCCACCTGGACATATATCAAGAGTTAGACAGTTAGGGGGATCAAGTTGATCAGGGCTGGAAACCCTGTGTGACTGAGGTCTCCACTCACCACCCTCTCAGAGCAAACCTTAGAGGAACCAGCATTCTGGAACCCAGCTATATCCCACTCACAGCTAGGTTAGCAATCACTCATGGGTCAGTTAATAGAAGGAAATTGGAAAGGAGTCCTAGAAGCATTGATGGAGTTTAGGGGCACCTGATATCTTTTTTATTTTGAATCCTAAACTCGGGTTACTTTTGCCTATAAATGTTCTTCGAACCTGTATGTAGAGAGTTGATTTAATTTGCCCAAGGCAAATTTGTGTGCACGTATAATTCAGCTAATACTTCTAGAAAGGTAAACTTAAGTTTCTGATCTGGATAAATAATCATAAAACCTAGATTATTAAAATAATTAGGTATTGCCATTCTATTGCAAACTATATTTAGGACTAGAACCTGAGTTCTATTTACTGAATCAGATGCTGGCATTTTGGTGCATTACGAATTTTCTGGGACACTTTCAGCTTTACGTAGTCTGTCTAATAAATACATTCACTTTTTAAGACAGCTTTATTGGTATATTATTGACATAAAATAAAGCACATATATTTAAATATAAGATTTTATAAGTTTTGATGCCCATTATCTCAAGGAAGGTAATAAACATATCCATCACTTCCAAAAGCTTCCCTGTGTTTCTTTGCTTCCTTACCTCCCTGCCTTCATGGCTTCCTCAGGTAACTGCTTATACACTTTCTGTCACTATAGATTAGTTTGCATTTTCTAGAGTTTTATATACATGAAATCACACAGTATGTACTGTTGTTTCTTCTCCCACCATTTACTCAGTATAGTTATTTTGAGATTCGTCCATGATGTTTCCTGTATCAGTAGTTCACTCTGTTTATTGCTGAGTAGTATTCCAGTATAAGGATATACCACCTCTGCATATCCATTCACCTGTGAATAGGCATTTGGATTGTTTCCAGTGTTGACCTATTACAAATAAATCTTCCAAGAATATTGACATGCAAGTCATTGAAAGGAAATATACTTTTATTTCACTTGGGTAAATATTTAGGGGTAAAATAGCTGGATCGTATGGCAAGTATATGTTTGGCTTTTTAAAACACTGCCAAACTGTTTTCCAAAATAGTTGTACCATTTTACATTGCCATCAGCAGTGTGTAACAGTTCAACATCCTCGTCAGCACTTGATATAGTCAGTATTTTTTATTTTAACCTCTTTCAAAGGTGTGTAGAGGTATCTTATCATGGTTTAATTTATAGTTCCCTAATGGCTAATGATATTTAACATGCTTTCCTATTTATGCATATTTTAATCTGTATATCTTAATAATACATATACTATTATATATATGATTGGCCAACATTTTCACCTAGTTCATGGCTTGCCTTTCATTCTCATTACAGTGTCTTTTGAGGGGGAAAAGATTTCAGTTTTTATGCAGTCAAATTTATCCATTCTTTCTTTTACAGATTATGCTTTTAGTGTCATATCTATGATATGGGGTATAAGATCAACACAGTTTTTCCTTATGTTTTCTTCTAGAAATTTTATAGCTTTAGGTTTTACATGATACACCTCTCCATTTATCTATTTCTTCTTTAAATTCCCTTAGCAATATTTTGTAGTTGTCAATGTACAATCCTTGTACACTTTGTCAGATGGACTCCTGAATATTTCATCTTTTGATGCTATTTTAAAGGGTATGTCAATTCCTGATTGTTTACATAGAAATACACTTTATTTTTGTATCTTGATCTTAGATCCTGAAACTTGGCACTTTTTAGTTCCAGTAGCATTTTTTGTGGGTTCCATTGTATTTTCTGTGTAGATTATTATGTTGTCTGGTAATAAAGACAATTATTACTTCTTTCTTTTCAATCTGGTTGCATTTGAATTCTTTATTTTCTACCTGATTGCACAGATTACACAGAATGCCCAAATACAATGTTAAGTGGAAGCGATGATAGATGATATTCTTAACTGTTCCTCATCTTACAGAAAAAGCTTTCAGTCTTTTACCTGTAAATAAGGTGATAGCTGTCAGCTGTAGCTGACACCTTATTTTCATAGCTGCTCTTTATTTGATTGCAGAACTTCCTCTCTATCCTAGAATGCTGATCGTTTTGTTTACTTTAAATTTGGAATAGATGTTGGATTTTTTTTTTTTTTTTTTGCGGTACGTGGGCCTCTCACTGCTGTGGCCTCTCCCGTTGCGGAGCACAGGCTCTGGATGCACAGGCTCAGCGGCCGTGGCTCACGGGCCCAGCCGCTCCACGGCATGTGGGATCCTCCCGGACCGGGGCACGAACCTGTGTCCCCTGCATCGGCAGGCAGACTCTCAACCACTGCACCACCAGGGAAGCCCCAGATGTTGGATTTTTAAAATAATTTTTCCATCTATTTAGATGCTTATATGGGTTTCCTTTCTTTTTTTGTTTCTTTGTTAATATGGTGAATTATATTGATTGCTTTACTAATGTTAAACCAGAATTGCACCACTGGGATAAAATTCACTTGATCATAATATTTTATTATTTTATTTTAAAATTTACTTTGCTAAAATCTTGTTTAGAATTTTTGCATCAGTGTTCATAAGGGATATTAGTATGTAGTTTTCTTTTCTTGGAATGTCTTTGTCTGGTTTTGAAGTAAGGATATTGCTACCCTCATAGACTGAATTGGGAAGTATTCTTTCCTCTTCAAATTTCTGGAAGAAAATTCTGAGTTAGTATTATTTCTTCCTTAAACATTTGCTATAATTCACCCGTGCCGCAATCTAGGCCTGGAGTTTTCTCTGTGGGAAGGTTTTAAGCTACAAATTCAACTTTATTTAATAGATACAGGACTCCTCAAGTTATCTATTTATTCTTGAATGAGCGTTGGTAGAATATATCTTTTGAAGAATGTGTTCTTTTCATCTAAATTGTTGAAATGATTGGCATATCCTTTTGTTATCTATAGAATCGAGAATGATATTACCTCTTTCATTATGGTATGAATAATTTGTCTTTCTGTCTTTTCTCTCTCTCTTTCCTTTCTTTCTCCCCCCTTCCCTCCTTCCTTGCTTGCTTCTTTTCCCCCTCTCTCTCTCTTTCCCTCTCTCTCTTTCTCTCTCTCTCTTTCTCTTTCTTCCTGATTAGTCTGTCCAGAGGTTTATCAATTATATTGATCTTACAGAACCAGCTTTTGGTTCCATTGTTTTTCTGTCTGTTTTTTGTTTATTTGCTTTCAATTTTATCAGTTTCCTCTTCCTCATCTGTAATGTCTCCTTTCTTTGACTCAATTTATGTTTAAGGCACAAATGTTTAAAAGCATTATGTCTTCTTAATGAATTGACCCCATTTATCACTATGAAATGATATTTATCCATGGTAATATTCTTTGCTCTGAAATCTACTTTGTAGACTAATGTAGATATGACAGCATCCTTTTGATTAGTTTTAATACAGTATATTATCTTTCCTTTCTGTTTGTGTCTTTATACTTAAAGTGAGTTTCTTGTAGGCAACTTATATTTGGGTCTTGCCTACCACTCCAAATCTAATAATCTTTGTCTTTTAATTGTGATGTTTATGCCATTTACATTTAATGTGATAATTGATAATTGGCTTAAATCCATTACCTTGCCATTTGTTTTCTATTTTTCCTCTCTTTTTTGTTTCCTTCTTCCTCTTTTTCTGCCTTCTCTTGCATTAACTGAGTGTTTTTTACGTTTCCTTTTTTAATCTTTCTTGTTACAAACATTCTTTTCAAGTATACACAGAATATTTACCAAGGTAGACCATATTCTGGACCATAAAGCAAGTTTCAGTAAATTTAAAAGGAGTCAAGTCATACAAAATATGTTAGTAGTGTTTGATTTCTAATTATATTGGTACTATAATTATATATTATACTACCATCTTATAGCATCAAAATCAGATCCTTATGGTCCATTCAATGAAGTTGACATCTATATGTGTGGCAGATGCTTAGGGCCCCTTTGGTCTTGACACAGAAATGAGAAGCTAACAGAAGGTGGAGGGGATTAGGAAGAGTTACTGAAGGGAGACATTAGAGGATATGGGTTTCTTTGATCTTGGATTTCTTTGATCCTCTGAAACACTGCTTCTGCAATGATTTTCTGCCAGTTAAGTATCAGGTGATTCAGATAGCTTCCAGGGAAGAATATAAAGGAGATTAGAATTATATGGAAAAGCCAAAGGAAACATTATTCAAGTCTATAAAATCCCCATGGATATGAAAAGGGTTACTGGGATTGCCCCACAGACCCCTGAAAACTAGAACTGTTTCTGCATTCTGCCTGTCTTT
The DNA here is from genome assembly GCF_963455315.2 of Globicephala melas. Lineage (NCBI taxonomy): Eukaryota > Metazoa > Chordata > Mammalia > Artiodactyla > Delphinidae > Globicephala > Globicephala melas. Next base: position 10,966,296 of record NC_083328.1, on the reverse strand, counting down.
TCAATGTAAATACCACAGGATAAAGGATTAGAACAAATGAGATGAGATTTAGTTTTACATTTCACTCGGTTCAAATTATAAGCTTTTTTGAATAAGTGTATGGATGAAAAGTTGTCTGGCCAGGTAGATAGGATAGCACAGATCCAAAGTATAGAATTGTCTATGGAGTGACTGGTGAAATTAGGGGTGATTGATAACTGATTCAGAACTGGATTTCTATTGGTGTGACCTAATGAGACAGGTGTGATGTAAAAATAGACAATGCAGTTCTGGGTATGTTTTTGTAACTCATCACGAACCTTTGTGGCCAGTTCACCTCTAGGGAAGGCAAATGTGATCTATGAAAATTTTTGATTTCAGTGATTAGATTTAGATTTGGTCATTTAGCAGAAGTTAGGAAATACAAATATTTCTTCTGGGAAGTTGATAAGAGCATACACCTTGGCTTAAAACAGGCAACATTACCCAGTAACACAACCGTTAAGCACAAAGGCCTGCCTACTCCTTTTGCTGTTGCTTTCAGCTCTCCAACCCAGCTCTTAGGAGGTAGGAAACGTGACAACAGGAATGCATCCACATTTTATGCAGCTGGCAGCACAAGGACATTTTATACACATGCTACCAGTTTCCATTCAGTGGAGATCTAATCTCAGTATCTTTGGATTCTTTTCCATAGTTCATTACGTTCTAATCAGTTATGGCTCTTATGAAAAAGAACTCCTCTGAGACTCTCAGAGTAGAACAAATCCATAAATCAAACACAATGGAATTTTATTATTGTTTTCTTTTTGTTTTTCTCTCCTGTCTGCACATCTCCACTGGCTTGGAAAAGAGATGAGCTATAAAACATCTAGGCTAGTGCAAACCACCTGCTCGGGAACATTTTCAGCCAATATTATGGAGAAGCATTGGGACCAGAGAACTGTGCCCCATCCAATGCAATCTGTTATCTCAATTATTCTTAGAGAGAACTTCTCATAGATATTTTATCAACAACACCTTCGGCTACCCCGTAAATTCAGGCATCAGAGGCCAATTACATAAAGTAGATGTAAAAGATATGGAACACAGAATTTCTGAATCGGATACAACCTGTCTCCCCTCATTAACATCCCTATTTCTAGATGAAACTTATTGGCCTACAAAAACAAAAAAAGTGTTTCTGAGTAAATTAATTGTATAAACACAAGTCCCTGGAGAATGATTAAACTATTTAGGAGACAAACAACTCTTCAAGATTTGCAGAAGCACTGCTTCTTTAAAAAAAGAGTCATGCTTATCACAGATGTCTCATCTCTTCATTAAAGCAGATCCCCTAAGGATCTTTGCTAGCAATGTTTTGTTGACCCAATTCCAATGACTCTATGCATTTGAAAAAGAATTCCATTTATTTTGAAATATTCGGTAATCCATAATCCCAGAATAATGATTTTATTGAGTTGGTTTGACATTACAGCTTCAACTTTTACTGACAGCATCGAAGAAATAGCTTTATTATTATAAAATCCAAGATTTTCTTCGGAACACCTTCCACTTATTTCTCAGTGTCATAGAGATGATAAATTTACTTTAGAATTAATTGATGGCAAACATTTAGTTCTCCTGAAGGATTTATATCAAACTTCCTTGTGAACAGTGAAAGGTATATAAGGAGCATGTTTTCTTTTTGCTCTGGTCACAAGTGATTTGAGAACCAATTTCACAGCTAAACTTATGTTTAAATAGTCTCTCCAGGAGATTCCTGTGCATGGGAAAGTTTGAAAAAGCATTGCTCTGCATTATTTATGACAACATCTTTACTAGGGTATTTTCTTCACTCTTCTTAGGGGACAAAATTTGGCGATTCAAATCTGATGCTGTCACGCCACTATCTTTTAAAGCTACTTGTTATGGACTGAATGTGTCCCCTCATAATTCATATATTGAAGTCCTAACACTCTGTCCTTGGAGATTGGACCTCTAAGGAATTAATTAAGGTTAGATGAGGTCATAAGGGTGGAACCCTGATCCTATAGGATTAGTGTCACTTTAAGAAGAGACACTAGAGAACTCCCACCCCAACACCCCATCTCCTCCCTCTCTTTCTCTATTTCTTTCCCTTCCTGCACACAAAGAAAAGGTCATGTGACCACACAGTGAGATGGGTGGCTGCCTACAAGCTAAGAGAAGAGACCTCAGGATGAAACTTACCTTGCTGGCACTCTGGTACCTTGATCGTGGACATTTCAGCCTCCAGGACTGTGAAAAATAAATTTCTGTTGTGTAAGCCACTCAGTCTGTGGTATTTTGTTATGGCAGCCCAAGCAAACTAATGCACTACAGTACTTTAAATCCATTTCATGCTGGACAGTAACAAGTTAAAAGAGTTAGAATATGAGGATTTTATTTTTAGTTCAATTATTGTCTTATCATTTAACCTTAAATTCGCTTTTCCACTTCATTCACCTCAGTGATTTGCAAGATATCTGAATTAGACAATAAGTTTAATGAGCTTTATTTCTTTTGTGTGTATAGATTCTTCAGGGTTGGAAGAGAGCTTAATAATCATCCAGGAAAAACATTTCATTTTATAAATGAGAAAACTCAAGTCTAGAGAGCTAATTGATCATAGGAACGAGAGCAAAGCCCATATCCCTGGACACTCAATCCTGTTGATCGTTTCCTGATGCCAACACATGGCACCAGCTCCACGTTCTTGATTGCCTACAAGCTAGCTGGTTAGAAGACAGCTATATTCAATCCCATTCCATTATTCAGTGTGACTTGTCTTACGCGGAACCCTAGCCACAATGTAATTACACTGTGATTTACATTTTAAAAAGGAAGTCCAACAGACCTGAGTTCACATTTGGCGTTGTCCCATGTGACCAGGGCAGGTGCCCAGCTTTTATGAAGTTCAGATTCTTGTCTGTAATAGAGAGGAAGCAATACCTGTGTCATGAGTTGCTTGTGGGAATTCAGTGGACCATTCTCATGAAGCACCCAGCATAGAGTCTGGGGTGTTCCATAGATGCTGGTTGTCTGGACCACGTATTTTCTTTTCCTATACAATCAACTATTAGCAAGGGGTAAACTTTTACTTGAGTTCCTGTCTGGTCACTTTCTTTCCTATCAGTATGGTTTTAAAGAGCATTACCTGACTGGCCTTGGAAGAAGTAAAAGAAGGACAGAGAATCTGAGATAGACCTGCTAGTGACTGCAGCAGTCGAGATTGGAAATCAGGGGGTAATTGCCAGGAGCAGGAAGGAGGGGAATTAAAACTCAGATTGGGAAGTCCCTGTATGAGATGAACTCATAAGCAATCTGAAGGTCAGTCACTTACATGGAAAAAGAACAGTTGCAGGAAAATGAATTTCTCCTGTGTGATGGGGCTCTGGATGTGATTTATGAGGGAGCTCCAACCGAGGATTATTTGATAAGCTGACTGCATGGTGCCTTGGACCTTTGATGAGGCAATTGCATAAAGGCCTGTGATGCGAACATGCCATGAGACAGAAGTTAAATGTAAAGCACAAGAGCAGCTGCTGCTTTTTTTATTAATTTACAAAAGTTCAAGTCGTGTGCAAGTTCTCAGATTTGGTTCGAAGCAAATAAATCTGTTATCTTGAGGTGAGTTGCAATTTCCCAGGAGAGAATGTAACTCTTGAATTAATATTTTTTCATATGCTAGAAAGATATTTTTTCATTTAAATTTTGATCAAAATACTAGATGCATATGTTTTTAAAAAATCAAATAGTTCAAAAGTTATTTAACAAAAAAGGAACAGGCTTCACCTTCTGATCCCCAGTTCCTAACCAGAGAGGCTACAACTTTTTCAGTCCTCCTTTTATTGTTTCTCTTCCAGATAATATGTTTATAGTAATACATCTATATGGAATCTAAGAAAAAAAATGTCACGAAGAACATAGGGGTAAGATGGGAATAAAGACACAGACGTACTAGAGAATGGACTTGAGGACATGGGGAGGGGGAAGGGTAAGCTGGGACAAAGTGAGAGAGTGGCATGGACATATATACACTACCAAACGTAAAATAGATAGCTAGTGGGAAGCAGCCGCATAGCACAGGGAGATCAGCTCGGTGCTTTGTGACCACCTAGAGGGGTGGGATAGGGAGGGTGGGAGGGAGGGAGATGCAAGAGGGAAGAGATAGGGGGACATATGTATATGTATAACTGATTCACTTTGTTATAAAGCAGAAACTAACACACCATTGTAAAGCAATTATACTCCAATAAAGATGTAAAAAAAAATAGGTCATAACTTATCAGTTGTAAAGCATATATGCTGACTTGCTAATATAAAAGAGGAAAATCTTGGTCACTTTTTCTTCCCTCTCCCTTCCAGGGTCACTGTACATAGAATGCAGCAGGAACTCCATAAGTCCTAATTTTTGATAATTATAGTTTGTGTTTTTATCTTGGTTCTGCTTATAATTTTAAATGATATATTTAAACCTCTATTTCTTCTTGCATCAACATTAGCAGATGACTGAATTTATACCGTCAAAGTTGGGCCCTTTAGCAATCACATCCTTTTCTGTATTTCCTCTCCATCTTGCCCTCCATACTCCAATTTCTATAACCTAAAACATCACTTTCATATGGTGAAGATCAAGAACTCAATCATGGTGTTCGCTAACCAAAGTGAGGGCTTCTTTACTTTTTTCTATAGGTTAATTCTAAAACTTGGAGTTTTGTAAATTAATATATTATGTGTGTACACACACATAATATATTATATATATTATTATGTTACTATATATTATATATATATACACATATGTCCTATCCTATCACGATATGTACCATTTTCAGCCTGCAGAGCCCTATAGTATACTAAGGTTTTGTTTCCTTCTTGGGAATAATGCCACTAAAGAGAAAAGATTCCTTGAATGTAGATTAACTAGGTTTCTCTCTCTCTCTCTTTCTTGATGACTCTATTAATGGCTCAGAAACACTCGCATTTTATTCTGCCTCATATTTGGGTCCTGAGTTTCTTCCCCCGACTTGGAGTTCCTTCCTTCCTTCTTTCTTTCCTTCCTTCCTTTTTTCCTTCCTTTCTTCTTCCTGGTGATAAAACAATAATATGTCTTGGGGCTTCCCTGGTGGCGCAGTGGTTGAGAGTCCGCCTGCCGATGCAGGGGACACGGGTTCGTGCCCCGGTCCGGGAGGATCCCACATACCGCCGAGCGGCTGGGCCGGTGAGCCATGGCCGCTGAGCCTGCGCTTCCGGAGCCTGTGCTCCGCAACGGGAGAGGCCACAACAGTGAGAGGCCCGCGTACCGCAAAAAAAATAATAAATTAAAAAAAAATAATAATAATAATATTTCTTTACCATACCCTCAGGCTTGTCCAGTCCATCAACAATTCCATCTATTAGAGCATCTAGTTCCTCTACTGGAAACTTGCTTCCTTGGATCCCTTCAAACTCCCTTTCCAATATTCCAGCTGCCTCCTGGCTTCCATCTTGGAACTTCTGTTTTTTCTACCCTACAAAGAAAAGCATGGAGGGAAGAGTTAAATGGCATATCTGTTCCAAGGACAAGTAAATGCTCAACTAAGTTCTTTGCTCTGTTCCTCCTCTCACTGCCTACTTTTATTCTTCCAGACCTCTAGTATAGAGTCTGTCCTGGGTTATTCTCAGAAGGCCAGCTTCTCCACCACTGTATCCCTTCCTTAGCGTATTGTGAGCTGAGGCTTTCTCGGTTTTATCCATCAATGTACCTCTTATCTGACTTTCATCTACTCATAATGTATTGAGACCTCTCAGCCTCTAACGATAGCGTTCCACTCACACGCCCCTTGCCTCAGTTTCATGGGGATTCTTCTTTATATTTTATTTGGATTTCTCTGGTGTCTCATGGGCAGAGTTGGTGGCAGTCAGTTTGTCTCCCTGATGGGGAGAAAACAGAAGCTAGTGACACGTGTTGAGTAGAGATTAATGAGCTTGTCAGGTGAGGAGCTGGTCAGGTCCTGCTTATTTTGTTGATTCCAGACTCTTTTTACCATTCTGTCTTGTTCCCAGCCTTCATCTGGCCACTTTTCTAATCACTTGTTCATGGAGCACACAGAACGTGAAGTGAGCAAACGTTGGGGGAATTCCTCTTGCCACGATTGCTATTATTATTTTTTTTTATTCTATTGGGGTATAATTGTTTTACAATGTTGTGTTAGTTTCTACTGTACAGCGAATGGAGTTCCCTGCGCTATACAGCAAGTTCTTATTAGTTATCTATTTTATACATATTGGTGTATATATGTCCACGATTGTTGTTATTTTGTTCTATCGTCAAAGTTAACATTCCACTGACAATGGGAAACTGGTGATTAATAAAAATCATGCCTGTCTCCTGAAAGTACAGTTAAACATTTGTATTAATTAAAACAGTCACTTGGAGACACTTGAAAAAGTGGGCAAGTGTGTTGCTTTGCGTGGCAATGAGTAGAGCATGGGTTTTTTAAATAGTTGTTCAACAAGAAATATAGATGTGTATGAAGATTGTCCTTTTTTGTTGGGTGGGGTGGGGAGGGGTGGGCGAGTTGCCAGGGCTGCTTTTGGTGCAGAATTCTGAGAATCAAAGTGGAGATTCACCTGTGGTGGAGACACCAAGAGAACCAGAAGGTATACATGGTGGGAAATACAGTCATCTTGGGGGCCAGTTTGTGTGGCTCCCTTACACGGGCATGTTATGAAAATAAAAGGGGTCAGTGTAGAATAGTAAGTCCCAGGGTCCTGGAGTCACTGACTATTTTCTTCTTTGGTGCCTCCCTGCCTCTACTGTGCCTAGGACTCCAAGGAGGGAAGCATCTTACAGTGAACAGAGTTCAGGCTTTGGACTCTAGACCTTCAATGTCTTCATTAGCTGTTTCATCTTGGGCGACTTTCATAAGTTCTCTGTTCTGCTGTCCCTCATCTGTGAAACAGGAAGTGAGGATAAAATGATGAGGGAGGAGGGAAAGTGATCACATTAAAAATGGCCACTAACACTCAATGAGTGTTTTAGGGTGGGAAACAGAAAAATAGAAGAAAAAGCATGGTCTAGATCCAAAAATCACTCAGAAAAAACTCTACACCTCATCTTTTAAGTTTCCTAGAATGATGAGTGGTACCTGGGACTGGATTGGCTCTGGACACTGGATCTGAACTTGCTCTCTAGAGACCTGTTCTAGAGCTATTAGCTTGGGGAGGTCTTGGTTAGTTGTTCCTTCAGAACAGCAGGGTTACATCTCTTTGACCTTTCAGGGTCTCTCTCCCTCACGTGGCTGGGGGTAGTGTGAGGTGAGTGAGATGTGCAGAGGGTAAAATATAAGGAGGGGCTTACGTCTCAAGGTGACACCTAGTCCAGGACCAGTATCACCCAGCTAGGACGCCCAAATCCCTCCTGTCCTCAGCACACACAGGTCTGTGTTCTTGTCATTTGTATGAGCTTCCGCTCGTAACAAAAGGAAGGACCTTTGCACAAATAGGTCCTAGTGTCCAACAAGGACGGAGCTCTTTCTATTTATTTGAAGCTTTTAAACAACTTAAAAACAAATTTCTGGGACTTCCCTGGAGGTCCAGTTGTTAAGACTCCACGCTTCCCATGCCGGGGGCCCAGGTAGAATCCCTGGTCGGGGAGCTAAGATCCCACATGCCGCGTGGCACGGCCAAAAACAAAAACAAAACACCAGATTTCAGGTTCAACATTGACTCATGCTGTGATGACTTTGGGCAAGTTGCTTAACTCTTTTGTGCCTTGGTTGGGGATAAAATGGGGCTAACAGGGCTGTGGTGAGGCTTGCATGAGTGAATGGCTGTGACGTGTTTAGCATCGTGCCTGGCACTCCAAAAACGCTCAGAGTGGCAGCTGCCTAATAAAGGCAACGAACAATTCAACCTCCTTCTAGAGAATTAGATTTCCAACCCTGACCCTTAAGATCGCTGGGTGATTCCCTATAATATTACAGAAAATTCCACTTCAAGGTAGGAAGGAGCTGACTGTTATTGTCCACGTGCTATGTGACTGGGGATATCTAGAGGCTTTGCCTGTGCCTACTTCTTTCCTCTCATAAGAGGTAAGACTGGTTTTTCTAAGGAGGAGCCCAGATGTTGAGAAGTTAATCAAACCCTCCAGACCTCATTTTACAGAACGGGAGGCACCAAAAGGCAAAGGAGCCACCCTAGGTACGCGTGCCCGCCCGCGCATGTGGTCTTGCTGGTCACACCAATTTCCCGAGTCACATTTTGGAAAATGGATCTATTGAAAGAGTTTGGGTAGGGGGGATGCCCCTTGGAGGAATGAGGGAGAATAGTTCCCAACTTCACCATTAAATGACATCCCTTGTTGCCAACTGCTACCGTCCAGGACAGATGGCCTGCCTTTCCTATAGGACCCAGGCAAGGTCTCCAGCCCAAGCAAAAATTTAGACACTTGTAGGCACAACTCTGTGTGTGTGTGTGTGTGTGTGTGTGTGTGTTGGGGGGAGAGAGAGAGAGAGAGGGAGGGAGAGGGAGAGGGAGAGAGAGGGAGAGGGAGAGAGGGGGAGAAGGAGGGAGAGAGGGGGAGAAGGAGAGAGAGAGAGAGGGAGGGGGAGGGGGGAGAGAGAGAGAGGGAGGGAGGGAGAGAGAGAGAGAGGGAGGGAGGGAGAGGGGGAGAGAGAGAGAGAGAGAGAGAGAGAGGGAGGGAGGGAGAGGAAGGTAAGTCGTTAAAGAAGTGGCTCAGCTAAATAAAGGGTCTCATTTTGTGCGTTATTTTTATTCCTCAAATGTCTGCCTTTCCTCTCCCGCCTCGAGGTTCCTACTGAAATCTGACAATCAGAGTTGAACTTCTCTGTCAGCTTCCATTAGGCAAATCAAGCAGGAAAAAAGAGAGCGGGAGTCTGGCCTTGGCAGGGAGCTGATTCAGCAGTGCTAATCTGCTGGGGCTGGTGGGGGCCAGCTACCAAAGAGTTTAATTTGTCGGCGAGGTGCTGTCTCCGCCCCTGGCCTCTCCTTCCTCTTCCCTCCACCCTCCAGCCTCTGAGATGAATCTCTTTCCCTGCCTTCTCTGCCTCTAATTTCTGGGAATGTAGCTGGAGCAGCACATAGCCGGGGGTGTCCTTCAAGGGCGTTTCCTCCAGGGGAGTGGATGCGCTTGCATTGGTGGTCTCCCTCCCTCCAGCTCTTGGCTCACCTACTGTGAGCAGAGTTGACCCCTCCTGGAAAAATGAGGCTGCAGTGGGGCTAAAGCCACCGCAGTTTCTTTCCCAGGGGACTAAAAAGCACCCCATCTCCCTCTCTGATCCTGCCTTCACCTTGCCTCCTATATTGGTCATGAAATCATTCATTCAAAAACAAAATTACTGTGTCCATACTGGGTGAAGCATTCTGGCTGAGATGGGGGTAGGATTCAGAGATGAGGTCTCTTCCCTCAAGGAGCGTAGGATCTAGAAGGGGATGCTGAATGGAAAGAGGGGAGAGGAACAGGAGACAGGTGGTCGTGGTCTAGAAAAGTTAATTGGGGCCAATGGACCACAGCCAGCCAAAGGACAAGATGGAAAATAATATGTGAAATGAGGTTAAGAGATCTGGGAGCTCTGGGAGTTTGGAGGAGGATGACCCACTTCTAGAAAAGAACACTTCAGGAAGTGTCCTTGGAACTGGGTTTTCAAGGTTGAGTAAGATGTAATCAGGTAGAGAGGGGCAGCGGCTGATCCCCCATGGGAAGCTGGTAACATCGCAGAGCATCTCACACTCCATCTTGGAGGTCACTAAAGTTCTTCAGCTATAATTGCTCCCCTGAGCTCTGCCCCACCTCCTAGCCTCAGCCACTCCTGCCTCTTCAACTGCTCCAGCGTCACAGCTGGACACAGCCATGGTGCCCCTTCTCCCATCCTCATCCTTGCCAACGTTAGGTCACCGCGTTGATGTCACTTCTGCAGGCTTCTTGCAGCTCCTCCATGCCCGTTATCCACACTGAGGCTGGGCATGGTCCTCTCCGCAGCTGTGATGCTGTGATGCACATCTTCTTTCCATTCTCTTCATTCGGTGGCTCAGTTTCTTACAGCACCGTGAGTTTCCTAGAATCTTACAGTCACTGTCTTTAGGATTTTGGATCAGTTCTCCTAAGATGAGGTTCAAAGATGGTAAGAGCTACACCAGCCTGAAAAACGCTTCTGTTTGCTACCAAAAAGCCGTCATCTCGGGTCTGCATCCCACGCTGGCATCTCTGTGATGTGGTCTCGGGGAGGAGGCTCGGGGAGGCGCTCTGCTTTCCAATCGTGTTTGAATAATCTCAGTCCCAAGGACTCTTATCAGTCTCTACCCACCAAGCCTATACAATCTTCAGGCAAACTGTGCCATTGGTGGGCGGTTGCTTTGTCAGGGACTACCAGTTCTTGTGATATGTCCTGCTCAGGGCTACTGTCTCTCTATTTAATTGAATCAAACTAAGCTGGGGGGTGACCAGGATTCATTGGAGACCTAGCCACAGAGGCTGGGTTCTCTCACCTCTCATATGCCTTCTGGAAATGCACCCAAACGTGCGCGCGCGCACACACACACGTGCACACACACATACACAAGACAAGGCTGCTGCTTCTTCCTCATGGCAACTTTCAACTTTTCAAAGGCGACAATCATTTGTTTCTAGTTCCAGCTCATCAATTCCAGGCTACACATTCCAATTTCTGCTGGGTGAAATCATGCATCGATGCACACAGGTGGAAAGGTGAGCCCCCCCTGCCCCGCACCTCTTGTCTCTTCCAAATCCCTTCCCTACACACCATGCTACTGCTTATTCTCTGGGGTGTTCAATCCCTTTCTCCAAACAACTGTGGATATTAACCTAGCTCTGCAGGTCTTATGATATATTTTTAAGCATAAATGAGATAAGATGTGGTAAGGCGTTCAAAAAGCACAAAGCACTAACAAATGTGAAAGATCAACGTCATCATTAAAAACTTGGCAGTCTTCAGGGTAGAGATGGTTATTCCAAGACAATACTGTTTCAAGGTACCTGGATGGTGCCTCTTAGAGGATTCTGACCTTGAATTAACGTCACTAACAATGCAGAGGAAAGAGCAGGGTCTTGATGCAACCCCAGCTATGGAACCAGCAAGCTGCTAGCCTCAACGCCCCTGTCTGTAAACTGGGAACAAGTGGAGCATCTTGCGGTGTGTTCATGATGGACTGCAAGAAAAACATAGGTGAACCTGCCTGGTCAGAGCAGTTGAGCAGCTGCCAGCCTTCAATGGAGAATGAGTTCCATTCATAGCAACCCAACGATGAAAGGAGGGAAAGAATGAGACTCCAGATAAAGCCCTGCCTGTATCCTGAGAATAATCCCTGAACTTCGGGCACTCATTAGACAAGCCAGGGTCTGTTTGGTCTTTCATCTCCAATAAAAGTCTGAGACACAGGGATATCATTATCATGTGTAGCTCATCAGAAGTCAATTCCGGATTTGCAGGTAAATAGAATAGATCTCAGTGAGGGTCCCTTGGAGGAGGAGGCCCCAGCAGCACAGACAGCATACACGAGGTGGTGGAGGTGGGTCGTTCGTCCGAGAGGGCAGCCTCGGCAGCCTGTGACTGGGCAGAGTGGGACATTTCCATTTTCTTTCTCTGCATGAATCCGGATTTTGGCTGCCCTGGGCAAGCATGCCGAGGGAGACAGAGGAGAGGGATGGGCGGCAGCACAGCAGTGTGCTAGCAAGAGCCGGGGACATTTTTACCCTGCCATCCCCTCATCCACTCTGGCTACACCAAATGAGTGTGAATTATGGGGGCCCGCTGAGCTTTTGATTTCCCTAGGCTGCCATCCCAGCAGCCACTTTCCTGGAAATTAAGTGCATGTTTCATCTGCTTGCAGAGGGAATAACAGTTACATGTTTGCCTGTCACTCTGCCACCAGCGGTCCATCACAGCCCCGCCTCCCTCCCCAATTCTGAAGTAGCCCTTTCAAAGGACACACGCATCCCTCCCCTGGAGGCTGGCTGGGATCTGGAAGTCTTCCAGTTAGAGATGCTGCGTCTTTCAAAGGACAGGACTTAGGTGGAAGAAAGCAGTTAGGGAGAAGGTTTTTTGTCCGTTTCATTTATGTGAGTTATTGTTTCCTTTTTCTCTCTTCTCTTCTCTCCTTCCTCTTTTCCCCTCTTTTTTCCTCTCTCCTTCCCTCCCTTTCTTTCTTTTCTGATGGGAAGTTTAAAAAAGGCTACTTTTTTTCTCTCTGCCAGCAAGGTGAGCTTTTTAAAGCGGCTCTTCTGGAACTTAAGCATTCAGGTAGATCACGCGGGGGTCTTGGTGAAATGCAGATTATGATTCGGTATGTCTGGGGTCTGACCTCAGATTCTGTAGTTCTTACGAGCACTCAGGTGATTCTGATCCTGCATGAACCACACCTGGAGTGGCAAGAGTCTAATCACCCATATGTCATGGTATTTCCCCAATCGAAAACCCAGGGTAACTCCCTGTTGCCTATTGAATGAAATCTAGACTCCAGAAAGCATGAAAGGCCTTTCAGCTTCTGGTCATTCACTCATTCATTTATTCAGTTAGTCAGCAACATTTATTAAGTGGCTGCTAAAGGCTGAAGCCCAATATTCCTTTCCAGCCCCATCTCCTACCACTCCCAACCATGGCTTCCACATCCTGCCCATCTTCACCTCCCAAACATCACGACTTCCCACCTCTGTGTCTTTACCTCAGGCTCTGCTTTCAAGCCCTTTCCCCTCTGTTCTGTTTTTCAAATTGCTCCTGACCCTTCAAGATGCCCTTTAAATGTTGGCTCTGCTGCGAAGTCTTCCCTGAAATCCTCCAAATACTTCTTTATCTCAAGGAATCATGTACAAAATCCTGGCACAGCACTTGTCACCTTGTAAGGCAATGCTGGGGTTTTGTATCTGTAACCTCCATTAAACTGGGATTTTCTTAAGAGCAGGGTAGCATTTTCCTTTCCTTCTATATGCCCCTAGCACCAGCCAGAAACAGTCAGATGCTCAGTAAGGGTTTGATAAATGAACGAATGAATATTAGGAAAGAAGAAGTACCAACTCCCTTCTCGTCCTCTGGTGGAAACACACATACCTAATATGAAGAAGGCTTAGAGAAAAGAACAGAAATGTATAAATTGTTCTCAAAGTTTTATAAAATAAACTTGTATTTTTGAAAAGTTCTAGATTTACAGAAAAGTCATCAAGATAGTAGTACAGAGAGTTCTCATATATTTCACACCCAGTTTCCCCTATAATTAATATCTTACATTAGTAAGGTATATTTGTCACAATTAATGAACCAATATTGCTACATTATGATTAATGACATTCCACACTTTACTGCGATTTCCTTTGTTTTTACCTAATGCCCTTTTTCCGTTCCAGGATCCCATTGTAATAATCAACCTTGATAGTCTGTAATTGATGATTTGCCATCTTGAAATCACGGGCCAAAGCCGTTGACGTCCCTACCACCCCTGTGGTCTTACAGCCTACAGAAATCATATTACTGACCTTCCAACACGAATTCCAACATCTGTGTTTGCTTCCTGCTCAGTAGGGGACATCCCCACCAGACGAGTCCCCACCACTTCTTTATGTAGTAGGAAGGACTCTGGTCTACACTTTCCTCTCATTCCTTCTGCTTCCTGAATGACCCTGGTGCTTCCTCGTGTGGTCCTGTATGATGGGCGTGCCCCCTCCTCTTGGGACTCGTGAGGCATAAACTCTTCTTCCAAAGCAGCTGTCTCCATGTCTGTCATCTTACCATACCCGATTAAAACAAATCCCAGGTACATTTCAAAACAATTGGTGCGGCGAGCCAGGTGGCCCAGTGACCGATAGTGATGACTTGCCTCTAAACTGCTCTTGGCTTACAAACTGACTTCGTAGAGTGGCTGGCACCGGCTGTAAGGGCACCGTGGGCGATTGGCATTTTGCATTTTAGCCACCACTGCCTTTTGCTGTGTCTGCTGAATTCTACTTTGGTTTGCCCCATTGAATTTTTTTTTTTTTTCGGTACGCGGGCCTCTCACTGTTGTGGCCTCTCCCATTGTGGAGCACAGGCTCCGGACGCACAGGCTTAGCGGCCATGGCTCACGGGCCCAGCTGCTCTGCGGCATGTGGGATCTTCCCAGACCGGGGCACGAACCCGCGTCGCCTGCATCGGCAGGCGGACCCTCAACCACTGCGCCACCAGGGAAGCCCGCCCCATTGAATTTTTGTAGGACCTGAAGGGAGAAATCCCAAGACTCCTGCATAGCTTAGGGTAGCTGTAGGCTGGGCAACTTTCCCAGCTGGCACTCGTAAGATGCTTAAGATGTGTGTAGTGTCTGGGCAAAGGTGGCCGGGGTGACTTAGAGTAATTGGGTAGCTGATAAGACAAAGGCACCTCTCAAGGGAGTGGGAAAGGCTTTCTCAAGGTGTTGGGGGTGGATCCGATCCACAGACCGAGCAACACAGGGAGGCCAGGCCTACCCGCAGGATTGCTGTAGACTGGGCGTTGTGTCCACTCTTTCTCAAAGTACTTAGGTGAAACCCCTCCACCCCAACTTTTTCAAGGGTGTTTCACACATTTGTAATTTAGTTCACTTTTTTCATCACATTCCACATTCTATCCTAGGATCCCCTGACCTCCTAAATGATTCTTTTTACTTGCATACATTATGGTTCACTCTGTGTTGTAAAGTTCTATGAGTTTTAACAAATATATAGTGAGTGTCATGCATGAACCATTAGAGTTTCATACAGATAAAAAATTCCATGTGTTTCATCTGTTCAGCCCTCCTTCCTTCCCCTGTGCCCCTAGCAACCACTGATCCGTTGACAAGCCATAGTTCTTCCATTTCTAGAATGTCATACAAATGGACTCCTACAGGATGTAGCCTTTTCCGACTGGCTTCTTTTACCTAACAGTGTGCATTTAAGATGCGTTCCCGTCTTTTTGTGGCTTGCTAGCTCACTCCTTTTTATTGCTGAATAATATTTTATTGTATTGACGGATCACTGTTCGTTTATCCACTCACCTATTGAAGGACATCTTAACTGCCTCCAGTTCTCAGGGATTGGGAGTAAAGCTGCTATGAACATTTGCATGCAGGTTTTTGTGTGGACATGTGTGTGCAGATTAGTTGTGTAACAAATTTAATTTTTACCAATAAGCATTTAGTGAGGGGTAAATATTTAAACAGTTTGCTCAAAGCTGCTTGCCTGGCCTATGATTCTGGGTATGTAAAGAGAGTTCCAAATCACTCTTTCACTCTTGTGTTACCCCAAGAGTAGAATGATAGATCTAATAGTTGTCCAAGGAAGGAGAAATAAGTTATATAAATCATGTGAGAGGATTTGGTCTTGAATGTCCAGGGGGACACAATAGTTTAATTCATTAGTTACCTGGTTATTTTGAAATTAGCTATTTAGGAAGCAGATTTGGGGGGGGCGGTGGTGTTGAAATCTAGTAATTGATTCTTAAAATCAGTTGTTCCTATAAACACAAACTGGTTTGGAAATTGGCAACTGACATCATTTATTGTCAAGTAATATGGCTCTTCTCTCCTGAACTAATTTCCCCTGCAGCCAGTCTGTCTCCTCCATGTCTTATGAATGCATTCCTTTCTTCCAACCATTTATCAACCTGTTATACCCACTCCAGGGCCTTCTCCTCTCCCCTTACTAATCCGACGCTGACTAAATCCTTCAGGATTTGGTTCCATCCTACCTTCTGTCATTAAATCATCTTAAATTGTTTTATTCTCAATGTCGCCTTCTTTTTAATTACATACCACACAGGTTGGCCCTTCTGTTAAATAATTGATGAATTAATTAAACATGTATTCAGAATCCACTATATTCCAGACTTTTTGCTTAGTCTTAGGTGACAGAGAATGTTTTCATAAATGGCCTGTATTCACTTTTACTTTTCACTTCTGTATCTTGCATTTTAGTTTTCTTTTGCAATAAAATGAAGTGATTTCCACGGGTAGGAGTATCTTTTTCTCCTGCATCTTCAAAAATACCCACAGTGGAGATGTGTGCATTATAATAATGGCTAACATTTATTGAGTGTTTACTAAATGTTGGCACTGTTAAAAGCTTTACATATATCCATACATGTCTTCATAGCCTCTCAACATGCTTACCATATAATTGTCTCCATTTTACAGGCTAAGAGCCTGCGTCAGAGAACGTTAAGTAGTTTGTCCCAAATTATACAGCGCTTAAGTGGCATAACCAGGATTTGAGCTCAAGCAGCCTGACACAGAACACTTGGTCGCTCTCATTTCCATTCCCCAGCTGCACATACACAGCTATCTTAATCACTATGCCCTACAGTCTCTGGCCAAAACGATGCTCAACACTAGATGATTTTGCAGTTTGTCATTCTTCATGGAATCAGTCATGTGCAAACCCCACTGTGACTTGTACACAGAAAACCATAAAAAAATAACATACTCAAGAAAATGAGAAAAGAAGCCACGGACTGGGAGAAAATGTTTGCAAAAGCCACATCTGATAAAGGACTGGTACCCCAAATATTACAAAGAACCCTTAAAACTCAACAATAAGGAAACAACCTGATTAAGAAATGGGCCCCAAACCTTATTAGACACCTCACCAAGGAAGATACACAGATGGCAGATACAGACACACCTCATTTTATTGTACTTCGCTTTATTGTGCTGTACAGATGTTGTATTTCTTAGAAACTGAAGGTTTGTGGCAACTTTGTGTCGAGCAAGCCTACCATTTTCCCAGCAGCATTTGCTCACTTTGTGTCTCTGTGTCACATTTTGGTAATTCACACAATATTTCAACTTTTTTCATTATTATTATATTTGTATGGTGAGCTGTGATCCGTCATCTTCGATGCTACTGTTGTAATTGTTTTGGGATGCCATGAACTGCATGCAAGTAAGATGGCTAACTTAATGGATAAATGTTGTGTGTGTTCTGACTGCCCTATCCACTGACCGGCCGTCTACCCATCTCTCTCCCTCTTTTCAGGCCTATCTATTCTCTGAGTTGCAACGGTATTGAAATTAGGCTAATTCATAACCCTACAATGGCCTCTAAAATGTACGGGTGAAAGGAATCATCACATGTCTCTCACTTTAAATCTCAAGCTAGAAATGATTAAGTTTAGTGAGGGAGGCATGTAGCAAACCAATATAGGCTGAAAGCTGGACCTCTTATACCAGATAGTTAGCCAAGTTACGAGTGCAAAGGAAAAGTTCTTGGTGTAAAGTTAAAGTGCTACTCCTGTGAATACACAAATGACAAGAAAGCAAAACAGCCTTACTGCTGATGTGGAGACTGTTTTAGTGGTCCAGATAGAAGATCAAACCAGCCACAACATTCCCTTAAGCCAAAGCTTAATCCAGAGCAAGGCCCTAATTCTCTTTAATTCCAAGAGGGCTAAGAGAGGTGAAGAAACTGAAAAGTTTAAAGCTAGCAGAATTTGGTTCACGAGGTCTAAGGAAAGAAGCCTTCTCCAGAACATAAAAGTGCAAGGTGAAGTAGCAAGTGCAGATGTAGAAGCTGCAGCAAGTTATCCAGATGTTCTAGCAAATATAATTAATGAAGGTGGCTACACTAAACAACAGATTTTCAATAGACAAAGCAGCCTTCTATTGGAAGAAGCAGCCATCTAGGCTTTTCATAGCTAGAGAGGAGAAGTCAATGGCTGGCTTCAAAGCTTTCAAAGGACAGGATGACTCTCTTGTTAGGGGCTAATGCAGCTGGTGACTGGAAGTTGAAGCCATTGCTCATGTACCATTCTGAAAATCCTAGGGCCCTTAAGAATTATGCTAAGTCTACTCTGCCTGTGCTCTGTAAATGGAACAACAAAGCCTGGATGACAGCACATCTGTTCATAGCATGGTTTACTTAATATTTTAAGCCCACTGTTGAGACCTACAGCTCAGAAAAAGAAAATTCCTTTTAAAACATTACTGCTCATTGACAATGCATCTGGTCACCCAAGAACTCTTATGGAGATGGACAGTGACATTAATGTTTTCATGCCTGCTGACACAACATCCATTCTACAGCCCATAGATCAAGGAGTAATTTCGACTTTCAAGTCTTATTATTTATGAAATACATTTTGTAAGGCTGTAGCTGACATACATAGTGATTCCTTTGATGGATCTGGGCAGAGTAAATTGAAAATCTTCTGGAAAGGATTCACTATTCTAGATGCTATTAAGAACATTTTTGATTTATGGGAAGAGGTCAAACTGTCAACATTAACAGGAGTCTGAAAGAAGTTGATTCCAACCCTCATGGATGACTTGAGGGCTTCAAGATTTCAGTGGCAGAAGTAACTGCAGATGTGGTGGAAATAGCAAGAGAACTAGAATTAGAAGTGGAACCTGAAGATGTGACTGAATTGCTGCCGTCTCATGATAAAACTTTCATGGATAAGGAGCTGCTTTTTCTGGATGAGCAAAAGCAGTAGTTTCTTGAGATAGAATCTATTCCTGGTGAAGATGCTGTGAAGATTATTGAAATGACAACAAAGGATTTAGAATATTACATAAGCTTAGTTGATAAAGCAACTAAGAGCTTAAGAGGATTGACTCCAATTTTGAAAGAAGTTCTACTGTTGGTAACATGCTATCAAACAGCATTGCATGCTACAGAGAAATCATTCATGAAAGGAAGAGTCAATCAATGCGGCAAACTTCACTGTTGTCTGATTTTAAGAAATTGTCTGGCAGTCCAGTGGTTAGGACTCCATGCTTCCACCACAGGGGGCAAGGGTTCGATCCCTGGTCGGGGAACTAAGATTCTGCATGCCGTGCTGTACGGCTAGAAAGAAAGAAAAAGAAAAAAGAAAGAAACTGCCACAGCCACCCCAACCTTCAGAGCCACCACCCTGACTGGTCAGCAGCCACCAACATCGAGGCAAGACCCCCCCCCCAGAAAAAAGATTTTGACTCACTGAAGGCTCATATAGAGGTTAGCATGTTTTAGTAATCAAGTATTTAATTCAGGTATGTTAGTTGTTCTTTTAGACATAATGCTATTGCACACTTAATCAACTACAGCCTAGTGTAAACATAACTTTTTTATGCCCTGGGAAACAAAAAGATTTGTGGGACTCGCTTTATAGCAATAGTCACTTTATTGCGACGGTCTGGAACTGAACCCGCAATATCTCTGAGGTGATCTGTAAGCACATGAAAATATGCTCCACATCGTATGTCATCAGAGAAATGCAAAGGAAAACAACAATGAGATACTCCTATGCATCTATTAGAATGGCTAAAATCCAAAGCAGTAACAACTCCAAATACTGGCAAGAATGTGGAACGAGAGGAACTCTCATTCATGCTGGTGGGAATGCAAAATGGATCAGCCACTTTGGAAGACAGTATGGCCACTTCTTGAAAAACTAAACATACTCTTACCACATGATCCAGCAATCACACTCCTTGGTATTTACCCAAAGGAGTTGAAAACATATGTCCGCACAAAAGCCTGAACAGGGATGTTTATAGCAGCTTTTTTCGTAATTGTAAAAACTTGGAAGCAACTAAGACGTCCTTCAGTAGGTGAATGGGTAAACTGAGGTACATCCAGGACAATGGACTATTATTCTGCACTAAAAAGAAATGAACTATTAAGCTATGAAAAGATATGGAGGAACCTTAAATGCATATCATTAAATGAAAGAAGCCAATCTTTAAAGGCTACATGCTGTATGATTCCAACTATATCCCAATGTGGAAAAGGCAAAACTATGGAGACAGTAAAAAGGCCAGTGTTTTTCAGGGGGTCGGGATGGATCCAGGGAAGGAGGGTTGAACAGGTGAGCACAGAGGATTTTTAGGGCAGTGACATGACTCTGTATGATACTATATTGGTTGATACATGTCATTTATACTTTGGTCCAAACCTACAGAGTGTGCAGTGCCAAGAGTGAACCCTAATGTAAACTGTGGACTTTGCGTGATTGTGACGTGTCACTGTAGGTTCATCAATTGCAGCCAATGTACTCTGGGGAGAGACGTTGATCATGGGTGAGGCTGTGCACATGTAGGGGCAGGGAGTACGTGGGAAACCTCTCTACCTTCCTCTCAGTTTTGTCGTGAACCTAAAACTGCTCTAAAAAATTAGTCCTTAAAAAAATAGATAATTCCTCATTGTATCCCAAAGTCTTCCCAGAGATACTCCCTGACCCGTATCTCTGAGTGAGTTCGACTCCTCTCACGGGTAGCTGGGTGCCCACTTCACCTTGTCCCTGGAAGGATTTTTCCTGTTGCTTTGGGCTAATTCTCAAGCCTTTCTTAGAACTTTCCCCAGAGTATCTTCCATGTACATGGTGCTGGAGTGGGTGGAGACATATGCATTTATTTATCGATTCAAACATGCCCAATTTATTTAAGTTGTACCGTCTGCCCTCTGGCCTCTGGGAATGTGTGTAATTCTCAGAGGCAACCTTTAAACTAAATCAAACTGAAAAATTTATCTTTAAGTAACAACTTACAGATCTAATAACCAAGGAAGGCTGCACCCGAGCACAGATGTTGTAAATCTATTATCTAAGTATCCTCTGTCCTAACACAATTTTCCCTAAAGCCTTTGAAATGTTAAGTTTCTGCCAGACAAGCACAGATGAATTCCAACAACTGGCCTGATGGATTTTTCACAGTTTTTTTCCATGAGTCCTATTGCATGCTAGAAATACCCTGTAAGGAGAAGGCTATGAATGGGGTGAGTCTGCTTAGCCAGAGAGTATGAATCACAAAATCTGGGGTTATAATAAGGTTCAGCCTGATGTGGGATGGTCAAGTTTGGGGGTAGGAGAGTCTAATGCCAGTGTATTGAGAGGATGTTGGATGGGATTATCAGGTCTTCTGCTTAGAAATGCCGACTTGTGGTGCAGAAACATTTTCTACGGAGGACAAAACCAGCAATAGCTGGGCGATCTCAGAAGCAATGTCCAGTCCGGGGGCCAAAGCAATGTGGGATTAAGCAAGGTTGTTAGAGATTCTATTGATCATGTGGAAATTTAGAGCTGAACCTCTATCCTGGCAGGCCAAGAGGAAAAATCAGGAACCAAGGACAAAGACATCATGGGTGGGGTGGGGGAGGGAGACCATCATCTTACTTAGCCCTGTCCAGGACTGACACCAGGTAGGAAGGGCGGGACCAATTCCAGAAGCCAGCCTAGTAGAGAGAGCCTGCCAGTTTCTTCATGTATTTCTTTGATGCTGAGCCTGCAACTGGAAATAGAAGGAAGGACCACAGTACTCAGAGAAGCAGCCAGCACGGGCTACATAAGCCACTGCTTTGGTGTTCAGTAGCTTCATGCTCACGCTCTTAAGGAAGGAAAAATCTACTACAAATATCTCTTGGAAAATTCGATCAGGAATCAGCATCAGCAGAGTAAAGGGGGAACTGTTATTCCCAGAAAATCAGATGCTTCTTTGTAAGATTAATTACTGGGATTCACCAAACCCTGGCTTTGAGCTGATGGAGAAAGATTGTGAGGGCTGTTCTTTGCTTTTTTTTTTTTTTTTTTTTTTTTGCGGTTGCGGCCTCTCCCGTTGCGGAGCACAGGCTCCGGACGCGCAGGCTCAGCGGCCATGGCTCACGGGCCCAGCCGCTCCGCGGCATGTGGGATCTTCCTGGACCGGAGCACAAACTCGCGTCCCCTGCATCGGCAGGCGGACTGTCAACCACTGCGCCACCAGGGAAGCCCTGTTCTTCCCTTTTCCCAATAATTTAGCCCATGAGGCGGCAGCCCCTTGGCTCCCAATGTCACCTAGACATTACAGCCACCTCTACCGTCCCTTTGCCCTCCCCTCTTCACCATACCTGGTGGGATATTTTGCAAAGTGCTCGTTACCAAACTACGCTCTCACCACTGGGCTACGAAAATTCTAGTTTCTCCAGATCCTCACCGACGTGTAGTATTGCCAGTTTTTTTCCCCCTTAACTTTAACCATGTTTGAGATGGTATCTTATAGTTCTAATTTAAGCATTGTTAAGCAGTGATGTGGAACAACTTTTCGTTTGTTTACCGGCCATTGGAATCCTCTTTTGTAAAGTACCATCTCAAGAATTTTGCAGTAGCATGTTTGTCATAAATCAGGTGATTAATATGTGTGAGTTTGTTTCTGGGTGCTCCATTGTATTCCATTGGTCTGGTTTGGATCTAAACTTGTGCCCATACCAGCTGTATTTTTTAAATTGAGATATAATTGACATTTAACATCGTGTAAGTTTAAGATGTACAATGTGCTGATTTGATACATTTATATATTGCAATAAGATTACCACCGTAGCCTTAGCTAATACCTCTAACATGTCACTTAATTATCATTTTTGTGTGTGTGGTGAGAATATTTAAGATCTAGTCTCTTGGCAGTTTTGAAGTATAAAATACAGTATCGTTGCCTATAATCAAATGTTGTGCGTTCGATCCTCAGAAGTTATTCATCTTCTAGTTGCAAGTTTAACATCTTTAACTACATCGTCCCAATTCCCCCCAGTCCCCAGCCTCTGGTAATCACCATTCTATACTCTGTTTCTACGAGTTTGGCTTTTTTTAGATTCCATGTTTAAAGATACCGTATAATATTTGTCTCTGTCTGACTTATCTCACTTAGCATAATGCTCTCAGCATCCATCCATGTTGTCACAAATGGCAGAATTTCCTTCTTTCTCATGGCTGAATAGTATCCCATTGTGTGTCTGTGTGTGTGTGTGTGTGTGACACTTAGGTTGTTCCACATTTTGGCTGTTGTGAATAATCAATGATCTTAATAGGCACAATTTTATAATAAATTTGATATCTGGTAGTTATAGTTTCCAACTTTTTTCTTCTTTACAATTGCCTTGGCTGTTCTTGGCCCTTTGAATTTCTATCTAAATTATAAATTTACATTCTTAAAATATGTGTTCAGTTTTCTGACATAGTTACCCTTTCCACTGTTATTTTTAATACTTTGCTACCTAACTGTGTTTCTATATGGGGTCATTTAATATCTGCCTAAAACACTCTCTCTAGAATTTCCTTTAGGGAGCATTTAATGAGTAGCAATTTTCTCAGTTTTTGCTTGTCTGAAAATGTCTTTAGATCACTCCTAGTTTTAAAGGATATTCTCACTGGGTATATAATTCTAGGTTAGAAATAATTTTCTTTCTTTTGCCCATATGTGCCTTAAGAGGCACATTCCATTGTCTTCTGACTTACATAATTGCTGTTGGCAAAACAGCTCTCAGGCTGTTTTAAAAAATAAATATTGTTTATGCCTTTGAAGGCAACATGTCTTTTTTATTCTAACTTCTTTTAGACTTTTACTTTGGCTTTCAGGAATTTTATTATGATATGCCTAGTATGGCATTTTTTGTATTTATGCTTGTAGGGAGATATAAAGGTTTTGAATGTGTTGTTTGTTTGTTTGTTTGTTTTGCGGTACGCGGGCCTCTCACTGCTGTGGTCTCTCCCGTTGCGGAGCACAGGCCCCGGACGCGCAGGCCCAGTGGCCATGGCTCACGGGCCCAGCTGCTCCGCGGCATGTGGGATCTTCCCAGACCGGGGCACGAACCCGTGTCCCCTGCATCGGCAGGCGGACCCTCAACCACTGCGCCACCAGGGAAGCCCTGAATGTGTGGTTTAATGTCTTTTGTTGGTTTGGGAAATTTTTCAGCCAGTGGGCTAAAAAGCAGTACTTCTGTCCCATTCTCTCTTTTTCCTCCTTCCAGTGATCTAATTATAAGTATGTTACACTACTTACCATGTGTTATATGTCCTGCACGCTACTTTCCATCATTTTAAACATTGTTTCTCTCTGTGCTCAGTCTGTATAGTTTTCTACTAAGTGACCTTCCAATATACGAATCCCTTCCTCTGCTATGCCTAACCTGCTATTAAACCCTTGATTTTCAATTTTAGCCTTTACTATTATTTTTTGTTCTAGAATTTCTATTTTGGTTATTTTTATAGATTCTAATTCTCTGTTGACATTCTCTGTCTTGTAACCTATTTTCCTAAATATATTACTTTAAAGTCCTTGCCTCACTATCTGTGTCACGTGTAGGTCTGATTCTTCCATTTTATTTTTCCTTTCGGCTTTTGGTCACTTGCTCCTGCCTCTTGGCTTGCATAATATGTATTTTTTTTATTGAATGCCAGACATTTTTATGAAAAGTTGTAGGGTTCTGGATAATTTTATATTCTTCTCGAGCAGACTTAAAGTAATTCTGGCTAGTAGGTACAAATGCCTTCATTTAATCAGGGACCGAGATGATGGGAGACTAGATTTAAGGTTCTATGTGGGCTTGCCTATGTTTTGGTTCATACTTGCTCCTGGAGCATAGACCCTTAAGGTCGCAATTAAAACTCACCTGTGAGTGCTTAGCCAACTTCTTAGCTCTTCCTGAAGTCCAGTATTTTTCAGAGGGGACCTGAAAAAGAGAAAGGTCACCTTCTTCTCTGGATTCAAGAGGGAGAGTATTGTATCTAGAGTTAGAAACACAGGTTACTTACGAAGGGTCCAGGGTGATGTCTATGGGAACCTTGATGATCTTCACAATCTTGTTGAAATAGAATGTCAATCCTCCCCTGACAGTGAGGACTTGAACACAAGTTTGGCATTGCCAGTCTGGGAAGTATAGGCAGGACTCCACACACAAAGAATCTTGATGGTCCCCTAACCAACCCACTCACTTTACAAATGATGACACTTGGGCCAGAGAAGGTGGATGGGTTTCCTGATATCACATATGACCTGGTAGGTTGAGAACCAGAATCAGAATCCCTCACCCCAGCCAGGGGTCTCTTACTCTCTGCAACATCATGTCACCTCTAGGCTGTCCCATCTACCATTTTAGCCTTGCCATCTGGAAGCCTAGATTTTAAATACAATTCCAGGGGTGACTTATATGGATACTGGGAGTCATACATCGTCCACCCCCTTATGAATAAGAACCAATTAAAGTATTATGTCAAAATAATTTATGGACTGTGTCAAGGCAAAAATGAGAAATTCGATTTGCATAGAGCACTATTGATTAGCATGCTGTACCATTGCTCTGAACACCATTCAGGATGGCGTTCAAGAAACTCTGGGATGAGAGGGAGATAGAGAGGTTCACAGTGCACAGAGAGTCTCTATTTGTGAGCCAACTAAAACATATCACCAACCCCAGCTGCCTCTGTCACCCCACCCTGTTCCCCCAGCACGACGGCACTGACAGATCTAAATATGAAGAAGAAAAATGTCTCCGGCAGCCTGTTATTTTGCTCCCTGGATTGTGTCAGGGAAGTATAAATATAATCACATTTTATCCGCCAATCTGAAATGGATTTCAGGGGAAGGGATCACAATGTTAGGAGAAATCTCTTTCATTGTAGCATGCCTTGATTGAAAATAACTCCCTTGTTACCATCAGTAATGTGTTCAAGGGAGAAAAAAGCAGGGCAGTTCATGACAAAATTACTAGGCAATTCAATCAAAACCCCGTGCCTTGCTTTGCAGGTTATGTGGGAGACAGGTAAGTCCAAGGTTTACCTCAAGAGCATGTGGACTGTTCTGAAAATCTTCATTTAAACATCGGTATCTCTGGTGGTTTACGCCGAAAACCATTGCGGAAACACTGTCCTCTCCAATGCAGACCTTTAATATCTTGGCTTGGCCAGTCCTATGCCCATCAGGAGAGCCTTTTAATTCCAGAGCAGGATGGAAGGGGCCCCCCTTGTTCCCTCTGAGTCCTAAACATGCTGCATTTATAGCGTAATCATTCATCGCTTTGGTCTTACTTTTCTATTAAATGAATATATCTATACAATTGTCAATCAGACCTTCTTTTCAACATTTGATAGTCAGGATGAGTTGAAATAATTCATTCCCCAAACAGAGGCATCTGATATCTAATTGGACTGTGGAACCTTGGGGTGTGTGTGTGTGTGTGTGTGTATGTGTGTGTGTGTGTGTGTACACACACATATATATAAGCATGTATTCATTCAAATGCTAAAAATATTTAAAATCAGTACGAAGCACATTGACGGGCTTTTACTCTTTCTCTGCTACAATAGCCCTAAGAGCATAGCTACTGACCCCCAGAGAATAAGCACCCACTTAAGGATGAGAAAATGCATGAAGGACCATTCAGACTGTCCTTGCAGCAGCTCCCAGAGATCAGGCAGTCTGTTCCCAGCTGCTCACTGTTGTCATAGCACATGTAACGTCGCTTGAATTAAGAGCAAGGGAGAGCGGCAGAGATCACCTTAGGTGTCTGCCAATAATGTGACTTGACATTTTAAGCTGGTCTCCTATTACTTTTGAACTTTTCACTGAGAAATATCCACACGACACCTCCTCAAAATTGTCAAGGCACAAATGTAGCCCTAATCCTCCCCACTCAGGCATTAAAAGGGAAGGAAAACAGAAGTATTCATGACACAGTTACATTCTTGGATGAAATTACTGATCTAAATTTAGAACTAGGCCAGGCTTTGAGGCTTGCCCTTCATTCGAGGTCTAACGCATGAAAGACCTCGTGTCGGGGATTTTTTCAGGCTTGCTTGGAAGGGGGCATTTAACCCAATTTGATCTACAGTGAATGCATCGGGAGCTGATTCTCTGCCGCTGGGGGAACCACGCTGCCTGCCCTGTGGTTTCTCGGCACTTTGAGAGAGATTCTTTTTGATGTCAGTGGGAGCTCTATTTCCAAAAAAGAAGCAGACAACATAGAAAAAAGGAGAGCCAGGGTCTCTGTTTCAGAAAATTTCTCCCCTGGTTTGTCAGCCAGTAACACCCACTGTGCCCAGGGCGGTGGCAATGGCACTACTTGGAGACGGCTGGATGGGGGTTGGTGGGGTGACTTTTTCTTCTGATGAGAGAATTCGGATGGGATTCTCAGCTCAGACATTGTTAAGGCCAAACCTCTTTCAGTAGAGAACAATTAGGAGAGTCATCACTTGAGGCCATGTTGATTTTTCTACTATCTCAGCTACTTCACTAATGAATAAAAAAACAATTCCCTAAAAGCACACAAAGTCAGTGTCTATCAGCAAAAGAGAGTGAATTTGAATTTCAAATATCTTTTCTTTCACCCAGAGCCAACTGCTCAGTCAGCACAGCTTCTTCAACCCACCCCCCACCTCAGCCACACCCATAAACACCCATAATCAAGGCCCTAGGTAGGGCTTAAATTAACAAATGATTGCCCTTGACAATGTCATTGAAAACAGCACTCGAGTACTGTCGGGTTCCTCTCTGCTGTACAAGGTGCATCAATTAGCTTTTGCTGCATAAAAAATTAGCCCCCAAATTAGTGGCTTAAAACTCTACCATGTATAGGTCACATGGGTGGGCAATTTGGGTTGAGTGCAGAGGGGGCTGCTGGGAGCTGCCGCTGTTGTCATGGACTGGGCTTGCTCAAGCGTTTGTGGGGAGCAGGCCATCCAGGGCCTCACTCACATGACTCGGGGTTGGCTGGCTCTTGGTTAGGGGGACAGGGTAACTGGGCCAACATCCCCATCAGTCACCCAGCAGGCTAGCCCTGGTTGATTCACAAGCTGATGGATGCAGGGTTCCCACGAACAGCAAAGAGATAAAACCGCAAGTCTTCTTGGGGCCTAGGATTTGAGAGTGAGCGGTGTCATTTCTGCCACATTCTAGCAAGTCGGAAGACCAGCCTGGATCCAGAGAATGGAGAAATAGACTCAGCTCCTTGACAGAAGCTCTAAAAGCCCACAGCCAGTTTCTCAATCTAGCACACAAGGATTGCTGAGGGTCAGGTTTTAATACAATGAATCCCATACATACGAACCTTCAAGTCGTGAACTTTCAAAGATGGGAACATGCTTGTGCATGTCCAGTCATGTCAGGCATGAGGGACATTGCAGCATTCCCTCCGTCTCCTGTTGCTGACGATCCTTCAGCTCTACCATCTCCTACCCCCTCTCCCTCCTCCAGTCGGTAACGCTTCTTGCCTGTTCACTCAATGCCAGCCTCTGTATGCCAGCTGTTGTACTGTACTACTGTGCCTTTCAAGGTACTCTACTGTAAGATTAAAAATGTTTTCTTTGTTTTTTGTGTTTGTTTGTTTTTTGTGTATTATTTGTTTGAAAAGTATCATAAACCTGTTACAGTACAGTACTATATAGCCGATCGTGTTACTTGGGTAGTTGTCGAACTCACGAACAAATTACAAATGCGCTCTCAGAACAGAATTCGTTTGTATGTAGGGGACTTACTGTACCATGTAGTGTAGCTGAGAGTGTCTCATGAGCAGGGACCAAGTCTCACTTGAGCTATGCTTCGTGGCTACCCAGCCTGGCAGAGAAAAGAGACTGAACAACTGAATGCTGTTGGGTGAAAGCAAGTTTTAAAATATATACCTTACAATTGTGATGTAGCGCTAGGAAAATAAACACAGAAAATGTCATAAGTCAAGATAACCTTGATTACTCGTATTGAGATAGAAACAGCCACTGGCCCCCTATCAGGGTTCTCCTTCTAATTGCCCTCCAGCCTCCAAATGACAGAGGAGTCATTTTAAGACTTCACCATCTTAACCATGATTAACACACCTTTGATTAACACACCATGATTAACACACCTTTGTTAATCAACTATACTCCAATATAAATATAAGGTTTAAAAAAACAAACAAAAACTTAGTGGGTGAAAACAGTGCAAAATTATTGTCTTGCAGTTCTAGAGGCCTTAAGTCCAAAATGGGCTAAAATCAAGGTGTCAGCAGGGATATGTCCATTTCTGGAGGTTCTAGAGGAGAATCCATTTCCTTGCCTTTTCCATTCCAGCTTCTTGAGGCTGCCCACATTCCTTGGCCGAAGGCCCCATTCATCTTCAAAGCCAGCAATGGCAGGTCTACTATTTCTCACATAACATCATTCTGACGCTGACTCTTCTGCCACCTTTTCCCCATTAAAATTAAACCTTTATTTCTTAACAATTGGGCTCACCTAAGTTTTGACTTTGGGCCCACTCAGATGATCCAGTATAATCCCCTTATCACAAAGTCAACTGATTAGAAACCTTCATTCCTTTTGTAACCTTAATTCCTTTTTTTTTTTTTTTTTTGCCAAGTAATCTAACATATTCAGAGGCTCTGGGGATTAAAATGTGGACATAATTGGAAAGCCATGATTCAGTCTACCACATTTGGTCTGCTTAGCTTCACACTAGAATGTAGAGGGTTTTTTTTTTTTTCGGTACGCGGGCCTTTCTCTGTTGGGGCCCCTCCCGTTGCGGAGCACAGGCTCCAGACGCGCAGGCTCAGCGGCCATGGCTCACGGGCCTAGCCGCTCCGCGGCATGTGGGATCTTCCCGGACCTGGGCACGAACCCGTGTCCCCTGCATCGGCAGGTGGACTCTCAACCACTGCGCCACCATGGAAGCCCTAGAATGCAGAATATCTTATTCCTAGATGATGCTCTTTGCCCATTTACAATATTTTCCTATTAATGAAGAGCAAGATAATTTCTTTTCTTTCTTTTTTCTTTTTTTGATGTGGACCATTTTTAAAGTCTTCACTGAATTTGTTACAACATTGCCTCTGTTCCATGTTTTGGTTTCTTGGTCGCGAGGCATGTGGAATCCCAGCTCCCCAACCAGGGATCGAACCTGCACCCCCTGCATTGGAGGGTGAAGTCTTAACCACTGGACCACCAGGGAAGTTCCAAGATAATTTCTAAATATCTAACTGCTATTTCCTTCTTCCTGCGGCTAAGGTGCCCTCAGATCTGAATTTTAAAAGGTCTGGGCCTCCATGAGTCAAGACTGATTTTTTTTTTTTCCTCTGAAATCACCATTTGGCCCTAAATATAAATATGGCTAAGGGGACGTTTACATTGCACCTTGGAAAACAAGTTTCAGAATCATGCAAAATGAAGTAGGGTTGGGGATATCAATCTGCATGTGGATGAAGGAGGGAAGGAAGGAAGGAAGGAAGGAAGGAAGGAAGGAAGGAAGGAAGGAAGGAAGGAAGGAAGGAAGAAATATATATTAAGCACCTACTCTATATCACTCAGTGGAACAAGTCTATGTATTTATTCATTCAACAAATATCTACTGAACTCCTTCTTGATTGATACCACGTGTCCAAGTCTAGGCTCTGAGGATACAACCCTAAATGAGGTAAATAGAGTTCTTGCCCACAAGAAGTAGTGGAAGATCTAGGCAATAAACAAATACACAAATAATGTCCTCTGGTGAAATTGTCATAAACATATCAAGAAGGGCAGGGGAGTAGAGAGTGTTGGAAGATAGATGGCTTTGCATTATTGCCCCCATGGCTCTGGGGGCCGATGCTCCTTCACCAAGGCTCAGGATGCCAGACACAGGGATGTCAAGTGAGGAGTGCTGTGTGATCCTAGCGGCCATACTGTCCAGTGTTACCTGGTCTTCGTATGTAAAAATCCCTGCACGTGGTACTTCTGCTCCCATGGCCAGTCCACAGACACATTGTGACAGCCTCAACAACAGGACAGTATCATCTTGCATGTGCTTCCATCTCCAGGGAGCTGCTGGGAGCCCACCTCTCTGGTCTTCTCATTGAAACTGAAGCTACTCTTACATGCAGGGACAGAGGAATACAAATAAAGGGGCTCAAGTCCTTAAAGTACCCACTGCTCATCCGTCCTGTTTGCATCTCTGGACTTCCCAAATCTATGAAAACCCTCTGAGGTGCCAGTGTGAAGAACTCAACAGCATCAGCCCGGCCACTCTGTGGACAGAAGGCAGGAAACCAATGTACAAGGGTGCAGAGATTGTTTAAGGCCATTCCAAAGGGAGAAGGCAGGCCATCTGCCATGGCCCTGGTTCCTCCCTGGAGGGGAAACGATAATGAGCAGTTACAGCTGCTCAAAGGGGAAAGACCACCAGGTTTCTCTGCTGCCCCTCTATGCAGCCTTCTTCTCCAGGTGCTCTGCAGCCCAGGTGTAATGGATTTCAATGCTGTCCTACTTCTTCTCTCCTCTCCTATGCACAACCTTTGCATGGGAACTTGCAATCCCTTTCCTCACCACCAGGGGTAGAGTATATTTTCTGCCCCATTGATATTGACTGGGCTTGTCCACCTAAATTGCTTTGGCCAATATGATTTTAACAGACACATGCAAACAAAGGCTTGAAGCATGCCTGTGCATTTTCCTCTTGTATTTGTGTCATGGCCATGAGAACTTGCTCTGAAGCCTGCTGGTCCAACAAGGATGAGAGCTCAGTGGAGCAGCAGGAGCAAATCCACAGCTCAGAGCAAAGATCAGCCAGGTGAGTCCAGATCAGCTGACCCCCAGCCAAGTCCGGGCACATGAAGAGAATAAACGAGCATTGCTTTAAGCCAGTGAGTTCCAAGCTGGTTTCTTACACAGCATTATTGTTGCAATTAGCTGACTGATACACAGGGGAGTGCAGTTTCTCCTGGTATAAATCTTGGTAGCAATAACAAATATTCAAACTAGAGCTTTGAAGCCATCCGAGGGAGATTCTTTTGAGAGCAGCAGCTGAACATGGGGCCAAGTCAGTCCTGAAACATCAGCTTAGAGTCTGCACAGAAGAAGTCTTATTTACTAGAAAACACCAGTGCTGCCTCACTCCAAAGATCTGGGGTCATGCCTTCTCTAAAGCCAGCAGCTCTGCTCTGCACTTGACCCCTGCTGGACGGAGTTATTTTGGATCTGTTCTTGTGACTCTGGGGCTTAAAATAGTCGCTGCTGAGCCATCTGTCTTGGGATCCATCTCACTTCTGAAACGTGTAGCAGCTGTGGCTGAATTGAAACCAGCTCCTGTTAAGAAAGTGAACAATCTCTCAGCTTTTCTCCATCCTATGAGTGTGCCCTAGGGAGAAAATAAAATAGAGGGCATTTGGCTGCCAAAGAAGGATAAGAGCTTCAGAAGAGAACCTGGGAGATGCTTGGTAGATAGAAAATGAAGACTGGGACGGCTGCCAGAGGGTCTGGAAAGGAGCCAGGTTACATAAAGTTCAGACAGAGATGCTGCCAGCTGGAGGTGCAGGAGTAAAGGGGTAAAGGAGAACAGTCAGAGCATGGCCCTTGGGATAGCAGAATAGCGAAGTGTGGTGGAAAGGTTACCAAGTCCAGGGTCAGAGGCCCCAAGCCGAAGACTCAGTCCACCAAAGTTGTCACTCTGGAATCTTCTGCAAGCCTCTGCAACTCCCAGCCTGAGCTTTCTTACCATAAAGATGGACTGAGTGATACCTAGCTCAGGTTGAGGATCGACCAGAATAATGCAGACAAAGACTAAATAAACTGTCTAGACCTAAGCAAAATGTAGTCAGTCACACCCAGGTCTAGTGGTCATCTGTCTGTCCTTTTGGCTGTTTTTTGGTATATTTCCAGGACTTAGCTCAAAGTCTGGTGTATACATGTATGCACACACACCTGTGCACACACACGCACTCAATAATTTAATTGTTAAATTAGTAAATGCCATTAATACATGTACGAAGAAACATGACTCAAATTCCTGGCAACATAAGAAACAGCTGTTGTCTTTATCCTGAAACCTTCGCAAGTTGCGTTCCAAAACAGAATAGTTAATGACAGACGGTCGACTTGCTTGTCTGACGCCCACGGTAGAGCGACAAGAGCCACTGTTGACCTGATCAGGATCCCAGCCCACAAGAAAAAGTTCATTGCCGGTGTGGAGCTGATGGGAACCTTGTAATAATGAAATGGGGCAGGCTGCTGGGGAGAATGCCCATCTTCCATCTCTTTTCCTAAGGCACGTGTCTTCTTTGCAGGCATTTCCACATGGTGTGTACACGGGCCCTGAAATTGGACACACATTGTGTTGCCGCTTAAAATCTGTATGATCTTTGCAATGTTGCTTAATCTTTTCTCTACGATTCATTTTCTCCTCTATAAAATGAATACTAAAAATATACTTACTTCAAAGGGTTGTTAAGAGCAGGAGTCAGCAAACTATAGCCTCAGGCCAAGCCCAGCCTGCTGCCTGTTTGTCTAAATAAAGTTTTATTGGAACATAGCCAGATTCACTTGTTTGCATATTGTCTAAGTTTTATTAGAACACAGCCAGGTTCACTGGTTTAAATATTGTCTAAATAAACTTTTATTGGAACACAGCCCGGCTCACTTGTTTACATATTGTCTATGGTTATTTTTATGCTGCAGAGTAGCTGGGACAGAGTTACTGAAACCCGAAAGAGTTACTCTTTGGCCCTTTAGGGAAACAGTCGGAAACAGTTGGCTAACTCCTAGTTTAAGGATTAAATGAAGTAACAAATGTAAACCTTTTAATACAGAGTCTGGAACACAGCTACAGTCATGAAATATTGTTGGTATAAAATGGGGATAAATAGAAATAACCACTTTTAAGTTTCTGAAGAGAGGGTTTGTTGACATAAGTCCAAGTGAGGGATGTGGATCCAGGCCCCACAGGAGTCAACAGAGGCGCCATAGGAGCCGATGGGAAGCCCAGCTGGGTTGGCACAATGGGGTGTCCACATCAAAGGCAGAGGAAGAGGGACACAGACACCTCCTGAGTCCCCAGGAGAGAGACCAGGGCAAGAAGGGTTGGGAATCATGACACTGAGTCTGGGGGTGGGGGATGGTAGGTGTTTTGGTGAGAGTTCTTGGCAGAGAAGGGGTTAACCCATTACATAAGGAGTATTTTTAGGGAACTGCAGGGGAAAAAAAGTGCTCTCCCAATTGGAAAGCTTGTGTGGTGTGTGAGCTACTCCAGGCGCCCTAAAAACCTGCTGGCTTCACAGGCGTGCTTCAAATGCCTTTCACTGGCCACTCTCCCTTTACACGCGCATATAATTTTATCTCTTTCGGTCCACAACAATTTATCTTTTTAATACTCTCTGTTAGTAAAGCTGTGCTTGGCCCAGTCAGGCATTTCCAGTGCTGGCTTAAAAATTTCAGTGGCTCACTCAACGAACTTTTTAACAGGAGGGAAAAAAAAATACACTAGAGAAGAATGTTTAAGTAGGCTGACTGCCAGGCAAAAGGGAGCAGAAGAGTAGAGACAGAACTTCTAAAACCCTTTCTTCAAATAAAAAAACAGGATCATGCGAGCATTCTGAAATGGGCTGGATATTAAATTTTCTCATTGCAGATGCACTCAGTGCTACCAATTTTATCCTTCCTGGACTTCAAGTAATTTGGGGATTGAGTGTCCGTCACAGCCACTGAGTCCTGTTCAAGAATTATTTCTTTGCTTTATGACTAGGATGTCTTAGTAGCAAACTTCCAGAGTTATTGTTTTATTATAAAAAATAGACATAAAGATCAACTGTTGTCTGTTGCATTGTGCAAAAGGTTTTTCACCTCCAAAGCGTCATTGAATCCTCAGAACCAGTTTTCAAGGTTTAGAGAGAGTCAAGAAGAGAACGAGCACCTTTAGGCTATACGGCCAGGTCAAAGAGTCAGTGGCAGAGTCACAATTTGAACCAAGTCCATGGGAGTCCAATCTCAGTGTCCTTTCAAGTTCACAAAACTACGTCATGAATTACAGCATCCAATGTTGCCCGGAACACAGCAGGGGCAAGTGGAAACAGATGCCTCATCTGGTGGAGCAGAGGCTTCCAAGAAGGAGCACATAATTCTGGGGCATCTTGCCACGTCAGACTTACCTGCCCACCCACCCACCATTCTGAAGGGCAGCCCCCAGGGATGAGTCTGACCACACACTGCGTATCAGTCAAAATGGGCATTGTCACTAAGGTTCCAGTCAACACCCTTGACTTGCTCTCCATCTTAGGTTTCATCCTCTTTCCAATGAGCCTGTAGGTTGATGTTGCTTCTGAGCAAAGGGTCAAGGAGGACACTTTTGAAAGGAATTCAAACCAAAAGCATATTTTGATTTTCCTGTACTTGGCAGAGAGGCCACGAGGCCAAATGTGAAAAGTCCAGGTCTTTACCGCTAGAAAGAGGAGCTTCTTTATGTGGAGACTTTCACCTCATTCTTGGGACTCTTTCAGTCCATGACTCTTCCGAGGGCACCATTTTCTTTTTTTTCTTTTCTTTTCTTTTTTTTTTTTTTTTCCGGTACGCGGGCCTCTCACTGCTGTGGCCTCTCCCGTTGCGGAGCACAAGCTCTGGACGCGCAGGCTCAGCGGCCACGGCTCACGGGCCCAGCCGCTCCGCGGCATGTGGGATCTTCCCGGACCGGGGCACGAACCCGCATCCCCTGGATCGGCAGGCGGACTCCCAACCACTGCGCCACCAGGGAAACCCTCGAGAGCACCATTTTCTAAGCTCTAGTCCCAGCGTACACTCAAGTCCATTTCCTTGGTTTCCTTTTATTATATAATGCAGAAAACAATCTGGACTTCACAGAAGGCAGTTCAGGACGCACAGTCATAATGTGTGGGTTTCTACTGTCGTCTCCTGGTTCCTCTCTTTGTAGACGTGTGGACTGTGGTTACAAGACAACTTATTCTGTCTCTCTGTCCCTTTAAACTTTATTTCACGAGGGAATCTTACCCTTGTTTTCTCTGCTCACTCTTAGACAATAGAACATCTCAAAGTTATTTTCAATTACAAACACAGATTGATTCAGAGACTACAATGTTCACACCACAATTTAAAGAGAGACTGTGAACTTGGCTGGAAGCCCGCGGTAAGAAAGGGGGCAGAGGGGTCAGTATTCTCAAATTTCTCTTCCTGCTGCTTCTACTCTGTATCCCCATGAACCCCCTTGAACCTCCTGCCCCGGCCCCCTCCCACCCTCACAGCGTCAGCCTCCAGGGACTGCTATTGGAGAAGGAAAGGGCAGAAGAGGTGTAGTTGTCTGGCTTTTTGTTCTCTGGGTCTGTTCAGATGTGTACAGTTGTTGCTTTCTCCTTTGCGGTGCACTTGGAGACTAGTGGCTTGGCATCCTTGACCTGGGCACCAGGGTGGATGTATCTATTCTAGGTTGTGACTTACAATCTTTCTTCAGCCCCTGGGCATCCAGCCGTGGTCCTCTGGCCTCTTTCTGCTGACACTCCTTGGCCCCCTGCGCAACCTGATTGAAAAGGATCCAAGATGACCCATAACTGCCTTGTCACGTGACCTATGCCTGCTCCATGGGAACACTGGCATTCCCCATGGCCCTGCAAACCCTGTGCTGGCCAGTCCCAGTGCCACTCTTCCCAGGCTCCACCACCAAGGCAGGTGGTCAGCCCTCCCAGCACCCTCCACCTGGGATATCCTGGGTCAGGAGTCTGGAGCAGTTCACAGCCCACTTTTCCATTCTCAGACATCAGGCTCCTGTGTTTCCCGAAACAGGGATGCCTTTGGAAGCTCTGAAGGGTGCTTTGAAGCCCCTTTTCCCTCACCTCCTCTGAAGAGGCAACTCAGCATGATAGCTGTCCTTTGAAAGGAAGGATATCCTTCCAGAGTATTCCCCATCAGACCTTACCCTGCCCCTTTGCGTACCTGGATCTGCTAAGCCGTAGAAGAAGTTCTCTTTGTTTCCTTTTAAATAGCGGCATCTGCAGTTTAGAAGGAAAGCTACCAATTGTCACAAAGTGGAAACAGAGGCAGAGAGTATCACTCTACTTGCCTGCTCCCCTCTTCTCCCCTTTTCCTGGGAAAGTTGCCATCTTGCTTTGTATGATGAAAAGTTCTCCAGACACCCAATCCTTCAGGAAAGAGTCCAAAAAATAAAATTCTCATCTACAGCCCCAACCAGACCCCTCCCCATCGATTCACTGTCCGATCTGAGCTGCAAGCTTTTCCCCCGTGAATCTGGGCGTTGATGCTATGGAAGCCTTCAGTGGAGATCCTGCCGGCTTGACCCCGCCCCCAAGAGGCCAACCATACAATGAGAATGAAATGCAAAATGTAGATATCGGGGAGGTCTAAAGAGGCTAGAGGTGGGAAAGCAACAGAAGCTAGCTTGCAGGAAGGAGAAGGAAGTTCCTGAGAGAGAAAATGCTACAGATGGAGGAGTCTTCCATGGTAGTCCAACCTGGTCATCAGGGCCTATGGTAGCAGGAAAGAAGAGCTGCAGGGTGATACGAAACACTGTGTCTCTAACAGTCAGTGCAACTCAGCTATGGCCCCACCTGTCCCCTCTCTTCTCTCTCAACATCAAAATAAATAAGAAAAGGGCAACATTTCCCTGCAAGCCAATGAGGAAGGTCACTGTCAGATCTGGAGACATGTGGAGGTAGAAGGACAGGCAACACTGTCACAGCCAGAAAATTCAGAGTTTAGGGAAGGATCGGCACACCCTTGTAGATGGCCCAAGCAAGCGTGGTGAACCAGCCAGAGTTAGAAGCTGCAGCAGGAATTCCTTGTGAGACAACTGTCCCCTCCCCTCTTGGTGCGCCAGAAAGATACAAGAGGGCATGCAGTGAGGCCATACTGCTTGACAAGTGAGGGTTATTGTTCCAGCTGACTCGGAGACAAACATTGAAAATGACCTTAATTAGCATCTAGAAGCTTGTAGGGATGAGCAGAATAAACACATATTAACCTCAACATAACGTCTATAAATGTACTATTCATTTGATGAGAATTATACATGCAAAGTATTAAGGGGAGTGGGTCGGGGTGGTCAGGAAGGGATGCTGGCTCAGCTATTCAGTGGTTGATGATCTCATTCAGTGGTTCTCAAAGCATAAGTGACATCCTGGGACTTTCAAAAGATAAACAAGTCCTGGGCCCCCTACCTGGATCTCTGATTCAATGGTTCTGGATGAGTCCCGGGCAGATAGAGATTAGAAAAAGCTATGCAAATGAGGCTGATTCATACCCCTGGTTGAGAGCTGCTAAATTAAGTCTTGGACAAGTTTACATTTCTTTTCTACCTTTTCTATCTGCTTCTGTGTGACTCGTGACCATTTAATTTTTTTTTTTTTAACACATCAATAAGAGAGGACCAGGGAAAAGGAAAAGTACAAACTCCAGGGCTGCTCAGACTCTTGTAAGTGGTTCAGATAAGGCTTCAGTGGTTGAGGATGATGAGACTGAAGATTCAAGAACCATGTACTGTGAGTACATTTCCGTAGTCCATTTACCAAATATAACCAGGACTCGCGCCACAGAAGGAAAATGATTTTAAAAAATTAAAAAGCATGGAAATCAAACCACTGTGCTATTAGGAAATGTCAGCTGATGGATAATGAGTTACTAAGTGATTGTTTCAGAAAAAAAAAAGGTAGATACTTTTTCCTCCTCCATCACATTTAGATAAGTAGAAATATTCTAAGTTTTCCGGGGTTGGAGCACAGGTAACAAGATTGGCATTTTGTTTCTGTAGGGCAGCGGTGGCTCAGAAAGCTGGAACAGTCAGCCATCTTAGAGAAGCAGGCTTAGATGTGAACTACCAGTAGAATATCTGCCTGGATGGCAAGGACGTCTCCACAACAGATCCTGACATCCTTTGACACGTAGATTTAGATGGCCTGGAAATCTGTGCCACATCAGAGTGACAAAGGCCAGCTTCTTGTCGTCATCTGGGGCCTGGCCAACTAGACATTCCTGTGGTTCTGGAGAACGACCTTCTGCTTAGGAGTCAGTTCGCTGGAATTTGATATTTATGTAAAGTGGCAACCTGATTATATCCACTCAGTCTATTCAAATCTTGGGGAAAACAGATCGCCTACAGAGACCAAGTATTGGCTCCATGAGGACAGGAGACACAGGCAGACCAAAAAGACAAACGGGATGCAGTGTGCTCTAGATGCAAACAGACTATGATTCATTTCCTTAACACCTGGCGAAGTTATTCCACCAAGAGTCCCAGCTTCCCTCATGAGGAAACAAGGACTGTTCACAAAAAAGTCCATGTGTTCTCCCAGACACTTGATGGGGTTCTACTACCCCCGTCCCGTGTCCTTTGACATCAGGCATGGTCAGGTGACATGTGAGCACAAGAGAGTCATGAGCACTTCTAGGGAGTTAACAGCCAGTTTGCGGTCCATCCTGCTTTTTCCTCTGTGCCCCTGGGACTGGCAACAGTGGCTGCTCCATTACCTAGATCCTGGAGTGAGGAAGCTTGGGAGGAAAGCTGCCAGCTGAACTATCATCAGACATGTAGTGTCAGTGATTAAGAACTGTTATAAGCCACGAAGATTGGAGGCATGTTTGTTATCACAGCATCACCTAGCTGATCCTCACTGATCTGGGAGTCAGTTCATTTTCAAGGGTGTAGGAAAGAATTGAAGCAAAGTCTGCAGAGCGCCTGGAAGGATATTGGCATACAGCACGTAATTAACTTATTCAATCTTAAAATGTATGTTAAGACATCATACACCAGATGGTGTACTAGATGCTGGGGACACACTGATGCATAAAACAAAAAGTGGCCTCTGCTCTCATCTGCTTACCGTCTAGAGATGATTCATAACCCACGGACATCGTCACTGTTGCATTTTATAACAGGCTCGAGTTGCATAAATGCTGGAGCAGGGAGTTTACCTATAGAGGAGGCTCTAAGAAGACATCAAAATGCACCGTGGTTGCCACATTCATTCTCAAGAGCTAAAATCATACTGGGTACAGGGCACAATATTGTTGTGGGGACCTGGGTACTTGGGTACGTATTGCATTTTGCAAAAGAATATTGATGATAGCTGCTAGTTATTTGCACTTGCTATGTTCCAAACCCGGTGCTAAATGTTTTCCACACATGATCTCATTTAATAGAATCCTCACAAGAATGCTATGAGACTGGTGTTACGATGCCCCTTGGATTATGAGCAAATTGAGGTTTAGAGACTAAACTACTTACCCAAGGGTACAGAACAGTTAAGTGGCAGAGTCTGAATTTGAATCCAAATTTGATACCAAAAAAAAAAAAAAATGCAAGTCACAGGCCTATTAGACTATTTCAACCAGAAAGAAAAAGAGTTAGACTACCATTTTTTTTCTATACAGTTACACTTTAAAAATAGGCTTGGAATTCAACAACTGCCTCTTTTGCAAAAAGTTTATCTCACACAAGTTGCATTCGTTTGCCTGGATGTATTTTTCTGTTACTGTGTTGTTGTGTTTGGAACCCTCGCCATCAGTCTTGGCAAACTGGTCTCTGCACAAAGGCAGTGAATGGATAGATCAGATCAGGATGCTGTGCTTGTCAATCTTAAGGGGAAAACTTGGCCCTGATAAAATCCCCTGAGACGGGTTGCTTAGGACCACAGTGGGGAAGGCAAATCTCTCAAGTTACAGAATAGTTCAATAAGGCTGTCACCACTCCCCTACCACCCTCCACCCCCCAAGGTGTCTGGAATGCCCCCACCCAAGAGCCTGGAGCAGGATGGATGCCAGGAGCTCATCCTCGTCCCCCGTGGCCGGCGGATGATTCAGAGCAGGCGCTGTCAGATCCTGTCTCTTTGAGATCCCAGTGTCATCTGTGCTAGGTGGTTTCATTCTGGGAGAAAGACAGCCACCAGCAAGGGTTCTAGAAACATTATTTCTTTCCTCGTTTGACTGACAGGAGCGAGGTGACAGGAACAGTGGGCTTTCACATAAAATGATGCCTCTGTCTCTGTGTTATTCCAGCAGCGGAGCTGGGAGTGCTACACTCACAATAACTCATCATGTCCAAAACAGAGCTCATTATCTCTCCCTGCAAGCTGCCTCCTTTCCCCTCCCCAGCATCCCCTCTCTTGGTTAATAGCATCACCATACACGGAGTCACCCAGCTGGAGAGCTAATAAGTAGGCAGGAAGGAGAGGAAAGGCCTTGGGATGTGGAATTACAAGAGCAGGATTTAATCGGCATCGTCACAATGGAGGGACTCTGGGCAATTTACCTAACCTCTCAGAGCTTCAATTTCCTCTCCCAACGGAGTTTTGATGATTATAATAATGATTGCGATGTATAAGATTTCCCCTCTGTCCAGCCTTGCTTCAGGGTTTTGTTTTGTTTTTTTCCCCTGCTTAACCTGTACAGTTAACTTTCTTTTTTTTCTCTCTCTTTTTTTTTTTTTTTTTTCAGTTTACTTTCTTTAACTGTAGTGGCCAATTTTGCCTGGCCAGGTCTGAGCCCTGTGGCCCCCTCAGTGGGCTTGTCATTAACTATTTAGTCCCGGGCACTTCACAAGGACTAGCTTGTAGATTCAGCTTTCCCACTCACCTGAGTCTTTTCACTCCACTGTAGCCATGGGGACCTTCTACTTTTAATAAAATGCATCAATTTTCTGATTATAGAGAAAATATACATTTTAAAACTGAAATTATAGAGAAGTATAAAGGACAGAATAAAAGCGTCACATGGCATAATACTTCAAAGACAGCTACAGATGCTATTTTGTTAACTCTCGCCCTGTATGTGCTTACGAGTGCTTAACACCACTGGGACAGGACACCTTACTTGCAGGAAGCAATCTGTCAATGGGCAGAGCAGGCAAGAGGGACAGTGGTGGGAGCACGTTTCTCTCAGCTAAGGAAAGACAGGACCTACTCACATGGGCACCAAAGAGTCCTGAGCAACTTCACTGAACAGCAGGGAGGTTTAGTTCTGTCCCTAATAACAGCCTCCACCCTTCCCAACACAGAATCCTTACACAAATTGTATGTCCAGAAAAAAAGCACATTTCAGTCAAAGACAAAGTATAGGGCTTCCCTGGTGGCGCAGTGGTTGAGAGTCCGCCTGCCGACGCAGGGGACACGGGTTCGTGCCTCTGGTCCGGGAAGATCCCACATGCCGCGGTGCGGCTGGCCCATGAGCCATGGCCGCTGAACCTGCGCGTCCGGAGCCTGTGCTCCGCAACGGGAGAGGCCACAGCAGTGAGAGGCCCGCATACCGGGAAAAAAAAAAAAAAGACAAAGTATAAT
Organism: Globicephala melas; assembly: GCF_963455315.2. Classification (NCBI taxonomy): domain Eukaryota; kingdom Metazoa; phylum Chordata; class Mammalia; order Artiodactyla; family Delphinidae; genus Globicephala; species Globicephala melas. The sequence goes on along the minus strand of NC_083328.1, from coordinate 10,924,595 downwards.
ATAAAAGGGACCAAGACAAGAACTGTATAGAAACTATATAAGAAAAAAGGTCAAAAGTGGGAGAAAATGGCAAATGAGAAACGCATAGAGAGAAACGTGGTCTTTGAACAGAGGAATAGTGGCACTACAGTTTCATTCATTAAAGAATATTTTAATAAAGTATCAATATTTAAAAATAAAGCTCAAAGCAGAAATGTAAGCACACAGAGAATATATGGTACCGTAACAGAATGAGCGGAAACTGAAGCTGGCAGAAAGAAGTGAACAAGAAGGAAATAGAAGAGAAAAATAAAAATTCTGAGAAATGCAAGCTACATTAAAGAAAAGGTAAAGAAGAGTTAGTATAGTTGAAAGCACAGTAGTTTATTATGGAGGAAAGGGTTGAGAAAATCAAGCAAAAATGAACATAAAAGAAGAACCAAAGAATATACATATATTCTATATACACATATATGTATATAATATTTTTCTCTATATTATCTACCCATATTGTGTTATATCTATCTACCTACTTACATATCTATGAAGAGAATAAAGTCAAAAGAAAAAGAAGACACTAAAATAATGAAACAAAAAAATTATAAGATTTCAGTCCAAGAAAACTTTCTGTAAAATAAAGATCGAATCCACATAATGAAAGCATACCATGCTCTCAAGAAAAACTGACATGGAACTATTAGCACCAAGAGATATCCTAAGAAATAGTGACCATTACAGAAAAAGAAACAATCCTTTGGGCATTGAATCAAAATATCAAGGAAGCTATAAAAATCATTGGATTGGGGCTTCCCTGGTGGCACAGTGGTTAAGAATCCAGCCGCCAATGCAGGGGACATGGGTTCGAGCCCTGGTCCGGGAAGATCCCACATGTCACGGAGCAACTAAGCCCATGCGCCACAACTACTGAGCCTGCACTCTAGAGCCTGCAAGCCACAACTACTGAGTCCATGTGCCACAACTACTGAAGCCTGCGTGCTGGGAGCGCGTGCTCCGCAACAAGAGAAGCCACCACTCACCACAGCTAGAGAAAGCCCACATGCAGCAATGAAGACCCAACACAGCCAAAAATAAATAAATAAAATAAATTTTTAAAAAACTCATTGGATTGGGCCTCAAACTTTTCCATATTCAGTGCTGGAGACAGTGGAGTCACACTCCCAAAATCTTCAAGGTAAGAAATGAAGACCCAACCATTTTATACCCAGTATAACTTTTAAAGTACAAGGGCAAAAGAAAATCATGCTAGTACTGGCATAAGGATCAATATATAGACCAATGGAAAAAAACTGAGAGTCTAGAAATATACCCTAGCATTTATATTTGATTGATTTTTGACAAGGGTACCAAATCAATTCAATGGCAGAGAGACTAGTCTTTTGATCTAATGCTGCGGGGAAAACAGGATATCAACATGCAAAAAAATGAAGCTGGACCCCTAATTCACAGCACATACAAAAATTAAGTCAAAATGATCAAAACCTTAAATGTAACAGCTAAACATAAAACTCTTAAAAGAAAACATAGAGTTAAATCTTCATGACTTGCATTAAGAAGCAATTTCTGATATATGATACCAAAAACACAAGCAACAAATGGAAAAATAGATAAATGGGACTTCATCCAAATTAAAAATATTTGCGCTTCAAAGAACATCATAAAAAGAGTGAAAAGACAACGAACAATGGGAGAAAATTTTTGCAAATCATACATCTAACAAGGGGATTAGATCTGGAATATATAAAAAAACTCTAACAACACAATAATAAAAAGATGAATAATCCAATTTAAACACAGGCAAAGCATATAAATAGATATTCTTCAAAGAAGTTATACAAGTGGGCAATGAGCACACACAAAAAAGATACTTAACATCATTGCCATCAGGGAAATGCAAATCAAAACCACGATGAGATACCACTTGATCACCACTAGGATGGCTATAATAAAAGAGATAGATAATAATGTGTTGATGAGAATGTAAAGAAACTGTAACTCTTGTGCATTACTGGTGGGAATGTAAACTGGTGTAGTCACTGTGGAAAAGAGTTTGGTAGTTCCTTAAACTGTTAAACATAGGGGGCTTCCCTGGTGGTGCAGTGGTTGAGAGTCCGCCTGCCGATGCAGGGAACACGGGTTCGTGCCCCGGTCCAGGAGGATCCCGCATGCCGTGGAGCGGCTGGGCCCGTGAGCCGTGGCCGCTGAGCCTGCGCGTCCAGAGCCTGTGCTCCGCAACGGGAGAGGCCACAACAGTGAGAGGCCCGCGTACCGCAAAAAAAAAAAAAAAAAGTTAAACATAGAATTACCATATGACTCAGAAATTCCACTCATAGTTACATACCCAAGGGAAATGAGAATCTACATCCACACAATAACTTGTACATGAATGTTCAAAGCAGCATGGTTCACAGTAGCCAAAAGGGGAACAACTCAATGTCCATTAACTGTTGAAAGGATAGACAAAAGGTGGTGTATGCATACAATGGACTGTTACTCAGCATTATGGTAAGCGAAAGAAGCCATCACAAAGGACCACATAGTGTATGAATTCATTTATGTGAAATGTCCAGAATAGGCAACTCTATGTAGACAAAAAAAAAAAAAAAATGCATCAGTCGTTACCTAGGGCTGGTGGGGGGAGTGGGTTGGGGGAGGGTGGGAGGAATGTAGTGTGACTATTCCTAGGTACCAAGATCCTTTTTGGAGTGAGAAAAATGTTCTAAAATTGATTGTGGTAATCATTGCTCAACTCTGTGAATATACTAAAAGCCATTGAATTGTCAAGTCAAATGGATGAATTGTATGGTATGTGAATTATAACTCAATAAAGCTGTTATAGGAAAAAGAAGAAAACCATTTTAAAGAGTATTAAAACTTAGAGAATATAAACCCCATAGGGTCTTGTTAAAGAAATACTAGATGATTAACTTCAGCCAACAAATGAACGGTAGCACTCTGGTAAGCAGACTGGCTGTAAACATTGAATCAATCCAACTGTGGGACGAAGCTGAAAAAAAAATGTGGTTTCAAAACTCTGCTTAAGTATTACAGATTATAATACAGTAAATAAAGTAAGAATCTCTCGGTCCATTCTGATGTAAATAAACAAAAGGAGAAGAAGGAAAAGCTCTATCTTATAGTACAATTCAAACTAATAAGTATAAAAGGATTGATGGAAACAAAATCACTATTTGGTCCTTGGATATAGTGGACCTGTGGTCACTGATTCAGGCAGGTATTGGTTCAGACATGCTAAGGTAGGTGGGTAGTAATATGATGATGTACATAGTATTGGTATGATCTCAGAATATACCCCCACGAGATAATAACCAGTTACAAAAGGGAAAATGATGTCATTGTGGTAGAGAAACCTGGTATATACCAGCCTGACCAGGTGATCAAGGTTAATATCACCAGTGATGGGTAGCCTGAGTTGACATCATGTATACGTAAAGCACTGTGCTGAGAACACAGCATCATTTCTGTGATATCCCTGCCAGGAATGCACAATCTGGATCTGGTGTTGTGGAGACGTCAGATAGACCCACGCTGAGTGTCATCTGACAGCGTGTGAAGCCTGTACTCTAAAATTGTGGAGGATGTGAGAGACAGAAAGATAAGGAACTGTTTCAGGTTGGAGGGGACTAACAGACACGACAATGAGATACAGTACATGTCCTTGGATGGTGGCCTGGACCATAAAGGAAAAAGAGACATAGTTGAGAAGTTGAGACAGTTGGCAAAATTTGAATGGCATCTTTGGATTGGATGGAAGCAGTGTGAAAATATTGACTTTCTGATCTGGAAGCTTGTATGGTGGCTCTGTAGGAGATTATCTTTGTTTTAGGGGACACATACTAGAGTCTTTACAAATGAAGGGATTTCACGTCTACAGCTTGCTCTCAAATAATGAAGAAAAAGAAGTGTGTGTGTGTGAGTGTGTGAGTGTGTGTGTGTAAGAGAGACAGAGAGAGAGAGGAAGGGAGGGAGGGGAATATGGAGCAATGCAATGAAATGTTAACACCTGGGGAGTAGGGGTGAAGGAGTTACGGGAGTTCTTTGAACTTGTTAACTCTTCTGTAAGTTTGTAATTACTTCCAAATAAATTATTTTAAAAAGTAGAATATAAATGTTACAAACCCTGAAAATGTACAAATGTTGCCATGCAATCATCGAAAATCGAATGGTGGTTAGCTCTAGGTCTGAACATGCTATTCCTTTTTCCTGGGACCCTCTCATCCACATTTTAAAGTGATGGATTCTCTTGTGTCATTCATGGCTCTGCCCAAACATCCTCAGGAGAGGATGTCTCTGACCACCCTTGCCTCTCTTTTCTTTGAGACACTCATCACCAGCTGGCATCATACTAGATATTTAGATGCCTAGCACTTGGTCTGCTGGGCTTATATTCTGCTATGTCTCTTTTTATTTATGACCCAGGATGCTATTAGGAACATGCACTGCATTTAGTTGTCGTGTCTTCATCTCCTCCAGACTTTGGTGCTTAGAAAACTGTCTGGCACCAAATAGATGCTCATTAAATATCTTTTATTGTCGAAAGCTGGGGTGAGGAAGGAGGGGAGAAAGCAGAGCATGAAGTACTCTGATTTCTCCTTTACAGCCAGTGGGACCAACAGGTAAAATTTAGAGGGAAAACTGCTGTTTGTGTTATTTGTAGCCATTTGTGTAAGAAAGAGACTAAGTAGGTGGAGGGACTTCCTTGGTGGCTCAGTGGTTAAGACTCCACACTCCCAATGCAGGGGGCCCAGGTTTGATCCCTGGTCAGGGAACTAGATCCCACATGCATGCCACAACTAAGAGTTCACATGCCACAACTAAGGAGCCCATGTGCTGCAACTAAGGTGCCAGCAAGCAGCAACTAAGGAGCCCTTGAGCCACAACTAAGGAGCCCTCGAACCACAACTAAGGAGCCCACCTGCCACAACTAAGATCCAGTGCAACCAAATAAATAAATTAAAAAATTTAAAAACAGAATATATATTTTTTTAAAAAGGAAGTAGGTGGAGAACAGGCTCCATTTGCATCGGCTGTAAAGATTTAGCACATCTCCATCCTCCTGGACTAGGAAAGAACAGGGTACTCACGTTTCCCCACACACACCCCTTACTTCAAAGAGAATGTCTGGCTGACCCCATCCCATTTTAGGGCAGGCTATCATACTTGTGAAATCCATAGATCCAAGAATCGTACTGCCTGGGCTCAAATCCCAGTTCAGCCATTTCTTAGCTGTGTGATGTGGGAAAGTTACCTAACCTCTTTCTTCCTTGGTTCACTCATCTGTGAAATGAGGACAATAGTAGTACCTATCTCATAAAGATATCTGAGGAGAAAATAAGATGTAAAGTGCCTAGAACAGTGCCTAGTCCAGAGTAAGTGGTAGCTGTGACTATTGTCAAAAGATTTGGACCTTTTTGTTAATATCTTTTAATCAAACCACTATGGGATAAGTGACTTCCAAATATTAAATAGACCCCATTCTTCCTCTAGCCTAGTCCCTTTAATGATGAAATTATTCCAGGATTTGAAAAAGAAATACAAACTACCGTTCAATGTGTCCTGTGATATCATTCATGCAGAGACTGCTATATGCCCACTTTCCTTCTCCTTGTTTTCTTGGGCACACAGGGAGGAGTGTGTGGCTGGGATCTGGACAATGGGATGTGCACAGAGTGAAGCACACTGCATGATGCTCCAGGCCTCCTTCTTTCCCTCGTGTTTGGCCAAATGCAGAATATCCAGTAGAGAATTCTGAGGCTCTAGGGGATGGAGAGTCTGAGTCTCAGAATGATCCCACTCACCCATCTTGGGCTGCAATCTGAGTGAGGAATAACCCTTTATGGGTTTAAGCCACTGAGTTTAGGGGCTTGTTTGCTAAAGCACTTAACCTGACCTGGCAGAGAAATGCAGAGTGAGCCTACAGTCTTCAAGGCACTGTTCTAGGCTCCAAGGATACAGCAGTGAATAGAATAAATAACGTCTGTGCTGTCATGGAGTTTATATCCCTCCTGTTACAATACAGATCGTAAACTACTATACGAATAAATGATATGCCAGGTGGTAATGGTAATCCTTGCTAAGCAAAAGAAAATAAAAAAGAAACCAGGGCAAAGAGGATGAAGATTCATACAGATAATAGAGGACCATGTGAATAGTGATAAAACAAGGCATGGGACAGAGTGGATACCTAATTTTATGAGGAAGTTAGGCTGAGCAGAACTCTGCACTTGAGTAGGAAATTGAGCTCTGAGCTTCCTGAGAAGCAAAGGAAAAAGCAAAGCATGTTGAATTAAGTAGTTAGGATTATGGGAATAGGGTGTGTGTGTGTGTGTGTGTGTGTGTGTGTGTGTGTGTGTGTGTGTGTATTAGATAAAATGTTTTTCCAGTAGCAAACCCCAAAAGGAATTTATTTCAATAATCCCTTCAAGGACCTCAAGTTCAGAGGATGGAAAAGGTATTAACGTTCTGAGTCGTGCGCAAAGAATTATGGATGAGTTGGGACAGAAAGTGGTGGCTTCCCGGGAGGAGAGCTGGGGCCTTATTGTGAGGCTGAGCCGGCGTTGGCCAGCCTCTCTCTGCCTCAGTGACCTCCAGTGATTTCCTGCAGTGAAGCTTTTCTAAGTGCACAGGCTGTTAAACTCCATTGTGCTACTTTGACATCTGGAACAAATCCTTTTGTCATACACCGTCAGACTTTAAACAAATAAGAGCTAATGAGTTATCCAGATGCCCTGAGTTCGCCCCAACCAATAATTACTTTGTTCACTCAAGGGTAGTATAGAGGTAACAGGCAGAAAGATCTCTCCTGTCCCACCTTGCAAATATCTGACTTGTCTGATGTTTACAATGTAACATATTTGTTTTGCCAGGTCTGCCCTATATATCATCCTGTCCAGAAGCTCTACACCATAATGGTGTGGAAAGAGTGTTCGTTTTGGAGCCAAGCCCAGCAGAGTTTCAGTCCCGGATTCTCTCGATCATTACCAGAGTGAGCAAGGGTGCACCAGGTTTCCTCACCGTGGGCCCCAGTTTCCTCACCTATACACTGGAGGTAATAGCACACACTCCATAAGGTGGGATTACGTAAGAGTTTAATACAATGTCTGGCACATTGTAGGAAATCAATAAACATTTGTTCCCGTTCTATCCTCAAACCACTTTTAATTAGTGTGCCCTTTGAGAAAATGGTCAGTGATTTTTTTTTTTTAATAGGACGTTATTTGGTAAGTTCACTTTCAGGAGAGTGATTTGTTCCTTTTAATTTAAAGCCCATTAATCAGAGTAATGTGGCCTTCCCTCTACTGGATGCCTCTCCGAAGTCTCTTTCCCTACAGCTGACAACAGAGAAAAGGCTATTTGGGATAAAAGGATGCACACACTCCTTCTCAGGCTGGTTGTTGGGGGGATTGGGGGGGGATATTAGGCCACTGGATTATATTTGCGTGTCTGGTCTCTGGAGACAAAGAACATGGGAAGGGTGGACCTACTTCCAGCTACAGTAGCCCAAAGCCATGAGCACCTGTAGGAGAGGAAATAAACCAAAGATGAGGCACCTGGAGGACCAGATGAATATGGGCGGGACATCAAAACATCCTCCCAAAAGGCAATCTGAGATGGAGATTGGGAGCACGCAGAACTAAGCAGCATACGTGGGAGAGGCAGAGGCGATTGGCCAGGGGGCGGGTGTCAGCACAGACAGGAGCCAGCAAGACAGAGAAATGGCAGCTGTGGCCAGTGCATGGTCTTCCCAGACCAGCCGCCACAGACAGTGGCTGGAGGACTTTTTTTTTTTAATGGCATATAATTGCTTTACAATGTGCTAGTTTCTGCTGTACGACGAAGTGAATCAGCTATATGTACACATATATGCCCTCCCTCTTGGACCTCCCTCCCACCCACCCCCCAATCCCACCCATCTAGGTCATCACAGAGCTCTGTGGAGGACTATTTATTTATTTATTTATTTATTTATTTTTGGCTGCATTGGGTCTTCGTTGCTGCGCACGGGCTTTCTCTAGTTGCGGTGAGCGGGGGCTACTCTTCGTTGCGGTGCATGGGCTTCTCATTGCGGTGGCTTCTCTTGTTGCAGAGCGCGGGCTCTAGGCACGCAGGCTTCAGTAGTTGTGGCACGCGGGCTTAGTTGCTCCACAGCACGTGGGATCTTCCCGGACCAGGGCTCGAACCCGTGTCCCCTGCATTAGCAGGCCGATTCCTAACCACTGTGCCACCAGGGAAGCCCAGGGGGACTTATTTTTTTAACCTTTCTTTTAATAAGTTTTAAAATATAGGTATTATAGGAAAAACTACAAAAATCAGAACTATGTCACAATGATTTGAGAACACACAAAACCCTCCTAAGTACGACCCATCACCCAGCACCCAACCTCTATCCTCTTCTCCCTCCAGGAAAGTAACTGATTCCCTGACTAGGATATAGAATATCTTAATAACTCTCTTGCTTTTCTTTATAGTTTTGCCACTTTAGCGTGCCTACTCATACACAGTGGATTTGTTTGCCTATTTCTTGAACGTTATATAAAGAGAGTCATACACTATGTATCTTTTATATCTGGTTTATTTTGCCCAACATGATATTTGTGAGATGCGCTCATGTGGTAGCAGGTAACAACACGTCATTTATTTTCATTGCTGTGTGGAATTCCATCGTCTGGATATTCTGTGGTGGATTTATTCATTCTGTTGTTGATAGACATAGGGATTGTTTATGGTTTGGGGATACAACCCAAAGTGCAGCTATGAACATTCCCATGTACATTTTTGGTGCAAGCAAATACATTTCTATTGAACGTGCATGCATGTGTGTGTTGCCTAGGAGTGGGACTCATGGTGTATAGGGTGTGAGTGTATTTGTGATTAGTTGACAATGCCAGCTCTTTTCCAAAGTGGTAAAATGGCAATACCATGGAATATCTGATCTCAATGGATCTTCCATAGATAGTTCTTTGAAAAAGGTCTCAAAGCTCCCTCAAGTCTGCAGCAGAAACAGTTTCCTGACCTAATATACATCATCCTGCTTATTGTAGCAGCCCTCTCAAACCGTTGGATGCCACATGCGTTCAAAGAGTGATATTGCTGTTGGATTAGAATAAGAACTACTTCTACTGGGATCAGTTTGGTGTATACATATACCAAATAATATAATTCAATATACCATAATATTTTATAATTATACTAAACAATAATAGTAAATATTATATAATACGTATGAATGGACCAAATAGTAAGTGATACAATCACTGGCTACGTATATTGTCAGACTAGGTCTGCCTCACTTTCTCATTATGAGAAAATGTTGATACATTCCACAGAATAATACTAAGTATCCCTTTCCTGATCGTCCTTCCCATGCCACGCCTCCACCCAATGTTAGGAAACAACAAAAAATATTTAGCAGCAGCTAGCAAAGATTGTTACTTGCCCCAAACCCAGAGAAGGCAGCTTTCTGTTCTATTGGCTCAGTAGCTGACTCTTTCATTTAGCCTTGTCTAAGAGGTAGGAATGTACTCAACTACCCATATCCAAAACTCAGGAATTTGGAGTTATCTTTCCATCAGACTTGGTTTTGGCCTGAGAGAAGCAGGCCCAAGTCTAGGATCAGTCCAGATAGGGCAGGCTTTCAAGATAGCCTCCAAAAAAAAACTAGGACAGCAAAAAATAAAAGTTAAGCTACATAATGAACACCCTAAAAGAAAGCATAAGTGAAGCTTTTGGAAGAATTCTGCATCATGACAATTAAGGATAAAAGATAGGAAGACAGGAAGAAAGCTTTCCCATGAAATAGATTTATTTAATGAAGTGGAAAAAATTAGAAATAAATAACTGCTTTAAAAAAATGAGAACCAAATGGATACTTATTATTCAATGGCAAAAGATAAAATAAATAAAATGAAAACATCGTTATTGGAAATACGTTGGCTGCAAATATTTAGGCTGTGGACCCTTTCCCTAGAGAAATGAGTACTTATAAATAAACATAATATTTTGAATTTGATTTTAGGAGATTCTGAAATTCTCATAAACTTCTGCTTGGAATATAAAATAGTAAAACCACTTTGGAAAGCAGCTTGGTAGTTTCTTAAAAAATTAAAAGCACTCATGCGATGTGATCCATAGCTATTCACCCAAGAGAAATAAAACCATATGTCCACACAAAGATCTGTATGCAGATATTCATAACAGCTTTATTAGTAATAGCCCAAAACTCAAATCAACCCAAATGTCCAACAGCAGGTGAATGGATACACAAGCTGTGATGTATTGTATAATGGAATACTGCTCAGCAATAAAAGGGAATGAACTCTTGATACCTCTGTAAAGTACCAGAATCTCAGAAGAAGTATGCCAAATGAACTCTACTGCGTATTTTCATTGATTTAAAATTCTAAAAAAAAGTCCAAACTCATCTGCAGTGACAGAAAGATCAGTGGTTGCCTGGCAAGTGGTCAGGGGTTTAGGAATGAAGAATTACAGAGACACGGGAAGTTTTAGGGCTGACAGAGATGTTCATTATGTTGATTGTGGTGATGGTTTCATGGGTGTATGCAGACATCAAAAGTTACCACGTTGTCTGCTTAACTGTGTGCAGTTTGTTATACGTCAGTAACTCCTCAATACAGCTTTGTAAACCATTGCGCAACACAGTCCTGACCACTTCCAATAACAGTGCCCACATTTAACACCTGTTTGGAACACAATTTTGCAAGATGCATCATAAATTCTTACTATTACTGTTATTACAATACAGGTGAAATGTACAAGAATCAACCCAAATAGGCAATGATTGGGCAGTTTGTGGTAGGTGGTGTTATTCCCTGACTTGTCTTTTAGAGAAATGCCTGCTTGGAAATGTTACAGACTCACCTATCAGGGGGCATCCACTTCTGTGGACGCAGCGTCTTATATATCAACCATTTTGTTCATGTTTATCTGCAATCACAGATTGTTGTGTTTGATTGACCCTTTGTTCCTTGTGTTTAAAACAGAACAGATAAGTTCTTTAATTACTCCTTTAGGAACAGTTAATACATTCTAAGTGTTTCCTAAGCTTGGGAAAGTGATTGAGTGTTTCTGGTTAATACTTTTATATTCAAGGTTAATTATTGTTTTTTGATGATATTTTTAAATTCATTAATATCCTTAATAAAGTTGGCAACCATTGGTTGGTTAAGGGGACAAAACTATTAGTATGAAAGCTAGATTGTCAATGAAAGATAAGTCTATTCATTTCTTGGTCACAGACAACATGGGCAGACCCTATAAAATAAAAAATGCTTATCCTGAGTACCTTCTCTTTAACTCAATGATATAAAGAAAGAGCTGTAAACAGCCTGGAGCTTATTATTTCAGCAAGACCGAATAACAACAAAGAAGACAGGGCAAAGGACACTGAGTACAAAGAATTTGGAGAGTGGATGGGAAGGTAGCCTAACTGTTCCTCATTGAATGTGATGAACTGCACATAGAAATTTACTGGAAGGGAAAGAAGCAAGAGAATGCAAAAGTTTTTGGCATTTCACAGACCTTCTCTGAACCTTAAATTTTAATGTTATCCTTAAAAAACGATGCATCCCTTGTTCTGCAAGGGAGGTGAGAACACGCAAACTTCACATCGGGCTTAAGCTGGCTTTCTGCTGATTGAATCCCACAGAAATCAGTAGAGATGCATTTAACAGTCTGGAGCGATCTCAGGGAGTCCTTCCCAAGAAGACGAGCAAAGAACTGGTACATCCCTTGAAGAGGGTTAAAAGGGAGCAAAGCAAAGCTACAGACATTGAACTAAATTCAGGTAAGAATTTCTGACACCATCACTCAAAGTGATGGATGTAATTAGGATAGAATGAAAATCATGGAACTGCTAAAACAGCAGAACTATGAAGGTAAGGGTAATCCCGTTCCACGTGGCTCCTTCCTGCCTTGCTTAAAAAAGTTATTTAGTAAACATCAACAGTGTTCACAGCATATTAGGTAAAAAAATGGGGAGAGAGAGAGAGAAAGAGAGGGAAAGAGAAAGTATTTGACTGTCATAGTTTACCTTGTCATTCTCCTGCTGAAAAATGGCTAATTGGCCCTTCACTGAATAAAACAGTAAATAAACACCTTAGCAGGGATAAAAATTTGTTCATATTCTGTCCCCAATTCACCCATTTCTCAATATATATCCTTCTCCACTATCTAGTCTTTGGATTTGATATATCAGGATAAGCATGGTAATCAGTCACCTAGTTCCAAGTATTAAGTAGCAACACCAAACATTAGGTTCATTACTGCTAGTTGCTATCTCACACACACAACACACACCCACACCCACACCCACGCCCCGCCCCCCACACCACTATCTCAGTGACTCAATGTAAAAAATCATCCAGCACTTCACCACTTCGTTCATGCAAAGTCCAGCCAAGATATTCCTGGTTGGGTGGCTCTCTGGACAGCTGTCCTCTAAGTATTGAATCTGACTCATACTCTTTCCATTTTGATCGACTACATCCCTTAGAGTCTCCTTCCAGCCTTCTGTTCTCCTGACTCACTGGCCAAGAGAAAGCAAGTGAACAGTCTTTCAGAAGATTTTAGGGGCCAGCCCTGGAGGTGGTCCATACATCACTTTTGTCCACATTCCCTTGGTCAAAACTAGTCACATGAACCCATCTAGAAATGAGGGGATCTATCAGTTACGTGTTGCCATATAGCAAAACACCCCATAACGTAGCTCACGTACTTAGCTCGCAATTCTGTGGGTTGGCCGTTGATGCTGGGTTTCACTGGGCTGACTCACACATCTTTTGGTTAGATTCTGCTTCTGGTGGTTGGCTGGCTGTTGGCTGGAACAACAGGTATGACCTGGCCATGAATCTCTCATCATCCACCAGGCTAGCGCGGGCTTGTTCTGTGGCAGCTCAGACTTCTAGGAGTGGAAAGAGAGCAAGTTCCAGTGTGCAAATCCTTTTCAAATCTCTCCTGGGCTAAAGAGAGAATGAATTTATGAGTGAATGAATGAAACAATCTGAAGAGTAAAAAGCTAAAGCGTAAATCTCAAAATATGCATGGCCTTTAACCAAGTAATAGCATTTCTGGGATTCCACCTTAAGAGAACAATCCTAAGTAAAGGGCAAAGTGTAATTTTTAATGGTAAAAGTTAAAGACCTCATGATGCAAAGGTTATGTAACCCATTCAATGGAACATTACACAGATATTAAAATTGAGAAAACAGGGCTTTCCTGGTGGCGCAGTGGTTGAGAGTCCGCCTGCCGATGCAGGGGACGCGGGTTCGTGCCCCGGTTGGGGAAGATCCCACGTGCCGCGGAGCGGCTGGGCACGTGGGCCATGGCCGCTGAGCCTGCGCGTCCGGAGCCTGTGCTCTGCAATGGGAGAGGCCACAACAGTGAGAGGACCACATACCACAAAAAAAAAAAAAAATTGAGAAAACAATATAAAATTGATATAATACACTGAATGATGTAATAACATCAAAACATCTATGATTTAATAGAAAGTTTAAAAACAGGATAGTATATAACTATAGCAATGTTAAGGAAAATATTTATAATATAGAAGACTTCCATTTAAAAAACTGAGCACAAAACACTAACAAATATTAACTGCGCTTACCTGCATGGTGCGTGCAGCGATAATTATTTAGTTTTGTTTTAATCTTCACTTTTCTTATTCTCTAAATTTTCTTTAAGGCGCAGGTCTTGTTTTTATGGTGAAAAATAAACATGAACAAAGTAAAAGCTCTAACATAGTGTTTGCTACAGTGAGAATGGTCACCGGGGGGCTGAGGACTCAAGGCGGGGAGGAAGGAGGGTGGATCTGTCGGTACCCCCTCCCTAGCCGAGGGGTGAGATGTGTGACCAGTTCCATCTTTGCCCCCTTCCTGTGTAATGATGGTGTTCCAGGTGGCGCCACCTGCCTCCGTGCTTAGAGACGCCTTCTTAGTGGTGGTGGCACTTTTTCTCTGAGTCATTCACACTGTCCCTTTGTCTCCTGCTATTAAAGCGACTGGCTTTCCGACACGTTGGTCTGAGTTGAGGGCACCAGGCTGAGCAGAATCAGCACTAGCACCTGCGTGCTAATTAGAAAAAGGCACTTTGTGGGCAGGAAGAGCCCAGAGCCAGGAGGTGGGTGTGATGAGCAGACCCCAGGCTGGATTTCAGCACCCTCTCCACTCACCCTCCTGGTTGCTTTCCCACCTCACCCCTGCAGGGTGCAACCTCTCTCTAGCACCCATGTATCTGGGTAAACCTAGTTATGTTTGAAGCCAATGAACTCAGCGTAGTTCAACCAGCTAAGGTGAGATGTTCATTCCATGCCATCCTTTCTACCTAACTCTGGATGTAAATGTTTGACTGCACTTAGACTTAAAGGTTCTAGAAGATAGATAGTGGGAAGCAGCTGCATAGCACAGGGAGATCAGCTCGGTGCTTTGTGACCACCTAGAGGGGTGGGATAGGGAGGGTGGGAGGGAGATGCAAGAGGGAGGAGATATGGGGACATATGTATATGTATAACTGATTCACTTTGTTATAAAGCAGAAACTAACACACCATTGTAAAGCAATTATACTCCAATAAAGATGTTAAAAAAAAAAAGGTTCTAGAAGGCAAGGGAGACTTTATCAGAAACTTTACTCCCATAAACTCAGATCAGGGTGTTACACAAACCTTCCCAGTTGGCCTGCAAAATACTGCGTATTTAACTGATTATGCAAACAGCAAGAAAGATTCAATTCATAGCATATAAAAGCTCGAAGGGAATTTCGTAAAACAATCGAGTTTATCTGATCATAAAGAAGACTAAAGACTTCAGGAGATTAATAATAATAGAAATACCATTAGAATGGTGATAAATAATAATAGTAACAAAATAATAAAAGACTAAAAGATGAAAGACTTGACAAGTAAATAGAATGTGTGGTCCTAGATTGGATCCAGGACCAGAAGAAGAACAATTGGGAAACTTTGAATGAGGTCTGTACATTAGAAAACAGTGTTATATCAATGTTAATGTCCTAAATTTTGATCACTGTAGTGTGGTTATGATAGATATAGCATTCAAGGAATCTGGATCAAAGGGATACAGGAATTCTTTTCACTATATTTGCAACTTTTTCTTTAAGTCTGGAAAAAAAAGTAACAAACACACCCACACAAGCATAGTCCCTCCACATCATCTTGCAGATGATGACATTGAGCATCTTAGTCACGGGCTCAGAGTCGGAGGGCAAGTGGGCAGCGACAGAGGGCTCAGAGTCAGAGGGCAAGCGGGCAGTGACAGAGGGCTCAGGGTCAGAGGGCAAGCGGGCAGCGACAGAGGGAGATGTCTCTGCTCTGCATCCTCATGCAGGGTCCACCGTCTGCAATGATTCAGGCCAATGAGGCCCGTGGATGGGAGGATGCGCTTGGAAAATAACCCTCAGTCATTCTTTTTCTGAAGTTTTGGTCTACTCAGTGTGTTCAGACTTGGTTTAAAGGCTCCAGAAGCATGGGAAGGAGGGTAAGGGCCAATCCTCTGCCCTATCCAGGGCTTAGGCACCTCTGAGGACCAGTTCCCTCAAGGCACTGGGCTTTTAGGAAGTCTACAGTGTGCTGACATCCTTGCTGCCTGAGAGAAACCCTCAGAGGGGCTGTGTGGAGAAGGTCACTGCAAGGTCATTGGACAGTGGTCATTACAGTGTTTAGCAGAGTATCTAAGGGATGCTGGAGCTGGACACAGAACTGGGTTCTGCCAAGTTCTTTCAAGGGTTTTGCTCCCAGCAGGAGAGGAATTCAACTCACTGTACAAAATGGTAGTCCTTGCTCTTTACCCAGAAATGAATGCTTCTGCTAGATGAATGGCAAACGAGGGGTCCCAGTTGGGTGTCTCCATCTTTCCCACAAGTGCATGAGCTGGGGGAGAGGGGATGGAGTAGGCTTCACCCAGATCACACAGACCTCCCCCTGAGGTCTTCCGGTGTGTGAGGCTGCAGAAGGCCAGGTGGCCTCATCCAGTTCAGACCATGGAACCCAAATCTTGATAGGGTCTTTGGTTGGGATAAGGAGAGGCACATTTACTGTAATAGTCGTGCCATTCACTCACAATGACTTGTTATCCTGAGTCTTCACGGGTCCAGCTGGTTTATTCTTAGGTACACCAGTCTTTGGAAAGCAATGCTCCTTACTTAGACTGTCAACAAATATTGATGTTTTGAGCCTCCTTTCTACCTGGTGAATCCAATTCCTGATCGTGTGTGTGTGTGTGTGTGTGTGTGTGTGTGTGTGTTGGCTCATTTCCTGTTAGCCACACCATTTATAGGCACTGAGAGTTCAGCTTTTCCCCTTTATTAAATCAGTAGTTACTCCCCTTGTAGAGGTTCATCTTCAAAAAAGTGTTGTCAGCTCTCGACATCTCCTGTTTCCTCACCTCTTCTAGTTGTCCCTCCGGGTTTATCACCTTCAAAACATTTCTTGACGGAGTTTTTTTAGTTGAGCTATGGAAGGCACAGGGATAAATGCATAACTTTAATCCGTCTGGTTTGACTGTATTGTACAAATGTAGAATTTTCAACCATCGAGGGTATAACTGTACAGCCGTGCAGACCGTTCATTTACAAGTCCAGGAGCATGGAGCACATAGACTCTAAGTGGTGCAATGTCAAAGCCCCAGGGAGAGGAACACATCAGTCATTGCTTCTGGGTTCAAATGCGTGTGTGGAGAACTTGCTGAAGTACAGAGGCTGTTTGGACCCCTTCAGCGATCGCGTGGTCGCATCACAATCCTTTCTGAAGGTCAGGATGAGGCAGCATGCTCTTGGATGGAAGTGAAGATGGACGGGGGCCATCGTGAGTGGCCTGTTGGTAGCATAAGAGGACATTGGTGGGGGACATTTCCTGAGGACCCCACAGCCTTGCCCTTGGTGCTTTGAGTGTGGGTATTGTGCACCTAGGCGCCCAACTGGTGACGAGTGGAAACTCTGACAAACACATGAAAGAATCAGAGCCAATAATAGTTCATGGGGTTCGCTGAGTGGTCTGTAATGTGTTGACTCCCCCTCCTGCATCGTGGACTGACCCCCCAGCTCCCAGCCCAGCAGCCGGCCCTGCACAACCCATAGCCCCTGAGGCCAGGACTAATTTCTCATCTTCCTTGCCTCCTTGAGGGAATTTCCCTGGATAGTCTGTGACTCTGAATCAGATAGGAATTATGATAATAATAGACATTTATTGAGTGTTTACTTAGCACCTGACCTCTAACTCTTATACCACTGCCCCAGACAGAGGATGTTAACTCCACTCTAACCTTCCAGTCCAATCAATTTAATTTAAAAAATTCTATGGAGTGACTTCCCTAGTGGCATAGTGGTTAAGAATCCGCCTGCCAATGCAGGAGACATGGGTTCGAGCCCTGGTCTGGGAAGATCCCACATGCCGTGGAGCACCTAAGCCTGTGCGCCACAACTACTGAGCCTGTGCCCTGGAGCCCATGAGCCACAACTACTGAAGCCCGCGGGCCTAGAGCTTGTGCTCCACAGCAAGAAAAGCCACCGCAGCCTGCGCACTGCAAAGCAGAGTAGCCCCTGCTCGCCTCAACTAGGGAAAGCCTGCACGCAGCAACCCCCAAGTCAGGAGTCACTGCCCCATCAGCCCTGTTCATTTTCATCACAGCATGTGTCTTAACCTGAAGCTGTCTTGTTCCTTTGCATAAGTGCGGCCTCCCACTGGAATGAAAATTGCCCAAGAGCAGAGACTCACCTGTCTTGTCCTCTATCCCCTGAGCCCCGAGTACCTCCTGGCACACGGTCTCAGTGAATATGCCGAATATCTCATGTAGTCCTTCTTATAATCCCATGAGCTACGTGCTACTATGCTCCCCATTTTACAGACGAGGGAAGAGAGGCTTAAAGAAGTTCAGTGAGTAGACTGTACAGCTCTTCAGCTGAGAATCCAGGCCTGTTTGACGTTGTAGCCAGTGCTGTCTGACTGCTGCACTAGTCTGTGCCTTACACTGAGATGGCATCCCAGTCTGGTCCGAGGCTGCACAGGGTCTCGCCCCCTCCCTGCCCATTCCTAAGCAGGAGGAATTTCTGCTTCTCTGCCCTCATCCCTCAGGCTTTCTCTCCCTCCCCTTGCGCTCAGAGCTGCACACACACTCAGAGCTGCACACACACTCAGAGCTGCCTTAGGCCATTCCACATTTTGGTCAGACTTCCTGTCGAAGTCAGGATGCCTGGCACTGTGTCTCCTACCTCCAAGTCCTGGACCGCTCCGCCCCCTTATAGTGCTAGCGTTTCCCAATGGCATGTGTTCTCCGATGCCTGTTCTGCCCCTTTAAAATGAAGTGTACTTTTGAGAGGATAAGGGGCATCCTGGAGGCTAGGCTTTGGCATGTGTTTAGGGTAAACCTGATAGCATTTGCATTGACAGTCAACTCCCTTCTTGCACAGAATGGCTGAATGCCACAGCATCAATCCTGTATTTGATCTCTACATCACAGACTCTTAAGTTTGTTTTTCCTCTGGGGACTGAGATCTCAGTTTTGATGATGGCCTTTTTCCAGCTTCCTTTCCATAGAGAAAACAGTCTAAAAACCATTCAAATGTTTATTCGTTTCACACATATTTCTAGCCCCAACAGTATCTACCAAGGATGCTAAGTGATATAGATGTGTAAGATAGGACCAGTCTCTCCTCACTGGCATGGTCCCCAGGGATGGGAAATGTATAATGCCTTCCCCAAGGGAGTACTCATTTTTATTTTCACCCTTGTACTGGATCACTCACTCCACCATCTCGACCTCTTAAATTCAAGAGAGCTCCCCTATGACCATGAAGAACACCCGAGGTTACAGGAGAAACATTAGCCGGTGCATAAAGCTGTCAAACTCCCGAGAAGAACTGGCCCAAAGCAGACACTCCACAAGACAAAGATGGAGGAGCGCACAGGAGATGAGAGGAAGCATTTTTCACCTTGCAATGTGGAAGAATGCCCAGTAACAGAGCCAGAAAAAGACCCGAGGAGGTCAATCAAGATGACTTGACATTCAAGTCAAGGTGAATTAGGTGGAGGGGAAAGAATAAGGAAGAAGAAAACAGAGATCAAAAACCCAACACCTATACCCAAATGTGATGACTGCATTTAACCTGGGGGCCACAGAGGATGCCCCTCCTACCCATGACTTTGGGATAATGAGGGAGGTGGGAACAACCAGGTAGGAGGGGTGCTGCATGCATTCAGCTAATTTGGGGGCTGTCTTTTTTTTCCTGCTCCTGAAGCCTATACCTTAACTTGCTTGCTGCTTTAGACTCTCCTTGGACCAGCTGGCTTGCACCATAACAGAGATCATAAAAACTGTCAACGTCAAGTGATTAAGCTCTGTGATTTTAAAGACTTTTCTCTTCCCAGGTTTTGCCACCTTCAATTGACATTTTCACTCTACGAGGCAAGGATGGGAGAGTGTAGGGGCCATATAAGAGCAGCACAGACTCCACTGCATGGGGCTTGAGCAAGAATTCTGAGACTATCTCAAACGTTCCCTGGCTTTCTGTGGTCCTTTGCCTCAGATTCCCATCCGATTAGAGAAGGCATCTGCCCTCCCTGATGAATGACTATTCTAAGGTCCAGAATTTTTATTTTGATAGAATCTCACTTACATGCAAGTTTATACATTGATCCTATTTTCAGGAGGTAATGTTTACACTTGGAAGGCCCACTTTCACATCATGCTGGTGGTTCGAAAGCAGAACCAGAGCATAAAAGAGAAAGAGAGAGAGACGAATGTGTCTTCTTCACATCCACTTCTTGGTACCCAAGTCTCCAGAATAGCATTGTCAATCAGGAAGATAAACACAAGATCTGTGCTTTTTCCCTTCAAGGAGCCACTGGTGAGTGGCCTCAGTGGAGGACTGCAATTGGCTCTTCCCTTCTAGGTGTCCTGTCTGTAATTGTCACTAATGCCAATTCATTAGGTATTTCATTAGCTAAGCTGAAACCCTATATCCTGATCTTTAGCTGAAAACATCTCTGAATTAGATCATGAAAATTAGAATAAAACTCATTCGCTGGTGGCAATTAATGAGTCATGACTAACTAAGGAAGAGGGAGTAGGGCGGGAGAGAGTGGCTTTCCTTCCAAGCTGCTGATAGTTAAGAGGAAGGGAAATTACACTGCATTTTGTGAGTTTGCTGGAGCATGACGCCATCACAGCTGGGAGCCACCAGACTTCCTGACCCAGCTCCTGGGCTTCTGGGTACCGCCTTCCTTTCAGCATTCATGGGGAAGAATCCCGAATGTGGGTAGTGGAAAATCATCCTCAGTGTGGAAACCCAGCCCTCAGTCGGTGGTGTTCTTTGCTGGTATGCCAAGTAGAAGGCTCTTTATCTTCTATTAGGTATGGAGGAGACAACCCCAGAGGTATGACTCCAGCTTGCATCTCCTTCACAAAGGAAACTGAGGCCTGAAAAGTTAGGTGGCCTGTCCCTGGTTACACAAGTAATGTCCTGAAAGATGGGGACCCCAAGTCCAACCTCCCGACTCCAAATTCAATGCTCTTTCCTCTAAACCATGATGCCTGCCAACTTCTAGGCAACAATCCATACATCATTTAATACTTACTCTATGGGAGGTGGTGGGCAGATGATACAGACAGAAAGAAGGGTAGCACATGGTCCCTGCCTTTTGGGAGTAAAGTATAATGAGGAGATACTGTCAGGCAACAGGCATTTAGAAAACAATGTGCCCTGAGAGAGGCAGGCAAACAGTACCCTTAGCATATAGAGGTCACAACCCTTTACTGCCTGGAAAAGTCTAGGAAGGAAATATTTCAATACAGAGATTTTAAGCATGAGATCATTAATATGTGTCTGAGATTGGATTCACCCTATAAATAGACTCTAAAAGAAGGAACTGAGAGCAAGAAGTTTATTTGGGAAGGACATGAACCCCAGAGAGAGAATAAGGAATAGATAAAGGGAAGAAAAAGCAACCCATAAGGATGTATTATTTATTTATTTATTTTTTTGCGGTACACGGGCCTCTCACTGTTGTGGCCTCTCCCGTTGCGGAGCACAGGCTCCGGACGCGCAGGCTCAGCGGCCATGGCTCACGGGCCCATCCGCTCCGCTCTGTGGCATGTGGGATCTTCCCGGACCGGGGCACGAACCCGTGTCCCCTGCATCGGCAGGCAGACTCTCAACCACTGTGCCACCAGGGAAGCCCAAGGATGTATTATTAAGTCAGCTATCACAGTTTGTGCATAAACTCTGGGAACAGGTACCAAATGAGTGTCTCAGAATTGTCTCACCTGAGGGGCGAGGGAGCTGGGGTATTTACGCACCCACTCCCACGTCAGAGTTGAGTTCCACTCCTGATGAGGAATGTTGAGTGCTTGGCACTTTTAGCCCTCTCTGGCTTGGTGAAAGCCTCAGGCACAGACATAGACCCTGACAGTTGCAAGGCTGCCAGATACATGAACGTGTGTAAGGTCTGAGGGTTGTAGATGAGGCACTGGCAGCGTCTGCTCCAGTGGGCAGAAGGGGCTGGCCATTGCCAGCAATGCAGCGGCAAGGGGGGTCCAGGGAGCATGGTGTGTTGAGAGCAAAAGAAGTAGAAAAATATTTGAAGCCTAAATTGCAGGAAGGAGAATGGGGGATGACAAGGACAAATGGGTATATAGGTGAGAGCATGGGGTTCTTTTGTGTCTTGTTTCATAATCTGAATGGTTCATATTCTGTTGTCCTGGTTGATTGGGTCTAAGACAGAGTAGGGAAGGCGTCTAGGATGGTTGTTGAATTTCTGGAAAAGGGTTTGGAGAAAGAGTTTGCCCACATCCTGGAGCAGCACAGACCAAGTCTAAGTCCATGCAGTTCTGATGGGATTGGGTCCCTACAGGAGTGTTTTGGGCCATTGAGCCCCAGGAGGAGGGAGCAGGTGCAGGTCACTCTCCAGAATCCCCAGGCCTCACCAGACAGCCGTTCATGTCTAACTCACTCCACTTGGGTCTCACAGCAAGCCTGGGTCCTCAACAACTGTCCCATGTCACAGTTGGGAAACTGATGGGTTGCGGGAGCTGCTGCCTCTCTCTCCCACTCCTCGACCCCCTCGAGACCCCACTTGGCCACTCACAGGTCCCTCCTCCCTGTGCTCCCTTCCACCCAGGTATCTCACTGCCCAGTGACCTTCCACCAAGACCTCATTTCACTGAAAACAATATTCGCTGCCCTCTGAACTTCTTAGAGTTTCTGCCTGTTTCTCTTTTTTTTTTAACTTACATCCGGCCTTGTCTCCTGGGCCTCAGTCTCCAGCCCTGGCAAATAAGAGGATTACGCTATGTCTGTAAGAGTCCCTAAGCTTTGGTATTTAAGTGCTTCCTTCTCTAGTCACATCAAAAAGGAGGCGATGCAGTGGAGAGGCGGAAGAGGGAATGACCCCATCTCCTTAGACAATCGGGAAGCCTTTATGAAGCTGTGTCATTTTAGACAGAGACACGGGAAGGGTAGGACTGCAGTGGGAAACCAAGAGATAGAGAAGAGGTTACATACGCCCGGAGTGAAAGGAAGTGACCAGATGACATCTAGGGTCCTACCCAAGCATGCAAGTTCATGATTCTGGGTTTCTATGGATACCTAGGAATCAAGTAAACAAAAATCTCTAGCAGAGTGCTCCCAGAACTGCCTGTGGGTGAGGAGGTCAGCAGGTGACAACGACATCATTTCTGAAACTCAGTAGCTCCAGCCTCTGTCCCACCTGAGTCCTGCTCTAGAGCTGAGAAGCCATGGGAGATTGTTTCTTAACCATCAATGAGTTTAACTTGCATGCAGTTTTTCAGGATTAGAAAAGACTCCTCTGACTATGACCTTTAGCCCCCTGACATTTAGTAGATGCTCAATAAATTCCAGATGATGATTGTAATAATATTGATTTGTCTATAGAATTTCATGGAGAAATTCTATATGGATTCATCTACAGAATTTTCTGGAGACTTATGAAAACAAGTGAGATGATCCCCTGCATAAAATGATGTAGGAAGGGTCCTGCCCAGAGGCTGGGAAATGCACTGTTCAGGCTACGGAGCAGGATCTTGATGTGTGGTCCCTGAGCCGGCAGCACCAGCTTCACCTGGAATAGGGGTAAAAATGCACATTCTCAGGCTCCACCCCAGACCTACTGAATCAGAAACTCTGAAGGTGGCGCCCTGCTTTCTGTCTTAACAAGCCCTCCAGGTGAGTCTTGTGCTTGCTCTGGTTTGAGAGTCACTCTTTATTTTGAGGAATTTATGTAATGCCTCTGTATAAATGGATTTTACTCAATTTATTTAGAAAAGAAAGGAAGGGGAAAGGGAGAGGGAACTAGAAGAAGAAGAAGGAGGAGGAGGTGGAGGAGAAAAAGAAGAAGGAGGAGAAGAAAAAGAAGAAGGAGGAGGAGGAGAAGAAGGAGAAGAAGGAGAAGGAGGAGAGGAAGGAGAGGAAGAAGAGGAAGAAGAGGAAGGAGAAGAAGGAGAAGAAGGAGAAGGAGAAGAAGAAGAAGAAGGAGAAAGAGAAGGAGAAGGAGGGGAGGGGGAGGGGGAGGGGAGGGGGAGGGGAAGAGAAGAAGAAGAAGGAGGAGAAGGAGAAGAAGAAGAAGAAAAAGAAGAAGAAGGAGGAGAAGGAGAAGGAAAAAAAGAAGAAGAAGAAGGAGGAGGAGGAGAAGGAGAAGAAGGAGAAGGAGAAGAAGAAGAAGAAGAAGGAGGAGGAGAAGGGGGTAGGGGAGGAGGAAGAGAAGAAGAAGGAGGAGGAGAAAGAGAAGAAGAAGAAGAAAAGAAGAAGGAGGAGTAGGAGAAAAAGGAGAAGAAAAAGAAGAAGAAGGAGAAGAAGAGGAAGGAGAAGAAGAGGAAGGAGAAGAAGGAGAAGGAGGAGAAGGAGAAGGAGAAGGAGAAGAGGAAGAAGAAGAAGAAGGAGGAGGAGGAGGAGAAGAGGAAAAAAAGGAGGAGGAGGAGGAGGGGGAGGGGAGGGGGAGGGGAGGGGGAGAAAAAAAGAAGAAGGAGGAGGGGGAGAAGAGGAAGAAGAAAAAGAAAAAGAAGGAGAAGAAGAAGAAGGAGGAGGAGGAAGAGGAGGAGGGGAAGGAGAAGGAGGAGGAGGAGAAGGAGAAGAAGAAGAAAAAGAAGAAGAAGAAGGAGTAGGAGAAGAAGAAGGAGAAGAAGAAAGAGGAGGAGGAGGAGGGGAAGGAGGTGATGGTGGAGGAGGAGAGAGAAATTCTCTGGAGTTCCAGCCAAAAGACCAGGCATCACTGAATCTGTCATTAGAGAGGAAGAGTTGTCCAAGGAGTGAAACAATAAGTACAAGGGCAGCAGTATGGCTTCCAACCCTGGATCTGCAGGCAGTAAGCTTTGTCATTGTAGCCACATCACTCAGCCTCTTTGAGCATCTGTGGGATGAAGGCTCCTGCCCACATGCTCTCCGGGAACGCATCCAGCCTGCCTGCCGCTGCCCACAGGGTAGATGCAGGATTTGCCCTCGGCCTCCATAAATAGAACCAGCCCATTCCATTGATTCCTGAGCAGGTGTCCACCCTAAACCATAATATCCTGTCCATCGGGTTCAAAAACGTTTCCCAAACTGTTTCCCTCCATTCCACATTGTGGTCGAGACTGGAGCTCTTCTGCTCATGTGCTTGGCCTTACACATGAAGTGACAGCCCATTTGCTTCCTTATGGCATGATGCCCAGGGTTGCTTGCCTGGTCTGAGAGATGGACGGCAAACCATTTCAGCAGGTTATGCTTCCAAGTCCCTGAGCCAGGAGCCTCTGTCCGACAAGGTGATTGAGCCGGGGAGGCTGTGTGTTCAACTCCCGCGGGACTGCCTTTTTCATTTACATTTCCAGTTTCCAGGCTTGTCAACAGCTTCTGCCTCTCTTCTCCAAGAGGAATGGAAACTCAAAACCAAAAGTAAGTCCCCTTGAAAACTGCACGGAGGACTCAACAGCCTGGGCTGTGAGACTCCTATTTACCTAGAGTGATGGCCTCTTCGTGCTCTGGGTCACAAGGGTCATCTTAGGAGGCTGCCGCCCTCGGGGCGAAATCACAAGGAAGGAGAGTGGACCCCTCCCCCCAGCTGTGTCCTGACCTAATGGCTCCCTCTCTCAACAGACCACCCAAAGCACCCTGGGTCTGTGCCACTCTATTTTGAAAATTGAGATCTAACTGACATTCTGTAGAAGTCACCCTTTTTATGTATCACCCCAAAAGGAAATGCTGTACTCACTGGGCAGTTACCCGCTATGCCCTCCTACCCCAGCTCCTGGCACCACTAATCTACTTCCTTTCTCTAGGGATTTGCCTACTCCAGATGTTTCACACCAATGGAATCATATAATATGCAGCCTTTATGTCTAGCTTGTTTCATTTAACATAATGTTTGCAAGGTTCATTTATGTTATAGCAAGTATCCAAATGTCATTCATTCTTATGACTAAAAAATACTACATTGTATGAAAAAACCACATTTTATTTATCCATTCATCAGCTGACAGACATTTGTGTTGTTTCCAGTCTTTTGGGTATTCAGAGTAATACTGATATAAACATTTGTGTGGCACATTTTGTGTGAACATAGTTCAGTTCTCCTGGGTGTATATCTAAAAGCGGAATTGTCATTATAAGTTACTTAGAAGGTAACTCTACCTTTAACCTTTTGAGAAACTGCCAACATTTTTTCCAAAGTGGCCGCACTGTTTCACATTCCCATCAGCAGTGTATGTGGATTCCAATTTCTCCGTATCCTTGCCAACACTCGTCGTTTCTGTCTTTTGAGAATAGCCATCCTATGGGTGTGAAGTGGTACCTCACTGTGGTTTGAATTTGCATTTCCTTAATGACTGGTGATGTTGAGCATCTTTTCATGTACTTATCGCCCACTTGCCTATCTTCTTTAGAGCAGTGTCAATTCAAATCCTTCACCCATTTGTACATTGGGTTGTCTTTCTATTTTTGAGTTGTAAAAGTTCTTTATATATTCTGTATACTAGACTTTTATCAAATATATGATTTGAGGGACTTCCCTGGTGGCACAGCGGTTAAGAATCTGCCTGCCAATGCAGGGGACACAGGTTCAATCCCTGGTCCGGGAAGATCTCCCATGCCGCGGAGCAACTAAGCCCGTGTGCCACAACTACTGAGTCTGCGCTCTAGAGCCCGCGAGCCACAACTACAGAGCCTGCATGCCACAGTTACTGAAGCCTGCGTGCCTAGAGCCCATGCTTCGCAACAAGAGAAGCCACCACAATGAGAAGCCTGCGCACCACAATGAAGAGTAGCCCTTGCTTGCTGCAACTAGAGAAAGCCCACGTGCAGCAATGAAGACCCAACACAGCCAAAAATTTTAAAAATATATATATGATTTGAATACATTTCCTTCCATTCTGTTGGTATCCTCTGAAGTTAAAAAGTTTTAATTTTGATGAAGTCCAATTTTTTTCCCTTTGGTTGCTTGTGCTTTAGGTGTCATATCTAAGAAACCGTTGCCTCATCCACAGCCATGAAGATTTACACTTAAGTTTTCTTCCAAGAGTTTTATAGTTTCAGCTCGTACACATAGGTCTTTGTTCCATTTTGAGGTAATTGCTTGTATAGGGTGTGCGGTAAGCGTCCAACTTCATTCTCTGGCATGTGGCTATCCCGCTGTCTTGGCATCATTTATTGAAGAGACCATTCTTTTCCTACTGAATTCTTGTGCCACTCATAACTCCTCGTAAGTCCTGCCTCCTGTGATTTACTCCTTTGTGTGGGTTTCTCCAGTTAGTGTGGCTAAATGGTCAGTCCACTGAGGGCAGGAACTGGGGACAAATCTTTAGCTCCCCCATGAGGGCTGCTGAAGCCCTCTGTGTGCACGCGTTAATTGAGTCATTCTGGAAATTGCTGCAGAGTGATGCCTCCCTTCTAAAAATGTTTCACCTAGAGGCCCTAAGTTTCCTAATAGCGCACACCAACATGAATTTAGTTTAATGACGTTTAATAAAGTCCGATCCAGAAGCAGACATGGGGAAGAGTGGGGGACAGTGGCTTCAGATGAATTTGTGCTCCAAACCTGATGGGACAGCCCGTGAGTGCTTCATGGGGAGGTCCTGGCAACCTGGTCCCTTCATCCTCACCCCCAACTGCTCAGAATGATCCAGAAACACCAAGGAGGATGGGCCGTCCCACTCAGCCAGTGAGATCAAGGAGGGAGGGGAGATTTAAAGGCTGTGCAAGGGAGAGTCAGGCAAGGACGCGGGGGGGAAAAAGTATTTAGAGACTGAAGAGCCTGCCAATAGGAAGGCCTAGAGGGACAGAGACGTGGAGGGCAAAAGGGGGTCATGGCGCTGGCGACCTGAGAGGTGGTCATTGCTCAGCTGCTCATGGAAGGTAGGTCTCCAGACCACCTACCTGTATGGGAAGCTGCCCTGGGAAGGCCAACTGACCAACAAGGAAAATAAAAGCAGCCTCTGCCTTTCCTGGCAACAAATTGTTAAAATAATGGGTTTATGTTTCAAAGGTTACTTTCCCAGTGTTTGATCAATAAAGTGTTCTTTAGATCAATACAAATGCAATTTCGCTGCTGGCAGCCAGTTACAGCGTATGGTGTAGGAGTCATTGCCCAGCAATCTCAGCTTGGGAGCGTCGTCCAGGCACGGGGCTCCACCAGCAGCGGGCTGTGCTTGGGAACAACAAGGATAAGCAAGTGTGATTATCAGCCAACAAGCTAGATGTCGGCACCGTTGTCTTGGTGTCTGCATTCATCTCTTCACCCAGAGGCTTGCAGGAGAAGGAATCTGGCTCTCCGAAATTTGTTTCTGAAATGAGGTAATAGGAAGATCGGAACTGCTGGTGTTTATCTGGCACTCGCCATGTGCCGGAAACTATTCGAAGTGCTTTCTGCAAGTTAACTTATTGGAATCTGTCATAAACCCAGGGAAACAACCCCATCACCACCTTCATCTGATTGATAAGGATATTCAGGCACAGAGAGGTTGGATCACGGGCGCCAGGACACGCAGCTGATAAGGAGCCAGGCCGGGATTCGAACCCAGGGAGTCTGATGACGGAGGCTCTAAGCGCTGTACTGAGTCCTCCCTCAACCTGAGTGCCACCTGTAGTCCCTGATATTTGCTTATTAGATGCTCACCACAGGCCACACCTACCAGGCACCGTGCTTTATACTCTCACAAGGTTTATGTTCTTCATTCCACTAAACCCCTTGTCTATAGATGAGAAACTGAGGCTCAGAGGAGAGCAGTAACTTGCCCAAGGTTTTCTTGCCAGGAAGCAGCAGCGCCAACGTTTGCAGCCAGGCCTCCTGAGGCCGGTGCTGCTGCTTCACACTCACCTGCAAGAAGGCAGGCCGATGGCGCTTCAGCAGCCCCCTGGCGAAGGACCGAGGGAGCCAGAAGGAGGGAGCAAGCCCTCGGGGGCAGAGGCCCAGAGGCTCCCGGGGACCCCCGGCAATGTGAGCGTTCAGCCACAGGACTGCTCAGAGAAAGCCCACCCAACGCACATCCCTGCTCAGGCTCTGGCTCTGCTGTCCACCTGCTGGAGACGCTGAGTGTCTCACTGGCTGAGCGACAGATTAGCCTGAGTTTGGTTTGCAGACATTCTCTGAGCCCTTGCTTTTGCCGTTGGCGCAGGCAGGCCTCTGAGCGAATGTGACTCCGGTTGCTGCTCTGCTCCCCAGGTGGTTAATCGTCATGAAGATGGAGCAGGTAGTGAGTCAAGAGCCCTGGACTGGGAGCCAGAATGCAAGGATTCTGCTCCCAACTCAGCAGCGTGTGTGAGCTCACCAGGTCACACCGTCTTGTCTCTGAGATAATGAACTTGGACCAGTTCATCTCTATAGTGTTTCCCAGCTCCAGCACTGCAGGAATCAGTGGAAAGGGAGAAGGCCAGTGCTGCTGAGGTAGAGATGAACCTTTCATTCATTCCACAATATTTATTGAATGCCCGTCATGTACCAGACGTGGAGTTCAGCAACGGGCAAGATGGACGACATTCCTTGTCGTCCTTGTGAAACTTAAATACTAGTGATTGGTGAGATGCCAGATTCATTCATTTCATTCATTCATTCATTCAGCAATCACCTATCATGTACAGGTGCAGGGGCAGGTACTAAGGTGAGAAGGTCAAGGCCCTGCCCGGAAGCACTGAAATTTTAGTAGGGAAGTAAGATGTGTCAACAAACATGTCTTCGTGTTGAGGTTGTGACCAAAGCCTTGCTTCATCTAAATCTATCCGCAGCATCGTATAAGAACATGCCAGAGAGCCGGGTTTATCCAGCACCAAAATGGGACAGGAGAACACGGAAGCCAGGGAGGCGGCAGGAGGGCACCTGGCGGAATCCCCTGGGTCGGGGCAGGCACCCACAGGAGCCTCTTCTGTATGCTGACCTCGAGCAGACTTTTACGCCTGTGTTAGCTGAATGGAAGGGGCTCACACAGGGCAGACCTCAGACCTTGCTCCGTCTTTGCCCCGACTCTGCAGTCTCAACGAGCATGGAGCGATACGCAAGCGAGTTCTACCCCTTCTCTGAAGCTCATCAAGCTGTTAGATGGTGGCCGCTCTCTGCACCTGCCTCCACTCCTACTTGGGCCTTTTAGTTTGCCGGGTTTCCCCGAGTACCAATCCCCCAGGAAGGGGAGCCCTGTGTTGCACCCCAGCCAGCCTAGGTATCTTTCACCCCACTTCCTGGGAGCCAGAACTCGTCCATGCTCCCTCTTACCTCTCCAGGGCGTGGCTGAAAACTGTAACTTTCACTCTGTCTTCTCAGCATGCTTCCAGCTTTCCTCCCACTTCTCCTTCCCCGAGGCTCAATAGCCCTTTGGTCTCAGTGGCAACGAACCCTGACACCATCATCTAGTTAAGAGAGACCACCTTTGACGGGTCACTTCCCCTCTGCCGACCTCAATTTCCCCATCTGTACAGCCAGACTAACTTCACCTGTCTGGATGACCTGACAGAGCTATATTGAAAAGCAAACTTCATTGATAGGAAATAATAAGCTAGGAGGCATTATGTGTGGAGGTAGAGGATATTACAAGACACCCCAGAGTAGCAAGAGGTAGAGATTAGGGACCACTTCTTTCCGCGTTGAAAGATACAGATTAGCAATCCCTGAGAATCCCATGTGTGTCAGGCACTGGACAGCTGCTTTTGTGTCCCTAATCTCATTGCAGCATCACATCACTCCTTTCCATTTATAAATGGAGAGACATAGGCTCTGGCAAGTGATATATTTTCCCCAAAGACACAGAGCTTAAGAGAAGGATGAGGCTCTTTAAGCCACAGTTACCCAGAGCACAAAACTCTCATCCACATGGTCCCTGGAAAAATACAAAACGTGCCGTGCTCCTCCCTTTAAATATAAACCCGCTGCTTTCAGACCCAATTAGGAGCAGGTAATTACCTGTGGGAAGTGGGGAGTCGGGCAGTCTGCCGGATCGAACAGAGAGTCCGTGAGCTAGTCTTTTCTAGTTATCAATAAAATGCTACAACAAAGTCATTATTTGGCAACGTGTTGATTAAACATCCCATCCAGCCCCGGGTGGAAAGTAGCCACGGTCACGCCTCTAGGATAACATCGTGCATCGGTGTCATGGCTTCACTGGCTGTTTTTGGCAGAAACGTGCCCTGCTAGAGGGTGACCCAGTTTTCCCAGATTCCGTAAAGAGGATGGTATAATCTCACAATCCATAGCCCTCCCACCCAGGGCCCTTGGTCCCTCCCCTAGAGGCTCAGCCTTGAACCGTCCCCAGGAGGATCCTGAGCGAGGCAGGCAGAATTTCCACTGCCTGAGCCCTGGAGCTGCAGGCCTGGGGGATTAAGCCAGCTGCTGTTGCCAGGTGGCGGGTGCACTGGAGGGAGCCCCTGGCATCCCGCGCTCCCTGGATCTCACCAGTCCAGAAGGAGTACCTGGGATTCCAGCTCAGCTTTCCCACCCAGCCCTACAGGTACCTGCCAGGAATGTGTGCTCAGCCTGGATCGCAGCCTGTTTGGTGAGGTCAGCTGTGCATGGTCCAACCTCTTCCCCTGGAGACTAGATTCTTCTCACCTGTGTCACCTGTGACACCTGTGACGGTCATGATCCTGCTATCTTCTGATTCTGAGTATTGTCTGTCTCTTGGTCACGGGCAGCTGCCTGAACCACACCTGAGCTAGTTGACCCTTGATCTCCATGGACCCGCTGCTGGTGGTCCACATCAGGGCCAAGAAATAAAAGGTCACTTAGTCCCGCCTTTCTCCTGCTGCACCAGCCTGAGCCTCCAGGGTCCCAGCATGCCTCCTATGAGAGCCAGCGGCGCCCCATACCTCTTCCCCCTGCTTTGCCAGAGTAGCTGGCCTCCTGCTTAAGAGCGAGCAAAGGACACTTGAACGCTGCCCGGCCCTTTTTCCCCTGGGGCTCTTTCTGTCTTGGCAACTTCCCACTGTTTTACTTGTTCCTTGAAACAGACATGTCATTGCAGTATCCAGGGGGGCTGACGTGCCGGCAGGGTGCTTGTTATCATAAGAAACAGCTGTCTTCAGTTTTGGGATTTTCCTGGAAAGGCAAGAGGAATAGAGATAGGGGGATGTTCACCCTCCACTGTGGGCAGGGGGAGAGAGTCAGATGTGGTTTGCCATTAGCAGGACGTTTTCCATTTGAAGCACCACCTTAATTAACTGCAAAGAGTGATGGGCCAGGAGATGCTCTTGCCCACCCCTATCACACATCCCTCAGGCTTCATTCCCTCACTCATCAGTGCTTGAATTGGTGGACTCAGTAAAGCAGTTTGTCCTTCCCAGCAGGGATGAACACCAACCAACCCTTTGCGGGTCTGGTTAGAAGAAACAGACGAAAGAAGGAAAACTTTGGCCCTTCCTGTCTGACTGCTGGAGCTGGGACAGGCATCTTCTCCTGCTCTCGGCACTCCTGGCTCTCAGGTCTTCAGACCCAGACTGGAATCTGCGTCGTCTGCCGCCCCAGTTCACTCAGACTGAGTTACCACACCAGCCGTCCTGGGTCTCCAGCTTGCAGGTGTCCGACTGTGGGACTTCTCAGCCTCCATAATTACACGAGCCAATTCCTATAATAATGATTTAAATATAGAGGATATAGATATAGATCCTACTGGTTCTGTTTCTCCAGAGAGCTCTGCGTAATACATCCCATGTGTTTGAGGGCTTTCCTTACCATGCTGTCATCCCATCGCCCAGGCATCTGAGGCCATCCTCAGGGAATCTTGCCTAAGTGGGGAATTTGCCCTCTGGTCGGACATAAAGCAGTACGAAGATGGTGGGCCTTGCAATCTGGCTCTGTGCTCACATCACGCCGGACCTGCCGGAATTCTCGACCTAAAGATGTTTGCAAAGCTGCTTCCGTTCAGCCCCGGACACTGAGGTAGAGAGGAGAAAATGGGAGAACATAAAGTTCTGCACAACAGGAAATCACGCTAGAAAGCTGTGAAAATCATGTACTCTTTTGAGGCGTAATGGTTTTAATTTTCTCAGGCCCTGATCTCCCTGGCAACAATTTAGAAGTGCAGAAGCATTCATGAATCAAAGTTGGGCACGTCTGCATGTTTAATTATGTGCCATGGGATGGAAACCTTCCTTTTGATCTTAGAGTTTAAAGGGATTTAGGCTTTAACAATTACATTTTTTTTTCTCCTCCCAAAGTCAATGTGGGCTATTGAATAGTATCAGCAAGGTGGGGGGTGGGAGAGTTGCTGAGAAAGTCAGGGGGGGGTTCTGTTCTGTCTGGGATGCGGTGATATACTGACCACGTGCTCCTATTCTTGGGGCATGAGTGAGCTGGGGAGGATGCTCCCCCCGTGCTGTGAGCGTCCCTGTCACCAAGGCCCCTGGCCCACTCCAGAGGATGCTGGGCCTGCAAAGACCAGAGCTTAGATGTAAGACAGGTTAGGCCACAACAGTGAGAGGCCCGCGTATCACAAAAAATAATAATAATAATGACCCCTGATGACCCTCCAAGTCTCCCCAGTGACAGAGTGATTCTAGATTGATCCCACCTTCAGGACGAATGTTAGTGACCACCTAACATCAGATGTGAGATGGATTTCAGGCACAAATGGAAGGTGGATACTCCTCCATAGAACTTGGATTGCTCTTCTCTCCTTTTCTAAAGCTTCTTTTCCCTCTCTTTCTTCACCTCCACCCCTTTCTTCTCCACCTACCCCTTACTTATTTGCTTCTTCCCTCCCTCCCACATATATTTCAGTGATTCTTCTGAGCCCTCCGTTAGGGGCACACGTATAAAAGACTTGTCAAAACCCTTAAGGTCTGGATATAGAGATTCCTCACCCTTTCAGTGAGGGATTCAGGTGGGCCCAGAAGTACCACAGCATTGACACAAAGGTTATTATCATCTACAATCCCACCTCAAAGGAACTGACCTCAACTGTTGATTCAGCTATATATTCACTCAGTTGGAAACCCATCTCTTTATTTACTGACTCAGTGTGCCAAAGTCATGAGTCTGTGAGGCCAGACTGTTTGTGTTTTTTCCTGACTCCACCATGTACACTCCCTCACTATGCCTCAGTTTCCTCATCTGTAAAATGGGCACGAACAAAAACCCTCACTGGGTTACAGTGAAACTTTAAAGATAATCATTTAAAGTGCTTGGTTCAGTTCGTGGATATAACAAACCACTCTTAAATTTAGTGACTTAAACAGGGTTTGCAAAGTTTTTCTGTAAAGGGACAGATAGTAAGTATTTTCAGCTCTGTTGCAATGACCCAACTCTGTTGTTATAATGGGAAAGCTGCTCTAGACAGTACGTAAACAATCAAGTGAGGCTGTATTCCAGTAAAACTGTATTTACAGAAGCAGGAGGCAGGCCAGATTTGGCTGATGGGCTGTGGTTTGCCAAGCCCTGACTTCAGGCAACAACCATTTATTTGCCTCCTAGTTCTATGGGTTGATGATTTGGATGAGAACCCACCGTGCGGTTCTCCTGGCCTTGACGAGGCTTACTCATGGATCCACAGGCAGCTGCCAGGCCAGCTGGGGCTGGCTGGTCTCAAACGGCCTCAGCTGCTCCCTGTGGGCCCCTCATCTTCCAAGAGGCTAGTCTGGGCTTGTTCAAACGGAGGTTGGGCAGGGCTCCAAGAGACGCAGCCGAATTGCGCAAAGTCTCTTGAGGCCTAGGCATGCCCCTGGCTGTCACTTCTGCCACATTATATTTGGTCAAAGTAAGCCACAGGGCCCGCCCAGTGATTGGGAAACTGACTCTATCACTTGATGGAAGAGCTGCAAATTCACATTGCAAAGTGGAAGATATACAGGAGGGAAATTATCGCCGCCATTTTTGCAAACAACCTACACATTAGCACGTAGGAAGTGCTCCATAAAAGTTACCTGTTAGCATGAACCTCTTCTGTATCATGGTCTGTGGCAGAAAGAGGAGAGATTATACAACCGTGAAGTCCTAGCTTTGAGATGCTCACCGTCCAAAATGTCAAATAACAATCACAAAGAATAAAAATAAGAAGTGACTCTGCAGCATGGGTTTCAAAGCTCAAAAAATATAAGCAACTAAAACACAGAAGACAGAAAGTTCTTGTAAGTTTATGCACCCCTTAGGGACTGTAATCTCAGAGCCCTTCATGACAAAACAGTATTACGTAGTATTCTAGGCTCCGGACACCCGAGCTGAGAATAACATAGCCCTCAATCTCATGATAGAAGATTCGCCACCTTCCTGATCTCTGAAGGAGAGAGAGCCCCAGCATTAGCTAATCCACTGATTTCCTGATCTCAATTACACTAGCAGAAGGAATAGAGGGGAAGTTGTTAGATGGGAGCCATGAAAGTAGAAGAGATCAACTGGGACAGCATCTCAGGTAGAGAGGTCAGTAAGTGCAAAGTCCTTGAGATGGGAGCATGCCTGCTAAAACCAAGGGACGGTTAAGAGACTGGTGTAGCTGGGTCAGAGACAGAAATAGGACAGTGGTGATAGATGGGGTTCCAGAGTAGCAGTAATTGGGGCCAGATCATCCTATAAGGGCATAGACTATGGGAAGACAAGGGTCAAAGCAGGAAGGCCAATTAAGAGAGATGCTGATGGCTTGGTCCTAGGATGGTGGAGGTTGGAAGAAGTTGTTGCATTCTAAATATATTTTGCATATAGAATAGGGAGGATTTGCTAATATATTAGTTATATGGAGTAAGAGAGGAATCAGGGACAACCCCAAGGTTGTTGACCTGAACCACTGTAATGCTAGAGGTGCCATTTATCCATGCCTCCATCCATGCCTCCATCCATGCCTCCATCCACCCATCCATCCATCCATCCATCCATCCTTCTCTCAATCTTTCCATCCATTCATCCATCCACACATCCATCCATCATCCCAAAACATTAATAGAGCACTTCCTCAAAGCCATGCCAGGTCATGTGAAAACATAGATAAAAGGTACATGTTCTCCCCAAAGTCCACATATCACTTAATAATAATATCTAATACTTATATGTTTCTATATGACAGGCACTGTTCTAAGTGTTCTACAAATATTAACTCATTTATCCCCCCAAACAACTCTAAAAGGCACTATTATTATCCCCATTTCATATGTGAGGAAACTGTCCTTAGAATGTGCAGACTCAATTTGACTCCTGTTTCAACATTATGAAAATAGCCCTGGTTAGGTTACAGCAGTGTAGATTTGAAACAAATACTTTTCAGGATGAATTTTTTTTTTTTTTTTTTTTTTTTTAGTAAGAACATTTCTTTCAGGCAGCGCTGTAGCGAGGAAAGAGTATTAATCTAAAATTCAAGAACTTGGGTTCTGTGGTTAGCTGTATGGCTTTTGACAAGTTCCTCCCCCTCTCTGGGCTTCACTTTTCCCCTCTCTAAAAGAGGATTGTATCTAAGTGCGGTGGGGTGGGGGGGAAGGACAGTGGTGGTAATGACTAGATTTATCAGAATCAATTAATACAGTTGTGCAGGTTGTACACTGCACAACTCCCAGGGCCACCACATACATAAGCTAAAGGTGAATGGGGTCACCTGATGTTGTTCAACATGATGGCCCTTCTCTTAGGTGCCTTCTGCCTCTAATGATTTTGTAATTCGGTGATAGTTTCCTCTATTCAGAAATGATACACTATTCTTTGCATTGATGGAGGACCATATTTCCCCCCCCAAAATTTTCTAGCCTCTCTAAATTTTGGGTACAACTTAATTGCACTCAGAACTTTCCATGCAGAAAACAGTCTTCTCCAAACTCCTTCAGCATCTCTGCTTGTTTTCAAAATTTCCCCAGAGAAATCTCCCCGCCGTGGAGGAATTTGTGCCTACTGAAACAGGCAGAACAATTTGAAATTCTGTATCTTCACAGTTGAATAATTTCAAGCCAAGCCCAAAGTACATTGGTAGTAGGATAGGAAAGGAATCTCCCATGGAGGCATGTAAGCAGCCTTAGGCAAGAGCAAAGTGGGGGAATCCCACTATGCCACATGTTCCAGGGACCCAGAAATGAGTAGTAATATGCTTCATCACCCCCCTTCTCATTTCTCTTCAACTCACTGACTGATGCCTGAAATCTTTTTTATTAAAATTCAGCATTTGGAGACTTCTGCTCCTACTGTCAAAATACAAATGTACCATTCAGACTGAGTTTCCTCAGTTGAGAACCTAGGTCTCAAAGTATTCTAATAGATAGTAAAAATCTAAAAGTGAATAAAACTTCATCTTAATAGAGTTTCTTCCATTACGCAAGTATCATGCTCATTATAGAAACTTTAGAAAATAAAATTTTAACATAGTATTTTTTGGTGTTCCCATTTCTCTTAATTTTAAATTTTATACAGTTTTTATTTTTGCCTTCTTTGAAGCTATTTGACAGAATCACCCAGGATATAAATTTTATGAATATTTTAACTTTTTATGGACATATATACACTACCAAATGTAATATAGATAGCTAGTGGGAAGCAACCACATAGCACAGGGAGATCAGCTCGGTGCT
Source organism: Globicephala melas (assembly GCF_963455315.2). Taxonomy (NCBI): domain Eukaryota; kingdom Metazoa; phylum Chordata; class Mammalia; order Artiodactyla; family Delphinidae; genus Globicephala; species Globicephala melas. Next base: position 10,887,615 of record NC_083328.1, on the reverse strand, counting down.
TTGTGACCACCTAGAGGGGTGGGATAGGGAGGGTGGGAGGGAGACACAAGAAGGAGGAGATGTGGGGATATGTGTATATGTATAGCTGATTCGCTTTGTTATAAAGCAGAAACTGACACACCATTGAAGAAGCAATTATACTCCAATAAAGATGTTAAAAAATTTTTTTAAATAAATAAAAAGACTAAGAACCTCTTAATAAATAAATAAATAGCCTATGGTTATGTTATAAACAATTTATCCATATTATCACAGCCTCTTCATAACATAATTTTTAATTAAAAGTTTTATTGAGATAATTACAGATTCACATACAGTTGTAAGAAAAATACAGAGTGCTCTTCACCCAGTTTCCCCCAGTGGTAACACCTTGCAAAAATATAGTATTGACACAAAAATATATATTGACACTGACACAATTCACTGATCTTATTCAGATTTCTCCAGTGTTACTTATAACTCATCTGTGTCTGTGTGTGTATGTGTGTGCATTTAACTTAATACAATTTTATCAGACATGCAGATTCCTATATCCATCACAATCAAGATACTGAACAGGTCCATCACTACAAGGATTTCCCATGTTGCCCTTTGATAGCCATACCAACCTCCCTCCTTTTCCCACCCCAGTCCCTAACTCTTGGCATTCACTAATCCGCTTTCCACTTCTAAAAGTGTCTTTTCAAAAATATTCTATAAATGGAATCATGCAGTATATAACATTTTGTGGTTGACTTTTTTTCTCTCAGCATAATTCCTGGAGATTCATCTAATTTTTTGCATGTATCAATAATGTATTCCTATGGAAAACAGTGTGGAGGTACAGAGATTCCTCAAGAAATTAAAAATAGAATTACCATATGATCTAGCAATTCCACTGCTGGGTATATATCTAAAGGAAATGAAATCAGTGTCTTGAAGAGATAACTATATCTGCACACACATGTTAATTGCAGCATTAGTCACAACAGCCAAGATATGGAAACAACCGAAGTGCCCATCAACGGATGAATTGATAAAGCGGCTGTGATACACACACACACACACACACACACACACACACACACACACACACACACACACACACAATGGAATACTATTTAGCCACAAGAGAAAAGGGAATCCTGAAATTTGCAACATTATGCTGAGTGAAATAAGCCAGACAGAGAAAGACAAATACTGCATGGCATCACTTATATGTGGAATAATTTTTTAGAAAGTCAAACTCATAGAAATAGAGAGTAGAAAAGTGATTTCCAGGGGCTGGTGGGGGCGGGGCGAGAAATAGGAAGAGATTGGTAAAAAGGTACAAACTTTCAGCTGTAGGATGAATAAGAGAAAAACAATCATTTGTTCCTTTTTATTGCTGAGTAGTACCTCATGCTATGTATGTACCACAGTTGGTTTAAACATTCACCTGTTGAAGAATATCTGTGCTATTTCCAGTTTGGGGCTCTTACTAATATAGCTGCTGTATACGGGATTTTGTTTTTTTTGGTGGACATAAGTTTTCATTTCTCTGAGATAAATGACGAGAGCACAGTGGCAGGATCGTGTAACACTTGCATGTTTAAGTTTATTAGAAGCTGCCGAACTATCTTCCAGCGTGGCCGTACCATTCTACACTCTCACCAACAATGACGGATTCAGTTTCTCCATAGTCTCACTAGCATTGAGCGTTGTCACTCTTTTTTATTTTGGTCATTCTGATAGATGTGTAGTGATATCTCATTGTGGTTTAATTGGGGGGATCTTTTTCACTACAAGTTCAATTTTTTAACCGTTAGAGGGCTATTGAGATTATCTGCTTCGTCTTGGTTGAGTTTTGGTAGTATACAGCTTTTGAGGAATTGGTCGATTTCTTCTAAGTTGTTTAATTTATGAGCTTAAATGAAAGCTTTGTAGTATTTCCTTATAACTTGTTAATGGCCCCAGAATCTTTAGCGATATACCAGAATACGTAGTGATCTTAGTAGTATATCACATTCTTCATATTGGCGATTGGTGCCTTCTCTTTTAATTTTTGTCAGTCTTGCTAGAAATTTTTCTAGCTTCCTAATATTTCATTGTGTGGCTTTGAAAGAGTTGTATAGTCCAAGTGTTCAACAATAGGGAAATGGTTCTTCCTAAAAGAAAACTCTCTATGCATAAACGTTATTTCCATAATTTGTATTCTAAATCATAGGGTGTATTCTCAGAGTGGAAACAGTGTTTCCAAGAGTACTTTTTTTTTTTGCGGTACGCGGGCCTCTCACTGTTGTGGCCTCTCCCGTTGCGGAGCAACAGACTCCGGATGCGCAGGCTCAGCGGCCATGGCTCACGGGCCTAGCCGCTCCGCGGCATGTGGGATCTTCCCGGACCAGGGCACGAACCTGCGTCCCCTGCATCGGCAGGCGGACTCTCAACCACTGCGCCAGCAGGGAAGCCCGCAAGAGTACATTTTTAAAGGTTCCCAAGTAGTACATCTTGACAGTGTTCTGATTATCAAAAGTTGTGTCACAAACCACCCTACACTTGGTGGCATAAAGCAGCAATCACATATTGTCTCACATGTACTGTGTCTACTTGAGTGGCTCTCACTCAGAGTCTCTCACATGGTTGCAGTCAGACCATGGCTGGGGCTGGAGTCACATTGAAGGCTTCCTCATTCACGTGCCTGGTAGGTGACGCTGGCTGTGAACAGGGGCTCAGCCATCCTATTGACCCGAACAGCTACATGAGGTTTTTCCATGTGGCCTGAGGTCAGACCTGTAGCTGGATTCCAAGAGCAAGTGTCCCAAGAGAGAGCCCAGACTGATGCTGTCTTGCCTCTTATGACCTAGCCCTGGATGTCACACATCATCACTTCTGCCAAATTCTATTTGTGAGAAGTCAGTCACTAAGACCGGCTCATATTCAAGAGGAAGGGAATTGGACTTGATGGATGGAGTGTCAACAGATTTGAAAACATATTTTAAAGTCACCACATAGAGGAAGGAAAAGAGTGGGAAGTGGCTGGCCAGAGAGGGGAGAAACATGGCAGATGGAGCTATTATAAGTACTCAGTGGCCAGCTCTGTATGCAAGAGAAGAAAAGGTAAGACAAACCTCACCTATTGCAGGGTAGGATTTGGTAGGTGAGCTATGGGAGTAGCCCTCTGCAATTTGCATAATGACATCCGGGAATCATAAAATCCCTTGACATGAAAAAGTGGCTTCTTTCAACCAACGGGGTGAATTCTGCATTTCTTATTAGATTAGAAAGACTAAATTTCTCTAGAAATTTCTGGACTAGGTGGAGAAATACTATGGCTGTGGTGTATTTTTGCATACACCCATGCTTTAATAAGCTCCTCTCCACGTAAAACCTTATTATATTTCTTAGAGGAATCAATGACAAGTTATTGAATGTAGCACCCGGAACAGAACATTTCCAGTGGTATTTGGCATTATAAGAGTACAATAGGGACATTGTGAGATCCTGACTAAGGTGGCCTAAATGTTCAGTTCGAATATTTCATCCCTGTAATGACTCAGGAAGCGGGAGGGAGGCGTGAGCTTGTGCTAGCAGTTTTCCTCATATATAAAAACGGCATGTCTCATGTCCTGATTAGATGATGAATGTAGCTTTTTGATGGACGATGCACTTATTTTTTTGTTCCAAAGCCTCCTACCTTTTAGGAGAATTCTATGTAATAGGTTTAATAATTAAACTAGGCTTGGATGTAGACAGAAACAGCGTAGTCTACCGACCACTGAACTTCAAATTTAGACTCCCTGTTTTGTCCTCTGTCTCCATTTATGCTACATGAAATTTCAGTTGGGTTCTTCAGCTTTTCAGCTCAGTCTAGGGTAATAAAACATCCCTCAGTCATTTTCAGGCAAAAAAAAAAAAGATATAATAATAAAGAGTGTCATTTTCTAGGGATTTTTAAAAATCTAGTCTATAGTCATATCCAAACACTAAACTATCATTCCCTTATTTTGTTTTTCCTTCCCCCAGATCAGCCCTTCCCTGGGCAGTTGGGCAGAGGAGCAGTGTATCTTTACCTTCTCCCTTCGTTTTCACTCCATCACTTTCTGGATGTAATTTGGGTCTCTGCAGGGCTGGAAAGAAATTAGGGAGGAGAGGCAAGGGGCAGGAAACTTCTTTCTTGACTGATACCATTGTGACTGTCATTGGATCTTCTGGGTGTAGCAATTCTCTTTTTCTTGGGGACTTTTGAGTGTTCTTTGGAGACACTTCCCCCATCACCAGGAATCCCTCTAGTCTGCATTTCCCTTAAGTGGACAATTTCTCCTTCCTCTGGTTACTCACAGCTTTGCCCTTCACTCCGAGCCTGAAGTCCACACTCTGTTGGGGTCACCTTGTCCCGGTTGGGAAGGGTCCCGTTAGCAACTCTACGTCCGGCACACAGAGACCGCCCTAGCTTTTGCCCTTCCTACTCTGGCCTTTCCAGTATAGTCCTGTCTTGGCCGTGGGGCCAGGCAGTGAGACTTCAAGACCCACTCCACAGCCCCTCAGGCACAACTGGATCAGGCACCTAGCTCCTAACGACCCCGACTCCAGGGTCGCATGGAATACCCTCACGTGATGCTCTCCCAGCCCTTCTGATCTGAGGCCCCCCCATGGGGAGAGGAGGCAGAACACACTAATGACTCTACAAAGCAATCGTCCTTAACCAAATTCTCTATGGGTAGCCTGTGTCGTGGGACCACTGCTGGCTGAAGCAGGCTCGCCATCTCTTAGCACGTCCTGTGCCTGGTGTGAGACCATGCATCTTAATTAAGGATGTTCATGTACTCGGCAACTCTCATGCTGTTCTTGGCCTCTGTCATCTCTGCAAAAAGTCTGAGCAACACAGTAACATCTATTTAAACACAATTTTTCTTTGACATCTCACTTCACTGGAGATACTGTCTAGGAAGCAAGAAAAAGAAGACCCTAAGAGAAAGAGACTTGGCGGGCTCCTGAAATGAGGGATGGTAAGGAAACCCTACTGTTTGCTTCAAGCCTCAGACAAACCATTTCATGTGATCCTCTTTTTGTTTGTTTCAAATTATATTTATTCTATTATTAATAGGGTTAAACTTCTTTTTGAATGTCATTACCCATTTTTTATTTCCTTATAAATTGCCCATTAATGAGCCAAGCCCATTTTCTTATTGGTTAATAAGAGCTTTGTATCTTTTTAAAATTAATTAATTAATTAATGGCTGAGTTGGGTCTTTGTTGCTGCGCATGGGCTTTCTCTAGTTGCTGTGAGCGGGGGCTACTCTTCGTTGTGGTGCACGGGCTCTAGGCGTGCTGGCTTCAGTAGTTGTGGCTCGCAGGCTCTAGAGCGCAGGCTCAGTAGTCGTGGCACACCGACTTAGTTGCTCCGTGGCATGTGGGATCTTCCTGGACCAGGGCTCAAACCTGTGTCCCCTGCATTGGCAGGTGGATTCTTAACCACTGCGCCACCAGGGAAGCCCTAGCTCTTCGTATCTTAAGGACCTTATCCAACCTTTCATTAGAGGCATTTTTATTTATTTCAATTTTTTTCCAAGTTAGGAGCTTGGATTTTATTTAATGGGTAATGAGAAGCCATTGGTGGATTTTTATGTATGGGGATGACATGATCTTATATTTTGATTAAAAAATGTTTCAAATATCAACTATCTTGAGGCAGAATTCACACACAATTAAATGTACTTATTTTAAGTCTACAGTTTGATGTCTTGACAAATTTATACATCTACGTAATCACCACCCCAATAAAAATGTCTAACATTCCTATCGCTCCAGAAAGTTCCCTCTTGCCCCTTTACAGTCTATCCTCCCATCCACACCCCAATCCCAGCCCTCAGCAAGAGCTTCTGTAAACCTTTCAGCCAGTTTCCCCTAATGTTAACATCTTATGTAACCAATTATACCTCAGTAAAGCTGGGGGGGAAAAAACTATATGAAATTAACAAAACAAAACAAGTGCAATCTTGAATTGGATCCTGGGACAGAAAAAGGACATCAGTGTGAAAATAGTGAAATCTGATTAGAGTTTGTATAATAACTTCATGTGATAATCTTAAACATCTAAGGACAGTGTAGGCTCTTTGTTGAGTGTATCTGCCTCCTGGGATCCAGCATGTTTGTTAGGTGCCCAGGTATCAGTCACTTGAGGTTAGGACCAGGGTGAGGCTCTCTCCCACCCACGGAAGAGCTGAACCACGACAGCAGTCCCTTTTGTGACAAATGTAAACTAACTGCTTTGCAAGGGTGTTTCACGGACTCTGTCCTCATGCCAGATGGACTCCAACTGGGGATAAAGTTGCACTGATTGTCCCATGGGGATAACTAGAATTTCAAAAAAAAACTCCTGGAAACTCTCCACTAGGATATATATTTTTTAATGCCTTTAATGAGGAGACTTTCAGAGACGCAGCCTGGAAACTGGTCAAGGCATAATCCTCTGGTTGACGACAGGCAAAGGAGGCACTTAACCAGGTTGTAAAGAGGGAGAATCTGCTGGAAGACTGGCTGGGGCACAGCACCCTGGCTGAACTCTGCTCTGGGAGGCCCTGCCAGCAACTTCGTCAGGGTACGAGAGACCCAGAGACGGGCCAGAAGTTGCTAGGAGAAGCACAGTGGTAAACAGAGCTTTGGCCCCTCCCTGCCCCTTCCTGACATCTTTTCTGCAGATGCAGCTTCAAATGGAGTGATTGATCCTAGATTTTTTTTTTTTTTCCCCTCTCTCTGGCAGAGCCAGCCAACTAGTTTAGACATTTCTATTAGATTAGGAGCCAGGAAATGAGAAAAACTCTGCCTCATAAAGGAATTGTTCTCAGGTCACATGCCTGCCTGGTAGAAACGCAGAGAAATAAACAGGAATGTTTTGTTTGGGGGGGAAACCAAATGAATGATCACCTTTGTGACGTGGCTGTTCTTCCTACCACCTCACACTCCCTCTGGCCCTCCCCACCCTCCCCATTCTTCCCCAGCCGTCCTGCGGAGTCTTCAAACGCGGCAACCTTAGAATCATTGTCACAGGATCACCGAAGCACAGAATCTCAGCATCTCAGAACGTTAAATGCTTGATGTAGTAGAACAGCATGTACTCTGAGTTGGGCAGGACGAAGGTACAAATCCTAGTTTGCTGCTCACCAGCTGTGCGGCCGCAGGAAAATCAGCCAGCCTCTTGCAGCCCGGGTGTACTTACCTGTAAAATAGGGACGGAGGCCACGATGATCAAGTCGGATAACGCCTCCGTAGCATCCACCACAGCGCACACGATAGGAAGTCAACCACCTCGAATCCCTTGAGATTAGATGTTCAGCACCTTGAAATCCTAGAATATTAGCAATTTAAAAAAAATAGGCACTTTCTAACTCAATTTCCTATGGCATTTATTAATTTCCTCTAAACAATCTGTAGGCTGCCGTGTTCCTTTAAAAAAACAGCATTCAAATCTGGAGTGGTCTGACCCGTGCAGAATAAAGAGGGTCTAATACGACAGAAACACCAGAATGATAACCTTGGTGAGCTAGCCAAAACCCTCAAGTCGGAGCTGAGGTCCCTATTTGTTGATATTCATGCAACTGTTTCGGGAGCTTAAGTGGAGAAGTTTACCTTTATTCCGACTATATTCCATCTCATCAGATGTGACCAGCCAGTGCGGACATGCTATCATGCCTCTCTTTCCCACCCGCTCCCCATCCAGGGGTGGAGAAGAGATTCTAGATGAATTACCTTCCAAGGCATTGATTAGCCACATTCGCTGATGATCATTAAAAATTCTTTCACGTGGCTGTGACTTTCTCTCTCTGGCACTCTCCTTTGCCAAAGCTCTTCTATCTATGCTCCAGAAACTGGAAGCCTAGCAAGTAAGGCTTACCTCTCTTCTCCCCATTCCATGTAAGAGGGTTCAGTTGAGAGCAAGCCCGGCTGGTCCTCCATGCCCTGTTTTTCTCCTACGTGGCATCCAGGGGAGGGAAAGGGGAGAAAAGGCACCAGCAAACTTCATGACCGTCCTCTGATTGATTCTCCATTGGGACTGGCTGGTGTAGGGAGAGGGACTCTGATCTAAAGACATATGTGTCTAAGAATTTAGGATAAATGCTTTTTCCTGTGGTCCAACAGAGCTTAGCAGAGCTCTGTTTGCGGCGGGGGTGGGGGTGGGGGGTCCAGGCTCCATGCCGGGCTAATGTTAGTCACTTTGCTTTGCCCTAGAGAGGACATCTCCTCCAGAAACTCATCATGATGAGTGCCTAGGGTGTTTTTCAGAATTAGAGCATTCTTAGGCTTCATACTACCCCACGAACACTGGCACAACCTCTTGATGTTTCAAGTCATTGCTCATGGTCAAAGTCTTTACCAACGGTTGAACAAGGTAGGGTGAGTTTAGGCCCTGTAGAGTATAGCTAAAGAATCATACCTTGTGCCTTATAATCATGGAACTTCCAGAAACTGGCATTCATTTCCATCCTGTATCCGGGCGGTCATCCACATCTACTTGGATATATGCCTAATTACAGGAAGATCACTATTTGGTAGACATCCACTTAACATCTCACTAATCCTTAAAGTCAACTTTAAATTAAAAAGTATCTGTATTCTTATAATGAAGAGTATTAGTCAATGCCTGAGCTCAAAGCAGTAAATTCATATTCAAACCACTCCCTCTGCTGTATTTGCACGTGATAGATTATTGCACTTGATAGATGCTCAATAAATATATGCTTAATAAATTTAATAGTGTTGTTTACTGCCCTGAAGGCACAGTGGGTCATTTTCATGTAAGTGGCCACTCATGTCGGGAGATTTGAAAGATGTATTATGTCAGTACAAGAAAATTTTCTTTCATTCAATTTTCTCAGCACTTAAATAAATAAATACTATCCTGCCAGGCAGTGTGGAAGATGCTGGGAAAAATATAACTAAGAAATGTCCTTTGACCTTGAGGATTCTAAATTCTCAAGTAAGGAGAAAGGATACTTATTTTTTCAATATGACAGAGTTATACAGAGCAATGTACCAAGTGTCATGGGAGTGGAAAGCAGAGAAAAAAATCTAACACACAGACATAGAACCAACCGAGCACACTTAGGTTCTCCTGTGATGGGGGTTGAGGATGTTGATACCAACCCAGCATAATCAGGTATGATCATTCTGCCATCACTCTGTTCCTGTCTCAATCACTGGTGTAAGCAATGGCTAAAACCCTGAAGTAGTCTGATCCCCAGCTCCTCAGTTTCCCAAAGGTGTGAGTAGTTCAAGAGCAAAGGGAAACCTGAAAGTCGTCATATGCAAGTCATTAGCAAACACCAAACATCTCTGGTGTTCCAAGCCTGGTAGTGGGAGGACAAAGAGATGTGACCAACAAAACCCTTGCCTCAGAGAGCACAGAGTCTGGTCCCAGACACTGACAAGGAAATAAACATACCATGCACAGAGCAACAAAACCCCAAACACAGACAAACATAGTGTCTTACAATATATTTCTTCTTACATGTAAATTTACTTATGTGAAAAGTCTATGGTGGACAGTCTGATTTAGAAGGAGGAAGAAAAGTAGAAAAGGAATCTGCTGAGGGAAATTCATTTTTGCTTTTGACATTTTCTTCTTACTTAAGATTCCTGTGTGTGGTCTTGATGCCTGGAGCTGCAGCAGCCATCTTGTGAACATGAGGAAAAGCCAAGTGACTCCAGAGATACCAGCCCAGCACCCTCACATCACTGAGCCAATGAACACACCCTGGAAGCACCTTCCCAAAATTTGTGTTATATGAAAAATGTAATGATTTTCTTGCTCAGGCTGCTGTTAGTCTGATTTTATGTTACATGTAGTCAAAAGCATTCCTAAATGATGCAAAGTCTTACAAAAGAAAAAACTTGAAATTTTACATAGATAGATAGATAGATAGCTATATATATACATATACACATATGTGTGTATATATATAATTAATTACCTTTCATTTAAAGATTACATGATAGAAAAACATTAAGCATGTAAACACATGCATGTAAGTAAAGAACAGGCACGGCCCCTTTCCTCATTCATATGTACTGAGGATGGAAGGTATCATTACACTTGTAACTGGAAAATCTCAGCTTGCTCAGTTATTAGCTTGGTAGACTAGATTCATTCAGTCAGTTATCTCCAGGGGAAGGACAGTATTTCCAAGGGAGTGAAAGTATATGAAGAAATATAACTGGACATGAGATTGTCCTGAAATATCTGGGATAGATGGCAAATCGTACCTAGAATGTGTGTATTTTGCGTTACATGTGATTGTCTCTGTCTACTCACATACAAAGATGTTGGAGTTCCCATGTCAATGGCTGCTCATGGATGGTTCAAACACCTCCTGCCCACCCACTTCACCATGCAAGCAGCAGTCCCAGCACTAGGCTCCTGGCCAATAACAGACCTTCTTTAAAGAGCACTGGGGACGCTTAAAGAGGAGTTCTGTAGACATTTGAGTGCCTGTTTAAGGCCATCTCTTTAAATACCCCAAAGATGTATAAAGAGAGTGTAGGATCTAAAAATGTTTTTTGCCTCAAGAAAAGTACTAATAGACTTCCTATCACTTAGACTCTCTAGGATATCTTATTCCCTGAAAAAATTTTTTAAAAGAGTATCTTATATTCATAGCATTGCCCTCTGTGTGCCTTTGTTTCACCATGACTTGAAAGTATTATTTTTCTCCCAAGAGCTAGTTTTTCCTAGTGTTTTTAAATAGTAGAGTCTTTTTATTTACTGGAGTGCAGAAAAGGGATTTCATTTTTTTTCTCAAATAGAAAATGTCTTTCCACGAATCAAGCACATTCTTGCTACCTAAAAACAGTTTCAGGCACAACCCCTATGCAAAGCATTTACAAGTTCATAACTCTTGTTGCAGGTATAATCCACCCTGGCAGGGAAAGTCCAGGGTAATCCTTTGGAAGAAGTAGCTGCTGACTTGGAAAATGCTGCAATTCTGCAGGGTCGGGCAGATCAAGGCATTAGGCCACGTGCCACCGAGTGGCAGAAGTGGAAATTCTCAGTAAGTGATGTTGTGATGTGCTGGAAAACAGGTTAGCAGGAAAGAACACATGGGAAAACAGTGGGATGCAGGAGGATATCAGAAGACAGGCTTCAGGTTGCAGAAGCGGGGGCGATGTTGAGAGGAAAAGATGAGAGACTGCCCGGGCTGGATCCCAGCCCCAAAGCGCATCCAAGGCACCAACTCCTTGATGTGAGATTTTCCTGGGCACCTGCTAGGGGCAGAGTCAGAGGGTGCAGCCCAGGACCAGACCAGAGAGATGGTGAGCTAGGTCGGAAGTAAGAGATAAACAGGCAACACAAAGGATGGAGCAGGAATGTGAGTACTTCATTATAAAGCCCAAGTCTGAGAATAATTGGTAAGACAGGGATGGGTAGACAGCAAAGAGCCCAGTTAGTGGCAGGGCCAGAATCCAAAGGTGGGTCTTATGAGACCTGAATCAAAGTGAGAACACGGACATACGATGGGTCTGTCGTGCAAGGTCAAAGACACAGAAGTGGGTCACAGAAAGACAGCTTAGCTCGAGAGCATTGGCTTAGCTCCCGGGCAGGATTCCTTGGCATGAGACAGCCTATCACAGCTACTCTTCATCACACCCAACTCCTGCTTGCCGCCGTTATAACCCTTCTCTTCTTCCTGTTTCCTCTATGTCTTCCTCTGGCGGCACACCACCAATAGCCTTTCTACCTACAAAACCCACCCCAGCAGTTAATGACTTAAAACAAATCCACTTCTGTGCATTGGATGGGAGCTTGCTGACTAGGACCCCTTAGCTCGGCTGTGATTCATGGGAGGCGATTCTGGCTGCAGCCAGTAGTTTACAGAAGTGGCAATGCCTCAGCTTTGGGGACCAAGACAAGATCATCTCCTAGAGCGAGGCCTTGGACTTATAAACAAAGTAAGACCACTGTCTCATTGGACATGAAGTTCTCCTTAAGAGATAGAGTGTATGTCCAATAGGTCTCAACAATGACAAGAACAAACCAGAAGGTTCTGCCCTCAACGCCATGAGTCAAGGGTCTGTGATGGGCAGCCAGTTCAGCTGAGTTACCTCAGCTTTCGAGAAAAAAAATGTATCGTCCTTCTAGTTGACCTGTCAAGACAAAGGCCCTTGTATAAGACTAAGACAGTGTCAGATGCACATGGCAAAGACTTGGCACAGGGCTTTGTCTAGGAAGGACTGCTTGATGCCTTTCAATGTAGCATCGACTCCACTGTCTACTGGTACCATTTTGTCTTTGAACTTCAGCTTCAGTATTAAGTGTCCTGTCTTATTTTACTGTGCCTGAGACCACTTCTTGCTCTCTTTTTCGATTCTCCAGACATCCTGAAATAGGCCTTATTCCCCCAACTCTGCTAGATTCTATCTCCCCAGCTGAGTTCTGCACAGAAGGGTTTTTTTTAGATTAGTGTCCAGCTGCCTACCTCTGCCTACTGCTGCCATCTTGGAATTCTTGTCCACCCCTCCATTCATCCATGAGGTATTTAATGAGCACCTACAATGTGCTAGGCGCTGGGGACACTATGTTGCTATGTTGTAGTCATTGGCAGAGACCTTTAAATATTCCTGATGTCAACGACCTGGCTTCCTTGTCCTTCTTGCCAACTGGCAAAAGACGTGTGGCCTGTGGTTCCCGTGATACTGAGTGTGGCTTAGATTAAGCCAGGCAGGAAGAAAGGGAGGGTCATGATTGGTGCAAAGAGCTGTGCTCATCTTGTCACTTCACTCCACCCACAGCGGGGCAGGCACAGCTCTTCTTTATGTAGAAATCGTCACTGTGTTTTGTCCTCTGCGCCTGCCAGGGACACTCTTTCTCCAATACCCACAGCGCCTTCCATCACCTCTTAAGGTCTTTACTCAAACGCCGCCCTCTCCATGCAGCCTTCCTTGATGGTACATCAAAAATGTCAAACACCTTTTCTCCCACGACATACCCCCTTCCCCTGCCCTGCGGTATCTCTCCCCCGACTGCTATCACCGTGACATTCTCTATATAGTACTTATTCGTTTGTCATTGTCTCCTGCGTTAGAACATTAGTTCCAGGAAAGCAGGGTTCCACCTGTTTTATTTGGTGCTGTCTAGAGGTGCAGCTGGCAGAGTAGGTGCTTGAAGAACGTTTATGGACTAAAGAAAGAAGAACGTCTATAATCCATTACACACTGGCCCAGGGACTCTCGCTCTATTATCTTATTCAATCCTCTCTCCACCCTGTTGTTATCCTTCATCTACGAGAGTCAGAGCCGTCATGTAATGTGTGTGAGGTCCCTTACTTGCAAGATATGGGCCTGGGATGTGAGCCCACGCCTGCCATCAAAGTTACTATATTTCTCGGTAACATACGTGGCCTCGTTGTGAAGATAAACAGAAAGATGAGGAGACAGAGAGAAAACAACAACACGCATCTGAGCCCTGGTAAATCCAAGTAGCCTATTAAGAGTTCCACGGCTGGAAAAGCATCATGACCATTTTTGGTTTTCGTTTGTCCATTGAACCGTCAAGGACAGCTTCACCAAAGTGTGTTCCACGACGCGCCTACATTATGAAGGCCCAGAGAGAGCCTCTGTGGATTGGGGCCATTTCTCCATAGGAATCACATGTCACCAGCACCCCCATGCCGCTGGCTTTTCGGAGCTGTAAATAGATGAAAGATGTGTAAGACACACAGTACTTGCTAGTCTGCCCGAGGGGAGGAGGAGAATGCTACCCAGCACATCAGGCCTGTTTAAAATCCTTCTTAAGGAAATGCATGATTTATGAGCCATTTAGAACACAGCACTGAATCCCCGTGTGTCCTAAATGAGTTCGACAGAGAAGCAGTTGTCAGTAGGCAAGATGTGGGACCTCTGTGCATGGCTTCCTCTTCTTGTTTCTAAAAGAGGAGGGATGGCAAAGCAATCTTAGGGCTAAAGATGGGAAGGAGAGGTTGCTTTGAGAGAAGTATGATTTAACCTTCCAGCCACGGAATTTGAATACCTTCAATTGGACAGTTTTGTTTTTAATTTTTTATTGAAGTCTGGTTGATTTACAGCGTTGTGTTGGTTTCTGGTATATAGTGAAGTGCTTCAGTTATGTCTATATATACACATACACATTCTTTCTCGTATTCTTTTCCATTACGGTTTGTTACGGGATATTGAATATAGTCCCCTGTGCTCTACAGTAGGACCTTGTTGTTTATCCATTCTCTATATAACAGTTTGCATCTGCTAATCCCAAACTCCTAATTTATCCCTCCCCCCCACCACCCCCCTTCCCCCTTTGGTAACCGTACATTTCTTTTCTATGCAATTAGACTGTTTTGATGTTTGATAGTGTCACTGAGACTTAGCACTATACACAAAGAGCTCAATATTAAAAGTGCCAAGGTTGTGAAGGGCTTGTTTAGTTTACAGACAAAAGCAAGCATCCTATCAACATCACCTTGAAAGCACCTGCAGGCCCCATGTGCTGCTTTGAAGTCCTCTTAGTCTCTGGACCATAAATCCCTCCCAAAGAGACCCTGCAGGACTGTCCCTTAGGTCAGCACAGGGCTGTGGTTGATTGATAGTGACTCTGCATTCTGCGGACCAGCCAGGTGACCTATAGAACATAAACTTCTCATCTCTTGATTTTCTCAACTGTAAAATAACAGGGCTGGGCAAGTAAAATTCTCCGGACTGTTCAACTAAAACATTCCTCGTTCTCATGACACTTGTGGTTGACATATTACATTATTTTGACGTATCAGTAACCCTGACTGCCCTCCATCCCCACTTATTCTGAATGAGAATTTTCTGTCTTCTCTAACTTACCCAAAATGATGGCTGATTATTTGATACGTTCAAGAACGATGAATAAATAAGGTGGTGACTGAGACAAGGCCACTTGCTAAGTGTCCGCTGGTAACTTTTCTAATTTCTCTAGGTCTCAGTGCTTCTAAGCCTTGATTATTTACAGGAAAAAAAAAAAAAGACAAAGTTGCTCAAGAATGGGTGATGTAACAAATAACTAGGACACACTTCACAAATAGCGTTGGGTTTCTCCAGATTTAAATATAGCAAAAGACTGAACTCTAAGGAACAGTTCAAAACTGTTGAAAGGGAGCCGTGTTGGGTATTGAGCCACAACTTTGGGTGAGTTTGCGGGCGGCTCTGACAGCGAACCGCACCGTCATTGGCTTTCTGTGTCCTTCTTCAGAACGATAAACTCGGCTGCAAGAGCCCGCTGCTGGTACAGCTATTGCCAACGAGCTAATTGAGTTTGTTGGCCTTGAAAAGGCATCAGTGTAGTAATGCGATGAGGTAATGCTGTGTTCCTGTCCTCTGGTTTCCCTCTCTGCCATTACTGAGGCTTTATTTATGAGACTGGAAACAAAAGCAAAACACAAGTCACATCGTTAGCTGTGACTTGGGTGAGGCTGGAAGAGAGCGTGGCTTAGCTTTCCTTTGTTTTCAAATACATCTGAGATGCAGGGGTTCCAGCTGAGCAGGGCAGCCCCGGAAGGCAGGTGAGTGTGCCGCCGCTGGGGTTCCTGAGGGTCTGATGGGCGTGGCTCCAAGAAGATCACATGCCCGGGGTTGACATCTGGAAGTAGGGAGCTGCAGACTGAGAAGAGGCTGGTTACACAACCATCAGTTATAAACAGAATCAGAATGGCACAAGGCAAGGTGAAATTGACCCAGCAGACAGGGAGATCAGTTTGGAGCGAGGGGAGGGCGGGAGCCCCTCTGACCCAAAGTCGAAGGAAGAGGAGCATGTCTGTCTGGCTGCACCATGGAGGTGGCATGTCTGTCACAGGCCAAGCAGGTGCCATGCAGGGAAGTCCATCAGGGCCGCGGAAGGAAGAGCAGAAATAAACCCAGGCAACGAGTCATCGGAAATTCACTGAGCCTCTCTGTGCCAGAGGCTGGGCTACAGGAAGCCAGGCAGAGCACCTGCCCTCAAGGAATGTACCTTCTAGTGGTGAAAAAGGATGAATGGGGCACAAAGACAGACGGACCAATGGAATACAAAAGAGAGCCCGGGGCTTCCCTGGTGGCGCAGTGGTTGGGGGTCCGCCTGCCGATGCAGGGGACCCGGGTTCGTGCCCCGGTCCGGGAAGATCCCACATGGCGCGGAGCAGCTAGGCCCGTGAGCCATGGCCGCTGAGCCTGCGCGTCCGGAGCCTGTGCTCCGCAACGGGAGAGGCCACAACAGTGAGAGGCCCGCATACCACAAAAAAAAAAAAAAAAAGAGAGAGCCCAGAAATAAACCCTCAATAGTGGTCAAATGATTTTCTTCATGAGTGCCAAGACCATTCAATGGAGAAACAATACTTTTTAACACATGGTGCTGGGAAAACTGGATAGCCACAAGCAAAAGAATGATGTTGGACCCTTACCTTACTTACATCATCTACAAAAATTAACTCAAACTGGATCAAAGACCTCAATGTAAGCGCTAAAACTGTAGAACTCTTCAATGAAAACATAGGGGAAAATGAACTTATGGGTATAAAAATAAGTGGAAAAGATCACTTCAGCAACACCCAAGTGGGACAAAGAAGATTGAACAGAGAACTGGGCGGAGCTGGAGAGGCTGGTCAGGGAAGTTGTCTCAGGGAGGGTGTGACAGAGTTGAGCTCCTAAAGATGAAAATGTGCCAGCCCTGTCACGAGCAAGGGAAGTGCTCCAGGCAGGAGGAAAATAAACCCCAAAGGCCTTAAGAAAGGAGCGGGCTCGATGCTCTGATGGTCCGTGTACCCAGATGTAGGTAATGAGGGAGATGAACTGGCAGACAGAAGCAGGGACCAGATGATGGGGGGCCTAGGGGACCATGGTGAGGAGTTTACATTTCACTCTCAGGGAAGCGGGAAACCACTGGAGGGTTAACCAGGGGAAGGACAAGGTGTCAGGCCTTTTCGCTGTTGTGTGGAGTGTGGCTGATGGGAGGAGAGCATGGGAACTGGGGGTCCAGCAGGCGCTTGCTCAGACCAGGGCTGCAGCCGTGCCGATGGTGAGAGGTGGCTGCGTTCTGGACATTCTGGGGGGACGTAGAGCCGATGGGGGGGCTGACTAATGGGTTGGATGGAAGGCATGAGGGAAATCAAAAAGAAGAAAACTCAAATCCCAAGATGCTTGGCCTGAGCAACTGTGTAGATGACGGTGGTACCACTTAAGGAAATACAGAAGTTTGCGGTGGGGCTTGATATGTTTGAGGAGAAGTGCAGTAGTGAACATGGCTGGAGCCACGTTAAGACAGCTTTCTATTAGGCCTCCTCATGGAGAATTTGAGTAGGCCGTTGGATTCATGAGCCTGGAATTCAAGGAAGAGGTCCGAGGTGAAAATAAAAAGGCAAGATGTATGTGTGTTTGAACATGAGTGTGTGTGTGTGGTGTATACCTATGTTCATACAGACACATGACTGAATAATATATGCATGCATTGGAATGATACATGTCTGTGCATTTGTTTACACACACGGCTTTGAATAATATATGTGTGCGTGCAAGTATACCATATATGGTATTATGTTATAATACAATATGCTGTATATAATCAGAGTCCTGGGAGTGATTGAGATCCCCAGGGCCAATGCCAGACCTGGGTGCACTCCGGGTGGGACCCGCTGGTAGAGGGAAAGACAGCAACAGTGATAGAGAAGGTATGGTGAGTACAGGAGTGGAATAGAAGGAAGATCAACTGAATCTTGGAAGCCTGGTGGCTTCGAGGACACCATTGCTGGGACACATAGCTCGCTCTGCTCTCTACCAGGGGTTGGGAAGTGGTAAGCCCGAGAGGCTTGGGCAGAGAAAGCCAGACGAGCTTCCCGGTCTCCTCTGATTGGGGGTGTGTCCCCACCCCTCCCCAGCACAGGGATTTGGACCCTCTCAGCGCTCCATCCTTCAGAATCGTGCAGCAAACAGCCTCTCAACGCCACTCACCCGGGAGGCAGGAGCCCCGTAGCTCACCAGGCTGGTTTAGCACAGCACCTAGGCCAGGCAGCCTTCCGATGTCCACATGTTCACTGCGGGAGTCTGGGAAGGGGCAAGGACTGGGAAGAAAGCCCCAGAAAGAGTTCAAGAACGGGAAGTGTTGATCACTGACTGCTGGCAAGATCTGGACTGGGCTCGCAAGCCAGGCCCCCCTCTCCACACCCCAGCCAATCTCCCTTCTTGTCACGAGACCGGAGATTGAAACCAGGCTCTGCTTCTCTGGAGCTGTCCAGCTTTTGGAAAAACCACCCGATTTGTGTGAACCTCGGTTCCTCACACCTTATGGAGGCTACTTGAAGACAACAGGAGATGATGGGATAAAGTGAGTAGCGCCCAGCAGGTACAATGCCTCTGAGAATATAGGATGCTACTTCAGCCTGTTCTTCACAGAAATCCTTCTGATAAAATTCATAATGAAGTAGAAATATCCATTATGAGCTGTATCCTTCTTTGTCCAAATGCAGGGAACAGAGCCTCTAAATCTACCCTTGGGACATCTCTGATCTTGCCACCCGATTCTTTAACTTCTGCGCCATAATTAACCCCTTTTTGTGCCGCCTCCTCTTCAACTGCACACTTCGTGCGGTGACCACCTCGTGTAGCAGCTACTTCGCGTCCCCAGGAGTGCACATATTCCCTGAGCGAATAAATGATGGTGATATTTGTGGCCTGACACACAAACATCACATACACACACACACACTGAGTTGCAAAGAATGAGATCATTAAAATATTTTTACAACACACTGCACAGCTGTATTGTCTGAATCACTACTTGACAAAATGGGGGGAAAAATCACGGAATTGGATTCTGTGAGCTGAGCCTAAACACGTGGAGAATGAAAGTCCTGTTTGTGCAGAGAGGGGAGAGGAAAAAGTGCTTGCTTCCTAATGGAAGACAGAAATTTCTGCGAGAGGAGAAAAAAGACAACCGAAAACAAAAGCAAGATGAATCACTTTCATTCTGAAAGGAACACAGTGAAACAATGGTGCTAAATGAGACGGAATTCCTGACAAAGATCTTCTCTGTTCTCCAAGGGCTTTTATTGTGCCGTGTGTGCCGAGAGTTATGTTTTATCTTCCCAAAAGGAGTCAGCGTACTTTATTTTCTGCGCGGTACCTCTCTCTGCCTCTCCTCCCCACTTGCTGAGATTTAAGTCAGCTATTGTGATAGATCCCACTTGTCCCCTCGGGATGACATTCCTGCACTAGGAAGACCACAGATCCTTCCGATAACAAGCTACAGCTCCTGCTCGCCTGCGTCTTTATGCAGAGGTCAGGGCACCTGCTGGAGGAAAGGAATTGCCCGGCGAGCTCTGGCTACTTTTACCGAGCCCAGCAGGGATGCTGCATATTAGATGGGACAGGTTTAGGGTGAAAGGGATAGTAGAGATACAGCCTTTGAACTCAAGGATGTTATCATGGAAAACAAGATTTAAAACACAAAAACGGGGCTTCCCTGGTGGCGCAGTGGTTGAGAGTCCGCCTGCCGATGCGGGGGACGCGGGTTCATGTCCCGGTCCGGGAGGATCCTACATGCCGCGGAGCGGCTGGGCCCGTGAGCCATGGCCGCTGAGCCTGCGCGTCCGGAGCCTGTGCTCCGCAACGGGAGAGACCACGACAGTGAGAAGCCTGCGCAACGGGAGAGGCCACGACGGTGAGAAGCCCGTGTACCACAAAAAAACAAAAAAACAACACACAAAAACGATCCTTTTAACTTAGACCTAAATCCCTACTCAACTACTTTCAAGAAGTGAGCCTTTGCCTCCGTAAATCTCAGTCTCCTCATATCTAAAATGGGACCTCTGTCACAAAGTGAAGGAGGTCATGCCTGTGAGGCCCTTATCACCGTAGTAAAGGGCTGGAAAGATACCACTTGTTGTTATTACTTTTAGAGACTGTGAGATTTTTATATCCCTAGCATTTCTTGGAACAGTTAGTGATTAATACCTTTTTATCTTTAATGAATGAACAATTAGAATAAATTAGGCAAAGAGAATTGCATTACTCTTCTGATTAAAAGCTTGGTACCCAAGGGATGAAGTCCAAACTCTTTAGTGTGGCTTTGCATCTGGCCCCAAACTCCCCTGCCAGGCCCTGCCAGGCCAGGGAGAGCTCTGCAGAGCCATCCCCAACTGTACGTGCCGGCTGAGCTACTCACGCACCTGAACTTGCCTTGCATCTGGAAGTCTGCACACAGCATGTGTTCAGTCTTTCCCTTCAGCACCTGTGAGTGAGCTGGAGACCTTCTATACAAGCTTCCATGCCCAACCCAAATGCCACTTTCCCTATGTACGTTTCCTTTCACTGCCCCAGATGCCCCAGATGTTTCTCTCCCCTCTGGGCTCACACCGTGTTTTACAACAGTGCTTTTTATAGTGTGGTCCCTGGACCTGCAGCATCAGTATCAGCAGGGAACTTACTAGAAATGCAAATTGTGAGGCTCTGCCCCAGGCCTACTGAATCAGACACTCTTGGGGTGGGGCCCATCAACCTGTGCTTTAACAAGCCCTCCAGGCGTTTCCGATGCAAACTCAGATTATAATAGAAAACCATCACTTTATGCAAACTTCTACTCTAACATGTCTCACAGTGTATTAAAGTCACTTGCCTAAAAACAGGACTGTCCTCCTTGCCTCTCAGCCAAGTTATTTTTCTTGTCTGTGTCCTAACATTTCATTGAGTTACAGCTGATAGACAATATTACACAAGTTACAGGTGTACAATACAGTGATTCACAATTTTTAAACGTTAAACTCCATGTATAGTTATTATCAAATATTGGCTATATTTCCTGTGTTCTACAATATACCCTTGCAGCTTGTTTTATACTGAATAGTTTGTACCTCTCAACCCCCGACCCCTCTATTGCCCCTCCCCACTTCCCTGTCCCCACTGGTAACCACTAGTTTGCTCTATCTGTGAGTCTGCTTCTTTTTTGTTATATTTCCTAGTTTGTTCTGTTTTTTGGATTCCACATGTAAGTGATATCATACAATGTTTGTTTATGTCTGTCTGGCTTATTTCACTTTAGCAGAATAGCCTCCAGATCCACCCATGTTGTTGCAAATGGCAGAATTTCATTCTTTTTCATGGCTGAGCAGTATTCCATTGTGTGTGTGTGTGTGTGTGTGTGTGTGTGTGCGCGCGCGCACGCACGCGTGCACCACATTTTCTTTATCCATTTATCTGTTGATGGACACTTAGGTTGCTTCCATGTCTTAGCAACTATAGATAATGCTGCTATGAACATTGGGGTTCATGTATCTTTTCAAATTAGTGTTTTTGTTTTTTTTCAGATATATATCCAGGAGTGGAATTGCTGCGTCATATGGTAGTTCTAATTTTAGTTTTTGGAGAACTCTACATTGTGTCCTAAGTTTCCTCATCTATAAAAATGGGCATAATCATATTACCTTGCAGGAATGCTTAAGAATTAGAAATAAGGGCTTCCCTGGTGGCGCAGTGGTTAAGAGTCCACCTGCCAATGCAGGGGACACGGGTTCGTGCCCCGATCTGGGAAGATCCCACATGCCGTGGAGCGGCTGGGCCCGTAAGCCATGGCCACTGAGCCTGCGCGTCCAGAGCCTGTGCTCCACAAAGGGAGAGGCCACAACAGTGAGAGGCCCGCGTACCGCAAAAAAAAAAAAAAAAAGAATTAGAAATAATACATATAAAATATAAGATACAGTATCCCAAACACTAATCCCCCCCTGACCCCTTGACCCCTGACTCCCAACTGTTTATTCATGTTGCCTAGCCTATCGGTCATTATATAAAACTTTCCACTGCCTTGAAAAACAGACGCAACTGACAGGTCTGTCCCCAGGTGGAGGGAGTCTGTTAGGCTTTTGGGAATTGAAGGAGGTGTCCCAGCATCGGCAAGGAGAGCTCAAATCATTATAAGTGAGTTAAATATAAGTTAACAGGACATAACTTTTCAGCAAGAGGCTGAGACTGGGAGGAGAGAGAGATCATTCATGACTATACACAGGCAGGGATGAGTCAAGCTGAGGTCAGGTAAGGACGAGTTAGGGGGATGGGTAGGGGGCTATGCAGTCATCTGGGCTGGGCTGCCTCGCATGGAGTTTTCTCTCTAACGGTTAGCTAGTGTGCAGAAGATCCCAGAAATCGCACTGTTTGCCCATGAGCCTGGTTCTGAAACTGTGGAAGCACCTGGATGATGGGATCTCTCTGCAGTCCTGCAACAGGTAAAGTCTCATTGCAGCTTTGCTGGCAGAAGTGTCGGTTGTGCTGGTTTGGTTACGCGTGTGATAAATGCCAGGGGGGCAGGCAGGGCCTGCAGTGATCTGGGAAGACTTCCCAGAAGTGAACCATGGGGATAAATGAGATGAAAGAGATGTGGGATTCAGGTGGGCAGAGAGGGCTCAGTCAATGTCCCAGGGAGGGGAGCAGCCTGGGCAACCTCTATTATGTTCCCTTATAGCGATGTTTGCTTCTTTCATAGTGCTTTTCACAATTTGTAATTATTATTTGCTTAATCCTGGCTTCCTTCTCATTCTATGCATTCTAGTAGGGCAGGAACCACGTCTAATTTTCTCATCATTTTATCTAGAGCTGGGTCTGGCATGCGGTACGTTCTCAACATACATTTTCAGTATTCACCCTGATGAACTCCATTGACGTAAACAAATGAACTGACATATTTCAAGTGTGATGAAGGACCAGGCTGGCTGACACCGAGGGTCTGTGCTGGTGAAGCAGCAGCAGGTGATCAGGTAAGGTGGGGTCTGATTTTAGAAGGCTTTGACATTTTTGCCAGAAATGTTGGACTCGACTCCATAGTGAATAGAGAATTGTGAGCTCCTGGAAAACAAGAACTATTTCTCACCAATTTAGAACATTCGTTGGGTACCCAGACCGTGCCAGACATCACACAAAACTAAATCAGAGAGCATCTCAGTGTTAAAGGAGATCAGAGTCTGGGCCGCGACAGGCATTTGTGGTGTATGTAAGCAAAGACGGCATAAGGCAGGAATGACGAGTGCCGCACGGGAGAAGCAGGCAGACGGTGCAAAAGGAGCTCAAAGGGGAGACTTTGACGTTCCACTGGGGAAAACAGAAAACCTTTCAAGGAGCACGACATGTTTGAGCTGGACGTGGAAGGAGCAGTATTCAAACTTGGAGAGCTGAGTGCTTAGGGAAGAGACAGTGGCTGTGGAGTTGGGGATGTAGGGAGAAAGCAGGTGGTTGGGCTTGTTGACTCATCTCTGCCTCCCCCCACGATGTCAAGCATGATGCATTGCACGCTGCTGGCATTTCATGAGCCTGATGTCTGTTGGTTTATCACTGTACGTCCTTGAGCAGGGGAGTGACGGGGGAAACTGCAAATAGTTAATACGCAACTTCATCAGAACTGTAACTAATTTTTCACCAACCCCAAATACCACTCAACTTATAGTGGGTGCTATAGGTTGGTCCATCAAGTGGCAAAAGAGAGGATGGTTTATGTGTGTGGGATATGAGTCATTTCATACAGCCAGAGAATTCATACAGGAACTATAAAGGCAGGCCAAGACAGCCATGCATGAGTTTACACCATATCGAGGATATCATCCTAAAAGCAGCAGGGAGCTTTTGGAGAGTTTTAAGCCAGGGGCATAGGATCAGACCTGAATTTTAAGAAGATCACGTGCCTGGCTTACGAAGGATGGGCTGTAGTATCGGGTACTCTTCCCCCTGCTGCCATAGTAACTACACTTTTTCTCTCTCTGCATATCTGTCTTTCCCTCCCACCAGAGAAGAGGAAGTTCCTTGAGGTCATGGAGTGGATCTTATCCACCCTTGTGTCCAAGTGGTTGTCAAATAGAAAGCACTCCTTATTAAATTAGCAAGATTGTAGGGAAGGAGAACCATCGAGCAACAATTTGAATAATTCAGGGCAGGAATGACAATAGCTTAAGCTAGGATAGCATTTGGAAAAGATGCAACATGGGAGACAGATGTCAAATACACGAATGGTAAATATAGGGGACTTTGTGACAGATGGGGAAAGGGGTGACAGAGAGGGGAAGTTAGGAATGATTTAGGCAAACTAGTGGATGGCAGGTGGCCCTTTGGGACAAGAAACAGGAGAAGAATCAGGTTTAGAGAAGCACAGTACAAGTTCTGTCTTGGACATGCGGTCTTGGGTAAACCAATGGAACTTTGAAGGAGAGAGGTCTGAAAATGGGTTGGATTTGCAGATATGGGGCTCAGAGGCAAACCTCAGCTAAGGAACGTAGTGACTCCCCAATCAATAGAGTGATGGATGAAGACATGGAAAGACCTGAAATCACTCACACCCTAACAATTGGGGTTACCTACCCTTCTCATTTTTGCCACCTGGTCCATTACAAAGTGGTGTCTCAACGTTGTTCTAATTTCCGTCTCTTTGACTCAGTGAGTTTGAGCCTTTATTCGTCTATTCATTGCCTACCTGGGCTTCCCCTTCTGGGTATTGCCTTGGGATATCTCCAGCCCATTTTTCTATTGGTTTTCCTTGTCCTTCTGGGTTGGTTTGAAGGATCTCTTTGTATATTCTAGAAATTATTCCCTTGACTGTTGTAGGCATTGGAAATATCTTCCCCCCGTCTGCCATGTATTAAAGTTTTATTTGAGATTCCTAGCTCCTGCAAGGGGAAGGCATACATTAAAAGAGCCCCAGAAATACAGAAAAAGAAGCATATCTTGAGTAAGATAATGAGTTGGATACTGGACAGGTTGATTGAAGAGGGGGGATTTTGATAGGCAGAGCTGGAAGGGGGAGGGAGACGTGCCCCGAGGCCTGCTCCAGGGGGCCCCCTGTCAGAAAAGCCCGGGTGGGGGGGGTTGGGTGGGCTGAGGATCAGTAGGGGGTGGGACTGAACTTGAATAGGATGTTTATGTTGACAAAGAGATTGGGGTGTGGGTGAGAGGCACTTGGGCTCTAACGGGCAGCTAATGCAAATCCAAGAACTTGGTCTTCATCAGTGGTGACGGATGTCCAGCAGAGACACCTGCCCAGAAACATCCTTTAGTGAGCTGAGTCTGCAAATGGCACGGAGGGGGCTTGGGGCAGGGACAGACTGAAGCCAGATCATCAGTTAGGAAACTTGGCAATAGGATGGTACGATGGTGAGTTTTATGCGTCAACTTGGCTAGGCTGTATAGTACCCAATTTTATAATCAAACACTAATCTAGGAGTTGTGACAGTATCTTGTTGATGTGATTAAAAACTATAATTGGTTGACTTAAAGAAGATTACCCTCGATATGGTGGGTGGGCCTCATCCAATCAGTTGACGATCTTAAGAGTGAAACAGAGGTTTCCCGGAGAAGAAGAAGAAATTCTGTTTCAAGGCTGTTAACATAGAAATACTGCCCGAGTTGTCAGCCTGCCCTACAGATTTTCAACTTGCCACCTCCCCCAACGGCATGAGCCAATTTCTTAAAATATAATAGAAAATAAATGTGTGTGTGTGTGTGTGTGTGTGTGTGTGTGTGTGTGTGTGTGTATTTCCTATCGATTCTATTTCTCTGGAGAACCCAGACTGATACTGGAAGTAGTTTATTGGCCTTTGAAACTTTTTGTTCCTGCCTGTCATTAATTAAAAAACAAAAGAAAAAAAAAAGAGGGGGGGAAAAAACATGCACTCCAATACATATGTATTTATTTATGTATAAATTAGTTACCTGCACCCAAGTACTAATATGTTGTATCTATTACAAAACACGAAATGGAAGCATTTAAAGAATGAACTATAAAAAGACCTGGCAATCCAAGATGTAGATTTTCTTCTTTCATCTGGGAAGGAGGCATCAGTCTTGGCAATCAGCTGACCGAGGTAAGAGATGAGAAAGATTCAAGTACAACGTACTAAGGACTGAATTAAGAAACTCTAAGATGAGAAGCTAAGCCAGTTAATAATTTTGTACTCAACATTCATGTATCTGTATTTATGTGAAAAGATGTCCCCCCAATATACCCTTTCAATGAGTTTTTCCAGTTCTCCTGAAAATTGTTAGGGTACATATGCGATCAGAATTCTGGACATCCCCCAAATAACCAGGCTCTTAAGACTTTTTAAGCCAACTGTCAGTTTACATCAAGATTATCCTCACCCACCTCAAGGAAGTTGGCTCTCGTTTGAAATAATTCCTGGCCTTTGAAGAGTGACTTAGGGTCTCAACATAGCCCCACAACAAGGATGGGAGGTGGGAAAAATTAGAATGACGTTTCCCTTTTTTGTAGATGGGTGTTGTTAATAATGAAAAAGAAATCACCAAATTCTTAGAAACTGAAAGAAGAATGGTGGTGGCCAGGGGCAGTGGAGGAGGCGAATAGAGAGCTGTTCAGTGGGTATAGTTTCAGTTTTGTAAGATGGCGAAGTTCTAGAGAGCTGTTACACGACGAGGCACGTGTAATGAACACTTCTGTACTATACACTTAAAGAATGGTTACAAACATTTTTTTTTAATGGTTAAGATGGTAAGTTTTCTGTTATGTGCTTTTTACCACAATAAAAAATATAAGCAAACTGGGGTTTGGTGAGGTTAAATAACTTGATAGAGGTCATAGCATCCATCAGTGGATAGATTCAGGTTAAGATCAATGTCTTTGGGGGGCCAGCCCAGCGTCCTTCCCGTTGTGTAGACCATGCAATATATACCTAGGAGTGTCCCACCCCTTTCTGCCTGTGGCTGTTATCAATTTGGAGGAGTCAAGACTGCCTTTGAGATAACAGATACTTAAGTAGATTCCAAATATTTTTTTTTAATCCTTTGTGTACAACATTGACTTTTCTAATCAATCGTTAAAATAAATCTCAAGGATTTGCTGGATTATTTGGGAAATGCAGCAAGGAGCACTTCAGTTTATCAGTAAATAAACAGGTATAAATCGGAAGTTAGAAGCGGGCAGGGTGCGGGGGGGGGGGGTGTTGGGGGGAGTCCCAACACCTGGCCGCCATCCAGGTCTGTGATTTAACTTTCAAATGACAAACCAATGACACGTGGGAATTAAACAGCTGGGGAAGCTCCGACATCACTCCATCAGAGCAGAAGGCAAAAGGCAAACCCGCCAGTGCAAAGAACGCTTAGTCTTGCTTGGTACGCCGGGCACACAGGTGAGATCTACAGACTGAAAAGCTCCAGGTGGCCTCAACATGGGAGGCCAGGGTTCAGAGGACGCTGCTTCCGAGCTGTTCTGCTTGCCAGCCTCAGCTGAGTCAGCAAGGCCTGACCATCCTTTCAAATAGGTCTATTTGGTCCCTTTAAAAATTGTTATTATTTCAATGAACTTCTCCCAGGATCAGATAAGAAAAGATTTATTAAGCACATATGACCAACAGAGTAAGATAAAACCTTAAAATACTCATTGTGTTAGGCTGCTAGGGCCGCCATAACCAAATACCATAGACAGGATGGTTTAAACAATAGACATTTACTTGCTCACAGTTCCAGAGGCTGGAAGGCCAAGATCAAGGTGCCGGCAGGTTTGGTTTCTCTGGGGGCCTCTCCCCTTGGCTTGCAGACACCCATCTTCTCACTCTGTCCTCACCTGGCCTTTCCTCTGTGCATGCACACAGAGAGTGAGCTCTGGTATCTCTTACTCTTTTTATCAGGACACCAGTCCTGGTGGATTAGGGCTCCACCCTTATGACTTCATTTAACCCTAATTACCCCTTTAAAGGCCTTATCTCCAAATAGTCACATTGCATTTGGGTTAGGGCTTCAACATCTGATTTTGGGGGGAGAACATAATTCAGTTCCCAACACTCATTTTGGTGCCTTTCTTTTCTACCCTTAGTTGCATATGCCTTACAGTAGTCAATCAAAGTCATCTACGTTGCCTTGAGGCAAATTAGATTGTTTTAACGAAAATGTAAATAGAATCCAAGATCAAAACTATAATTTTATCAAACAAAACTTTTGTGTGATGGAAAGGAGGGTGTGTGTGTATGTGTGTGTGTGTGTGTGTTCGTAAAGGGGATTGTTGCGAGCAGAAGACCCTCCTAAGAATAAAAAGTGGGAAATTACTTTCCAGGCTTCTGAGTACCTTTCTCTAGAATTTTCTATGTGACATGATTTGCCAAAATGAGGGAGTATATTATGAAAGAGGAAGGTCTGGGATCCAAAATCAGGGAATCTAACATGAAAGAGGTAAATGCCTTCTCTGGAGTTGTGGTTGGGGGAGACCTCAGAAGGCATCTGTGCCGCAGGCCCAGAGCACAGCTGATTAAAGTGGGAGCAGTTCCGCAGGGCCGAGTCTAGGGTAAGACTCACACATAGATGCTTGCGTTGGGAAATATTTCATTAAAATACTTTGGCAGGGAAATTCCCTGGTGGTCCGGTGGTTAGGACTCCGCACTTCCACTGCAAGGGGCCCCAGGTTCAATCCCTGGTTGGGGAACTAAGACCCTGCAAGCCGCGCAGAGCGGCCAAAAAAAAAAAAAAAGAAAGTGTGCTCATGTGCCAGGTTAGGTTGCCTGGGTTCAAATGCTGGCTAGTCAAATCTTAAATTATTAAAAAAAATACTTCGGCGGGAGACAAAAGAGCCCCGCAGCTATACCTGAAAAAGATACTTTGGTTCCAAAACGTGAGAAGAAAACTAGAAAGGCAAACATTAATGTGCCTAATTAAACGTTTACAAAGCTTAAAATGACAAGCTAATCAACTGCAACCCACTCAATCTTTTTTTTTTTTTTTTTTGCGGTACGCGGGCCTCTCACTGCCGTGGCCTCTCCCGTTGCGGAGCACAGGCTCCGGATGCGCAGGCTCAGCGGCCATGGCTCACGGGCCCAGCCGCTCCGCGGCATGTGGGATCTTCCCGGACTGGGGCACGAACCCGCGTCCCCCGCACCGGCAGGCGGACTCTCAACCACTGCGCCACCAGGGAAGCTCCCACTCAATCTTTAATGACATGCCTATGTACACGTGTGTGTTTATTGTGGGATACGGGTACATTTTTATATATTGTAGGATGGAGCCTCCAAAAATAAGTTTGTGCACAGCCTACAAAGATCTGAAAACAGTGTGGCCTATTAAAGTAACGATCTCCCTGTCCCCTGGGTTAATGACAAGTTGGGATTACATCCCGAGGTCTACATCTTCTGGATGTGGGGCTGCCCCCATCACCTGTGCCTGGCACACTGAGAACAGCCTGGTGAGCCGGAAGATTCTGGACTCCATCTTCATCCTAAAATCCATCTACTCAACATTGTCTGGCAAACATTCCTGATCAGAGTCCACCCAGGCCCAGATCAGTCCAGCCAGCAAGAGCAGAACAGCTACAACCCCAAGAGAACTTGGAGGCGCTCTGAACCCCAAGAAAGGGGTGTTGTCTCCAACCACTCCGGGGGGTGCTGGGCTGAGAAGGGGCCAGTTAATTCAGAACACTTGCCTACAGCTGTCACCTCCAAGGAAAAGTACAAAGAAGCTTTTTGTTCTATTTGGTGACCCCTAGTCCTTAATGTTTCAATAACAAGAGGAGACAGGATGTAGGCATAAAGGTCAATAGAGATAGCCCCCCAGTATTTTGCAAGAATAGAATTATAGTTAATGAGTCATGGGTAGGGCATTCAAAACCTTCATGGTCACCAGAAGATTCAGACCATCTGATGCAGCATTTCTTGTCTCCGTTCCGGCCAGCTTTGGGTTCGATTGACTAGAATATGCAATGGCTTCATGGAGGCACTAAACTCTATATAGAAAACGGATCGTGGTATAAACACAGTGCTTCTTCTTAAGAGCCCTGTAGGAAGCTTTGGTTGCTTGTCTGCCAGCCGCTCCCCCGCAACACACACACATACACACACACACACACACACTCAAGCATGCACGTCCTCCCCTGGGAGCAATGACATACTGGGACCCAAGGCAGTCAGATCACCGACCAGAATTTATCTAAAATGACACCCCTTTGTCCTTGAAAGCGTTTTGTTGCTGTCTTTCAGAATCCTGCCTGAAATAAAACCTCAACCTGAAATAAAACCTCTGTCTGAAACTTCACAGTTTGGGGCTTTAAGAAGAGAAGACAAGGAATTTCAAAGTATTGTAATTCTGCTGTGGGAAGTAATAGTTCCTGGCCTTTCTCCTCAGATGTCCACATGCCGCACAGATTCACCTATTGACCTGTTCGTCCGTTCCACCAGCATTTACTGGATGCCAGCGCTGGGGATGCAAAGATGAACAAGGCAGAGTCCCCACCTCTGGCTCAAAGTCAGGTAAACAGACACTAGAAAGTGCTGAGCGACCTGGAAGCTGAGGGCGAAGAGGGAGGAGCTGGCTCTTGTGTGAGGAACAGGATTCTTCTCGGTTTGGGGAGAGAACAGAGCATTAAGCCAGGGAAAGCAGGATGTGCACAGAGGCACTGAGCCGCGGGGAAGGAGGGTGCAGTGCGAGGCCTGAGTGCCCAGGTCTACAGAGGGGAAGTCGGGGAGCAGAGCTGGAGGTGTAAGGAGGGTTCGGATCAGAAAGGCTCCCCCGTGGCATCCAGGCCATGTCTCATAGGTGGTGGCACAGCAATGGAAGCCACCGAACAGTAACTAAGGCAGTCGGGGATCTATCCAGATCTACACCTAGATTCTGTACGTTACCTCTGCTTATGATAGGAGGCCCAGGTCGTGGAAATAACTCAGGGGCTGTTAGGAGAGCCCAGGCATAATAGGATGAGGGTCTGAACCGAGGCAATACCGGGAAGGTAGAGAAAACGAATTCAATTCTAGAGATTTCAGAGGTAGACACTACAAGACTTGGGAACTGATTAGGGACACAGGGATGGTGGAAGAAGCCTGAGTCCACAGTAAGACCATGGACACAAGCAGGAGAGCACCAGAGATGCTGAGTGACTCACCCAGCATCCCACGGCTACCACGTTAAACCATACAAAATTGCCGATATCGACCTATACACAATGTCAGTTTCACATGGTTCAACCTAATCGTAAAAAGTCAGACGACTCTAACTAGATGACTTCCTGGAAAAAGCAAAACTATGGAGACAGTAAGAAGATCAGTGGTTGAGGGATGGAGCACAGGATTTTTAGGGCAGTGGAACTATTCTGTATGATACTATAATGACGGATACAGGTCACTGTACATTTGTCCAAACCCACAGAATGTACAACACCAAGAGTGAATCCTAATGTAAACATGATAATACATCAATGTAGTTCATCAGTTACAACAACTGTACCACTGTGGTGTGGGATGTCGTTAGGGAAGCTGCATATGTGTGTGGACAGAGGGCACAGGGAGACTTCTGTACTTTCTGACCAATTTTGCTGTGAAACTAAAATCGCCCTAAAATTAGTCTATTCATTTAAAAAAAAAGTAGGACCAAGACTTGAATCCAGCTCTACTAAATCCAAATCTTTTCCTTTCTGCCATGTTACCTGAGAATGAAGTTTCCGGAGCACTTCCAAACTCAGGAAGCCAACCGGCCAGCTTTTTAAAATAATCACCCAGGACTTTAGCCCTTAAGGGGTACAACTTGGAAAGAACAATCTATTCAAGGTGGGGAAGTTTGCTGAGAGAAAGAAAAAAAAAAGTGAAAAGTCAAACTCAGCTTGTAGACTTTGCAAAGTCGTGAATGTAAATTACAGGTTTACTGGACCTTCCTCATGCCTGCACCCAAATGTTCCCCACTGCTTCCCTGAGACCCACGGGGCTACAATCCCCTCCCAGACTTTGGCTCCAATCTCACCTTCCCTTTCCTAGAGTCATTCCCGCTTCATGAACCCACCATCCCAATGCATCACCTCACACACAACATTCAGGGTGTAAACTTTACAGAAGACACAACCAAACCCATAATCATAAAAGGAGGAGAGAATGGTGCCCACAAAGACAGAACGACACAAGCCCGAAACAGGGATGGGAGAGAGAGTACTGAGCCAGGGGCAGCACCTGCTTCCTTTCCTCCTCCTCTCCCGCCTCCTGGAAGTAATAACCATGGGCACACTCGGCCTCTGTCCGGCACGTGACTCCCTGCGGTCTCCCACCCATGCTGGGATTCTGTCTCCAAAGCTCCCTCCCCCTGCGCCTCCCACCAGGGGTAGGGTGCCCCCCGCCCATACAGCAGTTCCACCTGTGGCCTTGTCTCCCATCCCCCATCCCACCCCTTGAACCTACAGACCGCACCCGACGTGGCTGGCTGTGTCCCCAGCCTGAGCATCCCCCCTCTGTGACGCAGATGGCCTAGGAGGCTGGGTGGCATTTGTGTCTCTTCTTTCCCTCTGGTAATTGCAGGCCAGGCCAGGCCTGAGCAGGAGTCCTTAAGTGGTGACAGGCTTAGGACGACCAGCTGCAACCTCAGTGTCTGCCGGTGAGCAGAAGGCAGCAGGAAGGGAGCCCACACATGTGGCCGGGTCTCTCGACCTCTGCTTGACAGAGAAATGCTCAGCCTGGACTTGGACCCGGGCCACTGCCACCATCCCGCCTGCCCCGGAGGCCCCGAGTGCACGTGCCGGGGCTTTGCACCGCTCAGCAGGTGCACACAAGTGTGATGGTGGTGCCTAGACCTTGGCCTTGACCGAAGGACGTAATGACTCAGCTCAGTGAAAGCAGTGGTCCTGGCTGCACACAAGTTTCGTGTACTGTTTGCTAGTTTTAGCCTAACATCCCAGAAGCGGGGGAAACACGTCACATGTTCAGGAGAGGTGTGAGAGGAAACGTGCAGGGCCAGGGGGCAGGTCAGGCGTAAAGGGGCCACGCTCTCAGTCTGAGGCCCAGATGGGTCAATGCTCTGTGGGATCTGTGCCAGTCTGTGCCCTCTCTGTTCCTTGGCTTCTTCCTCTGATAATTCCTGCCCTTTCTCTCTCCTGAGGGTGGTGAGGAACAGCCAGTGAGATAACGGGCATGGAAGTGCTTTGGAAACGGCAATGTGCTCCCCAAGTGTGAGGCACTAGCGTTTCCGCAGTAAATCACCCCGCACGGGGCGTTGGGAGGGCCGAACGAGGTGATGGATGTGGAAGCCCCTTGTAAATGATAAACTCTGAAGCAGATGGAGAATGATTAGCAGCGAGGCATGATTATGTATGTGGTTCTGATAACAACACCATTTTGCCACCTGCTGCCCAGACATTTCTGTAACTGCGTGACTTTGCAAAGACGTGAACTTTGCCTGCTGTGGTTTGCCCAGCTGTAAAATGAGATACCTCCGGGGATGGCAAACACAGCTGGCTCTCGCGGATCCACGGGGGCAGGGTCCCAGGCTCCAGAGAGGATGTGCTAAGTGGAAGAGGGTTGGCTCAGAGGACAGACCCAGCATCTGGATTCAGCGCAAGTCCTAGGCAGGCCGATTCGGCCCAAGGCGACGCTTGCTAAATTACTTCCTCCGGCCCCTTTTGCCTTTGAACGCGTTGCTTCCTTTCGCCCTCGCAGGTGACCTGCGAGATCGGTTTTCTTATTGTTTCCATTTTACAGATGAAGGAACCGAGGCTTATGTCCGAGGTCACACAGCTTTGAATGCGAAGCAAACCGGATTTCTGGGGACACCGCCATGACAGCAAAGCCCACGCTTTAACGATGTCAGGCCCATGCGTAACGACGGTTAAGCGCGTGGTTGCTGAAGCGTTGCTTTCCGCGTGGTGTCATAAGTGGGGCAGTTTTCCATCGTGCAGGGAGTGTAAGGCTGGGCCAGACCACCCCTTAAGGGACTACTGCAGAAGTGGGTAAGGGTAAGCCACATTACAACCCCCGTTGAGAGGGCCAAGAATGCAGAGTCCCAGGTCCCATTCTCCACACCACTAGCAGCAACATTTCTGAACCACAGTTCTGATCACGTAACCATCTGGCTTGACGTCTTCTCTAATCGCTCCCTTGGATGGATGCAGTCACCTCTAGATCGTATGGTAGAATTCACAGTCCTTGGAGGCAAAGAATGAGCCTGCTTATTCAGTTACTCATGGCCCCTAGAACATAATACATGATAGATGCTCAAAAAATACGTGTAGAAAGGGTGAATACCAGTCTCACCATGATGTGAAACCATCCCATGCTAGCTTTATCTCCCACGACGCCTTTAGACCCCAAGATTCAATCACCTTTAACATCAATACAGCATGTTCTAGATTTTATCACAGCTCTCCACCTGTGTTCAGGCCATTCCCACATGGTGGGATAATCCTCCCATAGCTTCCACTTTGCATACTGCCTCCTTCACACTCCAAACTCAGTTCTGACTTTACCTGTTTCCCTGATGCCCTCAGGACTGGTGACAATAAACTAATCCTTCCTCCATGGAACCATCCTTTTGTTTTTTGTTTTAATTAATTTCTTTATTTTCAATTTTATTTTTTTATACAGCGGGTTCTTATTAGTCATCAATTTTATACACATCAGTGTATACATGTCAATCCCAATCGCCCAATTCATCACACGACCACCCCCACCCCCCACTGCTTTCCCCCCTTGGTGTCCATACGTTTTTTCTCTGCTTCTGTGTCTCAATTTCTGCCCTGCAAACTGGTTCATCTGTACGATTTTCTAGGATCCACATATATGCATTAATATACGATATTTGTTTTTCTCTTTCTGACTTACTTCACTCTGTATGACGGTCTCTAAATGCATCCACGTCTCTACAAATGACCCAATTTCGTTCCTTTTTATGGCTGAGTAATATTCCATTGTATATATGTACCACAACTTCTTTATCCATTCGTCTGTCGATGGGCATTTAGGTTGCTTCCATGACCTGGGTATTGTAAATAGTGCTGCAATGAACATTGGGGTGCATGTGTCTTTCTGAATTATGTTTTTTTCTGGGTATATGCCCAGTAGTGGGATTGCTGGGTCATATGGTAGTTCTATTTTTAGTTTTTTAAGGAACGTCCATACTGTTCTCCACAGTGGCTGTATCAATTTACATTCCCACCAACAGTGCAAGAGGGTTCCCTTTTCTCCACACCCTCTCCAGCATTTGTTGTTTGTAGATTTTCTGATGATGCCCATTCTAACTGGTGTGAGGTGATACCTCATTGTAGTTTTGATTTGCATTTCTCTAATAATTAGTGATGTTGAGCAGCTTTTCATGTGCTTCTCGGCCATCTGTATGTCTTCTTTGGAGAAATGTCTATTTAGGTCTTCTGCCCATTTTTGGATTGGGTTGTTTGTTTTTTTAATATTGAGCTGCATGAGCTGTTTATATATTTTGGAGATTAATCCTTTGTCCGATGAATCGTTTGCAAATATTTTCTCCCATTCTGAGGGTTGTCTTTTCGTTTTGTTTATGGTTTCCTTTGCTGTGCAAAAGCTTTGAAGTTTCATTAGGTCCCATTTGTTTATTTTTGTTTTTATTTCCATTACTCTAGGAGGTGGATAAAAAAGATCTTGCTATGACTTATGTCAAAGAGTGTTCTTCCTATGTTTTCCTCTAAGAGTTTTACAGTGTCCGGTCTTACATTTAGGTCTCGAATCCATTTTGAGTTTATTTTTGTGTGTGGTGTTAGAAAGTGTTCTAATTTCATTCTTTTACATGTAGCTGTCCAGTTTTCCCAGCATCACTTATAGAAGAGACTGTCTTTTCTCCATTGTATATCCTTGGCTCCTTTGTCATAGATTAGTTGACCATAGGTGTGTGGGTTTATCTCTGGGCTTTCTATCTTGTTCCACTGATCTATATTTCTGTTTTTGTGCCAGTACCAAATGTCTTGATTACTGTAGCTTTGTAGTATAGTCTGAAGTCAGGGAGTCTGATTCCTCCAGCTCCGTTTTTTCCCTCAAGACTGCTTTGGCTATTTGGAGTGTTTTGTGTCTCCATACAAATTTTAAGATTTTTTGTTCTAGTTCTGTAAAAAATGCCATTGGTAATTTGATAGGAATTGCATTGAATCTGTAGATTGCTTTGGGTAGTATAGTCATTTTCACAATATCTATTCTTCCAATCCAAGAACATGGTATATCTCTCCATCTGTTGGTATCATCTTTAATTTCTTTCATCAGTGTCATAGTTTTCTGCATACAGGTGTTTTGTCTCCCTAGGTAGGTTTATTCCTAGGTATTTTATTCTCTTTGTTGCAATGGTAAACGGGAGTGTTTCCTTAATTTCTCTTTCAGATTTATCATCATTAGTGTATAGGAATGCAAGAGATTTCTATGCATTAATTTTGTATCCTGCTACTTTACCAAATTCATTGATTAGCTCTAGTAGTTTTCTGGTAGCATCTTTAGGATTGTCTATGTATAGTATCATGTCATCTGCAAACAGTGACAGCTTTATTTCTTCTTTTCCAGTTTGTATTCCTTTTATTTCTTTTTCTTCTCTGATTGCCATCGCTAGGACTTCCAAAACTATGTTGAATAATAGTGGTGAGAGTGGGCATCCTTGTCTTGTTCCTGATCTTAGAGGAAATGCTTTCAGTTTTTCACCATTGAGAATGATGTTTGCTGTGGGTTTGTCGTATATGGCCTTTATTATGTTGAAGTAGGTTCCTTTTATTCCCATTTTCTGGAGAGTTTTTATCATAAATGGGTGTTGAATTTTGTCAAAAGCTTTTTCTGCATCAATTGAGATGATTATATGGTTTTTATTCTTCAATTTGTTAATATGCTGTATCACATTGATTGATTTGCGTATATTGAAGAATCCTTGCATCCCTGGGATAAATCCCACTTGATCGTGGTGTATGATCCTTTTAATGTGTTGTTGGATTCTGTTTGCTAGTATTTTGTTGAGGATTTTTGCATCTATGTTCATCAGTGATATTGTTCTGTAATTTTCTTTTTTTGTAGTATCGTTGTCTGCTTTTGGTATCAGGGTGATGGTGGCCTCACAGAATGAGTTTGGGAATTTTCCTTCCTCTGCAATGTTTTGGAAGAGTTTGAGAAGGATGGGTATTAGCTCTTCTCTAAATGTTTGATAGAATTCACCTGTGAAGTCATCTGGTCCTGGACTTTTGTTTGTTGGAAGATTTTTAACCACAGTTTCTATTTCATTACTTGTGATTGGTCTGTTCATATCTTCTCTTTCTTCCTGGTTCAGTCTTGGAAGTTTATACCTTTCTATGAATTTGTCCATTTCTTCCAGGTTGTCCATTTTATTGGCATAGGGTTGCTTGTAGTAGTCTCTTAGGATGCTTTGTATTTCTGTGGTGTCCGTTATAACGTCTCCTTTTTCATTTCTAATTTTATTGATTTGAGCCCTCTCCCTCTTTTTCTTGATGAGTCTGGCTAGTGGTTTATCAATTTTGTTTATCTTCTCAAAGAACCAGCTTTTAGTTTTATTGATCTTTGCTACTGTTTTCTTTGTTTGTATTTCATTTATTTCTGCTCTGATCTTTATGATTTCTTTCCTGCTGCTAACTTTGGGTTTTGTTTTTTTTGTTTGTTCGTCTTGTTCATTTTGTTTTTTTTTTTGTTTGTTCATCTTTCTCTAGTTCCTTTAGGTGTAACGTTAGATTGTTTATTTGAGATTTTTCTTGTTTCTTGAGGTAGGCTTGTATATAAACTTCCCTCTTAGAACTGCTTTTGCTGCATCCCACAGGTTTTGGATCATCGTGTTTTCATTGTCATTTGTCTCTAGGTATTTCTTGAGTTCCTCTTTGATTTATTCAGTGATCTCTTGGTTATTTAGTAACATATTGTTTAGCCTCCATGTGTTTGTGCTTTTTACGTTTTTTCCCCTGTAATTGATTTCTAATCTCATAGCGTTGTGGTCAGAAAAGATGCTTGATATGATTTCAATTTTCTTAAATTTACTGAGGTTTGATTTGTGATCCAAGATGTGATCTATTCTGGAGAATGTTCCATGCACACTTGAGAAGAAAGGGTAATCTGCTGTTTTAGGATGGAATGTCCTATAAAATCAATTAAATCTATCTGGTCTATTGTGTCATTTAACACTTGTCTTCCCTTATTAATTTTCTGTTTGGATGATCTATCTGTCCATTGGTGTAAGTGAGGAGTTAAAGTCCCCCACTATTATTGTGTTACTGTCGATTTTCTCTTTTATAGCTGTTAGCAGTTGCCTTATGTATTGAGTGCTCCTATGTTGGGTGCATATATATTTATAATTGTTATATCTTCTTCTTGGATTGCTCCCTTGATCATTATGTAGTGTCCTTCCTTGTCTCTTGTAACATTCTTTATTTTAAAGTCTATTTTATGTGATATGAGTATTGCTACTCCAGCTTTCTTTTGATTTCCATTTGCATGGAATATCTTTTTCCATCCCCTCACTTTCAGTCTGTATGTGTCCCTAGGTCTGAAGTGGGTCTCTTGTAGACAGCATATATATGGGTCTTGTTTTTGTATCCATTCAGCAAGCCTGTGTCTTTTGGTTGGAGCACTTAATCCATTCACGTTTAAGGTAATTATCGATATGTATGTTTCTATTACCATTTTCTTAATTGTTTTGGGTTTGTTTTTGTAGGTTCTTTTCTTCTCTTGTGTTGCCCACTTAGAGAAGTTCCTTTAGCATTTGTTGTAGAGCTGGTTTGGTGGTGGTGAATTCTCTTAGCTTTTGCTTGTCTGTAAAGCTTTTGATCTCTCCATTGAATCTGAATGAGATCCTTGCTGGGTAGAGTAATTTTGGTTGTAGGTTCTTCCCTTTCATCACTTTAAGTATATCATGCCACTCCCTTCTGGCTTGTAGAGTTTCTGCTGAGAAATCAGCTGTTAAACTTATGGGAGTTCCCTTGTATGTTATTTGTCGTTTTTCCCTTGCTGCTTTCAATAATTTTTCTTTGTCTTTAATTTTTGCCAATTTGATTACTAAGTGTCTCGGCGTGTTTCTCCTTGGGTTTATCCTGTATGGGACTCTCTGCGCTTCCTGGACTTGGGGGGCTATTTCCTTTCCCATGTTAGGGAAGTTTTCGACTATAATCTCTTCAAATATTTTCTCGGGTCCTTTCTCTCTCTCTTCACCTTCTGGGGACCCCTATAATGCGAATGTTGTTGCATTTAATGTTGTCCCAGAGGTCTCTTAGGCTGTCTTCATTTCTTTTCACTCTTTTTTCTTTAGTCTGTTCTGCAGCAATGAAGTCCACCATTCTGTCTTCTAGGTCACTTATCCATTCTTCTGCCTCAGTTATTCTGCTATTGATTCCTTCTAGTGTATTTTTCATTTCAGTTATTGTATTGTTCATCTCTAGTTATTTGTTCTTTAATTCTTCCAGATCTTTGTTAAACATCTCTTGCATCTTCTCAGTCTTTGCCTCCATTCTTTTTCCGAGGTCCTGGCTCATCTTCACTATCATTATTCTGAATTCTTTTTCTGGAAGGTTGACTATCTCCACTTCACTTAATTGTTTTTCTGGGGTTTTATCTTGTTCTTTCATCTGGTACATAGCCCTCTCCCTTTTCATCTTGTCTATATTTCTATGAATGTGGATTTTGTTCTGCAGGCTGCAGGATTCTAGTTCTTCTTGCTTCTGCTCCAATCCTTTTGTTTGCTTCCAAGATAGGGAGACAGAACAAAAAATATGACGGAGCTAAGAATCGGAACTCAAAGTCCTTGACCAACCCATGAACCATGACTTAAGTCATCCTCAGGAGGCAGAGGCAATTTCAGGCTATAAACACTTTATTTCTACTTGGAACTTATGTTCCCAAATACCAGCGTAGCCATCAGATAAATTGGATGCGACAGTTTCTGTGTTACATGGCGTTTTCACCCAAATTGAACAAGGATCTGAGGCTCAGTGGCTAACTTGGTCTCTTTCTTGTAAGATTCCAATTCTGGATCTCAAGACCTCCCATGCTGAGGATGATCTGAGATGAAGAAAATGAAGGTAAATGTTTCCAGGCTGGGAATGCTTCTGCACTGGTTCTGGAATAGCTGGCCTGAGCACCCACACCTACCAGGCTGTTCTTTGCCTTTGGTTCCCACTTTCGTTGGTGCCTATCTTTCTAATGAGGGATGGGGGGAAGGATAAAGGGTGGATTTGCTTCCATCCAAGTTGAGGAACACTTTCAAATTAGGGCCCTCAGAGCCAAACATGAAGCAAAGAAGAGAGAATCCCCAAAATGTAAAATTTTAACTGAGAGAAAGCCTTCAGAAGCCAAGCTTTACCCTCGTCTCTGATATCCATCCTCCCATGCATCTCTCCTTTCATTCAGCAAATAATTACCGAGTATCTGTTAGTTGACTCCAGCTCTGTACTCTGCCTTTGACCCAGGCCAGCAAGAATGATGAAGTCTTGAGCTCCCCCTAGAGGCCAATAGTAATTGGGAAGAAGGGAAAGGGGTGAGATTGCAGGTCAATATAAATGACAGTTTCTAGATGATTCCCCGAGAGAAGGAACAGTGAGACACACGAGCACACGGAGAAGTGGAGGGAGTACTCCCAGCAGCATCAGCCCAAGAGCCCGTTCACAATTCATTCCATAGGCAGAAGGGTGTTGTAAAGATAATTGAACAAAGCAAGCGATTAGAAGGCAGACTGGAAGAAGAAGAAAGAAACTGCGCTCTTCTGAGCATCTGCTTCCTGCTGCCGTGTGCAGTAGGCTTTTCATCCATAAATCACAATTCAAATCCTTGCTGCTTTGAATCCCCACGATAAACCTGAAGGCTGGGTATTAGTTTCCTCATTTGGCAGATGAGAAAATCGGAGTTTCCAAGTTCACATTAAAAATAGGTGTGATGGAGAATCTGGACCCTAATTTTTTACATGCCTCGCTGCCTTCGAGGCAAGAGAAGTCTGGGCTGTAGCCACTGCTTGGGATCGTGCTGTGTCTGTTTTATAAGCTAAAGCAGACGACCTTGTTGCCTTAACAGCCATCCTGGCAACTGTGTGTCAAGGGCTTTATAGGTAGTAGCTCAGTCTTCACAATAAAGCTGGAAAGTGGTAACAATAATAATAATAATCAAAGCTATAAATTATCATCATCATTATCCACTTTCAGAAATGCTGACTTACCCAAAATCATAGCTAGGAAGTAGCAAAGATGGATTTGAATGTAAGAGATGGCCTGGAGCAGGGGTCGGCAAATGTTTTCTTTAAAGAGCTTTGAATTGTAGTGGCAAAGCGGCCACAGACAATACATAAACAATAGGCATGGTTGTGTCCCAATAAAACTTTATAAAAACAGGCAGAGGGCCAGACTGGCTCACTGGCCGTGGTTGACCAACCCGTCCTAGACTCTTCTTTGTTTGATTAGGAGATGGCCTAGAGGATGGTGGATCCAGAAGGGCCTCACA
The DNA here is from genome assembly GCF_963455315.2 of Globicephala melas. Taxonomy (NCBI): domain Eukaryota; kingdom Metazoa; phylum Chordata; class Mammalia; order Artiodactyla; family Delphinidae; genus Globicephala; species Globicephala melas. The sequence goes on along the minus strand of NC_083328.1, from coordinate 10,846,534 downwards.
AGTAGTGGACTCGGACATTCCAGGCACAGACACTGGATGTGTGAAAGTGCAAATGTGGTTGAAAATGGTGAACGTTGGGTAGAGGTGGCCTGGACAGGTGGACTGCATGGCTGAACGGGGGCCAGAACTGCCAGGCAAAGGGGCCAGATGGTGAGAGCAGCATAAGTCACACTAAGGAGTGACAACCGTCCAGGGATCAACAGATTTTAAACAGGGGAGTGGCCTGGTTATCCAAGAAAAGGCCCACTGTGGGCTGATGTGAGTCTAAAGAATCCTGAGACTGAGGCTGGGTGCAGACTGACAGTCATAATAACCGCGCAGAGAAAACAGGGCTATCAAACGTCCATCAAAGGATGAATGGATAGCGACTTCCCTGGGGGTCCAGTGGTTAAGACTCCACTCTTCCAATGCAGGGGGCACGGGTCTGATCTCTGTTCGGGGAACTAAGATCCCGCAGGCCTCCGTGGGGTGTGGCCAAAAAAAAAAAAGGATGAATGGATAAAGAAAATGTGGCATATACATACAATGAATATCATTCAGCCTTAAAAGAGAAGGAAATCCTGTCACATGCTACAACATGGGTGAAGCTTGAGGACATGATGCTGAGTGAAATAAACCAGTCACACCAGAAAAAGACAAATACTGAATAATTTCACTTAGGTGAGTCACCTAGAGTGGTCAGTTCATAGACACAGAAAGTCACAGGGTGGGTGCCAGGGGCTGGGGGGCTGGGTGAATGAGGGTTTGTTGTTTAATGGGTATAGGGTTTCAGTTTTGCAAGATGAAAAAAATTCAGATCTGTGGTGCAACAATGTGAATATACTTAACACTACCAACTGTAAATTTTAAAATGGTTGAGATGGTGGGTTCTATGTTATGTGGGTTTTTTTTTTTTAACCATATTGAAAAATAAAAGAGCTAATGGATTTGTAAACTCAGGCAGCAGCGCAGGAGAAGGTGAGGAAGGGCAGACGTGAGAGAGGCTGGAGAGGCAGCGTCGTTAGGCTCCCATCACCGTGAATGTCGTCCCGATGCTCTGACCTGGGCCTTCAGCCATGGGCTGGGCTCCTCTCACCCGACTTCACTCGGTGTGGTGTCTCCCGCCATATGCTGGGCCACCCTGTTCATTCATCATGCCTCCTGAAAAGTCTCTTAATTACATTATGTTCACAATCCATAAAACATAATTAAAATATGTAAATCCATTATATTCTTTAATGAGCACATTGAGACCTCGAATTTTTAAATTAGATATAAAATTGATGTGGACCTACTACTATCGATTACTCATGGCAATAAATCATCCCCAGTTTGGATTGAGGCGGTTTCCCTCCTCCCCTTAGATGCTTTTTTTTCTTTTCCTTTTAGCATCTCCTGTGACCATTTGAAATGATGCACACGCAGTCTTTTAAGGATGGCAAGGCCCGGCTTGCTGTAACTTGACAACACGGGTAGCAAAAGCAATAACTAATGTTTGGACGGGTGCCCTGGAGCTTGCAGAGGATTTGCACAAAACACTTTCTCACTTATGCTTCAGCAATATTTTTGTTTTCATTTCCATATAAGTACGCTGATGTTTCATTCTTCAGGAAAATATCAGAAGCATCCTTAGGCCTTGTCTCTCTCTCTGCTTGTCTTCTGCTCATCCCCAAGCCACATCTCACACTCCCACTCAAGCAAGTCAATTACTATTTGCCAGACACACCGTGTTGCTATATGCCTCCACGGTTCTGCACAAGTTAGTCTCTCTCTGCAGCGATTGTCCTTTTCTCATCTGTCTGTGGAATTTGTACAAATTTTCAAGCCCAACTCAGGGATCTCCTTTTCCAATCCACCCTGACAATGTCCATGGCTTTGTGTTAAGGTCTATAACAAAGCTCTACTTTCTAAGAACGACTTCCATGGGTACCATTTTTATATGTGCTGTTTTTTTTTTCACCGGACCCTCATAATGGCCATGCAAGACAGTCATTAAAGGTATCACCATCCTTTTATAGGCCACATGCTTGTAAAGCTCATGAGGGTTAACTGATTTGTCCAAAGGCTTGCAGTCTGTAGGTGGGACCTCTGCCAGGACCCAGGCATGTAAATGCCCGGGACTTGCTCTGTCTGATTATAGAAGCTCTTTCCTTCTTGCGAATCTTTCGCAAAGGGCCTCTCTCTCACTCCCCCGCGCATCTGCTATCAATATGCTACAGAAGCTCTAAGTACTTTCTTTCCCCTCTAATCCAGTTCCTTCCCAGCCACAGCCTAAGGGTTTACTTCTATTGTCATAAGCTTAAAGTTGGTTTCACAGTTTAAGCTAGAAGTTAAGCACCCAGGCTTTAGAAACACACAAAGCCTGAGCTGGAATCCCCATCTTCCCACTTACTAAAAGTGTGACTTTGGTCAATTTGTTGAACTTCTCAATCTTGGTATCTTTATCTCTACTATGGATAAATGATAGTAACTACCTCAAAGGTTGTGAGGATTCTGTAAAATAACGCGTGTAAAATGCCTGCCTCTTAGGCGGTGACCACTAATTGTTAACTTTGGTTATTATTGCCATAATCGTTATCATTATTACCCTAACCTAAGAAATCCCCTCTCTATTTGTGGATTGGGGCTTTGCTCCAGAATATTCTTTTAAACATTTTCTGTGACCATAGGCAGCAGAAAGAGCCAAGAAGGCTACCCACCAGGGAGGTTTCCCTCCAAATATTAGAGCTGTATTTTACTAAAGTACATCTGGAAGGGGCCCAAGGGATTAATTTGGAAGTCCAATTCCTTCTTTTCCAGGGTTAGAAATCAGGATCCCAAGAGGACAAAATGATTCACTCATCATTCATTTTCTTTTGATAAACATCTATTAATTGCCTGACCATCTATTAATTGGGTACCAATCTAATAAGCCAATAGATAAGCCAATAGAAGCATACTTGATCCAAAGTATCTGAAGTAGAGTAGTAATAGGTCACCATCTTGATCATCAGTGTATCTACAGTGCCTACCACGGGGCGTGGCACACAATTAGAACTCAAAAAAAATGTATTGAATAGTGATACAATTACCATTCCTACTGTATCTAATTTCTCATAGCAACATTATCTCTTTGGAACAAATTGCAATTCAAGTTACCAAAATTGCACCGCCCTCCTTTAGCAATATGGCTCTAAATCGTCAATGTCTATAAAGTTCACCTGGAGGACTTGTTAACACACACATGGCTGGGCCCCATCCCCAGAGTTTCTGATTCAGGACCCAGGAATTAGCATTTCTTACATGTTCCCCATGATGTTGATGCCGCTGGACGGGGAACTATATGTAAACAACTACTGCTGTCAAGGCTGGCAGAGCATAGATAGAAAGAGCTTGGATCCCTGAATCACTGCATAGAAGACACCCACCAAACACCCACCCTGGACCAGGAGTGAGTGAAAATCCAACTTAATAGTGTTAAAACTCTGCAATTCAGGGCTTATCTGTTAGAGAAGCTAGAATTACTGAACACAGGATAAAAGGTAGTTGTTTCTGTGAAGAAGAGGAAGGTACAATAAACTTAGGCCTCTGATTATCATTCCTTGGCTTGAAATACAAGACTCTGTAGACCCTAACCTTCTCCCCTGAAGTCTTCCATCAGCTCCCCCTGCCATATTCTCTAAATTCTAGGTCCACCAGGTTGTAGGAGGTACATGGAGGAAAGAGGCCAAGAGTGACCGAAAGATAGCATTCTGAAAGTTTAGGTATAAAATTGGAATAAAGTGAACCCAATAACTTGTTCATTTGTTAAGCAATATTTGCTGAGTGCTAATGCAGACGGATGCTCTTCCAGGAAGTGTAGATACAGTGATGAACAAGCTAGCTGAAGGCTTAGAGCAAAGACACACAGGGTCATCTGCAAGGTACTGTCTTCCAGATGGAAGCAAGACATAACCATGATCTAAATGAATGGGTTGACAATCTCAAGAAATTTGGATTCTATTTTCAACCATAAGGGGCAGTCATTTGTCAGCATGGCAAAGATTCAGGGAGGCATCTTTTGGCCTTGGTGACGTCCTTATCCAGGAGAGAGAGAACACTAGTGCCCCGTGGACTGCTTATTAGGGAGAAGTGTGCCTCAGGCTGTCTTAGCTGAGAAGCTACCTTCTGTGCTCTGTGTGCTGATGTGCTGATGTAAGCACCCAATCCTTACTATTAGTTAGATTTCTCAATGGAAAGATATACAGGCTTTCTGGTTATATATCAGTCTATCAGAAGTTGGACTAATGTGAGTCTCTCTGAAGATCTAAACCTATCACAGTACACTGATAAAAAGCCAGTTCCTAGGCTTGCTCAGCCTAAAGGGCTATTTCATGGACCAAGACCCTATGTGAAACCTCATGACAACTAATCTGCCACACTCCCCTGCTGACATCCCACCTTTACCACGTGCCTTCTTTCGAATATTGACCTAAAATGGTTGTGATTTCATGCTGCTCAGATATTATGTGTGCTCATCTCTCTGTCTGCAACTGCCTCTCTGCCTTATCTACTTAGCAAACTCCTACATTTCCCTCAAATTCCAGTTCAAATATCTTTGGGATGACTTTTCTTGTTGAGCAGCTTTTCTGAATTATCGTTTTACTTTGGACATACCTTTGTTTTTAATCACCTATTAAATGCCTCTTGAATATAGTCCCTGAAGTTGTTATTATGTGTTTAACCCTGATAGAAACAGCTTAGTGATATTGTTATCCATATATTACAAATGATGGATTAAAGCCTCAGAAAATTTAAGCCCAAGGTTACACAGTTAGTGAGTTTCCCAGGCTAGGATTCTAGTCAAGCTATGTCACTTGCAAAGGTCATCATTACAGTTATAGTGGACCATTATTTATTTACTTGTCTGGTCTCCTCCGTTAAACTGTGAGCTTTCATAGGAACCATGACTTGGATCCACTCCTGCACATACCTGCCACTGCCTGCACTGGACATGCTGTGTGTGCATGTTGAATCAATAAATGAATGAATGAGTGGGTGGCTTTTTCACCTGGCAAGGATATGGCCATGTAAAACAGATTTTCTACAAATATTTTATGTCACTGTCTTTACCTTTCTGACTTGCTTAATGGTATGATCTGCTCTTCCTCTCTGGAGATTCCATATAAAAGATTCCACTGAGATATTCATGGACAGATGCTCGTCCTGGTCCCTTGGAGGAATTCTTCAACCACGCAATGCTAATTGTATGTACATTAAATGGCCCGGACACTGAGCTTACCTCTCTTGTTCATACTGCAGTTCGAATCCAAGTTGTGCTTGTTTAAGAGACAGAAGGAGACAGCCTCTAATCTACACAGGATTTCTTTTCAGCTCCTCTCTCTCTAATGGCAGATGGTTCACAGGCCCGTCCCGTGACTTACTGCGTAAGAAGAATCTAGAGGGGGAGGAGAGAGAGATGAAGATGGGATCAAAGGCGATTACCATGTGTTTATACTTCAAATCCCACTTACAGGAGGAGTTGCAGCTCAAAGATGGAGGGTATGGATGGGGTGGGGAGAAAGCCAGAGACATACAAGATAAAATCTGGAAAATCAGGCAGAGAGAGTAAACGGACAGCAGAGATGTTTATTTCAGGCAGGTACAGACTTTGTTTCTTCTAACCTGCTATTTCAATATCAAGGCTTCTCTAAGGCAATCTCCATTTCTTACATGAAGGTTTTAGTTAAATAAATTTATTCTTAATTTTTTTTTTTTTCTTTTTTTTGCGGTACGCGGGCCTCCCACCGCTGTGTGGACTCTCTCGTTGCGGAGCACAGGTTCTGGACGCGCAGGCCCAGCAGCCATGGCTCATGGGCCCAGCCGCTCCGCAGCATGTGGGATCTTCCCAGACCGGGGCACGAACCTGTGTCCCCTGCATCGGCAGGCGGACCCCACCAACCACTGCACCACCAGGGAATCCCTATTCTTAATATTTTTACAACAAATATGACAATGTCCTTGCTATGTAATTATCTTCTACAGATCAGATAAAAAAAAACTTCTTTAAAACACTTAGATTCTCCCATAAAACAAAAAATATAAATAAATCCCTAATATGATTTTAAAACAATGTACAGCCATGCCAGAAATGGGGGAAAAAAATGTACCACAAAGTAGGAGGCCATTTATTTTGCAAATTGGCAAAATCAGCAGAGACAAAAATGATGATCCAAATGTTAGTAAACATTTAATGCCATCTGCATCCTCATATACACTGGCGAGGATATTGATTGGTTCCAACTTTTCAGAAATATCTGTAAAGAATATTAAGGTTACACATAAACATTATTCCTAAATTCTGGTTCTGAAAATTCTATCTTAAAGAAAACATTCAAGATGGGAGAGGGAGGGAAAGTTTATATAAATATATATTTATCGCAGTATAATAACAGTATTAATGAGGTAAAATGAGGAGCAAAGTAAATGCCTAAGTCCGCAAGTCTGCTTTGGCTCTGGTACAGTCCTACAACCAAACAGTCTGCCTTTTACTCATTACCTTTGTTTACCTCTAGAGGTAAAATAAATAGCCATGTATATTTTCTTCTAGTTTTTTATTTTCTCATTTTTTCCATCTAACCCTTTATTCTTTTTTTTTTCTTTTTTGGTACGCAGGCCTCTCACTGTTGTGGCCTCTCCTGTTGCGGAGCACAGGCTCCGGACACGCAGGCTCAGCGGCCATGGCTCACGGGCCCAGCCGCTCCGTGGCATGTGGGATCTTCCCAGACCGGGGGACGAACCCGTGTCCCCTGCATCGGCAGGCGGACTCTCAACCACTGCGCCACCAGAGAAGCCCTAACCCTTTATTCTTTATGGAATTTATTTCAATATGGGGCATGAAAAGTCAAAGGATGTGGGTCTGAGTTCTGTCTTTACCACTGCTCTGTTACCATGGGCAAATAATTTAAGCCCTCTGGGTCTTAGTTAACTGACCATAAAAAGCACAATGATCACACTTGTCTTACAGACTGGTTGTGACTTGGAGGTGAGTTTGTGCATCTAGAAATAAAGAAGATTATTTCAATTGGCAACTGGACTCAGGGGTGGGGATCTCATAGGTAATCACCCAGAAGTCAGAGAATCAACATGAATCTCTGGGGAAATCTTTCTGGAAAAGGCAACTCTGAATCAAGTTTTAAAACTAAGAGGAGGGAGACTCCTACTTCCAGCCATGAGGGAAAAAGAGAGATCAGAGCTCTGATCCAGCTGAGGAAGGCAGATAAAATGCATGAACCCAGAGTTTTCAGAAACTGGACAAGAGACAGCACAGGACGGTGATTCCCACAAGAAGGGAAACAAATGAAGTGAACCCTAGGAATACCCCACCTCACTGCCTGGAGAGGTTCACTGGTTATAAGTCTATGGAGGGGAGCAAAGACAAGTCTGGTGGCCTCGTGGAATTGAGTAGGCCGAGTGTGGAGTCTGGGCTGGAGGGCTGGAGGCTAGGATTTGCATGCAAGTTTCCTGGAGAGGAGAAAACAAAGAGAGAGCGAGCCAGAGATCAGCAGAGGGCTGTTCTTGTGTCTCTGGCTGAACACTGCTCTGTTCACGTGTGTAAGAAAACGAACCAGGCTGGGAAAGAACCTCTGGAAGCAGTGGGAATAACTCCCAGGACTCACAAGGGCTGGGTGTCATGCATATTCTCACCCCACCGCATGGAGTGAAAAGATCTAACATATGGAGCAAAGGGTAGTCTCCAGGATGGTTACCTCCCTCGTGGGGTGCTGGCCTGAAGTTACATGACCCCCCAGAATTCATATGCTGAAATCTAATCCCCGATGTGATGGTATTTGGAGGGGGGGCCTTTGGGAGGTGATTAGGGATCAGTCTCTTATAAAAGAGAGACCCCAGAGAACTCCCTTGCCCCTTCCACTATGTGAGAAGACGGCCGTCTGTGAACCAGGAAGCGGGTCCTCACCAGACACTGAATCTACAGGCACCTTGATCTTGGATTTCCCAGCCTCCGAACAGTGAGAAATAAATGTTTGTTGTTTAAGCCAACCAGTACATAGTATTTTTAAAAAAATTATTCCCAAAGTGTTCACTCAAAAGCTTTTTTTCTTTTTAAACATCTTTATTGGAGTATGATTGCTTTACAATGGTGTGTTAGTTTCTGCTTTATAACAAAGTGACTCAGCTATACATATACATATACATATGTTCCATATCTCCTCCCTCTTGCGTCTCCCTCCCACCCTCCCTATCCCACCCCTCTAGGTGGTCACAAAGCACCGAGCTGATTTCCCTGTGCTATGTGGCTGCTTCCCACTAGCTATTTTACATATGGTAGTGTATATATGTCCGTGCCACTCTCTCACTTCATCCCAGCTTGCCCTTTCCCCTCCCCGTGTCCTCAAGTCCATTCTTTATGTCTGCGTCCTTATTCCTGTCCTGCCCCTAGGTTCTTCAGAACCTTTTTTTTTAGATTCCATATACATGTGTTAGCATACAGTATTTGCTTTTCTCTTTCTGACTTACTTCACTCTGTATGACAGACTCTAAGGCCCATCCACCTCACTACAAATTACTCAATTTTGTTTCTTTTTATGGCTGAGTAATATTCCATTGTATATATGTGCCACATCTTCTTTATCCATTCATCTGTGGATGGACACTTAGGTTGCTTCCATGTCCTGGCTACTGTAAATAGAGCTGCAGTGAACATTGTGGTACATGACTCTTTTTGAATTATGGTTTTCTCAGGGTATATGCCCAGTAGTGGGATTGCTGGGTTGTATGGTAGTTAAGGAACCTCCATACTGTTCTCCATAGTGGCTGCATCAATTTACATTCCCACCCACAGTGCAAGAGGGTTCCCTTTTCTCCACACCCTCTCCAGCATTTATTGTTTGTAGATTATTTTGATGATGGCTATTCTGACTGGTGTGAGGTGATACCTCATTGTAGTTTTGATTTGCATTTCTCTAATCATTGGTGATGTTGAGCATCCTTTCATGTGTTTGTTGGCAGTCTGTATATCTTCTTTGCAGAAATGTCTATTTAGGTCTTCTGCCCATTTTTGCATTGGGTTGTTTGTTTTTTGATATTGAGCTGCATGAGCTGCTTGTAAATTTTGGAGATTAATCCTTTGTCAGTTGCTTCATTGGCAAATATTTTCTCCCATTCTGAGGGTTGTCTTTTCGTCTTGTTTATGGTTTCCTTTGCTGTGCAAAAGCTTTTAAGTTTCATTAGGTCCCATTCGTTTATTTTTGTTTTTACTTCCATTTCTCTAGGAGGTGGGTCAAAAAGAATCTTGCTGTGATTGATGTCATAGAGCATTCTGCCTGTGTTTTCCTCTAAGAGTTTTATAGTGTCTGGCCTTACATTTAGGTCTTTAATTCATTTTGAGTTTATTTTTGTGTATGGTGTAAGGGAGTGTTCTAATTTCATTCTTTTACATGTAGCTGCCCAGTTTTCCCAGCACCACTTATTGAAGAGGCTGTCTTTTCTCCATTGTATGTTCTTGCTGCCTTTATCAGAAATAAGGTGACCATATGTGCATGGGTTTATCTCTGGGCTTTCTATACTGTTCCATTGATCTACATTTCTGTTTTTGTACCAGTACCATACTGTCTTGATTACTGTAGCTTTGTAGTATAATCTGAAGTCAGGGAGCCTGATTCCTCCAGCTCTGTTTTTCTTTCTCAAGATTGCTTTGACTATTCGGGGTCTTTTGTGTTTCCATACAAAATGTGAAATGTTTTGCTCTAGTTCTCTGAAAAATGCCACTGGTAGTTTGATAGGAATTGCATTGAATCTGTAGATTGCTTTGGGTAGTATAGTCATTTTCAAAATGTTGATTCTTCCAATCCAAGAACATGGTATATCTCTCTGTTTGTAACATCTTTAGTTTCTTTCATCAGTGTCTTATAGTTTTCTGCATACAGGCATTTTGTGTTTATTCCTAGGTTTTTTATGCATTTGTGTTTATTCCTAGGTATTTTATTCTTTTTGTTGCAATGGTAAACGGGAGTGTTTCCTTAATTTCTCTTTCAGATTTATCATCATTAGTGTATAGGAATGCCAGAGATTTCTGTGCATTAATTCTGTATCCTGCTACTTTAACAAATTCATTGATTAGCTCTAGCAGTTTTCTGGTAGCATCCTTAGGATTCTCTATGTATAGTATCATGTCATCTGCAAACAGTGACAGTTTTACTTCTTCTTTTCCGATTTGGATTCCTTTTATTTCTTTTTCTTCTCTGATTGCTGTGGCTAAAACTTCCAAAACTATGTTGAATAATAGTGGTGAGAGTGGGCAACCTTGTCTTGTTCCCGATCTTAGTGGAAATGGTTTCAGTTTTTCACCATTGAGGAAGATGTTGGCTGTGGGTATGTCATAAATAGTCTTTATTATATTGAGGTAAGTTCTCTCTATGCTTACTTTCTGGAAGGTTTTTATCATAAATCAGTGTTGAATTTTGTCAGAAGTTTTTCTTCATGTATTGAGATGATCACATGGTTTTTCTCCTTCAATTTGTTAATATGGTGTATCACACTGACTGATCTGCATATCTTGAAGAATCCCTACAACCCTGGGATAAACCCCACTTGATCATGGTGTATGATCCTTTTAATGTGTTATTGGATTCTGTTTGCTAGTATTTTGTTGAGATTTTTTGCACCTATGTTCATCAGTGATATTGGCCTGTAGTTTTATTTTTTTGTGACATCTTTGTCTGGTTTTGGTATCAGGGTGATGGTGGCCTCGTAGGATGAGTTTGGGAGTGTTCCTCCCTCTGCTATACTTCGGAGGAGTTTGAGAAGGATAAATGTTAGCTCTTCCCTAAATGTTTGATAGAATTCACCTGTGAAGCCATCTGGTCCTGGACTTTTGTTTGTTGGAAGATTTTTAATCACATTTTCAATTTCAGTGCTTGTAATTGGTCTGTTTATATTTTCTCTTACCTCCTGGTTCAGTCTCGGAAGGTTGTGCTTTTCTAAGAATTTGTCCATTTTTTCCAGGTTGTCCATTTTATTGGCATATATTACTTGTAGTAATCTCTCATGATCCTTTGTATTTCTGCAGTGTCAGCTGTTGCTTCTCCATTTTCATTTCTAATTCTATTGATTGGAGTCTTCTCTTTTTTCTTGATGAGTCTGGCTAATGGTTTATTAATTTTGTTTATCTTCTCAAAGAAAGAGCTTTTAGCTTTATTGATCTTTGCTATCGTTTCCTTCATTTCTTTTTAATTTATTTCTGATCTGATCTTTATGATTTATTTCCCTGTGCTAACTTTGGGGTTTTTTTGTCTTCTTTCTCTAATTGCTTTAGGTGTAAGGTTAGGTTGTTTATTTGAGATGTTTCTTGTTTCTTGATGTAGGATTTTATTGCTATAATCTTCCCTCTTAGAACTGCTTTTGCTGCATTCCATAGGTTTCAGGTCATTGTGTTTTATTGTCACTTGTTTCTAGGAATTTCTTGATTTCCTCTTTGATTTCTTCAGTGATCTCTTGGTTATTTAGTAGTGTATTGTTTAGCCTCCATGTGTTTGTGTTTTTTACAGACTTTTTCCTGTAACTGATAACTAGTCTCATAGAGTAGTGGTCGGAAAAGATACTTGATATGATTTCAATTTTCTTAAATTTACCAAGGCTTGATTTGTGACCCAAGATATGATATATCCTGGAGAATGTTCCATGAGCACTTGAGAAGAAAGTGTATTCTGTTGTTTTTGGATGGAATGTCCTTTAAATATCAATTAAGTCCATCTTGTTTAATGTATCATTTAAAGCTTGTGTTTCCTTATTTATTTTTATTTTGGATGATCTGTCCATTGGTGAAAGTGGGGTGTTAATGTCCCCTACTATTATTGTGTTACTGTTGATTTCCCCTTTTATGGCTGTTAGCATTTGCCTTATGTACTGAGGTGCTCCTATGTTGGGTGCATAAATATTTACAATTGTTATATCTTCTTCTTGGATTGATCCCTTGATCATTATGTAGTGTCCTTCTTTGTCTCTTGTAATAGTCTTCATTTTAAAGTCTATTTTGTCTGATATGAGAATTGCTACTCCAACTTTCTTTTTTTTTTTTTTTTTTTTTGCGGTATGTGGGCCTCTCACTGCTGTGGCCTCTCCCATTGCGGAGCACAGCCTCTGGACCTGCAGGCTCAGCAGCCATGGCTCAGAGGCCTAGCCGTTCCACAGCATGCGGAATCTTCCCGGACCGAGGCACGAACCTGTGTCCCCTGCATCAGCAGGCAGACTCTCAACCACTGCACCACCAGGGAAGCCCTCCAACTTTCTTTTGATTTCCATTTGCATGGCATACCTTTTTCCATCCCATCACTTTCACTCTGTACGTGTCCCTAGGTCTGAAGTGGGTCTCTTGTAGACAGCATATATATGGGTCTTGTTTTTGTATTCATTCAGCAAGCCTGTGTCTTTTGGTTTGAGCACTTAATCCATTCACGTTTAAGGTAATTATCAATATGTATGGTCCTATTACCATTTTCTTAATTGTTTTGGGTTTGTTATTGTAGGTCTTTTCCTTCTCTTGTGTCTCCTGCCTAGAGAAGTTCTTTTAGCATTTGCTGTAAAGCTGGTTTGGTGGTGCTGAATTCTCTTAGCTTTTGCTTGTCTGTAAAGGTTTTAATTTCTCAGTCAAATCTAAATGAGATCCTTGTTGGGTAGAGTAAACTTGGTTGTAGATTTTTCCCTTTCATCACTTTAAATATGTCCTGCCACTCCCTTCTGGCTTGCAGAGTTTCTGCTGAAAGATCTGCTGTTAACCTTATGGGGATTCCCTTGTATGTTATTTGTTGCTTTTTCCTTGCTGCTTTTAATATTTTTTCTTTGAATTTAATTTTTGACAGTTTGATTAATATGTGTCTTGGCATGTTTCTCCTTGGATTTATACTGTATGGGACTCTCTGCACTTCCTGGACTTGATCGACTATTTCCTTTCCCATATTTGGGAAGTTTTCAACTATAATCTCCTGAAATATTTTCTCAGTCCCTTTCTTTTTCTCTTCTTCTTCTGGGACACCTATAATTTGAATGTTGGTGCAGTTAATGTTGTCCCAGAGGTCTCTAAGACTGTCCTCAATTCTTTTCATTCTTCCTTCTTTACTCTGCTCTGCAGTAGTTATTTCCACTATTTTATCTTCCAGGTCACTTATCTGTTCCTCTGCCTCAGTTATTCTGCTATTGATTCCTTCTAGAGAATTTTTAATTTCATTTATTGTGTTGTTCATCATTGTTTTTTTTTCTCTTTAGTTCTTCTACGTCCTTAAACGTTTCTTGTATTTTCTCCATTCTATTTCCAAGATTTTGGATCATCTTTGCTATCATTACTCTGAATTGTTTTTCAGGTAGACTGCCTATTTCCTCTTCATTTGTTTGGTCTGGTGGGTTTTTACCTTGCTCCTTCATCTCTGTCTTCTCATTTCGCTTAACTTACTGTGTTTGGGTTCTCCTTTATGCAGGCTGCAGGTTCGTAGTTCCAGTTGTTTTTGGTGTCTGCCCCCAGTGGGTAAGGTTGGTTCAGTGGGTTCTGTAGGCTTCCTGGTGGAGGGGAGTGGTGCGTGTGTTCTGGTGGAAGAGGCTGGATCTTGTCTTTCTGGTGGGCAGGACTGCGCCCAGTGGTGTGTTTGGGGTGTCTGTGACCTTATGATTTTAGTCAGTCTCTCTGCTAATGGGTGGTGTTGTGTTCCTGTCTTGCTAGTTGTTTGGCATAGGGTGTCCAGCACTGTAGCTTGCTGGTCGTTGAGTGGAGCTGGGTCTTAGCATTGAGATGGTGATCTCTGGGAGAGCTTTTGCCGTTTGATATTATGTGGAGCCAGAAGGTCTCTGGTGGACCAATGTCCTGAACTTGGCTCTCCCACCTCCCCACCTCAGAGACTCAGGTCTGACACCCGGCCGGTGCACCAAGACACTGTGAGCCACACCGTTGAGTTTAAAAAGCCTCTTTCCACTTGTCCATAGTATTTTTTTATAGCAGCCGAAAAAACTGAGACATGAAGACAAAGTCTCCTGGACTTTCTTCCCTTGGAACACCGAGACTGTATCTTTGCACTACATTCCTTCTGAGACATGCTGTAGTTCAAATAGACCACCCTTCCTGTAAATGCAAGAACCTAAAACTAGGTTCAGCTCAAAAGCCACATCCTGGGCACAGATACAAAAAGACTACTGCCAGCATGACTGCAGTGAGTGGACTGAAAACTGTTGACATGAATATATCTTCCCACCAAAGCCTGTACTCCTGCTCCTTTATCTTTTTTTTTTTTTGGCGGTACGCGGGCCCCTCACTGCTGTGGCCTCTCCCGTCACGGAGCACGGGCTCCGGACGCGCAGGCTCAGCAGCCATGGCTCACGGGCCCAGCCGCTCCACGGCATATGGGCTCTTCCCGGACCGGGGCACGAACCCCCGTCCCCTGCATCGGCAGGCGGACTCTCCACCACTGCGCCACCAGGGAAGCCCCCCTGCTCCTTTATCTTAAGCAAGTTCACCCATCAGCATTCCTCCTGGTACTCATTCTTGTTAGCTAAATACCTGAAAAATAAAAAACACACTATCCTTTCTGTGCTTGACACCAAACTATGCAACGGGAAGCTTGCTTCCTGAGTTTGGATTTATTTAAAAATATGCATTTATAACCATCTGGATCTCTGGGGAATATAACTTTGCTTCTAGATTAAAATATGATCTGACAGCAAAGTCACATTCCAGACTACAGATAGCCCAGCCAAATATTGAAAAACTCATTAAGAGCAAGGCTATTGGGCTGGATTTGTTACTCATTTATTCAGAGACTTTGAGAAAGTTATTAAATATCTTGAAGCCTTGATTTACTCCTCTGTAAAATGAAGCCAGTAAGGTTCTCGTGAGGATTAAATGAGGTGTTTTAGACAAACGCATTTTCCTTGAAAACGGTAAGGGCTCAAAACACCATTAAATGCACCCTTATGCCAGTCAGGCCATTCGTTACCTTTAGGCTCCAATATATCATTGACAATCTTTCTGTGACTTGTTAGCCTTCTGAGTCATCATTTCTTGGATGTCATGACCCACATATGTGACATAATTGAGCAGAAGGAATTAGTTCAAATCTAAACCGTCTTCATCATGATTAGATCATAAAGCTCAAAATATGTGAATTCAGTCAAGAAAAGTTGCCATGTCTTCCCCCCACCGGGAATTCAGAAGGGTTCCATGGAGCAATTCTAAAGAAATGTTAGCTCTGCCCTCCTATAGTGGACGGTCAATGCCTGCTCCTTCTCTACTTTTCCACATAGACATTTTCCCCTAATGGATCACCTCAAAAAAATACCTTTCGATCCTCTGTCATCCAAAGTCAAGGAACTCTTGATTGTGCACATGGGCTCAATATAGCAGTGAAAGTCATCTTATTCTAGGTGACCTAGACCCTACCTTCTCTATTTAATTCCCCAAATAAACTGAAACTAACAACCAAAAATATAGAAAAATCAAGAGTCATGACAAGTGTATTTTCTGCAAGAAATATGTATTATTTTTATAATAAGAAAATTATCATAATCGTCAGCCTGGATGAGGAATCTCACCTCTGCCATAGCAAAACACAGAGCTAGCTTTCTTCTCACAGCTGCACATTTTGTTCTGAAACGTGAACCAGTAGAAAAACATTACATTTTCCATCCCTGGCCTACTCAAATTTTAGTCCAGTCCAATGAATTCTGCAATCCAATCTGGTTATAAAAATCCGAGGGCTTCCCTGGTGGCGCAGTGGTTGAGAATCTGCCTGCCAATGCAGGGGACATGGGTTTGAGCCCTGGTCCGGGAAGATCCCACATGCCCGCAGAGCAACTAGGCCCGTGAGCCACAACTACTGAGCCTGCGCGTCTGGAGCCTGTGCTCCGCAACAAGAGAGGCCGCGATAGTGAGAAGCCCGCGCACCACGATGAAGAGTGGCCCCCGCTTGCCGCAACTAGAGAAAGCCCTGGCACAGAAATGAAGACCCAACACGGCCAAAAATAAATAAATTAATTAAATAAATTTAAAAAAAAAGAATCTGAGGCTCTCTCAGAAGGACATTCGGTCAAACTCAAATTCTTTTCATCATCTCAGCCACTTTTCCCCTTCAAATCCTCTCTGAACCTCCCGTACAGAGCCTGGCTAACCCTAAAGACCCCTAGGCTCTCATTCTCCTCCACACTGCTGCTTAGAGTCTGGGGTGCTGGGTGGAGAAGAGAAACACAGCACACCTAGTTCCTAGGCAATCAGAACACTCTCCTCTGAACTTGGCTCTCTCCAAGTCACCTCTCAAAGCTCCCAGAGAGGCAGACAACCAGATAATTTTGCCCCTAAATGGAGGCAGACTCACACCCCACACTAAGATCCAGGGCACTTTCGAATTTGGCATTCGGGGGTTTAGCAATACTTTCTCAAAATCGTACTGTCTCCACTACCATTCCTTCAATATTCCATGACTGAGAGAGACAAGAAAGAATCTTATATCTTCATTAGATCCATATTTTCATATTTTTATGCCCTTTAACCTTTTGGTTTCCAGGCAGCTTCTCATTCGAAAAGCTCTGTGGGTCTAATTTCATATAGCCAAGTATAACTGCCTGTTCATTCTCTATCTCTTAGATATTTTCACTGAAGATATCTCGCCAAGGTCTCCAAAGGCTAAGGAAACCATTTTCAAGGGATCTGTCGTTGAAGGATTTCATTAGAGGACTGTAGACTCATACATCCAGGAGCAAATAGAAAAGTAATTTTCTAGCTATCGTATCCTCCGATAACACGTTACGTGTACATCCCATCCACCCACCTAGAGGTCATCCTTTTTCATTGATATAGTAATGAAAAGTCACTTCCTAAATCACTATGACACTTCCCTAAATTAAAATTGATCTAAGCATCGCAAACGTATAATTATTATCAATTGCTATTAAATTCACAGAAGTTGTGATAAAAAATCAACACAGACAACTACAGACTTCACACCTTCGCATAAACTGGAATCTCAGCAAGAGACAACAGAATAGGATTTCTCCTTCTCAAATTTAGTTTAAATCTTATATGTAGTGAGCACACAGAATATTCAGGCAAATGCATTCTCTACAAGTTTACCCCATAGGCAAACAAAGCACACACACAGGGCACCAGCAAAGGAGCACCAGACACTAAGAACGGTTCATCCTTGAAGAATTTTATTCAAAGCACCTACTCAAATTATTTAGAATTAAAAAGTCTGGGAGCATCAAGTGTAAGCGTGGATATAGAGCAAGAAGAACTGCTATACACTGCTCCTGGGCGTATACATTGGTGCAACCACTTTGGAGAACAATTTGGTAACAGTGAGAAAATGTTAGGATGCACATACTCTGTCATCCAGTGATTTCTCTCTTACGAATTTACCCTACAGAGTCTCTTGCTCAGGGACACATGTACACAAGAAGGAATGCTCATAGCTACACTGCTGACAATAGCAAGTATTTGAAAACAAACTCCATCCACCCAAAAGAGATGAATCAGTTGTGATATAGTCACATAACCACACAGAAGTAGTCAAGTGGCTTTAGAGGTCATCCAGGTAACTTGTTGTCAAACCTGCTTCTGTATAAAAAAAAAATCACCTGGAGAGCTTTGAAAACACAGATTCTGAACCAGATTTGGGGGGGAAAAGGGTGGAGCCTGGTACATCCATTCTACATGAAGTAATATTAAGGAAACAATGATCTAGGTTATTCACAGATCATTGAAACTGTGGTCTGGAGGGGTAGATTGACTTGTCTAAGTTGGTAAAAAGCATGAGTGAGGAACAGAATCAGGTTCTCAGACCTCTCAAGAGGTCTCCTGGTCCAGACCTCTCTCCAGTCCGTCACATAACCTTCCTACGGGTCAAAAGAAGGTCATGTAGTTCAACTAACCCATTACTCCATCAAGAATGTTAAATTGCATACGTTGACCTTGACCTAAGAGAGCCTATCAGAGCCTTGTCAGTCCTTTCAGATCTGTTGACTCTGCTAAATACTCTGAGCTTGTGGTTCTTCTCTCTTAATTAGAAAGTTTGAATTTAATGGAATCTTGAGATAGAGATAGATAGAGAGAGAGATAGGAAATAGAGATAGTAGTTTTCTCCCAGACCCACAAGAAAAGAACACACATGGGAGTCAGAACACTTATGTTAAAGACCCAGCTTTTCCTTGGAAAGTCAATTAATCTTTAAGCCCCTTTTGCTCAGCCGTCACATGGGTAAAATGATACTGTCCCAGTGTACCTCCTTTCACAGGGCTTATGTTTTAGGTCTGGCCTCGGCCTTTAGCAGGATTATGGGTTTGTTGGCTTGGTCTGCTGTTCAGTTCAGTAGAGTATTGTTCCACTGTCAGTGCTGCAGTGGGTGCAGTGGGGTGTAGGAAGTACTGGGGGTGAACCCATCAGTGCAGTGAAATGGGTATTCCAGCAGGAAGAGCAGACAGAAATGTAGTGGTCCCAGTCATCGGTGGAAATGAGAGAGTGCATTGCCCTAATAGTGAGATGGGGAGCTTTTCATCCATTCTTCTGTGGCTTCATTTGTTCATTCATTCCAGAAACATTTATTGTGTCCATCCTTGTTATTCTATTCCCCAGGATACAGCTGTGAATAAGAGAGACAAGACCTTCCAAAATTTATAGTGTAAAAGGGAGAAGAGACAAATGTATAAACAGTTACCATAAACTGAGATGGAAAGAACAGGCAGCTGTGGGCAAAAAGAATAAGACTGTCTCTACAGACTTCAGGAGAGAGGAAGAGCCGCCTAGGGGAACTGACATTTACACTGAGACCTGGGAAGTGAGTCCTGAATCAGGTAAAAACACAAAACATGTCCAAAGCCTCAGAAGCAGGAGGGACGATCCAATAACTGAAACTGAGTATAGCTGAGCATGGAGTAGGGATAAAGGAGCAGTTGGCAAGCTGTGAGACCAGAAAGTGGCAGGGGTCAGATGTAGTGGCTTATATGATCATATGTCCTAGAAAGGAAATTGGCTGCCACATAGAGAACAGTGGAAGCTCTGTCTATACTCTTCGCAATGACATTCCTCTTCTATTAGAGGTAATGCCATACTGATGCGGCGTTTCTTGTGCTCATGCTTTCCTCATAGTGTGTGTGTGTGTGTGTGTGTGTGTGTGTGTGTGTGTGTGAGAGAGAGAGAGAGAGAGAGAGTATATGTATATTTGTGTATATATATAATTATATATAATATACAATTATATATAATAATATATAGTAATTATATATTATAATATATAACATTAATAAAATACTATAAGTATTAATGATTGTTTATATATATGTAATATTACATATTATGATTGTTTATTACATAATATTACATGATTATATAATAATTTCATAGTATATGTATTATTGTTTCACCTTTTTCACTTCCTATAAATGGTGGTATACTTAAAAATTCTTCTGCAACTTGCTTTTTCACTTATTATGTGTTGAGTGTCATTCCTGTCAATAAATAATTCATGCTTTTTCCCCCATGTTTTCTGAAATTTTTTCAGTATTTATTACCCTTTTGTTAGGAGGAAAAACAATAGACAACTATTAGCAAAAGTCATCAGAAATGGTTAACTTGTAGGGTACTTAACGTATGATTGTGTTTACCTGCTCTTTTTCACAATGTCTTTTGTTAACTTTTCAGGATCTTAGTTCCCCAGCCAGGAATCGAACCCATGTCCCCTGCAGTGGAAGTGAGGCGTCCTAACCACTGGACCACCAGGGAGTTCCCCCTTTCGTTAACTTTTCTCTGTCTTTTCTCACTTAGTCACGGGCTGATGATGACAAGCTGAGAACCAGGACTACATTGTGCTTCTCGCACCTTTTGACTTTCCAACAGTTTTCACTTCATTCAATTTTTGTTATGCTTTATTTTGGACATTCTGCTTAAATTTAAGATAACATACTCTGCTTTAAATTTAATATCTGATTTAATTTTAATATTGCTAGCCCTGATTGCTTTTCATTCTCCTTTATGTCACTGACCGAACATTGTCATTTTAGCTTTCTCACCCCATTTTATTTTAGTATGTCTCTTAAAAGTAGCAAATACATGAAGGAAAAAAATCCAATCTGAGACTTAATCACATTTTTAAAATGAGAATGTGGGCTTCCCTGGTGGCGCAGTGGTTGAGAGTCCGCCTGCCGATGCAGGGGACACGGGTTCGTCCCCCGGTCCGGGAAGATCCCACATGCCGCGGAGCGGCTGGGCCCGTGAGCCATGGCCACTGAGCCTGCGCGTCCGGAGCCTGTGCTCCGCAACGGGAGAGGCCACGGCAGTGAGAGGCCCGCGTACCGCAAAAAAAAAAAAAAAAAAAAAAGAGAATGTAAGCTGTTTACACTTTTTCAAAATAAGTTTTGTTCTTGCTATGAGGTCTTTAATCATATTTTAAACTACAGATTTTGTATTCTTTAATTATGTTTATTTTTGTCTTTGGACAAGTTAACTATTTTATTCACTAATTCAAGAGATATTTATTGAGCATTTACTCTACACATGACTATGTGCCTTAAAATGCCACTAAGATGTGCAAAATAAACAGATCATTTAAATTCTACCAGCAATTGTGTCACAACCCTTCATATTTTTGCAATTTATATTTACATAATCATAATCACATCAAACAAATCAAAACCATTTTTTACTGTGGTAAAAAACACAAAAGTTTCCATCTTAACCATTTTTAAAGTGTACAGTACAGTATTGTTAATCATATGCACATTGTTGTGTAACAGAGCTCTAGGATGTTTTTTCCTCTTGCAGAACTGAAATTCTATGCCAATTAAACAATTCTTCTTTTCCCCTCCCTTTGGTCCCTGGCAGCAACCATTTTATTTTCTGTTTCTAAGAGCTGGGCTACTTTAGACCCCTCATATAAGTGGAAGATGCAGTATTTGTCTTTTTGTGACTGGATTATTTCACTGAGCATATCGTCCTTAAGGTTCATCCATGTTGTCAGATATTGTAGAATTTCCTTCTTTTTTAAAGTTGAACAGTATTTCATCATATGCATACATCACATTTTCTTTATCCATTCAACCATTGATAAACAGGCTGATTCCACTTTCTGGCTACTTTGAATAATGCTGCAACGAACATGTGTGTGCAAATATCTTTTTGAGATCCTGTGTTCAATTATTTTGGATTTATACCCAAAAGTGGGATTGCCAGATCATACGGTAGTTCTGTTTTTAATCTTTTGAGGAACCTCTGTTCTATTTTCTATAGCAGCTTTACCATTTTACCTCCCCACCAACCATGAGTAAGGGTTCCATTTTTTTTCACCTCCTTTGGTTTTTTGATTATTTCTTTGGTAAGTGGCCTTTGTAACATGTGTGAGGTGATATCTCATTGTGGTTTTGATTTGTATTTCCCTGATGATTCGTGATGTTGAGCATCTTTTTGTGTGATTTTGGTCATTTGTATATCTTCTTTAGAGAAATATTTATTCTGTCATCTGTCCATTTTTAAATCAGGTTATTTGTTTTTCATTGTTGAATTGTAAAAATTCTTTATACACTGTGGATATTAACCCCTTGTCACGTGTCTGGTTTGCAAATATTTCCTCCCATTCTGTGGGTTGCCATTTCACTTGGTTGATGGTTTGCTTCACTTCACAGAAGTTTTAAAATTTGATGTGGTTCCATTTGTTTATTTTTGCTTTTGTCACGTGTGCCTTTGTCATATCCAAGGAATCATTACCAAATCCAACATCCTGAAGTTTTCCCCCTGTTTTCTTCTAAGGGTTTTATAGTTTCAGGTTTTACATTTAGGTCTTTGATCTGTTTTGAGTTGATTTTTGTGTATGGTGTAAGAGAAGGGCCCATTCACTTTTTTGCATGTGGGTATGGAGTTTTTCCAACATCGTTTGTTGAAGATCCTGTCCTTTCCCCATTGTGTAGCCCCGTCACCCTTGTTGAAGATCACTTGACCATATGTGCAAAGATTTATTTCTGGGCTCTCTATTTTGTCTCATTGGTCTATATGTCTGTCATTATTCTAGTGTCATATTGTTTTGTTTGCTGTAGTTTTATAGTATGTTTGAAGACAGGAGGCCCTCAGCACTTTTTTTCTTTATCAAGATCATTTTGGTCATTTTGTTGATTTTTCTATTGTCTTTTTATTCTCTATTTCATTCATTTCTGTTTTAATCTTTGTTACTTCCTTCCTTTTGTAACTTTATTTTATTCTAAATTTCTGAAAAGATGGCAGCATGAGGGGCAACTGCATAAACATTTTCCACTGTCCCTCCCTTCTGGGTTAGTCAAGGTCCATTCTGTATTGACATCCATGTTGTCCTATGATCCCAAGTCACCTAATGGCCATTGCGAGTTACACATTTTGCTGAAGATCAAGGAAGCCCTGGGGTATAAGTTATCTTATCGCTACAGTACTTCAACTCTCTAGTAATTCTAGGGCTTATTATATTTTTGGTCTTCATATCTCAGTAGCCACTTAAAATATAAAACCGTTTTGACAATAAAATACTTTAAAATGAACCCACAGTCATTACTGCTCTATTCACTGTTGCTTTGCCCTTTTGCCCACTTTCGAGATTCATCCTGTAAAAACCCTGGTTCTGAAAGCAACATCTAGAAAACTCGATTATACCCAAACAAAAGAAGTCATCATTTTTCAGGCTGCTAAAATATACTTGGCATTTCCAAACGAACCTCCTTTATCTCAATAAGTGACAATTACTCCAAGTTCTTATTTTAATTCTAAAGCTACCATAGGGCTAAGCCTGGAAACAAGCTTGCAACATTGAGGTCTCTATGAAATATTTCCTCCTTAGTTTCAATAGCCTATTTTCTGAGACGGAGATTGAGTGACAGCTTAAAGGAGTACAGATTATAAGCCCATTTAAGAGTGCTGCGTTTTTTGAATTTGTCACAAATGGAAGGAAAAGCCAGGGTGACGCAGGCAAGGCTCAAGTGCCAACATGTGTCTTTCTGTTTATTCATTATTCAAGGGTCAGACCCTCAACCAGGGCCAGAGAGAAATGACAAAAATAAATACGTATCAGTGCAAAAATCTGCAATTTAAAATAATGAAAAGCAAGATTCCTATTCATTTTTATGGCACAAACCTGACATCATTTCACTCCAATTTTCTATAATGGAACCAGCTGGGCTCTGGGAGGGAACTAGTAATAGGTTTTAATGGATGAAATCTGCCATTGAAACTGGCCATTTTCTAACGCGATCTCAGTGCCTGGCACCCAGCCCATCATACGGCATCATGCTTTCCGCAGTGCTGCACCAGCTTGTGAGATAAGAGGGATGAGTGCACAGGAGGACCGCTGAGCTTGGAGGAGCCCCTCCCATCTCCATCCAGGAGAGTTCTGAGCCCCGGTTCAGGGTTCCATAGCCCCAACTGGACAGACCACTGGTGAAGATCCAGGGTCATGTCCTCTTCAATAAAAACTATTGCAGTGGAAGTCAGACTACACAGAGAGCAGAGAGGGCCAGGATGGGTGAGGGTAGTGCCTTGTTCATTTCACTAGTGAGCCCCTGCATCGATTTCCAATTCTATTTGGTTACAATAGACACAACTGGATTTTACTGGGTCTGGATTAACAGTCAGCAAAGGTTTCTCTCTCTCTCTCTCTCTCTCTCTCTTCCCCTCTCATTCCATTAAACATTCCACCTCTCCTCCTATTCAGCTCTCAAACGGCTGTTAACATATGAAAATAGCATGCAAAGAATGGAATGGGCTGACTGCCACGAAGATAAAAATGGGATGTTCGTTCTAATTTATTTCATGGCATCACGCCTTCTCGCTGTCTCTGTTTTCTTTGCTAGGCAGCTTGATTGCCTCTTCCAGAATACGACTGGCCTGGGCCTCAGCCTTGTGTCTGAGCCACGGTGGCGGTTAAACAGGTAGCCAGCCTTTGGAGGTTAGACACAGATCTGAACGGTCACCCTGCTCTGGTTTATCTGGGCACAGGATATTAGGCTTTTTTTTTTTTAACTTGTAGCGTATTTTCAGCTAAATGATCGCTAAATGTTCATTTTGGTGAAATGCTGCAGGATCTCAAAATGAATGATGTTTTCAAATAATGTATACTCACTTTGCCCAAAACATGTTTTACAACTTCTGTTCCAACTGCCTCATGCCAATGCTCCTGCAGGACGAGGACAAGATTTAAAAGCAAATTTAAAACGCTTTTTAGAGGACAAGGCATGACCCAAATAGAAAACGAAGATGCATTCAGGACAGCCACTTCCTCAGCGCCCACGTCTCTTTACTTTCTTTACTTTCCTTGATTTCACGACCGTGTGTCTTTCTCTGTGCTGCCTCTCTCCAACAGCTGTGGCCACAGCTCTCATCACCAGGTTTTGTTACCACACCGAACAACAACAACAGAAATGCAAACGGAAATTTGGTTGCGTGAACGTTATCTTGACCAAGAGCTTGGAAACTTTAAATTCTAAGCCGGGGTGAACGGCCTCTGACTTGAGGCTGGCACAGAACACCGCTGCGATTCTTTCTTTCCACTCCTGCTTATGAAGCTACTGACTCTGCAGCTTCCTTGTCCAATTCAAAGTGCTATGTGATGTCACTGACCTCCCCAGAGCCTCTCTCCCCTCCACTGCCCATCATTCACGCCACAGTCTAACCGCATCCCACTGTGGACATTCTCTGATCTTTCAGGCCCCCCTGCAGTTAACAAACCCTGGTGATTTTCTGCCCCTTCTTCTTCCTACAAGGCATTTATCAGCTGCCCACATTCCTACCTAGTGAGCATCTCAAAGGCGAATTCTCCACTGTGGAGAATATAGTCTGACATGTAGAAGGTGTTTAAAAAGCATTTGTTACATGAACTGACAAATCGAATGGAAGGCAAAAGAGCCTTAAACCCCCCTAAACAAATAGCATTTTCTTTTTCCTCTAGATGTTCTGAAATGCAGGAGTGGGAGCTTGGTTTCCCACGTTGCACTGACTGCTGTTCTTGATTTTATATCTTTCCAGTACAGTCAACTCTACTGTGTATACTAAAGGAAGCTAACAATGGTATGAATAATAATAAAAAAGATACTTCAAAGATAATTTGTCTTGATATTCCTAATAATGTGTTTTTAAAGCAGTCTTTCTTTCCAACTAAACTTAGAGGGAAATGTAATTGAAAGCACTCTGAACTGTAAGAGATGAAATTTCTTTCTTGCTTTGCTAACAACTTGCTTTAAGATTGTGGTCAAGTCTTTTGTTCTCTTTCAGCCTTAGTTTCTTAATCTCTAAAGTGGGTTGACTTGGGTCCAAAATGAGTAGGATCAGATGGTCTCTGAAGTCCTTTTCAGGTCCGTGGGATATTGTTCCCAAAGATAGCCACTAGCCACTTCCATCCACATGCATCGCATACTCCTCCCAGTAAAAGAGTGAATGTGTTCTCCTCCCCTTGAATCAGCGGTGCGAAAACTCTTCTTAAGATCTCTGAAAGATGCAAGGTAGTACCAGTAGACCTTCACAGATAGACAACAGGGAGTCTAAGAATCTTACTGTCCCACATCAGCCTGACAAAGTAGAGAGAAGCACGAATGTGGCTTTGGGAACCACAATAAGATTCACAGAAGACCCACAAAGCTTTAAAATAATTTTACTAGCAGAACACCCCCAGCTTGGACTAAAATAAAAAGTGTGAAATGACAAGAGTCCTCTGGGTGCCCAACATGACACGGCGACAGGAAGTAGGATGAGAACACAACTCAGCTCTAAGCATGAGCCCTTTCTTATGCAAAAAGAATGACCATGAGGGCAGAGCCTAGAGCAGAGGAGAACTGTGAATTAGGGAATCATCTCAGAGTGCAGAACTGGCCCCTAATCAAGGAACATTTCACACCCTGTAGTTGGGGGAACTGACTACATGTGCCTAATTTTTTGACCAAGTTGTGTATTGTGGTTATTCTGTTCTTATCATTTATGTTGGGTGTATTTGTGTGGGGTGAGGGACTGATAACTTGGCATGTTTTTGGTGTTGTTATTGTTACTCTTTTGGTTTTCAAAGTCTCCAGATCAAGAGGAACCTAATCTGAGGAGCTTCATCCACATCTAAGCACATTCAGACCTGGTTTTAAATTCTGGCTTTTGGATTTGCACCTGAGGCACTCTTTGGATGAGACTGAAGGTCTTTGGGGGGATGACATTTGCACATAGGAGGGACATAAATTGTTATGGCTGTAGGGCAGACAGTGGTAGGTTATCTCCACAGATGGCCTTAAATAACTCCTCTTATGCCCCAATCCTGTATGCATATGCAACTCTTCCCATTGAGAGGTAGACCCTGTCTTTCCTCCTCTTGAACCTTGGCTGGACTTTAACTTACTTTGACCAACAGAATACAGTAGAAGTAACACTGTGCCTGTTCTGAGTCGAACCTTTAAGAGTTTTAGTAGCTTTGCCTTTCACTCTCTTAAACCACCATGTAAGATCATGGCTATTTTGATAGAAAGAGAGGACCCACCAACCACCAGCCATTCCAGCTATGCTATATGAGCTCCCAAGCATGTGAATAAAATCACTGTGGACATTCTAGCCCTAGTCAATCTCCCAACGGAATGCAACTCCATAAGTGACTTCAGCCAACAGTGCCTGGAGCAGATGAAATGTCCAGCTGACCCACTAAATTGTGAGACATAATAAAGCATTATTGTCTTAGGCCATTGAACTTTGGACTTGCTTGTTACACAGCAATAAATAACCAATACATGTTCTAATAATGGATTATCTATAATTAAAATTACGTTATGTGCTAAGATTCACAACTCTTCGTTTAGGTAAGCTGTCTAGAAGAAGAAAGGAGAGAGGTTACCTGCTTGGTTGACTGTATTTTATTTTTTATACTTAATTATCTCTGTCTTATTCTGTATTTACATTCTGCCAGGACATCTGAATTGAAGTGGGAACACTTAGCCAATTACCTGCTACTTATTCTGTGTGGAGCAAAATACTAATTTACAGAGTCTTACATCTGGGGTTAGTCAAGATGCAGTGAAAATTTCATGTTTGGAGAGCAAGCTACTGGTATTTGGGGACAGATGAAATAAATCATTGACCAGATGTTTCCTGTTTTCATTCCAGATACTTGGCAGGAAATAGAGAGTACCTTAATTTTCTTGCTTGTGAAGGGCATCTGGCAAATACAGCACATTTCTTCATTGGGGTGTTTGGTAGACCCACTGATCCATTAATGTGAAATAGCAGGAAACTTCATAATGAATTACTTTTGACACAATGCCATATTTATTATGAAGTAGGCCCCATTTGAATTTGAATTCCGTATTTATTATGAAGTAGGCCCCATTTGAATTTGAATTCCATAAAAAAAGGTTTGGTTACAGAATTTTTCTAAAATATTCATTATACCATGCTCTCAGCTCTAAGCAAAATCCTGAATTCAAGTGACAATGAAGAAGAGGTAGTAATTGCATCGAATAAGATTCAAAGCATATATAATATGATATATATCGATGACCAAAAGATGATTTTACAAATATATATATGTATATATTTATTATCTGGAGCCCTTTCCCCCATCCAGAAGTGTGATTAGCCTCACTCAACCTTTAGCACATCCTAACTCTTGACAAAGTTTATAATTGAGCTCTTGCTGTTGAGACATATTTGAGACATAGCTTGCTTCTGGGTTTCCATGGAGACCACTTCCCAGCTTGTGGCTGAAGGTAACCTCTGTCGACCATGGCTGGGGGTAGTTATCAAACTGTCACTGGCAATTTTCCCCCTCATCTACTAGAAACAACATTCCAGAAAGAAAATAATGGGATGACATGGTGAGAACATACTCTCACTTTGAGACTGCAATTTTGGGAGGACTTCTACTGTTGGCTGCAAGCTCCTGGTCCCAGGGGAGTGTGACCAACCCATAATCTGAGCAGCAGAGAGAGTAGGGAAAATAGCTCTGGACTTGTGGTCAGACTGCATAAGAGTTCTGGCCCTGTCCTGCTAGCTCTAAGATCTTGGGCCTGTGAGAACAGCAATAGGGATGATCAGATTATTATAGAGTTCTTTTCTTCCTTTCTTACCAATGCAGTTAATGGCTTTTGCCCTCCTTATTGCAAAAGACTCTTGTGACACCAAAGGGGAAGGGGGAGGAGGGATAAATTAGGAGTTTGGGATTAACATATATACATTACTATATATAAACCAGAAAACCAACAAAGACCTATTATGCAGCACAAGGAACTATACTCAATATTTTGTAATATCCTATAACAGAAACAAACCTGAAAAAGTATACATATATTTAATCATTTGGATGACAGTACCCAATACTATTTTAGTTCCTGCAAATAAAGTCTCACTCCACGCATCACAACTTAGTTGACTACTATTGTGTGTTAGATTTAAGAGCAGCTTCGAAAAAATGAGAGAGTAATTCATGGTGTTTTCCAGGTCAGAATTCACAGATGCCCACATGGAGTCTATTCATTGTATGAACATCTATTAAAGGAATGAACTTGCTAAAAGTTGCTTCCTTCCACATAGAGAAATTGCTGTAGTATTTTAAACTGTGCAAAGGACAGACCTAATTTATATCTGTTTTCTGAACACACAGGCACTACATATATTTTAAATGCAGCTAAAATCTGGCAACTGATTGTAAGAGAAACAATCTTACAACTGAATAAGGTATTTTTTGAAAAGAGGTTTTGTGCTTTTAATGGCTTTCGATTCCTAGACTGTCTAGGCTGAGTGAACAGGTGAAACTGGATGTTAGACATTTGCAGCTGATTTTTTACTCAGTAATCTCACGCCATGCCCAACTCCTTATCTATTGCTAAGGAGATGAGATTTTTTAGCATTTTACTTAAAATTGACATGCTCAATAGCTACATGTGGCTGGTGGCTACCATACTGAACAGTTCACATACAGAATTTTCCGTCATTGCTGTCTATTGCATAATATTACCATAGATATTTGGGAGCCTTTGAAATGCTGGTGGGAAAATACTATGTTATTATTTGTATTTTAGAAAAACTTCTTGCATGGGAAGCTATTAATAATTTGGGGAGGAGTAAAAAAAATTAGCATGCCAATCTACACAAGATTACACAAAATTACAAGATCAGTGAGGATGGGATAAAGGCAGCAGATTTGAGACACGCAGAGTTTGGAATAAACTAAGCTTTATCACTATGTTGATGAGTTATGACCAAACTGATCAGGGCTATCAATCAAGATGGTCATTGAATAAATAAATGTATGTGTGTAAAAGGCTTGGCTAGTTTTATTCATATATGGAAAGTGGAGTAGAGGATTGTTGCATATAATAAGATGGCAAGAGTCAACTAAACAGGTTCCATGTTCCCATGTAGACCATGAAGTTGACAGCCTGAAATTTTCATTTTCAAGCAACATCCTTGACCTTTCTGAAACCGCAGGTATATTTAGCTTCACATCAAAGAACTGAATCGTCTTTATAAGTCTTTGAGAGATTGAGAGGCACATTTGGAAAATGAAGTTCTCTTGAAATTCTTGCAGGGAAGTATATGATTGAACATTTCCAATGTTCTGGTCTTTTAGCAATGTCTTTGCCAGTCATGGGAATGACTCTGACATCTTCCTACTGTGCCTTCTGATTGAACAGATCAACTGCAGCCCATCTGATTAGTGGCCAAATTAGCCGAGGGGACAGTGGAGGTTTCTGTCAATTGCACCATTTGTTGACACGTGGAAACTAAGTCATTTGATTGAAAACTACAGTCAGAAGAAGGGAGGTATGGTTAAGAGCCTAAATAACTAAAATTGGAGAAAGAGTACATTTAGTATTTTGCTTTCTGGCAAAATTGAAAGGTGGGACATTAAGTTTTCTAAGGAATCACCCCTGACTCCTGTCTTCTCAAAGTTCTTCTCTTGACTCGTTCTTCCTGTTGGCTGAAAACAATAAAAAAGCATAACCTAAAAGCTGAGAATTGTGTCTTATTCAGTGGACTTCCTGAGGACTTAAGCCAGGGAGACAGCCTCTCAGACAGCTCTAAGAGATTGCCCAAAGAGGTCAGGGAGGAGCCAGGATGTATGGGAGTTTTTGCAGAAGACCCAGGTAGTCAGAACATCAAAAGATTACTGTTGGGCTTCCCTGGTGGCGCAGTGGTTGAGAGTCTGCCTGCAGATGCAGGGGACGCGGGTTCGTGCCCCGGTCCGGGAAGATCTCACGTGCCGCGCGGAGCGGCTGGGCCCGTGAGCCATGGCCGCTGAGCCTGCGCGTCCGGAGCCTGTGCTCCTCAACGGGAGAGGCCACGACAGTGAGAGGTCCGCGTACCGCAAAAAAAAAAAAAAAAAAAAAAGACTACTGTTAGTTAAAGAAAACCAGACATCTCAAGTTAATGAATTGAGTGCTTTTCTATGTATGGGAAGATGCAAGAGTCTAGGCTTATTGAAATTATTCCTTTGATATGCACCTTAACTATCTAGGGCCAGTATCCTGTTTTTCTCCATCCTGAATCCCCTCCAGGTGCATCATTGGGGGTGGCTGCAGGGGCTGATGTCCTACTGGCCACAACCTCCTTTGTGTAGCAGGTGATATTCTTGGTCCACATCCCCATATGCCCCCGGTATCAATCTACCCTGCTACTACTACTACTAATGATCATGCTATCATTTATTGAGCACATATTATGTTCCAGCCCCATGTTACATTATTCTGCAGGCTATCTCTCCACATCATGTCGACTGTGAGTGGTTGAGTGAGGTCTCAAACCGAGTTCTGTCTGATTCCAAAACTATGTTTTTAACAGTCCATGCTGGTGCTTCTCTGGAGAACGCTGAGGGGCTCCTGTGTCCTTCATTAAGGAAATACCAGCACAGCCTGGCACTTGGCTGTCATTTCGATCGCCATAGGAATGGTTCTTTTTTTTTTTTCCCCCTTAATGAGTCCTACAAGAAAGCAGAAAAATCACCCTGCAGTGGTGCAGAGAAGAGATGGTAATTTGGCTGCTATGACTATGAGAGGCCTTTTTCTTTTCCTTCCTGCAGGATTAAGTGGATTCAGTGTGAAAAGACCAATCTGGGAAAGTGGTAAAAAAATCAGCTAAAATATGTGGATCCAGAATGAGGCATTGTGTCCAGTCAGGGGCATTTGAGGTCAGCAAGGAAGCTGAAAACATGCAAAGTCAATAGGACCAGGTCAGGAAGCGTCTATATCTCTCAACCATCTCATCCTCAACGGGTAAATGATCATTCAAAACAATTGCCAAAGCAGGGGAAAGTCCACTAGAGAGAGATTAAAAAGAGCCTCTAAAAACATGAAAAACATGCAAACTCACATTAACAACATACCATGTTATGCCTTCCGAAGTGGCTAGAATTTTTTAGAGAAAGTTTAAAGTTTGATGGAGGTATGCCAAAATGGGCATTCCTCCCATTGTCCGACATACATTTCAGCTAAGTCGGTAAATATGAACAATCTGTTAAGAAATCAATTTAGCAATGTTTGCAAAGGTTAAAGGTGATTCTCCTTCACCCTTAATTCTACCTCAGGAAACATCCTAAACACTAGATTCAAATACATAGAGAGAAAGCCACATGAACATCAGGAGAGAACTGGAGAAGTAAATTCTCGACTGTTCATAAAATTGATTTTTTTTGCACTCAATAAAAACTGATTTCCCCCAGTATAAAAATATGCATTCATAGAGACCACAAGTGAATACAAGAAAATACCATTTGTGGATGATTCTAGATGTTTGGGATTATAGATGCTTTACTCTTCTTTTCTTTGCCATGATTCCCAAGTTTTTGGCAAAAAGTTAGTATATGCTAGAGAAGGAGTTTGATATAGTGAAAAGAGCACAGAGCTTTGGAGCGGGACTTCCTGGGTTCAAATACCAGATCCAGACTTATTAACCATGTGACTTTGGGCAATTTGCTTAACCTCTTTGTGCCTTAGTTTTCTCATCCATAAAATGGGGTGACGATCATGCCTAACTCATGATGGCTAAATGAGTTAATGTATTTAAAACGTACTTTGACCACTGTCTGGCACACAGTAGAACTGTATAGCCTTAGCTATTATTGTTATTGTTATTAATATTGTGATTGAGGAACAGAGATCTGAGTTTCAATCAAAGCTGGGTTATATATTAACATTCAGCAAGCTATCAATCCTTACTGAACCTCAACTTTTTTCATATATAAAATGAGTATAACAGTGTCAAACTTGTGGGTTTTTTATGCAGACTGATGATTATGTATAATATATACATAGTCTTCATATATAATGTAATATAATATGTAATTGTGTTATTTGCAAAGATTATTAGATATACAACCTATATGTAATATACATATTATATATTATATATATATATATAACATACCTACAAAGTATAAGCAAAGTATATACATTATACACATACATAGTATGAGCTAAATAAATGATCTCTGTTATTAAATTTAAAGAAAAATATGTTGTAAACCTGAGAAACACATATGTGAAGAGCATTTGGGAGGGTCATTATTTTGTTGTAGTATCTTATTTGTGTTCTGGAGTATTTGCTAATGAAAAGACCTCTGAATGTAATTCTGTGCTAAGGGTATTTATTTAGCATACTGTGTGAGATAAAGAAACACAAGCGGTTCAATATCATATTAAATATTCCCAAATGTCCAACATACAGGTCACACGTGGAATAATCACAAAAGTCATAATTTAGCCCTTTGAGGCAGCAGTAGTCAGCCTGGAAATGATTTCTTTTAAGGTGTGGTATGATAATAAACGCCTAAGGGACTCATTCCTCTCAGGATATCTGCAGTTTAAAGAGGGGTGTTTCAGAGTTATAGACAGAGGTGCTGAGGAGGGTGTATCCGGGGGAATGGAAGGTGTGTGCGTGTGTGTGTACGTGTGTGTTTTGGGGGGAACCTTTCCTGATACCCCGTCGCTCCAAGCCATATAGGCTGTGCTCTGGTCTTTCGGATCCTTACTTGATTTCTCACATGAAGGTGGCTGCCCCTGGAGAAAACATCTCACAGAAAAGACCCCAGGAGCTCAGCTCACTTGTGACTTCACAGGTGAATTGCCGGGAGCTTTCAGGGCAGTGGGCTCAGTGACCAGCCCTGTCCCTCTGCCTTGAATGGTGGTGAACGCATTAGCATCAGGTCTCGGTGTCCTGTATGTTCACTTCTAAGACGTTGGCCCAGATTAGGTACAAATTGTCCCCCTAAATAAGAGAGCTCTGTACTCAGATGAAAATTATTGATTTCCAGTCTCATACCCAAATGACTTTATCGTTAGGTTACATTAGGTAGTTTGCTCCAATTTTGACTGTTGGCTTTGGGCCTGAGATTCCATTGTCAGGCCATACCATTAGGTGCTGTTTAATTAGTTGAAAAAAAAAAAAAAAAACAGGATTGCTATAAACCAGGGCATTTATTCAGGATTCAGGGATTGCCTTGCCTCTCCTGTCCTCTACCATGCTCCAGCTCTTATCAAGACTGTGTTAAGAAACTTACCATCCGATTCTGACTGGTGAATCAGGAAAATCATTATGACTCAATGATAACTGCTCGCCTCCAGTATGGAAGAACTACCTATGCTCCTCTTGAGAAGCAACACTTTATTACCCTCTGAAAAGATGTCCTATATCAACCTCTGCCTTAAAAATGCCATCCCCCCCACAATTTGTAGCATATCGTAGACAAAGGATGAATTTCCTAAAGATGCAGTGAGCCTTTACAAATCAATAAGAACAAAAATCAGTAAACAATCTCAGTTGGCAAGAGCAGAAACCTATCTGTTCTGATAACCAGCACACTCCCGGTGCACAGGGACCAGGCCCAGCATGGAACAGATGCTCAAATACATCTCAAGAAAAAACGAGTAGACAACGCGAATAAAACAAAGTACATATAAATATGCTTAACCTCACTAATAAAGAAAGAAATGCAAATTAAAATACAACTTACATACATTGACAGAAATGAAAAACGCTGATAACACTCTATGTTGGTGGAGGTTTGAATTAAACAGGCATTCTCAAACACGGTCTCTGAGGGGGTAAACGTGATACAATTCTTAAGGGGAAATTGTGTGATATCCACAGAAAGTTTCAACTACTTTGACTTTTCAACCCTTTGCCTCTTGACACCTCTCTGACTTCAGTCTGCAGACAAACCATCGTCACACAATAATTTGTGTGTAAGTATGGTCATTTCAGGAATACTTGTAAGAGTGAAGTACAGGAAAATAGCCACGTTAGTAAATATTTTTATAATTAGAGACAATGTTTGCTGAGCACTCATCTGGTGCTTATCTCTTTAGTACCTGTTTCGCAGGCAATATTCCATTTAATCCGTTCAATAAACTTAGGAAATTGATTTTATTAATATCTTTAGTCTCAACTGAAGACATATTTACCTCTCCAGACCTCAGAGGGAGGCAGCATAATAGATTTCTGTAGTGAACTCAGTTTAGGAAGCGGACTCCAGGTTTGGGAGATTTGAAAGCAACACATGAATTGACAGATGTGGAAGTTCTTAGCATAAGTGCTAGTATAATACACATGCTCGGAAGTCCCTGGGTACTAGTTCCCGATATGCGTTCATGTTGATTAGTGCCATGAGTTCGTCACCATAAAGTGGGAGTGAAAACAACTAGTATCTAAAGACTGGAGTCAGTCTTTTTTAGAGAGGAGGGTAGATCTGCTTCGGAAAATAACTTTATGAGCCACTCATTATAGAATGCAAGACCGTGGCGGAGGTCTGAAGGAGGCTGCGATCCAAGAGAAACAGACAAACTGTTCTGCACCAGAATGAATAGAAATTAGGAGAAGAACAGAGAAGGAAGAGAGAGAGAAGAGAAAGAGAGTCTGGCCTAATGGAGGTCCCATGGATTTAGACAACAAGGATGTGGAATATCTTATTTAAATAGATTGCATTTGAATATCCAATAAAATTGGCCTTTTTTGTGGGTGGGGAGGGTTGGAAGGAAGTCAAGGAGAGGGGATGGTTTCCCCTGCCTGTCTGTTGGGAAGCAACATCACAAAGTATCACTGCAAGCGTAAGCGCCAAAGCTTAGAGCCAGGGTGACCAGGGAATGTACATCCACCCAGAATTTTCAGAATCTGTCTTGGAAGGGACAATGGGCTATCCACGATTTATGGAATGGGTTGCAAACCCATCTTAAAATCTAGAGTCTAAGGGGAAGGATAATTCTGGCTGACATCTGAGTTACAACAACATCCCTTTGAGACTGAACTTCAGAGGAGGTAAGTGAATTGCTTAGGCTCACATGGCTGGATAATGTTAAAATTGGGACTCGAATTTGTTCTTCTGATTCACCCCTTGTTGGAAGTAAGGAACTTCTCTTGGCCTTGCAATGAAACTGGCTCTGAAACCAACTAGTCTCAGCATCGGTCAAGCTCACGATCAGAGAGGACCATTTGCAAACTTCAACTTCAAGTTTTCACATATTCCAAGAGAGAAGAACATCATTATCACAATTAATAGGCAATGGTCAGTGCTATTTTATGTGTCGTTGGGGTCGTAGTTTCAGAACTCTAAAGGGAACAGAAAGGGCTATTTTGTGAAAGAAACATCCCCTTCACTTTTCAGTAAGTGACGTGTCTGTGGAAGTGGTCACTTGGAAACCTCTGAAGTGAGCTTTTGTCTTGACTAAAAATCCAATAAACTTGCTCCATCTTGTGCCCTTTTAATGAATCATTTCTAACTCTCAGGCACCGTATGTTCTTTTTGAAGCATCAAGAAATAAGAACTGACGTGGAGAGCCTCTGGAAAGCAGCCCAGAGCAAGGCAGATATTTTTAGTTGTTGTCTTAATGTCACTCCCACTTTCCTGCTTCCACTACCATGCCTGGGTTTCTTTTTCCTGACCTGCAGTTCACACTCAGGGTTACTCCTTCAAGAACCTATCCCTGCCTGGACATCTATATCTTGGTGCCATTCTCTCAGCTGTGTTTGCAGAGTCTTAGGATTTGGCTGCCTTGCCGGACCTTGCCTCCAGGGTCATCAGCTGAACTTCCCTCCCACTTACTGATTTTTGGAAGGAAATGTTTAAAATTTCTGGTTTCTCTCTGACTTTCAGCCCTGTATCATACCAATCCCCCAAACAACTGTAATATCGAGTATTAATTGACCATTAATGTACCATCGAAAGCACAATATTCAACTGCCTGAATCATCCCAAGCTGGTGAGTTTGGGTAGATGTGATTATTCTGCAGAGCTGTGGGCTGGAGTGAGGAAGTTGTTCCCAAGGGATTAACAACAGTACAGATACACCCTGATTTCACAGAAAAAGTAGAAAAAAGGGAAGGGAGAGGAAGAGGAGGGAGAAACCTAGGGTGAATCTGACCCAATTTCTTACACAGCTGTTTGGTTAACACTAGGGATACGAAACACTAAATATCAGTTAAAGTTAAAACTGGGAAACTGGGAAACCAGGAGGAGAAGTGTAAGTAGAAGGAGAACCCAAGCAGCAGGAATAAGAATCGAACAGTTTGGAGGCAGAGTAAGAAGGCCTGTTAGGAACAAGCCCCTGCAAGTTGAGCTCACTTTTTAAATAACTGGCTGGTAAAATATCTCAAGACCATAGGACGGGGGCAACTGGAACTCTATCTTTTTCTTTCTGCAACCTCACAAGTGATGCAATCTAACAACTTTGCAAGATGTTTTCCTGTGGGCTGCCTACAAATTGAAATGGACTCTGAGATTGTACTGTGGCTCCAGTCAGTGAAATGATTTTTCACCTGTGGATGGAAAAGGTCATATAACATCTCATTCTCTGGCTTTCAGAATGAAGATCATCCTTCCAGGTTGAGCATTATGGGATGGCCTCTCTTTCCACTTCTGTCCCAGCCCACTTAACTCAGAGCCCTTCCTTCATAGCTGCATCTCGCTTCCCTTCAGCTCTTGCTTTGAAATAAATATGACCTCCTGCTCTAGGGCTTGGCTATTTCACTCTTCTGTGATGGTTAACTTATGTGTCAGCCTGGCTAGGCTAGGCTGCCCAGTTGTTTGCTTCAACACTGGTCTAGAAGTTGCTGTGAAGGGTTTTTGTAGATATGATTAACTTTTACAACCAGTTGACTTTGAGTAAAGGTGATTACCCTCTATAATGTGGGTGGTCCACATTCAATCAGTTTAGGCCCCTAAGAGCAAAAACTGAGGTTTCCCAGAGAAGAAGGAATTCTACCTCAAGACTGCCATTTGATGTACTAATTGCAGTGGGTGGTCTCCTTTGAGGTCCACTTTAGGTTCAGTCCACCATGAGGGAAGTTTCTGTTCTACCATAGACACTATTAAAAGGTGGTTAGTTCTTTCTCCCTGGGGGATTGGGCAGAGCTCCTGGATTTAGGGGAAAGGCCACAGGATAGAAGATTTATAAGATTTCTGAGATTCCTTTCCAGCTGCTCAGCACCCAACAGAGATTCTGTCTAACTATCTATCATCTATCTATCTATCTATATCTATCTATCTATCTATCTATCTATCATCATCTATCTATCTACTTGTGTTGAATTAAAATGAAAGTAAATTATGAGACATCACATTATCTGGCCCTCCAGGATGGAAAATGGTCACCACTTTTAGAAATGATTAAATACATCTTAAAGAATGAGCGTTTGGGTTCAGATTCATGTTAGAGAATACCTTTTCGGTTACCTGATACTCATGTCAGAAAACATATTTTTTTACTTTGGATTTCAATTGATTCAATTATTTCATTTGCTTTTGTTTCCACTTATTTTAGAATTCCCAGATTTTGTTTGATTTTGTTTTTTACATAATCTACTTTTTTGTTCAATTTGGTGGTAAGCAAATTGGCCTTTTTAAATGCAGTTTTGTATATTTAATGATCAGTTCAGTTCAAATCCATGCTTTAAAAACACTGAACTTTTGCAATTAAGTAGTGAGATAATTGTTTGTTTGCATGTTTTTTAAATTTATATTTTGTCAGGCCCTTTGATATATAATTTCCTTTGGTTAAAGTTTAACAAATATACCCTCATTTAAAGAATACTTAAATATTAATCACTTATTTATTCATTTATCTACTATTAAAAAGCATATTTTTTTTCACGAGGTTCACTTCCTTCATTCGTCCAGAGTTCCCAAGGTTTTATCATAACCCATGCCACACTGATCATGTAGAAACGCCCCAACCTGCTATTGCTGGAGGGATACTTTAATGCTGATGAGCAGAAATGTCAGGGCCTTTATATTTTTGCCCAAGACTGATCCACTTATAGCTTGGACTACTAGGAGGGTATTCTTCTTTCTGCCAAAAGGGGTTTGAAATGTATATTCCTTATTTTCATAGACAAGGAAAAAAATGCAGACTCTGTCCAAGATATAGATCTGGTGATGAGGTTAAAGGGACACCTGAAAAATCACATAGCTAGTTTTGCTAAGATGCGAAATTCTGCCAGCATGTTCCAGAGCACATTGGAGAAGAGAAAGCTTCCACAGGATCTAGAATGATGGGTTCACGGATGCTGATTGCATGATTAAGATACCCTCATGGACAAAGAAATAATTAAATAATGTGCACGGACCAAAGATGAGTGTGATGTGAATCATGGATTAGGATTAATCCATTCTGGGCACCCAAGCTCTCTTTGATACAAAACAAAGCAAAGACTTCAGTGGTTCCAGACTGCAAGTTAAGACTGAAGAATTGCTAGGACCTTCTGAGATGCATCAGACAGGTTCTGAAGCTGATGTACAGTGTTGGGGAGTAGACCACGGGACATGTGAGATCTCCCAGAACCAGAGAGCTCTGAACAAGAATTAGGCCTTTAGCCATACCGGTTCAGTCTCACTGTTAGTTCTCACAGAGGATAAACTGAAGCTCTGTGGTTCCTTCTTTGTGATTCATTCTTTGTGGTTCTTGCATACACATATGGAGAGAAAAGCATAGGCAGTTCGTCCTACCAAGTAGGTGTTCAGTAATTCTGGAAACATTTTCTTGCCATCAGTTTCTTACAGACCTGAATTAAGATCTGAAAGATCTTCACTTTTTGCTCCTTGTTTAAAAATGCACAGGGGAAGCCCTACCTGATAATTATAGCCTTGATGTTTGGCACCCAGAGGTGGCAACATTTAGTCATTTTTATGATGAGGGAAGATATCCAAAATTTGTTAAAGTATAATGTAAGTCAGAATTCCACTGAGAAAACAGAAGTCACTCTAGGTATTCCAAGTAGGAAGGCCTTTCACAGAGTGCGTGAAAAGCTTACATAATCCTTGGAAGGACTGCAAAAATGATTGTTAGGGAAGCTCTGAGAGGAGGTAATGAACAAAAGCTCATCTGAAATCCACAGCGAATCTCAGGAATCTCAGAGGGTTCCAACGTCACCAGTGTCAGCTGCCGATGGTATCAAGATAGGTGAATTCCCGGAGTTTGCCCAAAAGGTATTACAAAGTTCATATTGGCCACGTGCCCATGTGGCTACGTGCAGCTGCTATCAATGATAATGATGATGATGGTGATGATGGTGGTGGTGGCTTCTCCTTCTTTTTTGTCTTTGAAATGTACTTGCTTGTCCTGTCTTTGGGAGGATCTAACCTGGAACCACATAAAGATAGAGACATCTATCTCCAGGTCTCTCTCCTGCAATGCAGAGAAGGCTGTGAAAAGGCAGTTGTGGTGATGCTGAGTTGAAAGCAAATAATCCAGGACAATGAAGAAACAAAAGAAAACTACAGAGAAGGGGGGAAGCATTACGAGACTGGTTTGTAACATGGTGGCAGATGGAATTATCCTTCAGCAAAGATCCCTCCTCCCTTTTCCTCCAGCTCTGTGGAAGAAGTTCACTTTCCCACCCCATCCATATGGGCTTGGGCTTATGTCTTGCTTTGGTCAAAAGAATATGAGCAGAAATGACAGGGGACATTTCCAAGAAGAGGCTTTAAGAGGCACTGCCCATTTCTTCCAGGCTTCTTGAGATTTTGCATTCATGAGAAGAACATGTTCCAGAAATGAGAAGATACATGGCACGCAGCCCAGCCCAACAGAGCCGCAGACAACCTGCAGACTTCCGGCAGATATTCACACTTTTTAAGCCATGAAATCTGGGAGTTGTTTGGTGTCTTGGCGAAACATAACGGGTCTCTGAGCCTGTCGTTTAATTACACATTTTTCTATACTGATGGTTGCATGAAATTGTGGAGTGAGCACAGACTTTGGAGTCCTCTTTCATCATTAAACGTGATGATTGCAGTCTCCATCTATTCCATTCAGTCTCCGTCACTCTTAATATCCACCACCAATATTCCTTATATAGACAGTATGAGAAGAGGAGAGGAAATTAAACATTCATAATTAGTAGCAAATATTTGAATAACAAAGCAAGGAAGAAACTATGCACCTTTTTTTTCATTTATTTATTTATTTGTTTTTACTTTTGGCTGTGTTGGGTCTTTGTTGCTGCGTGTGGGCTTTCTCTAGTTGCGGTGAGCAAGGGCTACTCTTCGTTGTGTGCACAGGCTTCTCATTGTGGTGGTTTCTCTTGTTGTAGAGCATGGGCTCTAGGCACACGGGCTTCAGTAGTTGCGGCTTGCGGGCTCTAGAGCGCAGGCTCCGTAGTTGTGGCGCACAGGCTTAGTTGTTCCGCGGGATGTGGGATCTTCCCGGACCAGGGCTCGAACCCCTGTCCCCTGAATTGGCAGGCAGATTCTTAACCACTGCACCACCAGGGAAGCCCTATGCATGTATTTTAAAGTCCTCTTTTGTTTGTTTCTTTGTTTGCAACTGCAATGAGGCCACAGTTGGTTTTCAGAACTTCCTTCTTGCTCTACTCAATCTATGATCCCTTTGCCCTCAGCCTGCGTCTCAGCTATGGTTTTTCTCTGATGAAGGGACACACTTTCCCTCTTGTACTGTGGTCCTGCCTGTATTTACTTAGTCACTCCTTAAGGTATACCATTTGGAATGGAATTACTAGGAGCCTCCCTTCAAAGATAAATATTCCCAGATTTCCAATAGACACTTCTCTGATCTACACTTCTTGGAATCCATTCCCACACACATTTCTTGAGTTTCTACCAATACTAATGAACACAATATTATTTTGGTATGTAAACTCTCCTCCCAGGTCAGACCTTATACATATCTCTCTGGGATATGCTAGGATTTTATCCAGTTGAGTCTGGAGACAGTGAAGGGTGGTGGGGGTACTTCTTGAGGGTCTTATTGAGGATGGTTCTTTGCAAAATGACTGCCTCAGATGAAGTCACTGCAGGATCCTTAAGGGACAGGAGACCAGCCTCCTCATGAATGGAAGGGATGCTTCTGCTTTTAAGAGGTCTTAGTAGAATTGGGTGGGGATGAGGGGGCAGGGGAAGCTTCTCTTCATTAGAATCTCTGATACTCAGAGTCTCAGTGTTCCCCAAGCATATTATCGAGGACTAAAGGATCAGAGAGCATGAAAGACCATTTCTGCTTCTGCAATACACGATTACCTTTCAAGGAAAGAAGATACCGCCACTCCACTGTCCTTTGGGTGAGGAACCCACAGCTCCTGTCACAGCTGTCTGAAGCACCACCAACAGGTGTTGCTCTGCAAAATCGCATGTCTGCCCAAGCCCTTGGTTCTACCTGTCATTGTGAAAATATCTTGCACTTATCTCCCTCTTTCTAAATCTTACATGTGAGCCTCTCAGAACAGAATGTAAACCAGAATCCTGTTGGCAAGGGATTGGAGGAAACAGGTTCTCATGCTTTCAGCACCAAGGAGAGCATATAAGGAGTTGGAAATGGTACCCAACAGACAACTGTCCCGCCCATCAGGTTAGGTATCCCTCCTACTTATTTATCCTTCTCAGTACTTTCCACGCAAGGGCGGAATTTTCTCTAAGCTCCTTTGTCACTACTGTAACCTCAATGCCTGGCCAGTGTCTAACCCATAGAGGGACTTAGTGAGCACCAGGCATGAGAGGATTATTACCTGGTCCATGATTATGAAAGCCAAGTTCTTGCACTCTACCTCACTCTTTACTAGAGGAGAGGAATATTTCCATTTCTGTAACCCATCAGATCAGGGAAGACAGAAACTGCTTTTAATACTCCTTTCCTGCTGGAAGAATTAACTCAATCATGTGGCCCAGCCAATTCACATGAAATTCAACTTCTGGGTCTATCAAATGGCATTTACTTCACTGTGGGGAGGAGAAACCTTTACAAAGTAGGTATACAGGAAAGCCAATCTTATCTGCTGCTATAATTTTCCCCGGTTTTTAAAGGCCTCATTAAAGAAATGGAGGCCATGATTCCACCGGGATTTATACACTCATCAGGGAAATGCCAGGGAAGGAGATAACAGAGACCATGGACTATTAGCTGAGTTATCTCTGAAACCACACTGTATTTAGCTACAAGCACTGCACATCGTGGCCTAACTGGGAACACTGGTTAACCCAGAGTCAGACCGATGTTTTATCTCCTGGTCACACTTCTAAATTATTCCTCAAACAGAATACGTGGTAGAGGCCAAGAAACCCAGCCCTGCCATTGCATGTGTGGGCCCAAAAGAAACCAGGCAATAGGTCTAAAAGATGATCAGACAGTAGCATTTGCTCATTCATTTATTTAAGACATGTGCTTATTCATTTAACAGGCACTCTAGAGAAGGTGCTTGTAAGAGATGTGGTCCTGGAGGTCTAATAAGTTAAACTCAGAAGAAAAAAGGAACAAATTACTTAGTCTCTGAATCTCAGTGTCCTCTTCTGAAAGGTGAGAGTAATAATAGTTCATATCCAACAGTGCTATTGGGAGCAGTAAGAGATAAATGACATGGGCTCGCCATAAAGAATAAGTGATATAGACAGACAGATGCATAGATAGGTATGTGACATATATACGTATATATATTTATATATATTATATTTATATAAATATATTTATATAGATATAGATATATATATTTATATATGTATTTATATGCACATAG
This sequence comes from Globicephala melas, assembly GCF_963455315.2. Lineage (NCBI taxonomy): Eukaryota > Metazoa > Chordata > Mammalia > Artiodactyla > Delphinidae > Globicephala > Globicephala melas. Next base: position 10,803,630 of record NC_083328.1, on the reverse strand, counting down.
AGATATGTATAAGTGGGTGGGTGTAAGCTCTCTGTGCATCCCAGGTAACAGATTTGAGCAGGCTGCCAGCAAGTACAAGCTGAGGCAGACATGCAAACTGTCAGAATTTTTGACGTGCTCCCCAACTCTTACAAGATCCAAGGCACGTCATAACATCGGCCACCTCGGAAGCATTTTGAAGCACGTGCCGAATACACGAAAACGCAGATCAGGTGGGTGGGAAGGACATTCCAGGTACGGCAGGGGGCAAATGCACACTGTGTTGACGGGCAGCAAGCCCTGTCTGTTCGGCTCAAGCAACAAGCACTGCAGCAGAGGGGACTGGAGGCGGCCAGCAGGGATCAGGAAGACAGTAAACGCAAGGCTGGGGGCAAGCAGACAACCTCGGTTTCCATCAACCCGGAAGGCGAATAAAGCCCGGGAAGTTTAGGGCACCAGCTTGAAGACACCGGCTGGGAGGTAGAAACAGTGAGCCCGGAGGTCCTGATCTACACCACGGAGCCTCTGGGGACAGTGTTGAACAAATATTTAGAAATAGTGCTTTCTGATTACTGCTGTTAATTAAGCATCAAGGAGTCAATATAATGAAGATACTCAAGTTGCAGTATTTCTGTCACCAGCACCTCTTCTTGGGATGGTACAGGTGCTGCTGGGAGCTGACCTTGACACCGATAGGTGGACAGAGCAAGCCACAAGCCTGGCTAGTGACACGAACCCATGAAAATGGTGACACTTCCTGTTGTGTTCCAGGAAATGTTTCTAGTGGAGAAGAGGTGGCATCCCAGCAGAAGGGAACAGAGAGCTGGGGGTAGAAAATGCCCAGGGCAATGGTTGCTTGGAGTTGTACAGAGGAAACCCTCCTCTGTAAGAAAGGAACCAAAGCCGAAATCAGACTGAAGCAGGCATATTGAAGCCCAAAGGGAGGACGTTGACTAGCTCCCTCGAGCAGGAGGTCAAACACAGGAACCAGCCTGGAAAGGGTTTCTGAAGACCTTCATGCCAGCTGTCAGAAAGGGCTGGGATTTCCAGAGACAATTGCTGAACGGAATACTGCAATGGCAGTTGTATGTTTCAGCCTGAGCTCATCCTCTAGGCCCATCTAGACCCCAACTGCCTGGTCTCTTGCTCATTACTTGGCACAAAGCGGGTGGATCAGAAATACCCTTGGAATGAGCTGGGAGAGGACAAACAGAGCAATGTTTAGTTTCGATTTTCAGACGGTGGTTCCCAAGGAAAGTAGTCTTGCCTGGGAACCGGGAGAGCTGAGTGCCCGGGTGCAGAACTCAGCCCCAGGAGCCAGCAAATGTGGATTCCAATCCAAAACCCTGTCTCAGAACCAGATGTCCAAGGATGTGCCGACCTGTCAGACTAAGTCAGAAACGTGGTCCTACTCTGGACTTCCGCTTTGGCCATCTGCCTTGCCATGGTGGACGGCACCCTAATTCTACCCTCTAAACAAATGTTGAACAAATATTTAAAAGGGATGCAAAACTTATAAAATTATTTTATAAAATATAATAAAGATGAAAACAATAAGCTTGTCCTGAGTGTCGTGTCTCTCTGTCTGTCTCTGGTTCCCTGTTCTCTGTGACCTCAGGCCAGCTGTGTGTCTCCAAGCCTTAGCCTCCCGGCCAGCAAAAAGGTCACAGTAAGATCACTTTTCCAGGGTTGTTTGATGAGTGAGCAGTAGGTGCTCACCTAACTCTGCCAGTAGGTGTTTTCTCTTGAGGAACTCACTTCTGTCTGAAATTCACTGTTCTGACACGCAAAACGAGGGCTTTGGATAGGAGAACCCCTAAGGAATAAAGGGGAGCTTTCTGTTTTCGGCTGCGGTGTGCTTCCAGACCAGCAGCGGGTGGGGAAGTAAGCATTGCCCCTGGCAGTGCCGGGCAGCAGGGAGGGCCAGTTTGCCTGCAGGTCCTCGAGAGTCCTTTGAGGTTAAAACCAGACTCCAGCCCCCTTGATGGCCAAGCTACCTGCAACTGCTTCTCGGAACTTTCAAAAGTGAACTAAATTAAAAGGCAGACGCATGTTTTTTCTAGGCACTTTGTTTCAAAAAGATTGCTGATAGCACTTCTTTCTCCTCTGAGCACAATGTCAACAAGTAACTTGGAATTACTCTTGTTACTCTAAGGAAGTAGTCTTCGCTTCCCATACTGACACTTTTTATATAATAATGGATTGAATACAATAAAGTGCTCTTTTATATCCATTCATTTATTGATTTATACATTCACTTTTTTTGAGATGAATGTTATAAGCTATAGTAATAATATATTAATATGTTTCATTAATATTGATCACTTTTATACTTAGAGTAAGTCCTTCATGGTTTATATTTATTATTTTATTTTTATTATTTTGATGTATCGTTAAATTCTACCGACTGAGATGTTTTAAATCACATAGTTCTATATTCATAAGTGAGATTATTCTATGATATTCTTGGTTATGTTAGTCAGGTATTGGGACAGGAACATTTGTGTGAAGGGAGAAATTGTATGGCCTCTACTGTCTTTGGGGAGCAGGGAGCATTTAAGGTCAGCTATCTGTTTTTTAAAGTTTTGGGAAAATGAGCAGTGATTTTACTGAATTTTTCTACTAGTAGCTCTGGGGAAGCTGTTGTTGTTTTCCCTATTCATTGGGTGTTAGTCACCGTCAAAATTGGAGTAAGATAGCACGTTCCACGGGGTAAGTAAAGAGTGTTTCAGAAAGGCTTTATCTACAGAGGTGTGAGTAGACTGCAGGGAATGAGAGGAGGAAGTGATCAGTGGAGCCCAGCAGGACCAGTCCATTGCGGAGAGGGCCGGGGGGCAGAAGCTGTGCCCTCTGGCAATGGGACACTGACAATCCCAAGTGACCCTGCAGGGAGAGAGCTGGTTAATACACAGTTACCCGACCACACTCCCCTCCTGCCTCCTGACCCATAGTTGGTGCCTCCTACTGGCCCAGCCCCACTGGAAAGAGGTCAGAGGCATCCCCCATAGGCCACATCCCATCAGCCCTCTAATTTTCACCAGTTTAATTGGCAGGAAGGGGTAGCTCCCTGTGGTTTAAACTGGCATTTTTCTGACTTCTAACCACCAATAACCTTGAGCTCTCATCTTGTGCTCAAAACTTTGGTGATTTCACTTCTGTCAATGTCCTTTTCTCAGCCTCTCTACACTGTTCTTTGGGGGTTGCATTTTTATCACTGATAGGCAGAAATTCCCTGTATGAGAATGTCAATGTGTCCATCAGGGGTGCTTTCTCCTAATGCTTTCCAAACCACACATTCCTGATGGGCCAGCCCTACGCAGAATTCTCCATTAAGGGGGGGAGGTTGATTCTCCTCCCGACTCTGTCTCCCACTCTTTCACCTGCACATAAAGGAGCAGCGCCTGTGCCCAAGAGTCTTAATGAAACACCTCTTGCTGCTGCTGTCCTCACCCTGTGGCTGAACAACAGGATTGCAAACAAATACTGCTGGGAAAGGGGGAGGTATTCTATCACCTAAAGTGAACCATAGCTCAACCAATCAAAATGCCCTTCAATGGTATCAACCTTTCAGATTTAGCACCTAAGACAATTCCTCATTAGTGGCTGTAGCATTTGCATGCCTCCATCAACATGAGTGATTTTCACTATCTTTTTAATCACAAATTTCCCACCCACGGCGACTTTCTTGGACTCTGCATTCTGTGATTTCAAAATAAGCATCTAGTGAAGAAAGAGTTTGATGCTCAAATAAGATGGAGAAATCTGGGTTAAGTACATATTTTTGAATGAAGAATTTCTCATCATGTGCATTATGGATTTCAAAAAGGTGTAGGGAGTGTCAGTTAGGAACATAACTGAGGCAGCATTACTGTGGTAAATGAGCACTGTTCTAGGATGCAAAACTCGCCCATCGCTTTAGCAACTTAGATGTGGTCCTGGAGGTCTAATAAGTTAAACTCATCATTCCTTATGGTGACCAAAGGGGAAAGGGTCAGGGGAGGGATAAACTGGGAGATTGGGATGGACATATACGCCCTACTATACATAAAATAGATAATCAACAATACAGCACAGGGAACTCTACTCAATACTCTTCAATAACCTAAATGGGAAAAGAATTTGAAAAAGGATATATGTATTTGTATAACTGAATCACTTTGCTGTACACCTGAAACTAACACAACATTGTGAATCAACTATACTCCAATATAAAATAAAAATTAAAAAAAAATCATCCCAGAAGTCTCAGCTCCTGAATCTGTACTATGGAGACAACCATGCAGTTTGCGCATCAAGACAGGGAGATTAACGAGATGTTTGAATTTCTGTCTAAGCCTAGGATTTATTCATCTCTCAACCTTTTCTACCCTGATCCTCCAACCTCTCCACCCAGCCCTTGTGGGAAATACTTCATAGGAACAGCCAAGATACCTCCATAGCTGGACCAGTGACGCTGGAAACAAAATCTTTGTTGATTTAGTGGTGCTTCTGTGAACCTCAAATGGGATGCTGTTGGAAGCCCAGTAGTAATGGTGCATCTGGCCTCCCCACCTCCTGCTCCAACAGGCTGTCACTGGCAAAGAGACATGTTCCATTGGCAAAGACCGTGTTTTCAATCACAGCTTATCTGAGCAACGTCTGAAGTCCAAAACTATTATCTACAGCTCAGTGAGGAGAGAGCGGAGAATCAGGCGCTGTGGAGGAAACGCATGCTGTAAAAACCACTCACAGTGAGTGACACGGTTTGAGATGCAGAAGGAGAGAAGAGGGGTTTCTTAGGATATTTTAATGCCTCCAATGTCTCCCCTGGAAGCCTTCTCTAACGAATGCAGCTTGCACTGATCTCCCCTCTCCCTGAACAACAGCCTTAGTCATGTTCTCCAAAGAACTCCAGAGAAACAGAATCAATGGGAGATATATATACAGAACCCTGACCATCTCTAAATATAGAGATACATAGAGAACCCTGACTATCTACATACAGATATGGATACATATTAGAATCCTGACTAATACAGTTGGTATAAATATATATACAATATATTTATAGTATATGGTGTGTATATATATATATATTATATATATATGGATATGGATTTATTTGGTTCGTGTGATTATAGAGACTGCCATCTGCAAGCTGGAGGCTCAGGAAAGCACGCAGTGTAATTCAGTCCAAGTCCAAAGGCCTGAGAACCAGGGAAACCAAGGGTGTAAATCCCAGTCCAAGGGCAGGAAAAGATGAGGAGAGGGTCCAGCTCAACAGTGAGACAGGACAAAAAAGGGGGTGAGTTTCTTGTTCCTCTGTCTTCTATACCATTCCCACCCTCAACGGATTGCATGAGGCCCTCTGACATTTCGGAGGGCCGTCTACTTTTTCAAGTCCACCAGTACAAATGGTGATTTCATCCAGAAACACCCTTACAGATACCCAGAAATGATGCTTCCCCTGGGCACCCCGTGGCCAGTGAAGTTGACATAAATTAACCCTCACACTAATTCACCACATTAAGGGGACCGACTCCTCCTGGTTTCCCTGGGACTTTTCCCGTTTTCATACTGAAAATCCAGTGCTCTGGGAAACTCCTCAGTACCTGGCAAACCGAGACAGTTGGCACCCTACCCACACTGCCTGAATTAAGCATTTTGCCACTTGATTATATTTGGTTTAAAAATATGGCCACATTAACAACAAACACTTACTGGGAGTCTAGTGATTCCACTGCGCTCAGCTTTGAGGACACACCGCCCTTATCTGATTTTCTTTTCTGTTTTGTTATCCGTCACATTTCACAAAGTGTTTTTCCATACCTCACACGCAGATGCTGTACATACCCTTGTCCAAGATAAGGAATCAGAGCTCCTTGGATAAATGGTTGATTCCCAGACTAAGGCAGGGAAAATAAAACAAGATGAACCCAGAACAACTTGTGATGCCAGAAACACTTTCTAAGTATCTTAAAAAGTATAGCACAGGAGCAGGTCAGAAGAGCACAGAAGACAACGTGAAGGGCCCCTAATGACCAAACCTGGGACAATTCCAGACATAAAATGAATAAAAACAATCTATTCTAACCCTTGGAATAAAGCAAGTGTCCATGAATCCATGCTAACATAAATGAATGAATGAATGAATGAATCCAATCAAACAAATAAATAAATGGAAATAAATTCTTGTAACAAAATTCCAATCAATGAATAATTCTGGCTGAGTCAAGCTCTTCTGCGGCAGTCCCATTTATCTTACTTTTCTTCCACCCTCCCTCCCTCCCTCCCTCCCTCCCTTTCTTTTCTTTCTTTTTTATTGCATATCCCTCTAAAGATACTGGAGTTCAATAGTTGCTTAATTCATGTTCTTGATTTGCTGATACAAAAAAATGTAGAGGAGTGGATTTTTTTAGTATCAGAGAGAAAAATGACCTTGCTCCTTTCTGGGAACAATTGCAGAAGAATATTCTAGAAAAGGACTACCCAGAAGTACTGCAGTAGAGTAAATATGTTCTTGGTGAATTCCGGAAAAAAAAAAAAATCACAAACATGCAAAGCCCTGCTGTGTGCCAGAGGTTCTCCTTCTGCCCTGCCAGATGCAGAACCCTCCTCGGCTGGGGCCCACAGTCCTCCATGGTTGGGGTCAGAGTAAGGGAGGCATGGCTGCCCATCAACCACGTTGTACTGTGAAACCTGGCACCCGCAGAACAACTGCTGTGGCTTAGGTCCCATAAGATCCCGTATCTGATGGCTCTCTGGATTCTGACTACACCCTTCATCTCTCTAGTGGGTCCACTCCTATTTCTGGGTCCAGGCTAAGGGTCCAGCACACGTAGGACCTCATATTCCCCACTTCAACAGCATCCTCCCAGGAAGCCATGTGCAAAATGCTTCCTCTTGCCTTTAACCAAACAAGATAAGCAAATGACTAACAATTCACCCTTGTGTATCAGCAATAATCAATATAGAGGTGGGGATCAGAGGCCCCGTGAACTCAGTCTCCATATAGGTTCATCTGGGACTGACCCTCAACAAACTGAAATCCTTGGGATATTCTTAGCTTTGCTAAGGAAAATAAAATCTGTTTTCTCTTTTTTTCTTTCATTGGTCATCTTCTCTCTCTTTGTATTTCTCCTCTCTAAACTTACTGTTTGTTTTTGTTCTTTGTTTTTCCACCAAACACATTACCCCAGCATCCTTTTATAACTACAATTTCTTTCCCATCAGCAACTACAGAGGCTGTGGCAGGTATCTGGGTCTTGTCTCTGGCGCCACAAGAGGAGATAAAAGCAAAGTGCCTGGCAGAGAACTTTGAGTGAGAGACTGAATGGATAAATATATTCAAAATCAAAATCCTTTCAGACGTGTGGCTCAATTTCCCATATGTAGTTGAAGTCACACCATTCTGTGCCAAGGGTGGATAACAGCTGATATCCAGTCCACACCCGCGCCCCCCCACCCCCATCACAAGTGCCAAACACTGTTCTAAGGAATGGACCATCTCATTGTACAGCTCCTAGGTGCTAGGTACTCTTCGAACAACCGCTTCACAGAAAGGAAGAGTGAAGGATGCAGATGTAAAGTTCCCTGCCCAGTACCATGAGCAAGTGGTAGAGACAGATTCAAAATCACATTATCCGTGTGAGCCGGAGCCCAAGCATGTAAGTACCACTCAACACGGGGAATTAAGCTGGAGGCTGTTACCTTAAGGCTTTGCTCTTTTTCTGCATACAACACCCTCCTTAATCAAACCCATGGTAGGCCTCCCTCATCTTTCAAGGGAAAAGAAACCATCCCCTTCCACCCTGCAGAGGGAAAAGGGTAATGCCCTGTGTCCAATTTTCTTTTCATTGAAACTTTTATTATGGAAACACAAATGTTCAGTGATACCAAAATGAAAACAGAGAAAGTTAATTTTGTCCTCCTTATCTAATAAAATTCTTAATGGGTTTCTCACCATAAATGCTTTTATTGTTTCTAAATTTTTGCCTCAACTTCACAGTAGTACCTCTTGCTTCAAAAAAAATATGAAACATTTAAAAAGAGACATGTTCCTTCAGAGTTTAGATCTCTTAAGTGTCATTTGCTTTGGGGGATTTAGTTCTATTTCCTCAGTTTAGATCAGGAATAAGTGTTCTCAAGGTGGATTTTGCATTTTTAGTGCCATTTTTATGTAGTGAAGATTTGATGGACTATTTGCCGTGAACTGTGTGATCTTGGACCAGCCTTTTGACTTATGTGGGTTCCCTTTTCTCATCATTAAATTATATCCTAGATTCTTTCCTCTGCCTTACTCCCCTCTCATCTAATAAAAATACTTATGGCTAATTTAATTGAAGTGTTAGTAGTATTTTTGTTTTCAAATCTCAAAGAGTTGTTGGTTCTAGATAAACTTACACTGTATGCTGTGGTGGGACTGTGGGAGAGAGGGTGGAGACCTGTGTATAGAAAACTGTACAGTGAGTCCCCTACCTACAAACCAAGTTGTGAACTTTCAAAGGTGCGAACGTGTGTGCACATGTCCAATCACGCAAGTTAGTTCACGTGTCTGGCATACAGCGTCACACGGGTGCATCCTCTACAAGTGGTTGTGTTTTTGTGTACTTTACTGTATAGTACTGTGTAGAGTACAGTAGTACAGTATCTTTATTTCTTGCCTGTTCACTTGATGCCAGCCCCTGTATGCCAGCTGTTGTATTGTACTACTGTAATTTTCAAAGTACTGTACTGTACGATTAAAAATGTTTTCTTTATTTTTTGTGTTTATGTTTTAATGTATTATTTGTGTGAAAAAACGTATCACAGTATTGTACTATATAGCCGATTGTGTTAGTTGGGTCCCTAGGCTAACTTTGTTGGACTTATGAACAAACTGGAATCACGAACACACTCTCAGAATGGAACTCATTCGTATGTGGGGGACTTACTGTCTCTTTTATAGAACAGTGGCTCTCAAAGTGGAGCAGTAGCATCAGTATCACTGGGAACTTGATAGAATGTAAATTCTTAGACCGCATTCATCCCCTATTGGATCAGAAATGTTGACAACTACCTCATACCATTTTATATATATATATATATATATACACACACACACACACAGGCACACACACATGTGAGGATCACTACCTCACACCATTTAAAATGGATACACACACACACATATACTATCAAAAACATATGCAAAAGAGCAAGACTTCAAGACTTTTAGGAGAAAATACATGAGACTACATGGATCATCTCAGAGTGAAAAATAATTTTTCAAGACAAGACACAAAGGCACAAATAATAAAATTAAAAATTGCCAAACTTGACAATAAATGTAAATTCAGGCCCCTCCTCATCTAAACACAATATAAATGGGATGGAGATGCAAGAGGGAGGAGATATGGGGATATATGTATATGTATAGCTGACTCACTTTGTTATAAAGCAGAAACTAACACACCATTGTAAAGCAATTATACTCCAATAAAGATGTTAAAAAAATAATAAAATAAAATAAAATTGGTATACCACAAAAAAATTAAAATAAACACAATATAAATAGAATGTAAAGAAAAAACACAAACTATGAGATGTTATTTGCTATACATATAACTCTAAAAAAGGAATTAGTATTCAGAGTGAATACAGATTAAAAATTGAAAGAGGAAAAAAGCAACTCAATAGAAAAAAAGGTAAAAAAAAAAAAATAGAAACAGGCATTTCACAGAAGACAAAGCATGAATAGTCCATGAAGCCATGAAATGATTCTAAATGATAATCAGAGAAATGTTATACCGTCAAAACATCTGAAATCAGGCAATACCAACTACTGGCAAGGATGTGTGGTGTCAGGAATTTTTAAGCACTGCTTGGGGGCATTTAAAAGGCCACAGTTATTCTGGAAAACACTTGGCTTGACCTTATTTGGCAGATTGCTAGGTGTCCTCCCAAATTCATTCTCCCTTTCCCAAGTATTGAATTGCTTCTGAGAAGTGGCTGATGAACCTGGGGTCATCCCTGCCCCTTTGCAGGCAGGTGTGGCCCAGATGTTGACAATGGATGTGAACAGAAGTACTTGGGTCATTTTCAGGCTTTTAAGAAATGGCTAACCTTTTTTCACATTCCCTTTCCCTCTGCATTGCCAAAGTCAAATGAAGAGGAACAGCACTCCCATAAGTTGGAAGAGACCCAGGTCCCTGAAAGAATGCACTTAAGCTGTTATGTGAGTAAGAAAATAAAGTTCTTTAGGATTTGAGCAAATATGTACTTTTGTTTCTATTTGTTATGCTAGCCTACACTAACATAACTAACATATCTAGAGAAGAATAAGAACATATGTATTCTAAGACACTGTACTTCCACACGTAGGTACTCACCTGAGAAACTCTTTCCTGCATGCCCAGAAGTCATGTATAGTCACATTCATAATAGCAAAAAATAGACTATAAACTATCCAAATATTCATTAACAGTAGAATGGGTACATAAATTGCAGAGTAATAATATAACTTAATATTTTAGTGCAGAAATAATAAACCACAGCTACACACGTCAACATGGATGAATATCAGAAACATAACAATGAGCAAGAAAGAGTAAATCACAGAAGAATATATACAATATGATACCATTTATAACAAGTTCAAAAACAGACAAATCAAGAAATGCATTGTCGTAGTCTGTTTGGGCTGCTATAACAAAATACCACAGACTGGGTGGCTTTAAACAATAGAAGTTTGTTGCTCACAGTTCTGGAGGATGGGAAGTCCATGATCAAGGTGCCAACATGGTTGCGTTCTGGTGAGAGCCCTTTTCCTGGTTCATAGCCAGAACATTCTAACTGTATCCTCTAATGGTAGAAGGGTCAAAGGATCTCTCTGGAGCCTCTTACATAAGGGCACTAATCTCTTTAGGAGGGCCCCACCCTCATGATGTAAGCACCTCCCAGAGGCCCCACCTCCTAATACCATCATCTTTAGGAGTTAGGATATCAACATATAAATTTTCAGGGGAACAGAAACATTCAGACCATAGCATGCATTATTTAAGGATACATATTTGTATGTTAAAAAAAATAAAGATAAAAAAATAAAAATAAAAAATAAAGATAAGCTTGAATACTTAGACACAAAACCTGAAACTGTAAAATTCCTAGACAAAAACATAGGGGCAAATCCTCAAGACATTGTTCTAGGCAATGATTTCTTGCATATGACACCGAAAGCACAGGCAACAAAAACAAAAATAGACAAATGGGATTGCATCAAACTGAAAAGCTTCTGCACAGCTAAGGAAATAAACAACAGAGTGAAAAGGAAACCTACAAAATGGAAAAAATATATTTGTAAACCATGTATCTGATAAGCACTTAATATGCAAAGCATATAGAGAACTTTTACAACTCAGTAGCAAAAAAACCCCCAACTAACTCAATTTTAAAAGTGGGCAAAGGACTTAAATAAAATTTTCTCCAAAGAAGATATACAAATGGCCAACAGGTGTATGAAAAGATGTCATCAACCATCAGGGAAACACAAATCAAAACCACAATGAGATATTACCTCACACCTGTTAGGACGGCTATTATCAAAAAACAACCAAAAATGAGTGTTATTGAAAATGTGGATAAATTGGAACTTTTGTGCACTGGTGTTGGGAATGTAAAACAGTATGGAAGTTCCTCCAAAAATTAAAAGTAGAAATACCATAATATGATCCACCAATCCCACTTTGGGATATTTATCCAAAGAGGTATTTGTACTCCTATCTTCATTGCAGCATTATGCACAACAGCCAAGATGTAGAAGCAAACTAAATGTCTGTCAACAGATGAATGTATAAAGAAAATGTGCCATATATACAGTGGAACATTAGTCAGCCTTAAAAAAGATGGGAATTCTATCACATGTGAGAACATGGATAAAGCTTGAGGACATTAGGTAAAAAAAAGCCCGTCACAGAAGGGCAAATACTGCATGAGGTATACAAGGTAGTCAAGCCCATAGAAACAGAAAGCAGAAATGTGGTTGCCAGGGGCGGGTGTTGCGGTGATGGGGAGCCATTGCTGAATGTGTATAAAGTTTCAATTATGCAAGATGAAAAAGTTCTAGACATCTAACTACATGTGCTTACAGTTAACACTGCTGTACACTTAAAATTTTGTTACGAGGGTAGATCTCATGCTACATGTGTTTTTTTTTCTTTTACCACAATTTTTTTTTAAAGATAAGCAAGAGAATTATTAATGCAAATTTCAGTATAGCAGTTACTTCTGAGGAGTGGGGTAGGACCTGTGATCAGGCAGGGCATAGAGATCTCGGTTGTGACACAGCGTAAGCTAGGAAGTGGCTTACATGGAGGTTCCATTTATTTTTACTGTTTGAACTCCACATATGTTACAGCCAATCTTTTGTATATGTGACCTCTTTCATATAAAACAAATTTAAGACTTAAATGACATATGATATATAAAGAATTTATATACATGCATAGGGCTTCCCTCGTGGCGCAGTGGTTAAGAATCAGCCTGCTAATGCAAGGGACACGGGTTCAAGTCCTGGTCCGGGAAGATCCCACATGCCGCAGAGCAACTAAGCCCGTGCACCACAACTACTGAGCCTGTGCACTTAGCCCACGAGCCACAACTACTGAGCCTGTGTGCTACAATTACTGAAGCCGGAGTGCCTAGAGCCTGTGCTACACAACAAGAGAAGCCACCACAATGAGAAGCACGCACACTTCAAAGAAGAGTAGCCCCCACTCGCTGCAACTAGAGGAAGCCTGCGCACAGCAACGAAGACTCAATGCAGCCATAAATAAATAAAGAAATAAGAATTTATCACAGTATCTAGAATAAATTAAGCTATATAGTAGGAGTTCAACAACCATTTGCTAAAAATTTTTATTTCTTTATCTTTTATATATATTATATATAGTTTATACATAGTTTATAATATAATACATTATAATATATTATATATAACATATAATAATATATTATATATAATACATATAATAATATATTATTATATATAATATGTTGTACACAATATAATATATAATAATTATACTATATTATATAATACAATAATTTATGATAATATACCAATACATTATAAATGATATGTAAGTATATATTATATGCATATATTTAAATATGCCTATATATCATATAATATATATAAAGTAGGTCATACTGTATAGAACTTTGTATCTTGCCTTTTTTACTTAACAGTCAATAGTGAGTGAAAAAGAATATTAAATATTCTTCCAAAACATATTTAATGGCCACAAGGTATACACATCTATAGGTGTCCTATGGTGCACTCAATCATTCCCCTCTTGTTGGACGTGTACTTCACCGAAACCACTGCAATGCACTGAAATTATTTGATAACCATGTCTCCCCCCTGCTTAGACCATGAAGGCCTTGAGGGGAGGGCCCCTGGATCCCAGGCCCCAGGGCACAGCAAGAACCAAGTAATCTGCGGGCTGTGGGCACAGACAGCTTCCTTCTTCTCCCCTGCACCTGCCTGACACAAGCCTGAGATTTTCATTTCTTCGAAGGATTCTAATATGGAGTTTTTCCCACATCGGTGCTGGGTTGTTCCCCCTGACAGCTGGACCACAATGGAAAGAATTCTAAAGTATTTTGAGACCCACAATAGAAAAAGAACAGTAACTGCCTATTCTGGCATTTTACATGCAGAATCAAAAGACCCAGTTGTGCAGGTTTCTTGGAACAAACAACGTTTGCCTTCAGTAGCTGTCTAACGCTCAATACCTTCGTGTGAAGGTTATTATTACTCTTGTGTATTTATCTAAGACTCAGAACTTGTAGGAATCTTTTCACATCTACAAATTAATAGCGGGATGATATCATGGGTTTGGTCTACCTTTTAAAAATAACTTAAGCTTAAAGTAAATCTCACATTTGGGAAGAAATTCTGGTCTGCTTCCCACAGAGCCAGATAATAAACTCTTCCTTACGGGGTGTGTGATTTACCCACTTGGCAGATTTTCTAAAGTGTGTCTTTAAGGCTGCCTGTTGAAGGGACTATTTGGGCTTAATTGATCAATTATGATAAAAAATTATAGAATGTTCTAGCTGGGAAGAGCCCTTGTATGACACGAGGGGATGAGAGCCTGTGTCATGCAGGTAGCGTGTGGCAGTGAGTAGATTGGGATAGGAACGTAACTTCCCGCTCAGGATGTCTGTTACCAACCTTGATGCCTAGACTGTGTGTTTGGTCATGATCAAGGAGCCACTACAGTAACCCCAGGTCTTAGAGGCAGGCCACTGTCTTTTCTGGATTCCTTAATTGCAAGGGACACATAATTACTAGTCACCGGAAGAAAGAAAGGGGATGCAATGGTGAGAACACTGCAGCCATTCTCTCTGGAGTCCCCTTCTCTCTGTTGTGCCTTGTTGTCCCCACTGGTGGCGCTGCTGAGGCTCCTCCCATTAATACCGAGAAGGACCCTGTGGGGCTCCTGGGCACAAAAGCCTTTCTGTGTCCCCCATTTCTTGATTACAGGAAATAGGCTTCATGCAGCCTCCATGACCTTCCCTCAGTTCCAAGGAGCAGATTCAAACATTTGCTAACTAGGGAAGTGGGGGCATGTGGAGACAAGGGAAGAGGAGTCAAGAAACAATAGTGCAGCCTTGGGGCAGGGTCCTGGCTCCCCCTCAAGGGATACATATAACAATGTCTTTGAGCTGTTTTACAGATACAGAAACCTCCACCAGGTGGGAGAAATTAACAATATGCTGCCCACAAGCACGCAAGCACGTACACCCCAGACCGGTTGGAACCAGAAGGTTGATGATGCCAACTCCCACTTACCTCACCACCAACCAATCAGAAGAATGTCCACAAGTTGATCACACTTTCTTTGAACCATTCCTATAAAGCTTCTCACTACCCCCTCCAGGTTGGGACACACAGTTTTGAGGGCATTAGCCCACTGTGGCCCCCTTTGCCTGGCAAAGCAATAAAGCTATTCTTTTGTACTTCACCCAAAACGCTGTCTCTGAAAATTAATTCCGTGTCAGGGTACAGAGGCCGGATTTGGCTTCACAATGGCCACTGCTGGGCACCACATTGAGGCTGCCCTGGGGGACCTGATGGGCACAGTCCCAAGGCAGGCTGTATCCTGAGACCAGGGAAGGGCTCTTGCTGAAGCCCATAGCCCTACAGTGTCTTTATTTGGCTCCCTCCTGATCTTGCTTGTGGGTTTGCCTCTAAGGGAAGTTATATGGGTAGCATTGTGCCCCCTCCACCAAGATACGCTGGCATCCTAACTCCCAGTACCTTGAAATGTGACTTTATTTGGCAGTAAGCTCTTTATGGAAGTAATCAAGTTTAAATGAGGTCATCATGGTGGACTATAATCCAATATGACTGGTATCCTTATAGAAAGGGGTAATGTGGACACAGAGAAAGACACAGAGAGCGAGAGATGATGTGAAGACACAGAGAGGATGCCATCTATAAGCCAGGGACCATCTGAGGCTACCAGAAGCTGGGAGAGAGTCCTGGACCAGATTCTCCGTCACAGCCCTCAGAAGGAAACAACCCTGCTGACACCCTGATTTCAGACTTTCAGTCTCCAGAACTCTAAGGCCATAAATACCTGTTGTTTGAGCCACCCCGTCTGTGGCATTTTGTTATGGCAGCCCCAGGAAACTGATGCAAGGGGCATCCTTCTAACCCTTGATCTCTCACTGTCAAGCCCTCTCTACTAACGACCCTTTTGTACTTTTATTTTTCACTTCAGATTCTTTACGGAAAGAATCTGTTTGGTCTAGTTCTTTTTCTCATACTAGCTGAGTCTACAGATTGGTTACTCTTAAGTTAGAGCCCCACACCCAGTTCAACTCTCTGTGATTTAAAACAGACTGTGTCCCTTCAGCTGAGGGCAGGTTTCAGGCAATACCTATGACTCTGGAAGAGGGTGGGGTCTTTAAGCACTAGACTGACACACTTGTACTATTGTAAGGAAAACCACATGTGAATGTATAATGCCAATAATTTGCAAAGCCATACTAGAGGACAGAGAATCTCCAAGTCAAAATAGTAAAATATTTGAAGAAAAAAAAATATTTCTACAGAGGGAAGCTATTGAGAAAAGTCCAGTAAAACAAGAACAATGAGCAAACATGACTATACATTCTCAGTCGTGTTTAAAGAAAAGAGACACTGAAACACTCCCATCACATAAGAAAGGAAGCCGAGAACAAATCGTCCACGAGTTGCGAACAGGATTCTTCAAAGCTACCTCCCAGTTACTTAGGTTCTGATTTTATACTTGCCAAGCAACCTTCTGCTTAGTAAAACAACCTATCAGTCTTCTGGGAAGAGGATGCCCTAGAAAATGGACATGGAAATTCTGGTCTTTCCCTTGCCAGGGAATAGATTGTCATTCAGACGTATACGTCAGGCTCTTGTGAGTTTAATCCACATGAATCAGTTCCCCCAGACTCACACGTCTCCCCGTGGCTGGAAACAACGAGGCAGCAGAACCAAAGCTAAGAACTAGACCCTGAACAGCAGTAACCCCAATAAACACTACTGTAGGTCAGACCCCTCTGATTCTTTTCTGGCCCCTCTTGCTCCTATCTTTTATTGCCACCAGGAATCTAAGAGAATATTAGAATGGGAAGCAGTCCAGTGTTAGAGAAAGAGAACTAACTTTGGACTCAGGTAGAGTCCAAGCTTAAGTTCTGTCTTACCACTTACTTAACATGTTAATTCTGATCAAGTTGCTTAACCTCTGTGGCTTCCACTTGCTCAACTTTAAAATGGGAATATTAAAATCTATGTCACAGGGTTGGGGAAAAGAAGGCCTCATGCACAGAGCAGAGCACAGCACAGAATGTATATGTAACAGATGAACACATCCTGCCTCAGCTTGTAGATGGTCCCGGGATGGGATGAATTACTGCTCACTCCGTTTAGTTATCTCCTCTTACCAGTAGCTGATGGTTGTTCAGGGAATGAAAATTAATTTTTACGTTAGCCCAAGAAAAACATAATTAGGAAGTCAAATCTGTTGCCGTAGCAGCCACAACAGTAAAAAAAATAGGAATATGCATCATAGATAATGGTGTATTTAGCAGCCTGGAGTGTCCATGCATCCCGTCCCTCACACAGATGGCTGAATCAATCGATAGCGATTTCATGGCACAAAGCAAAGAGCACTGGACTTGGAATTTAAAAACTTTCATTTCGGTCCTGCTTCTATCATCTTGGGTATATCACCTCTTTCTTTCTGCTTCCCTTTCCTCCTCTTAATATGGCAGTACTCCCAAGTCAACCTGAAGATGTGATTCTCCTATGAGTCAGGGAAGCTTGGAATGATGGAGGGGCTGGGAAGATGGATAGTCTCAGGGTCTATTTACATAAGAGAACAGAGGATGTGGCAGCCACAGAGGCACACAGCTCAGATCTCCCTTCTAGAACTGCCTTGAGGACTGCATTTCGCAGTCAGTCCCCAGCGACTGCAACTTCCCGGTCTTACACCAATCCTCTGTGGATTCTTCCCAGCATTCGCATGGAAGCCACATTTCTCTCCCAGCCACTCCCATCCAGTTACGGGGCACAGCAAGGGTCCTAGCCGCAGGTCGTGTCCACCCTTTCTGTGCTCCTCTAACCGGCTGTCTTTGCTTGGAGAGTGTGGTAGCCAGTCTGCAAAGCAGCCCCAGTGATCCCCCAATGAACACAGGGGATTCTGCCCTGTGTAGACCCCTCCCACAAGGGGCTGACCTATATAACCAGTAGGAGTCCACGGGATGGATACTGTGTTTCTTCTAAAGCTAGATTATAAAAGACATCATAGCTTCTATCTTGCATTCTCTTGGATCCTTCACTCCGGAGGAAGTAGCTCTTCGAAGATGTATGGGTGGTGAGAAAATGGAAGATAAAATATTTTGTTTTGTTTCTCTTCTTATCAACCTAGAAAGCAGGCGTTGATCAGACGCAAAGCCCATTAGCGGCAGATGCTGCCCCGAGCCCCACCACTGCCTGGTTCTCTAAGTGTTCAGCTCAAACCAACCCCCTTTTTTGTCGCCTCAGTTCTAGATCATTCCAGATGCTGAGAAGGAACCTGAGCCTCCTTGGGTAGGTCCTGGATTAGAGACGATTGCCAGGTAAGTCACCTATTTAGAGAATCTTCATCCATACAAGGCAAACCGCGGCTCCTTAATGGAAACTGTGTGTGGACACGAAGATGTGCAAAATGGTCTCCTGTGGTTTGCAGCCAGCTCCTTCTCCCTTTGCTAAGAACGCTTTATTATGTAGAGTGAAGGTACATATGGTCATGGGCAGTGGTGCTGGGAGAGCTGCAAGCTCAGACACAAGAGTGAGGATGACCACTGCCCTCCCCCCAGGACCAAGCCTCCAGCAGCTCTTGTTTGGGCGGTCATATTCATCTGACAATAGCTTTCCAGCCCTCCACTCTGGCCCTCCTCCACCACCTTCTCCCCACAGTAGCAGAGTGATCACTTAAAAATGCAGCCCCATTTGTATCTCTCCACTCCTTCAAACCCCGGTGCGGATCAAGTCCCAGGTGCCTTCTACATGCGGTCAGCATCCACCTTTGTTCACTGGGCACACATCTCTCTGTAAAGTCCTCATCCACGCTTTCCTCTCTGCCTGGAAAATTAGCCCCACGAATTTTCTTGCTAGTCCCTCCTCACTCACCAGATCGCAGCTGAGTGTCACTGCCCCAGAGAAGCCTTCCATGACACTCTGATCACACACCTCATAGCCTGACTCACATTTATGACTAAATCAGCACTTGTGAAATGATTTGATCATGTGTATTACCCCTCCAAGACGGGTACATAGTAGATGCTCAGAAATGAACAAATGACTGAAAGTATAGCTGGATGGGTGGAGAGATGGATGGATGAATAGCCGTGTCACTGTCTGGGTGGTCCCCACCCTGACTCTGCTTCTTTGAGACAAGCTTTTACTCTGGCCTATACTTGACATCAAATGAATGGGAGATACAGAAATCACGATACTATCCAAGGAGCTGCCCCAGGATCCTTCTTACTCTCTTGTCAACTCTTTTCTCCTCCTCTCCTTTTACCCATTGTGTCCCCATTACTGGCTTCCTCTCACTGGCAGACAGTCTCCTGCCCACTTTGACTGATATCCCTGTGCTGTTGCTCTTTCGTTTCATCCTCAGTGATGCGGAAGGAATTGGACCTCCTCCCTCTGCCAAGACCCTTATCCGAGATATTGACTATCTGGGACCCAACTCCCAGCTCCTGGTCATTTGGCCAAGCCCCGAGAGCGCCTTCCCAGACTCCAGTGCCCACCTCTGAGCACACATGGCACAGACTCACAGCCCCGCTGGTCGTCTGCAGGTCCAGCTCGAAGTGTGTGAAATCGTGGACAGCATCTGAAAGGTTCACAGAGGCATCCTTGCCTGGCATATAATAGGCACTTGGTACTTATTTACTGAATGAATGAATGAATGCCTCCAGGTGAAGGTGGGGCAGGGAAGGAAAATAGTTATTTTCACCAGAGAGTCAAGGACAAGCAGAGCCTGTGTCCCCAAGTGCTTTCAACATCTAGAGGGCTGAAGATAATTAAATGGAAACCATCTATCCAACTGTTCACCATGACAACCGCCCTTGATTGATGAGCCCTGAGGAATAGCCTAGAAAGATTTCAATCTATCTAAGAGGATCACTACCAACCAGGGATTTTTCTGAGCTGATTTTTCTAAGATCTGCAGATAATGTTGTCACTAAGTTTGACAGGATGACAATTTTCAATTCAGCCCACTAGTACCTCACAGTTTTATCTGGCAGGCTGCATGCTGGCTAAATGGCATTTTAGTGTTAACGCAATGGCATTGCAATCCTGTGTATGTCTTTCCTCTCATTCCGTTTAAGGACATTTCTTTAACGGAACAAAGAATAAGAAAGCATCTGATCCTCCCATGATAATATTGTGGTGGAGAATGGCTTAATGGCACAGTGTTATGAAAAATCCAGTAATGTATTTAAAGAATGGGCATCTTATTACTTCTTGAGTACCATCCACGACAGCATATTTTATTAGGCTGGTTTACTGACCATGCTGGGTCACAAGATGGACAAAGATGCTGTAACTCTGAGCACAGCCCGACCCCTCATCCCAACCACCATTCCAACTGGTCCATGTCTCACTAGTTGGGAATTACTGCTCTTGTTCACCTTTCTCAAGTTCAGGGTTCAAAACTGAAAGTCCCTCTTGGGTGCAGCTCAAAGAACTCAACCACGGTGGGCTTCTGGAATGTGCCTGACTGTTAGATGGACACTTGTAACTGAACTTCCTGGATTGTTTGTACTTTCTCTCCTACAGTCCTAGAACATTCAGTGCAAATTGAGGGGTCCCAGGGTCTTAAAAATCCCACCAGTGAGGTTACCCATGCTCTGGACGCTGTGGAAGGATGCCTCCCTCCCAAGAGGAGAATGAAAACCTCAGGGTGAACCAGCCTTTACACCGGGACCAGGCGTGAGAACTGTGTGTATCCCTGAGGCACTCCACAACCATTCTCCCATCCGAAGCCCTGTAACATCACCCTACATCATGACACATCTACCTTGACATACCCTCCCCAGCCCCAAGTGCCATCCCAGGGGCCTCACTCTTCCAGAGCTAGGATTTCCCGGATTGTTCAGACCACCTGTACAAACTAAAACTCCTACGGCTGCTGTTAATCTCAAGAATAATCTCACTGCAATAGTTAATATGCCAGAAAGATATCACGTCCAAACTCCAAACTGCATATTAAGGTCAACTCTTCTCGGCCCCTCTGCACTTGCTTCTGGATGAAAACGTGGGAGAGGCTGGAACAGGGTGGCAGCGGGTGAATTCTTCCCCATTTCCCATCAAGTGCTGCTATCCTTCCTCTGCCATCCCCAGGCTGCCTCTGGCTCCTGCTTGGGACACCAGGAGGGAGACGGGGCAGGACTGGTCAGGGCCCCTGAGCTGCCTGTTGGTCTCCTCTGCCCAGAAGCAGACATTTACTGGCACCCCTTGCTCAAGCATCATTCTGTGGGGCCCTCAGAACTCCCCGCTGGCAACCCACCTGATTCTGCTCCCTGCTTAGCACGGCAGGGCCCCCTTTAGCAGCACCACACCCCCCTTTATCAACCCTCCCTTCCTCCAACTTTTCTCTGCTGAAATCGCCCTCAGGAGATTCTGCCTCCCAGGGGCTGCCACTGCTCCCAGGAAACATGTGTATTTGCCCTGAATCAGAGCAGGTGTGCCAGCTCCCAGTGTGGTCACTTCCCTTCGCTCTCGGCCATCTGAGACACTGCCCTCCAGGACACCCACCAGGGGCCTCCTGTGTGGCCTCCTTGAAGCCCTTCTCTGTAAACACCCGGCCCTTCCCCATGGAACTGGGGGCAGGACCCACAGTCACCAACGTGTCCTGACCCTCCCAGTTCTATCCCAAGAGATCCCCACGAGGGCGCTGGGCTAAGAGACCCAGGAACTGTTGTCAGCCGCCTTCGGAATTCAAGATCATTGCCCAGTAGTCTAGAACCTCACTTGGGAATGTAAAGTGCTGGTCACCTATCGTTTCGTTCTCTGTCTTTTGGGGCTTCAGCTGAAACTGAGGTACAAACAGTCCCATTTTAATATCCTGTGACACACAGAAACACAGATTAATTTACAAAAATACTTACAAAAATATTTACAGATGTGCACTAATTTACACTAGTATAAAGCAAAGCCCCAAAGCACTTTACCACTAGACTACTCATGCTGAACACATGCATTCCCATAACCCAGCAATTTCGCTCCAGGGTACAGACCCCAAAGAAATCATGCACATAGTCCCGGAAAACACCCCAAACAATGTTTGCACTCGTACAATTCACTATAGTCCCAAACTGGAAAGTACTTCAAAGAACAAAAACAATAGTCGGAGAAAAAAATGTATGGTGGTTGAATTACTCCTGGGAGTACCATGCAGCAGAGAAGATGGACAAACTACAGCCACACACAGAGCGGACGGAGCGGACGGGTGTCATGCTAAGCAACAAGAAGGCGAAGTGTCCATCGACAGATGAATGGATAAAGAAGATGTGGTTATTATAATGCCATTAGAGTTGTTTCTTGGAGTTGTACGTTCTATGGATTTGGACAAATATGTAATAACATGTATCTACCATTATGGCGTCATATACGGTATATTCACTGCCCTAAAAATGCTCTGTGCTCTGCTTACTCGTCCCTCCCTCCCTCCTGATGCCTGGCAACCACTGATCTTTTTACTGATTCCATTGTTTTGCCTCTTCTAGAGCGTCATATGGCTGGAATCATAGTATGTAGCCTTTTCAGCTGGCTTCTTTCACTTAGTAACATGCATTTAAGATTCCTCCATGTCTCTTCATGGCTTGACAGCTCCTTTCTTTTTAGCACTGAATTACATTCCACTGTCTGGATGGACCACAGTTTACTTATCCGTTCCCCTACCAAAGGACACCTTGGTTGACTTCCAAGTTTTGGCAATTACGAATAAAGCCACTCTAAACCTCTGTGCGCACGTTTTTGTGTGGGGAGCATGGGATTTTAAAACAGAATATCTCAGGTGGAGGCCCAGTTTCTCCATGTGCTGGCGTGGCTTCTTGAGGAGGTTGTAGAATTTCTCTAAGCCTCAGCTTCTTTCTCTGTAAAATGGGGATAAGAAGGCGTACTTCCTGAGAGATTCAAAGAGTTAAGGGCTCAGAAAGCATTCTGTACAGTCTATGATGATGTGCACGTCCTAGTTCATGATTGCTAGTCTTCACTTTTAGATGGGGAATTGGACTAGGTCTCAGTCACCTGGCAAGTGGACAGAGGAGGTCTCTGGTCACCCATCAGTGTCACCTGTGCCTGCAGTGGCAGAGAGGGCTTGACAGCCCCTGACAGCCGGTCTTTCTCATCTCTGGGCGTCATCCCGGGCTCCTCCAGACTGTCTTCACTCCAGGGCTTCGCAGTCCCTCATCTCTACCCTCCAAGAGAGGTGGAGCAGTGTGGGGAAATGGATTCCCATCGCTTGCCACTCCCCACAGGAAGAAAGACACGGCTGCTCTCTTTCCTGCAGCCCTTCCACTTTGTTCAACCAGTGATTAATAGAGATCACTCTAGGCACAGTCAAGCCCATGGAACAGCAGATAAATAACAGGCAGGGTTTAAGAAGATGCATGTTCTTTGAGTTAATAATTTCAACAGCCGGAGAAACGTTGTGGTTCTCATGGTAACAAGGACCTGCGATTTGGTCTCTGATTTGAAAGCCTCAGACTTATGTGTACAGATAGCTATCTTACAGGAACTTCTTTCTTCCTCTTAATTGGGGCATTTTTAATGAAGCAATGATATGATGCAATTTGGAGAAACAATGTCAAATAGACAAATTTGCTCTATATATGTCAATGAAATGCATCCTTGCAAACGTTCTCTAAGATGATGTGGACGATTTATGGTACTTGCTTCAGAGCTTTAGTGAAAACCTGTGTTCCTTGCAAACAATTTTCCTGAGACTACATCTGCTGTTCGCTCCTGAATTCCCAGGCAATTTCAAGTGATGATAGGGATTTAGGAAGTTCCTTTGCTACAGTTGACTTAATGTCTGGGATGGGATTTAAGAGAGGTGGGACAGAAAATATCACCCTCATTCTAGAAATAGGGATGCAAATGTCTGTTCTTGAAAGAGTCTTGTTGATTTCCTAGGTAAACTAAGTCAAACAGGACTTCCCTTCTGATGCAGTGGTTAAGAATCTGCCTACCAGTGCAGGGGACATGGGTTCAATCCCCGGTCTGGGAAGATCCCACATACCATGGAGCAACAAAGCCCGTGCGCCACAACTACTGAGCCTCTGCTCTAGAGCCTGCGTGCCACAGCTACTGAGCCAGTGTGCTGCAACTACTGAAGCCCGCACGCCTAGAGCCCATGCTCTGCAACAAGAGAAGCCACCACAATGAGAAGCCTACGCACCGCAACAAAGCGTAGCCCCCTCTCGCCACAACTAGAGAAAGCCTGTGCACAGCAACAAAGACCCAACACAGCAAAAATAAATAAATTTATTTAAAAAAAAAAAAAAAACTAAGCCAAACAAACAAAACCCTAAGGGTTGGAAATGTCTGGAGAGCTGCCTTTTGGAGACGGTCAGTGGGCCACTCAGCCCTTTGACCCTCTTGTCAGCTGCCTCCTGCTTACTGGGTTTCTGGATTGTCAGGAAATGTGGGTAGTTTCCTGTATTTGCGCTTGTCACTTCCATCCAAACATTCACAGCATGCCAACTGCTTCCCTTCCTGCAGTGATCAAACTGCCCTTTGATCACGCAGAAAACACCTTCCCCTGTTGTCTCTTTGCTCCTCTCTTCAGGCGTTTGAAAGCATGGCAACGCCGTCACTGGGCCTGTTACCTGGCTCACAGCTGTGAGACGCTGCCTTTGATCTTGCACACATCTGCACATCACAATGGCTTCTTGCCACTGACCGAAATGTGCCCGTGTGGCTTTGGTGTCCACCATGGTCACGGTCAACACCGGGTGAGTTCTATGTGATAGGAAATGTTGTGAAGGGGGAGATTGCAAGCCAAGCTGTGGAAACCCGGCAATTCTTTTTTTTTTTTTTTTTTTTTGCGGTACGCGGGCCTCTCACTGCTGTGGCCTCTCCTGTTGCGGAGCACAGGCTCCGGACGCGTTGACCCAGCGGCCATGGCTCACGGGCCCAGCCGCTCCGTGGCATGTGGGATCTTCCCGGACCGGGGCACGAACCCGTGTCCCCTGCATCGGCAGGCGGACTCTCAACCACTGTGCCACCAGGGAAGCCCGGCAATTCTTGTTATATGGAAATTCTTTTTCCTTGTGAATCTCTTGCATGCTACCATTGATGGCATGCTTGGAGAGTGAGGGTGCAGGGTACTCCTGGAATGCAAGTTTCAGCCCCCGCCCCCTACACACACAACCTCTCTGTTAATAACTCAGCTGTGAGTCAAACCTGAACCATGAGTACAAAGCTTTACAAAAGGTGTTAAATCATGAACAAGGAACAGAACAGAATCACGTGAAGCTAAAAGCCTGGTTTGGGACACAGTTTGCTCCCTGGGTCTCTCAAGTCCTCCCCATCCTTGAAAAATCCCAGATCCTCCCCAATTCCTGGAAAATCCCAGAAAGAAGTTAAGGCCCAGACACGTTTACCCTCCTGCATTCTTCCCCTTCTCTTTGGTTTTCACCGTGCTGTCCGGAGGGGAAGCCCCACGTGCATCACCAATCCCATTTCCCCACAGCCAAAACACAAGTTTAACCTCAGAGCAGGAGGGCTGCTGTCCCAAGCCTTCCCCAGCTGGTGCCCAGCTCCGTGTCTGCCTGGGGAGTGCAAACAGCTTTCAAACGCCCATGGAAAGTCATTTTAAATAAATAAATAAAAATCCAAATGGACAATTAAAAGACTAAATCACAACCCATGAAAAAGCTAAATCGACATGACCTGGGGTCTCCTGCTGTATTGCTTTATCCATAAGAATATATTCTTCCTATGATGAGATCACGGTGTGAATATTCAAGAGGAACTAGGCTTAAAATAGTTGGATGAGAAATGACTTTCTTTCTGGCATAGGCTTACATTCTGTACACCTATATTGGAATCCCATCCATAATTTGGGAGCTATCAAAACAACAGTCTTAAGTGTGACCATTGGGCGTGCTACCGTGTATATTTCTAGTTCTAGTTGATCTTTTAGAATAATAATATGATTTAGTTACCGCCCATCACCATACAAAGAGGGGATAAATAAATACATACATACATGCACACATACATATATACATAACATGGCCACTTGTCACAGACCCTACAAGCAAGTGGGGTGAAGACCCCACGCCCTGCGAAGGCAGATGTTTTGTTGTCTCAGGATGCGCACCTCCCCCCTCTGTTTTCCTGGCTAAAACTCCTGCACCCCCTGGATTCTCCAGAATATTTGGCCCATCAGGGTGTTCACTTATGTCAGGCTCTTGCTCTTTGACGGTTCTGTCAAATCTTTTGTAGATGTAATTGGTTATAGTTTCCATGTCCTCAGAGCTGCTAAGCTAGCAGTTTAATTTATCCTAATTCAGAACCTAATTGCCTTGCACTGTTGGCTAATTAAATGTTCAAAGAAGTGATAAATTAGGCAGGTTGATCATTACAGCACAAGTAATTAGCCCGTTGATATGAAACCAGCCAGGTTTTTAGGACAGGGCTTGGAAGGGGGGGCCATGCAGAGCGGTCAGTCCCTTGTGTCCCACTGACTTGTGATAAGGAGGGTCAGCGGTAAAGTCTCGGGCCTGCCACCCTGACCGCTGGTAGGGGTCTTACCTTTCAAATCTAAGAATTTGCCAAAGTCTTGGGTTGGCCAAAGTTCAGATTAAGCCACATTGGCCACCAATGGGGCCCCGTGGACATATCAGCATCCACTGAGGTGTGGCCCGGGGCAGGACAGAGACCCCTGCCCTGGGGTATCCACACACCTGAGGCAGCTAGGGGTTGACTGAAAATTAAAAGCAGGTGTCGGGACAAAGGCTGGATCTTATGCTTGAAGGAAAACCCAACAAGCCCGGCCCAAGGCTTCAGTCTCATGTGTTTGCTGAAAACAGCATGACTAAAGTTGAATGGCAATGACAGCCAGACTGAGACAGGCTGAACTCTCCCAGGCTGGGCTGGGCAGTGGTCAAGGAGAGACAGATTTGCAGAGGCAGGTGTGACCTCTAGGATGACCCCATTGGAACACGTTGTGCAAAATACTGGTTGCCATGGGCTACATGGTCACGGCATCCACCTGATGTCCTCCTCGGTGGATGGTTTGCAGGATGGACTATCTTGACCTTAGCAAAGCCTTCATAAGGGCCTGAGGAGTAAGCAGGGAATGTTCCGACATCGGCTGGGAGTCTCCTGCAAAACTAGACTCAAACTGAAACACAAGTTCTATCTCACACACCCAGCACGTGAGGTTGGAAAGCCTGCAGCACTGCTCAGCTTGGCTCCTAAGTGCTGAGTTCCCACCTCTGTCCAACCTTGCATCTCCACACAGAGTATCTGTTCTGCACAGCGCCCCCTGCTGTAAGCGGAGGATCCCTTTACTCCCCAACTCAATGCTTGGATGCCACAGACTGCCCTGGTGTCTGGGAGCAGTACTGTCCAACAGAAGTAAAAGGGGAGCCACAGCACATGTAATGGAAAGTTTTCTAGTAACCTCATTAACAAAAAGCTTAAAAAGGTGAAATTAGTTCAACAATATATTTTATTGAACCCAGTATATGTAAAATACTATCATTTCAACATGCAACCAAATTTTTAAAACTTATTAATGAGATATATACATGCCTTATTTCATCTTAAGTATTCAAAATCCAGTGTGTACTTTGCATTAACAGGACCTCTCCGTTTGGACCAGCCCCATTTCTAGGATTTAATAGCCACGTGTGGCTAGTGGCCACCCTTTTGGACAGTGCAGGTCTGGAGTAGTGGAGGGACGCTTACTTCACAGAGCATGTGGGAAGCACATGCTCTCCCCCCTGCCCTGCCCAAAGATGCCCACATCCTAATCCCTGGAACCTGTGAATATGTTATATTACCTGGCAAAGGGGAATTAAGGCAGCAGATGGAATTAAGGTTGCTAATCAGCTGACCTTGAGATGGGAAGATTATCCTGAATTATCCAAGTGGGTCCACTGTAACCACAAGGGCCCTTAGATGTGGAAGAGGGAGGCAGAGAGTTAAGTGTCAGAGACTCAGCTGGTGATTGGTGGCTTTATGATGGATGCAGGGGCCACAAGCCAATGAGGGTGGACAGCTTCTAGAAGCTGGGAAAGGCAGGAACACAGACTCTTCCCTCGAGCCTCCACAAGGAACACAGCACTACCACTGCCCCCCCTTGATTTTAACCCAGTGAGATCCATTCTGAACTTCTGACCTCCAGAAATACTCAATATAAGATAATACACTCGCATTGCCTTGATTCACTAAGTGTGTAATAATTTGCTAGAGGAGCCATAGGTAACCAACAGGGACAAGACAGAAAATACCTTAATCTTGGATGTCAGCCGTCTCCTCCTAAGAGCTGTAGGACTCTGGTCCTTCTCTCTATGTTCAGTTTTCTGATTAAGTTAGAATTGGGCTTCCTGTGGTTCTTCTTTAAGCAGAACAGTACTAAAATAATAATAATAATAATAAAGTAAAGTGGCAATCCCAGCTGGTATTACTCCCGACTCTCTTGCTATCTCCACCCCCAGCCATCCTCCTAGAAGACAACATGTCTCTCCTGGTCCCCTCTGCACGTCCATCATGTCACTGTCTGGAATTTGTGTCTCAGAACACATATATTACAATTCATCTGTTCACATATAAAAATATGGAGAAACTTTTCGTTACCACAACGTATCTTAGGAAGAATCCTGTTTTTTAAATGGAAGGGATGTTTCAATAAGCCCACTTTGGGTATAAGTTGGGGCCCCCAAAAGGGCAGGGATGCAGCCCAGCTCCCAGACTTCATGAAAAGAGGTAAAATTGTTCCAAGACAAGACCAGGAGAGATTTCCCTTTGCTCTTGCCTCATGCAGCCAGGAAGCTGTCAGGAGCCCGTGTCACATAGGATAAGACCCTTCCTTATGAACACAAATATTCAGCAAACCTACCAACCTGACAGAAGGTTTGGTGGGAGTGAGGTTGTGAATAAAAAATTTAACAAAAAGCAAAACAGTTAAAGAGGATGAATTCAACATGGGCTGATGCGGTTTGAAGCAGAGACCGCCCATAAGGATGCTGCCCTGGACTTCCCTGGCAGTCCAGTGGTTAAGATTCCGCGCTTCCAATGCAGGGGCCTCGGGTTCGATCCCCGGTCGGGGAACTAAGATCCCGCATGCTGCACGGCGTGACCAAAACAAACAACAACAACAACAAAAAAGGATGCTGCCCTGACATGGCAGGAAGACCTCAGTTGCCAATGCTAGAATGATCCAAAATGTGTAAACCTGTGGGTGTGTCAGCCACAGGTGGCTCTCCCTTACAGGCGGCTCAGAGATGTGCTCAGGGTGGCCCAGGTTGTCAGTGGCAGAGCTGAAGTGGTACCAGAAGCCCCCTTCCACGCCTCTATGCAGGTCCCTTGCCTTCACATCTCCCCACCTCTGGTCCTGTCTCCCCCTCCCAGGATGCCCTTTTCCTCTCTCCCAACTCTCCTTGTCACTCAGTTCCCTGTATACCCACCCAGCCTCCAGAAAACGTGTCTCTATAGAACTCCATTCAATGCACACACCTCCTTTTAATATTCATGAGCAGATCATAGTTAGGAAAGCACCATATTGGGCTCATTAAAAAAAATAACTGCCAGGCTGGCTGCAGAAGTATCACTTGGGGAGCTTACTAACTACGAAGACGCCAGGACCCCACCCCAAGATATTCTGAGCGAGGAATCTATATTTGTAATAAGCTCCCAGGCAGTTCCAAATCTGGCCAGCTTTGGGAGCCTCTTCGCTCCTGGGGACTGACACACAGAGCAAGTCTTCTTGGGTTTGCTCTGGACTGAGGGGCGTCCGCAGCTGCAGCCCAGCTCCTTTGTAACGAACGGAGTTCCTTTCAAACTCCCAAGCGATTCCGGGGCTGGGGTCTTTGGTCACACCCTGCCAGCAGGTGGGGACTTCTTCCCCCACTCCCTCCTCCACGAGCCTCCCTTTGATTGGCACAGGAGCTTGGAGGTTCAAAGATCACGCACAGACGATCAGAGGACCTCAAAACCCAGCCGTCAGGGCTTTTATCGTCACCTCTTTGGAGATCATTTTATCAGGCAGTCTGTTCCGGGCCACAGTCCCCCATAGAAAGGCATTTATTGATTTCTGTCTTCTAACACTGTGAGGAAGTGGACCACAGAGCAGCCTTCTAAGTGGGCTGATCTGACTTCTAAGCCCGATAATGAGCTGGGTGTTAGAGCAGTTCTGGTAGCCCTGACCTATAGCACCTGGAGCTGCTGTGTCCCCTCCTCCAGGGGGGCTCAGGGGCTACAAAAGGAAACAAGGGATGATCCCTCAGGGGTTACACAGCCACACTGGACCTGGCAAGGCTGACAAAGCACACGTCCTTGAGGCCACTCTCCTCTCCTTGTGGGTTCCCCAGGACTCACGAGGCACAGAGCCCCATCCTGGAATGTTCCACCGTGCCTCTGCAGGCCGGAAAAGGACTCCCTGGCATGCTGCCGGACTGACCAGGCCCATGGCCCATGCTTGAACGTGTTTCATGGCCCAGCCAGCCCAAATGCCTGGAATTCCATCCCTGGGGATGTCTCCCCAGCTGTAGGTGTTGCCTCCAATAACCATCAACATTAGTTGACGGTCTGACAGTTTACTAAACATTTCACACGTTATCACCTAGGCGACACTCAAAAACATATGATGGGAGATAACCCCAAATCTTGCATTTTACAGATGACGAAACTGAGTTGGCAAAGAAACAGCATGACTCAGTCATCACCCAGTGTTTGCAGGTGGCAGAAACCAGATGTTGCTGCATAACAAATAATCCTAAACCTTAGCTGCAGAAAGCAATGACTATCAGTCTATTATTATGTCTCATGGTTCTGGGGATCGACTGGGCTCAGCTGGGTGGTTCTCGTTCAGAATCTCCCCTGGGATGGCAGTCAGACTGTAGCCAGGCTGGATCATCTGAAGGCTGCCTCACTCATAGGTCGGGTGCCTGAGCTTGGGAAGATCTAGAGCTGGGAAAAACCAGGGTTCCTTACCTCTGTCTCCGTCTGTCTCTGTCTCATTGCTCTGCATGGTCTCTCCAGCATGGAAACTTCAGAGTAGCCCAGCCTCTCACACAAGAGCTCAGGACTTCAAAGCAAGTATCACAAGAGAACATAGCAGAAGATGCCTGACCGTGACCTTCTCTAACTCAGCCTTTTAAATCAAGTAACATCCCTCCTGCCTCATTCTATTCACAGAGGCAAACACAAAGGCCTGCCCGTCTTCAGGGGGAGGAGACATAAACTTCTTGATAGGAAGCATGCCTTTGAATTTGCAGACATATTTTCAAACCACCACACCAGGTCTTTTGATCCCGGATGTCAAGATGTTCTACTGGATTACTTCCTTCAGGAGTTAAAGCTTGAGAGACCTTCATGTTGATGCCTTGCTGTGCCGTCATTTACTCTAACAGCTGAGCCGTTACTGAGAGAGGGCTTGTCTCTCCCTCTTCAGGGAGCTTCAGGACAGAGTTGAACAAGGAGGCAAAGCAGCTGGAAGGCACTGGAGTTTGGGCGGAGGTTTAAAGAGAAACAGGGACGGAATGACAGAAAGAGGATTGATTGGGGCACAAGAAGAAATAGCAGATGACCTCTCCCCTTCCTCCTTCATCTTTCCTCCTCTCTTCTCCAATATTCCCCAATGCCCAAAGCAGGAGGAGGGCAGGATTTTGTAGGTAGGCCAGACCCCACCTCACTTCACAGCTCCTGGCCAGCCACGCTAGAAACTTTGGCTTTGTTTTTACCGGTTGAAGCCGCTGTACAGCAAAGGTTCAAACCGATGTCACTTTTACAAATCATCAGTGAAATCAGTGCAGCTGGTAGTTGCCAAGTTCACGTAGGGCTATGTGACTGAGCTCTAAACACTTTATTTCTAGTCGTCAAGTTTTCATAAACCATCTTTTCTTTTTAATTGAGCTAATAATTTCACTCCTGTCCTCTGGGTTGAGTCACACCAGCTCTAACCTGACCATGTCTACCTACGTGGTGATTGGTGCCATAGTAGGAAGAGCAAGAGAATTAGCGTGGGAGGGCCGGGTGCCTGCTCTGCTGTCTACCTGCTGTGTGTCTCTGAGCAAGCCGCTTAACCTCTCTGAACTGTTTTCATCTTACATAAAATGGGGGATATGCCTTCCTTGAAGTCAGTGGTAAATGAATATGTTAGAAAAGAGTCCCTAGCCAAGGTGCTGGCATGCAGGAAGTGATCAATAAATGCAGTCTGAATCTGTTTTTAATTAACTTTATGCTTAACCTGACCCCTCCATCTGGCAATCTTCTTTGCTCACTCCTCATGCATTTAGACTCACAGATATAGGGAACCAACTAGTAGTTACCAGTGGGGAGAGGGGAAGAGGCATGATAGGGGTAGAGAATTAAGAAGTACAAACTATTAGGTATAAAATAAGCTACAGCGATATATAGTACAGCACAGGGAACAGAGCCAATAGTTGATAATAACTATAAGTGGAGTATAACCTTTAGAAAGCGTGCATCACGATATCGCACACCTGTAACTTATTGTACATTGGCTATACTTTAATTAACAAAAAGAATGCTTGCTTCGCCTTCTGATTATGAAGGTGATCATTCTCACTGTACGATATTAGCAATGTACTAAAAAATGCAAATCACTGCCACAGAGCAATAACCACTCCTAAGTAGTCTGATATTTCTCTTTCAAGCTTTATGTGTGTATGAGTAGGTATGCCTACGTACAGATGCAAATGCATGCAGGTACAGGTATGTCTGGGTATGTGGTCTGGATGAATCCTCATTTGCCATTTTGTGTTTTATTTATGTCCTGCACTTGCATTGTGAACCTCTTCCTATATCACTAAATAGTCATTAAAAACCTGATTTTTTAGCGTGTGGACATGCCTCCATTTAACCAACTGTTCTCCTATGGTTGAACTTTCTGTTTCCCTCTATTTTTCTCTACTAGTTTATTAATAATACAGAAACATGAATAGCCTTATTCATATTGCTTTGTCCACCTCTCTGATTATTTTCTCAAGATGGATTCCTCCATATTAAATCACTGTGTCAAGGACATAAACAATTTAAAAGATCATCATATGTATTGCCAGAAAGCTTTACAGAATTGGTATCAATTTATATCTCCATCAGCTATTTGGAGAACTTCAATCTCACCATACACTGCCCAGCATTATTAGCTATAATTTATTTCTTCATCCATTCAATAGGCAAAAGAACTATCTTTTGTGTCGTCATAATTATTTTCTTTTTAATTTTTAGTTTTAAATTATTGTGGATTCACAGGTAGTTGTAAGAAATAGCACCAAGAGACCCCACATACCCTTTCTCCGCGTGCTACCCAGTGATAACATCTTACAAAACTATAGTACGATATCAGGATTGCTGTTGATATAGTCAAGATACAGAACATCTCACCACAAGGATGTCTCACGTTGGCCCTTTTATAGCCACGTCTACTCCCCATCTCCATGTTCTTATCCCCTGGAAATTACTACTATGTTCTCCATTTCATTAATTTTGTCATTTCAAGAGTTTTATGCAAATGAATCATAGAGTTTGTAACCTTTTGGGGACTGGAATTTCCCACTCAACATAATTCTCTAGAGGTTTATCCAGGTTGTTACGCGTACTGAGAGGTTTTCCTTTTGAGAGCTGAGTAGTATTCCATGGTATGGATGTACCACAGTTGCTGTAAATGTCCACCCATTGAAGGACATGGGGGTTGTTTCCAGTTTTGACTCTTTAAATACAGCTGCTATGAACATTTGTGTACAGGCTTTTGTGGGAACCTAACTTTCCATTTCTCTAGGATAAATTCCCAGGAGTACAATCACTGGGTCACACATTAGTTGTGTGTATAGTATTTTAAGAAAGGGCCAAACTGTTTTCCAAAGAGGCTGTACCATGGCTTTAATTTTTCATCCCTTGGCTTATTCATTATCATTTTATTTGTTACAATGTCAATATCTTTTTATTTGTTAATTGTCTATGTCCTTTTTACATATCTCCATTGAGATGATCTGTTTCTTCTAGATTTAAAAGATCTTTTTAAATAAAATAATGATAATAAACTTTTCCCCTTAATATATCTTTGTCTATTGTTGCTGTTTATGATGTGTTGGACGAATAGAAGTCCGAGATATTTATGATCTGACCCATAGATTTTTACGATTAGGAAGTTTTTCATACATAGCGATCAATTCATTTATTGTGAACTTTTTTCTTGACACTTTAATACATCTGGAATTTCTTTGGGGGTATCCTATAACGTGAAGACTTAACATAATTTTGTTTCAAAGGAGTTACTCAAATTTCTAATATGAGTTGTTGAGTCACGCTCCCCTTGATCCTCAATTGCAATTCTTCCTTTATCATACGTGCCAGCCCCTGATTCAGTGCTATCTGTTCTGTTTCATAGATCTGTCAACCCCTGACTCCAAACACATTTTCACTGTGCGGCATTATGGTACGCTCTGTATGTGCCAGCAAATCACATCCCTCCACTCTTCCTACTTTAAATTTCATAATTTTTATGAATCTCAAAACTTCGTAACTCTTACCTTTTTTCTTTTCCATTGTTTTAAAACTTTAAATTTGAAATAATTGCAGACTCACAGGAAGTCACAAAATATAGCACATGGAGTCCCATGTGATCGTCACTCAGCTTTCCCCAAAAGTGACATCTTATGTAACTGTAGCACAATATCAAAACCAGAAAATTGGGCTTCCCTGGTGGTGCAGTGGTTGAGAGTCCGCCTGCCGATGCAGGGGACACGGGTTCGTGCCCCGGTCTGGGAAGATCCCACATGCCACGGAGCGGCTGGGCCCGTGAGCCATGGCCGCTGGGCCTGCGCGTCCGGAGCCTGTGCTCCGCAACAGGAGAGGCCACAGCAGTGAGAGGCCCACGTACCGCAAAAAAAAACCAAAAAACAAAAAACCAGAAAATTGACATCAGTACCCTACTGGTAATTAGACTACAATATTATTCAGTTTTCACCACTTTTACATGCACCCATTCCTGTGGATGTTTGTGTGTGTATGTGTTTGTGCTTGCGTGCACATGCAGAGTTCTATATAATCTATAGATTTACATGTATAGATTTGTGTAAATACCACCACGATCAAAATAAAGAGCTGCTCCATCACCACAAAGGAGCTTCCGCCTGATGCCCCCTTTACATTTGCGCCCTCCTTCCCTTTATTTTTTTTTAATAAATTTATTTATTTTATTTATTTATTTTTGGCTGCGTTGGGTCTTCGTTGCTGTGTGCGGGCTTTCTCTAGTTGTGGCGAGCGGGGGCTATTCTTCATTGTGGTGCACAGGCTTCTCATTGCAGTGGCTTCTCTTGTTGTGGAGCATGAGCTCTAGGCATGTGGGCTTCAGTAGTTGTGGCACGTGGGCTCAGTAGTTGTGGCTCACGGGCTTTAGAGTGCAGACTCAGTAGTTGTGGCACATGGGCTTAGTTGTTCTGCAGCATGTGGGATCTTCCCGGACCGGGGCTCGAACCCGTGTGCCCTGCATTGGCAGGTGGATTCTTAACCACTGCGCCACCAGGGAAGCCCCCTCCTTCCCTTTATATTTGCATCCCTGTCCCCTGGTAACCACTAGTTTTTTCTCCACATCTATAGTTTTGACATTTGAAGAATGTTATGTAAGTAGAAGTATGCATCACATAACCTTTTAAGACTGGCTTTTTTCACTAAGCATAAAGCCCTTGAGCTCCCTCCAGGTTTCTGTGTGGCAACAATTCATTCCTTTTTTACCACTGAGTATTATTCCATTGTGCCAGAGTGTGTTTACCCATTCGCCCACTGAAGGACATTGGGATTGTTTCCAGTTTGGGGCTGTTACAAATAAAGCTGCTATAAGCATTTCTTCCCAGGTTTTTGTGTGAGCCTAAGTTTTCATTTCTCTGGGATAAATGCCTAAGGATGTAATTGCTGGGTCAGAGAGTAAATTTAAGTTTAGTTTCATTTAAAAACTGCCAAACAATTTTCCACAGTGGCGGTGCCATTTTATTAACCACCAGCAATGTATGAGAGATCCAGGGTCTCTGTATCCTCCCCAGCATTTGCTATGATTACTTTTTATTTTAGCTATTCTAAAAAGTGTACAGTGTTATCTCACTGTGGTTTAATTTACATTTTTTAATGTTGAATAATCTCTTCATTTTTACAGATAAACTTTAAAATCATGATCCAAAGGTTCCCCCTGAAAAATTGCATTAACATTTTTCTTGGATTTTGCTTAAATATGCCTTAATTTGAGAATAATTTAAATTTTTAAAATATGCAGTCTTCCGATCAAGGGACATATTATCTCTATTATTAATTAATATTTTTCTGAGTAAAGTTTTATACTTCCCTGCATATAGGCCTTGTACATTGCTTATTATATTTGTTACTAGTTTTTGCTTTGCTTTATTCTGTTTTGTTTCATTTTTGCAACTTTCCTGAATAGGATTTTCTCACTATATCTTTAAGCCTATTGATAGAATGTAGTAAATATACCTATTTTTGTTTATTTGCCTTTTATTCAGTCACTTTACTAAACTCTATTATTCACTGTAATAGCTTTATAGTTTCTCTATATACACAAATATATGTAATGAAATAAAATTCTCTAACGGTTAATATTTATTAAGCATTTGGAATGTGCCGGCTAGGCAGTGCACTACACAAGCCTTATTTCACTTAAATCCATTTGTCATCTTAAGAAAGCCTCATCGGCTAGATGTGCCTCTTTGCTTGAATTAATTATGCCTGGAGTTGGTGTCTGCTATTAATTGTAATTATAAGCTGTTGTAGAGTGTGAGTTTATACACACTGGGCAGTTAGTCAGATTGGAAGCCCTCTCTGAATAATCATACCTTAGACTGACGTGTCACATGGGAATATGTACAGAAGGGAGATGGCAAGAAAGTTTTAGTTGAATGAAGACGAGGCGGGGGAAAGCAGGGGTTTTGTTGGGCAAACATAAAGGACAGGGTTTTACATAAATAACCTGTGACTCTCCACCCCCATCTCTGCAGACACATCAGATCAATTAGGGTGAGCTGGAAAACTCTAGTCCAAGCCTCCCCCAAGCCTCCTTCCCTAGAAGGGGACTTTCTGATTTCTTGAGTTGAACATTTGAACGTTTCCTGAATTGAAACGTGAGTTTGTTTATTTACAGTCTTTCTCATTTAAAAATTTAAGTAGGCACAAGTGCACATTTAGACGCTCCCTTTTCTTCTAAGCATCTTTATTGGAGTATAATTGCACTACAGTGGTGTGTTAGTTTCTGTTGTATGACAAAGTGAATCATCTGTATGTACACATATATCCCCACATCTCCTCGATTTCCACTTTGACTCAAAAACTTGTTACAGTTTTTGCTTTAATTTCCAAGTAGATGGGTATTTTAAGCATTTATAATCATTATTAGTATTATTTGCTTTGTGAGCAGAAATCTGAACCCTACAATTTCTGCTTTTCAAAATGTATCAGTTTTCCTCAAGGCCTGGTATATGGCCCATTCTCTCATAGATGCTTAGGAAGGAGGTGGCTTCTCCGTAGATTGAAAAGGTTTATAGAAACAGAGAGATGTGGTAGAAGTAGATAGATGGATATAGATACCGAGGAATCCAGTTGTAATTATTTTACTATTTAAAGTTTCATCATTAAAACACAGAGGTGTTTAAGGAATTGTGTTTTCTCTCACACTAATTGTTTTCCGGTCATTTTTTCCCCCATTTCTAATGTCTGTCTTCTTTTATACATTTTGATGCTGTTGAATTTTATACTTATTACCAAAATTAAATGCCCCTTTTTATTATTTAATGTACAGTAAGTCCCCTACATACAAACGAGTTCCCTCCCAAGAGTGCGTTCGTAAGTCCAATTTGTTTGTAAGTCCAACAAAGTTAGCCTAGGTACCCAACTAACACAATTGGCTATGTAGTACTGTACTGTACTGTTATAGGTTTATAATACTTTTCACATAAATGATACATAAACAACAAACAAAAAATAAAGAAAACATTTTTAATCTTACAGTAGTGTACCTTGAAAAGTACAGTAGTACAGTACAAAAGCTGGCATACAGGGGCTGGCATCGAGTGAACAGGTAAGAAGAGTTACTGACTGGAGGAGGGAGAGGAGGTGGGAGATGGTAGAGCTGAAAGATCGTCAGCAACAGGAGACAGAGGGCAAGCTGCAATTCCACTCACGCCTGACGTTGATGACACAGGTTCTAGCTCCTTGCTGGATTCAATTCTATCTACACTCTTGAAAAAAACGATCCAGTGATGACCGGGTAGTAGCTCTTTTTTTCTCATCATAGATGACATGGTAGCACTGGATTCCATTCTGAACGGCTGCTGCAACCTTCGTGTACAGTTCTACGTTCAGGTCCTGTGCATTATAAACTAACAGTGCCTCCTCAAATAAAGAAAATCCCCTTGCTATTTCCTGCGTTGTGAATCTCATCCGTTCTTCAGTTACTTCTTCTTCCTCTTGTATCTCTTTGTCCTTTCTCTGGGCCTCCAATTCCATCAGGTCTTCAACGCACATATGCATCTTTGAAAGTTCTCAACTTGGGACCTCCCTGGTGGCGCAGTGGTTAAGAATCCACCTGCCGATGCAGGGGACACGGGTTCGAGCCCTGGTCTGCGAAGATCCCACATGCCACGGAGCGACTAAGCCCGTGCACCACAACTACTGAGCTGGAGCTCTACAGCCCGTGAGCCACAACTACTGAAGCCAGAGAGCCTACAGCCTGTGCTCTGCAACAAGAGAAGCCACCGCATTGAGAAGCCTGCACACCTCAATGAAGAGTAGCCCCCGCTCGCTGCAACTAGAGAAAGCCCGCACGCAGCAACGAAGACCCAACACAGCCAAAAAAAAAGAAAGAAAGAAAGAAAGAAAGAAAGAAAGTTTTCAACGTGAAGGTTCATATGTAGGGAACTTACTGTATTTTGCCTTGACTGCTACTGTTTCAAGTGTCTTTTACCTTGAGTTCTGCTATTTCAATGTACTTTCCTCACTCTTGCTTTTCTTTTGTTTGCATCTGCCCCATCATGCCCAATATGTCTTTGCCCATCCTTTAAAAGGTGGGATAGAAAAGCAGTGTGGTGATAAAAATTGGTCTTGCCATCCACAGGTGTCAGAAAGCCCCATTCTAGTACATTCCCTTAGCTTCCGGCAGGTCTATACCTATCGGCAAAGATATGACCAACATATCCTTCAATATTTTATGGAAAATAAAAAAGGATATTCACACAGTTTCTTAAGACTTAATCCACTGTAGTAGAGACGGTCTTTCTTTAGTTTATATGGGTGTCATTAGTCCCTTGCTTCTGGTTAGTAAATGCCAACTGGGTGTCCAAAAGGAAAGAAGGTCATGCTAGATGAAGCTGGGCTGCCCAGTCCTGGTTTATTTCTCAAGCCTTCTTACCTTGTGAATGAGGCTATTCAGACCCCTGACTTGGCTGGCACTAAACAAATAGTGCGGTGGCAGTCATTTATACATGAGAAGGGGAATTATTTAGAATTTCTAGAAATGTAACTATGGCAACAAATTAAGAAAGTTAGCTACCATTTGTCATTCCTTAAAGTCATGCATATTACATTATCCTAATAATTTACGTAGTAATTACTTAATAAGCCCAAAGGAGAGGAATATGCAATCGTGTGAGCCTCAGGCTGCGATGTATCTGTGGTTTAAGAGTGGACGGCCTTGTCTTTTTCATTCAAACTTACTACCTTCTGTGCACTGTGGATTCAGCATATGGATGACCTCTGCTGTCAGGAATGTCAGGATGGCAAAAGCAAAAACTATCTCTACAAAGACAGTCAGAGAAGCTCATCACTACGTCCTCAGTCCATGCATGTCCACAGAGCAATGCGCCAGATAATAAGCGGAATGTTTTGGTTTAACAGTCATACTTTAGAGTATCGTTGGTGCCAGTCTTTAATGGAATTGTATTGGCCACTAGGTAACTGCAGATCTGTCCACTTTCTTATCAATTGTTTGGGGTGTGGGTGGCCAGGTTCTTTGACACAAGTAACCACTGGAAAGGGCAAATCTAGAGCCAAGCTGTTGATTCCCTGGAGAATGAGGTTCCTGTCAAACCCAAAGTTGATCAGGACCCAGGACAGTTGAGGGCACTTGACATCAGGTCTCTGCCAAATGAATCATTCATTCAAGCAATTTGGAGAAACTCGCTTTTCCAATTTTTCTCCTAAATTCAGCTCATGATCTTGTCCTTCTGGCCCTTGTGAAAAGGGTGTTTCTCTTGGTCATTCTAGGCTTGTTGATAGAAACAAGCACAAAAGGAAAACAGTTACTCCCCAGCCTGTCCTATTCAGAGAATGGTTGGAACATCCACTGTGCCAACGATTGTTCCTGCAAATTCTTCCTCTACCATTCCCTCCCTGTTCTCACATTCACCCCCAGCTTCCAGTGTCTTATTTTCCACTTCAATTCAACGCTGTTTGTTGAGCATCTACCATGCACTGGGCACTGTGAGATGCTAGGAAATCACAGTAGCTCAGGTTTGTCTCATCTTCCGCCCTCTTAGAGTTTACCGTCTGTAAGATCTTATTCCCGTCTGCTTCCTAAGACTTAATTCTCTTACCACTTCCACTGCCGGCACCACCATTGTCCTCCCAGGTACAACTGTTCCCAGTGATATGAAGGCCTTTCTTTCATCCTCAGGAAAAGTACTGCAGCCATGAGCCCAATCCCACGACTGTTTCTAGTTCCTGTTTTTCTCTGTTCCCTGGGGCACCAGCAAGGGAGTCACCTGGAGTTTTGTTAAGCTGTTAATCCCTGGACTCACCCCAGACCTCTGGTCAGAGTTGCTGCGGTGGTAATAAGCTCACCGGCTGATTCTTAAGCACACTATACTAGGATGCTAAAAGCCCTTGGATCGTGTCACCGGCCAGGGCAAAGCCTCCTGCAGCCAGGAGTTTGTTACTGCTGCACAGACTAGCTTGTGCTGACTAACACACTATACTTGGCAGTACGTGGTGATGGCCATAGGCTTATACAGCGTCCCCTTCTCCCTTTCTACCTGCTTCCTCCTCAGTGACTCACCCATCTCTCGCTCCTTGAGGCCAGGTCACCCTTCTTTCCCCTCCTCCAGACACATCTCACCCTGCTTAGCAGATTAAGGGTGAGGCCCCCTCTTCTCTTCTCCCATGTTTTTGTTTGTCTATTTGGCTACAATCGTGTTTCTTAAGATTGCTTTCAGAGGGCAGGGAACTGTTTATACAAACAGACTTGCATTTGCAGCCAGCACCTTGGTAAAATAAACAACTGTAAGCATTTTCAGAGGAGGAGAAATTAAATCTCATTTTAAAAGGCACATAGAGTAGTTTGTTATCTGAAAGGATCACATGTTAAATCTTTTGTGAAATAAATGTTTTCCTGCTCATCTAGACCATTCATCTCGTTTTTTAAAAAATTCTGTTTATATACACGTATGCACACTCACACACGTGTGTGTGTGTGCGCGTGTGTGTGTGTGTGCGCGCTTGCGTGTGTATCTGGCTCAGTT
Organism: Globicephala melas; assembly: GCF_963455315.2. NCBI lineage: Eukaryota > Metazoa > Chordata > Mammalia > Artiodactyla > Delphinidae > Globicephala > Globicephala melas. The sequence goes on along the minus strand of NC_083328.1, from coordinate 10,762,377 downwards.
TAATGCGGGGCGTCTGTAAAGTGCTCTGGGTGATTAGCTTCTATTTAAAGGGTTTTTTTCCTTCTACTGATGATGGCAAGAGGGCAAGGAAAATGATTAACAGGTTAGAAGCAGACTGTGAGGAAAGACTAAAGGAATTATGGTTATTTGCCTGGAGCCAGAAGGCTGATACGTAGTTAATTACAGTCTTCAAGTTAATGAAGCAATATTTTATGGGTGATAGTGAGCAACTGTGGTTTTTTTTTTTTTATTCCAAGAACAAGAAGACCTCATGCTGCTACCGGACAGACTGGGTTTTAAGTAAGGGTTTTGAATGTGGAAGTCTGGGGATGGAACAGATCAGCAGCTGGAAAGATCGGGGCACTATGGTCTGGATTTTTAATAGTTAATAAGCACCTTCGTGTGAGGTACCATAATACTCAGCTATAGTCCCAGCCTGGTAGCCCAAAGCAAACACTAAGTACATTATAATCTCTGTGCTTTTTCCCCACTGTCTTATGAGTCAAATTTCCTCCTTCTTCCCATCTATTTGTCGAAACCTTCTTAGCTTTCGATTCCCTAGCTTATTATCAAGTTTTCCCTCTCTACTCCAGAGCTTCTTCTCTCACCTCTTGGCTTTCACCAACTATTGTCTTCTTAGAGTGCCTTAGTCAGGATGAGCTAATCTTGGCAGCAGTAACAAACCAACGTCCACATCTCAGGGGCTTAAAAGATAAAGGTTCTGTTTTTATTTCACCCAAAGATTGCTGAGGATGGTCAACGCTCCGGTGCAGTCCTCTTTAAGCAATGACTCAGGAATGTTGGCCTTTTCCTTTGTGTGGCCCACTATCTCAGGACTTTTAAGAGAAATGTGGCAGGAAAGAATCTGATGGACGGTCACATGCTCTCCTCCAAGCTGACTGCCAACCCTAAGCTCCTCCTACACAGAAACTCTGCAGCCTCTAGTGCCCTCTTCCAAGTTCCTCAGCTACAGCTCTGGTCGAAGTCCTCATGACCCCTGATCTGCTGTTTCTCAATATCTTCCTTACCGGCTTCTTAACCCTCAGTCTCTCCCGGCAACTATGCCTTAGAGCTGCTGCAGGTTGACCTTCCTCAGCGTACGGTTGTGATCGTATCACTGTTCCCCTTGGGCTGTTTGGGCTTTCCATGCCTCACTCTTTTCTCTCCTGGGATAAAAGTTCCCTCAGAAACTCCTCAATCCTTAGAGTGCCTTGAATTTCACCATCCATGGCATGCCCATGTAGCTCAGGATATCTGCAAGCTCCCACTGAATCCCTGTTTCATGTATGCAGTCTGGAACCTTGTACACATGAGCCACCTGCGTGCCTGTGCATGGAAATGGTACCATTCTGCAACACGCAGAGCAAACGCTGCCTCAGCCACGAAGGGGCCTCCAATGCACCAGGAGCCTGCCTTACCTCTGGTCCCCCCTGACGCAGCGTCTAGCCCCCTGTTATGGTATTTCCCATATTCTGTCTTATCGCACAGCTTATTTGGAGTCTCCTTGCTAGACTGGAACCTTCCTGAAGCTCCAGGAGAACTTAGGCCATTACTGAGCCCTTATTCTGCACCAGGCACCTTCCCCTTGTCATCTGTTTAATCCTCACCCTAACCAGGTAGGTGTCATTATGCTCCTTGCACGGCTGAGCAAGACAAGATTAAGACTCCAAATGCCTCACCCTTTACCATGATCTCAATAAATATCTGAGGAATTAATTAAATTGCGGTTCTTTCCAAAGACTTTGGACTGTTCATGCAGATCTGCCTTCTCCAAGTTTCCCCAAGAACTCAAAGATAAAAATGTTTATTGTTAGGTTTTTAACTGACATTCATTAACAATGCTCTATTATATACCCATGGAAAGGCCATCCTGAACTCTGTTCTCAAATACATCTCTATGCTTTTGAAGTGGAAAAGCTCTTAAAGACAGGTCAACACAGTCATAGTGAAATTCTAGCAGAGAAGCAGTTGACTCAGGGTCGGTTAGAAAATACATACTGACCTCCTCCAAAAGAAGGAAGAGAAAAGTCAAGTGCAAACGCTCGCTCTTCTTTAGAAGAACAGACCTGTTCTGAGCTTGGGTGTGCTTGTGCTGGGATGAGGACACTACGAGGATTCACCACCCTCTGGATCTTAAGGAAACAGCTGCCTTAAGGAGACGGGAAAATAGCTTTCACTCAACTCAACCACAAACATTACCGGCTTCCTTTGCAGAGAGTAAGAAGAGGAGGTGCTGCTGAGGGATGAGGGTGATGGACCCAGATGGACTCAGTCTGGACGGTGTGCTGATGTGCCCTGTCACTCTGCCCTTGAGAAACCCTGCACCGTTTTCATTCATGCTGACAGTACCAAATGGTTGCCTTGAGTCACTGCTGGAAATAGCAATACACTCGAGATATAAATCCATTTTGGCAACACTGACTTTTTTCTGAGAGTATCCAATTTGGAGATCTGAATAATTTAATGATAAATGAGATCATTTTTCATTCATTTAATAAATATGAATTGATCATATAGAAACTGGCCACTGGGGATGTTGCAGTGAATATATAAAATCAGATGGGACTCAACACCTGTACTGAGGTAGAAGGAGGTTTATCTCTTGGGAAGAGGAACTGAGTTAAGGTCTGGGTGTGAGCTTGAGGGGACATGTAGTGTCCTTGGGGGTCTACACCCTACTCTTTTCTGCAAATCATTAAAATTCAATTTCAAATGTTTTATCTTTAACAATATCTTGAGGTGCTGGTGAAGATGCCAATGGGCATTTATCCTGAGTGGCTTCCACACTCTTTGAGCCATATCCTGTACCCTGTCCACCATCAGTTTTGGCAGTTGTAAACCCAGATGGAGTCTGCTTTCCTGTATTAGACTTGTTGACCTCTCCAACTGATGTTAGGATGGGATCAAAGTATCAGTCCCTGAATAGATGGAATCATTATACAAAGTCGCCAGGGATAAGAAAGCCTAGGGCAAAAGAGACCCATGTTTAAGAGAGACAAAATGAAATCTGCTTTCAAGCTCAAGGGCTGGGTTGAGGCAGGACATAAGTGATGAAATGGAGAAAGTCAGGAGGTAAGATGCTGGGTGCCTGAAGCACAGATAAGCTGGTAATGACACCAAGAGGGCCAGAGAAAATTTCTGAGAACAGGGATGGAAGGCCAGAAGTTCTAAGCCCAAATGCACAGATGGATGGTTTCAGGTGACATCTTGGGGTAAGGATGGACAAATGTGTGTTTGGGTGGGACCTAGAGTCACAAGAGAAGGTGACGGCTAGAGAAAGAACATCAGATTGTTTCCAAGGGAATGAACTCTGGCATCACCTTGGAACTGAAAAGCTTTTCAAATCATTCCAATGGAATCATGCTCCATTCTGGGGAAAAACAATCAGTATTTAGTATTGCTTCAGAGAATCTGTATTTCTTCACATAACAAATCCTTTGAAGTTGCACTGAAGTTACACTTGAATGTACTGTATTTGCATCCCATTTATTAAGGCACATGGGTTGTTCTTCCTAATCTCTACATCACAGCACAAATCCTTTTCACGCTCCATTTCCTGTGCACTGCAACCTCCTATTTGGTAGATAATGTTCTTCGTTTCCATTATGATTACAAATGACTGGAAATAAATACACAAGCCTCAACCAGCCCCGTGTAATAACCTGCCTACCACCGCAATGTGGGTTGCGGATGCCTTTTTGTTGATTCTCTTTCTCTACATAAGATGGTTACACGTGAAAGACTTTTGCAAGGAGAGAAGCTCTTTAGAAGATCAAGAGTGGATTAAGATACGGGATATGACTTTACACCTCTTGATGGTGACCTGGTTTGTTAGTTACCTCAGCTTACTTCTCTCAAACTACCTGAGGGTTATTTTTCCTCCCAATTTTATTGTACCTAAAGTTTTTTTTTTTAACTTTTTATTAAAGTACAACAATGAGCAGGATGGATTTTTTCAAAATTTGCTACAGCAATATATTTGGTCCCAAATGCTGTTTCAGAATTTTGCCTCTGGAAATGGAGTCTGTTTCTCCTCACCTTGAAACTGGATGAGGCTTTGCGGCTGCTCTGACAGGCGAAATGCATAGTGAGTGACACCACTCATCAAAGACTAGGGGATAAAGGGCAATATGGCTTCCACCTGACTCTACGCTCACCCTGGGAGTGCTGAGGAAGCCCAGGCCACATAGCGGGGGGCGGAGGGTGCCCACGTGGGTGTTCCAGCTGATCGTCCCAGCTCAGGTTTCACCTGATAGCTACCATCAATTTCAAGTCACGGAAGTGAGCAAGCCTTCAGGTGATCTCAGAACCCAGACTTCCAGCTTCCCCAGCTGACACCAAATGGGGCAAAGGCGAGTTATCCCTGCCAAGCCCTGCCCAAATTGTAGATTCGTGAAAAAAAAAATAATGTTATTGTTGCTTTAAGCCTACCAAGTGTTGGAGTGGTTTGTTACACAGTGCTGGATAATTGGAACAAACGTACGCAGAGAAGAAAGACACGTTATCAGTATACAGATCGATGAATTTTCACAATCTGAACACACCAATGTAACCACACCCAGATCCAGAAATATCTTCTCAGAAGCCCTCTTCACTCCTTCTTCTGGTCACTGACTTCCAAGGTTAACCACTCTCCTAACAGCCTGGATTAATTTTGCCTGATTTAGTATTGGTCAAAGTTTTATCATGGCTTTTGTGACCCCATTAGAAGAAAAGACCCAGAACGTAAAGTGAGATTCCAAGAACAAGGAACCCCAGCTGCAGGGAGGGTTCCCAGTTAAAAGAGGGCTGCTGGGTGTTATAGATTGAATTGTATCCCCTCAAAATCCATATGTTGAAGGCTAACCGCCAGTGTGACTGTACTTGGAGATAGGGCTTCAGAGGAGGTAGCTAAGGTTAAATCAGGTCATAAGAGTGGCACCCTAATGCAACAGTTCTGGTACCCTTATAAGAAGAGGAAGAGATACCAGGAGCACATACACATAGGGAAAAGGCCATGTGAGGCCATCAATAACGCAGGAAGAGAGACCCCACCAGAAACCAAACCTCCCGGCACCTTGATCTTAGACTTCTGGCCTTCAGAACTGTGATACAATAAATGTCTACTGTTTGAGCCAACCAGTCTGTGGTATTCTGTTGTGGCAGCCTGAGCAGACGAACACACTGAACAATCAATGGAGCTGAACTTCACTACAAGGAAAAGCTTGAATGAAAACAGAAAAATTGAGTCAGAAGTCTCCTCAAATCTGGTAGATGTAGATGAAGGCTATGATATACAGTCAATGGTCAGTGGACATGTTTAGATCACCTGACCAGACCATGACACCTCAGGGCTAATCGATGATTCACAACCATTGATGATGGAGAAGGACTAAGTGTTCTTGGCAACAAGTGTTGAGCACCCTCCCCTGACCACAGGTGACCGGAAGAGGGGTGGGCAGCTGATCCAAGTTGGGCCGGTTGAATTTGCTCTCTCTCTCTTTAGCACAGAACCTAAAGCAAACTAAACAGCAGTAGACACCTCCACAGTCACACAATCTCAGAAGTAGTAGCTGACATGACTGGATCACATGCATGATGACAAATAAGCCTAAAAACATACGCCAAAGAGAGAAGGGGAATGAGGTAGACACACAAAGAGAAGCCCACATCATAGCCTGAAATGGGGAGAGGCACAGAGGCAAAGTCTGTGGATACTTCCTGCAAGGAGTGCTATGAGGTTCCCCTCCCTTCCTCTAATACACTTCTTTGCACTTGGGTCATTTTAACTCATGCCAGACGTGGGTAGCCAGGCACACACGTTGACAGAAGCAATTCCACACTCGAACTGCTTCGGACCTAAAACTGTCAATACACCTGCTGCCATGTTGAGGGCTGGTTCTGGACACGGGAAGGGTTGATGCTGAAAAGTTAAGTATGCTGCTTTCCTCCAGGGAGGGTCTGATGTAGATGGGGACCAGCATACAGGACAAGACCTCCACAAATGCTTTAACACCCCAGGAGCCAGCCAGTGGCTCTCCGCATTTTATGTATTTCGTTTAGCTTCGTGGAAATGCTTTGATAGTATACTGACTACTCTGTCCTTTCGTTATTTGTTCTTGGGTCTCTTTGCCCAGGTGACTGAGGATCTCCACAGAACAAGCAGTGTGCCCCTGACCAACTCCATAGTCCATTGGGTTCAAGCCCAGGGTCAGTGCACAGAAAGTATTCAATGTCTGCGGAATAAATGCATAATTGAGTGAAAGAGGTATGACTTCCCGTCCTATTCTGTTACTAACTTACCTCTGTCGCCTTAGGCAAGTTAATTAATGTCTCTGGGTAGTGGTTTGTTCCTGATAAAGAAAGTAATGAAATTGGGCTATCAGGCCTTTTAAGTCCCTTCAAGCTGCAAGTCTTGATCCATTCTATTTATATGCTGGCAAAGCTACAAACTACTTATAGAAGAGAATCCAAAACGCTGGCGGCCATCATCTCAAAGCAGCATCTAGATGAGGCTGTGATCGGTCCATCTGTTTATCTCGCAGATCAGTCACGCTCCTGTTTCAGAGCACTGATCTTGGTCTTCTCCTCCTCTGAGGCTGCCCCGGGTCCCGTCCCAGCCTTGTCTTATGTAGCAGGCTGATTTCTGATCTTTGGTTCACTTTTGTTCCTGCTCTTATCACTCTTGGGAGACTGTGTGACCCTCTTCTAATGCTGTCAAAGGTCTTTAATGCCCACCTTTCAGCATATGTGTGTCATCTTGTAGACGCTGCTGAATGTTCATTCAGCACTGCTCAGGGACATCCCGGCCCTGGTGAGAGACAAATGCGCAATGAACCGAAATTTCTCTCTCTTCACTGGTCTCAAAACAGAACTTTCAAATCACCTGCCCTTTTGGTTAAGGGATTCCTGAAGATAATTTCTTCACTTCCCTGGCCCCAGAACCAAGGACTGGATACAGTGGGAAGAGCACTGAACAAAGAGCAAGGGAACCCAGTCTAATCCAAGTTCTGCCACTTAAGTCAATATCAATACACTCTATCATTTATTCTAGATCCTTCATTTAGATTTTCTTAGCTTACTTTACAGAGACTGTGTCTAAACGGTGCCTGAACTTGCCTAAAAGTGCCTAAACTGGGTAGACTCATGCAGTATCACGGTTTTCTATCAGAAGCTCTGAGTGGATATATGTGATGAGACCCCATGCCTTCCACCCAGTGATTATGTCTAAACACCAATCTCTGGGACAGCTTTTCCAATTACCTACCCTACAGGCTCTTGAATGGCGTGGGAAGGGGTGGGAAGGGGTGGGAAAGGGTTCTAACAGGTGGTTCGTGCTTAGAGGCCAAGATATAAAACATCACGCAATTTGCGAAACGGTCTTGTCCCAAGAAAAAATGTCCCCCCACTTCTAATAGTACCCCCATTGATTCAAGAGCTAGGGCAAGAACTAAAGAGGGCACTTAGCCTGATTTTAATCAACTGCTCAAGGAAGAAGGATTCAAAGAAGCCTGTACCCCACCGGCACATCTTACCAGGAAAGAACAAGGCAGAGTCTGGGGCTGAGACATTGTGTCCATAGCAGAGAGCCTGTGTCCATGGCATCCCTTGAAGTATCCTGGGTAAGAAGTCCAGGGTCTGAATGTTGGCTGTCTCCATATCTCTTTCCATCAGAGAAGAAACTATTGTTTGAGCCACCATTGAGAAGAAGCCCATTGATAATTCTCGTACTGTTTACCAAAAGTTGACTGTGCTTTAGTAAAGGCAATTTTTAGAAGGAGAGGTCAAAGCTTTCATCAGATTTTCAAAGTGATCCCCCCAATATCAAGAACTACTACATTGCCTATCAATGAAAACAAAGTAGTCAGTTCATTAACTTTTCATGGGATCTTCCTTGCTCACACTCTCACCCAAACCTTTGTTTTTTCCTTTATTTTGCTTTGAAGAATGCCATAATCCGAATGCAGTGTCTCTCCACCCCCTGATGTTTTGAAATATCTGGTTTCTGCTTTGCGTCGTTTATGTGCCTCCCTCCTATTCCCAGGCGCATGCGTTTGCCCAGCGATGTGGGCTGTGCTTGTCAATAATGGCCCTTAGAGCTCAGAGTAATGATCTCAGCATGCCTCTTCCATGTGTCATTTCCGTACACCTGACATCTTCATAGTAGCTTTGCAGGGAATAACAAAACTATCCTTCTCTCTCTAAATACTTAATGTCGAAATTGTCTGGGCTGCTCTTTATGGAGTTCCTGAAGCATCATGACTGAAGCTATCATTCTGACTCTTTGTAATAATCACAGCTCAATTTTCCAGCCGAGACTGGTCTCTAGCGGGACTTCGGTCAAGACCGTATATTCACAGACCTCCCTGTCATTTCCTCCCTTAGATTCCGGCTCTGGTTGGAGCAGTTGATTCCCCTCGTTAGCAATGTCACTTCCACCATCTCACATAGTACATCATCCTCACATGAGCTCAGGGCTGCCCTTCCAAGAGCATCGCCAGCTTCTCAAGAGTGGGAGGAGCTGGATGGTGGTGGCATGGGGTTGCTAGGTTTCTGTTCAGTTGAAATTTGAGCCAACACAGCCTTGACACCTTCAGGCACCCACCCAGCAATGCAAACCCAGAAAAGAAGGAGAGGACCTCAAGACAGAGCAGCTACGAACAGAGGGAATTCCTGAATTGTAGGCTTGGAGTCTGGAGAGCTGACAGTGTAGGGCTGGAATCTGGAGTCAGCAACACAATCAATAACTGTGCTAATCTAACGTTTATTAAGCCCGTTCTGTATGTCAGATACTGTGTTAGGTACTTCATGTGAATTAAGCCATTCAGTCCCCATCACAATTTTATAGAGTAGCTACTATAATTTCCCCCACTTTACAGTAAACTGGGGCAGAGAGCTGGATTCAGGTATGATTCAGCTGGCATGGGTATCCAAGGGGCACTGATCAAGTGAGTGGGGGCTGGCCAAGGAGTTTTAAGACACTGACGATACTAAAAGTTGTAAAGACTTGGGACTCAAGCTTTGAAGCCAAATGCCCAGCAGCGACTGGGGGGTAAAAAGATTTAAATCTCTGGAATGGATGGAGACAAAAGAGCCAGGTAGTGATCTGGGCTCTAAGCAAACAGATTTGAGCCAAGACTAGTGTCCGAGAGGGAACGATGAGGCTCAGGTCCAGCCACGGGGCCAGGAGCAGCATGGTGGGCGTGGGGGACTGCAGCTCTGGGAGCCTGTGGGTGGCTGGTCCCAAGCCCAGCAGAGACACGCATGGATTTGGGAGCACTAGGAGCCCGAGATCCAACCAAAGGCCTCAGAGCCATTCTGCCTGTGTAGGAACCCGTGGCCTTTGGGACGCTGAGCGCCCACAGGGCAGGATGTCCCTACCTGGGATCCAGCGCTGACAAGAGCTGTGGATGAGCCAATCACTGCCTCTGCCTTTGATGCTGCAAATCAATGAGAACCGCTTCAGGAGGGTGGTGGTCCGAGGGCCACGGGTCTCTGGAGCTCTGGCTGCCCTGCCAGCTGTGTCCAGGTGCTTTGCAGAGGCCAGTTTCTCCTACAAACCCATTGACTATGTCCCAGGCCTTGCCTTCAGCTGCCTGACAACTAATTCCCTTAGCTGCCTGAAGGTCTAAGACGGGTCCTATTCCAGGGGACGGCGCTGCTTAACGAGGGGCCCTGGGATACTGAGAGGCCTTTAAGGGCTGAAAGAAGGGCTCTTTAGTGGGGAAATTTCAGTCAGGGAGCAGCGTGCCATGATGTGGAAATGTCCCAGAGGATCACCGCTGGCTCTGGCACAAGACTGCTTTCCCGGGGGAGACCTGAGCTGAATTTTCTGAAAGTGTCGAAGTGCCCACTTAAGGCCTTGCTGACACATGGTTGGAAGTGAGACCAACCAGAGGAATGTGGACAGTAGCATCACAAGGCAGACGTGGTCCTTCACAACCTGGGAGGAAATCAAGCTACAGTCCACTGTCCATGGGTGCTCTAACATTCTAGAGCCTTGTGACTTCCCTGGGCGTGTTGTTTATGCCTCCTCTGAGGCTCACAGTGATTGGCTGCAAAACCATCCAATCAGGAAGAGCCTGTGGCTTGTTCTCAGGGCCAGCAAGGAGGGCAGGCTGGAGGAGCCGAATTCCCCTCTGCATCCATGCTTGGGAAACAGGGAGCATCAAGAAGTGACCATACAGGTACCAGGGCTCCCCTTTAATATTTGGAGCGCCCCTAGTACTTCAAGGTCACCTCATGATGGCAAAGGACAGCCCTGCTGGCACAGTCTCAGGCACCAATCATTCTTATTACTCTGGTGCTATTTGGAAGTGTGGGAACAGACAATGCAACATCTTCAGCCTGAATCAGATCAGAGGAGGAAATGTTCACCAAGATTCTACAGATAAAGCTTGTGGTGGTTTTAAAATATGTTTGCAAAGTCTTTGATGTGCCTCTAACTTCTCTCCCCCGAACCCAGGCTGTGTATGTCTAACACATAAAATGTAGCAGAGCTGATACCATGTGACCTCCCAGGCTAGATTCAAAAAGCCAATACAGTTTCCACCTGACTCTCTTTCTCTCAGGACATTTATTGCTGAAACCAAGCCACCATGTTTTGAGGAAGCCTTTATCTAGAGGCCATGTATAGGTGCTCAGCCCACAGCCCAGGGAAGGTCCCAGACGACATCCCCATCAGCCATCAGCAGGTGAGTGAGCAAGCTTCCTGGGGGTCCCAACCCTCAGCCTTCCAGCCACCAGAGGAAGACACCAAGTGGAACAGAAATGAGCTTTCCCTGCCAAGCCTCTGCACACATAGTAGATTCATGAGCAAAACACACGTTGTTGCTGTTTTAGCCACTAAAGGTTGCGATGGTTGGCTACAGTAGACAACTGGAAAAAAAGTCCTATCCCTGTGCTGTACCTACGTCACCACAGAAACTCCACCCTGTAATAAAGAACGATATTAGCAAGTGAAGCAGAATACAGTGGCAGGAGACGCCTTGATGCGCCTCTCCAAGGGTCTCATCCTGCGTTCTGATCTCCTTCCAGAGGACTTTGGTATCTTATAATCTATGACATGAGTTACCAAGCTCTAAATAATTGCATTATCTGAAAACTATGCGTGATCTCCCTTAATGAATAGCATCTACATGTCCAACTAAAATGAGCAACTAAGTTACACAAATTTTATCACGTAGGGAAAGGGGTCACTTGTTTTCTAGGTCCTAATTATAAGGTGCTGAAAAATGCAAAGGCAAAGAAACAAGCAAACTTCCTGGAAATCGAGACTATCTCCAGATCATCTTCTCTTTAAGTGAGGAAAAATCAGGGGATAAGGGTTAGTATACTCTACGAAAAAGACTTTAGCTTAGCTGTAGAGAAGGTGAGATGCATTTCTAGGAAAGAAGAAAAGGAGAGACAGAAGGACCAGCCAGGGCAACCTTTTAAATCCCCTTCTTCTTAACAATTGGAATTAACCCTCTTCTGACTGTAAGGCTTCCCAGAGATAGAATAAGAGGGGAAGGCAGGCTGCTAGTTTATAGGCAGGAAAGAAGGAAGGGGAACCCAGACAGGGGTCTTAGGTATTCAAAGCCTTCAGAGGGTTCCTGAGAGAAGGCCGTAAGAAGCAGAAGCCTTTTTGGAGCCGTTCAAATCCCTCCCGTTGCGCACTCACCCTAAAGCCTAAAAGAAGTAGGCAACCCGCCACACACACAACATAAACATTCAGAGCATGTAATTCTCAGTTGTGCCTCCCTGCCCATTAGTGATTCTTCTGTGATACCCTTCCCCTCCTCCAAACCCTGAAAGCGTTCCCCTTCACCTTTTGGAGTAATTAGCAGTTGCTTGCAAGCTTGTGCTGGCCAGTCTGGGGGCTCCTCCAAAGTGGAGGGGATGTGTTGTTTGTCTCACGTCTCGTGCTGCTCACACGGATCGCAGCACTGAGGAGACAGGTGTGATGGTTCATTTATGCACCAGCTTGGCTGGGTCTCAGGATGCCCCGACATCTGGTCAAGAATTATTCTGGGCATGTCGGTGAGGGTGTTTCTGGAAGAGATTAACACTTGAGTCAGGGGATTCTGAGTAAAGCAGATGGCCCCGCCCAGTGTGGGTGGGCCTCATCCAATCATCTGAGGGCCTGAACAGAACAAAAAGGCTGACACCCCCTACCCCTGGCCTCCACAAATAAGAGGGAACTAGTCCTGCCTGACTGCCTCAAGACGTTGGTTCTTTCTGGGTCTTTCTGGGCAGATCCTGGCCTCAAGATCAGGGCAGACTGGAACTACACTATCAGCTCTCCTGGGTCTCCAGTCAACCAACTGCAGACCTTAGGACCTGTCAGCCTCCATAATTGTGTGAGCCCGTTCCTTATACTAAACCTATCTATCTGTCTATCTATCTATCTATCATCTATCTATCATCTATCTATCTATCATCTATCTATCTATCATCTATCTACCTATCTATCATCTATCTATCATCTATCTATCTATCATCTATCTATCATCTATCTATCTATCATCTATCTACCTATCATCTATCTATCTATCATCTATCTATCTACCATCTATCTATCTATCTATCATCTATCTATCTATCATCTATCTACCTATCTATCATCTATCTATCTATCATCTATCTATCTATCATCTATCTACCTATCTATCATCTATCTATCTATCTATCATCTATCTATCATCTATCTATCTATCTACCATCTATCTATCTATCATCTATCTATCTATCATCTATCTATCATCTATCTACCTATCTATCATCTATCTATCATCTATCTATCATCTATCTATCTATCTACCATCTATCTATCTACCTATCATCTATCTATCATCTATCTATCTATCATCTATCTATCTATCTATCATCTATCTATCTATCATCTATCTATCTATCTATCTATCTATCTATCTATCTATCTATCTATCTATCTATCTATCTATCTACACATCCATCCATCCATCCTATTGGTTCTGTCTCTCTGGAGAATCCTGACTAATACAACAGGAAACAAAAGTTTGCTAAAAAATGGAGGAATGAATGAATGAACACAAGTCAAATTTTCAATCATGTACAGACATAAGGACAGTGAGTGTGACTCTAGTCTAATCTTTAAATCTCATAGAAATGGAATACAACTGGAAAGTTAGTTTAAGGATTTAGTTGAGTTGGGATATAGTTCAGTAAGGAACATTCAGAGAGGAAGAAGCAAGAAATTAGGAAAACTGGAATTCAATTATCCTGTACTATTGGATTCAATGCTCAGGGCAGGTTCATACTAGATGCTGAAACCCAGAGGTTTTGAGAAAGTTCAGAATGAGAACAACAGTGAAACATACTCAGGCAAACACGGCACATACAAGATGCATTTACAAAAGGCATGGGATAGAGCTGTGTGCCTGGATATAGTTCTGTCTTTGTGTGTTTCTGAGACTCAAAGAGGCAACTGAGAAGGACTCCCTCCTTGACCAAACTTTAGTCAAACTCCTCTGAGCTCTCTTCTCATTCTTGGCCTACCTTCCTGGCCTGCTGAGCCCCGTTCAGCAAGAATCCTGCTAGAACAGTTTAGCCAGAATCTCCCCATTCTTATTACTAAGTTTCCTCTTAGTAATTCTCCACCCACTGCTCTGGCACCTGCCTGTTGTCTGTAAGTCCCCAGCTGCCTTTGTTGCATTTGGCATTGAGTTCAGTCTCTCTCCCCTATTGTAATAGTCTTGGATGAAGTCTTCCTTGACTATTGAACTCTGTCTGGGACAACTTGTCTTTGATGCAGCGCCAAGAACTGGGCAGAACATTAGCCAGTCCACCTCCTCCAACGGCTCACCAGCGCAAGAGAGTGCCTGGCTTTACCTGATACTGTGGTATGGCTTTAGATCAGGATGGCATCTCAGCTAAGAGCACAAGCCTAGGACACCTACAAATGGGCATCTGATTTCCTCCTTGCTAAGGTTTGAATGTTGTGTCCCCCCCAAAATTCGTATGTTGAAATCCTAACTCCCAGTGTGAAGGAGGTGAGGTCTTTGGGAGGTGATTAGGTCATGAGGGCTGACCCCTCATAACTGGGATTAGTCCCCTTTTAGAAGAGACCCCTGCTGATGAGAATGTAGCCCTCTATGAATCAGGAAATGTGTTCTCACCAGTCACCAAATCTGCCAGCACCCTGATCTTGGACTCCTAGCCTCCAGAACTGTGACAAATAAAATTTCTGTTGTTTATAAATCACCCAGCCTATGGTATTTTGTTAGGGCAGCCTGACCGGACTAAGATAGTACGGTGTATTAGTTATCTCTCTGGGTTCCTGTTTTCTCACCTATAAAATAAGGACAATAATAGTATCTCCACAGGGGTTTTATGAGGGGAAAAAATGAGTTAACGTTTGTAAATGGCTTAGAGTATTGTTTTGCACTTATCAGAGCTATATTTTTTAGATTAGTCATCTCTTAGCACGGGTCGTTTCCAAAAACTTGGATGGGAGGTGGGAGAAGGGGCAGATTTTATTTGTTTGTGTTATTTATTTATTTTTTTTTTTGGCGGTACGCGGGCCTCTCACTGTTGTGGCCTCTCCCGTTGCGGAGCCCAGGCTCCGGATGCGCAGGCTCAGTGGCCATGGCTCACGGGCCCAGCCGCTCCGCGGCATGTGGGATCCTCCCGGACCGGGGCACGAACCCGTGGTCCCCTGCATCGGCAGGTGGAATCTCAACCACTGCGCCACCAGGGAAGCCCTTGTCTGTGTTATTTCATTGTTATAATGAGTGTGTATTATGATTAGGAGGGAGGAAGGAAGGAAGGAAGGAAGGGAGGAAGGGAGGGAGGGAGGGAAGGAAGGAGGGAGGGAGGATAAAACACGATCTGACCTTCAATCCTAAGCCACTCTCTAGAGACAAATCACTTTCCCCCTGCCCTTCTGACCAGAGAGGAAGCCAGTCCCATCCGAATGGAAGTTCCAGCCCTTAACTGAATTTGGTGAGTGTCTGAAAGATCATGCCTAGCTTACTCGCTCATAAATCAAAGCCTGGGAATGATTCTAACTGTGCATAAACAGAAAATATAAAAATTAATGCTTGCAGGAACCTTATTTAATTTTGCTGTAAACTGATTTCCGTGACATTTATGCTGTTTGTTTTGTGTGGGGTTTTTCCCCCCCTCTTATATTTTGTTTTCTGTTTTCTTTTTCCTTTGGCTCAGTTTCAGAGAGGCTAGTTATCTGCACATTCATCTCTAAAATGACCTTCCTTTCTTGAAATGCATGTCCTTCTGTTTGTAATAAAAGGTCGTAAACTTGTCGGGCCCATCAAAGCCATTACTATGGCAATACACTACAGGACTGTGATTATTAACCTCTGGATAAACAGGCAGGCAGGGAAGATGGATGGAGGGGGATAAGGCTTGTGTTTATACACATTTATCTTTGGTAATTAGCCATCTGGGGGAAACTGCAAATACAGGCAACAGAAATTGATTTATCTTCAAATAATAAGTTTTGCTTTACAACAAGGTCTAAAAGTGGATCCTCTCAAGTGCTAATTTTGCATGTCACTTGCATGCTTTAAGGATGAAAGTAGTAATTACCAGGCCTTTCATATGCAAAAGTAAGGTGGTGAGGGGCATGCTGGCTTCAACCACAAGAGAAAAACGTGTTTCTCGGAGGCATCCCAGTTTCCAGAGGCCTTCCTAGGTCCGAGAGGCTGTTTCTCCCTGGAGGTCCAGGGCCACCTATGCAGAATCAGCTGCGGACACGCGGTCTTGAGAGTGAGCATCTCTGGTTCCAGGAAGTCTCCTGTGGGCTTGGACCAAACTTTCTCCATGGATGCCAGGAAAGGAGGCCCCTCAACCCTTGACCTGCATGGCCAAGTGAAGCAGGGTTCTTTGGCAGACCCATTTGGGGATGGAGGGATCAAGATACTGTGCGTCTCATTTCCATCACGGACTCCATGCCTAAGGGCTCACTAGCTGTATTTGCACCCTGGCCAAAAGTCCTGTTCCAGGAGGTAACAGCCCAAATCATTGAGGAATTTGTCCAGTGGTTTTACTTTTCCTTTATAGTTAACTCTCAGGTAAGTGCCTGCTTTTAATTAGCTGTGGTTCAAAACCATCCATCCAGGCTCATACGTGGCACCCTCTGAATTTATTCAAAGACAAAGGAAAACAGAGTGGAACGCTCTGGAGAGGCCCCGTCGACATCCATCTGCTGCAGCTGCATGTTCTCCCATTAAACCATTCTCATAAATAGCACTGGATCCCACAGCCTTTTGCCAAATGTTTTTTGAACTGTTTTTATTAATAACAAATTGGAATTTGTTGCCGCCTGAAATAGGCCCCAAGTGTGGCCACCTGTGAACACATTTGGCAGAAGGTGGAGCCGCCCTGCACCTAATACCTGTCCGCATGCTACATGGGATGCAGGGCCCAGTCCCAGACCACCCACCCCATGGATGCCTTCCATGCCCAATGGAGCCCACCCAAGTGGTAGCACAGCTGATGGTAAAAGAGAGGGATCTACACCTGGGAGCCAGGTCAAATCCGACCACTGCCACTGGATCTTGTTTGGCTAACGTAAGACGGAGATGTTGACGGTTCCTACCCCAGAGGGCTAGTATAGGTAGTACAGCTAGATTCTGAGCAGGATAATCAGAAAGAATTGAACACGAGGGGTTCACTAGGCAACTAAAATGGCGCGAAGAATTCTGCAGGCATGGCAACGCAAATAAATAAATATTGCCGCCACCTCAGGCTGGGAACACAAGGAAGAGGTTGGAATTATTCAAACTTAGAAGCTTGGGGGAGGGGCACTGTGGAGGTGAACCTCAGACCCCTGAGGAAGGATGCTACTCAGCCAGTGTGGTATTTTGGTGGGGTGGAGAGATAGGGGTAAGGAAGCTAGTTCCACAAGTGCTGGGAAAACTGCAAACTGGATTCAGTTGCTGCTTCAGAAAAGCATTGTTGCTTCCAGAGTGAAGAAGCACTCCTGGGATAACCCTCACAGAAACAGGAAGAAAGGAAGCCAAGGGATAACAAATGTGAAGGGGCCGGCCCCTCCTTCCACCTCCAGCCTCACATCCCCCCTCCCGAGCGCCTCATGGGCAGCACTTAGCAGGGAGCCAGTGGTGGAGCAGAAGTGTGGCTTGCAGTGTCCTAGCCCATGCATCACAGAGTTTAGAGGGGAGGGTGTGGAGCTGAGAGAAAACAGCTTAACAACCGGCGCACCTGGAGAGGGGGTAGATCCCAGCCCTGACAGCTGTCTTACAGAGGGGCTCTTCAAAGTTCCTTGGGATGAGAAAACCAGCAAGTGTGGGCATGTCATCTACCTTTAGGGAACACCAGTGGTGAAAACCAGAGATGCTGAACTTTGCCAAGTTGAAGAGACAAGCAGAGAACTAGAAAAAAGAGAGAAAGGTCAAAGGATGCAAAGCTGGACTTGAACAAGAGCAAAGCACAAAAATGCAAGACCATGGCCATGAACTGATGCGGAGGACCCCTGCTCCTGGTGAATGCACAGGTAAACTGACTCAGGGCAGAGGGTCAGAACAGACGCCTTTGACTGAGGCCTCAGACCATATCCATTCTGACCCCCAGTTCCTTCCTTTGTCAAATGAAGACCTTAGCATTTGACAAAGTCAAATGAGTCCTTTTTAGCAGTAATATTCTTTAACTCTATTTCTTTGTCCTTCAGCACTGTGCTAGAAAATAACTGGCAGGTCTCTATATTTTTCTGAAGTTTCAATGCTCTCTTCTGGGAATATTCAATGAATATTCCTTCCAAAATATGTAATGAAACTTCTCTATAGAGAGAGACCAAGAACAGGAGGGATCTCTCTCAGCAATGCCTGGACATGATATCAAAAGGTACAAAGAAAATAAGGAAATGAAGTGGATTCCTTGACATGACAGTTTGGAGGCACTGTAGTAAAAGTAGTTTTACTTTTGAAGTAAAACTACTTGATCTTTAGGGAAAGGAGGCAATCTGGGTACAAAAAGAGGAATTCACATTGCTTCATTTAATTATTTTACCCTAGATCCAATAAAGCAGCATCTGCAAAATACTTCCAGTGTGCTAGGCAGGTGATGGGGTCAAGGAAGTTTCAGGCACAATTTCTGACCTTAAGGGCATTATTATCCAGCTCATTTGCTCACTTAGCAAATGTTTGTTGAGCACCTGCTCTACTTAGGAGCTGAGTTAGGTGCGGAGGACCCAATGGCAAGCAGGACTGACAGCGTTCTGTCCCCCTGGAGCTGATGACTAGTAGGAAAGACATGGGGAATATTCTCCAAGTAGATAATACACAAACAAAACAATCAATAATGGGAAATTCTGATAAGTGATCATTAAAAAAATAAACAGAAGGCTAAGAAAAAATACTGAGGTAGGGTGAGGGTGGAAGACTGCTTTAGATAAAGCCAATAGGGAAGGTCTGGAGACCTGCCAGGTGGAAGGCAGGGAGAAGAGAGGGGAAACTGTTCCAGACAGAGGGAGCAACGCATACAAGAGCCCAGAAGGTAGAAGAAGCTGGCCTGTTTGAGGACCTCAAGGAGGCTGGTATAGGCAGGGCATCATGGGCAAGAGAAGAGGAAATGAGGTGAAGCTGGAGAGGAAGGCAAGGCTTCAGTCAATCTGCTCTGCTTTGTGTATTAAGGAGATTACTCTCAGGATGCTGGAGGAGACCAGATGGTAGAGGCAGGCAGATCAGCAGGGGGACCGGGCCATAAGTGAGATTTTAGTGGCTGGGATTACAGTGGAGTTGGAAAGAAATGGATGAATTCATACATTTTGAAACAACTGAACTTGCCCCTGGGAAGGGCAGGGAAAGAGAGAAATTGAAGTAAATTCTAGGTTTCTTGGAGGACAAGGTTCAGGAAGAGGCTATGCATACATAAGGTAATTATCGAGAGATTTATATGAAAGTCCAAGACAACAACGCGGATATTGCAGGAAGATGGTGGATAACTGATTCCCACCTGCATAGTGACGTAGTTAAACGCTAAGTTACTAAACACTGAGGTTTCCAAGGATGTTTCAAGGGAAATAGATTTAAGACGTGGATGAAGAGGGAGGAAGTATAAAGCGAAACAGAGGGGATGGTGGGTGAACACGTTTGCCAAGAATGCAGCGTTGAAGCAGGAGGGGATGGGGAAGGCCAATGGAGATGACGTCCAATGTCATTCCGACTCGGAGAAAGTTAGCTGCTTCTACTCAATGCCATCCAATCACCGGTCCTGGGGCCGCTCACAGCTGCCCCATCAACACTGTCTACTTGGGGGCTTATGTGTGTCCTGGGTTGTTACAGAGCGTGTCATCCACATTAGGCCATACAGCTGGGCTGAGCAACGTCCAGAGGCACAAAGAGGCATCATTCCTGCCGGACAATCTGTGAGCGATGTGTGGGTGTCGATGGACTGTCTTATTAAGGGGCAACAGGAAGGGCAGCTAATGTAGTTTTTCCGTGTAGTCAATGATTAGAGCTCAGTTAAGTGAATGGCATTGGTTGGGCTCCTACGGGCTCCCCGATGCTCAGGACAGCTGCTCCTTCCTCAGAGGTTGTGCCGTTTCTTTCATGTGTCTTCTCTTCTCTATGTGGTTGTGAGAAGTCCGGGAGTTGGGCGTCAGCTAATTATTCCACATCCTCTCCACCCTCTAAGACAAAGCTCAGCCTGTCAAATCCTGCTCATCACCTGTGTTTATACAGCTCAGAACCTAAGAATATTTTTTATACATTTAAATGGTTGAAAAAACCCAAAGAAGAATCATCTTTTGTGACACATAAAAATTATGTGAAATTCACATTTCACTGTCTATAAAGTTTTGTTGGAATATGGCCACTCATTCATTCATGCATTGTCATGTCTGTTTTCACATCACCGTGATGATATAGTGGAGTACTTGCAGCAAAGACCACATCGCCCACAAAGCCTAACACAGTTACTATCTAGCCCTTTACAGAAAAAGTTTGCTGAAACCTGTTCCAAGGCACCGGATGCTCTTACAGAACAAGAGGAAGGTACAAGGAAGTAAAGGAGAAAGTATATCAACTGATATTCAAAATATTTTCTTCACCCACGTGGAAGGCCTTGAAAACCATGCTAAGGAATTTGGATTTGACGTTAGAGTCACTAAGGAAGTAGACAACGTTTTGAGCTTTGAGTGGCATGGCAAAATGGTACTTTAAATATGCTGACTTGCGTTTATGCCCAATTTATTTGACATGGTTACAGGAGAAAAAAAGCTTTTTAAATTCATCTACTAGAAACATACATTTAAGATAATAATACATGTTGAAAAGAAATATACAGACTAGTGATTATCACTAGGAAGGGCAAAAAATTAACTGGGAAGGGGCACAGGGGAACATTCTGGGTGTTGGAAGTACCCTAAATCTGGGTCTGAATGGTGATTATGCCAGTGTCATTACAGATTAAAGATGGCCACTAATTCTTTGCTCTTCCTCCCACTGAAAGGCTGGCCTTGGTGACCTGTTTGAACAATAGGATTTGATAAAATTGACATTCCAGGACTTTTTTAGATCTGGCAATTTCCATCTCAGTCTCATGGAATGTTCATGCTGGAGGAAACCAATGCCGAAAGCAGTCTGACTATCTGAGACTGCCATGATGTGAGGAAGCCCAAGCTAGCCACCTGGAGAACTCAAAAGGAGAGACAGATACCTGGTTGTTCTGACAGTCCAACCCAGGCACAAGTTACGTAAGCAAAGAAGCCTTTGGAGGACTCCAGCCCTCACCACTACCAGATGGCTGCGTCCAATCAAGGCACTGGGGGTTTTAAGGTGGTTTGTTACTCAAAGAGATAACCAGGATATATATATATATATATATATATATATATATATATATATATATGCATATTAGGCACTTTATGTCATAACTCAATTAAAAATAAGTAGATTGTACAAATTCAGATTCAAAGATATTCAAGTCCTAGTGTTCTTCAGTTTGTGGTAACCGGGAACTAACTGCATGATTAGCAATAGGTATAAATTTTTCTATCAGAAGAAGATAAATGATCAGGAACTGTGTGCACAGGACACCTATGATAGCATGTGATTTTCACAACAGACCCATAAAATAAGTATTATTACTATTTTTTGCCAAATAAAAGATTTGCCCAAGGCCACATATCCAGGGAGTGAGAGAATTCAAATATGAACCTAAGTTGATTGACTCAAAAGTCCTTGCTCTTTCCATGGTACTAGGTAGACCCCTGGGAATTTGCTGAAGGTTACAGCAAGTTTTTATAATTTCAAATAGGTCTTACTTATAATCAAGCCAATGACCAGTACGAACCAGTATGAGCACAGAGACCCAATCTAGACCCGTTTATGAGAGTCTGAACTCAAGAAATTACAAAAAGAAAATGACTTTATTCTCTTCTCTAACCATTATTTTTGTACCTAATAATCATTGATCCTCCTTTCTACAATGACTTTCAATATGTCAGTCCAATTCTATTACTTTCTAGACAACTTCAGGCATGTAAAGTCAGTTGAGTCTTATTTAAAACTTCAATCTTGTCTCCAGTTCAAAACTTCTCACCTTCCCCCATTAGAGTCAGTAAAAATTGGAGGCAGCAGGTTGGAGACAGAGGAAATAAGCCAGGACCAGGGGGACCAGGATAGGATTGAGGTCTGGGTCGGGAACAGGCATCTGGACGTGGAACAGGTTGGGCAATAAGGTCGAATGCTACTCCTCAGGGGAAGGGGGAGGCGGCAAGAATCTGCATTATGAGGCACATTCAGGTCCTGCAAGCAAGTTTTCCAAGTCCCCCAAAGCCAGGTAGAGATGGAGAAGGCTAAAGCAGACACTAATTCTGGAATGCAGAGAAACTACCTGCAAGGTCGGAACCTCAAGCACAGGGTCCCTGTGATGCCCATTCAACTTTGAATGTGTGTCTCTCTCTTAGTTCCTGATCAGCCTCCAGGCTGCCCCTATTTGCTCACGACAATCCTGGAGTCTAGACAACCAGGAGGATGGAATGGATGTGAAATACCTCTTCCTTTGGAGGAACAGAGCAGAAATCAAGGCACTCAGGTGCCAGGGGCTGCCTGGGCTCTGCGTGTGAACACGGTTGGGGTAATGGCCCAGCCTCCAGCTGAACCACTTGTCCATCCTTTTCTTCTTCTTTATGTAGCTGTCCCTTGGTCCACATCTGTCCATGACCTCCTTCCAGGGTTTCTCTGCTTATACTCAGGCCTTGGCTTGATTCTCACAACTACCCTGGACTGAAACTCCACCTCCAGCCCAAGTCTCCTTCACTCAGATGGCCCATTAAAATATCAGGTGTTTTGAGCCCTGTGTTATTAAACAAACAAACAAAAAAAAAAGCAAGAAAGCAAGAAGAAAGAAAGAAACAGAAGAGAGAGGAAGGAAGGGGGGATGGAAGGAAGGAAGGAAGGGAAGAAAGAGAAAAAGAAAGAAAAAGAGAAAGGAAGGAAGGAAGAAAGGGAGGGAGGAAGGAAGGGAAAAAGAAAGTTGAGTCGTGATTGGCAAACTCCACTGAAGAATGCAGGGGAAATCTGTACCAAATTTAGGAAGATTTATATTCAAAATGGTTTTTTTAATTCAGACTTTAATTATCTAATTCGGTCATGTGGAATACCCCTTTCCATGGCCAGCTGGAATAAATGATGTGTCTCTGTAGTTGGAAAAAAATGTACACGGATGCCAAGTATTTGAATAAATTGTAAAGTTGTTGGCTTTGTCCACATAGAGTACTTTTTTCCCCAGGCATTTCTGCGGAGGTTATCCCAAGTGTGAAGAATGACTTAATTTGCAACTAAAAAATGTAAAAAAATTTTAGTCAAGAAGCCCACTCTACGTAGCAAAAATCACATTCTATTAGGGCTAATAATATACCCCCCTCTAATTGCTGTCAAATACTTATTAACCAGACTTTTTCTTTAAGGGCTGTTCTCGGGTACAATTCTGTCCAATTATTTTGAGAAGAGTATTAACTTTGCCTGATTCTCAGTATTTTTTTCACTGAGTGGAGATTAGAAACTGTATTGGGAAATAATATTGACTTATCCAAATGGATTTGTTTCGCAAGGTGAAAAGAATCCTTTGCTATTGCTGTGTAAATATGGATGAGCAATTGACCATATAATTAACAATCCACCCTTTTCACTGTATCCAGTTTGTTACTTAGCGCATCTTCCCTTATAGCCTCCGTTACAACTCGGTACATTGTATGATAGGCAAGGAATTCTCAGGAAGTACATTTTGCCTTTCCTTCCACATCAGAAAGTCATTAGGAAATGAATACAGTGGAAGAGGGTGTCTCCATATCCCAGGGGGCCCAGGGGGCCTTACCGCTGTGCCACCTTTCAGGCCATGTGGCTGCCCCCTCCTCTCCCAGGCATTTCTGGGACTTCTATCTAATCTCTGGGACTTCCATCTAATCTTTTCTTGTTTCATTGTCTGCCCAACTACCTCCTCTCTGCAGATTTACGGCACCAGTTATGGACCAGTAACACCCTCTAGACCCAGCATGTGGGAGACACAAGGGCTTTGAGGTCAGATCTGCATTTAAATCTTATATTACAATATTCTAGCTATGTGACCTTGGGCAAATGTAAGTGTTCCCCAAAGCAGGAAACTAGTTTCCCTAGTAGATTTATGGCCCCCTAATCCTGCCGATGAGGTCTGTTTGTCCCTTTATCAATGATGTTAACTTTGAGCATTTGGTTTAAGGTGACGCCCGTGATCTCCACTTCCTGTAAAGTTAAACATTTTTCCTGTTTAATTAATACATAATTCATAAAGGGATACTTTGAAGCTATGCAAATATCTTGTTCCTCATCATACTTTCAGCTTACTCTCAGCATCCATTGTTAATTCTTAACTTAATCAGTTATTATTTTGATGATTTTCTACTTTGTCCCTTCTACGTGTCAGTTGGTTTTCTACTGTAAGAAAGAGCTTTATTTTCTTGATTATTTGTGTGTTTGTTTATTATCATTATGGATTCCTGAATTCTGATTCTACTCAACTGGATATTCAGATGGTCCCCGATTTAGCCAGTGGAAATTCCTTCAGGCTGACACCTGTGTTCTTTTATGTGTCCCCAGAACTTTCTTCTTCTCTTGCACAATGAGATGTTGTGAGTTCCCCTCATGCTCTCCTTGGCCCAGCCCTGGAATCAGATGCCTCCCCTCACAGTTTAGCTGTATCGCTATTACAACCTTGCACTTCCCTCCTAGGAACTCACCTTGTCCCTAGACCCCATGCTGTCCCTGACATGCTCCTCTCCAAAAGGCAGTTTAACTCCCTGGTGTTGTTGAAGGTAACAGCAATGGCATTTTTGAAGCGCTGAGACCCAGCCTCCATCTTAAAGGGCCTTTGACAATTTCAGTACATGCTCCGTAATAGGGAATACCTTGAAGTCCAACCCCAAGACGTGCTTGGTCATCGATTTAAATGAGCTTCTCTTTTCATAATCAATCCAGACATTTACAAACCTGAGATTTTCTTAAAACTTTTAGAGTTTATTCACTATACAAGATATTTACTAATATAGAGGGAGGGAGTTACCCAATGTTGATAAATGCGCCAGATACGGCATGTAGGTCATGAGGACGCTCCCTCTTTGTCATTTGCACTCTGATGCTACATTAGGATAAGCTAAAAATTTGGCAAGATCCAGTTTTCCTGCATATTTACCATCCCATGCACTCCTAACCCTTTGGCCTAACAGAAGATCAAGCATAAAAAGCTTCATTTGAACGGCTGCCATCGGAAACTCCTATATCTACTTTAAGTGACAGGCTGAACCAGATACTTCCTTATTTCTTTTTTTTTTTTTTTTTTTTTTTTTGCGGTAGGCGGGCCTCTCACTGCTGTGGCCTCTCCCGTTGCGGAGCACAGGCTCCGGACGCGCAGGCTCAGCGGCCATGGCTCACGGGCCCAGCCGCTCCACGGCATGTGGGATCTTCCCGAACCGGGGCACGATCCCACGTCCCCTGCATCGGCAGGCAGATTCTCAACCACTGCGCCACCAGGGAAGCCCCTTCCTTATCTCTTATCATTTCATGTTTGTTATCTGGGATACACAAAGTTTATATTTTCTTGGGAAAATGAAACAAGACTTACAGTGGAGAAGGACTTATCTAAAATCACCCATTTAGTAAGTGGCAAAACCCAGATTTAAACAGTGTCTGACTCTGATGCCTGTGAACAGTTTTCTAATTTTAAAAAACTTCTTTAGTTATAATTTTTGTATTATATAAATTCTTCCTTTAGAATAATCTTTAAACCAAACCAAATCTAAGTTTCAGTTTGGTTCCTTTCTCACTAACATTTAGCTTTTCTACATTTACCTAAAACATAACCTTAAACATAGTCACTGATTAGCACACTCATTTTAAAATAACTGGCCTTGTCTTAGCTGGGATTCAGAAGTTCTCTCTCTCATCTCTGGGCTGCTTTGACATCAAAATGCCTCACTACTTACTTCTGAGCAGCCGGCTAAAGGGGCCTGTCTTCAGTGCCTCCACCAGCAAGAAAGAATTACCAGAGGGAAATAGCAGTATTATGTTTTCCTGTCCAGTTTCCTGTTCTTGGTTCTGGTTTGTTTGTCTTTTTAAACCCATCACACACCTGCAGCCGCACCAGGTGCGTGTAGGTTGAGATCACAAGCCACACACCTAGCATGTCTGAGCCCACACCTGCTTCTCTAAACCCAGGCAATTGCTGTATCATGGCTGGGAGAAAGCATTTCCTATTCCAGGCAAGTTCCAGACCTGCCCTGCTTTCTCTCAACCAGCTCTCCTCTGCTCACCACCCCAGGTCCTGCCCTTTGCGACTGGGTCCCCTTAGTTTTAGAGACCTGCTTGGCTGCCCCCTTTCTCACTTAGCAGCTCACTAGACTCTCAGTTCCTCACCACCTCCTGATGTAAGAGTCCCTGAAGATTCAGGTGAGAGTGAAGAACCCTCCTGAATCCCTGGTCCTGAGGAAACCCATGGACCTCCCAAGGCCCTGGGTGGATTTGGGGCAGGCCTGGGTCATGACCTGCAAGGACTTCTTGCAAAGATAGTATAGGAGGGAGGAGATCCCAGTGCAGGTCAGAAGGTGGAAAATTACCATTCTTGTCATTCAAGAAAGAGTAACCCCAATAAGAAAGCCTGAAGGAGCAGTCTTAGACTTGGGGAGCTGAGAACAAAAAAGTCCTTGTGTGAGCTAGAGACGCTAGGCAGAGAGAAGGCCCAAGATACAGGTGCAGGTCAGCATCAAGGAAACAGCTCTCTGGAGGTCAGAGAGGAGGAAATGGTTCAGCATAAGCTGTGGGCCCTGACCTCTGGTGGGGTCATCCTTGCATCCTTTACAGGGTGAACTGTAGACTCTTATGGGTGAAGACACACCTCATTTCTCCTTAATTGTGGGAAGGTAAATTCGACCTCACTCTTTCAGATCTTTAGCTAGATGCCACTTGCTTAACGTAATTTCTAAACAGCACTTAATTATCTAACAAACAGATGCTGATAATTTTCTGTAGCTATGTTTAGCAGCCTGCTCCCTTTATAATGTGCCTCTGTTGGAATGCTCCAGAAACCCTTTCCTCAAGAAGCTGGTATCATCAATGTACTGGGCATCTCTGATTCTAAATCCTTTGTCCTGTGAGCACTGTCTTAGCCAGTTTGTGCTTCTGTAGCAAATACCATAGACCAGGCGACTTAAACAACATTTATGTCTCACAGTTCTGGAGACTGGGAAGTCCAAGATCAAGGTGCCAGCAGGTCTGGTGTCTTGATAAAGAGCCTCTTCTTGGTTTCTGGATGGCTGCCTTCAAGCTGTGTCTTCACATGATGGATAGACAGAGACCGTCTCTTTCACGTCTCTTTTTATGAGAGTGCTAGTCCCACTCACGTCTCTCCAAACCCCACCTCCTAATACATCACATTGGAGGTTAGAGCCTTAACATAAGAATTTGGAGGAGACACAAATATTCAGTCCACAGCAAACACATTCACACTCATCAGTACATACACCGATCAGTATACCAGGCCCCATTTGCTGGTTCAAAAAATACTTGTACAAGGGCACGACATTTTGATCCAAAATACAAGAGGATATATTTGACCAGAGATTTTGTTTCAAACACATTGTTCAATTCCATTTGTAAAACCAGTTTCTTTTTTTTATTTGTTTTCTAACGAAGAGTTTTAAGACTCTAAATTTCTTTTCTGCCCAACATTAAGGACATCCACCCTGATGAGTCAGGGACTTCAAACAGAAGCTGTGTGGCCTCAGCTCCTCACCTGCAACGTGTGTTGCAATCCTTCCTCAAGGCAACTAAGGAAATCAGTATTCCAGGCACCTGTGAAGAGTAGGGACCAGCTTTCCTTTACAGCACGGAGATGCTGTTTCACCAGGGTGATGCGTTAGAAAGAGCCTATGTGCAGCCGGGCAGAGTCGGTGTCAAACCCTGCACCCCTGCTTACCATGAGCCTCCCTTAGTTTCCTAATCTGTAAAATGGGAATATTCGCTTTGTGAGGTGGCTTTTTGGATTAGAAACACTATGAAGTTCCCGGCACACAGTAAATAGGCAAAAAATGAAGCAAAGATTATTATCATCTGATGAAGAAGAAATATCTCTAAGAAAGAAAGCTCTATCCTTTTATATCAAGGTATTCAAAATGCCATCGTATCTATAAACACTAGAAGGGGTGAAACATAGATGTCATTATCCCAGAAAACAGTTTGTTTAACCCCGATATTCTGATAAAAAGCCCAGGTCAAGGGAAAGGAACCTCTCTTATTTTTGCTTATCGGCCCTTTCCAATCACCAGTGGAAGCCCTTCTCCTGTTTCCCCTCCACAGCTAGAATTTCTCACTCAGGTGTTCTGGAGCTGGCATGAAAAAAAAGAGTAATAAAATAATTCTTTCAGACAAGTTTAGAGAGAGTTCTCCCAGAAGACAGGATCCTGGCTTTGAGTCACATAAAGTGTGTGCTTTGTCAATAACACAGAGAGCGAAGGCGTGAATGAGTTTTATTTCATTGGACAAGCCGTTCGGAATACAGATAAGTCCAGGCAAGCAGCTAAACTCTTAAATAAATGTTTTAGCACTATCTAGAAGGGAAGACTGCAATTGATTCCAATCTTTTCTGACAGAAAATCAGTTCTTTTAAAACTCCCGGGGCAGCAAAGAGTAAAAAAAAAGATCCCGTTTCTAATAAAAGTCGTACAGGTCTGCAAAATAAAACATGTCACCAGAAGCTGCAAGCCGCAATTAACATGCACGTAATTTCCCAAGGTGCTTCCCTCTCTCAAAACAATAAAAAACAAAACAAAGCAAAACAGAAAAACAAACAAGTTTACTCTGATTTGTAATTTTATAAAACGATATTTTCTAATTGCCCATAGTGTCTTTCAATATTGCCAAGGACACAGGAAGAGATATTCCAATACCAAACAAGGCCAAGTTGAATTGAAATGATAGTACTAACATCCCAGTGTGACTGCTACCTAGTTTGTTCAGAGGTGAAGGGATTTTACTGTATTTAAAGAGCTTAACACTTGCTAAGATCTCCATACTCAACAGCTCCTGGACTTGCAGATGTTACTCTAGCACCGTGCTTTTCAAACCCAAAAGAGAATCCGTGAGAATACCTGGAGAACTGGTTACAACAGATACCGCTGGGTCCCAGCTCCAGAATATCCAATTCAGTAGGTATGGGTGCTGCCTGAGAAGCTGCATTTCTCACAAGTTCCTTACAGCAGCGGTTTCCAACCTTTTTGGCACCAGGAACCGGTTTCGTGGAAGACAATTTTTCCACGAACGGGGGGCAGGGGTGGATGTTTAGGCGGTAATGCGAGCGATGGGGAGCCGCAGATGAAGCTTGCCCCACTTGCCCGCCACTTACCTCCTGCTATGCGGCCCGGTTCCTAACAGGCTGCAGACCGGTACTGGTCCGCGGCCCAGGGGGTGAGGACCCCTGCCTTAGAGGGTCCAGGGACCCCTCTTTGAGAACCACCATACCAGCATTAAGAATCACAGGCTGGGGCTTCCCTGGTGGCGCAGTGGCTGGGAGTCCGCCTGCCGAGGCAGGGGACATGGGTTTGTGTCCCGGTCCGGGAAGATCCCACATGCCGCGGAGCAGCTGGGCCCGTGAGCCATGGCCGCTGGGCCTGCGCGTCCGGAGCCTGTGCTCCGCAACGGGAGAGGCCACAACAGTGAGAGGCCCGCGTACCGCAAAAAAAAAGAATCACAGGCTGATTTCACAAAACAAGGATAAGAATTTATACAACCAGAAATGATCACGTAAAAGGCAGGATGAACTTCACTGCATTACCAGCTTCTCTATTGGATTGTCCTTTTTCCTCTTTAGGATAGAGTTTAGCCATCTTGTTGAATGTCTTATAATCCCAGTTACCATTTTCCTAACCCCCTTTCAGCCTGTCCCTGTATTCTTTAGTGCCCTGGACCACACTGATGACTCTGACATCCGGCTTTAACCATGCCTCAGCTTTGCTCAAACACCCTCAGTGGCTGGCGTCGCCTGTAGAATAAAATGAGCATGCCAGGGCTGCCGGGAAGATGGCGGAAGAGTAAGACGCGGAGATCACCCTCCTCCCCACAGATACACCAGAAATACATCTACGCGTGGAACAACTCCTACAGAACACCTACTGAACGCTGGCAGAAGACCTCAGACCTCCCAAAAGGCAAGACACCCCCCATGTACCTGGGTAGGGCAAAAGAAAAAACAGAGACAAAAGAATAGGGACGGGACCTGCACCAGTGGGAGGGAGCTGTGAAAGCTTTCCACACACTAGGAAGCCCCTTCGCGGGCGGAGACTGCGGGTGGCGCAGGGGGAAAGCTTCGGAGCCGCGGTGGAGAGCGCAGCCACAGGGGTGCGAAGGGCAAAGCGGAGACATTCCCGTACAGAGGATCAGGGCCGACCAGCACTCACCCGCCCGAGAGGCTTCTCTGCTCACCCGCCGGGGCGGGCGGGGCTGCGAGCTGAGGCTCGGGCTTCGGTCGGAGCGCCAGGAGAGGACGGGGGTTGGCGGCGTGAACACAGCCTGCAGGGGATTAATGCGCCACGGCTAGCCGGGAGGGAGTCCGGGGAAAAGTCTGGACCTGCCGAAGAGGCAAGAGACTTTTTCTTACCTCTTTGTTTCCTGGTGCGCGAGGAGAGGGGATTAAGAGCGCTGCTTAAAGGAGCTCCAGAGACGGCGCGAGCCGCGGCTAAAAGCGCGGACCCCAGAGACGGGCATGAGACGCTAAGGCTGCTGCTGCCGCCACCAAGAAGCCTGTGTGCGAGCACAGGTCACTCTCCAAACCCCCCTTCCGGGGAGCCTGTCCAGCCCGCCACCGCCAAGGTCCCGGGATCCAGGCTCAACTCCTCCGGGAGAACGCACGGCGCGCCTCAGGCTGGTGCAACGTCATGCCGGCCTCTGCCGCCGCAGGCCCGCCCCGCACTCCGTGCCCCTCCCTCCCCCCGGCCTGAGTGAGCCGGAGCCCCCGAATCAGCGGCTCCTTTAACCCCGTCCTGTCTGAGCGAAGAACAGACGCCCTCCGGCGACCTACACGCAGAGGCGGGGCCCCATCCAAAGCTGAGCCCCTGGGAGCTGTGAGAACAAAGAAGAGAAAGGGAAATCTCTCCCAGCAGCCTCAGAAGCAGCAGATTAAAGCTTCACAATCAACTTGACGTACCCTGCATCTGTGGAATACCTGAATAGACAGCCAATCATCCCAAATTAAGGAGGTGGACTTTGGGAGCAAGATTTACTATTTTTTCCCCTTTTCCCCTTTCTGTGAGTGTGTATGTGTATGCTTCTGTGTGAGATTTTGTCTGTATAGCTTTGCTTCCACCATTTGTCCTAGGGTTCTATCTGTCCGTTTTTTTTGTTGTTTTTTTTCTCTTAATAATTATTTTTTTATTTTAATAACTTTATTATATTTTATCTTACTTTATTTTATTTTACTTTATCTCCTTTCTTTTTTTTCCTGCCTTCCCTCCTTCCTTCCTCCCTCCCTCCCTCCCTCCTTTCTTTCTTTCCTTCTCTCTTTCTACTTCTACTAATTCTTTCCTTCTACTTTTTCTCCCTTTTATTCTGAGCCGTGTGGATGAAAAGCTCTTGGTGCAGCAGCCAGGAGTCAGTGCTGTGCCTCTGAGGAGGGAGAGCCAACTTCAGGACACTGGTCCACAAGAGACCTCCCAGCTCCACGTAATATCAAACGGCAAAAATCTCCCAGAGATCTCCATCTCAATGCCAGCACCCAGCTTCCCTCAACGACCAGCAACCTACAGTGCTGGACATCCTATGCCAAACAACTAGCAAGACAGGAACACAACCCCACCCATTAGCAGAGAGGCTGCCTAAAATCATAATAAGTCCATAGACACCCCAAAACACACCACAAGACGTGGACCTGCCCACCAGAAAGACAAGATCCAGCCTCATCCACCAGAACACAGGCACTAGTCCCCTCCACCAGGAAGCCTACACAACCCACTGAACCAACCCACTGTCCCCAACCACTGGGGACAGACACCAAAAACAACGGGAACTACGAACCAGCAGCCTGCAGAAAGGAGACCCCAAACACAGTAAGATAAGCAAAATGAGAAGACAGAAAAATACTCCGCAGTTGAAGGAGCAAGATAAAACCCCACCAGACCCAACAAATGAAGAGGAAATAGGCAGTCTACCTGAAAAAGAATTCAGAATAATGATAGTAAAGATGATCCAAAATCTTGGAAATAGAATAGACAAAATGCAAGAAACATTTAACAAGGACCTAGAAGAACTAAAGATGAAACAAACAATGATGAACAGCACAATAAATGAAACTAAAAATACTCTAGATGGGAACAATAGCAGAATAACTGAAGCAGAAGAATGGATAAGTGACCTGGAAGATAAAATAGTGGAAATAACTACTGCAGAGCAGAATAAAGAAAAAAGAATGAAAAGAACTGAGGACAGTCTCAGAGACCTCTGGGACAACATCAAACACACCAACATTCGAATTATAGGGGTTCCAGAAGAAAAAGAGAAAAAGAAAGGGACTGAGAAAATATTTGAAGAGATTATAGTTGAAAACTTCCCTAATGGGAAAGGAAATAGTTAATCAAGTCCAGGAAGCACAGAGAGTCCCATACAGGATAAATCCAAAGAGAAATACGCCAAGACACATATTAATCAAACTGTCAAAAATTAAATACAAAGAAAACATATTAAAAGCAGCAAGGGAAAAACAACAAATAACACACAAGGGAATCCCCATAAGGTTAACAGCTGATCTTTCAGCAGAAACTCTGCAAGCCAGAAGGGACTGGCAGGACATATTTAAAGTAATGAAGGAGAAAAACCTGTAACCAAGATTACTCTACCCAGCAAGGATCTCATTCAGATTTGATGGAGAAACTAAAACCTTTACAGACAAGCAAAAGCTGAGAGAGTTCAGCACCACCAAACCAGCTTTACAACAACTGCTAAAGGAACTTCTCTAGGCAAGAAACACAAGAGAAGGAAAAGACCTACAATAACGAACCCAAAACAATTAAGAAAATGGGAATAGGAACATACATATCGATAATTACCTTAAATGTAAATGGACTAAATGCTCCCACCAAAAGACACAGATTGGCTGAATGGATACAAAAACAAGACCCATATATTTGCTGTCTACAAGAGACCCACTTCAGACCTAGAGACACATACAGACTGAAAGTGAGGGGATGGAAAAAGATATTTCATGCAAATGGAAACCAAAAGAAAGCTGGAGTAGCAATTCTCATATCAGACAAAATAGACTTTAAAATAAAGACTATTAGAAGAGACAAAGAAGGACACTACATAATGATCAAGGGATCTACCCAAGAAGAAGGTATAACAATTGTAAATATTTATGCACCCAACATAGGAGTACCTCAATACCTAAGGCAAATACTAACAGCCATAAAAGGGGAAATCAACAGTAATACAATAATAGTAGGGGACTTTAACACCCCACTTTCACCAATGGACAGATCATCCAAAATGAAAATAAATAAGGAGACACAAGCTTTAAATGATACATTAAACAAGATGGACTTAATTGATATTTAAAGGACATTCCATCCAAAAACAACAGAATACACATTTTTCTCAAGTGCTCATGGAATATTCTCCAGGAAAGATCATATCTTGGGTCACAAATCAAGCCTTGGTAAATTTAAGAAAATTGAAATTTTATCAAGTATCTTTTCCGACCATGACACTATGAGACTAGATATCAATTACAGGAAAAGATCTGTAAAAAATACAAACACATGGAGGCTAAACAATACATTACTTAATAACGAAGTGATCACTGAAGAAATCAAAGAGGAAATAAAAAAATACCTAGAAACAAATGACAATGGAGACACGATGACCCAAAATCTATGGGATGCAGCAAAAGCAGTTCTAAGAGGGAAGTTTATAGCAATAAAATCCTACCTTACGAAACATCTCGAATAAAAAACCTAACCTTGCACCTAAAGCAATTAGAGAAAGAAGAACAAAAAAAACCCCCAAAGTTAGCAGAAGGAAAGAAATCATAAAAATCAGATCAGAAATAAATGAAAAAGAAATGAAGGAAATGATAGCAAAAATCAATAAAACTAAAAGATGGTTCTTTGAGAAGATAAACAAAATAGATAAACCATTAGCCAGACTCATCAAGAAAAAAAGGGAGAAGACTCAAATCAATAGAATTAGAAATGAAAAAGGAGAAGTAACAACTGACACTGCAGAAATACAAAAGGTCATGAGAGATTACTACAAGCAACTCTATGCCAATAAAATGGACAACCTGGAAGAAATGGACAAATTCTTAGAAATGCACAACCTGCCAAGACTGAATCAGGAAGAAATAGAAAATATGAACAGACCAATCACAAGCACTGAAATTGAAACTGTGATTAAAAATCTTCCAACGAACAAAAAGCCCAGGACCAGATGGCTTCACAGGCAAATTCTATCAAGCATTTAGAAAAGAGCTAACACTTATCCATCTCAAACTCTTCCAAAATATAGCAGAGGGAGGAACACTCCCAAACTCATTCTACGAGGCCACCATCACCCTGACACCAAAATCAGACAAGGATGTCACAAAGAAAGAAAACTACAGGCCAATATCACTGATCAACATAGATGCAAAAATCCTCAACAAAATACTAGCAAACAGAATCCAACAGCACATTAAAAGGATCATACACCATGATCAAGTGGGGTTTATTCCAGGAAAGCAACGATTCTTCAATATATGCAAATCAATCAACGTGATACACCATATTAACAAATTGAAGGAAAAAAACCATATAATCATCTCAATAGATGCAGAGAAAGCTTTCGACAAAATTCAACACCCATTTATGATAAAAAACCCTGCAGAAAGTAGACATAGAGGGAACTTTCCTCAACATAATAAAGGCCATATATGACAAACCCACGGCCAACATCGTCCTCAATGGTGAAAAACTGAAAGCATTTCCACTAAGATCAGGAACAAGACAAGGTTGCCCACTCTCACCACTCTTATTCAACATAGTTTTGGAAGTTTTAGCCACAGCAATCAGAGAAGAAAAGGAAATAAAAGGAATCCAAATCGGAAAAGAAGAAATAAAGCTGTCACTCTTTGCAGATTACATGATACTATACATAGAGAATCCTAAAGATGCTACCAGAAAACTACTAGAGCTAATCAATGAATTTGGTAAAGTAGCAGGATACAAAATTAATGCACAGAAATCTCTGGCATTCCTATACACTAATGATGAAAAATCTGAAAGTGAAATCAAGAAAACACTCCCATTTACCATTGCAACAAAAAGAATAAAATATCTAGGAATAAACCTACCTAAGGAGACAAAAGACCTGTATGCAGAAAATTATAAGACACTGATGAAAGAAATTAAAGATGATACAAATAGATGGAGAGATATACGATGTTCTTGGATTGGAAGAATCAACATTGTGAAAATGACTCTACTACCCAAAGCAATCTACAGATTCAATGCAATCCTATCAAACTACCACTGGCATTTTCCACAGAGCTAGAACAAAAATTTCCACAATTTGTATGGAAACACAAAAGACCCCGAATAGCCAAAGCAATCTTGAGAACGAAAAACGGAGCTGGAGGAATCAGGCTCCCTGACTTCAGACTATACTACAAAGCTACAGTAATCAAGACAGTATGGTACTGGCACAAAAACAGAAAGATAGATCAATGGAACAGGATAGAAAGCCCAGAGATAAACCCACACACACATATGGTCACCTTATCTTTGATAAAGGAGGCAGGAATGTACAGTGGAGAAAGGACAGCCTCTTCAATAAGTGGTGCTAGGAAAACTGGACAGGTACTTGTGAAAGTATGAGATTAAATCACTCCCTAACACCATACACAAAAATAAGCTCAAAATGGATTAAAGACCTAAATGTAAGTAAGGCCAGAAACTATCAAACTCTTAGAGGAAAACATGGGCAGAACACTCTATGACATAAATCACAGCAAGATCCTTTTTGACCCACCTCCTAGAGAAATGGAAATAAAAACAAAAATAAACAAATGGGACCTAATGAAACTTCAAAGCTTTTGCACAGCAAAGGAAACCATAAACAAGACGAAAAGACAACCCTCAGAATGGGAGAAAATATTTTCTAATGAAGCAACTGACAAAGGATTAATCTCCAAAATTTATAAGCAGCTCATGCAGCTCAATAACAAAAAAATCAAACAACCCAATGCAAAAATGGGCAGAAGACCTAAATAGACATTTCTCCAAAGAAGATATACAGACTGCCAACAAACACATGAAAGAATGCTCAACATCATTAATCATTAGAGAAATGCAAATCAAAACTACAATGAGATATCATCTCACACCGGTCAGAATGGCCATCATCAAAAAATCTCGAAACAATAAATGCTGGAGAGGGTGTGGAGAAAAGGGAACCCTCTTGCACTGCTGGTTGGAATGTAAATTGATACAGCCACTGTGGAGAACAGTATGGAGGTTCCTTAAAAAACTAAAAATAGAACTACCATATGACCCAGCAATCCCACTATGGGGCATATACCCTGAGAAAACCATAATTCAAAAAGAGTCATGTACCACAATGTTCATTGCAGCTCTATTTACAATAGCCAGGACATGGAAGCAACCTAAGTGTCCATTGACAGACGAATGGATAAAGAAGGAGTGGCACATACATACAATGGAATATTACTCAGCCATAAAAAGAAACGAAATTGAGCTATTTGTAATGAGGTGGATGGACCTAGAGTCTGTCATACAGAGTGAAGTAAGTCAGAAAGAGAAAGACAAATACCGTATGCTAACACATATATATGGAATTTAAGAAAAAAATGTCATGAAGAACCTAGGGGTAAGACAGGAATAAAGACACAGACCTACTAGAGAATGGACTTGAGGATATGGGGAGGGGGAAGGGTAAGCTGTGACAAAGCGAGAGAGTGGCACGGACATATATACACTACCAAACGTAAGGTAGATAGCTAGTGGGAAGCAGCTGCATAGCACAGGGAGATCAGCTCGGTGCTTTGTGACTGCCTGGAGGGGTGGGATAGGGAGGGTGGGAGAGAGGGAGAAGCAAGAGGGAAGAGATATGGGAACATATGTATATGTATAACTGATTCACTTTGTTATAAAGCAGAAACTAACACACCATTGTAAAGCAATTATACTCCAATAAAGATGTAAAAAAAAAAAAAAAAATGAGCATGCCACTGGAGCGGGCCGCGGACAAACTGACCCAACACTAATTCCATCAGACTTGCATGTTCCAAAGATGAAACGACTGCTGTCCCCTCCCCAACATCCCCCTTTGAGAAGCCTCACAGGTCTCTACCGTGTGCCGGCTCCCTTGCTGCAGCAAGTGATGAGTCTAGCTTTGTTCACCATGGGCCATTCCCTTTGGTCTTTGGCTATTGGCCAACGATGGTAGGTAGGGTTATTTTTGCAAAGATTAAATAAAATCAATCAGAGCGAGTGATTGTCACAATAGAATGGTGATGTGATTAAGAGTCTGTTGGCACAGTTGATTATAGATTTAAAGTTTCTTTGGTGGCAAAGGTACGGGGTTGTACAGAGATGGGCACACCATGTGTTCCCAGATGGAGGTGCAGTATCCCACACCCCATCATTCCCACAGGAATCTAGACCTGTAGATCATGCCACTCACTCAGAGTGAGGATTCCCAGATGGGAAGAACTTCCTGTGCCTCTGGACTCCTTCCCTCCTGATCACCAAATGACAGCAGCTATGCACGGATTACCCTGCCTGCCCACCATGGGCAGGTAAGAGATGCACAGCAACCTGACCCCATTCCCGAGTAATTATTGTGAGGATGAGCGATGCAGAATCCAGTTCCCCAGACATAGCCTCCCGCCCTGAGCCATGGCTTCAGACTTCTCTGAGATCTGTTCTTCTAATATACCAAATCCTTAGCACAATGCCTGGTGGATAGTAGGAGCTCAGTAAATATTAGTTGACCCTCCTTTACATACCTCCTCATTCTAAAATCTCACCAGCCTTTAAGAAGCACTCAGCTGGTACTTCATGAAATGAAACCTCCGCTCCCACCCCAAAAGCACCCAGGAAATTCTCCCTTCTTGAAAGCCCCACCACACATTGAGTGGATGTCTCCCATCCCCCAGCTCACGCTGGGGGCTCACAGTCCTCTGTGACTGCTAACAAAACTCCTTGACTTGGGGGCTTCCCTGGTGGCGCAGTGGTTGGGAGTCCGCCTGCTGATGAAGGAGTCGCGGGTTCGTGCCCCGGTCCGGGAAGATCCCACATGCCGCGGAGCAGCTGGGCCCGTGAGCCATGGCCACTGAGCCTGCGCGTCCGGAGCCTGTGCTCCGCAACGGGAGAGGCCACAGCAGTGAGAGGCCCGCGTACTGCAAAACAACAACAACAACAACAACAAAACTCCTTGACTCAAGCCCCTTTGTCACCCATGTTAGCACCTCACCTTGTGCCTGGCATGGAACTTGCATCTCGTAGGGACTAGTAATTTGATGATGGACACCACTGTTAATTTTAGAACCGAAATGCAATGTCCTTGAGTTACCATGCATTCAGTTGGCTAAAAGCAGTTTACCTACATTTATTCTAAAAAGCATCCAGTAAAACCAACAAGAGATTTCGTAAAATCAAAAATTGGGTTGGCATTCCCCTTTTATTCTCAACAGACTTCTCAAATACTCAAAATTACATGAGTTTTTCATACCTTTTATTTTTTTTAAGCAGAAATAAACCAGTTGGTTCCTCAAACCTCGAATAAATTAGCTGAACGCTTAAATCCACTGGCCCTAATAAATCTCTTTTCTCTAAGGAATGATATTCATAGTGGAGATTATTGCTGATAACCCTAAATGATTCACTTTTGCACAATGTCTGGAAGGTGGTAGCATGTGATATTTCAGTTTTGGCCAACCCACTATTAAGATCACAAAAAGGTTTTATTTTTTTAAGTGTTCTTGTGTGTCAAGCCAATGGGTCAAAGGCCATATTCTGGCATTC
Organism: Globicephala melas; assembly: GCF_963455315.2. Classification (NCBI taxonomy): domain Eukaryota; kingdom Metazoa; phylum Chordata; class Mammalia; order Artiodactyla; family Delphinidae; genus Globicephala; species Globicephala melas. The sequence goes on along the minus strand of NC_083328.1, from coordinate 10,723,859 downwards.
TGAATAAAATTTAAATCATGGCATTAATTATTATAATAAGATACAGATATTAATTTCCTGAAATACTGTATGGCTCTAGCTTCACAAAATTGGGAGCTGTGTAATAGAAGAATGAGCCCAGCATTTGATCTCAGGAGACGGCAGTTACCAGCAGTGAGAGAATGGGCAAGAAACTGATTTCTCTGTACCTCTAAAATAGAGAGGATGATAATAGCTACCTCACATGGTTCTTATAGGAACCAAATACCCTGAGAGTGCTGAGTAAACTGTAGAGTGCTTCATAAATGTGAGTTACTATTCAGTCTGTTCATAGAGATGTCGTATGTCAGAGCAGGAAAGGCACGCAGAGACCATCTCATCCATAACTTGGTGGTTACGCAAGAGGAAATTGAGCCCAGAGGAGGCTCTTGTTAGAGAGTCAAAGGGTCAAAAGATCAACCCCTTTCCACATTAGAAATCAGGGCAAAGCTAACTTACCAGAAGCCAAATATTCAAGCTTTACTAATATTCCTAATCTAGGAACATTGTTTTGGGTTGAATTGTGTCCTCCCTAAAAAGATATATTGGAGTCCTGAACCCCAGTACCTTAAACGGGACCTTATTTGGACATGGGGTCTTTACAGAGATAATCAAGTTAAGGTGAGGTCATTAGGATAAGTCCTAATCCAAAATGACTGCTGTCCTTATAAAAAGGGAAAATTTAAGCACAGAGACAGACACACACACACATACAGAGAACACCATGTGAACATGAAGGCAGAGACTGGAGTGATGCTTCTAAGCCAGGGAACACCAAAGATGCCAGTATTCCACCAGAAGCTAGGAAAGAAGCACAGAACAGGTTCTCCCTCACAGGCTCAGGAGGACCCAACCCTGTGGACACTTTGATCTCAGACTTCCGGCCTCCAAAACCATAAGACCATAAATTTCTGTTGTCTAAGCCAATTTGTGGTATTTTGTTACAACAATCCTGGCAGATGAATACAAACACTGTGTTCTTTAATTCTTGAACCTGATAAAAATGTTAGTCGCATTTGGGGCATTTTCAAAAGGAGGTTTATCTCCAAAGCAATTTCAATACCCTTCTTTCATTTTACCTTCACAAGACTCTATTAAATAAATAGATACTAACATTCCAGTGTTACAGATATTTTTCGTGTTAATTATTTGTATTCTGCAAAGATACAGAAAATATTTGGGGCAACAAACGCTTTAATACAAATAAAACACAAAATAATTCCTAAAAAAAAAAAAAACCAAAGACCTAACTTGACAAAATGATGGGGGGAGGATTTAAACAAATTGTGAGCACAAATATATAGTCTGAGAACAGTTACAAGAAATGATCACAAGGGACATTGAAGTTTCCCAGCAATTAAGGCCAAAAGGAAAGCACAATGTGTTATAATAATAACTATAAACCAATATAATAATAACTATAACTCCAATATATAGAATCTTTTAGTACTTTTTGGATTATCTTATTTAGTTCTCACAAAAACCTTTGTGCCACAAGTTTTTATTATCCCCATTTTGCAGATAGGCAAACTGAGAACTGGATGGTATAATTTGCCCAAGATCAGAGAACTAGTAAGTGGTGGCTCCCAGATTTATGCAGGCTAACTCCAGTGTAATTGCAGAGCTGTCCTCTTAATTACTCTATTACACTGCTTCCCTGTGCAAGACAACCCTGGAACAAATATGCCATGAGTCCTTAAGTAAGGAACACCAAACGGCATCAAGAATAAAGTCAACCACAGTTTTACCTAAAATGCTCAGATATTTTACCTTAATTTATCTACAGTAAATATTCGCTGAATACTTGCTACGTGTTTGGTGCATCAGTATAATGGGTCAAGTATAAAAGACAGAACGATCACTACTTGCTGGCCACTGGCTCTCAAGAGATAAATGAACAAGTCCTCTTTCCTAACAGAGTAAGAAAGAGAGACATGAAGGAAGTTACTTGGCTACAGCAGGTTAAGTGTGTTAATAAATATGTGCTAAGAACGGTGGTGCCACAAAGGGGAGGGTGATCCTTTCAAACCACCGAAGATGCACAGAAGAGGGAAGCAATGCAGTAGGTACAGAATCCCTAACAAAATATAGTAGGTAGAAGCTGGGGTAGAAGATGCAACAGCAAAGGTAGGCAGGGCCGTATCAAGAAGGGTTTTCTATCGTATCTACCAACATCAGCATTTCTTAAGATTCCCTTTCTTAAATTCCATGGGAAAAATTCAAGAAGAGGCAGAATTCCGTTTTCCTGCCTATGAGCTTCCTGTGCCTGCGGTAACAAATCATCACCAGCTTAGTGGCTTAAAACGATACACATGCTTTATGTTTTATTTTACCATTCTCAAGTCAGAAGTCCGACATAGGTCTCACTGGGCTAAAATCAAGGAGTCCTCAGGGTTGTATTCTTTTCTAGAGGCTCTAGGGGAGAATCCATTTTCTCACCTTTTCCGGCTTCTAGAGGCTGTCACATTCCTGGCTTGTGACCGCTTCCTCCGTCTTCAATGCAAACACCATCAGGCCAAGTCCTTCTCATATTTCCACCTCTTTGGTTTTCTCTCTGTCTGCTTCCCTTTTCCCTCATTTAAGAACCCTTATAATTACATTGGACCCACCCAGATAACCCAAGATAATCTCTGCATCTCAAGGTCAGCTGACTTGACAACCTTAATTTATCTGCAACCTTTGCCATGCAACCTAAGATATTTACAGGTTCTAGGCAATAGGATATGGACATTTTTCAGGGACCAACATTCTGCCTACCGCACCTGGTGTATATCAGGAAAGGGATTTGAGTCTCTCTGGAGTATGTTCCAGAAAGCTCCCACTTCCAGGGAAATCAAGCCATTTTGCCTTTCATGGGGCACATGCTTTGCCTCTGTAATCGTTAGTTGGCCAATACTGCCAAGGTGCTAAAGGATCTGTTATGTCCATATGTTTTGGGGGCAAAGATTCTTTAAAGGGCCTCCTAAGCCAGCTCCTTTTACATGTTATAAACCAGGGACACATAACTGGTTAGTGGCATGTCAGTCCTACCAGTTTTGCTGAATAAACAGTTTATTTCAGTGTACAAAGCCATCCCAAACATCAGCTAGTGACCCCAAAGAGATGCAGTTTATGGGATCTACATTTTGATCTGCTTGCCAAGGTCAATGTTCTCCAGCCAAGGTAGAAGAATGGATAAAATGACCTCCCAAAGATTCTTGCTTATCAGCAGAGGCCTTCATTTCTAACCCGAAACAATGCTGCCTTTTATCCACTGAATGATTTTCTTTTTAACTTGCTATCAATTCACTTTAACAGTCTCAGTGACTTTCAGGAGAAAAACCTGTAATTTAATGATTATAAAGATACCAGAAAACTTATCTGTGATACTGATGTTGGAATTATAAGCCCGGATTTCTCTTCCTTCTCCCCCAGGGTTGGTGCTGATTGGCTGGCTGACAGACTGGCAAACAGATGTGATCAGCTCAGGCAAGGCAACTTAACACAAAGAAGAGATGGCCTTTAAATGCAGTACTTAGTCCCGTCTACTCAAGGTTAAGGGCAAGTTTATGTACAGGGAGATCATGTGATGATACGAAAAGAGGATCAGGAGAATGGAAATGAATTATTGTAAGCCCTAATTACCTTGAATTCAGACTTAATTAAGTTAATAATTTATGTAGATATACAGGTTTGGGGCATATTTACACTAGAGTCACCATAAAGTTTAACTTAAATTTCTACTTATTCTCTCTTGTCACCATGAAAACGACTAGATCTGTTGGTTAAAAAGAGTAGAGTTTTCAAAAATCTACAAACAATAAATGCTGGAGAGGGTGTGGAGAAAAGGGAACCCTCTTGCATTGTTGGTGGGAATGTAAATTGATGCAGCCACTATGGAGAACAGTATGGAGGTTCCTTAAAAAACTACAAATAGAATTACCACACGACCCAGCAATCCCACTACTGGGCATATACCCTGAGAAAACCATATTTCAAAAGAGTCGTGTACCACAATGTTCATTGCAGCTCTATTTACAATAGCCAGGACATGGAAGCAACCTAAGTGTCCAACGACAGACGAATGGATAAAGAAGGTGTGGTACATATATACAATGGAATATTACTCAGCCATAAAAAGAAATGAAATTGAATTATTTGTAGTGAGGTGGATGGACCTAGAAAGTGTCATACAGAGTGAAGTAAGTCAGAAAGAGAAAAACAAATACTGTGTGCTAATACATACATATGGAATCTAAAAAAAAAAAAAAAGGTTCTGAAGAACCTAGGGGCAGGACAGGAATAAAGACGCAGACGTAGAGAATGAACTTGAGGACACGGAGCGGGGGGAAGGGTAAGCTGGGATGAAGTGAGAGAGTGGCATGGACATAACATACACTACCAAATGTAAAATAGCTAGTGGGAAGCAGCCACATAGCACAAGGAAATCAGCTCAGTGCTTTGTGTCCACCTAAAGGGGTGGGATAGGGAGGGTGGGAGGGAGACACAAGAGGGAGGGGATATGGGGATATATGTATATGTGTAGATGATTCACTTTGTTACACAGCAGCAACTAACACAACAATGTAAAGCAATTATACTCCAATAAAGATGTTAAAAAAAAAAGAGTAAAGTTTTCCTGTAATATTAAAACATTGGTTTTAATATTTCCAAAGACTTTTGACTTATGGCCTTCATCAGACTAAGAATGTTTGTTATAGGGGACTCCATTTGTTAAGATAATTGTTTGTTCTCTCAAGATTGTAAACTGTATTTACCATAAGGGGTCAATCTACTCACTGACCTTGTGATAATTAATTTGCCCACCACAACCCCACTGAACTAGCTCTAATTAACTCCACCAGTAAAAAGAATGGTGCAGATTCTCTAAAAATTAGAGAATGGCTAAAGGCCATTCTTCTTGTAAATAATCATGTTACAAATGAAAAAAGTGATTCTAAGGCAATGGTTCTCAAACTTCGCTGCATATTAGAATCAAATGAGGAGTGTTGAAGAAATCAAAACCCAAGCCACAATCCCAGAGCAAATTAATCAGAATCTCTGGGGGTGGGGTGGGGTCAGGTATCAATATTTTTAAAGCTCCCTAGGTAGTCCCCATGCACAACCAAGTTTGAGGGGGTCAGTAAACAAGCAGTATCAATATCACCTGGGAGCATCGCAGAATCCTGGACCACATTTTGATTCTACTGAATCAAAATCTTCATTTAATCACATCCCTAGGTGGTTCTTAAGCACATTAAAGTTTGAGAAGCATTGAGCTATGTTGCTTTCATCCCAATGCAAAATCTCAATTTGCCACCAACTCAGCAAGGACACCTAGAACAGAGCAATGAATGTGACGTTAATTAATAACACAACTTCGGCCAATTCATTTATCTTCCTTGAGCCTCAGTTCCTAATGATGAGATTGGGCAAGATCATATCTGATGTCTTTTGCACCCCTGAAATTTTACGATGCTCTGTATTCTATATACACGTGCTGGTTAGGAGGCATTCACTTTTAATCATGGCTGAGAATACTTTAGTCTTCATGGAGCAATGTGACTTCTTTGGAACACGTCCTTGAAATTTTCAACATAATGTGCCTTACTGGCAGGCATGCTTTCAAATAAAAGTGAGGACATTCAAATATTATGGCTTGATTAGGGTATTATGGTCTCCACGGAGCTTATTTATATAATCTCTCACTCTTTATCATTTCAGCCTTTGTATTTCACAAGGCACCTGCTAGAAGCATCACTCATGTATTGTCTCAGAGGACACAGTCCGCCTTTCGTGGGTGGAAGAGAAGATGCCTTCCATGAGTCCATGCCTTCCCCAGGTGTCGCTGATAGTAAAAACTGCACGGAAATGAGACTCAGGGGAGCCAGATTTTTGTCTTGGTTTCGCCATTGTCCAGCTACCTGACCTTGATTAGTTCACTGATGATGTCTGTACCCCTCTACAATCAGAAGATCAGACTAGATCGACTCCATTTCTAACATGTTGCCTCTGCTTATTCCCTATGTACAGCCTCTCATTAACATGCATATACTGAATTGCTTATGATTTCTGTCTTCAGAGTGGGCAGAGGACCACGTGGCTTTTCTAGGTAGAATTTAGACTCCTTGGGTATTGCCTGTGTTTTGCAGAACCTCCAGTTTCCCTCCAAAACTGGACAAAGATGAGTGTCTTTGTTATTTTGTTATAGAAGCTCAAGCAGACTAAGACACAGAGATTAGCCCTTTCACAGTGAGAAGTCTCTGTTGGCCCTAAATACCATTCGAAATACCTAGGAGAGAATGAAGCTTCATATAGGTGATACAGTACATTCTGCTTGTTCTAGAATGAAACTAATTCACAGCCCAGTCAGTAGTTTGAAGTCCTGTCTGAGAAAAATGATAACCACCAGATATTTTCAACTTACCAACTTCTAAAATGATCTGATTCTTTCTTGAGTCTTGTTTGCAATAAATGAAAGTCAAACTGCATCCACATGTACATGATGGCCTACGTGGACCAGCTTCTTTGAGGCCCGAGAGGTCTGAGTTTCTTAAGGTCTGCTCTGACTGTGTAACCTGAGTCCCTTTCTTCTGGATACAGCCTGCAATGAGCTGCATAGGTCACTTCGCCCCCACATTAGCCCAGTTTGCTCCAGATGCAGGTGTAAAGTCTTCAACTCCAGTCATGCTGGAATGCTTGTTTCACTTTCCATATGTTATTTTGGTCTCCAGTTTGACACCTGTTTATTTCACAAAATTCTCAGGCCCATGAATTCAGATATTAGGTTTTTGGAAGCCCATCAACAATATCATTTTGTTCTCTTTTTTCCCTTCCATCTTCTGGAACCAATTGAGAGTAAAACCCAAGAATTAGGCAGCTGGAGATCAAAACCTTTTTCTTTATGACTGACCAAGCCATTGGGATAAACTGATTTTAGATCTGAGGCCAAATAGTATTGTATTCCTTGACCCTCTGAGCCAGACAGACTTAGCTCACCCAATCTCAGATACAGATGGACATGGGTAGCCCACCTCCTCTCCCCCACTTCTCAGGCCACCCACATAGAAGGAGCCCAAGTGGCTGGGTTTCTGCAAGCATTTAGATGCCAAAGAAACAGAGGAGAGGACTGAGCCCCTTGTGCTCAAATTGTTCTTCCAAACTTATCCATCAGATGACTCATGCTTCCTCCTTCAGTGAGGAGTGAGTGAGGGGAGTTAGAAAGTAAGGAGCTACGGAGGTGCCAAGGCTGTTAGGCTAATGGAAGTTTTTGTCCTAAGAAAAAGATAAACAAGGAATGTGCATTTTCTCATGAAAGTCACGTCTGGCTTCCAGAGAGGAGGGGCTGAAAGTTTCTGATCCACCATCTTTAGACTCCATAAGGAGAAACAAGACACCTTCTCCCCACAAGACTCACAATAGGAAGGTGTTTAAAAGTTAGCCACAGGGCTTCCCTGGTGGCACAGTGGTTAAGAATCCGCCTTCCAATGCAGGGGACACAGATTCGACCCCTGGTCCAGGAAGATCCCACATGCCGTGAAGCAACTAAGCCCATGCACCACAACTACTGAGCCTGCGCTCTAGAGCCCGCGAGCCACAACTACTGAAGCCTGCGTGCCTAGAGCCCGTGCTCCGCAACAGAAGCCACCACAATGAGAAACCAGTGCACCGCAACAAAGAGTAGCCCCCGCTCACCGCAACTAGAGAAAGCCCACGTGCAGCAATGAAGACCCAACACAGCCAAAAATAAATAAATAAAAATAAATTAATTTTTAAAATTACAAAATAAATAAATAAAAGTTAGCCACAAACTAAACAAAACAGTGTAAAACATCAAAAACAGAAAGTCAGTTGTCCACTCCAAGGAGGAACCTAGAGGTCTCATGTCCTCTTTGAAGTATGCATTCATCGTTCCAAATGTGCTCTTTCATAAAATGCCCTGTGTCTTTACATCTGTCTGTATATCTTGACTTCTGCTCTGAACAGCTGCTATGCCAGTTGGTGTTGCACAGCCCAGTATGAGTCAAAGTTAGCAGTGAGAATCCTGGAGCTTGTTACACAAAAATAGAGAATTCTCAGGATAAAGTTTCTCTAGGGGTGTATTATAAATCACACTGGGTTCTAATATTAAAATAGAGTTAGCAGGGCTTCCCTCGTGGCAGTGTGGTTAAGAATCCGCCTGCCAATGCAGGGGACATAGGTTCGAGCCCTGGTCCAGGAAGATTCCACATGCCATGGAGCAACTAAGCCCGTGTGCCACAACTACTGAGCCTGTACTCTAGAGCCCGTGAGCCACAACTACTGAAGCCCGTGTGCCACAACTACTGAAGCCCCCGTGCCTAGAGCCCATGCTCTGCAACAAGAGAAGCCACTGCAATGAGAAGCCCACGCACTGCAACGAAGAGTAGCCCCCGCTTGCTGCAACTAGAGAAAGCCCGTGCACAGCAACGAAGACCCAATGCAGCCAAAAATAAATAAATTAAATAAATTAATTAAATAAAAAAATAGAGTTAGCAGAGGATGGGGCAAAATTTTTCACCTTTTTCTCTCTTCCATTCACTGCTAGAGAGATGGCATTATCTTAAGACTGGGTGGCACTGAATGGCCAAACATCTGCATAATAGTTTATTTTTGTCTTTTTATTGCTCCAACTAATTGTCCTGATATCTACATCATTCCCAAGATAAGACCCTGTACTAGTGATTGAAAAGCTTCATTTAACTTACTTCTTTAAGTCATATGGCCAAGTTCACCTACAGTTTTATGCATTTCAGGACAGAGCCAAGGTTCCCGAAAATGGTCACAATAGAAAACTCTAAAGCGTTTTTGCTGTAAACTTGATGTGGTGAAAAGAGAATTAAAGTTATCTTACTTTTGGTGCCCAGAAACCTTTACGTGAATTTCTCTCTCTGAGTTAGGCTTGAACTGGGGGTATCTGATTCCCAATAATTAATGTCAAGATTTGGGAGGTTGATGGGCTTTGTCTTAAGGGTCCAGGAATACTTAGGGGTTCTTTTATGAAATTGATTATAGCACAGTCTTATCGCCAGCCCCTCACTGTGGACAAAGGGCCTTCTCCTGCTGCTATCTTGTTCCCTGACTGCCTTCCACTTCTGGCTCAAAAGAGCAAATCGGCATGCCAAGGTTACAGGGCTAAGTTAAGATGAAAACAGCACTGTTATAAGGAAGAGTACACCGATTTCCTGCTAAATTATGAAAGGTGGGCAAGAATATTTTTTTAATGTACCAGAGAGCTACAACATAGTGAAGAATTTCCTGGTCCAGGGGAGGCAGACTCTGCATTTGGGGCTACGTTTCCCTTGAGGGCCTTTGTCAACTCCTAAAGGAAGGCTGAGAAGCTAAATTGTACTTGTGAGAAATTCCAGGCATAAAGGACAGGGGTTGGAGTACAGAGCCCCTTTCCCCTCCCCTGTCCCAGTGGACTGATCAGCCCATTTTGGATTGAAATCTTGAAATGAATTCACCTCAGTCTGGGATATAGAATGAAATTGGAAATGGAATTTGGTGATCACAGACTCTAGGTGACACATAAGAACAAGGCCATATGAGTCAGGAGCAGGGTACATGGAATTAATGTATCTTTTCATTGCCCAGGGAGGGAAGGAAAGTAGTTAATCTCTAAGGTAAACATTAAAAGAATGAGTAAAAGGCAATTTCCCTTCTGTATGTGTTAGGTATGGAGCTAAAAGTGAAATAATTAAAAATATGAAATAAATGTAAAATATGAAATAAATTCCAAAGCAAGAACAGAGAGAAAAAGGAACAGAGAGAAGCTGGAAAAATTAGAAAACACTTAGTAAGATGATGGCTTAAACCAAACTATACCATTAATTTCATTCTACGTTTATGAAATGTTTCCGTTTAATGTTTCATTAAACAGAACCTCAAGAATATAGATGGAATGTTCCTAAAAGGATACAATGAGGACAATTTATTTATGAAGCAGGAATTTACAAATGTCTGGTTACAAAGGATAAGTCAGCCCGAAGGGATGAAGGGAGAAAGAGATAACCAGAAATGAGAGAGAGAGAGAAATATTCTAACCAGAAATGAGAGAGAGAGAGAAATATTCCCGTGGAAGACTAGTGGTCTTTAACCAAGGGATACAACTTGCTCAAGTCAATGCTTTCTACTTCCTTGTACCTCCTGCTGACTCCCCATTGGCTGAACCCAACCAGGACCCAGATCTCATGGAAACCTGATTGATAGAGCCTGGGGGCAGCCACCAGTGTAGAAAGGATGGTGAGGAGGGAATCTGGACAGGAAATAAAAACTATCCGGATAACATGTCAATTAAAAGACAAATATTCTCAGACTAAATAACAAACAGACAGACACCAACAAACTGTGTCAACAAATGACATCTAAAGTCATAAAGAAACAGAAAGGTTGAAAGTAAGTGAAATGATATTTTTTTGTATTGCATTTTTTCCCCAGCTTTATTGAGGTAAAATTGACACACAAAAATTGTGTGTATTTAAGATGTACAACAACTGGGAAATGTTACCCCGAATTAACATATTGATCACCTCACATAGCTACCTTTTGTGTGTATGTGGTAAAAACATTTAAGATTTGGTTTTTCCTCTGTGTGTGCACATCCCTGGTATCTCTGAGTATAAGTTTTCTCTTCTTCTAAGGACATCAGTCAGATTGGATCCAGACACCCCCACCCCCGCCAATAGCTTCATTTTAACTCCATCGCATCTTTATGGACCTTATCTCCAAATATGGTTACATTCTAATGTACTGAGGGATTATGACTTCAACATATAAACTTTGGGGGTAGGGGACACAATTCAGCCTATAACATGTAGTTTTTTAATTTTTTAAATTTTTATTGGAGTATAGTTGCTTTACAATATTGTGTTAGTTTCTACTGTACAGCAAGTGAATCAGCAGTACGTATACATATATCCCCTCTTTATTGGATTTCCTTCCCATTTAGTTCACCACAGAGCACTGAGTAGAGTTCCCTGTGCTATACGGTAGGCTCTCATTAGTTATCTATTTTATACATAGTATCAATAGTGTATATATGTCAATCCCAATTTCCCAAATCATCCCACCTCCCCCTCTTCCCACTTGGTATCCATACGTTTGTTCTATACGTTTGTGTTTCTATTTCTGCTTTGTGAATAAGATCGTCTATGCCAATCTTTTCAGATTCCACATATATGCATTAATATACGATATTTGTTTTACTCTTTCTGACTTACTTCACTCTGTATGACAGTCTCTAGGTCCATCCACGTCTCTACACATGACCCAATTTTGTTCCTTTTTATGGCTGAGTAATATTCCATTGTGTATATATACCACATCTTCTTTATCCTCTGTCGATGGACATTTAGGTTGCTTCCATGTCCTGGCTATTGTAAATAGTGCTGCAATGAACATTGGGATGCATGTGTCTTTTTGAATTATGGTTTTCTCTGGGTATATGCCCAGTAGTGGGATTGCTGGGTTGTATGGTAGTTAAGGAACCTCTATACTGTTCTCCATCGTGGCTGTATCAATTTACATTCTCACCAACAGTGCATGAGGGTTTCCTTTCCTCCACGCCCTCTCCAGCATTTATTGTTTGTGGATTTTTTGATGATGGCCATTCTGACCGGTGTGAGGTGATACCTCATTATAGTTTTGATTTGCATTTCTCTGATAATTAGTGATGTTGAGCATCTTTTCACATGTTTGTTGGCCAACTGTATATAACATGTAGTTTAAGTGGAGTTTCAAAATAGAGTAAAATTATATGCGTGTATTCAACGTAGCATTTTTCCCAGGAATCCACTGGTTTATTTTTCAGAATTATGAACTCAGTAGCCATGTGTCCATGGTTTCAAAACAATAAATCAAAACATAATAAGCCCCTTTAAAATGGCTTTCAAGCCTGGTTCATTTCACCCTTCATATAGAAAAGAGCATCTGTTTAATGAACACCAAGCATAAGGCTGGAAATATGGTATACAAGATGAAAAAGGAAGTTTGCCCATAAATCATGTTAGTAGAACTAGTTTTTTAAACAATACATAAGGGGCAAATAGTCATTCTGGAATCACAGATTTGGGAAAACTGCCCAGTAAAAGCACTGCAAATCTCAGTTCTCCTGTCAGAAAATAGGGGCCCTCTGGGTGATTGTACGTGATACCTTCTAGGCCAATTTATTAGCAATATCACTAAAGTCAATTATTTGATGCTATGTGTTTGCATTTCTGTTTCAGTTGCCTGTGGCTGCAAACAAACCACCCCAAAACCGAGAGGCTTAAAGCAGTAGCAATAACTTATGATCTTTCAATCACGTGGATTAACTGGGAGGTTCTTCTGCCGGGCTGGCTTACAGTCTCTTAGGTGGTTGCAATCGAATGGTTGCTGAACCTGGAATCAGCTGGAGGCCCAGCTGGGATAGTGCCTCCTCTGCATGGGGCCTCGCCTAATGGTCCAAGCTCTTGCAGAGTATCTGGACTTCCACATGGCGGTACAGAGCTCCCGAAATTGCAGATAGGGGAGTTGCCTGAGCTTAGATATCATAGCACATTACTTCTACTGCCTTCTATTCATTAAACAAGCCACAGGCAAGTGTCAATTTAAGTCGGGAGGGGACTGAAGGAGGGTGCAACTAGCAGGAGGTGTGGTTCACTGGGGCCATCTTTGGAGACTGGCTGCCAGAGGTTCCCTCTGGCTATTTTGGGTAAATTAACTTCTCTGAGCTGAGATATTGCAACAGCCTCCAGTCTGGCCTCCCTACTTCTCCCCCTTGCTCTTTTCAGTCTATTTCCTTTGCAGCCAGAAAGGTCCCATTAAAACATCAATCTGGTCAAGTTAGTTCTCAGCTCAAAATCCACCACGGGTTCTCACTCAGAATAAAGATGCAGTTACCCCCTAAATGTCCTATATGATCCCCCCCTTTCCTCCCCGACCCCCTGCTAGCCCTCCAACCTCATCTCCTACTGCTTTTCGCCATTTCACTCCATTGCAGCTACATGGACCTCCTTCTTCCTTGAGTATTCCAGGAACACTCTTCTTTTGGGGTCTTTCCACTTGCTGCTCCCTTTGATTAGAGCCCTATTCCCCACCTTTTCTCCTGGTTCACTCACTCTTCTCTTTCCAGTTTTCACTCAGATGACCCCCCAGTGGCTGCTTCCCTTCCACCTGATTGTCACTCCCCGTCTCCCTTACCTCCTTGAGTTTTTTCCCAAAGCATATGTATCACCATCTAACATACCGTATAATTTACTGACTTATTCTGTGTATTTTCTTCCATACCCACATGCACCTGAGCTCTTTGAGGGCAGTGGGTTTTTTTTTAAATAATAATTTTATTAAGATATAACTCACATACCATAATATTCACCCTTGTGAAGTGTACAGTTTTTAGTATGTTAACAAAGTCGTGCAACCATCTCCTCTGTATAATTTTAGACCACTGGCATTCCCCTAAAAGAAACCCCATACTCATTAGCAGTCACTCTGTCCCACACTCCTCCAGCCCCTGAGAACCACTAATCTCCTTCCTGTCTCTGTGGAGTTGCCTGTTTTGAACATTTCACGTAAATGGAATTACGCAATAAGGGGTCTTTTGTGTCTGGCTCCTTTCACTTAGCATAATGTTTTCAAGGTTCTCCCATGTTATAGCATGTGTCAGGACTTCATTCTTTTTATCTGAATTATTCCACTGCATGGACAGACCACATTTTGTTTATCAGTTCATCAGTTGATGGGCAGTTGGGCTGTTTCCACTTTTAGGCTATTATGAATAATGCCGCTATGAACATTCGTGAACAAGTTTTTGTGTAGACATATGTTTTCATTTCTCTTGGGTATATACCCAGAAGTGGAATTGATGGGTCATATGTTAATTCTATGTTTAGATTTTTGAGGAACTGCCAAGCTGTTTTCTACAGCAGCTGCACCGTTTTACATTCCCACCAGCAATGCACAAGGGTTCCAATTTCTCCACATCCTGCTCTGTCCTTGTTATTTTCCTGGCTGTTCTTTCTTTTTTTTAAATTATTAGTGTAGCCATCTCATTGTGGGTTTGATTTGCGCTTCTCTAACAAATGATGCTGAGTATATTTTCTTGTGCTTATTGGCAATGTATATCTTTGGAGAAATATCTTTTCAAATTCTTTGCTCATATCTTAATTTGGGTATTTGTCTTTTTTGGGACGTTGTAAGAGTTCTTTGTGTATTCTGAATACAAATCCTTTACCAGATATATAATTCGCAATTACTTTTCCCAATTTTGTGGCTGTCTTTTTACTTTCTTGCTGTCCTTTAAAGCACAATTTCAATGAAGTCCAGTTTATTTGGTTGTTTTTGTTGTTGTATTTAAGAAACCATCACCTACCCCAAGCTCACAAAAATTTGTTCACGTTTTCTATTTCTTTGTTGATCTTCTATCTGTTCTATTCCATTATTGAAAGTGGGGTATTCACATTTACCATTCTTACTGTCAAAGTATTTTTTTCCCTTTAATTCTCTCAGTTTTGCTTCTTGTATTTGGGGGCTCTATTGATGAATTGAGACTTTTATAATTATAAAATGTCCTTCTTCAGTGTGGTATTGGCACAAAAACAGACCTATGGATCAATGGAACAGAATAGAGAGCCCAGGAGTAAACCCACACACCTATGGGCAATTAATCTTCGACAAAGGAGGCAAGAATATACAATGGGGAAAAGACAGTCTCTTCAGCAAGTAGTGTTGGAAAAGTTGGACAGCCACATGCAAACCAATGAACTTAGAACACACCTTCACACCACACACAAAAATAAACTCAAAATGGCTTAAAGACTTAAATATAAGATATGACACCATAAAACTCCTAAAATAGAACACAGGCAAAACATTCTCTGACATAAATTGTACCAATGTTTTCTTAGGTCAGTCTACCAAGGCAATAGAAATAAAATCAAAAATAAACAAATGGGACCTAATCAAACTTATAAACTTTTGCACAGAAAATGAAACCATAAACAAAACAAAAAGATGACTTATGGACAGGGAGAAAATATTTGCAAATGATGTGACCAACAAGGGCTTAACTTCCAAAATATACAACAGCTCATACAACTCAATAACAAAAAACCAAACAATCCAATCAAAAAATGGGAAGAAGACCTAAATAGATATTTCTCCAAAGAAGACACACAGATGGCCAAGAAGCACATGAAAAGCTGCTCAACATCACTAGTTATTAGAGAAATGCAAGTCAAAACTACAATGAGGTATCACCTCACACCAGTCAGAATGGCCATCATTAAAAAGTCTACAGGGCTTCCCTGGTGGCGCAGTGGTTGAGAGTCTGCCTGCCGATGCAGGGGACGCGGGTTCGTGCCCCGGTCTGGGAAGATCCCACATGCTGCGGAGCGGCTGGGCCCGTGAGCCATGGCCGCTGAGCCTGCGCGTCCGGAACCTGTGCTCCGCAACGGGAGAGGCCACAACAGTGAGAGGCCCGCGTACCGAAAAAAAAAAAAAAAAATCTACAAATAACAAATGCTGGAGAGGGTGTGGAAAAAAGGGAACCTTCCAAAACTGCTGGTGAGAATGTAAATTCGTGCAGCCACTATGGAGAGCAGTATGGAGGATCCTCAAAAAACTAAAAGTAGAGTTGCAATATGATCCAGCAATCCCACTCCTGGGCTTATACCCAGACAAAACTCTAATTCGAAAAGCTACATGCACCCTTATGTTCACAGCAGCAATATTCACAATAGCCAAGACATGGAAACAACCTAAATGTCCACTGACAGATAAATGGATAAAGAAGATGTGGTACATATACACAAAGGAATATTCTCAACTATAAAAAAGAGTGAAATAATGCCATTTGCAGCAACATGGATGGACCTAGAGATGATCATACTAAATGAAGTAAGTCAGAAAGAGAAAGACAAATACCATATGATATCACTTAGATGTGGAATTTAAAATATGACACTAATGGGGCCTCCCTGGGGGCGCAGTGGTTGAGAGTCTGCCTGCCGATGCAGGGGACACGGGTTCGTGCCCCGGTCCGGGAGGATCCCACATGCCGCGGAGCGGCTGTGCCCGTGGGCCATGGCCGCTGAGCCTGCGCATCCGGAGCCTGTTGCTCCGCAGCAGGAGAGGCCACAGTGGTGAGAGGCCCGCGTACCGCAAAAAAAAAAAGAAAAAAAAAATGACACTAATGAACTTATCTACTAAACAGAAACAGACTCACAGACATAGAGACAGACTTTTTTACCTAAGCACCATAGTTCCTCTGTATCTTGGGCAAAAGAGAAAATGCATGTACATAGTATATATTATGATTGTATGTGGCTTTTTCCCTCCTAGTTCTAATTTTAGGAAAAACTCCTCCTTTACAGGCTGTCAGGGGTAGGGTTGAGGCAAATCTAAAAGGGAGAAATGCTTCCTTTTGTTTTAAAATTTTACTCCAAGTGTCTGACCTTAGAGTTTTCAGGGCTTTCCAGTCAACTTGTGTATTTAATCAGATATTTTCGATGTGGTTTTATCACATACCTTGGGCCCTGTCCAGCCTTCCATCCACCCACATCACTTCTCCTGGTCCACCGACCACACCCCATACACTAAGCATCTACACAGGGTCCATCCTCGTTTCTCTCTTCATCCCTCCAGCAAAACTGGCAACAGAGAGCAAGAGAATATGAGCCCCTCAACTCAAAATTCATCCTCGGTGTAATGCATCTTGACTCAGGGACAGGGGCAGTACAGGTAAATTATATCCAATCTTCCAGTAGGATTTCAGCTACTGTAGCTCTCTGAGAAGACAAGAAAGGATTTGTGGCAATGGGTGATGTAAGGGGGTGTGCGTTTCCTCCTTACTTGTGAAAGCTAAAGTTATTTTCTCTTAAGTCTCAGTTTCTAACCACAGGTGTTTGGAGCAATCCCTGCCATCTCAGTGGGCAATACACTTAGTCCTGCAAAGCACCTTTTCCCAAGATGTATTCCACAGACCACAAGAGGTGCAAGGTCATCTCTGATAGAAGGGATTTGTGGTCAAATAAGTCTAGATACTCTGCATACCTTAGACCCCTGTAGGGGATATTCAATGCATACAAGCAAAGTGAAGCCTCCGAGATTTTGCAAGGGGAAAAAATCATCTAGTTTTGTTTAACTCTATATTTCTTCAATTTACTTGTATCACAGAACCCTTTTTCCCATGATACTTATCTCTTAGAACCAACCTCCTATAGAATACCCTTTGGGAAACACTATTTTAGGCTGATTCTTGAATTTGTGAACAAATCCAATTAACTTTATTTCAGACCTTGAGAATCTGAGTGGGTGTATGTAATGGGTGTTACATTTTCTCACTAAACTGTTTCTTGCATGATGACACTGCACCAAATTATGCCAGAAGTGCAAGTGCTTTTATAAACAGTGGATCAGAAACCTTCACTAAAGACTCAATGTCCATGTTGAAGAAATACAGTGTTCTGAACATTAGAATTGCAGGTATTTTTCATTCAAGTACATCATAACCGTATAACTTTACATTTGGAAAAGCATCTCTCAGATGAACTGCATGACATTTTTCGAATGCAGTTGCAGAATTAATCACTTGCTCTCTTTGCTTTATTTTAAAGGGGTTAAATAAAAAAAAAGCCAGAGAGTAAGGACGTTTATTTTGAAAACAAGTTTCCTCAGGAAGGAGATGATTGAGAGGAGTCCTGAGGTACAATTAGAAGATAATAAGATAAAGGGGAGGAGGCCATTCTGGGCAGAGAAACACGTAAATGTAGCAAGTGTGGGATAGTGAGGCCAGCCCTGGCCAGAGTGGGTATGAGGCTGGCAAGGAGGCAGGCCCTGGACCATGGAGGGCTCTTTGTGTTAAGAGATTGGGACACTTTCTTATGAACCAAGGGGCACTTTTGAGGCATATCTTTAGGAGTGAAATGCGACCTGGGCTGCCTGGTAAATTAAGTAAGTCTCTATATTATTTCTGGAAATAATTTCTTTAAAAGGGATTTCAAAGGATGACAGACTCATGCTCCAGTTATGATCTAATTTAAATAGAGAACAGTGAAAAGGGACACAGGATTATCTCCCCTAATTTGATTCCCCTCCTAGGGGCTCTAGACTTTGAAGTGCGTTTGTGTGAATTAGTCAAAGATGCCAAGGTCATGTCAGCACCCACTTATCCTCTCAACTGGACACCTTTGTGCAGTACACAGCCTGTTCAGTTGTACCTGTTGCTCCTAACTCCCCTTGTATTCTGTCTTCCGGTCAATGGCACCATCATCACCCATCCAGGAGGCCAAAGCAGAAACTGGGCACATCATGTACTTTCCTCTCTATTTTTCCTTCAATCTTTCCCCCAAACCACTAAATCTTACTAATTCCTCAAACCCATCCCAAATGCCACTGCCTCAGTGCAGGCTTTGATTGCTGCTTCCCCATGCTTTTGCTATATCTTCCCCTTTAATCTCCCAGAAAATGGCACAAATACAATGGGTGGGTTGGCAGCATGGAGGGGAGGGCAGTGCACCTGAGATGTACCAAAGGGGCCTGGCTCTATCCCCGAACAGCCTCAACTGGACCCACCACGAAGAGAAAGGATGACAATAGCTTGCATTTGAGCATCTAACTATTGTGCATCTAACTATTGAGCATCTAACTATTTCTAGTCCTCACAATAACCATGCAAGGTGGGTATTTTATTCCATTTTACAGATGAGAAATCAGTGTTTACAAATGGTTAAGTAACTTAGCTAGCATTGCACTGCTGGTGAGGGGCAAAAGCTCCCAAGTCCTTGCCGTCCTGATGTTGACACTAAAACATGCTGTCCCTTGTCTATTCTATAGCCTAAATGCATGGACTTAATTCCAGCTTTGCTTTATCACCTTTACAAGAAAATTTAAATTGTAGGGGCCGGCACTCAAGAATGAGAAACCTGCCCTATGGAGTGTGCCCTTAATTAGGCCAGCACCTGTAATTTATTTATGCTGTATATTTTTTCCTTTTTTTTAGTGCTGTGCATGAGTTCAGGAAAGCATCTTTGCAAATATTCTATGAAATAGACTGATTACTGCTAATTAGGTTCTCTTAACATGAAACAAGGAGATGACTGGCTTCTTTTGAGTTCTGATAAATTATCGTGGTGGGAAAGAGATGTGAGATGAAGCACAAAACCGGTTTTGTATTCAAGCTTTGCTGGGGAGGTGGTGGAAGGTTTGGGGCATTTTGTGAAGGGGAGATTCATGGAGAGTGAGGGGAATTCTAGGCCTGCTGGGGTCCATGTGATACACGCCCAGTGCGCCATCTTGGCCAAATGACTCCATCTTCTGACATAATCACACCAGCCTGAAATTTGAGAGCATTCCTCAATTTTCCATGTTTTAAATCCTCCTTGTAAAATTGGTCTTGTTGTCAAATCTCTTATCTACCCTAGATCTTTTCCTCCCTCCCAGGTTCACTGTAGATGGCTTGACTCAGTCTTCCTCTGTCCTTCACCTAAGCCCTCACAATGCATCACCTTCTAATCCATATGGCTGCCTCCAGCACCTCACCCACTCTCTCCTCGCCCTCTTCTCACTCCACTACAGCAGCAGTGCTCAAATTAAGGTGAAAAGAGGAAACACCTAGGAAGCTCGTGTCTTATCAGCTAGGGCTGCCATAACAAAATACCATAGGCCAGGTGGCTTAAACAACAGAAATGTATTACTCATGGTTCTGGAGGCTGGAGATCCAAGATCAAGGTGCCAGCACCGTCAGTGTCTGGTGAGGACTCTTTTCCTGGCTTGCAGACAGCCACCTTCTTGCTGTGTCCTCACATAGCAGAGAGAGAAGGCAAGCTCTCTAATGTCTCTTCTTATAAGGTCTGAGAACCAGGGGACTCAGGGATGTAGGTTCCAGGCCGGATCTGAGAGGCTGAGGACCAGGAACCTCAGGGGCAGAAGATCCACAGCCCAGGTGGGAAGGGGTGAATTCCTCCTTCCTCTGCCTTGTTTTCTATTCAGGCCCTCAATGGATTGGATGATGCCCACAGGCACTGGGAAGGGCAACCTATTCACTGAGTCCACTATTCAAATGCTAATCTCATCCAGAAACACCCAGAAAAAATGTTTAATCTGGGCACCCAGTAGCCATTCAACTTGACAAATAAAATAACCATCACACTTATGAGTGATCTATGAGAGAACTTTGAGTTACAACAGTGCTCATTTTTCAGGTCATGTGTTTGGGATAAAATGATCAAAATTTCTAGTGAAAGCAAGGATGAGAGAAACACAATAACTACAGCAACAGGCTTTAAAACTTGCCCAGTTCTTCTTCAACGTATACATGAGGAAACTGAACTGGGGGACAGTGGCAGACAAGCAGTTCAGTGGGCAGGGAAAGATCTGGACAAATCCCTAGACAGCAGTGCAGTGTTTTCTCTGGAAGGTTTTACATTTCAGGGTCGTTCACAATTGCCACAAACTTTAGAGAGTAAGAGGGTCCTCCTAAGGTACAAACAGTAATTGTGGGGTCACTTCCAAGAGATTGTCTAGCCTGGGTCTGGGCTGGCACCATTCTTTAAAGATTCTGATGTCGTCCACCCTTGGTGTTCCTGATTCTCAGGCCTTTGGATTCAGACTGAATTATCCCACGGGCTTTCCTGGGTCTCAGATCGCAGATGGCTGAGAGTAGGACTTCCCAGCCCCCGCAAATGTGTGAGTCAATTCCTTATACTAAATCTCTTCCTATACAAATGCTGTTGTTGCTGTTGACTGGTGAATTCCAAGTGGCACCTTGCATGTGCTCAAGAAACGTGTTGAATGAATCCATAAATTAAGAAAACTTAAGATATACCTCGTGGGATCTTGGGCAAGTTGTTAAATGTCTCTGAGCCTCCGTCTCCGGAACTGTGAAAGGCTTTCATGCTTCTTATTGAGGCGTAAAGCAGATAATGTATGAGTTCTTAGTGCCACTGAGCCTAGCACACACGGGAATGACTTCTTGTGGTTGAAGCTTCTGTCACCCTTGTTATTACCAGTGACTGGTCTTATCTGCACAGCCCGAGCACCACAATAGGTCATTCTTTCTCAGCCTAATCTGTGATCGGAAAAAGTATTTAATGGTATAAAAATACTTCACCTAATAACTGCTTACGTTCCCTGTACTGTTGGGATCAAAAGGCTTATTTCCAAATGTAGACGCAATAATTTAATTTTGGGCAAATCACTGAAACAATACAGAGAGAACATCCTGAAAGTCTTCTAGAGATAAGACATAGACATTAATAATACAGCAGCTCATTATTACTAAATATTGGTAAAATGTTTTAATGCTGTTCTTGTTTACCGATCCGTATCTATTACTTTAGTTTCGTAAAGTGAAAAAAATTTACAAAGCCTCATGGAGTTCCCCTTTCCTACATCCTCATTTTTCTAATTGGGACATGTTTATTGGATCGTGAATTTCTCTACCATGATTTACAGGATCCCAACCTCTGCAGTTCAACAGGCATTATTATATTAACATTTTAAAGAGGAGATAATGGTGTATACCAATGTTAGGGGAACCACTGACCAAAACCGCCCATCCCGGCCAGGCACGAGTGCAACCACTTGCATGAGTTATCTTACAACAGGAGGTGCTGGTAAGGAACTCGGAACTTACAAGCTACCACCAACTGGAAGAATTCAGGAAAGGTCAAAAGGAGAGAGGAGATGCCAGTCCATATGTCCTACCAGCCTCCCAGAATCCTTCTCGCTGGAATCCATCTTGGCTGGGTGATGCACACACCACCAGGAAGGACCCTGAGTCAGAGTAATTGGCCAGAGACAACTGGGAAACTAACCCTGTTACCATAAAACCCGAGACTGCGAGCCACGTGGCAGAGCGGTTCTCCTGGGTTCCCTTACGCTGCTGCTCTCCACCCGGGCGCCCCTTCCCAATAAAGTCTTTTGCTTTGCCAGCACGTGTGTCTCCTCAGACAATTCATTTCTGAGTGTTAGACAAGAGCCCACTCTCAGGCTCTGGGAAGGGTCCCCCCTCCTGCAACAAGAGATTGAGGGGGGAAGCCAGAATGTACGGTAATTTACAGGGAATGAAATATAACAATGAACTCCACATCCTTATCAGCCTAACCAGAGTGTTCTCTCCTAAAGAAAAAAGAAGACATATTGATATGCTTTAGAGTCTCTGGATCTGTAACTTTGTCTAATAATTATGCTAGGCAGCTAGACTTGGCAACCCACCTCCCTCTAGGTGCACACCCGTGCTCCTTGCTCTCTTCAGCCACCATCCCTTCCCTCCCCCCAACTCCCCGCACCAACACACCCTCCTGGCACAAAAATAAAAAATAAAATATCACAAAGGAAAGACTGGCAGGGCTTCCCTGGTGGCGCAGTGGTTGAGAGTCCGCCTGCCGATTCAGGGGACGCGGGTTCGTGCCCCGGTCCGGGAAGATCCCACATGCCGCGGAGCGGCTGGGCCAGCGAGCCATGGCCGCTGAGCCTGCGTGTCCGGAGCCTGTGCTCTGCAACGGGAGAGGCCGCAACAGTGAGAGGCCCGCGTACCGCAAAAAAACAAAAACGAAGGAAAGACTGACATGTTTTCTTTTATAAGAACTGAAAATTCCAGGGAACAACATCCCAAACAAAACTCAAGGAACAGATTTGGAAAAAATATACCAAGGCAACTGTTGGGGCCCAGAGTAGGCCACCCCAAATTGTGTCTCATGGTATATTGATTATTCTGAATTCAAGTTACTTAAGAAACAGCTAACACAGAGGGACACTCTGACCCTCCTTTCTGTCTCCCTGAAGTGAAAGGTGCATTCCCTGCATCTGGAGATAGAAGGACATCCTTACTCCCAGAGATAGGGAATTCAGGGCCAGGAAGCCTATATAAACAAACGTTGTTACTTCTTTAATTTACTATTTTCAGCCCAAACTCCGTTCAAATTCTTCACTAATTGGGCACCCAAAACCCAAGTTTCCTCACAAATTTATTGTTTCTTTGTCTAAAAAGTATAAAAGCTGCCTGCTTTGGCCACTCCCTAATGTGCATGAATTAAAATTTCTTTCTTTTTCTCCTGTTAATGTCTTGTGTAAACTTTATTATAATTCCCTTCACAAGAACTCAAGAGGGGTAGAGGGGGAAGTTTCCCCTTCCCCATGTAATACACAAATGATTAACATTCATGAACATTGCATAGCTTTAATATAGTTTAGATAGGTTTGGGGAAGGAAAGGAAGATAAACTCATTGGCTGAATCTAGCATGTTGATACAGAAATCTGGTTGAAACTTTCTACTACTTCTGCAAAGAAGGAGGCCTTGACTTGGGGAAACTGGTAGGTACCCTAAACCTCACTAAGCTTCTATGTGTAGCTGCCCTCGCCTCCACCACTGACATATCCTGACTCCCCCCAAGAAGTCCAGATTTTTGACAACTGAGCTCAGTGGGATTTACTGCTGTGATTCCTGCATCAGTGTACCCATGGATATAAACAGTCATGTTCAAATACTTAGGCCCATGACAGAAGAAGGTGTTAAGTTTAATATCTACTTTCTCAACCCAGCCCAGCCCCCTGCAATTCAGCCTCATTAACTGTGGGTATTTCTCTGCCCTCTCCTCTTAGGCATGGCCCTGGCCCTGCTTTCTTTGTTCTACCGTCTCAAACTCGATAGCAAGGTGTCTTTGTACGGCTCTCTTGGTGATCTTTCTTTCAGGGCCTTTGTACTTGGTTTTCCTCTACCTGGAAACTTCTTTCTTTCTTTTCATGTCTGCTTAACTTTTCTTCATCCATCACACTTAAGCTTGTCTATCTTCTTCAGAAACTGTATGTGCTTTCATTCACCACTCTTTACCCAGTGCCTCGGATTGTTTCTGGGATATACTAGGTGCTTAATAAATATTTCTTGAATAAGTAAATGATATATATGTTAATCCCAAACTCCTAACTTATCCCATATATCTTATTTATTTATTCAAGAAATATTTATTTGGGATTAACATATACATACTACTATACTGTATATAAAATAGATAACCAACAAGGACCTACTGTATAGCACAGGGAACTATGCTCAATATTTTGTAATAACTTATAAGGGAAAAGAATTTGAAAAAAAATATATATATATACAACTGAATCACTGTGCTGTACACCTGAAAGTAACATAACATTGTAAATCAACTATACTTCAATTAAAAATAAATAAATAATATATAAAGATGCTACAAATCTATAAAGAAAAAAATGCATAGAGCTGAGTATAAAAATGGACAGAGCATATGAACAAGCCAATCAAAGGAAAAGAAATATGAATTGGGTATAAGGAATCAGATACTGCTACATACTATAAACAGAAGTATATGTCAGGATAATTTTGGAGGGAGGGATTTGGACATCATCAAGGTAAAAATTGTGCATTCCGAGGGCTTCCCTGGTGGCGCAGTGGTTGAGAGTCCGCCTGCCGATGCAGGGGACACGGGTTCGTGCCCCGGTCCGGGAGGATCCCACATGCCGCGGAGCGGCTGGGCCCGTGAGCCATGGCCGCTGAGCCTGCGCGTCCGGAGCCTGTGCTCCACAGCGGGAGGGGTCACAATAGTGAGAGGCCCGCGAACAGAAAAAAAAAAAAAAAAATCGTGCATTCCCTCTGGTCCAGCAATCTTACTTCTACACATAAATATGCCCTCATACACACAAAAATATTCATTATATCATTATACAAAATAGTCAAGAACTGGAAATGACTCTGGAGTCTACCCACAGAGGAAGAGTAATTATGACAAGTCTAATTTCTAGGTCGCAGCCAGGTGCCTCTTAAAGATGTGAATTCAGGGGTCCAGTCTCTCTCCAAGTTATGGCTCTACCATCTTAGAGTCTTTTGTTTCCACTGTGTGGATAGGGGAGAGAGTGTGGAAGACAGCATGAGATATGCCTGGAAGTGACCTCCATCACTCGTGCCCACATCCCACTGGCAAGAACTTTAGTCACATGGTCCCACCTTGATGAAAGAGGGGCTGGTTTCTTCCTGTGTACCCAGAGAAAAATGAAATAGTTGGTCTGGAAATAGCTTTGAAGTCTTTTGCTAAAGTGCAAAACGTAAGCTTCAGAAACGGGTGATTCATATTTTTTAAATTGCAATGGGTGTGTTCTCACCCTTATGTAACGTTTAACATTTTTATAAGTGTAACAGGATATTGAGTTGGATTTTTCCTGTTGCCCTGGAATTATTAGCTAGGGCTCAAAGTTCAAGTCAAAATAGCTTTAGCATTCCCATATTCTAAAGAGAGCTGTATCCAAGTACCACCCCCATCCTAGTCATCTCAGAACACACTCACGTACAATCTAAATAAGGGGAAGAAAGGGGGAGGGAGGAGGAGACTTGTTGGCACCTTGAGGGGAGCAGTAATTATGCGGAGAAGCTTTTTCTTCTCTCCCCAGGAGGACTCCAATAGAAAAACTCACAGAGCTGCCAGTACCTCCTGGACTTGGCTGTTGGCATCTCCTGTTCCAGCCATGTGCTTGGAGCTGAAGAATCCACATGTCATCCAGATGCTCTCTTCCGAACAAAGAGAAGCACAGTGAGGAGATTTTGGAGAGTTTGTTAGAGTCCCTCGATTTGGGAAGCCCTTGTGAACTGTAGACACCCCTCTTTCAGAGCTTTCCCGAGGCAGGAGGTTCATGACACCAGAAGGGCAGGAGAAAGCTGTAGAGCAGTGTACCTAGAAGAAAAGGATGGGGAGATAAGGTGACTCACCCATATCCCAGTTCTCCCACTCTTTGGAGGAGGCAGAAGACCTCCCTGGCTCCTGCAGCTCCTCACAAGGGAGCCCTGTGGTTGGAGGAGGGACGGAAGCAGCAGGACTGTCCAGGTGGCTGCCAGGCCAGCAAGACAACATGCTATGTGTCAAAGAGGTTGTGTTGATAAGAGACCAGACAAGAAATTCAGGTAAGGCTTTATTGGGGCCCCTGCTGCAGTAGCGGGGAGCGGGAACAAGTAACAGTTTCCGTTGCTTGCTCCCCGAGGTCGGGAGGTGGGAGCAGGCTGTTTCCTTACATGGGGTGAGGGTAGGGTCGGGTCCAGGGGTCAGGCCAGAGGCGTGGCTTAGGTGGCTTGCCCACCCCTTTGGTGGTGCTGAGTGCAGGGGGCATGTGCAGTACCCTGTTTTTGCTCCCAGCTCTTCAGAAGTGGCAGCTGGGTTTTTTTGATCTTTTTATATCTTATTGTCCATAATTTGCCCCCAGCTGCATTTGCACGCACTCATTTTTAGTCCCTTGTAGTTTCTTTGTATTTTGTTGCTTGAGGAGATGACATTTGTCCAGGTGCCAGCACTGCAGCAAAGGGTCCCAGGTCCCAGGTCCCACCCTGTCTCAGTTGGATGCCTGAATGGCTGGAGGGCAAAAGAAGATGCCCATTTGGGTGTCCATGGTGAAATATGGGTTAGGGTGATGTTGAACTTGACTTCAAGAAAACCTCATACCCCAAGTATGAGAAGACCAATGGCTACATGCTCAGAGGCAACCAGCAGCTGGAACCAGAAAAGGCCTAAGAAACCACTGAAATATGGCAATGACTTCCTTAATCCCCATTTCCTTCCCCCAACCAACCAGAGGGCCTCGGTCATGAAGGGAAATTAATGGGGTGGCTTGTGTCAGAGCTAGACTACGCCCCCTCCAACCCTCCCTCTACTCTGAGCTACTAGATGCACTGAGATTAGAGTTTAGAATTAAATATTATAATAAAATCAAGTTTGAGATCAAAGTTTTCAAGAAGATTAGATGTTTAGTAATCAAAAGTGACTAAGAAGTTATTGAATCTGCCTGAGATACACTTGAAAGACAAAAATGTGTAATTTGACAGGTCATGGTTGATTAAAACAGAATAAAACAGTTTTACTCACTGTACCCCACTGATGCACACCCCCTCTACAGTTAAATAAATGTAAATTACTTTTTGAATTAAAAAAGAGGGTTAAAAAGCTATATGTTGTCTGCTTATTCATTTTACCTGGAGTTGGGTGATTTTCACTCTCTTTTCTTTTAAATTTTTTAAGGTTTTTCTTTTTTTTTAAGTTTTGAGAGTTCTTTGCTTCTATCCTTGATTATGAATTCTGCACCACTTGCTTTGTCTTTTCCTCTTTTTATAATTCTCTTCATGACAGGTTGGAGTTCTATGCTCCATCTCCTATGACCAGCACTTTACATTCTTTTTCTGTTAATTTTTTACATAGTGTCTTTTTCTTGATTCTGAGTCTTATTTGGTTAATTTGATTTTCTGCCACATCAGTTCAGTCTTTTACACCTTCAGTAATGATCTGATTTTAGTTATTGCACTTTTCATCACAGACTGATTTTCTATATTAACTGCAACACATCTAGTATCTTCCCAAACATTTAAAGCACTTCTTTTTAAATTATTTTTTGCATAACTTATATATACATATTTTTTTAATTGAGGTATAGTTGATTTACAATATTGTGTTAGTTTTAGGTGTATGGCACAGTGATTCAGTTTTATGTATTTTTCAGATTCTTTTCCCCTATAGATTACTACAAAATATTGAGTATAGTTCCCTGGGCTATACAGTAGGTCCTTGATGTATCTATTTTATGTATAGTAGAGTGTATATGTTAATTCCAACCTCCTAATTTATCCCTCCCCCACCCCTTTCCACTTTGATAACCATGAGATTATTTTCTATGTCTGTGGGCCTATTTCTGTTTTGTAAATAGGTTCCTTTGTATCTTTCTTTTTTTTTTTTAGATTCCACATACAAGCAGTATCATATGATATTTGTCTTTCTCTGTCTGGCTTACTTCACTTACTGTGATAATCTCAAGGTCCATCCATATTGCTATAATTCAAGTACTTCTTGCATTATAAGTGAAAGATCTATTGAGGGGCTAGGATTCCTTGGTTTTGAACCCTGACTCTGCCACTTAAGAACAATGTGACCTTATAATCGTTGAGAAAGGGATAAGATAAACCAATCATTGCAAATCTGGTGGAACCTGTTCCGTAATAGCAGGAAGAAACTGGCAGATTGCATTTAAAGGGCTAGAGAGAGTGGGGAAACCATACAGAGATTCAGTGTGTTGGAAGTAAGGGTTGCTCAGTTTGAGTGCTCAGACATGAGATTAGAGGTTAGATCATGAAGGCTCTTTATAACTGGATCAAATTTCAGGATTTTATCCCGTAGACACATACTTCTTAAGTACACATTTCTGGAACTCTGAAACCAGTGTGTCAGGGGCTCCAAAAACCTCAGATTTTTGCCACAGTTCCTTGGATTTTCAGTATTAAGTGATGTAAGGAAAACACTCTTTTAAATTAAAACAAATATATACACTATGGCATAGAACACAAAATCGAAAATTCTAAGATCAGCCTGGATGCTATATAAGCATATGATACTTCTGGGGACCCACCCCGACCCATGGGCGTACACATCCTGTCCTATGTGCCATTCGAGAGGCATCTAAGAGAAGCCATCAGCCCCCCAACAAAGTCTCAGGGCAGACTCCTCTGATTGAAGAAAAAGCTGCTTCTTAATCCTTCCCACATAAGCCTTAAGGGACCCACACTTTCTCCAAGCTGGGGCAATTGCTGAAATTAGGTGGTTTAACTGTAAAGACATCCCAGCCTTTCAGAAGCTAGCATCCCGAACAGAGATAAACTAAAGACAGTGTTCCCCGCTAATACTGATGTATTTTCAATTTATGCAATCCAGTGTGCAGTGGTCTGCACCATCCCCTGCCTCCAGTGATTAATGGCCTGGCCCCAGCCAGGGTCCAAAAAGAGCCAAGGGAAGAGATGCAATGGGTTTTATATTATCATGACTGCAACATACTCATTCTGTGGTGTCAGTGCTGACTGCAGGGTTCTGATTATGAAATATGATGCATGTTGAATTTAATGACATTCTCTGCCCTTCCGGTGAGTTCACTGCCTTCCAATGTCATTTTCTGTTCTCGTCTGAGTGGTAATAAAAGGAATATCATCGACTGTGGTAGCCTGTAACTACTGTGTGTTTTACAATAAATTGCATTTCAGGACCTTTCTCCCCAGGAGAAAAGTGCATGGTCAGAAGGATTACTCCGAGGCAGTTTCTGGGATCCCAGTCTCCGAGAAGATGAGGAACAAGGCGGCGTTGCCCTTTTTAGGAAATTATTCCCTAAGAACACTCATTTTTCAAGCAGCTATATATCAAAGGTCAGTTTGGACTAAGGGTAGATGATAAAACAGACTCCAAAGCAAAAATGACTATGGCTCAACCAAAATCATTGCAGAATGGACCAGGTCTAATCTCTTAGTAAGTTCTGGAAGGCGACTCCGGAAGAACACAAACTCAGAACTAGGAAGACAGCCCCGAAAGCCCTGTTCTTTCTGTCTGTGTTCAGATTAACATTTTGTCCTTATCCCATGGGAAGGTAATCTCTATTTGAGGATGGGGAGAAAGATAAGAAAAGTAAGACTTAATGAGTGACCACTGTGTACCTGACCTGTGGCAGGTACTCTATGGTACGATGTCACCTACTCTCACAGTATGCTTGTGAGATTATCACCCCTTATTACCTCCAATATGTAAATGAGGAAATTTAGGCTTGACAGCATCTGCAGGGTCACAGAGCCAGTGGAGGTCAGAGCCAGGGATCCAGCTCCGGCTCATCTGATTCCCAGAAGTATATTCCATGCACCAGAAGCACCGGCCTTATTTAGGAGTGTGCTGGAGACACAGAACCTCAGACATCTGCCCAGTCATGCACGTGGAGGTATGAGATGCATGTCCTACATAGACTCTGAGCTGGTCAGGGGCTAGAAAGTTTCTGACATGTGGGGCAACCAGGACAAACTTCTCTCTTCACTGTTGAGAGGGACTGCTAGGTAATGTCACATTGACTGACTGTCAGGATCTTAGATCCATTGATTGTCCGGCTGGCAGCGGCATTGCTGGGGACAATACTCCTCAAATTCCAGAGTGCCTGACAATTGCCTGGGCAGCTGGTTAAAGTACAGACTCCTTAGTTCTCCCTAGTATTGTGTTAGTCAGTGTTCTCTAGACAAACAGAACCAATAGGATGTACACATATAGAAAGAGATTTAGTTTAGGGAATAAGCTTGCACAATTATGAAGGCTGGCCAGTTCAAAATCTGCAGAGTGGACCAGCAGGCTGGAGCCTAGGGAAGAACAGATGCTGTGGTTCAAGTTCAAAGGCCATCTGCTGGCAGAATCCCCTCTTGCTTGGATAATATCAGTCTCTGTTTTTTTGGTTTTGGTGGGTTTTTTTTGCGGTACGCAGGCCTCTCACTGTTGTGGCCTCTCCCGTTGCGGAGCACAGGCTCCGGACACGCAGGCCCAGTGGCCATGGCTCACGGGCCCAGCCGCTCCGCGGCACGTGGGATCTTCCCGGACCGGGGCACGAACCCGTGTCCCCTGCATCGGCAGGCGGACTCTCAGCCACTGCGCCACCAGGGAAGCCCCAGTCTTTGTTTTATTAAGGCCTTCAACTGATTGGATGAGGCCCACCCACATTAGAGAGGGCAATCTGCTTCACTCAAAGTCCACTGATTTAAATGCTAATCTCATCCAAAAACACCCTCATGGAAACATCCAGAATAATACTTGACCACATATCTAGGCACCATGGCCCAGCCAAGTTGACACATAAAATTAACTATCACATATATTGCAATGGTGTTTACACAAATCTACATGTGTGAAAAAAAATAGCATAGAACTGTACACATACATAGTACCAACATCAAACATTTGGTTTTGATATTACAGTATCATTATTAAATATTTAATAATGATTTTAAAAGTAAATAGTTACTTAATAATTACTATAATTATTAAGATAGAATTATCAGGATTGCCTAGTGAAGGCTATCTGGGACCTCTCTGCAATATTTTGCAACTTCCTATGCATCTAAAATTTCCTATGCAGTATCTGTGCAACTTCCTATGAATCAAAAAATAGTTAAAAAAATATTTTAATAGTGCAGATTCCTGCCCATTTGCATCTGCTCCTCACATTTCCCTCACTCCAGGATTCTGGCCCATTTGGTCTGCTGGTAATTCAGATACAGAAAGGCACGGCTGACCATAGCGTAAGCATGGCCCCAACGGGACATGTGATATGACGGGGGCTATGGTTTAATCTATGCAAAAAGGAACTATGTTACCTGAATTACTTTCCACCACAGAGGAGAATAATGTTAAGAGCAGCAGATTAGAAGTGAAACAACAGTAATTCTTTGTAATTCTGGGCTTACGGCATCAGTCACTGTTGATAACAAAGGGACAATGAAAGTCATCTATTCCAAGTACCTCACTGGACAGATGAAAAAGAGGCCCAGAACCTCAAGCCATGTTCCTGTTGAGTTACCTGTCCAAACACTCACATCGTTAGCAGCAAAGTCTGAACCGAAAACAGAGCTCTGGGACTCTCAAGGCCCGAGACAACCAATTACAATCTCACTTACAGGTTTCATTGGACTCTCCACACTTTGTTGTGCTTTTAAACGTTAGAAAGCCTCTGTGGTGGGGAGGGCAGCCACGAACAAGGCCATTTACACAAGAGGAGACCGAGGTCAGGCAGCAGCTTTCCAAAGGCTTCCCCAGAAGACAGTGGACTTGGTCAGGTGCTCTTCCTGCTCCAAGAAAGTTAAATAATGAGTCCTAAGTCCTACAGACCAAGACAAAGTAGCCCCAAGGACATCCCCAAACAGGAAGTGCAGCCAACCCAGGCTGCCCCCCAAAATACTGGGTTTTAACTCTGTTGCAATACCAGTCATAATCCCTAGCCCCCTTAGTGTTCTAATCCCAGCCCAGGCAGTAACTGTGTTAATGGGGGAAATCTTATTGTGGTCCTAGTTTCCGACTGTTTAAAGTGAGAGCACTGGACTCAAACATTAAGGATTTAGGGCTATTTTTATTTTGTTTCATTTCCCCTCAATTTGCTGTGTGATTTATAATCTAGGTTGTATTTTGGAGAAGCTCATATATTAAGATAATTGCCAGTTATTTTCTGGTATTTGCCAAAGTATCCACAGTTGTACAATGGAGGTAGAAGATATAAGTGACAGGTGACAGAAAATGAATACCTACATCAGCAACTTGGGACCACTTCAGCTCAGGTCTCATCCTTCCTTTCCCCACATCTAAGTCATTAGAGATTCCGGTTGATTCTATTTTTTTTTTTTTTTTTTCGGTGGCAGGCCTCTCCCTTTGCGGAGCACAGGCTCCAGACGCGCAGGCTCAGCGGCCATGGCTCACGGGCTCAGCCGCTCCGCGGCATGTGGAATCTTCCCAGACCGGGGCACGAACCCGTGTCCCCTGCATCGGCAGGCGGACTCTCAACCACTGTGCCACCAGGGAAGCCCTGATTCTACTTTTTTAATGTGCCTGAAATGGATCCCTGCAGCCCCTGCCAAAGTTCAGGCCACTCATCAATTCCTGCCTTTTCACCTGCAGCTCAAACCCAAATCTCACCGTCTTCTCGTTCTAGGTCCAAAGCACTGCCATAGTGATTTCTCTAAATGTAAATGTAAAAGGTAAATATCATTCCCGTACCTAAACCATTTCTGAACCGAAAACAGAGCTCTGGGACTCTCAAGGCCTGAGACAACCAATTACAATCTCACTTACAGGTTTCATTGGCCTCTCCACACTTTGTTGTGCTTTTAAACGTTAGAAAGCCTCTGTGGTGGGGAGGGCAGCCACGAACAAGGCCATTTACACAAGAGGAGTCTGAGGTCAGGGAGCAGCTTTCCAAAGGCTTCTTTGGAAATGTAGGTATTCATTTTCTGTCACCTGTCACTTATATCCTCTACCTCCATTGTACAAGCGTGGGTACTTCGGCAAATACCCTTAAAAATGAAATCCAAATTCCCTAGCTGGGATTCCAGGGCATCCTGGACCTGGCCTCTCCGACCTCAATGCTTATGGCTGTCCATGCTCCTGGGACCACTTGCTGCTCCCCAATGCACCTTTCCCTTTGTATCCTCTGCCAGAGATATTCTCCCCAACTTTCTGCCCTGGTTAACTCCTGGCATTTGTCCCCCTGGGAAGCCTTTGTATTCCCTCTGACACTGAATTAATGACCTTGTACTGTATTCCCATAACATCCTATGAATCCCATTGGCACCTATGCCCCCTACCCCGTCCTCCAGGTGTTAAGTTCCCTAGGGGTGATCATTCATCTCTGTGTTAGTAGAACCAAGTGCAATTCCAACAATGCACTGGCTAAGCCGCTATTATATCAGAAGAAGAGGAACAGCATCTTGGCATGAAAAGTGCCCTGGGGTCCAAACAGGAACATGATAAGGGTGAGAGATCGTGCAGTCATTCAACAGGTATCCCCAAATCACCCCTCTATGTCAAGCTGTGTGTTACGAGATAGAGGCGAAACGTTACCACCACCTCTGACGAATTCTTGCCCCAAACTCCAACTTGAATCACATCAAACCTCAGAAATAGCTACCAGTTGGCAAGACATTCAGGATCCAGAGGAATCTGTTTAATGTCATGAGAATGCAATCATAAAAGTCCAGAATGTAGGAAAATCTAGAGGACAAATGACTTGATTTATTCATAAAATAAGTTGAAAAGGAAAACATTTTTTAAAGAGAGAAAGAGGGAACTTATAGATTAAAAAACGCTTAAGAGGATCAAATGCCATGTGTGGACTTTGACTGGATCTTATTCAACAAGCCAACTCTTTAAAAAATATGAGACAAATGGGGAAATCTATTAACTGAATGGAATTTGATAATATTAAAAAACAATTGTTAATTTCATAAGATGCAACATAGGCATTATGGTTAGGTATTTTTTTAAATATACATACACTGAAACATATGCTTATTAGGAAGAGGCAGTATAGATAAAAAAAGATTGACCATGACACTGATTATTGAGTGATGGGTATATGGGGTTCATTGTTATCCTTCCTACTTTTGTGTATGTTTGAGTTTTTGCAGAACAAGTTAAAAACGGTGAGCAGAGAAGATGCTCCTGTTAGCATGTTATTTACAATTACAATAACTGATACTAAACAAATAATTACAAGTGAGTTATTTACAATGAGATGAGACCAGAGATACTTCTGACTTGTGATGTATTCGTATTGAATTCCATTTAAGTGCTATAGGAAATGCTTTCTCAGCAATTTGTTTTGCTAAGATCAGCAGTTTATAGGGGGCAGGGCTAAAGGTCTCCCCTTTCATTGTCAAAATCCATGTTGGCACACCTGTGAAGATTTGGTTTGCTTTCTAAGGTTTTGGGTAAAATACAGGATCAGCAAGTGTCAGGAGCCAGGGAATAATACAGGTCTCAACTCCTGTGCCTGGAAAGGGTTCAATGATTCGTAAAGATCGATTGTAATGTATCTGAATTGCTACTGCTTGTGTGGTACTTTACAAGCAACTTCTTACTGAGTGTACCTAACTACTGAGATTAAAGGATGGTTTAACTTTATAAATTAGAGTGAATCCATAACAGTGTTCTCAGTCCCTTGCATTTCTTTTGATGCCCATGGTGAGTGACAAAGGGGTGGAGTTTACAGCTGATTTGCTTGATTTGTTCAAAACCCCTCTTCTCACCTCTAACCTGTCAACTGCCTGTTGTCACCCCTGTGTCCAGATGGCTGTGGTGGCAACAAGACGCTACTGCTGTGCCACCGAGTCGTGATTTCACAGTATTTTTCTTTTCTTTTTCATCCTACTTGGGGATACATTTTAATGAGGACAGGACGAGGACGGACGAAGAACCTTTCAGTGGAGCATCTAGCTCTTCATTGCACGGAATTGAGACTGATGCCACAAACATTTCTATTATAGACGACGGAACATAAACAACAGGGTCCTACTATATAGCACAGGGAATATTAGTCAATATCCTGTGACAAACCATAATGGAAAAGAATATGAAAAAGAATGTATATATATGTATAACTTAATCAATTTACTGTGCAGCAGAAACTAACGCAACATTGTAAATCAACTATACTTCAAATTAAAAAAACAAGAAATAACCAAACAGCACAGATTACCAAAGCAAAGACATTGATAAAGCAAATAAAATCTGCAATAATAAATACATCTGCAATAGATGCTAAATATCATTAAATTATTATAATATTTAGACGGTAAATATGGTCTATTTTTGCTTCTTCCCAATAGAATACATTTGATCACATTTTTACCAAAGAAATAGGTCGGGATAAAGTTACTACTCATATTAAAAAATAAATTATAATATTTTAAAACTTAGCTTAACCATGTGTCTTTATCATAAAAATAATTTTTTCATCTTTGATTTTATTACTCATTGTTAGACATGTGTTCATTCATACCACCACAAAACATAAAATCCGAAGTACCATTCTCTTCGTATTTTGAAGGTACGTCATCAAATTCTGGGTGTATGTCAGAAGATGCACCCGGTCTGTAAATGTCAGCAGAAGTAAGTTTGAGAGGCATTTTTTTACAGTAAGCAACAGCTGCAAGATATTCTGCTACAAAAAGAGCTATCCTGTGTCATTGCATTTCTACAAACCAACATCTAGGGCGTGGCAGTAAGGAAAGTGAATTAGAGACTGTAACACTAAATGGTAAATAGTATCTTATGGGTATCACAGCCTTGTTGAGATAAAATTCTGGCTTGAAAGACCTCAGTAGAAGAGAATGACATTTTTTTTCTTTTCTTTTTTCATTGAAGTATAGTTGATTTACAATGTGTTAGTTTCAGGTGTACAGCAAAGTGATTTATATATATTGTTTTGCAGATTCTTTTCCCTTATAGGTTATTACAAACTATTGAGTATAGTTTTTTGTGCTATATAAAATAGATAACCAACAAGGTTATTTATTTTATATATAGTAGTGGGTATATGTTAATCCCAAACTCCTAATTTATCCCTCCTCCAACCCTGTCCCCTTCGGTAACCATAAGTTTTTCTTCTATGCCTATGGGTCTATTTCTGTTTTGTATATAAGTTCATTTGTATCATTTTTTTTTAGATTCCGTATATAAGCGATATCATATATTTGTCTTTCTCTGTCTGGCTTACTTCACTTAGCATGATAATCTCAAGGCCCATCCATGTTGAGAATGACATTTAAAGACACAATCAAATCAGAAATGCATACTGGAGGGAAAATCCACACAAGCGTGTGGGGAGACACACTGAAGGTGATTTAAGTGAGGTAAAAATGAAAAAAGAATCAAAAGAATTGCAGGAATTTACTCAAGTCCAATCCACAAAGTGGAAGAAATAAAACGTGCTTCAGTAGCAAGCTCTACTGGCAAAAGACTTTCATTGTCTAGATGCCTGATGCACATTTAATTGGTCTGATGCAGAGCATCTATGAAATCCATTTCTTTGTTTTCCCACTCCACCTACTTGCCCCGTCCACCCCTGGCATTTTCCCGTTTCCTCAATACACCCAATTCCCTCTCACCTCAAACCTTTACACATGCTGAGTTCCCTACTCCAGCGGACATAACTTACTTTGGCTTGGCTGGCTTCTTCTTGCCCTTCAGACTATTATCCTGTGTGACACCACCCATAAAAGAACTTCCCTATATTCCCTGTAATTCTATATTCCAACACCATTCCTTTCACAGCATTTATCAGAATTTGTCACTGTTTAATTTATTTGGAATACCTCTCTTCTCCACCATCCTGAGAGGTCCATGGTAAATCTTATTTACCATTATATCCCCAGTATGGAATACATAAAATGACTTTAGTATCCAGTTCAGGATGGGTCATGAAATAATATTTGCTGAAAAAAATAAATGAATGATCATAGTCCAGTCAACTCCTATGAGAAAGAAGGGGTGCCTATGTAACTAATATGACTGCAGAGATAAGATTCAGAGGTGCTCTGATTTTAAAAAGGCACCTATCAAAATGGTATAAAGAAGAACTCATGACCAAGGTTAAATACAAGAGAAAGATGTCCAACTATGAGTAAAGCACCAGGAAGGCTAGAATCCTAACGAGATGAGGCTGCAAACAAATGCTAGGAGGATTCACTTGTACTTTAGTAGTTGCATCTAGAGCTAGTCAAAGACAGGAAAAGAACCTGACTTGCTACTTGGGGTATAACATACAGCATTTAAGAGCATTAAAGAGAAAGATAATCTTTGGGCAAATTTTCCATGGAGAAGGATCTTTGGTCTGGAAAGATAGTTGGGATGAAGTTGATTGCCATAACAAAAATCAAGAGAAAAATCACTGAATGTGGCCAGTACTTTAGGTTAACTCATTCAGTACCCACTCTGAACCCTCCAAAGCCTTCCTAAACTGTAAAAACTGGAAAATAAAAAATACTTTTCCGAGATTCTCCTGCAGCTAGGTTTTCATAGGATCCAGGTTCTACTAGGTGGATGGTCACACAAGACACATGAGGAGGGCATGAACATTGTAACAAAGAGATTAAACATTGGGAATTTGGCTTTTCCGGTAAGCATGATGGTGGAGACGTGAGGTTTTGGGGGCCAGCAGCAACTATTACAGCTTTATGATCATGGCAGTAATGGGTCTAGGGTCTAGCACTTTCTTACTTAGTTGCCAGCTTACCATTGCAACAGAGGATGTGGGATTTGGGACCTTAATTGGATGTGGTTCTGGAAGTTGTGCCTAGAAGCTCAACTCAGAGTTTGTTGCTCCAACTTTGCCAACATCTTTGTGAGCTATTTCATGCCCTTTATTTAGCTCTTTTCTGCTCAAAATGGCCAGAGTGGATTCTGCTCCCTGCAACTGAGAAACCCAACCAACTCACTAAGAAGAGGGAAGACTTGTTTTTACATTTACATGAATATTAGAGACAACTATGCCTGGGAAACTCTTCGTCTTTTGCAAAAGTAATTTTGAGATTATCTTGGATTTCTTTCTTTAAATCTATTTCTTCTTGACTACTAACAGTGAAAACCCAATAGAAACATTAAGAGGGGTCATGTGTTTATTTTAGAGATAATCTGGTAGAAGAATTATGTGTGTGTGCCAATGAACTTTGGGGGAAAGAATGTCAAAGATAAAAAATGAGTGCTTTCAATGGAGGAGACCAGACTAGTCAATTCCTGGGATCTGGAAGGAGTGAAGAAATATGTCAATTAAATGTTTGTAAATAAATGAATAAAAAAAAATTAATGTTGGACCTATCAATCCATGACTACCTATTAAGTAACAGCTACACTTCTCACTATGGGTGAAATCAAAGATGGAAGAAAATGACACCAACTCTTTTCTCAAAGAATATACAATTTGTTGTAGAAAGAAGGGAAATAGGTATTAAACACTAAAAACCAATATACGATGCTATGGAACCAAGTGAAAAATATTTCAGTAAAGACAT
Organism: Globicephala melas; assembly: GCF_963455315.2. Taxonomy (NCBI): domain Eukaryota; kingdom Metazoa; phylum Chordata; class Mammalia; order Artiodactyla; family Delphinidae; genus Globicephala; species Globicephala melas. Next base: position 10,685,520 of record NC_083328.1, on the reverse strand, counting down.
TGGTCACTGTGAATAGGGGTCATTGGAAATACCTCCATAGAAGTCACGTCAATTGCCCTAAATCTGGGCAAAAGAGTAAGCTCTTGGAAAGCAGAGAAAAGTTGGGAGGCACTTCAAAGACAACAAATGCATAAGCATGGACACACATGTGTTCTTTGTTGTTGTTGTTTTGTTTGTTTTTGCTGGGAGACTCAGAGCTGGTGGGAAGGATTTGGGTTGGAGGGTGGTGGGAAATCCAACTGAAGAAGCCAGGAAGAGCTTCCATTGACCACATGGAGTCAAAGAATTTCTGGATTATGAAGAGACCTTGAAGGTCATCTAACCCAACACTAGAATACTTTCTACAACTTAATTTCTCATCTCATTTACTATTTTTAGAAGCTGGACAGAACAGGGTAGATATGATTTTTAAAACCCTAGAGAAGGCCTCAGTAAAAAGATCTTAAATAAATCCAAGATACCAATAACCTCAGAAAAACAAATTACAAATTTAATTTAACTTGTTCCAATGCCTTAATTTTACAAGTGAACAAAGTGGGTTCAGAGAAGTAGAAGGACTTTTGGAGCCTACACAGCTTAGCAGGGCCCACCCTCGTCTCAACAGCCAGCCCAAGTCTCTACCTTGACCAAGAATTACCTGGCTCTGTTTTGTGAGTACTCCATTTCTCTTACTATGCATGAAAAATGGTAATAAACTTCTCTCTCCAAACATCCTTTTCCCCAAGGAATAACAGATCACGGGAAGATAGAGGTTTGCCATCAAAGAGGGACATTATCATTTTTATACAAATGCTAAGACAATTCTGAGCTCTCAGCCTGAACTAAGCTACCTTAATCTAAGCTACCTGTGCCTCACACCTGGGGAAACTTGGTTTAGAAAAAAAAAAAATGAGTGGAATCCATTTCAAGTGTTCTATCTTAGGCCTCTCAGTTTGCACTCAATTTGTTTTATCACATAGTGATAGGAATCAAAGGCCTTCACTACAGTTTAGGCAGCTTGCCAATACCTATTTTATAGCAATAAAATATGTACAAATCAAGGAATCTCATGTGGAAAATTCATTCAACAGCCTCAAAAGCCAAATGAATGGTAATTACTTTGAAAACAATGTGGCAGCGATCAAGCGCGATTGGATCGTGCTTCTAAACGTACGTCTACATTTTAAGAACTAAGATAATTATGAATTATGAAAATAACTAACGGAGACAATGGCACAGCAAAGCTGTTGTTTATGAAACATGAAGGGACATTTTCAGAGGAGTAGGGGGAATGAGTCATTTTCCCGCACCTGCCAGAGGATATTGAATATGACACGAAGTACAAGCCTGGGCTCTGCCTCTCTCCCCAGTCATTTCCCATGGGGATTACTACTCTGAGCCCCAGTGTTTGCAGAGGTTGATGCGGGGATGCTTCCAGCTCCTCTTCCTACACAGTGTGGGATTAAGTACCCATCCATTAGACTATTCATCACAATTCTAGTAGATCCACCCCACGTTACGCCCAGAAATATGGATGAAAATGTTCTCGGGATGATCCGTTGTCAAACTCTCTTTCTGGAAACAAAATTATTCTGAGACACATCTCTCGGAATGGAGAGTCTGTGAAACTAGGTTTCTTTTGCCAGTCTCCTGTCTTATGTGAGATCCTGGAAAGTCATTCAACCTCTGTGTTTCTCAATTTTCCCAACTTGAAAATTATGGGGTTGGCCAGCCAATCTCCAACACGCCACGTGTCTATGCTACAATGTAGATGGTGTCCCTAGGAGCTGTGAACGGGGCGGCCAGGTGGAGTGATCCAGGGATTTGTGGAGGGGAAGAGCGTTCCAGGAGGGGTAAACAGCAAGGTCTTAAGACAGGAGCATGTCTAGTGCACTTGAGGAAGAGTGAGGAGGCCACAGGGGCTGGAGTGAATGAGGAAAAGAACAAGAGATGAGATCAGAGAGAGAAACTGAGGCCAGATCACACTGGACCTTGAAAGCTATCATATATTGGTTTTTACCCTGAGGAAAATGGGACGTTTGGAGGCACTGTGAGCAGAGGAATTGCATGATCTGACTTTGTGTTTTACCAGGATTCCTCTAACTTCTGGAGTGAGAATAGACTGAAGGGGAGTAAGAATAGAAACAGGGAGACCAGTTAAGAGTCTGTGATAATCCAGGTAAGAAATGAGGATGGCTGGTCCCAGGGTAGTAGCTTTGCAGGTGATGAAAAGTGGCCAGATTCTAGATTCTACTGGGGAAGGTGGGGAGAGGAGTGTTGGGCAGGATTTGCTGCTGTAAATCCTTCCTATCAGTCTGCATATCACTGAGAACCCAAATAACCTCAGAGATGAATAGTTTTCCATGGTTACAAATGTTGGTGACTCAGTTCCCAGCTCATGACTTTGACGTTTTTCATTTGCATTTTAAGTTTTCCAATAAAGCTTCAAGAGAATATGCATTAATCAAGTTTCATTTCAATATTTTGAACTTCTCTACCAATAACAAGTCCTTACAGTCAGACAACAATTGGCTTATCACAGGATTTTACTGAAACAGTGTAAAAGTGCCCATCTTTTCAAAGACCTACCGTCTTAGGCTGGGTTCTCTCGAGAAAGGAAAGCCTGAGACAAGGACTTGTTATGACAGTTTATTTGGGGAAGTGATCCCCCAGGGAACAGGAATCTTGGAAAAGCCAAACAGGGAAGGAAGTTGTTTCAATCAAGGGTCTCCGGAGAAACAGAATCTATCTATCACTTATCTATCAATCCATCAAGAGATTTATTTTAAGGAATTGGCTCATACAGTTTGGGGGCTGGCAAGTCTGAACATCAGAGGACAGGCCAACAACCTGGAAACTCAGGTGGGAGGTGATGCTGCCGTCTTGAGGCCGAATTTCTTCTTCTTTGGGAAACCTCGGTTTTTGCTCTCAAGGTCTTTCAACTGGTTGGAGGAGACTGACCCACAACTTCCTATGTATCTTGTCCCCAGAAATGTCATGGTCATTGTCACAAATTCTTATAGGTCTAGGGTACACTGGCTACCATCCAAGCTTTGCTATCCACGATATTAATTATTTCTGCTTTGCCTTGTCAGTTAAATGCCACCACCTGGCCTTTGCAGTACAGAGGTCCTATTATCCCCACTGATAAGAGGGACTTCAGCTCCATGGCAGCGTCTCCACCCTATGGAGAACAGCCGCCAATTAACCTCTCAGAGAATTCGGGGCTCCCCTCACCAGCACATTTCTTACTGTTTTAGAAATGTGTAAAACACATTTCTAGATTCTACTGGGGGAGGTGGGGAGAAGTCTGTGAGATGGGAGAGCATGTTAAGTAAGGAGCTGAATGTTCTGGTTTCATGTAATAAATCATTCTAACATTCCACCTCTCTCAACTTTTGGACAACTAACTTGTTCCTGTACCAAAACAGTCCTTGAAATTCCACCTTATTTGTCATCCTGTGGAAGCTTCAAGAAGCCCTCCCAGCAGTGGATTAAGACTGGCTCCAAGTGACCTTGCCAGGACATTAGCCCCCAGTTTGGGATGAATAGACACACACTACTATATATAAAATAGATAACCAACAAGGACCCGCTGTATAGCAGAGAACTCTACTCACTACTCTGTAATAACCTATACGGGAAAAGAATCTGAAAAAGAATAGATATATATGTATGTATAACTGAATCTCTGTGCTGTACACCTGAAACGAACACAACATTGTAAATCAACTATACTTCAGTTAAAAAAAAAAAAAAAAAGAAAGAAAGAACTAGGTCTGAATGTATCAACATTGATAAATATAAAAAAATAAACATCTCCCATCGACACAGGTTGGCCCACAGGGAACTAATGCCCTCACGTTTGGAATCTGTACATGTTCATTCCTGGGGGGGTGGTCAGGGAGGGGTTCCCACAGACATCCCACAACATGGCCTCTGAGAAAATCTGAAACAGAAAGAGAGTGATTCATGGTTCAGACACAAGGTGTGTCATGGCCTGTGTGAAGTTGGCTTTTGTCAGCAAAGACTGAGATAAAAGCGGGCGAAGACAGGTGAGGTGAGACGCACCTACTGTGTGTGAAGGAGTGTAGAAGAAAGACCATTCATCTTTTCAGAGCCTCTGCTTTCACACAGGCAAAACAGGGCTGTCAATCAATGTCTTCCTCCTGTGGGCAACTGGCACCCAGTCCCCTGGGGCCCTCTGGAAAACCGTGTGGATTCACCTCATCACTTTCACACTGAGGGATGAGAAAGTTGAAGTATTTATTCACCAACTTCTGTCACTCCTAGGTTGAAGGTCGCTCCTAGGGAGCTAACTTCCAACGCGTCCAGCCAGCCCCCTAGTTCAAGACCTGAGCATGATCTTATGACTGGTGAAGCCCCTTGGGCAGAGAGATGCAGGAGGCCATCAGCAGAGTTGGGACCTCTGCAGGTGACCTGCAGGGCAGGCCAAAGACTGGGCACCAGCAATGTTTCTACAAGTATTTCTGCCTCTTCTGGCAAAGGCCAGATCCATTGGGGAGGTTGGTTGCAAGAGTTCACCACGTCTTCCAAATCCTTTTGCAATCGCTCAACATTAGCAAAAGCATCCGGTAAACTCTCTTCTGATAGAAGGCACGTCCAAAGCACCCCTCAGATGCATCAGAATTTTGTTTCTGCCCAAATGCACACCCTCTTTAGTCTCCCATTCCCGGGCTATCAGAAGTTTTGAAATTCTTCTGTAAAGCTACCGCCTTACGCCTCTGTGAAGGGAAACAGCAAAATAAATGCTCTGTTGGCTGAGAAAGAAAAGACATGCCTGCCGTCCAAGACATTATCTTAAAGCTACCACAAAAGACCTCTTTCCGCTTTATTAAAAGTGGCAGAAAATGCCGGGGCGCCCGAGCACAGGGCCAAGGAGCTTGCAAGGGCAATCCTCACGCCGCGCAGTGCTAACAGGCGACAAGTTCAGATAGCCCAAGAATTCTAATTCGTGGCTGCTTCCACCTTCCCAGAGCGGATACCCAAATTGATTCTGTTGACTACGGCTCGATGTGTGAAAACGCTGACTGACAGAAACACCTAAGGGTAATACGTCTGCCAAGTGATTGGTTAAACAGCTATTCATTTTGAAATATATCTTCGAGAAGCAGAATAACAGAGGGCCACTGTAGTGTGCGGCCCATTAATTATTCAGTTGACAAGAAAATTACCCTTCAGATCAACATTTGTGGAGGCTTGTCGGGATGGGCTCGGGGGAGGCGAGTGGAGAACAACACTCAACACAGTTATCTGCACAGCCCACTGTGAGGCCCTCCTAGGTCAGGGAGGAGTGAGTTTGTGTATATAGTGGAATGAGCATGAATCCTTCTCCCCAAGTTCCTGCCTGTGTGATTTAGTAGAATTGATTGGATCTTCTTAAGCCTCGTGGTCCTGATCCGTAAAATGGGGATGTCGAAAGCAGACTCAAGGGTAGTTATGAATCAGTGAGAATGCAGATAGGGCACCTGACAGGTAAGGATGCTTGTTCAGTGCACATCTGTTTTCTTCCACTCCGTGGTTTCCCTGTGCTCTGTGACAGCTTCCTGGGTACCTGGTCATAAGGAAAACCACGAGACCACCTGGCTGGGTGTAGGGACCTGCTCCTGCAACCCCACCTGGCAGGAGGCTGAGCCATGGCACCCATCCTGGTGGTCCACTAGGAACGTTTGCCCCTCTAGGAAGTGGAGTCTGGAAACCGTCCGCTGCTCCCCGGCCCAGGTCTGAATTTCTGGACGGAAGTGAGCCTCTGGTGCCCATCTGCTGGAAGTTGCCATCTCTTTATCCTCCCCACTGAGTGGGGTCAGTCAAGCTGGCTGGTTCTCCTGTGAGTTCACGTTTGCCTCCTGCATCAGTCTACCAGCCAGCGGGGGCTTTGGAATTAGTTGGCACATTCAAACCGGGCCATTGGAGGAAAGTTGAAGAAAAGGAGCCACTGACAGAATCATAAGCTGTTACCAGCCCTAAGGCTGAAGGGACAGAGGAGGGAGGGCTTAGCAGAGCCCAGAGAGAGGGGGTGGGGGGCTGGACACCGGCTGTCACATTTCATGGAGGGATGCAGCCGGGCCACGGCAACCTTGCGGGTAGGGAGCTAGGAGAATAAACTCGGAGCCCCCTGTCGCTGCTCCCACGGGCTGAGCTCAGCCAGAAGCCAGAGGGTGAGAAAGCCTGTTGCCACAGTCCAAACACGTCAGCCTTCTGGGACACAGACAACGTGGGGCAAAGAAGGAAGAGGAGTAATCGGAAGGCGGCCAGCACTCAGTCCCACACCGACACTAAGTCACATTGAACCTGAGGCGACCAGCACTCCTTGCAAACACTGGGCCCTTCTAGGGTGCTGTGTGAGCTCTCTCAGCCCCATCTCTGACTCTAGCAGCTACTGCAGCGAGCAGTTTTAAGCAGGCTGAGGCCACAGCCTGGGGCACCCCTCACCTTCCATCCATGAAAAACCGGAAGTGCAGAGGGTTAACAGTTTGGGGGCTGTGCTTGACCCACGAAGGCATAAGTGCCTCTCCGCCTCCTCCCAGCAACAGTTCAGACACATATATCCTAAGCTGCCTTGAAAGGTCTGGATTCTGTGGATAAAGAAGATGTGGTGTGTGCATGTGTGTGTGTGTGTGTGTATAATGGAATACTACTCAGCCATAAAAAAGAATGAAATTTTGCCATTTGCAGCAACATGGATGGACCTTGAGATTATCATACTAAGTGAAATAAGCTAGAACCAGAAAGACAGATACCATATGATATCACTTATACAAGGAATCTAAAAAATGAAACAAACTAGTGAATATAATAAAAAAGAAACAGACTCACAGATATAGAGAACAAAGCAGTGGTTACCAGTGAGGAGAGGGGAGGGGGAGGGGCAAGATAGGGTGGGGGTTAAGAGGTACAAGCTACTATATATAAAATAAATAAGCCACAAGGATATATTTTACAGCACAGAGAATACAGCCAATATTTTATAGTAACTATAAATGGAAGATAACCTTTAAAAATTGTGAATCACTAGGTTGTATACCTGAAGCTTTTAAAATATTGTACATCAAATATACCTCAGTTAAAAAAAATAATAAAATAAAACACAGCAATCAAAAAAAAAAAAAAAACAAAAAGGTCTGGATTCTGAACTGCAACCCACTGGGTCCCAGAACTGCAGTCTTCACCAGGTTCCTGCAACCCCTTTGCCCCAGCAGATAACATTGCTTCCTGCTCTAGATTTTAGACTCCCAAACCTGATGACCAGCACTCCCTAAATGCCCTACCCAATCCAGTCTGCCCAGGCAGGAAAATGATAACAAACTACATAAAGGATATTTTTACACAGGTGCAAGCTTTGCTTTTTTTTTTTTTTTTGCGGTACGCGGGCCTCTCACGGCTGCGTCCTCTCCCGTTGCAGAGCACAGGCTCCGGACGCGCAGGCTCAGCGGCCATGGTTCACGGGCCCAGCCGCTCCGCGGCATGTGGGATCTTCCCGGACCGGGGCACGAACCCGTGTCCGCTGCATCGGCAGGCGGACTCTCAACCACTGTGCCACCAGGGAAGCCCCTGGTGCAAGCTTTGACTGCCCCTAGGTCCAGGATCAAGTACCCTATTCCATGGTAGCCAGCTCTGGAATTCATCCTGGTGTTGGTTTTCCATCTTTCTCTAGTTCCTCACTCCTGTTCCCTGCCATCATTTCCCGGATAAACTGCCTGCATTCAAGTCTTTGTCTCAAAACCTGTTTCTCGGGTCAAGGGGGAACCTAAACTAAAAGGCATTGGTTCTCAAGGGTGATTTGAGCACTTCCAGAAAGTCCAGCCATTTCAGAGCCTATGAAGTTCTTTTTAGCGCATACTCGAAGCCCATCCCTCACTCTTCCCACATGCCATTGGGAACAACTGGGATGCCTGGCCGTTCTCTGACCACTGTGCTCTGAAAGCAGCTCATTTGTCTTTTCTCCGGCCCTTGGATCCATCTTTCTGACCAGGTTCCTGGAGTCGACTATGCACACACTCTCCCTGCACCTTGAAGCCGTGAGTGGTTCTCTCTGGATTGGAGGCAGTAGGAGAATTAGGGGACTATGGGGGTTGCCTGTCAAAAGATGGTGGTGATGGAGATAAAGAGATGTGGATGGAGTTGAGAAGTACCAAGGAGACAGAAGTGCAGGATTTAATGATTGTGGAAGGCTCAGGAAAGACAAAGGCAGGGATGGGTCCAGGCTTCTCCCTTGAGCAGTTGGGTCAATGGCGTGCCATTTGTCAGGCCATAGTCTATGAGGGAATTTCCCAATGGGAAGGTCAGAGAAATTCTAGTCATTCTAGATCCCCTCCCTGCCAAATGTTCACCTCTTTGTATATCCTCTACATCTATCCAGCCAGGTTCCCTCTGAGAGTTTGGTTATAGATCTCTATTTATAGGCTAAAATGTATTCCCTTTTAGTTGAAGTAACACAAGGTGGAATTTTTAAAATTCGACTTTGCCAAGAAACCTAGAGCAAACCAACTTATAATGAAGACTTGGAAGAGTTACAGGTTAGCTTGCCTGGAAGTTTGCTAGGCTTAGAGTTCCTTACTTCCTCATCTGGGCACTACAAAGGACTCTATCCCTCTCTCCTAGCTTTCTGGATTTAGGCAATTACCCCACCATCTGCCTTCTATTTCCTGAGGAGATGGGACACATTAGCCCCATTCATGGCCCTAATTGAACCATGGATGGTGCCCACACCCAGACCTGCCGTGAGAGCCAGAGCCTGGGAAGGAGGAAGGTCCATTCCAGAATGGCTTATGGGGAAAGCTCATGGCAAAAAAAACCCAAACACAGCATCCTGGATAATCATTCCAAACAGTGGTGAAGCGAGATGGAAGCAGCCCACATGGCTGGAAAGACCAGATCCCAGAGTTGGAGAGTGGGAGATGGGGGGAGTGAAGTCAGGGGTCCTGGAATAGACTAGGGTCTGAGAACGGGCAGCTCTTGCAACAGACATCAGATTCCAGGGGCAAATATCTTTTCCATGCACCATGCTGGAAAAGGACACAAATTAGTGTTGGTGGATCCCGTTCTAAGAGAATGAAACCTTCCAGAATTAGCAGGAGAGAGAGGCTTGTTTACTGAGTGTGGGTTATGAGCCAGGCATTGTGTAAGGCCCTGGACTGACTCATTGGTTTAATCCTTATCAAACTTAGGGTATAGAATCCTTCCCGCTTATATCAAATGAGAAAATTAGGGCTTGGAGAAGTCAGATTTCTTGCTGGCTGAGCTGGGATTAGCTTGGCTGGTGTCTAAAGCCCCTATTATTTTTATCAGCATATTCTCATTCCTCTGAATGTCTGTTGCTTCCCTCTACCTCCTGTGACGCTGCAAGACTATTTATGTCACACTCTGGCTCCACCTGAGTATGAAACAGATGGCGTCTCAAGAACATGAGGAAGTGGCAGGGAGGCTGTTGTGACCAGATGGGACAAGGGTTGAGCCTAGACCCACCTCTGACTCCGGTAGGGTCCAGGGTAAGAGAATAAATCGAGGCTTCACGCCAGGCAGAGACATAGTAACAGGTTGTAAGTCAAGCTAACGAACTGCTAAATAAAGTATGTATTTCTTCCTTGACAAAGAGACCTTCATGATAACCTAAAAAGCCAAGTCAGAATTTAGAATTCTTGAGCTTCTCTGGGTTCTACGCTGAATACGGCATTGTGGAGACCCTCACCCCCAGCCCCCTGCCTGATCCCTTTCTCCCCCATTCTGGGTTATATCCTGCTTTGCAAAAGGCCTTGCATGTTTGCACATGTCTGAATTCTTTCCACACCCCATGCAAATAGTTTTAGGCTAAGCTTCAAGCCCAGAGTCGTTCATACTATGGCAGCTCCCAGGGGAGAGGCTTTGCAAAGGCCCTAGAAGCAGCATCATGACTGTAGGGGCTGAGTTCTGAGTCTCAGGTATCTGGAGTATGGTCTAGGGGGAAGCTGTGGGTTCCAGGTGGGCGTATCCTCTTGACCAGGTGGTCTTCTTGCCCCACGGGTTGCGCCCAGCTGGAGGATAGCCCTGGTGGGACCCTCTAAAGTGTGCAAGCCAGGACAGAAGCCCCTTTGCCCAGGTCTGAGGCCAGTACACAAAGCACAAACGGACTGGTGAGCTCCAGGTTGCTCAGGCAGGGGCTACACGAGGCCGTTCAAACCAGCAGTCTGGTCAGCTTGTCCTACAAGCACAAAAGGCAGCCCCTCCCCTCACAGTGGGAGGCAGCTGGGATCTGGAAACCAAGGGAGGAGGTTTGGACTCCCTAGGGCAGGAGGCATCCTAATGCCAGGGAGGGCATGTTTCAGAGCGCTGCTCCCCATAATGGACTGAAGGTTAAATGCAGAGAGGCAGAACCCTTGCTTAATTCTGAATAAACCAACAGCACCGGACACTATGAGGTCATATCAGGACAGGTAGCAACAGGCAGCAGGAGTGACTCCGGGCCCCACTCCTCCTGGCAGGGCTGGGGCTGCTGCTCAGCTGCTGCCTGAGTCAGGGCTGGCTCAGAAACACCGAGTCTGGTCCCCAATGTGGAGGGCGCTGGTGACTCTAATCAGGAGAGACAAGGGAAGGCAGGAGTTGATCTTTTCCCTATTAGGAGTGACAACATACGCTGCGAGAAGGGCAGGGACAGGAGCTTCTGCTGCTTGCTGAGTAGCACTATCCCCAAGTCAATTTAAACTGAAGGGGAATAGAGAACAGACTTTTGGTTGCCAAGGGGGTAAGGGGGGTGAGGGAGGGATGGGTTGGGAATTTGGGATTAGCAGATGCAAACTATTATACAGAGAATGGATCAACAACAAGGTTCTACTGTATAGCACAGGGAACTATATTCAATATCCTGTGATAAACCATAATGGAAAAGAAAAAGAATGTATATATATGTATAACTGAATCACCTTGCTGTATAGCAGAAAGTAACACAACAGTGTAAATCAACTATACTTCAACAAAATAAATTTTTAAAAAACTGAAGGGGAAAGAGTGTGCTACCTACAGTATAGAGATTGATCAGGATTTCATTACAACTGAAATCACTGATTGCAGGGTGAGAGGGTAAGGGTCAGCAGGCTTGTTTAAAGGGTGGTCTCTGTTGTTCATGTGTTAGGGATCCCCAGGTCTGCAGTGCTTCTGCTACATAAATCCTCTCCCTAAACACATGTTCATTTTTTAAAAGAAAACATAATTGGTATTATCATTTCTTTTTTGTTATTGTTTTTTATTGTTTTACTTGAAAGACAATATTACATCAGTTTCAGGTGAACAACTCAGTGATTTGAGATCTTTATCCATTATAAAATAATCGCCACAGTAAGTCCAGTTACCATCCATCACCATACAAAGTTGTTACATACTATAGTATCGAAGTGTACATTACATCTCCTTGACCTATTTTTTTTGTAGCTGGAAGTCTGTACCTCTGAATCCCCTTCACCTATTTCATCTGTGCCTCCACCTTCCTCCCCTCTGGCAACCACCTGTTTGTTCGATGACTTTGTTTCTATGAGTCTATTTCTGTTTTTTTTGTTTGTTCATTTGTTTTGTCTTTTAGATTCCACATATGAATGAAGTTATATTGCATTTGTCATTCTCTGTCTGACTTATTTCACTTACATAATGCCCTCAAGGTTTATCCATGTTGTCACAAATGGCAAAATTTCATTCTTTTTTATGGAGCTATCACTCTCCCAGATTTGAAACTATACTACAAAGCTATAATAATCAAAACAGCATGGTACTGGCACAAAAACAGACACATAGATCAATGGAATAGCATAGAGAGCCCAGAAATAAACCCATGCTCATAAGGTCAACTAGTCTATGACAAAGGAGGCAAGAATATACAATAGGATAAAGACAGTCTCTTCAATAAATGATGTTGGGAAAACTGGACAGCTACATGCAAAAGAATGAAACTGGACCACCTTCTTACATTATGTACAAAAATAAACTCAAAATATATTAAAGACTGAAATGTAAGACCTGAAACCATAAAACCCTTAGAAGAAAACATAGGCAGTAAACTCTTTGACATCAGTCTGAGCAATATTTTTGGGGATGTGTCTCCTTGGGCAAAGGCAACAAAAGCAAAAATAAACAAATAGGACTACATCTAACTGAAAAGTTTTTCCACAGCAAAGGAAACTACCAACAAAATAAAAAGGCAACCTACTGAATGGGAGAAGATATTTGCAAATGAAATATCTGGTAAGGGTTTAATATCCAAAATAAAGAACTCATACAACTCAGTATCAAAAAAAAACAACAACACAATTAAAAAGTGAGCAGAGGACCTGAACAGACATTTTTCCAAAGAAGACATACAAATAATCAACAGACACATGAAAAGGCTTTTGTCACATCCTGGCCTTTTGAGGGGGAGCCAAATTAGTAAAAATCTAGAATATTTTATACAGCTACATGAGCCAAAAAAGAAGAAACTATGATGAAGACATTTTCAGACATGCAATGATAAAAGAAACAAAATAGAAGGGAGGAAAAGAGGGAGGGAGGGGGAGGGTGGAATCCAGACAGCCAAGAAAGGAAAAAACAAAGGAAGACTGGATCTAGGAAAACTAACTCCAATGCAAGAAGTTGACCAAGGAAAGTTTCAGGATAACAGCCATGCAGCAGATTCAGAGAACAAGAATGGTAGATTGGACTTTCAGGAGAGATTATTCTAGGGCGGTGGGGGGGGGGGGGGAGGAAAAAAACTGAAAGATTTCATATGTGTGAGCATTTGGGGAGAAAATAACCATGTATAGGAAATTGACAGGTCTGATGGTAAAATCCAAAGACATGTACATAGAAAACAAGGTAAATGAAAAAAAATTATTTATCCTCTACTCATTTCCAAGAAAGGAAATGTAATCATAGACAAAGTATGGCCCATGAGTGAACAATATTTAGACAGCTACCATAGCATAAATTTTATGATTGATTTTCTAAACATACAGCTGAGTTGGTAGGATAGGGAAGAAAAGGTTTATGTGTAGAAAGGAAGCATGAAAAGGAGCTAATTCATCATTTACCTACATACAGAAAAACACAATAGAAAATACTTAAACTGTTAAATCAACAAGAAGCAGTGAAAAAACACATGTATTCAGCCAATGCAACCATCTGCTACTCAGAGAACTGCATATTCTCAGTCTGAGATGAGGGTATAAACATGAGGTCATTTTATTTTCTCATCTGATCTCTACCTTCAACTGTGCTGTATTGAATTTCATTTTCTTTTCAGCTAATAACCTCTCAGTCAGACCCCAGAGCTTGCTCGTCATTTTAAGAATGGTGTGAAATGTCCAATCCCTCTGTCTTCATTTTAAAACTTCAACCTTAGGTCCTGTTAAATGTCCTCCTTCTCTCCTCTCTTCTCTCATCTCCAGATGAGCCTCAACCCAGGAACTCAAAGTGTGGAGGAGACATGTCGGCCATTTCACCCCCTTCCATTTTGGTCAGGAAGTAGGGGTCAGAGTAAAGGTGTAAACACCTTTATGTTTACCTGACACTGCTGTTGTTGCCTCCTGGCTAACACTGGCTGGTCTTAGATGTTGACCATTTGGCCAGAATCTTGCTGCTGATTCGCTCTCTCATATGGAACTTGTATGAGTTTTTTGAAGGACCCTCAGGTGCCTTCTCACTACCAGGTTCACCTCTTCTGACTCCATCCAACCTCACACCTGGCCTCTTGCTCCTACTGTCCCTTCCAGCAGAGTGCTACCAAGATGGCTCAAGCTTGGCTAACTTCCCCAGTGCCCCTTTGGTCTACAAGAAATCCTGCATCTTTTCCATGTCTTTATTCCCACCTTGCTCTCATTACTTCCTCCCTGCTGAAATAGACAGGAAGGGCAATCAGCCAATGGGCCTCAAACAAACAGCCATCAGAGGAATGAGATGCCCATCTTGCCCTCTTGTAGATACCCCTAACCTCTACTTGGAACACCCCCCCGCAATTTCTTGATTCACAGCTGCAATGTACAGGGTGCACGGGAAAGTGAAGAGACACCCCTAAGCTGAGGGCAAAATCCTTCCAGAGTTTCTGGTGTTCTGCCCATACAGGCTGGAGTGGAAGGACTGGGTGATGGCAGTATCATGTAATGGTCAAGAGCGAGACTATCTGTGATAGACACCTACTTCTGTCGTTGGTCAGAATTACTAGTTACCTCATCTATAAAACAGAGGGATTTCGTAGGGTTACTACAGTAGTTAAAGGAGTAAATGACTCTAAGGAGGTGAGAATAGGACTTGGGACACGTGTTATCTATTCGTATTATTTCTGCCACGTGTTAGTAAGATCTTGGGAGATTAGTTTTGTCATCTTGTCAACTCTCTTTGGACTGTGGGAGTTTTTATCACCTATTATTTTCCACTTTGAGGTTATAGCTGCAATTCTGAGACCAAAGCAAAAATCTATTTATTGCCCTGCTACACATGTTATTCAGAAATATGGAGATAAATACTGAAAGAAATAAAGCTAAGACAGTAGATAGTGATTGCCTCCAGTGAGCAAGACTGGGGGTGATGAAACCCCACAGAGGAATGTTGCTTCTTACTATAAACACTTTAGTATTATTTGATTTTTTAAAACTAGATGCATGTATTCCTTTGATAAAAATTAAATCAATTTTTAAAAAATATGTATATATTTTATTATTTTTTAACATCTTTATTGTTTTGCAATTAAAACAATACAGTAGAGAAAACTTGGCACTCTCCTCCTTATGCATAAGCGTGAAGGTTTCTATTAGAGTTGAATGGAGTTGAAATTGCTGAGTCACAAGAACTGTACATCTTCAACTCCATTAGATCCTGTCAAATTGCTCCTGGAAGTAATTGCATCATCTGACCCTCAGAATAATTCCTGGTCCCTACATGTTCCCCAGTATTTGCTATTACCAAACTTTTCAGCCTTTGCACGTATGCTGGCTATGAGATGAATCCCCTTGGTGTTTTAACTTGCATCTTCCCAGTTATTAGTAACGTTGAGCATCTTTTCTTGTGTGTCTTGACATTTCTGGATCCTCTTTCATGAACCATCTGTTCTTATCCCTTGCCCATTTTCTTTTTTTTTTTAACGTCTTTATTGGAGTATAATTGCTTTACAATGGTGTGTTAGTTTCTGCTTTATAACAAAGTGAATCGGTTATACATATACATATGTTCCCATATCTCTTCCCTCTTGTGTCTCCCTCCCTCCCATCCTCCCTATCCCACCCCTCTAGGTGGTCACAAAGCACCGAGCTGATCTTCCTGTGCTATGAGGCTGCATCCCACTAGCTATCTATTTTACGTTTGGTAGTGTCTATATGTCCATGCCACTCTCTCACTTTGTCACAGCTTACCCTTCTCCCTCCCCATATCCTCAAGTTCATTCTCTAGTAGGTTTGTGTCTTTATTCCCGTCTTACCCCTAGGTTCTTCATGACCTTTTTTTTTTTCTTAGATTCCATATACATGTGTTAGCATATAGTATTTGTTTTTCTCTTTCTGACTTACTTCACTCTGTATGACGGACTCTAGGTCCATCCACCTCACTACAAACAACTCAATTTCGTTTCTTTTTATGGCTGAGTAATATTCCATTGTATATAGGTGCCACATCTTCTTTATCCATTCATCTGTTGATGGACACTTAGGTTGCTTCCATGTCCTGGCTATTGTAAATAGAGCTGCAATGAACATTGTGGTACATGACTCTTTTTGAATTATGGTTTTCTCAGGGTATATGCCCCGTAGTGGGATTGCTGGGTCGTATGGTAGTTCTATTTGTAGTTTTTTAAGGAACCTCCATACCTTGCCCATTTTCAATTGAGCCGTTTCTATTTTTCTAATTGGCATGTAGGAGGTCTTTATATATTCTGAATGTTGATCCTCTGATGGTTTTATGAATTGCAAGGATCTTCTCTTCATCTGTGCCATGTCTTTTCACTTTATTACAAATAAAATGGCAAGAAGGTGAGATAGGATAACACATTTAGTTAAGAGTAAGTCTCTTAACTCAGCCACTTATAAACTAACCACATGGCATTGGGAAAATTATTTGATTTCCCTCTGCCTCGGTTCCCTCATCTTTATTTTTTTATTTTATTTTATTTTTTTAAACATCTTTATTGGGGTATAATTGCTTTACAAGGCTGTTAGTCGGTTCCCTCATCTTTAAAATGGAGGTAATAATACTCTTCATTTTATTGTTATTAGAATTAAGTGAGATAATACGTGCAAAAGACTTGGAACAGTGTTGAGAACCTAGGTGCAGGACAGGAATAAAGACGCAGACATAGAGAATGGACTTGAGGACACAGGGAGGGGGAAGGGTAAGCTGGGATGAAGTGAGAGAGTGGCATGGACATATATACACTACCAAATGTAAAACAATAGCTAGTGGGAAGCAGCCGCATAACACAGGGAGATCAACTTGGTGCTTTGTGACCACCTAGAGGGGTGGGATAGGGAGGGTGGGAGACGCAAGAGGGAGGGAATATGGGGATGTATGTATACGTAGAGATGATTCACTTTGTTATACAGCATCAACTGACACAACAATGTAAAACGATTATACTCCAATAAAGATGTTAAAAAAAATAGCAGTTGTTTTTACAGCGTCTATTGTCATCACAGACATTTAAAATTTTGATGAAGCTAATTCTATTGTTGTCTCCTTTTATGAGGTTTTCCTTTTCCAACTGATTTAAGATATCCTCCCCTACACCAATGTCATTAAGAAATTCTCCTACGTGCTCCTTTAAGCGTCTCATGGGTTTGTTTGTTACATGTATGTCTTTAATCCACATAGACTATTGGAGGTATTTATGAGTGGTACGGAAATAATATGATCTTTCCATTAGGATGGCAAGTTGTCTCAGTATCACTTATTGAATATCTGGGTCTGGCTAAGGCGCACGAGAGACACCTTTGGCTTAGTTCATTAAGACACATATATGGCTTCAAGTCACTTGTTCTAACCATCCTGGTTTTCAGGAATATCCCTGCTGCACACAGCCAGCTCCCCTGGATCCTGACATAGCATCAGAAGCACATGGGCAATGGAACAGGAACAAGGTATGAAATACGTGTCTTTCTTACATCAGGCAGGTAACAGTGTACGTAGAGAGTTCAGTTCTCATTGATGTCCAGGCAAAAATGTAAACTCTTAGCGTTAGGAATTCACGCAGTGGTACAGTGTACACAATGACCAACACACCCCACGCTTACGTTTTTTGATGGGAGTCATGCCAAATAGAAAATACTAGAATCCCTGTGTTTGCAGGTCACAGACCTGGAGAGAGACTGCAAACAGCAAGTATAGCTGTGGGATGAGTCACGTGTTTCCTTCTGTCCAGTTATCAATCATTAAAAACAAATTTCCATCGAAAAGGCTAAGTTATCATTCTATCCTCTCTTCAGAAAATGTAATAAAAGCATTGTCATATGAAGAAATGAGACAAGGGACTTCCCTGGAGGTCCAGTGGTTAAGGCTTCACCTTCCAATGCAGGGGGTGCGGGTTCAATCCCTGGTCAGGCCACTAAGACCCCACATGCCTTGCAGCCAGAAAACCAAAACATAAAACAGAAGCAGTAACATAACAAATTCAATAAAGACTTTTAAAAAATGGTCCACATCAAAAAAAAAAAAAAAAAAAAAAAAGTGAGCCAAAAGTATGCAGCCAAAAACTGGATGAGAATTTATCAAGCAGTTCATTCATAATAATATTTTGATAGTTTTCTGAATTTTTGTGACGTTTAGAGTGTTTTTCATCACTTTAAAATACATCATTTGTCAGATTTCCTGCCGCCTTATAAATTTTTCCTTTCTCGTTCAATTTGGTATTTCTTTTTCCTTAAAGAGAGTTCCCCAAGTATTTCAACTTTGGGTCTCTCGAAGCTTGAGTCTATTCCTGCTAGTACATTCATGTTTTCAAAGAAATGATCTCATTGGAGAGTTCTCATTCTCAGATTATAAAACAGAAAACCAGGGGCTTCCCTGGTGGCGCAGTGGTTGAGAGTCCGCCTGCCGATGCAGGGGACACGGGTTCGTGCCCCGGTCCGGGAAGATCCCACATGCCGCGGAACGGCTGGGCCCATGAGCCATGGCCACTGAGCCTGCGCGTCCGGAGCCTGTGCTCCGCAACGGGAGAGGCCACAACAGTGAGAGGCCCGCGTGCCGCAAAAAAAAATTAAATAAATAAATAAAAAACAGAAAACCAGAAAGGTGGACCCATTTGCTCCAAGTCACAGAGCAAGAACCTGTGGCCTCTGAGACAGCGTTCTCCATGTTCTCTCAGGAAGCCCGCTGTGGGCCGTGCTCCTCCCACCACCCTCCTAGTCTGAGCATCACTGCATGACACACAGCTTTCTGACCAGATGCCCGTTTTAATAGGGTTATTCTGAGTGTGCTTCACCCATATAATCCCATATCCTGTTCCCTAGAGCTGTCCCTTCCTTGTCTCTTCCCTCTCCTGGGGGAAGGTTAAGGAGAAAGCAATCTGATGAGTTTCCCTTTCAATGAGCATTCCATTTTTGTTGCTCTCTGACCAAATGACCTTTCTGCTCTAGCCACACCAAATGCCATGTTCTCTCCCTCCAATGCAAATGCCACTTCGTCATTTGTTTGAAGCATTTCAAAGCCCACTATATGTTGAAGAATAAAGCCAATGATAGGGGCCAGCTCACCTCCCCAACCTCACCTTTGACGACTCCCTATTCCTTCCTTGCTCCCTTCCCTCCTTCCTTCATACGTCACCCAGTCATATCTACACACCTTCTCCTGAATTCTCACCAATTCCCCAGAAACTTATCTGCTATACCCCACATCTGCAGGTGTGGAAAATGAGTCTCAGAGAAATTGGATGGCTTCTCAAATGTAAGGAACACCATTAATTTCCTGCATAGCATCGGCTTCCCCTTTCCTTCTCCTTAATAAAATCCTGATCTTGTTCAAGTGTCTAGTAAGTCAGAAAGAGAAAAACCAATACCGTACGCTAACACATATATATGGAATTGAAAAAAAATAATAATGGTTCTGAAGAACCTAGGGGCAGGACAGGAATAAAGACGCAGATGTAGAGAATGGACTTGAGGACATGGGGAGGGGGAAGGTAAGCTGGGACAAAGTGAGAGAGTGGCATGGACATATATACGCTACCAAATGTAAAATAGATAGCTAGTGGGAAGCAGCCGCATAGCACAGGGAGATCACCTTGGTGCTTTGTGACCACCTAGAGGGGTGGGATAGGGAAGGTGGGAGGGAGACGCAAGAGGGAACAGATATGGGGATATCTGTATATGTATAGTTGATTCACTTTGTGGTTCAGTAGAAACTAACACACCATTGTAAAGCAATTATACTCCAATAAAGATGTTAAAAAAAAAAAAAAGAATACAAGACTGGAAAAGCCAAAAAAAAACCCCCCAGTATCTAGCCCTCATCCCTACAGCGCCCCCATACCCAGCTCCAGTCCTTCAAGGACAGCAAATAGCCGAAGCAAGAAGAAACTTTTTCTGTAAAGGACCATACAGTAAATATTTCAGGCTTGTGGGCCCTACCGTCTCTACTGTAACCACTCGACTCCTCCATCATGTCGAGGAAGCAGCCACAGACGATACATAAACTAATGGGTGTGGCTGTGCTCCCCGAAAACTTTGCTTACAGACACTGAAATTTGAATTTCACATAAGTCCACGTGTCATGAACTCTTACTCTTCTTTTGATTTTTTTCAACTATTGAAAATGTAAAAACTGTTCTTAGCTCATACAAAATCAGATGGTGGGATTTGGTCCTACAAGCTGTGGTTTGCCAACCCCTAATCTAAGCCATTCAATGCATGGCATTTTCCTGGCAATGCCAGGGAAGGCATACCACCTCCGGGACCCAGCCACACCCAAAGCATCTTAGGTGATGTATAACCGATTAGAACTAAGCGTCCGTAGGATTCTAGAGATCTGAACTGTGGGAAGGATAGAAGTGAGTGCTTCTGTCTCTGCTGTTCTGCTTCTCGCCCACTAATATTACAAATCTGAGGCCCTCTTGTGGAGGGTCCTGCCTGAATCCAGCTATTAATTTCCCTCCCAAGGCTGAAGTTGGCACAGGATAAGATTGGCACTTGGATTTTGCACTATATCCCTGGAAAGTTTATCTTGAGATCAGGCAGAGTTCTCCTGGATTTCAGGATTGATTAGGTGCCCTCCATAAGAGCAGAGAATGATCTGACCCAGGCCCTCCCTCCTGGCCCATGAGGACTGATGAGACAGGACCTGGGATTCATGCCGGAAATGATCCAAATATGAACAGAAGGAGGAGACAGATATGTTTCTGATATGCCGTACAATTTCCAATATTGATTTTGATTCAAGGAGACCAATTAAAATTATCCACTCTGGTCAGTTGCAAAACTTACCTGCTCAATAACGTGTCTAAATTCACTAACTGTTTTGTTTTAACAATATTTCATTTTAAAGCTTAATTTTATCTACACATTAGCTCCATTTTACTCACACAAATAACAGCTTTATGGTTCTATTAGCAATAACTCATTATCATCCTCTGCAAAGCCAGGGGAGAATTTGCCACGTTGGAGAACATCCAGTACTTTTAATTGGAGAGTAAAGCCTACGTTCACTTGAAATCATTTGCCTTCACAAATCAAGTGACAAGAGTATCTTTGACACAGTGGCTGTATTCAGTAGAAAACACCTCCAGAAGTTCCCCCTTCACCCTTCCCAGAGCTTGGGCTTAAAAAGCCCTGGTGGCAAAAGGAAATATTCCCTTTGGCCCATCAGTGACATTTCCTGTTGGTAAAGTTAAAATGGTTAGTGGTAACGCAAGAGTGTTTAGGATACCTTCAACACTGAATATCTCCAAGGGAGGTCCCACTGTATTTAATATGGCAAATTCTTTCCCAAGAGCAGTCTTTAAATTAATCAGAGCCCCTCGCTAAGGATAATTTTCTGATGCTTTTCTCAAAGGGTCATTTGGTGAAACGTTAGTCCATCCTTCCCCACACACAATGGGATTGTCAAGAAAGTCCTTAGGGAGGGAGAGATGGGGGATCACGCACATCAGAGGACCAAAGGCACCAGCAAAAATACCAGGACTGTGGGAGCAGAATAGCTGGAGGGTCTCGGCCTCATGGATGAAAGGAGGAAACTCGCATTTGAGCATTTGAGAATGTGCCCAGCACTGTTGGAAGTGCTTTACCTGCTGTGTTTCCCATAAAGCAGGTAAACCATGAGACACTCACCAGGGAAAGTTATTCATGGTTTACAGATGAGAAAAGACTCTTGTGACAGGCACTGTACCAACCACTTCACACACCGTAGTTTCCATCTTTCCACAACAAACTTGTGTGGGGTTGCTGAGAAGATATTTTCATCGTATTTTACAGATGAGAAACTGAGACTCTGGGAGATGACGTTCACTCAGTGAGAAAAGGGAGCAGGTCTGGCAAGCCAGTCAGTCTGTGAGCCCAGACGAGGCCAAGATGAGGGCCCAGGGCCAGACGGGGGGAGGTCCAGGAATTGGGGGAATAGCTTTAGGCTGAAGTGGAAAAGTTGACAGCAGAGTTCTCTGTACTAGAGAGATGCTGTCAAGGAGATTTCCCAGAGTCTGTTGGAGGGTTGCTACTGCCTTTGAGGTAGGAACATTGCATTCCCCACCTAACCGCTCACACTTGGCCTAAAGGGCCCCATTCCCAGCTCCCTCTGGGTGGAACCCAAGCAGATGCGGATGGACGCCCTGCAGTTTTGGGGCGTACTTAAGTGGGACTGGATTACATGTGAGTGAAACCCAGTATGAACTGGCTGAAGCAAAGGAAAGAACTGACTGGCCCATGTGATCCAAAGAACAATTGGGATAAGCAGGATAGAAATGGGGCTCAGAATTCTCTAGAACACAGAATGGGTTGTCCTTGGTCTTCTTGGCATTTTTGATTTTACAGTCCCTGCTGCCTGGCTTTCTACCCATGGTTGGAACACAGAGGCCAAGAGTTGCCTGAACGTCGAAGCTTTTGTTATTATTGAGGTAAAAGCATTAACACACCAAGGTTCTGACTGACAAGCCCCCACTTTGTTCAGGTATAAAAGGCAGCCTGAGAATCACCACAAGGGCTTGCAGAGTCCAGGCTGGGGGCTCTGAGGTCAGAAGCACAGTCGACAGAACATTCTGGAACTGCTCCTGCCACGGGGAGAGCTGTAACGACACACTGAAGGCACTCCTCCACTGTGGGCCAGGGACGCCAATCCTGGGCCCCTTTCAGCTGCCTCTGAAGGCTGGACACCCTCTCCCACCCTCCCACGGAACAAATTCTGCAAAGAGCCTCCTTCCTCGTGTCATCGCTGCTAAGTTGTTCCCGGGCCATTGCATCTGGTTAATCCCTGCGCCCCAGTTGCAAGGAAGCCTGGAGAAAAGTGATACTGGCTTGGGAGGCAAGACTCAAAAGCGTGGAAACTTCTCAACACGAGAAGAGTGTTCAAAAGAGGCTCGGGCACCCCAAGGACACATGCCTACTCTAGGGATTCATCCAGACAGTGTGCAGGGCTCAGCACAACCAGAATACAGGTCGAGGTCAAGGAGCTTCCTGTCCCCTTAGCTCAGCAATGCCTGTCCAACACCACAGTCACTTTGAGCAGACTAGGATCCAGTGCCCTTTCTCCCTTCCCACTGGCCCCAGGGATTCCATACGCTTCTGCATCCTTTCCAAGGCTACCACCGCCCACCCCCTCGAGGCAAACGGCAGAGCGGAAGCGGGTACCCTTCCCAACAGGCTCTTATCTACCACGGACGCACACAACCCATTCATTTGTTTAAAATGAGACGAAATGCACAGAAGAGAAAACTAACCCTTTTAAAGTGTACGATTCATCGGCATGAGATACATTCATGATGTCGCACAGCCATCACCACTATCTAGCTACATTTTCCCCAGAGGAGTCTCCCCAGAGGAGACTCAGATCCGTGACGCAGTCACTCCTCACTCCCTCCCTCTCCCAGCCCCTGGCAACCCTACTAATCAGCTTTCTGTCCCTGTGGATTTACCTATTCTGGACATTGCATAGAAAATGAATCATACAGTGGCTGACCTTCTGTGTCTGGCTTCTTTCACTTAGCATAACGTTTCCAAGGTTCATCCACATTGGGGGCGGCTATTTTTATTGTAACAGATTATGTTTGTTGGCTAGGGCTGCTGTCACAAAGTACTACAGACTGGGGGGCTTGGACAACAGAGATGTATTGCCTCACAGTCTGGATGCTGTTAAGTCTGAGACCAAGGTGTTGGCAGGGTTGGTTCCTCCCGAGGGCTGTGAGAAGAGGATCTGCTCCAGGCCTCTCTCCTTGGTTTGTAAATGGCCGTCTTCTCCCTGTGTCTTCACATCACCTTCCCTCTGTTCGTGTCTGTCTCTGCGTCCAAGTTTCCCCTTTTTATAAGGACACCAGTCATATTGGATTAGGTCCCATCCTAACGACCTCATTTTATCTTTATCTCTTTAAAGACTCTGTCTCCAAATACAGTCCCCTTATGAGGTACTGGGCCTTGGGACTCCAACATATGAATTTGGGGAGGTCACAATTCAACCCATAACGTATATTTTTTCACTCCAATTAGACAAAATAAACAAGGACTCTCCAAATATCGTCAGCACAGAGACGTCTGATAGCCTGTCATCCTCTATTGGCTTGAACTTAAGTCTGGTGGCTTTCAGAAGGCCAAGGCTTTCCCTATTCCCCTGTGTCCTTGAGGTCGGCCACCTGGTCCCCTTCTTATAGTTCCTTTTCAGATCACAACAGGCCTCCTTCTCCATGCAAGGCTCACTCCCAGGAATTTCTTGATGAGACTCTTCTGGCTCTTGTGTGCCACTCCCTTGCACACAAATACAAATACCTCTATACATCAAGGGCCTGCAGGCACCTCCTAGGCCAGGGCGCCCATTGTAGCCCCCTTCAGCCCTGGGACCCTTGCCTGTGCCCCAGCCTTTGAGCTTTTCCCCCCTCTTGGTTTTTTCTCTTCCAATCCTCTGAGACTTGATCTCCCACCAGTGCAAGATTTAAACACATCAAATCAACCAGTCCTTGCTGCAGTGTGGGTCTTCCAAGAGAACTTGAGGTCTTTCCCCAAATAACATGTTCTCAAGGAACATGATAATGGCAGGGATGCTGAGACCTGCAGGGAGAGACAGCATGAAGCCACAGCAGCCAGGATTCCCCTATGCTGGGATAATGTGATTTGTACATCTCTTTCTTTTCTCTTTCCTTCTGCAAGCACTTGGAGTCAGACCCACTGAATGAGAAGGAGCCACAGCCCAGTGGAAGAGACCAGAGACCCCTTGACCCTTGTATGGTGTAACTGGATGTGTGCTGAGTGACCAGCCATAGTCAGCTACTCCCCAGGCACAGTCTACTCATTTGCCAAACAAGGCTAATTCCACCCGTCTTTCTTATCTCACAAGGCCTTTCGGATAATAAATAAGTCACTCAAAACATAAAAGACAATGCAAAAGTGAGGGCTTTTTTTTCCTACTGTTGATTCATCCAGCGCTGCCAGAAATGTCCAATAGAGCTTCGTGCAGGGCTGGAGCCCCAGGGAATGTTCTCTGAGCTTGCCTAGCCTTTTCTAACCTCATCCAAACAATTTTTCTTGCTTCCCTGAAAGAAAATCCAAGGCTTCATTTAGTGAATTAACCTCAGATGTTGGAAATGATTTCTTCGTAACTATAGGGAGGCTGTCCAGGTTATGTCAAAGTACTGTTCAGCCGGGGAGGCCAAAAGCCAATCTGTTGGAAAACCAATCTGGATTTATCTGAAAAAGAGATTTATCCTTCATAGAGCAGGGAGCAAAGCAAGGGATTGGTGAGAGCTCACAGATCAATTCTCTTTTAACCTTTGAACTGTGAGTCTGTGTTACATGGTTCCAAGTTCAGAGGGGCCAAGGCCTCTTCTAAGCAAAACAATAATCGTCTCATATCCGGTAAAACAGACGAAGGGGAAAAAATATGTTAACCAGCACGGTGACGAGCAATTGCCTGACTTTGCAAGACCAAGCCCTGTTTCCACACAGCTCCATTTGCTACATTAACTTTAGCCTCCAAGTAAGATTTTTACTCAGACGTGAAAT
Source organism: Globicephala melas (assembly GCF_963455315.2). Lineage (NCBI taxonomy): Eukaryota > Metazoa > Chordata > Mammalia > Artiodactyla > Delphinidae > Globicephala > Globicephala melas. The sequence goes on along the minus strand of NC_083328.1, from coordinate 10,660,417 downwards.
AACTGTTCCCCTAACATCATGTGACAACAGGGAAGTGCCCGGTATTGATACTGACACATTCTAATCCGTGTAAAGTGAGTGATTTCCCTAAATGATGTGCAAATCTTAAAGGTGCCATCCCTCCCCCATCTGAAGCCAGATTTAATCTACGTTACAAATTAGTGCTCTGACGCTAGAGAAGTAATCTATGCTTCCCTGCACGGAGGAGCCCCGTGCACCTCTAATTCTATTTATTACACTGACTAAATGAAAGGAGGAAGGTGCCTGGGGGGAGAGGATTGGAGCGAAAGAGAACCATTCTGGCTACTCCAACTGTTCCTTATAACTTCCTCCTGAGACCTTTCCATCTGGTTAGACTAGAAAGTATCCGACTTGCTCTTTTCGAATCGTGCTCCGCCAGCTGACAGCACTTTGGTGATCTCATCTGAAGTCTTGTCAAGCTTTGGGGATGCTGTTCGTCCAAGCCAGGACATTCAAACTTATGTACTAAAAGCTAATCGTTTCAAGATGTCTTATAGGGTGCAAGGGTGTTTCTATACTGCCCCTTCTCTCAGCCTCCTGCCAGCCAAGTGATATGCACAGGATTCCAAGCCTGAGGGGGCATGAGAATCTCTGAAGGGTCTGTTCCAACAGCTTCCCAGGCCCCAATCTCAGATGTTCTGATGCAGCAGGTCTGGGGTCAGCCCTGAGGATGTGCATGTGCGACAAGTGCCCAGGTGTTGCTGCTGCTGCTGCCTGAGGACCACAGCATGAGGCCTGCTGATAAAGATTATTATCTCCATTTTACGTAGGAGGAGGATCACGGAGGGTGAGGACTCTGTCCTAAGCCTCTTAACCCAAACCCCCTGCTGCCTCCCTGTTTCTCACTCAGCACCTGAGTTTTCAGTCCAAAATCCACCGTTCTAGAGGGAGGATGCAGAAATCAAATGGGGCCACGGGATCCGCCCCTCTCCATCCATCTTCACCACCCCCGTCAGAGCAGACAGGGGCCTTGCCCACCTGCCCATATTTGACCCTTCATCTGTCCCAATTATGATCAGAAAACGCTTACTGCATTTTCCTCAGCTTTTTGGGCAGCCCCCAATACGTGAGGCTTCCACGTTCATGACATAACATTCCTACAAATTCATCCTGGGCCACGAGCCCCCATTTCCCTCGTCCAGACGTGCTGATTTACACCTGAACTCAGCAGAGAGTGTCCCTACGAATTTCCCCTTCCTTCATCTTTGGGGCCTTGAAAACTTGTGCATCCAGTACTTGGATGCCTTGTGCAAATCATCCAACTTGCAGGAATGGTACCCGTCATTATTCTGAGCCTTTTGATACCCAGTAGGACCTGCACAGCATCTCTCACTGTAGAGACTCCTTCCCATCTTGGTTACGACAAACTCTATACTGTGTCCTCATTAATTCTCAGGACCTCAGTCAATTCTGCTTCACCAACCAAGTTTACTCTGCCGATTGGAGTTAAGCCCGGAGTAGCAGTTTCCTCTTGCTGCCTGTTCTACCCTCTGGAGCTAATATTGGCAGACCAGTCACAGATACGTCAGATACCTTGGATTTCATCTGACGGGACGTCCCAGGTGATGTCAGCATGGGTCTGGCCATTTTTTCTATCACTCCTGTTGGGGGATTCCTAACACCCATGCAGGCCCTCCCCTGGGCCAAAGGCCTCTGCTCTCCTCTCCCAAATGCCTTCCAGATGCTTCCATGCACCAGTAAGAGAACATTCAACCAGAGAGAGGTTCCCTGGGTGCACAAAGCTACTCCACCTTGTTCCAAGGTAGAGCTATTGGCTTTGTATTCACCCCCCTCCCAATATACACACCCCTACACACACCCCACACACACTCACCACCTCTTCAATCTAAGTAGCCCACTGGTATCTGTCATATATATTGGGCTTCCATGTAAAATTTTGTTGGAAGAAAAGAGTTAGTACAATCCCATCATTTTATTTCATAGGTATAGAAAGTGGCGGCTCAGAAATTTTTTACACAAAATTACAATGATAACCAGGGTCACAGCCAGGGATATTCAGCTGCCCTCTCTATTTTCCTCCTCTTTCTCCTCCTTTTTTTTTTTTTTTTTTGCGGTATGCGGGCCTCTCACTGTTGAGGCCTTTCCTGTTGCGGAGCACAGGCACCGGACGCGCAGGCCCAGCGGCCATGGCTCACGGGCCCAGCCGCTCCACGGCACGTGGGATCTTCCCGGACCGGGGCACGAACCCGTGTCCCCTGCATCGGCAGGCGGACTCTCAACCACTGAGCCACCAGGGAAGCCCCATGTGTCCTTCTTTTGGGCTCTCATGACCTTGGTGTTTGGGATCAGTCCCCAAGCATCCCTGTGCCACCCTCTCACAATCCTTCCCATCTTGAGTTAACATGTGGGAGCACCACCTCTACATCCTCCACTGGCCTCAGAAATCACTGTGCCCCCAAGTTCAGATGCCCACCCCCCCACTCTTTAGACTGCATTTTTGTGGCAATCCAGCTGTTTTCTTCTATAAACCAAAAAATGAAAGACTCTAATCCCTGGTGTAGGCCCAGAACATCAAGTCACAAAGCTCAACTTGCCCCCTTAAGAGGGAAAAGCGGGAGAGCCCTCTCCTTCTTCAGTGATGAGACCACAAAGAAATGAGACAGAGCTGCTATCTCCCTTTGTGTACCAGGCTCCAGGGCTTCTGCCTGAAGACCCCAGTCATGTTCCAGTCAGCCCCTTGATGACATCCATGCAGGAAAAAAGGGATATCAGGTCATCTCATGTTCAGCATCTCTGGGTTACGGTTTGGGGTATGCACATCACGTGGTAGACCCTGAGACAGAGGTCCTACTGCAGCCCACTGCCCCTTCCCAGAGTTCCACCTGGCGGCAGCCTTTTCCCCTTCTCCCCACCCAGGGCAGCTATCTGTGGGGTACATAAAGGGGGTGATGAAGAACTATTCTCACCTGTTCCACCCACACCAAGGTCCTTTGCCCTGAGCACAATCCTGCAGTGTTCCAGGACTGCAGGCGATTCCAATTCCCTTCTTAGGGTTTTGTTACAGAGTCATTATTATTAGTCTCTTGTATTATACAACTTTTCATCAATTCCTGCTCTCTTCTCCAACCAGACCCACAGTTCCTTAAGGAGGGAAGAGGACTTACTCTTCTTTCATCCCTCTCCATGTTCTACATCTGGCACATGTGGAAGATAAGTAGCAGATATGCAATAATATTTTTATTTTCATTATATTTATCTGAAAAAAATCCAAGTTTGTGCCCATGAAAGAGCTAATTGTTCTTACGTTCTAGAACAACGGCCATCTACCCATGGGTTGAACCATATTACACATCCTGAATTTTTTTCTCTTCTTTGTTTCCTCACCATCCCAATGCTTTAGTTCTTTCCTTTGCTTAACTGCTCCTAAAAGAAACAGAACGAATGTCATATGTTCTCCCAGAAAGGGGCCTCACAACGCAACTCACCAGGGGTGTGGGGAGGGGACTTTGCAGCAAAAGCTTCAGGCCACGGGGAGTTATTGTTGAACGGGTTCAGCGTTTTGGTTTACAAGATGAAAAGGTGTCTGAAGATGGACGGTGGTGATGGTTACACAACAAGTTGAAGGTCCTCAATACCATCAAACTGTACACTGAAAATAGTTAACATAATAAGTTTTATGTTATGTATATGTCACCACAATTAAATAAGTCAATTAATGAATTAATAAAGCTGCAGGCCTGCTATGGGAAGAATTCTGCTATGGGAAGAACAGCCCATCCCAGCCCCGAGATGTGGTGGCTGGGAGCAAGAGATGTTCAATTGTGACACATTTTAATAAAGTATGCTAAATTATATGCTGGTGGCATTAATAGCAATCAGGCTCGTAGAACATGGGATCTAATGGCTCATAAATGAGATGCAAGTTCATTTTTACAGGCCCACTATAATAAACTAATTATTTTGGAACTCTCCAATTATGCATGTTTCAAAAAGCTGAATTGCATTAAAAACATGTTATGGCTTTATAGATTTTGTCTGTAGGGAGAGGAGGAGATACATCTGCTCCACAAGTGCCCAGGGGGAGAGAGACACAGAGAGAGAGAGTCACAGGCAATAGATAAAGAATAAGCCAGCTGCCGAATGACAAATGTGGTGAAGGAAGACAAAGTGCTGTCAGTTTCCTCATCAATTACGGCCGGTCGCTAACCCACGAGACAGCAAATTGCACAGCCATCAGAGATGGCTCTGTTAGAATTATGGAGTTGGAGATCGCCACTGATTTATTCAGTGCCTGGGGTACAGAAGGGTGTCTGTTGCTTTGGGATTAAGATTTCCCTGCTCAGAGCCATCTGGAAGCTCAGGGGTAGCCCATCCGTGACAGAAACACTCTGACTCTGATTCTCGGGAGGGGAGCAGGCGTCCGGCAGGCCCGCCAAACACCCCAGAGGCTGCTGACATGCCCCCTAAGGCCCAGGTGGAGCTGTGAGGAGCCTGCCAGGAGGGGGTTGACGTACCACACACACTCTCAGATCCTTAAAGGGAGGGCCTCTATCGGGTAGAAGGGCCCACACACTCATCTGGTTCACCGCGCGGCCAGGTAAGTTTAAATCCCGTGGGACGCTCTCACACATTGCCTAACCATCAGAGTGGGAGGGGCGTGTTGTTTAAATTTTATTGTTTTTGTCTGTATAAAATTATATGCTCACTGCAGAACAATGGCTATCACCACTTCACAATCATAAAATGCGTGAGGTTGATCTCATTGCTTTTATTTTTCCAACGAATAATTGAGCCTCTTCATGTCTTACTAGCAGGAGGTCTCATTTTCCTCTTGAAGTTTCTTCTCTCCCTGAATTGGCCCGAAATCCTGGGGGCTTCCATGGTCCAACATGAGGCGATCTGACTTCTACGCTTCCTTCAAGAGGGACTGATACACAAGTCTCTGCCTCAACTACTACTTTCCTTGCATTCATCCCCAGCTGGGGCTGGAAGCACCCTGCCAGGTACCTGATCTCAGGGAAAGTCACATCCCCACCACCTGCCTCAAACTTGCCAACCAACCATCAGAGTTTCACCAGGAAGAAGGCCCTTTCTTCTCAGGGTGGACCTCAGTCAAGGGCGCTGAACGTGCGTGACCAAGATCGCAGACCCCATACCTCTCTTTTCCTCACCGTGGCTCTCAGGGTTCCTGCAGTCCCTAGGTGCTGGGTACAGATGGGTCCTACAACCCCAGAACCATTGTCTATCTTTGGTCCCTAGGAACTCAGCACTGGTGGCCCCAGAGCTCACCCTTCTCAACCATCAAAACCAGTGTTAGGTTCAAATCTCTTTCTTCAGTGTGTTCCCCTCAACTTCTCAAGAGGAAGCCCCCTTTCAGTCAGTGGGGATTTTTGTAAAGCAAAATCCTCAAGTGAAGCCAAGGAGTCCACAGACTCTTTGGAGAACCACAGAGTTCAAGTGATTTGCTGGCATCACACTCTAGGGGAGAAGCCACGAATTCCATGTCTGTTAGAGCACACCTGCCCCACCCACAGATAACCAACATTCTGCTAAACACCCTCCTTTTCTTTTTTTTTTGTAATTTAAATACAGTTGACGTACAATATTATATTAGTTTCAGGGGCACAACATAGCTGATATTTTTATAGATTACACTGCATATAAAATTATTAAAAACTACTGGCTATATTCCCCATGGTGTACATTAATCCTTGTATCTGATTTATTTCACACATAGTAGTTGTGCCTCTTAATCCCCTTCCCCTGTCTTGCTCCTCTTCTCACCCTTCTCCCCACTGGTAACCACGAGTTTGTTCTCTGTACCTGTGAGTCCGTTTCTGTTTTATTACATTCATTCATTTTATTTTTTAGATCCCACTCCTATATAGTGTGTATCCCGCTTTTTCTTTTACTTTGTATTATATCTTGAGCATATCTATTATCATTAAATATTCTTCAATATGAGTTTTACTCAAAATAAACTATTGTACAGATATGTCTTAATTTAATTGTCCACTTGCCTGTTGTTGGACATTAAAACTGCTTTCTGGGAGGGACTTTCCTGGCGGTCCAGTGGTTAAGAGTCCGTGCTTCCACCGCAGGGTTCGATCCCTGGTCGGGGAGCTAGGATCCCACATGCTGCGTGGCACGACCCCAAAAAAACAAAATGTTTTTTTAAAAACTGCTTTTATTTTTGGAGAATATAGATACTATGAATATTCTTATATATGAATCTTTGCCTGCATCTTTGATTATTTCCTTTGCACAAGTTCCTAGCAGTGCAGTTACTCTCAAATAATATGGACATTTTAGACTCAGTAAATATTCTCAAAATACTGTCTAAAAACTGCTTTTATTTTTGGAGAATATAGATACTATGAACATTCTTATATATGAATCTTTGCCTGCATCTTTGATTATTTCCTTTGCACAAGTTCCTAGAAGTGCAGTTACTCTCAAACAATATGGACATTTTAGACTCAGTAAATGTTCTCAACATACTGTCTAAAACCCATTTACTTACAAGAGCATGATATTACTTATTTCTCTACATCTGTGCTAGCTTTGGATATTATCATTAAAAAATAAGTTTGGTAATTTAATAGGCTAAAACGACCTCATTTTAATTTGTATAATACTTCAATCATTATTAACAAGATGGGGAACTCTTACATATATTTTCTAACCAAATATATTCCCTCTTTTGTAAATTTCCAGTTCTTGTACTTGTCCATTTACCTAACGATATCCTAGTGCTTTCTTATCAGTATGTGGGAATATGTACATAGAAGCCCCCAGACACACCCCAACTGCCAATGAATGAATAAACAGGCAGTTTAGAAACAAGGTTGATGGATTCTATCCCCCTCTGCAGGGTGGCACCTAGGGCTCGAAGCCTTTGATCTCTGTATCTCTAGCAGCAAGCCCAATAAATGTTAAATGAATGAATTTATTATAAGTAATAACAACGAATAGCCTTTTGATGCCACGTTCGTGGCAATTATTTTTCAGTTTACTTGCCTTCGATATTTTTACACACATAGACATAGAACCTTTCTGATCTTCTCCTGCGTGGCTTCCTGAACTGCTTCTAAACCACAGAGGTCTTCCCCATCCAAGGGCGTGTGAAATATTCAATTCTATTTTCTGCTCATCTTCCCACTGTCTGCTGTTTTACATTTAATTTTATTTCTCATGTTCTTAATGGAAGCCAAGCCACTGGACCGGACCCTCCAAAGGCTCTTTTGAACCAGATGCAGAGGTAAAGAGTCCCCTTCACCAGGGAGGGCACCTGAGGAGGTGGCTTACTGCGCTGCATGTTTTCCTGCGTCTGCCGCCAGCTGGCCTTCGAGGGAGAATAATTTTTAACAGCAGGCTGAGCTCCCTCTGCCAGGAAGGAAGTTATAAACTCCAGTCCTCTCCGCTCAGTAGGGGGCTTCGTACTAAATCAGTTCATTCTCTTCCCTCCATCTGAGAAGCAGGCTAAGCAGGGGCTTTATTTACAAAGGTTAAACATTCCTTTAATTGGATTGCTGGCATTTAAGCCTGGAGCCCTCCCCCCTGCCTCTTGGTCCCTCTCCTTCACACCTGGACTAGTGCCAGAGAGAAATACCAAAGGAAGACTTCCTTTAATGAAGAAGATATGAGAGGGGTCCTTTTGGAGATTTATGTTACAGCTTGGGACCACCACAAACTAATGAATTGTATCACGAAAGGTCCCCAGCCACTTGATCGTTGAGCAAAGGAAATTCGAGAACTCTCTAGACTGGGGAGAAACAGGGTTTGGAACACACATGGCCATGTGCTCCACAAAGCACGTTTCATATCTGAGAACAAGGTTATTTCCAAATGCACATTCCTCGCCTGACCATCTGAAGGCAGTCCTAAGGTCATATGTTGACATAGAGAACGCTGACGAGAAACAGAGAACCAATCTCCAATCCACGCTTGTCTAGCTTGTAACAACATGCATGTCACAACCTCCTCAGGCCTCAGATTCCTCACTCACAAGTGATTCCTAAGTTCCCTCCCATCTCTGACACTCTCCGTCCCTCCATCTTTCTATCTCAATAATGCTGCTAGTGTACACAGAGGACCAATGATGATACGGGCAAACGATAAATCCAGATACATTTACAAGCTTTCCTCTATAAGAACACGACGTCAATTCAAAAGGTCAAAAGCCTAAATGCCTTGGATCCATGTGACATCTAAGAAGAAAAACTCTCGCAAATTGGATTCAGCCATTAAGTCCTGAAGATGAAAAAAGAGGAACCAAGCATGAAGAAATTTCCCTCAAAGGAAAATTAAAACAAAAACAACAACCACAGAAGGAATACATGCTCATTAAGCATTGGTTTGGGTCAGATGTGTACATATGCATAATACTGTCCGCATTCTACAGATGTAGAAACTCACGCTGAGAGAAACCACAGTCCCCTGACACTTCCACATCGGCTGTGGGCTTCATGAGGGTTGGATCTCTTTTGCTGTGGTTGCTGTTTTAGTTTTTGCATTTGTTTGTTTGTTTCTGGTATATTCTCAAGACTTAGCACATTGTAGGCACTCAATAAATATTTCTTGAATAAATTAATTTAAATTAGCAAAAGAGATCCCTTCCTCCAGGTAACAGCTAAGCATGGCCTCAATTTCACCTCCCACTCACTCCCTCAGCCAGAGGCCCTTAAGGAGGATACAACCTACACACCTGTATATGGTTGTGTTGCCATAGGCCCGGATGCAGATGATGGGCACCCCTCTGTTATCCCCTCTTAAAGACCAATTCTGATGTCCTGGACCATTCAGATCATTAATGACCCTCATCTTCAAGCTTATGGATAATATTAGCATGTCGCTAATACCTAGATACTACTTGGCATTACAATTTATAGAAAATAAAAGGAGAATAATAAACCTTTCAATTGGTCTCTGTCTCTTGCTACCCTAGAATTTACCATTTCTATTTTTTTAACTTTTTATTTTATATTGGAGTATAGCCGATTAGCAACGTTATAATAGTTTCAGGTGCACAGCAAAGTGACTCAGCCATACACGTGCCTGTATCCATTCTCCACCAAACTCCCCTCCCATCCAGGCTGCCACATAACATTGAGCAGGGTTCCCTGTGCTGTACAGTAGGTCCTTGTTGGTTATCCATTTTAAATATAGCAGTGTGGCAACCTAAGTATACATCAGCAGATGAATGCATAAAGAAGATGTGGCACATATATACAATGGAATATTACTCAGCCATAAAAAGGAACAAAACTGAGTTATTTGTAGTGAGGTGGTTGGACCTAGAGACTGTCATACAGAGTGAAGTAAGTCAGAAAGAGAAAAACAAATACTGTATGCTAACACATATATATGGAATCTAAAAAAAAAAAAGAAAGAAAGAAAATCATCAGAAGAACCTAGGGGCAAGACGGGAATAAAGATGCAGACCTACTAGACAATGGACTTGAAGACATGGGGAGGGGGAAGGGTAAGCTGGGACAAACTGAGAGAGTGGCATGGACATATAGACACTACCAAATGTAAAATAGATAGCTAGTGGGAAGCAGCCGCATAGCACAGGGAGATCACCTTGGTGCTTTGTGACCACCTAGAGGGGTGGGATAGAGGGGGTGGGAGGGAGGGAGATGCAAGAGGGAAGAGATATGGGGACATATGTATATGTATAACTGATTCACTTTGTTATAAAGCAGAAACTGACACACCATTGTAAAGCAATTATACTGTAATAAAGATGTTAAAAAAAGACAAAAAATAAAAATAAAGCAGTGTGTACATGTCAATCCCAAACTCCCTAACTATCCCTTCCCCCCACCCTTCCCCCCGGTAACATAAATTAATTTCTATTTTCAAAAACAGTTTTAGCCCAGAATTCAGTTCAAAGAGGAGAGACAGCTCATCATTTGGTAGATGCTAATATTTACAACAGATATCTCAACCCACAAAAATAAAGTGTTTTGTCCTTTTTATGGGGCAAAAATCTGTCTTTAATTTGATCTAAACCACAGCAAAGCTTACAAAGTCCTACCTCTAGGCATAAAAGGAGTAAGGTGGGCTATTTTAATAGCTGCTGAAAGAACACATAATTCAAAGCTTTTCCTGCCTTTGATTACAGTGATCTAAAGGAAAGATGATATTAGTAGAATTATAATCAACAAATCATTTGCAGAAGATAAACGGGCTGGTTGGAAATGAACCAAGTGCCTATATATTATGTGGCAAAGCTAACCACATATTAACCAAACCGAAGATCTATGTAACTACTCTATCATTTGTCTGTTTCCTACTTTTGAGCTTTCCTTCCTAAAGAGCATGGTTGAACAATCCATTTTTGGTGAATTTTTGGTGTAGCTGATCTGGTACTTTCAACTATTGCCTCATCCTTGAAATTTACATCAGTTTTTCTCCAATTGCTATTGATCTTATTATTATCAGTAAAGTAATTAACTGCCTTTGGTAAGGGGCTTTTAAATTTCCTCCTCTGCCCAATGTTTTAGGGGTTCATCTTGTGACTCCATTGTTTTGGGGAGGGACAGCTGGCTGGATTGAAGGGCTTTGACTCATCACTACACCTGAATGGTGAGGACAACTTTGGTTACAAAAAGAAGCATTTAGCACCTGTAGTCTATGATGTTCAATGTGTCCAGGAAGGAAAATTCTTCAAAAGCATTGAGAAATGAGTTTGAACCAAAATGATGAAGTGAGCTGAGAAGTAGAAAAATCTCCTTTCAAAATGGAAATCCTAAATGTAAGAAATAAATCAAGACAGAATGGTTGAAGATGTTGTGGTGGGGAAAGTAGACTGTGAATCAGGAACTTGACTCATACTTGGTTCATAATTCTGTCCCACTACCTCATGTAACCCTTTAAGTGGTCATCTTCAGATCTCCCCAGGTGAGTGGTCCTACACTCACATGGCGGGAAAAGTGAATGAAAAGAATCCACATGTTGGGACTTCCCTGGAGGTCCAGTGGTTAAGACTTCACCTTCCAATGCAGGGGCTGTGGGTTCGATCCTTGGTCGCGGAGCTAAGATCCCACATGCCTCGTGGCCAAAAAACCAAAACATAAAATAGAAGGAATATTGAAACAAATTCAATAAAGACTTTGAAAATGGTTCACATCCAAAAAAATTAAAAAAAAACAAAACAGAATCCACATGTTGGCAAGTATCTTGCCTCGACGGGCCAGAATTTCTTCATCAATAAAATGGGTAAGAAAGACAGCCCTTCACTGCTTATCCTTTGATAAAATTTCAGTGAATCTAATACTTCTCTCTCTCAGTCTTGCACAGACTCAATTCTTATTTATAATACTTATTCATCTCAAACATATAAACAATGCATGCTCATTTTAGGAAAAAAAAAGAAAAATCAAGGAAGAAAAGTGAGCAAAAATTTTAAATCACCCATTACCCCATTACCCCATATTAACTACTGTAATTATTTTGTATAGTTTTGTTTCAGGTACTTACAGTTTTTTATTGGTTCCTTCTGTAAATATTGTTTTGATATCTTTTTACTACTAATTAATACATTCTGAATATCTTCATTGTCTATAAATGTTTCCTAAATTATTATTTAATGACTTTCTATTGTCTAGTCATATAACTATAACTTATTTAACCAGTTCTGTATTATTGAATACTCATTTGTTTTCATTTTGGGGGTAATATAAATAACACTGAAATGTATATTCCTATAATAAAGGCTTTGCATATAGCTTTAATTATTTCCTTAAAACAAAAATCTATAAATGGATTTCTGGATCAGCAACTATACATATTTTTAAGGTTCTTAAATGTCCCATGAAAATATCATCCCAAAAGGTTCTCCTCCCACATTTGTGTTGAAATGCCCCGTCACATCTAGCCTTATCATCACAGGGTATTACCATATACATATATATTTAAATCTTTGCCAAATCACTGAAAGAAAAAGAGTATCTCACTACTTTGCATTCCTTTTATTACAAGTTGAGCATTTTCTCGTATGTTTATTTGAGAGCTGTGTTTTGTTAAGAGTAATTTCATTGCATTTATCCTCTATTTTGCATTTTTCTTCTTCTTAATAAACAGTTCCATTCCCCAGGCTGCTATCAAACACCTTTTTTTTCTTTGTAAGAAAGGTTTTATTTTCATATCCTTAATCAAAGAAGAAGACCCAGAAACAAGGCATAAATCAGTTTGGTCCTCACAAGCAAACTGCACTGATATAATGTATGTTTTAGCTCCATGGGAGTCGGGTGGTGAATGGCTGGTATAGCTCATGGGAAAGCAAGTTGGCCCAGGCATCCTTCTCAGGCAATCCTGGTTCCACATCTTCTCCCAGAACTGCTCTTCCACAAGTTCACAGTGACATCTTAGTTGCCAAATTCCAGATCTCCCTGCCTACCTTCTGAGACCCTCAGCAGGAATTTCTCTCCATCGTTTTTGGGCACACTTCCTTCTCTGGGAGGCTCTGAGCTGATCACGCCTGGTTTTCCTGCCATTGCCTCACTGACTCCTTCTCAGTCTCCTCCACCAGCTCCTCTGTCCATTCATTCACACTTCTCTCCTCCCTGGCTTGGCATCTGTATTCATTCCCTAGGTCTGCTGTACCGAAGTACCACAAACCAGGTGGCTTCAAGCAACAGAACTGTATTGTCTCAAGGTTCTGGAGGCTGGAAGTTCAAAATTAAGGGATTGGTAGGGCCATACTCCCTCGGATGGCTCTAGGGGAGAATCCTGCCTTGCCTCTTCCAGCGGCTGCCGTTCGCCAACATTCCTTCGCACACCTTAGCTTGTGGCTACATCACTCCAGTCACATGGCTGTCTTCGCTCTTGCGTCTTTTACATCATCTTCTCTCTGTGTGTCTGTCTCTGTGTCCAAATCTCCCTTTTTCTAAGGACACCATTCATATTGGATTAGAGATGAAGAAGTGCTCCTATACATTAACTATTCCTAAAACTCTCAGAAAGAGAGAAACTAACCCAAATGCTTTTCAAGTCCACATAATTTGGGTAAATCTTTGGTAAATAAGAGTAGCTATAATATTAATATAAATAAATATTTATAATATATAACTATATAATATATTTAGACTATATTAATAAATATAAATACTTAACAAAACATCCTCGTCTTCTGAGTGACCAAGTGTTTTAAGCTCACGTGTGGAATAAAAGTTTTAAGAATGTATTTTTTAATAATAATTATGTTTCATAATATCTGCCTTAAAACAGTTTCCAGAGTCTTTTTGGTAACTTGCAACCAAAGAGTAGGTCTGTGGAAAATCTTGAAAAAGAAATTTTATATCATAAGGTCAAAGTAAGCTAAAATTGGGTGGATTTATTTATGTGGGTTTTTTTTTTAAAGGAGCTTTAGTATCAATACTGATGCAAAACTAGAGTTTGGTTTTCTCTGTTAAAACGGCACAGTTTTCTTGGATTATTGGTCTGTTCCTAATAAGAGATTGTAAGAGTTTTTTCTTTACCTTTTAAGCAATCTGCCTAGGAAACAAAGATTCTGTGTCTCATCAGAATCATTTCCTGTGCTTTGTGTTGACTTTATCATGTCCTTGATTATGTGAGAGAACCCAGTCTTCCCACTTTTAAAAGAGCTAAGGTGTTTTGTTTTGTTTTGTTTTAAATAACCATGTTATCTCCTTCAGTTACTTTGGAAACCTTTTATTGTTATTTTGGCTAAAAAGGTAGCTAGGTATTGTTTCCCAGTGACCTATGATTCTATTTAGTCAAGTGTTCAAACCTTTTGACATTTTTGACAACTCTGCCTTCCCCCAAATCAAGTCCTAAATGAAATCTTCTTGCCCTCAAACTGAGTTTGGTATTTCCCAGAGGTCCCCTGGAAAATCTCAAAGAGTTTGTTCCTTCCCCTTGTAAAGTGAAAAATGTTAAAAAGTAATTAGGTTTATTTAATATGCTCAATGGCATGAAAAGCATTGTCAACTAAGAAATGCTTAGTCTTCCCTAGGTTATATTTGTATGGGTAAATATTATTAATAGAAGTATTTCAGAAATTGTATAAAGTTCCTAGAAATTTGTCAACGCCCTCATGCTCCATGTATCCTGGTGCTGTTTTGGGGTTGTCTAACCAGCTTATATGACTTGACCTATTAAAACTAAATAAATAAAAAGTCAGTACATTTTTCTAGAACAGACAGACAGAAAAGATGCATTTGTGAGCTCATCAGAAACTCACCCCTTTTGAGATGACATTTAGCAGAGATGCCAGAACATGTCTGCTTTGCCCAGGATGTTGTATAGAATTAGCCGGATGACACATGCTTTTTGGTGAGTGTTTTGTTCCCTTCTGAAAATAGATACTGGCTTTGGAGAAGCCCCACAGTCCTTCTTCTTCAAAGCATTGGGAATGTGGGATAGAGCCATACAAGCACAGAACCAAACATCATAACAGAGACGGCTTTGCCCAAATCCCTCATCTCACAGATGAAGAGCACAAAGCTCTGTGAGTTTAAGGGATCCACCTGAAGGTGCAGAACACGTCAGAGGCATGGCCAGGGCAAGATGAGGGCTACCGATTCCCTTCACATGCCCTGAACCTCCCTGCTAGAATCTCCTGTGATCTCATACGACCAAGAGGGAGTCAGTGAAGGGTTTTTCCTCAAATGCGAGCACTAGAAATGTTGATTCCAAGAAGGTCCCCCGAGCCTGCATTAATATTTACGTCTTTCCAATTTAAAGGAGGCCAGTAAAGAAATCCTGTTGCCAAGAGGTCCTATTTGGACCTGAGTTGGGGGGAGGCAGGATGCTTCATTTTTATTTCTGTGGACATCCCAATATCTGTGTTGGCTCTGGTTCAGTACCTTTGAGACTGTCTCTCCCTATGTTTGTAGCTCTGTTGTCATAATGCCTAAAATTACAGTGTACCAGATTCCGTCAATTGCTTACCAGATTCCCTTAAAAAGTATATAACATTGTTAAAACTATTGTTTTTAAAAAGCTCCTTTAAAACATGACATTTATTAGCCGTTATATTAAGATGAACTATAAAGTTATCCCCAATATAGATGTTACCTTTTGATTTAAATTCCTACTTGAGTAAACTAGGCAAGGAACATTAAAAGCAGAATGGCTTTTAGAACCCACTGGGTCACGTTAGAATTTGTGGCATGCTAAACACCAGCAGAGCATATGCGAGCCAGTCTTGGTTAATCACATTTGGGGCCCAATTAAACTTTTCCCCACTTGCTCCAGTTTCTACCTGGGGCCCAGTGAAGGGAGCACAGCAGGTGAAATTGACAAAGACGGAAGGAAACTTGAGCTGCCGTGTGTGAGGACAGATTGGCTGCTGTTAGCTGGGCTCTTTGCAGATTCTGAAGGATAAGCAAGAACAAAGTCAGAGCAAAGCTGGTGATGGGAGATTTAAACCCCCTGGAGCTGCTCTTTGCTATCCCTTCCTATGAACCAGAACTTCACCCACCACTTAGCTGTGCTGGTGGCAAGGGTCTCCACAACTGGAAGAGCAGACAAGCTCTGCGGAGCCGTGCATCAGGGCAAGGAATGGCTTGAGCCCTTTGGGGGGAATTGTGCCATCCTTCTGTAATCTTAATTAAAACAGATGTGTGATCTTCTGTGCCACCTTTATCTTTCAAATTGATTGAGACGGGCACCCAGAAAACTGACCTGAGTCTTCCTTGAAGTGACCAGCCCAGGTCTCCGTACTCAAAGGGTCTGGGAAAGAATTCCTTAATGCTTCTTCCCTTGCAAGAAGTGATCATTTCGGTCAACCTGATGTACCGTTAAGGTGTTTGGGTTAATAAAATTGGGATGAGGGGTTCCTGCAGTGATGCTGGAGGAAAGATCCATTGGGACACGGAAGCAGGAGATGGAGCTGACATCTGAGCTGAGAGAACCTTTGTTGGGAGGTATATGTCTCCACTCTGACCATGAGCTAGCATCTAGAGGTGCCTCTGGTAAAGGAAGCAGAATATGGAAGAAAAGAAACGTCTGCCACCAAGCTGTCCACTGGAGTTGACACAAAGCAGAGGAGCTCCAGGGAAAACGGTGTAGATGGTACCTGGTCTCCTGTCTCCTCCCTCTCCGTCCGCCTGAGCAGACTGGTGACCGTGTGTCAGGCTCCACTCTCTCCAAGTTCCCAGGCCTGGTGAAACTTACCCAGGAAGAACACACCAGCAATCTGAGGCCCCCGATCCTGGCAGAGTGGCCTTCAAAGCTCCACTTCCCGTGTTGCCCGCAGTGCCCTGTTCTGTGTCTGAGACCCATCTGCTTTCCTCTGAGGTCCCCAAACTGCCTCCGTTGTCCACCAGTTCCTTTCTTATCATTCTGTTCCATTTCTGAAGCAGAGTTGGCAAAGCACGGGATTTGGAGAGAACAACATGGCTTGCTCTTTTTCTCCCTGGCTCACCCTCAGCGAGCTGGAAAACCTGTCCGAGTCTCAGTTTCCTCTCGTTTATCACAGGAATAACCTTGCCCTCCCCACATGCCTGCTCTGAGGGTGGACGAGACTGCATACCCAGGGTTCCGTGCAGGGCTGTCAGGCACAGGCACTCAGCCAGGACACGTGCCCCCTGCGCCCACTCCCCCCAGTGGGGGCCATGTTGGCCTTTGATTTCTTTCCTGTGCTGCAGGGCTCTGGGCTCTCGTTCAGAGCACACATCTGGATCTTGGATTCCTATGGCCATTATCTCCTCATTCAGTCAACAAACAGTGGCTGGGCCCCTCACAGGTGCCAAGCGAGCACTTAGGTGTCAGCACCCTGGAAATGAGCAGGACACACACCTAATTTTTAGCGCACCCTCCCGGCAGGGGGAGACCGACGTGGAAGTAGAGCAATGAGGGGCTGTGCTAGAAGCCCATGTCAGCAGCCCCAAACCCCACCAGTGTTCCCTCTGGGTCTCACCTGCCTCTGCTGCTTACTAGTCCTGGGTAATAACCTCCTGAGTCTCAGTTTACCCATCTTTAAAGTGGGAGTGCTCTCAATTTCCAAAGGCGATGCAAGTTCCTGACACCTAGGGGAAAGCCCTCTAATTTGCTTCAAAATGATCCCCTGAGGGTTTCTCGGTTTTGCACGTGGCTTTCCAAGGAATCGATTCAACTACCCAAAAGAACAATTTCCCTTAAAACAAAACAAACAAAACACACAAGCTGGACCCAAAAGCCACACTAACCTTTCCTCCTCAGGTGGATTGCTAACGCAGCTCTCAGCTGCCCAGCCGGCTCCCTCCCTGGCGGAGAGCAGAAGAAAGGACGCCCCTTTGCAGACCAAGCTTCCCACTCTTTCCTCTGCCATCGCTCAAAACAGATTGTTCTGTTTGAAGCTGGTGGGCTCTGCCTAAACATCCTGATGACAGGAGCTCCCAAAGCTTGCAGCTATTTCTGAGCAGGGAGCGGGGCGGAGGTTGAAGAAATAAAATCACCTCTAATAGGTAATTATCGATCCCCAGGGCTCCTGACTGCAGCTTCTACATGCAGAAGCACATGAAGGGAAGACTTGGAGTGCCTCTGAAGGGGGGACATGGCCATGCCCCTGCTGAGCTAAGCCAGCAAAGGGACACTTGGTCCCTCTCCAGGAGAGGGAGGTAATAAAGAGGGACAGGAGGAGAGGACAGTTCCTGAATACCTCTCTACCTCAGGCAACCAAGCCACCTCATTTAAAATTCACAGCATCCTAGGCCTTCCCTGGTGGCGCAGTGGTTAAGAATCCGCCTGCCCATGCAGGGGACACGGGTTCGAGCCCTGGTCTGGCAAGATCCCACATGCCGCAGAGCAACTAAGCCCGTGCGCCACAACTACTGAGACTGCGCTCTAGAGCCCGTGAGCCACAACTACTGAGCCCACGAGCCACAACTACTGAGCCTGCGCACCGCAACTACTGAAGCCCGCGTGCCTAGAGCCCATGCTCCACAACAAGACAAGCCACTGCAATGAGAAGCCTGCGCACCGCAACGAAGAGTAGCCCCCGCTCGCCACAACTAGAGAAAGCCCGTGCGCAGCAACAAAGACCCAACGCAACCAAAACAAATAAATAAATTTTTTAAAAATAAAAATCACAGCATCCTAGAAGGTAAATTTTATGTTCCCTACTTATGTGAATTGCCCATAGTTGCATAGATATAACTGGAGGGACCAGAATTCAAAACCAGCTGGGTCTGATTCCTTATTTTTCACCCTAGTCCACAATCCCCTAATCCAGTCTCAGAGAGAGTAGGGGGACGTCTCATGATGAGGTGGGGGTCTCAGGCCACTGGTTATTCTGGAATTATCACTTCAAACTCCAAGTTGGCTATAGTCAACCATTTCCCTAACTCAGCAAGGCCACCTACCTAGCACATCAGACCGTGAAGTCCTCACCTTTGGTGTCCTCCATTTAAGAGAGGAGGCACCACCTCTGCTTACCAGAAACTGCCCACCCTCCTCCCCACTGCAGCCTTTGTGCCACGCCCTCCATGTGCTTTAACATAATCAGATGTGTTTTCCTTAATTAGTCATCATTATTGATTTGACATCCTGCTGCAATCTAAATAAACTTGGTGAAATTAATGAGGCCCCTAATAATATTCAGTCTTCTTATGCTAATTACTTTTTGGTGACCAAGTTCATTGTTAATATAAAAAGCAATATCAACTCTGCCAAAGAGCAATATTTGTACAGAAAGCGAGCTCCAGAGTCTAAGAGAAGGGACACACCATCATTGGTGGGTGTCGGGAGAAGTCCTGAGACTGGCCCAAGGAGAAGGTGGGCTTGCTTTTGGGAGGGGCTAAGGACAGGGCTGAGGAGAACGGTCCTCGAGGGAGTCTGTGGAAGAAATGGATGTGGCAGTCATTGTGGCTATCTGGGAGATTTCTGAAGTCCAGACGCTGATAGGAATTCAGCCACTGTCTTCGCCACCGCCCCCAATCCCCAGCCACCTGATCTCCATGCCCCCAGGGATCCAACTGTCCAATAAACCCCCTCAATCAACACCTTCTCTCCACGCTCCCCTCCCCTGCTCTGCTCACAGCTTGTGCTTCATTGATGCTTTCACCATCAGGGGACCTGCCTACCCACATCCAGTCTCAGCCCCTCCAACCCAGCCTCCAAACCAGAGACCAGATCATTGTTCCCCTGCTACGGAGCTTTCCAGTGGTTCCGCTGTCTGGAGTACAGTCCAAGTTCTTTGTGGAATACAATCTCCTTTCCTGGAGTTCAAGCCTTCCAGACCTTAACTGTCATCATCTCCCCAGGCTACATCTCACAAGCTTGAAATGTTCTAGTAACTCTCCCCAACCCTACCATTCCAGACAGTTAACTCCGGCTCACTCTCTGCCCTTAAAAATCCCACTTCCTCAAGAGGACCTTTCCAGCACCCTTGTTCAGAGCTACTTGTCTGCCCCATGACTCTTGGCCTTCCCACTTTTATAGGTCCATCACACTGATTATAATTTTCAGTATTTGTGTCTTTCTTATTCCCTGGACTGTGAACTTCTCAAGGGCACGGCATTTGTCTGATTCATCTCAGGCTTCACAAAGCTCAGTGACCCGTAAATGTCTGATGAACAAATGAACGAGCAAATTCATCCTTGTGGGAGAAGGGATTGTGGGAGAAACTGAGGAATCCGCAGGCAGGTAAGCTGGAAATAGAATCTCAAGTATAAACTGAAAGCTAGGGCGAGGGGGGCACATGGCGTGCCCGGAACGGTTTACTTTTCCCAGTTAATGGACTAACTGTTGACTAAGGTGTTTATAATGAACTGGTGGAAAGAAACAGGCCAGAGTGTAGACTCCTGCCTCCAGATCAAGCAATTACTACAGATGCTGGCTGGGGACGTGGCTTGAGGGAATACAGAAAAATTGCCAACCACGTTTGGCTCAAGCTGTGCGTGAAATGAATCGAAAAGGGTGACCCAAACCAAGCCTGAACTGTGTCCAGGAGACATATTTCAGGAGGTGCCAATGGGCAAGAAACAGCAATGCAATTGCCAGTGAGGAAAAGAGAGCTGGGCTTCTTGCAACCCTGTGGAGGGGCCTTGCTGAAGGGTAGCGTCTCCTGCTCTGAGAGATGTTGGGATTCTTGTTGAGCAGATGCATTTCCCTGCTGAGCAAACCGTGTGTGTGTGAACTGTCAGGTCTCCTAGGAAATGTGTCGCGCTTTCCTGGGCACACTGGGAGTCCCTTGGCTCTGATCACAGAAGAACATTGGAGGTGCTCAGGGTCCCCCCAGGAGGCACAGTGGTGGGGGAATCCCGTCAACCAGCACCAAGCAAGCTCTCAAGCCACACACACATCAGCACTTCTCAGAGATTCACTCAAAGATGCCTGGCCTAGTGATTATGGAGTATAATTCCCTTAATATCCAAAGAGAGGCTTATTGAGCCTTTGTCAGGTACCATGCACAGGACTAAGGGCTAAATCTCGAACAGCCCTTCCTGTGATGATGAGTTCCTAACACGTGTTAGCTCACCTTCAGTGACATCTCAGGAAGCATGATTTGGAAAGGAATACCAAAGAGCTGTTGTGCTGGTCTGGAATCTTTATCTCCTAAAGGTTTGGCAGCCTCTCTTTTCCTTGGCAGGAAATGGGCTAATATGAGAACAGGGATTCTTTCCCAGCATAAAAAGGGAAGATTGTATATATATGAGCTAAGCTTCATTTGAATTGAAAATCCAAAAACTGTCTCCCAAGTAGAAAGAGTCCAGATGTCAGAAGGTTTAGTGCCCCAGGGAAATGCACTTGAATTAATATTTAAAGATGGTGCAGTCTTTCTTCAAGTTTCACAACTGAAACTAAAGTAAGCCATGAAGTGAAACCATGTTCATTGGCAGGAGGCACATGATAGACAATAACAGGGTAAAAGTTCATTTCTCACTGTAATTAATTACAAAAGAGGATTTTTTAAAATAAAGGAACGGTACTTGGCAGGTTAAGAATCCGCCTGCCAACGCAGGGGACTCGGGTTCGAGCCCTGGTCCGCGAAGATCCCACATGCCACAGAGCAACTAAGCCTGAGCACCACACCTGCACTCTAGAGCCTGCGAGCCACGACTCCTGAGTTCGAGTGCTGCAACTACTGAAGCCCGCATGCCTAGAGCCCGTGCTCTACGACAAAAGAAGCCACCGCAATGAGAAGCCCGCGCACCTGAACGAAGAGTAGCCCCCGCTCGCCACAACTAGAGAAAGCCTGTGCGCAGCAACAAAGACCCCACACAGCCAAAAATAAATAAGATAAATAAGTGAATACATTTTAAAAAATAATAAAGGAATGAACACCCACATTCACCATATGGATCCTAAAGACCTAGATTGACAGGCTCTGTAGTTGCACAATATGACATCACGACTCCATCTTCCATAAGCCTAAGTGAAGTGAAATCTTTTGGTACATTAACGTGTTAAAACTTGGTGTTTCAAGTCCAGTGTGGTGTTTCAGTGCCAAGGAATACACCTTTTGGGACCACATATAACATATAACATAAATCCTTTGACTGAAATAAATATAATTGAGTCAGAATTCTTTAGGGGGTGCTATCCTTTTTGATCACTATGAATCTTCCCAGTCCTACTATCTTATAGAGATTACTAGGGGTGCAAGACTCCACCTCGTCCACACCAGAGTCTAACATAGGGGGAAGGGACTCAAGGAGGTGAGAGTCGGGAGCAAACAGTCAGCTTTATTAAAGTGCTCAGTAACAGCCAAAGAACAAGGCAACGCTGAACTTGAGACACAGCTGAAATGTGAGGTCAGAGTGGGGCATTTTTGTCACTGCTTGTCTTAGCTTAGGTTCCTCCCAAAACAGAGGCTGGGGTGTGGGTAGCTTATCTGTGAGAGAATCTCAGGGAGCAGCAGCAAAGGGCCGGGGATGGTGAAGGAAGAAGGAAAAACCCATCCATGGGTGTATTATTGAGGTCACTGCCACGTGCATCTGGGGCTCAGTCCCACCTGAGACCTACAGAGGAGTATACAGAACACCTCCCAGAACGGTCCACCCAAGGTCAAGATGGAAGCATGTATCTGAGTGTTGCCTCACGTCCATGCTGAGCATATAAGCTTGATGAGTGAGCTCCCACCAGCATCGGGGCTGTGAAACACTAGGGGTAGAAATGAAAGGCCATCGTGGGCACTTGGGGTGAGCAGCTGGAAGCCCACTCAGGAATTTTCCACTATAGCTGTGGCTAAAAATGAATGGGGGACGAGAGTGTGTGAATTGGGACACTAAAGGTGTGTGATACACTCTCCAGATGTGAAGAGTGGGGGCCCCCCAGCAAGGGGTGGGGAGCCAGGTCCATTGGCTTGCAGAGAGCTGTCTTCTCTCTGTGTCTTTACACAGTCTTTCCTCTGTGTACCTGCGCCCCTGTGTCCCTTTTTACATCCAAATGTCCTCTTCTTATATGGACACCAGTCAGATTAGATTAAGGGCCCATCCTAACAGCCTCATTTTAATTAATCACTTTTAAAAGTCCTATCCCCTAATATAGTCCCTCTCTGAGGTACTGGGTGTTAGGGCTTCCACATATGAATTTTGAAGGGACACAATTCAGCCCCTAATATGAGGAAAGGCTAGGATTCTCTGCCTCATTCAGGGAAGCATTAATCAATTCTAAAGGGAAAGTACAGGGCTTGGTATTGTCTTGGGATTCAGTCCCAGTCAAGGTGTGAAATGGGATTTCATGCCTCTCTCAGCCACTAGCCTCCCCTCCTTCCCTGGTGGTCTCCAGGGCACACAGACCTGCCCAGTCGTCTGCAGGCTCCACCAGGACACAGAGGCAGCCCCTGCCTTTTCCCAGCTGAGAGCAATCTACTGCTTTGGGATTGATTCACAGTCAATAGCATCAGAATGGCTTCTGTCTGTCACCGGTAAGAACTAGGCTTTCCTTCCCTTACTGACATGAACCCTGAACCCAAATCATTCATTCAGCCATTCAGTCACTGATCTAATGTTTGTTGAGCACTTACTATGTTCCACGCCCTGTGCAGTAAATTGTAGAAACAACCTGTACCTAATGCCAGGCACAGTTGCAAAAACTTGACATGCATAGTCTCATGTTATCCTCAGGGCAGACCCTGAAAGGCTGACCCTTACCCCCAGTTTATACTTAAGAAAACTGAGGCACAGAAAGAATAAGCAGCTTGCCTAAAAGGTTACACAAGTGATAGATTAATAGGTAAAGGCAGGGCTAAGTGGTCAAGTTCAAGGGTGTTCTGAGAGGGCCTACTGGCCATGACTGGTCTTTTATGAGCTTCCTGGGCATAGAATGTGAGAGGGCAGAGAATATGAAGAGGCAGAAAGGGAAGTAAACATACCCCACTGAGTAAGCATTTCAATATTTGTTAGAAAATGGCACTCAGAACTCTTTCAGGACAGACCTTGGACTTTGGACTCTAGACCCTTCCTGACAGCCATGATCTCAGGACTCAGAAACCACCTGCAGAGGTGATCCAAGGCATCTCTCAGATTTCAGAGAACTGAAGTCAACTTGTATCCTCCTCATTCACAGAGATCTCAAGAGCAGGATCTCCCAACCTGGATTCCCGTTAAAATAGGGGATCATTGGTCTTCTGACCCACACTCCAGACTTGGGGCAAAGTCTCCCTGGCTAGGAATCCCCATTGTTTCTAAAGTCAGACGTAAATAAAGTCAAACCCTATTTCCGAAGAAAGTGTTCTATCCTCCTTACTAGTCTCTTCTGGGTTGTGCTGTAGACAAAGCATTTCCTGCAATCAGGTAACTGTAGCTGTAACTTATTTCCTTTCCCGTTAATCTTTTATAAACTGTGAAATTAACAAACTGCCCCATGACCAACCTGTGAAACCTGCCATCTCTCACTGCCGTTTAAGCAGAACGTCTCTGCTTAGAGATGCTCTACTGATAGCACTTGAGCAATTTGGAGGACTGTTTCTCTCCTGCTCATTATAAGAATGCTAATCTTCAGATCTCTCTCTTTCTCTGTGCATTCATGAAAGGACTCCAAGCTCCCCACGCTGTGGTGGAGGTGAAATTCAGCACGGTATTTGCTGACATTACCGTGGTCCGCTCACAAGGAATTATCTGATGATGCGGTATTAAAGAATTAGGTCAAAGAATCTGGATAAACCTTTAGGATTAAAGGATCTGCGGTTGTCTCACTGACGAATATTTTGAAAATCTAGTTATAGTCAGACACAGACAGTAGAGTCATTGTTCATTCATTCGGCAGATTGGAACCTGCGCTGACTAAGTGTTCGAGAACTCTTCGGAGCACCAGAGAAATAGCTCTGGCTTTCCAGGAACTTGTAGTAGAGGGAGGCAGGTGGGAGGCAAAGCACACTGATGATGACACTCCAATGGGATCACTGGCATGGGAACCAGAGGAGAGGGTGACAAGCTCTGCCCGCAGTCAGAATGGATTTCACAGACAAGATGACATTTGAGCTCATCTTGAAGGATGGGAAAGAGCTCGCTGGATGCAACATAGCGTGGGTACAAGAGGGCCTTCTTGGTAGAGGAAGTAGCATGTGCGAAAGAGCAGAATATGGTGTGTTTAGAGATGTGTCTACCCGACACAGGGTATGCATGGCAGACGATGTGCTAGAGAGTCCCCAGGGGCCAGATCCTGCTTGACTTGAATATCAGGATAAAAGTTGGTCTTGACACTGTAGGCCAGTACTTTCAAACCGTATTTCATGAAGTCAAAGAATCTTTAGAAGGGAGAAAGGGCTGGCAGGAAGGACGGCAAGCAGAGTACTGAGTTCTTCACCCCACTTCAGTCAAAGCAATTTGGCTCACATGGGTTCAGTGGACATGGTTGTGAGAATGGGAGAGAAAACACAGAATCACAAAGCATTTCCAAAGTAGAGGCATTAGTCAAGCTTCTCCAGAGAAACGGAACCAACAGGATATACACGTAAAGAGGCTTATTATAAAAAATGGAAGGGAATGGCCCACACAATTATGGAAGCCGAGAAGTCCCAAGATCTGCAGTTGGCCAGCTGGAGACCCAAGCAGACTTGACTCAGTCCGAGTCCAGGGGCCTGAGAACCAGGAGAGGTGATGGTGTACGTTCCAGTCCAAAAGCTGGCCAACTCGAGATCCAAGAGAAGCCAATGGTTCCGTTCAAGTCCAAAGGCAGGAAAAGACCAATGTCTCAGCTCAGCAGTCAGGCAGGAGACAGTCCCTCTTACTGGCAGGAGAGTCAAGTCGCCCTTTCTGTTCTATCCAGGCCTTCAACAGATTGGATGAAGCCCGCCCACATCAGGGAGGACCATCTGCTTTCCTTGGGCCACCAATTCAAATGCTAATCTCATCCAAAAACACCCTCGCAGACACACACAGAATATTTGTTTGACCAAATATCTGAGCACTCCGTGGCCCAGTCACAAAAGATTAACTAGCACGGTGGAATTAACAAAACTTAGAATCAAGAGCAAAGGTTCTGGAGATCAAAGACTGAGTCTTTGCAATAGGAAACCTATAGCGATAGAAAGGACCAGAAAGATGGAGGGAGAAGTCATCTCCTCTATCTCTGTTCCAGGACCAGGGCTGGTTCCCATAGATCTTACCAACCTACCCACACCCACTTTACAAGAAGCTTGAATAAGCATCCGTTTTGGGGGGCAAACAAAAGAAGCTGGCCGGAAACCAGCCTGGCTCCATCCACCAAGAGGCCCAGATACCTGCTGTTTTATGAGGCTCCAGTGTCACCTAATGACTGATAACAGACCACCAGACACCTGTGAGACCCCCTTGAGACCGGAGTCACAGTGCATGCCCATCAGGGAATCAAGGACCCCTGCACAGCCCCTTCTCCACCTGGGGCTGGGTAGCTGAGCCCTCTGTCCTCCTGCTGATAGGACCAAGGATTCATTCCCCTTCTTCTATATTCTGGGCCAACTCACGTATCTACTTCCATGGGGTCTCCTCTATGGGGTCCTATCCTTCCCAAGCCTGCCTGTGGAGTGAGTCTGCCCAGCTCCCTCAAGACAAGCACACTGGCCCATTCCTATTAAAAGTTGTAGTGCCTCTCAGTAAATGGGCACCACGAAGAGCATGTTGAATTTACAAACTCTTTTAAGAGCACAAAGGTCTACCAGTCACGGACCCTGGTTCACACCATCTCCCCTTTCTGAGATATTCCCATAATCTCCGGGGCTCTCAGTGATCCTGGATCACTCTTCGAAGTAGAGCTCAGCAAGCTTCTCAGCCCCTCAGATCCCTACCACTCTCTTGGCCACCCAAGCTCTCCATCCTCCACCACCGAGGTGTCTTATCCCAGCACAGGGCAGAGAGGCAGGTAGGACGGAACAGAGTGTGTGAACCAGGGGCCACTGGTGGACCCCGGTTCCAAGCAGATCATTCAAGTTTCAGTGACTCCCCCATTCTGAGCCTCTGCCCCACACAGGAATGTGCCCTTGGGGTATAGCCTCTTCCTGCCCATCCCAGAATATTTCCGTCGTTTGGATGGTTGGAATCAAAACACTCTCCTCTCTTAGCAAACGGCTCCTTATCACCCAGTTCCACACCATTTACTTAGGATGAAATCTGACGCTCCGAATCCGTACTGTGCTCTTTTCTTCCTTTCGCCTCACAGGGAATTTGTTCAGCAAGAAACGGCTCTTTAGGATGCATTGATCTCCCTCCCCAGCCTCCTGATTCTGGAATGTGGGTCTGCAGAGATTCCTAGAGGGAGGGGCTTTCCTCCCAAGTCCAAGGGCTGCCACAGCAAGAGAGCGTCCACTAGAGATGCTTGCAGGACCGCTGACCCCTTTCTTAAGCACGGCACGGTCCAAAGAGAGCTGTGCTCAGAGTCAACAAACTCTTCAGCCATTGACTCACTTGACAAATATTTATTAAGTGTCAATCATGTGGCCTGGCATTGCCCTGAGTGTTAGGAATACATTAGTGAACAAGACAAGCATCCTTCCCAGGCTTCAGAGAACAAGCACTAAAGTTCCTTTACGTCTTTCAGCTGTGTGACCTTGACCAATGCACTTCATCCCTCTGAGCCTGATTCCTCTTCTGGTGTAGAAGGCTAATGATGTGAACTTCCTGAAATAACACATGGGACAATCCATGGGACAGGGCCGGGCACATTCTAAGCATTCAAAAGCCATGAGCTGACACGGAGAGATTTTCCATCTTGATCTGGAATTCCTGGAAACAGCATCAAGTTGATGAGAATAGCCTTAGGGCCCAACTGGATGCAAACTAGGGGGGTTTGGGATCCAGTCTGAAAACATTCAAAGTATAAAAATTCACAGAGTATGGCAGAAAAGCACATATAAACCTCTTTATGTGGTTCCCTGCTTAATTTATTTCCAACTTTGTCTTAAGTGATATTTCTTGCTGATGAACATGAAATGGAAAAATTTTTAACTAGCGTTAAAATTCCCGGTGAATGCTTCAGAATCATAAACCAGCTCACGTGGGTGCCTCTGAGCAGGTTGGTGGTGTACTACTGCCCCCGTGTGTAGCGAGCTTAGCTAGCAAGGATCTGGGAACTGAGCAGACATTAGGATGGGTTTTTGTTTTTTTTTTTAGCAGGAACACTTACGAAGAGAAAGTGGACTCTCAAAAATCCTCTTTATCCAAGATCAAATAGAATAAAACCCAATTAAGTCAGTGCAGCTGTCGGCTGTTTAACCAACTCCAATGGCACATCCTTTCCTCCCTCCCCTTGCTGCTGTCTTTCTCCCCACCCGCCCTCACCGCCCCAATGTGTATTGGACACCAGGCTCCATTTACAGGGAATGGATCCATTAACCCCAGGGATAGAGCAAATTCTCCTAATAGAGTGCAGGGCTCATACATGCCCCAAACGGCAAGCTTTGAGGCCTGACGTGGGGAGACCTCCAGGATTCATGGCCTCTGCCCAGAAGAGTTTCTGGGGTACAGTTGTTCAGTTGGCCTGAGTTCTTTCCCCACAAGGCACCTTGTATGTCCTCCGCCTGTCTCAAGCCGGCACCATGGGTCTTTGTGCCAATTAGGTCAAAAAACATTTACTGAATAGTGGCTCATAACCCTGCTGGGAGCAGATAATCTAGAAGGAGAAAGTAATGGAGGGGCAGACTGACACAGTGCCCAGGAACTAGACATTAGGAAGCATGGGTATCACAGGGAGGAATAGAGGGGCCAACTCTAATGGGAATCGGGAACCACCTACCAGAAGAAGGGTGACCAGGCTGAATCTTAGAAGCGGAAATGCATTATCCCACGAAGGAGTATGTAGATGGGAGTCATGGGCAGAACCTACCTATTGCAAACAGTGTAGAAGTGTGAACGGGCACAGAACTTTGGAGAAATGGAGAGTAGTTCAGCATGATTGGAACATAGGGGTGGTTTCAGCAAACGGGAAGTTTACAGAGGTGATTCTGGAGGCCAGCGCATGCCAAACTAAAGACATGGGCTGAAGGAATGGCCACAAGGTGTCATGGAGGAGAGCAGGGAAGTCTGCCTTTCACCAGGGCGACAAGGTCAGCTGGACAGAGGAGGTCCAAAGTGGAAGCCGCCTACTGGAAGGCCGTTCCAGCAGTCAAGGCCAAAACGACCAAGTTGCAATTCAAGATCAGAAGACATGATTGGAGAATTATTACAAAAAAAAGCATTAGGTCTCGGGGTTTGTATAGCCAACCACATTCTCTTCCCTAATAGCCCCTCGTGAGAATGAACAAAGAACTAACACTTTCACTCTGCTCTTGTCTGGTTCCCAATCGTCATAAAATTTGGCCCAGCTGCTGCCTTGTTGCACTTCTCAGCACGCAGGCCAGGTCACCAAGCCTTCTGTCTCTCCTCTGGCCAATTTGCCTGTCCCTCTGACCACCTGCACCCCTGCCAGAGAGGTGGAAGGGACAAGTCCTGTAGAGGGGCAGGATTTGACCAGCTCAAGGCTGCTGGGTGGCCCAGAGGTGGAAATTGTGAGGCCTCTCAGCATGACAGCAGCTGGCTCTCCCTGGGCTCGGGCTCAGACGCCTGCCCCTTCTCTGGGTTTTAACAGCTGATTACAGAAAACTCAAGCTTCCTATTGAGAGTCCCTGGCTTTTATCAGCTCTCTGTTACATGGGGCGCTCAGAGGTATCATCTACAGGGAGACAAAATGAGGAAGTGGGAAGAGTTAAACCCTAGTACTTTTTGTGCAATCTGGACAAGCCATTTCACCTCTCAGAGCCTCAGCTCCCTCGTCCAATGGGATGGCCGAGGGCTTTCCCATGGGGCAACTGTGAGGAATGAATGAGGTCATATAAGCGAAAGCACTGAGCAGGTGGTTTGACTGTTTTCATCCAAGTGGAGGTTTATGGAGATCAAGACAGGGAACCCTGCCCACGTCCTCTCACTCCTGAGTATAAAACGACTACATTGCATAAGAGCACATCCAGGAGGAATGGGGTTTGTGTTTGGGCGTTACGGCTGATCCCTGCTACTTTAACCAACATACAACCATGGAGAACACTCAGGTGTTTGTCCTAATGTCTCCTAACAATAAGGTTTGTGCAACCAAGAGAACAATAGCTTTCAGATATTAAAGTGCTTATATGCATTGAAGAACGTTATCCACTGGGTGTCAATAAACGATAAAAATTACATAATTTTTCTCTCATAGTTTTAAAAATCCCACCATTCAAGTGGTTTAAAAATGGAGTCAATTACTGAAAATGGATAACCAACAAGGACCTACTGTATAGCACAGGGAACTCTGCTCAATATTACACAACGACCTAAATGGGAAAAGAATCTGAAAATGTATAACTGAAAAAAAAATGTAGTACAATCCTAGGGGAAAAAAAATCACTGAATTGTACACTTTAAAATGGGGGAATTTTATGATATGTGAATTATGTCTCAATAAAGCTGTTATTTTAAAAAGAAAAAAAGAATAAATATTGTGAATTATTTTTTTAAAAATTGAGTCATTTACAATTACTCTTAACAACATGGATGGATCCCATATACATAATGTTGAGCAAAAGAAGATAGACACAAGAATATGTATGGTTCTACGACATATGGTACATGTCATAGGACCATAGATACATGAACCATATGGTACATGTACCATATCTTTATCTATTAAGATAAAGCAGTAACACAGGCAAAAGTAATCTCTGCTGTTAGAAATCAGGATAGTGGTTGCCCTGGGGATGAGGGTTAGTAATGACTGGAAGGGCCAATGACGAGAGTTTTCTGGGGAGCTGGGACCACTTTTTATCTTAACCTGAGTACTGATTGGTATGTTCAGTTTGTAAAACTATAGAGAGCTATACACTTACATGTACTTTATGTGTATTATGTTTCAATAAGGAGGTTTGGGGGTTTTAAGTACATTCTTACCTAGTATAAGAAAAAAGCTTTGTCCACTTTCACCATCCTAAGTTATCAACACCAAGAGTCTCCAAATGATGATGCTAACATTCTCACCTATCATTTTGTCTCTCCTGATATCCCTTTGCCTGACAATTGACAGAACACAGCTCTGTGTGATTTCTCTTCGATTACAGTGTGAGTCAAAGGCAGCACAAGAAGTCATTGTAAATGGCTGCCCTTCCAAGAAAGTGATGGTTCATCAGAGAGGTCCCAAGTGCTATTTAGGACAAATCCAACACGTACACAACCTTGGTTTTTGATTCCAAGTTCTTCATGGAAATTGCCACAGACCTCTCTTCTGCGCCAAATCTCCTCTGAACCTTACTCGAAGAGATTTGCACCAGGAATGTTTGCAAAATGTGTTCTTAATATTCAGGTCAGGCATGGAGGGCTATGTTAGCCCAGCGGGAGGGCTACCCACATGGCAGGTCTGGGAAGGAAAAAGAGATAAAAGATGCAGGAACTGGACTGAGGTGGGAGAAGTGTCTTCCTTAAGCAGACTGAAGCATCCTGGCTGGAGAGAAGAGAGAGACCATGGTTCATGGAGGGTTCAAGGCCATGGCCACAAAGTCTGTGCTAAGTATAAAGCCTCAGGCAAAGGGCACGGCCAACAACGAGAGAGTGAACTTCAAACTCAGAAGTCAGGAGCATAGAGAATAACAGACATCACAGCGGGCAGTGCCAGCCACAGAGGTGTGAGTTGTGCAGAACCAAGAGTCTGACTAGTAAGAGCAGGAGAATCTCTCTCTTACGTGACGCTTCATGGAGCAGGGGGTAAATTTAAAAATTAAAAAGTAGGACAGGACAGGCTGCTGAGAGACCATATCACCTAGATTTATAATGTAATTCTGAAAACAAACATCCCAAACAAATGTTTCCCTCAAGTTTTTTTTTTTAAATCTATTCCTCTGAAATAAGTCAATCCCCTAGTAACTGTGGGTCACCAATGATGAGCCTGGCTTTGTGGGATACGGAGGAGGGGGGCCCTGCCCTCATGGAGAGCAGAACATCCTGAGAAACATGTGTTACAGGATACAGGCAAAAGATGCCATTAAGAGGAGGATTCAAAATGTCTGGGGACCTTGAAATGGTCCATGAACTGGGGGATTCTAGTGACTCTACCCAGATTGGCGTAACACTAGCCAGAGAGAACGAACACTACCTGCAACGGGGACCTTATACTGTCATTAACTCTATGATGGAAGTACTTCAGAAAACACTTGAATGGAATCTTCAAGTCAATTCATAGTTCCTGGAAGATGATGTCCCTTGAGTGATTTATTCACAGGCGTTATCAGTACAATTAACCATAAAGGCCAGAGACTGAGGGGCTATTCAGAATATCCCACCAAATAGAACAAACACTGGCTCAATCAGAATGGATGGCAGTACACATGTACCAGATATTTTTTATATATATATATATATATTTATTTATTTATTTATTTATTTATTTATATATACAAAAAGTGTAATGACAGAATTCTAGGACATCCAAGCTGGAAGGTATCAGGGATCTTCCCACCCCTCCTCCCCAAGTACCCCTTGTGGGGGTTTCCATTTTCCCAGGGTTTCCATCTGCCACATGCATTGGGTTGCCCAAGAACTCAGATGATCAAGTTTCCTTTGGTACAACTGGGGGATTTTTGTATTTTGCCCACAGGTGGTGAGTAATACAGTTAGCAAACAATTATACAGAAGCAACTTGGTGTAAATTCTATTTACTGAAAGCAAGCTGATCTGAATCTCTCTCCAAGAATGAATCAGGGCTCC
The DNA here is from genome assembly GCF_963455315.2 of Globicephala melas. NCBI lineage: Eukaryota > Metazoa > Chordata > Mammalia > Artiodactyla > Delphinidae > Globicephala > Globicephala melas. The sequence goes on along the minus strand of NC_083328.1, from coordinate 10,628,360 downwards.
AGATGCTTATAACATCCCTAGGGAACGGGGAGACTGGCCTAGGGTTTTGTGCTTGGGACCTATGGTTCTGTTCGAGGCCACCTCCAGACAAAGAGTCACCGGGGTTCCTGTGCTGGATTTTGGGGTGGAATTCTGAGGTTCCATGAAAAAACTTCATCTAGCAGAGAAACTAATATTAACCTGGCTGGAAAATCAGAGCATGAAAAAGCACAAGGCGGGCAGGGAATGAACTTGGGACTCAGAAAATTGTCATTATCCCGGGGTGCCATGAAGACCGGCCCCCTGAGGGGAGAAGCCATGACTGAGAGCACATCCCAGAATCCTGCCTCTGATGGGTGTGAATCTAGCTCCGGCTTCAGATACTGAAAGCTAAAGACACATAGAAGAGGATTCCAGGCCTCAGATCCAGGGAACCACACGTCTCAGGGCAGGGGTCTGCAGCAGTGCCCAGACAGCAGGTTTGGGGTGACGCTTTCTTGCTGTGGACGACTAAGTCCCTGCCCTCCTCCATCCCAGTCTCATCTGTACAACAGTCACCACGTCTCCTAGCTGGTCTGACCACGCACTAGACAAAGACGTTTGTTCGAAGCCCCCTACTGCCCAATCAGAGATGGATGAAGGTCTGATGCTCTTCAGCCCCTGGATACACCACTTAGCAAAAGAGAACTGAAGGAAGTCAAGATGGTCCTGGCTCCCGAGGCACTTAGAGTGTGTTCCAGGAAAGAGGACGTGCACCATGGAGTGCTAGCTCACACGCCAGCCCGGGCAGAAGGGAACAGCGTTTGGGGATGCTGGGATGTCAGATCCCATAGATCCGACTGGCAGCATAATTATGCCAAAGCTGTTTTGTTATTGATCAATGGCATTTTTTTAGGGCCATACAGCTTGGCATGGAGAAAACCTTGTAAGAGAAGAAGCAAGAGCATAAAGGTTTGAAAGTAGAAAGACCTGGATGTAACCATAGCTCTTTGACCTACTAACTATGTGACTATAATTAAGTCACTTCACATCTCTGTACTTCAGCCTCATCGGTAAATTAGAGACCAAAAAACCCATCTCCTGGGTTCTGTTGATGATTAAATGAGGTAACTGACTTGACTTACCTGGCATCATTTCTGGAAATCATAAACACTCAAGCAATGTTCGTCCTTAAGAATCTTTTTTCTTGACAGAAAGTGACCTAAGCAAGCAACCGCTCTTCTGAATTAAAGTGCACTCAAAAGAGTGGCAACATGAACAAATGTGACAGCCCCCAGATGTGACCCAGATAAGGAGATGGACCGAATGACTCGATAACAACTCAAAGCAAAAACTCAAAATAATAATGCTTGCCCTGTCCAGACCCTAAATGAACACCATCGTATTATTCATCACACCTGGACAAAAGCCAGAGTAGCCACTAAACCAAATGAATGTTTGCCCGGGTGGGTCCTAGGATCCAGGTTAATGGAGGGGTGTACATCATGGCAGCATGTTGGAGCCCAGGGCAGGGTTCTTTGGTCTGGAAGCTGCTTCAAGTGCAGGAATCTGATTTTCTCCAGTGTGTGAGACAGTTTGACTCTCACTCCATATCTCACACCAGTAGGGAACTTCCTGAACAGTTACCTTCTGAATGCAAGAACAATCTTTTCCAGGACCTTCTCTGAAGCCCAGATTCTCAGTGGGCTGGGAGGGTCCCATGCTTTGCTTTCAGAGGCTGGTATGAGCTCTGTGACAGCAGGGGTTTTAATGAATAGTCATGGGCTTTTCTTTGAAGGCAAATCTGCTGGTTAGTTTTTTGCTTCTCTATCTTGCTTTAGACTATACCCATGATGAGGGCGACCATATATTTTATAATGGACCCTGGGACACTTGAGAGCATGAAAAGAGCACTATTAATAATTTAGTAGAACCACAGCAAAAACCAAGATGGTCACCATATCATCTGGTCATAGTGAATCATCTGTGATTTCAGTTCGTTTGTTCAGACACTTCAGAAGCAATCTGAGAAGATAGATCCATCCCTTCCCCAATCTTTCACAGTTATTGCATCCATCCTAATTTGTCAGCAATACTTTCAGCAACGTGTCTATATGAAGACTTGCTCATAGATTGCATTTAGTTTTCATATACAAGCTCTCTTTCTTTTTGCAGTAATACTATATCCATCTATATAATAATTAAATTATGTCATCACAATAACAAGTGCAATTGGCATAGATAAAACTGACTCTTGATAAGCGCTCTACTCAGTTGAGGGCAGTGGTGCCTGATACAGCAGACAGGAGCCTAGTAGCTTTAAGAGATCATTAAAATACGAGTTAGTATGTTTCCCAGAGGTGAGAGGCAGTAAAGCATAGTGGTTAAAACCATGGATGGTGGCTGAGTTAAGTCCCAGCTCTGCCACTTAACAGCTGTATGAACTTGGGCAAGTACTTAACCTCTCTGTGCCTCAGTTTCCCCATCTGTAAGATGGGTTTCCAATAGCATCTACCTCTCATAGAGTTGCATCTACCTCATAGAGTTGTTGTGAGGATTAAATGACTTAATAGAAGTAAAGTGCTTTACAATATGTCTGGAACACAGCAAGTACTATGGAAGGCTTTGCTATTATCATTTTGATCATCATTATTAACCAGAAAGAATGTTTCGTGAACTGGTTAAGTGGAGTTTGGTTGAAGGAGTTTTTACTATATGTGGCCCCCAAATATCTATAGTGTCTGGAAATAAATATATAAACATGGTGAGGCAGCTTTGAATTGGGAGGTAAGTTAATTTTACCAACAGAGACTGGGAGGGGCCCATCATCATCATCATTTGGGAGAGGTCAAAACATCTAGAAATGGGGCTCTGATGGGTGACTCTATTAAGAATTTGGGGACGATCAAAAGAAGGGCACTCCAGGCAAAGGGTTCAGCCCACACTAAGGCAGATGACTCAAGAAATCACACCAGTTGAGAAATGGTTGAAAATAAGTTGGGAGGGAAGAGAAATGAAGTTGGAAGTGATACAGGTGAGGCCAGAAAGGTAAGTAGGGGGTCAGACCCATTTCCTGGAGGAAATGAGGACAGATGTGGGAGAGAGCTTCCAGAGCAGCTCTGGTTATTGGCAGGGAACTCCCAGGGGGTGTATTTAGCCAGGAGGGGCAGACACCGCCGTGCACCCGCTCAGCAAACCTGCCCCAGCCTGAAACCAAAATCATGTATTTGAATCCAAATATACAAGAACAGTTCTGGGCTCTGTGCAAGCTGTCCATCACATCTGGCTGTTAGCTTGTTTACAGCAGGGTGTAAACTGATGTTCAATTACCAACGGAACTTTTTCATTAAACCAGAACTTTAAAATATGCATGTAGAACTTTAAAAAATAACCTGCACTAACGAAACCAATTTTTAAAAGTCTGAAACATGGCTTTGCCAGGTTTTCAAAGCCATCTGTTTTCAAAGCCTACCTTTCTCCTTGTTTACCACAGCCTGTCTGCTGTTTTAACAACCTCCAGTGGGATTTCACACGCCTCATTATGCAAAATCACTGCTTATGCATTCACTCTGCCACTTGCCTAACTAATCTCGACTCATAACACCTTTCTGAGGAAGATCCCCAGTCTGGAGTCCTCCTACAAGTCTGTAGATCAAGAACAGTGGTAGAGAGTGTCAGAGCAAGGCAATACATCCTCCGGTGTATTACTGTTAGGAGACAGGCTTGATCTGGGGCCCTACTTGAGGTGAGAAGCAAATAAAGAGCAATACTGATTATAAATTCAAAATCTCTCTATTCAGAAAAAAAAAAAGCCAATAAACAGTGACAGGGAGGTCTTGCATCAGATATAAGTTAGAAAGGCAAGTCTGATTCCCATCTTATCTACTGCCCGCTTCCTATAAATTATCAAAATTATTCAAAGATTTTTTCATTTCTTCCTCTGCGTCAGGCTTTGGGCCTGTCATCTTTTGGTTCAGAACAGTCAAGAGCCTAGGTTCAAGCCCTAGTTCTTCTGTTTCTCAGTTAGAGGACTTTAGGGGAGACACTTAGGATGACTAACAACCATTCAATCATGTCTAAATGGTGAACCAGGCAGGTAGGCACCAGTGATAGAGCTGGTCGTGTTAAATGGCCACCAGAGCAAAGCCTGGATTTCCTGCGATGGGTCAGTGTCCAGTTCAATGACGTACCTTCAGGGGACCAACCACTGAACTAGGCCCCCAAACTTGTTACACTTGGGGCAAAGTAATGAGGGTTGACTTTGTAAAGTACATTGGTTCTTAGTCTAAGGTAGGGATGCTCAACCTGGTTGTGTGTAAGAATCACCTGGTGGCTGATAGGCACCAGTACTCAAGCCCTGATACAGCATCCATGTTCTCCTTCAGTTAGTGTAGGGTGAAGTCCAAGGGCCAGAATTTGGTTTCTTTTAGTAAATTTTTATATTGAAGAATACATGATACAATAAATGACACAAATCTTTGATGTACACCACAATAAAAATTTTTAGAAACTGAGCATACATGTGGAACTACTGCCCCAAATAAGATATAAAATATTATCAGCATTCCAAAAGCTTCCCTTCTGCATTTTCCCAATATTTGATCCCCACCCTGCAGGTAACCACTGTTCTGACTCCATCACCATAAAATTCCCTGATGTCAAACTTTGTATAAATGGAATCATACAGTTTCTTCCTTCCTTTCTTCCTTCCTTCCTTCCTTCCATCCTTCCTTCTTTTGTTCTTTCTTTTTCTTTTTCTTTCTTCTTTTGGTCTGACTTCTTTTGCTCAGCACTACGCCTATGAAATTCCTCCAAATCCTTAGGTATTGCAATAATTGCTGTAGTGTATTCCATTCTGTATTCCACAATTCATCCATTCCCTTGATGATGAACTTTTGGGTTGTTTTCACTTTGGAACTTTTAGGAATAATGTTGCAATGAACATTCCAGTACATGTCACTTGGTGCCCAGGGAGAGGCATTTTTCTTGGGTATATATCCAGGACTGGAATTGCTGGGTCATAGCATCTACATAGGTTCATCTTTAGTAGAAAATGCCAAACGCTTTTTCAAAGGAATTGAACCAGCAGTGTATGAAAGTCTTGTTGTCAATGTTATAAATGTTGGTGTATAGTGGTATCACATTTTTATTTTAACTTGCATTTTCCTGATGACTTACGACGTGAGAGACTTTTTTGTGCTTACTGGCATTTGGATATACTCTTTTGTCAGGTGGCTCTTTTGCCCAACTTTTAAATTGGGATGTCAGTACTTTTCTATAGATTTGTAATTCTTTAAATATTTATTATAGGAGTCCTCTGGGAAACACGTATTGCATAATATATCTTCTCCCATTCAGCAATTTACTTTTTCACTCCCTTAATTCATGTCTCTTGATGAACAGAACCTCTTAATTTTAGTGAACTCCTGTCTATACCTGGGAGTTATATAAATGTTCTTTATGGCTCTTATATAAATTTTGCCTACCCCAAAGTCATAAAGATGCTCTTACATTATCTTCCATAAGCTACGTCTTTCTCCTTTCTTGTTTAGGTCTATGATCCAGTTGGAGTTGATTTGGGGCTATTGTGTAAGGCAGGGGTCACGGTTCTTTTTTTTTTTTTCCCCAGAGAGATGCCCAATTGACCCAGTTATTAAAAAGACCAACTTTCCCCACCCTGTTACAGTGTCAATCAGTATTTCATTAAACGTTCATGGTAGGAAAGCTGGTTTTAGTATGCTTCCATGGTTGAGATTTAATGCTCAAGATCATAGAAAAATAAGAAGTCCTCAAGGATGAAGCAAACAGTAACTAGATGTAGACTTCCGGAATGGAAAACCTGCCGATATCTTTGTGTGTATATTTAGGAAAACTTGACGCTTCACGGCTGAGTTGAGACACCTAAACATTCACTCAACAAAGCAGAATTTGGACAGCAGTAGCGGCACCCAAAATGACCGAGCTCAGAACTCAGCCCTGAATATTGAAGAAAACAGTGACCACGGCACCAGCCCCAGAGCCGGGAGATGGTCAGGGTAAAGCAGGTGAGTGAACGCTCTTCAGCTGTGCCCAGGAACAGCTAGGCAGCTCTGTGGGAAGGGAAAGGGCTGCATCCCAACCCATGAATCTTGTTCCTACTGATCATTGGTTCTTATGAGCTAAATGAGGCAGGAACTGCTCCCCTTTCCCCAGAGAGAAAACTGAGAGTTGGGCAGGTTGAGAACTTGCCCAAAGTCACCTGTGTATGAGCCAGAGCCAGGATGAGTCACAGAAAAGACAAGTTCCCAAAGGTGGACATGTTTCCGAGCCTTCAGAATAAAGCCTCCATCCTCAGAGGAACAACTTTCCTCCCCAAGGCTCACTCAAGAGACTTTAGCAATTAATTACTAGTGCAAACTGGTAAATTGGAGTTAATTATCTGGACAGATCTAATTGCAACTACAACTTTGTTGAAATTAAATAAAACCACTGTTTAAAAGTGCACAGAGCCATTTCAAGGTATTACTTATGGGTGTCTGAACAGGTCCAGCCAAGGCTGTGAGCTCGCTGGGATGCTGAGGTTGAAGAACTGTTCTGTAGCACACCGGTCCTTGGTGGACCCACTCCTGCATCTCACCCACCTCCCAGGAATCCCAACATCCCAGGATAGAAGGAGCCAACCCCTTCTTCCCAGCTCTGTCCCATAGTACGTCCAATCCAAGTCCATGGAGCGGCAGAGCCTGGTGGGTTCTTCCCTGTTGTTCCCATCTCTGCTCAGACATTGAACATCATCTTGTTATGGGCTGTTGGCTGTCACTCCTATAGAGCCTCTTCCAGAGGGCACTGACCTCAACAACCTCAGAAATTCGGGGACATGAAGCCTCCAGGGGGGCATGTTGAGTCTGGCTAATGCCTGGAGGAAGAATAGGGGTTCACCAGACAAAGGAGATAAAGGCATCCCACACAGAGGAAAAGAGATGTGAAAAGTGCTGAAAGCAAAAAGGGGTCTTTAGCAAATGAGAATCTACAGAGTGGCTGGAGGTCAACGAGCTATAGGTGTGATGAGGCTGGAGAGGCTGACTGGGAGCAGGGAGAACCTTGTAGGCCATCGTAAAGAGTTGAGACTTTGCCCAAAGAACATTCTAGCCACAGGAATGTATTAAAGCAGGGCAAGGTTGGAAGACTTCTCACAACAAGGTGAAGCTGTGTAACTGAAGAAGCTCTGAATTGGGAATCAGGTCACCTAGACCCTTGTCCCCCATTGGCCAATGGGCCAGTAATTTTTCTACTTAGTTTCCTCATCTGTAAAATGGGAAGAAATGCTTGTCTAACTTCCTTCATGGGGGAACATTGGGGAAAACTGACACTTCTTGGCTGGGCTAAGAACTCTAGACAGTCACAAAACAAAGCAGAGCTGGATAGCGACACTAACACCCGAGAACCACTGAGCTGGTAGCCTGGCCCTGATGCTTCCCAGATTCCTCTCAAAGGGTCCAAAGAAAATGGCGACCATGGTGCAGCTCCAGGCCCGGGAGATGCTCTTTGGCAAAGCCAGTGAATGGGTTTCAATCACACCCAGGAACAGTGGCTAAGATGAGATCCTATGTATACACGTGGAATCCCCAAAACACTACTCAGACTTCTCAGGCTTGAAAATCTCTTGTATTTGAAGACATGGACCACCTTCCTCAGATTCTGACTTCCTCATCACACCCTGGGAGTCACCATGGCCATAACCCCAAGCCCACCAACCCCGAAGCCCATCCTAGTAGAGCATGGAGGGCACCTTCTGGTCAAGTAAGGGGCCACTCTGATGATGAATTTATCCGGCTGATGGCAAAGATTCAAGCTACCCATCTTTTCCCCCTGCTCTCACCCCCACTGAGCAAGCCATACCAGGTAACCAGTTTCTGCATTCCATCTCTGTCTAAACCCCTGATTTACCACTGAGGTTGTGGCCTACTGACCACGACCCATTTGTCTGGACCATAGCGTCCTTTCTCGATGTGTCTGTCCTAGCCCTTGAAAAGGTTGAGCCAACAGGATCGCCCTAGGCCAAGATGGAGCCAGGGCTGACCTCTCCCCAGTGGCCAGAGTACCACAGGGGTCGATTCAGCCTGTATGATGACTAGTGCCAGGTCAGATGGGCAGTAAGCCTGCGAGGGGGGAGGGAGAGCCCCATCTGAGGGGCAGGATTCCTTATTCAACAGCTGCACAGCTTTGAGCAAGACACTTAACATGTTTCCTGCCCTTCTAAAGGTCATTTTTAGATTAAAATTCCCTGAGCCCAGGACATGGAAGCAAACTTCAATGTCCATCGACAGATGAACACATAAGATGTGGTACATATATTCAATGGAATATTACTGAGCCATAAAAAAGAATGAAATAATGCCATTTGCAGCAACATGGATGGACCTAGAGATTGTCATACTGAGTGAAGTAAGTCAGGCAGAGAAGGACAACTATCGCATGATAGCGCTTATATGTGGAATCTAAAAAAAAATGGTACAAATTAACTTATTTACAAAACAGAAATAGAGTTAAACATGTAGAAAACAATCTTGTGGTTACCAGGGGGGAAGTGGGGAAGGATAAATGGAAGATTGGGATTGACAGACACACACTACTATATATAAAATAGATAACTAATAAGGACCTACTGTATAGCACAGGGAACTCTACTCAATACTCTGTAATGACTTATGTGGGAAAAGAATCTTTTAAAACGTGGATATATGTATACGTATAACTGATTCACTTTGCTGTACAGCAAAAAAGTAACACATTGTAAATCAACAATTTTTAAAAAAATAAAATAAAATTCCTGAGCCCAATTAAGATTTTGGTGATGTTCACACGGGGAGAACCAAGATTTGGAACTCCCTGGGGTCCAGGTGCACCTCTGACCACTCTGTCGTATGCGGACAGGCAGCAGGGCTATGCAGCCCCGGAGCTGGCAAGGTCAGGGAGATGCACAGCTGACACCCACCTCCCACCTGCTTTATCTCAGAGAGCCCTGTGTCCCAGATGCCAGCACTGTGTGGAAAGAAAGAACCCTAGCCTGGACACCAGCACACCTGGGTTCTGTCCCCCTTTCTCCCATGCCGGCTTTGTGATGTCGTAGAAGTCTTCCCCTCTGTGAACGGGTCTCCTCAATGACAGAGATGGGGATGTGAACAAGATCCAGCTCAGAGATGCTATGGATCAAGGGCACAATGAAAAGCGACATTGACGGCGCTGGTGATGACAACAGTTAACGTTCAGGGCTATCCTGTTTCGGACACTGAACACGTGGCACGTCTGATTTCACGCAGTCCCATGTGACCCAGAGAGGCAGGCACCGTGTTGACACCATTTTAGAGGTAAGAAATGGGCACCTGGCAAGTTCCCATAGTCGTGGATGCTGCCTCTCTGCCCATGAGCCTTACCCACCACCTCACACTGCCTTAGTCTTGGATCCCACAGTCCCTTTCCCTCTAGGCCATCCCAGCATGTGGCTCCCTGCATCCTGGCACCAGCACAGGACCCACTGTATTCAAATACCTCCAGCTGGAATTACAATGTGGTCCTGAAATTCAATAGGAGAGAAACTTTAGTCAGGAGAGAAGACACCCCGTAGAGACTGTGATTAGCAAGACTTCAGAAAGGCTGCATGTGCAAGTCCCAAGCAGCCCTCAAGGACTGTGAAAATAATTGTAGTGAACCAAACCCAGCATCAGAATATAATAAGACCCAGAAGGGGAATGTAGGTCAAGAGCAAGAGCCACCCCTAGGATGTCCGTGAGTCACTGGGGAGGACGGCGCCCCGGAGGAGGCCCTGCCTGGCCGACTGGTCCCTCCTTCCTGCCAACACCAGCCAGGCGCCTGCTCTGCACTGCCCCGTGCCAGGCACTGCGGGGCCATCAGGCAGGGCCCCTCCCCCGGGGAGCCAGCAGGCTGCCAGGAGAAGGCAGGCCCAGGTAGACCAGTCCAGAGCACAGGCAGAAAAGGGGCTGCCGACCACATGAGCTGGGCACTCGGGATGCTCCCGGGAGGAGAAACTGCTTCTGCCTGCCAGGGTCAGAGAGGCTACGGAGTGAAGGTGATTTTTGAGCCAATAATAGGATTTCACCAGGCAATAAAGAGCACTTCTGGCAGAAAAGAAGGAAGGAACAAAGTTGCAAAGACGTGGACTCAGGTGTTCAGGGAAGGGGGGTTGCAGCTGAGGCTGGTAGCGCGTGGGAGAGCAGAGGGTAGGGAGTCTCGGAAGGCCCAAGAAGGAGGCAGCAAATGCCACACAAAGAAGTGGGGACGCGTCTTCCGCCTGCAAAGGGCATTGGCAGGGGAGTCGTATTGAGAGCAGCCAACCAGACAGCAGAGAGCAGAGTGGAGGGTGGATGGAGCGGTGGCGAGAGAGGCCCCAGGCAGGGGGACCCCTGGCCAGGACAGGCATGGAGAAGAGGCCCAGAATCCAAGAGGAAACTCAGAGGCTGAGTCATCAGGTCTATTTGGTGGTCAGGCTGGGGCCAGCTGGGGCCAGAGCAGCTGACTTCGGGGGTTCATGCCCCAGCCCTGCCCACGGGGGCAGCCATCCTGGAGCCAGAATGCAGAGGGAGGCTGCTGCGCACTTAGCTTCTCCAGGCTCATCGCTGACACTCAAGACGGCTCAGGCGGGCACTCGAGATCCGGCGACTGGCTGCCTAGCAACCTGGCTTCTCAGTGCTGATCCCGCTACACACACTGATGCACACACACATAACATGCCCACATACACGCGCACAGTCATGCACGCACACACAAACACATGCACACACGTGCACTTGCACACATACAATATGTGCACACAGGCGCGCACACACACACACACACACACACACCGCAGCTCCTCCATTCCAAGCAGGCTCATCCCCTCCAGGCCTTTGCCCACCCAGGGCCCTCTCCTCATCCTTCCGGCGAAACTCCTGCCCCACCCTGCCTTGCCCTGGGTTTCCTCCTCCAAGAAGTTACCGCTCCAGGCTAACTGCTCACCGCCGGGGCCCTGTGATGCCTTTCTTCCAAAATCTCATGCAATGTCATTTTAGACAGCCATAGCAAAAGTGACAAGGAGTGTATAAACTGAGCCACCCAAGGAGGGACACTAAATGTTGGCTGGGGCTAGGGAAAGTGTCTGGGGGAGGGGATTCTCTTCCACTCCATTCACTGGGGTTTGGACACCAGGCTGAGTACACAGAGCAGCCCAGGTCCCTGCGCTCAGGGATGAACAGGCTGGCAGGAGAGACAGAGGATGGGTGTGGCGTCCTGGGCACAGACAGAGACCAGGCTCTGAAGTAGGGTGGTGCGGGGTCCTCAGGAGCTCTGCGACAGGGGAGGGGTAGGAGGAAGGCCTCCGAGAGCGGGTGAAGAGGACTGAATGACTTTGGGGGCCCTCCCCAGGTTCCCAGACCCAGGTCAGAAGCACACCCTAGGCAGAGCCCCAGGCAGTATGCTGGCAGGGACAGAGATGAGGCCCCCCTCCCTGGCCTGCATCCTCGGGTTTCCAATATCCAGGGCAGCGTCACCAGCTGAAGAGGGAGAGAGGTGCAGGTACAGTGCTGTCCAGGTATCAGGGAAGCGGTTCTGAGAGCACCAGTGGCCACCACAGAGGGGCTGAGTGGGCAGAGAGGAAAGGAAGCAGCTGGTATGAGCCGGGCGGGCAGGGAGGCTGCCTGGGAACTCCATGGGGGATAGAAGGGGCTTGCGGCAGGAGCCCGAGGTCTGTGATTAAGCTGGTAGGGACTGAGGCAGCCAGTCTCGCTTTGAGGCTGTCACTGCCACCCTATTCACATGACTGCAACCCCAGGATTAATCCGTTCTTCCCCCGACAGCTCCTACTGAGCCCCTGGTGTGCCTGCCTGCCCTCACCACCACCACCCCAGCCTCTGCCTGGGAATCAGAGGGCATCGCAGGGACAAGAACAATTCCACAGGCCCGGTTCATCTGTCCCTGGTGCTTTCTTTCTGAGTCCTCCTGGATTAAAGATGCAGGGTGACTGCTTTCATCCAGTCTGCCCCATCTCGGGGCAACTGGAATCAGCCCAGGGGGTCCCTGAGTCTCCACTGATGGCAGCATCCTGTTAATCAGCCAATACCCACACCCCAGAGCGCCTGCCATTTCCCAGGGATTATTAGACTGTTACAGGGACTTTTTCCTAAGAGAGGGATTAGCTTGTATTCTAAGGGGTGATGGGTTCATAAACAGAGAGCTTCCTCTTTCTCTTGTTGTTCAAAGATGGTCTTGCAGCAAAGTGGTGGTGAGGAATCAGCCCTATTCGTTCATCTCAGCCCTGCCACTTCCTGGCTGTACAACCTTGGGCAGGCTACATAACCTCTCTGAACCTGTTTGTCTTCATCTGTAAAACAGGGTTAAACGAAGTAGGACAGTCAGGATGATAAGTGATAATGATGTAAGGTACCTGTGCCCAACACGTGATGACCATTCACAAAAACTGCTTCTCTTCCTTCTTTGTCATGTTTCTGTTGCCACTGACCTCAGGGGCAGTGAGGTGTGAAAGAACAAGTGAGGGTTCCAAGCTGCGTTACCCTGAGTTCAGCTCCAGCTCTGTCCTTTATAAATCACCCTAGTTTTCCAAGCCTCAGCTTCAGCAATGGTAAATGAGGAGAATGAGGGAGAAGCTGCAGAGTGCAGGTAAGGATTCAACGGAAGGAGCCTGACGCCAGGTCCGGAGCACAGGAACACTCAGCCGTGCATGCCCTTCCTCTTGCTGGGGTGAAGATGACAGTGGGTTCTTCCCAGTTCAAGAGCAGCTGGGTTCCGAACCCCAGGATTTCTACTTTGCAAGAGCTGATGCAGATCTGACCAGGAACTCTCCCCACTCTGCACTCAGGGTGACCTACAAACTTGTCCAGCTTCTACCATGAATGGCTTTGATCCAGCAGGAACCGCCCCCCCCAACTTCATGGATTCTAGTAAAATTATAACTATGAGATATTACTGATGTTAACAACAAAATGATTAAGATACGACATTGCTAATGGACAGTTTTTAAATGCTTCCACTAAGAGGCTACAGACAAGATCAGTCCTTGTGATGTGCAGCCTGGGAAATCTGTCCTGAATAGCTGCTGTGCTCAGAGTGCTTGCACCAGATACTATATGGGACAGATTCATTGCAAGAGTGGCTGCTCTTCGCAGTGTCACTTGAAAGCTCCTCCTATCAAGAGGTGGGCTCTACTGGCCAACAGAATGTGACATGGTGCCAGTTTCAAAAGCTAGGCATGCTTCTGCTGTTCTTTTGGGCCCTGGCCATGTGAATAAGCCCAAGCTAGCCTGCTGGGTCCTGAGACATCCAATAACTCCAGCTGCCCACCAGCCAACTGCCAGCATGTAAATGAGACCATCTGAGATAGCCAATCCTCAGCCCATCTACCAGCTCAGCACAGACACATGAGCCAACCCAGCCAAGATCAGCCAGGCCTGGCCCCAAACTAACATGTTTCTCAGCTGACATACAGACTTATGAGCAATAATATATGCTTTTTTCTTTTTTTTAAGCTCCTGAGTTTGGGGTACTTTGTTGCATAGCGTTAGCTAACTGATACACCACGGTAAATTATTTGATTATCTCACTTTATATTTATAATAATAACCCTGTGAGCTAGGAATTTTTATCCCAGTTGTACAGTACAGGAAACTCCCCTTCAAAAAGCTTTAGCAACTCACCCAAGTTGTCACAGCTAGAAATGGGTACAGCCATAAATAAACCTCTGATCTGCTTGACTCAGTAGATTGTATTTTTTCTACGGCAGCAACTTCTCTCTTTTCTCCAGGTAAGAATAGCAGATGGTTACTTAAAAGGGGGATTACAGAGGCCCAAGCCATGGTGATTGCTCTCACGGTGGGACAAATCATACTCTAACGTTCCTGGCCCTCGTTAGAAAAGCTTCTCAAAATTTGGGGACAGGCGTTTTTTAATCTTTCCATGTAACTTCCCATCAAGAACCTCAGACCTTTCCAGCAAGTCTAGGAGCTGTAGTCTTGACCTTCCTTTGCTTGTTAATTAGGGTATTGGAGGGAAAACAGAGAAACCATGTGTACAGGCAGAAGGGGAGTTTTCAAAGATAAGTTGTCCTTAGGGCCACTCAGCTGAAAAATTTCATTAACTCATTAATTAAGATATATACCACGAGAATTCCAGGGAAAAGAGCAAATACCATCTGTACTGTGGAGGGGCCAAATTTTTCTTTTAGCCTTTAAGACCCAGTAATGAGCACATGCTCTGAGTTATCCTCCAAATTAACTGCTTCATGGGAGTAGAGCGGTATTGGCAATCCAGTTCTGTGTCAGACAGTGCTCAGAAAATTGCATCCATGAGGTTTAGGAGTCATCTTCTTGGACCTAAGTTTTAAGAAGGCAGGTTATACACAGCTCAACCTAAGAAGTCTCCTTCTGAAAGTCAGAGGTGTCTCGGGGTGGAGTGCGCTGCCTCACAAGGTGGTGAGTATGAGGGGTATGCAAGCAGAGCCTGAGTCCGGCTGGAGGAATTGCTATTTTCTGTGGGAGGCTAGATGAAGTGATCACTCAGGCAGGCCCCTTCCAGTGGTGAGACTCTATTTCATGACTTCTAAAAAGTGATTCCCTTACCCACAGAGAATGGTTTCCTTGACTGTCATTAGAATATCAGAATATATTAGAATATTCAAACATCTTCAATGGTCATAGCAGCATGCCCAGGGTTTCAGAGACTATAGATGACTTTCCAGCAGGACGCTGGGTTCAAGGAATCATTGAGATTGGAAGCATTTTCCTACTTGGTTTAAAATTTCCAGCTTTGATCGCTACAATTGGGGCCTAGCAGGAGGCATTTCAAAAGCAAATTGTGAATGATGATGTTATTTTGGCCTCAGTCAGGCTGGCACTTTGGGTGACCATGAGCCATCAGGCAAGAAAACTCTTTTGACAACTTACAAAATGTTTAGATTAATCAAATTTTAAGGCTGGCTCCTGCCTGGGGAGGATGGAGTTTGCAGGAGTGGCTGGAACATTTTACCATAACTGGGTTGATCACAGAGGGCGATACATTTGCTTTTCTAGCAATTACAGACATTGAGTCAGACAAGTGTTGCACTGGTATGTTTAATTGGTAAAAATACTCTAATTAGATTTTTAATAGATGCCTTCTGACAGCAGAAACAACAAAGATGATTGATTTTTCTCGTGAAATCTTTGGAGGAGAAAATCTCTTGCTTTCAAATTTGTTTAGAAGCCATTTCTCTGAAGCCCCTTCAGTTAACATTTGGGCTCTTGTGAGCCTCTCGTGAGCAGAATGTATTTCAAATATTCATGGGGTCTAAGTCTGTGTTCTTTCTCAGTCCAACCTTTTGCACTCAAAATTCATGAGTGTATATTGACTTAGGCAGCCTTCCCAGGACCCTTGTACCATTGGGCTCTTTTGTTCAACGTTAATATGCCCCAGCTTATCAATTATTCACTTGCTAAATGAAAGCAATGTAAACCTAGCATTCTGAGCGAAAAGAACTGTTCTTTTCATTCCCTAAAAATACGATGGCAACAGGGGCTGGTGACTTCTCCAGAATAACGCTTGCTTTAGTAGGTAACAACGCCCGCTGGCCCCACTGTGTTCCCTTTTGTCGGAGGTGCCAATGTGGTAAAATCTGAGTTAGCAAATATTCACCTTCGGGAACGGGTTTTTCACATCATATTTTGAGGAGCAAGAAAGAAAGAACAAGAGAGGAAGATTAGCCTCAGAGACTGAATATAAAGGAAGCATCAGGGATCGTCCTGAGATGGAGGTCTCTCTACTGCATCTTTCTCTTCGTCCATCTCTGCTCCCCTAACGCGACCGTGACCATAGGCCACGTGGATGATAGAAAGCACAGTTACGGTTCATGCAGGACCCATCTCTGACCCCCAGCAGCCCTGCAAGCGAGGTGATGGCACATTTTGCAGATGAAGAAGCTGAGAAGCAAAGGGGGCAAGTTGTTGGCTGAAGATCACACCACCTGGAAAAAGGTGGAGTAACAATTTGAACCCAGTTTGATTTTCTCAGAACACGTGCCTGCGGTTCCCTCCACTTAGTCAAGGTCACACAGCTAGTTGGGGTCAGGACCAGGGTTTATAAGTGGGGCTGACAAACTCCAAAACCCGCACTAGGTCTGCTTCTAGCACTGATATCCCAGAGGTGCCTCTGAGACCCGTCTGTGTTCTCAGTCAGCAAAGCAACGTTCAGTGGTGGTTAAGATACTTTCAGATTTTCTTGTCTATGAAATGGGATGGTAATGTTGGCTTCGTATAACAGTTACAAGGATTCAACCAGGTAATAGTATTTCTGTAAAGTACTAAATGCACATTGGATCCTCCGTTAAAGCTGGTTTCATGTCCCTTCTTCCTTTACCTTCTTTCCCTTCTGAACCCTGGTAGAAGACTTAGATGTGTTGGAATATTCGCAGCATGGCTTGGAATTACGAAGGGTTTCTGGTTAATTAACTCTCAGTTAATCAGGTAATTCAATTAACCACAACGCTCCCATTCCCCTGAGCAATTGGTTAATGGACGTTTTATTGTATACAAAGCATTACAGAGTGTCATCCAGTAACACTACTTACAGAGAAATGGAGGCAAAAAAAGGCATTTCATGGGAGAAATGGTAGATCATGTCATCATTGGCTCAGCTGCCTCCTCAGCCACCCCTTCACCCTCCTACCCCTTCCCTGTCCTAAGACCTTCATTCAATCCCTTTTCTAGAAGCAATGGTTAATAGCATCAAAGCTTCTGCCCGACCCAGGACTGGCTGCAGTTTTGATATTTATCCCGCCAGCACTCACCACAGCTCTGTTTACATGCTAGGGGGCAAGGCAGTGAGATGGACTCTATTCTTAATTTAATGTATAGTCAGTGTTCTCTAGAGAAATAGAACCAGTAGGATATAGAGAGTTATATTGAAGGGGATGTATTATAAGGGATTGGCTCACGCAATCATGGAGGCTGAGAAGTCCCACCATCTGACGTCTACCAACTTAAATGCTAATCTCTTTCTGAAACACCCTCACAGATACACCTACAAATAATGTTTTGTCAGCCATCTGGGCATCCCTTAGCCAAGTCAGGCTGACACATGAAATTAACCATCGCACTTAGCCCTCTTCGTCTTCTCAGCTTACTACCCAAACACTGTTCTTCCTAAAAACTCCTCTGTCTTAAGAGACATCTTGAAAAGGGAGAAGGCATCCAACATAAAGAATCCTATCACTGGCTCATTGTTCATCCCAGACTGCCCAGGGTAGTAACCCACAGTGCCAGCATCATTAATATTACTGCTCCCCCACTTTCACTCTCAAAGGTTTGAATGATAAAGTGTGTAGCCATCGGAACTCTCCAGGTCCTCAGTGCTCATGTGGCAAGGGACTGTTTTGTGGCAAACTTCTCATACACTGTGGTACAGTGAAAAGACCTTGGGTTTCACTGGCCTAGCACACAAGGATTCAGAGCCTGGCTGTGTCCTTTGTTCTTATGCACATTTCCTGACCCTTCTGAACTACAGTTTTTCTACCTGTAAAATGTACGCAGTCCCCCTCATCGTGTTGCTGTGAAGATGATGTCTATAAAACACTTAGCATGAAAGAAGTCCTCAAAAACATTACCTTCCTTCCCTTCCCTTTCTTTCTTCCATCCAGTTCAGAGAATTTTCTTTGTGCTTTAAAGTTGCCTTCTCTACCAATACTCAAAACCGCATCCATCCTATCCTATTTTGATCTATTCTTCCTCAATTATTTCCTTTTTCAATATCTTGGTTCCTTTCCTTTCAACAAGGACCCTCTTCTGCTTTCCAATACGATCGATTCTCCCCCACTTTCAAGGAAGTCACATTAATTAAAACATAGTTTGTGCCAGGCATGGCAAAGGAGGCTTGATTAGACCTTACCTCACACGAACTTTTGGAAAATCATCTTTCCCTTCGCCCTTCTGGTTCTCAGCCAACCATCTTTCTTCACGCGTTACAAAATACTTCAAGCATGTTGTCTATTCCTCTACCTTTAGCTTCTACCCACTTCCTAACTCCCTATAACAGACCTTCTTTCCAAACACTATTTTGAAATGCTCTCTTAAAGGCAACCAAGGACACCCTGCAAAGTCCAAATGACTTCACTAGTTCTTCACTAGTTCCCAACCTGTTGGAACTCTGTAACATTGGACACTTTGAGCATTTGCTTATTCGTGAAAGTGAGCATGTTACTTAATTATTGGGAATGTTACTTGGGTCATCTAATGCTCAAATGTTCTCAGAAAATGTGTCCTTTTCTAAGAATAGGATAATGATGGAGGATCCAGGCAGGTGGTACATGTGAAAGACAAGCCGATGTGAAACACGTCGCAAATGCCCCTCATATGGTGTCTCTCATTATTGCAAATGGCAGTAATAACAGGGGAGGCTTCAGGTGCCTGCAGGTGGGCACCTGCAATGCTCATTTTCAAAAACTAGCAAGCAGACTCTCCAAACTCTAGAAAAATCCAGCTTCACATGGATCCCAGGAAGAAACGGCTCTGTTTCTTAGAATGCAGAATGGACATGGCTGTAAAGAGGAGAGCAGGCTGGAACTGCCAGGGCATCTTTGTCACCAAGCAAGGAGACCCTCCCTGAAAGTAAAGCAGAAAGATGGAGACGAGAGAGAGAGAGAGATGCCTGATGCAGCTGGAGTCAGAGTCCAGTACCCAAAGCAGATACGATCTATGCCCAGCTCAGTTAGCCCATACATTTCTTTATTTTTTCTTTATTCTTTTCTCAAAGTGTTATGAGTGAGTCTCTGAAAAACCTGCCACCAGAAGCACCAACTGAAGGAACAGTTAACATGTATTGGGGGCTCATTCATGCCAGGCGCCTGCAGGGCTGTCTTGCCGTACATGCCGCCATCAGACTCATTCAGCAGAAGATGGATGGAAACACACAGAGATAAGGGATGTCTCTGTGGCCTCACACTAGTAAACATCTGGTTTCAAGTCCACGTCCTTGAACTCCAAATAGCACATGGTCCCCAGACCAGCAGCAGTGTCACCTGTCACTTAGAAATTTGTTCAAAACGCAAACCCTTGGGTCCCAACCAGACTGGATGCCTCAGACACGGTAGAGATGGGGCCAGGAGTCCGTGTTTCAACAAGGCTTCCAGGTGTCTGGGATGTGCTCAAGTCGGAGGATCCCCACGCTCTGCATCCCTGAACCACGGGGATCTACCTAGAGTGTGGGTCCTGACAGCCCAACGCTGGCAGCTCTGTGGGCCTTTGGAGTCACTGCTCTGACCACACCCAGAATTTTAAACACAATTCACCTGGAGTAACAAAGTGAGCACAGTGATTAAAGGTTTGGGAAATAACATCAGAGCCAGTAGACCAGCACAGGAACAACACAAGTCCTAAAGAACACCCATGTCTCTCCTTGATGTCCTGCCCTCTGACCCCCAGGTTGACCTTGTGAGTCAGTCATGCTTAACCTTGGCTACACACTGCAAGCACCTGGGGAAATTTTAAAGGTATTGCTGTCCTGGCACTACTCACAGAGATTTGAAGTGAATTCATCTGGAGTGTGGTCTGGGCATGAGGATTTTTTAAAGCTCTCTAGGTCGTCCTAATGCAGGATCAGGCTTGAGAACCCGCTGGCTGCGGGATGTTTCCAGGCTTTTCTGAGACACAGCTCTCTCGTGGCCCACTGCTTCAGCCACCCCCTGTCACAGCTGCTGCAGGAACACGGTCTCTGCGCGGAAGCTCTTCTCTGCTGGGCTGTTTCCACCAGCCTTATCTTTTCAGTACAGTGTTGGACAGCACAACGAAGCCCATCGCTATGTGGGAAGGTGGGGTTTCCACCTAGCACACACACCATCGTTAGTTTCAGGAGCCCTCTAAGACCGCGGTTCATAAACCAAGGGAAGGAAGGCAGCCACTACACCCAGAGGCTATGCCAAATCTCATTTGAACAAGCCCCCGCATGTTGGGTTGGGAATCACTTGGAAGTGTTTAAGAACATTCACTTAGAAGTCAGTTGTCCTGGGTTCAAATCCCAGCTCTTTCCCACCCCAGGTTTGTAAGCCTGGGCAACCGCATCCTTCCAGCCTCAGTTCTTCATCTGTAAACTGGTTTTCTCCGGCTGTGTAACAAATGACCCCACACTTAGTGGCTGAAGACAGACCCATTGTCTCACGGCTCTGTAGGTGGGAAGTCCAGGCATGACATGGCTGGCTTCTCTGCTCCAGGTGTAACAAAACCAAAATTAAGGGGTCACCAGCTACGTTTTCATTTTTGAGCTCAAGGTCAACCTCCAAACTCATTCAGATTGTTGGCATATTCAGTTCTTTGCTGCTCCAACCCTGAAGTCCCCATCATCCTTTCAGCTCCCAGCCAGGGGTCCCTCTCAGCTATTAGAGGATTTGTTTAGCTTCTTACCATGTGGTCCTTCCATCTTCAAAGGCAGCAGAAATTTCCCCACATGGGCTCCCTCTCACACTCTGTATCTCTAACTTCCTCTGTCTCTATCCTCTAGACCCAGGTTTGTTTTCAAACTTTTAATGTGCTCATGTGATTAATCTGCCCCACCCTGATATAACATATCTAATCAGGAGAATGAAATCCATCACATTCACAGTCCCAGGGATTACACAGGGTGGGTACACCAGGAAACAGGGATCTTGGGGCCATCTTAGAACTCTGCCAGTACCAGGGAATCATAATGACACTTAGTTTGCAGGATTGTGGTGAGAAATAAGAAAATGCTAGCTGAGCCCTGAGCACAGGGCTGATCGTGTCGCAAGCATTCGAAGTATTAGATGTTGCTTTTCTTGGCAGCCTTGTGAGTCCAAGATGTCCTGATCCCTGGAGTTCCTTTTCAGAGACAGCCTTTGCTGGCCCCTCCAGCTGCAATCCACCCTCTCCCCTTATCAGAGCTGGGCTCTCCACCCACCATCCTCCAGCCCCATTCCGCCACGTTCTGGCAGCATCGGTGCCCAGGAAGCACCAATGGACGGAACACCCTTTTGGAAACACGTGAGGATGTTTCTGCTGGAACGCCAAGACAGCAATTCCTGCTGGTCTCATCTGAAATCTGCACAGTGCTCCTTGCGGGGATTATGTTGATAGATCAGTATCTCCCCCTGATTCCTTCCGAAACACAATGTGAATACTGGAGCTGTCAGTGTTAACAACGCACTACAATCCTGTCCTTTAAAAAAAAAAAAAAGGCTTCTCAAGGCAGATAAAGAGCATCTAATTGAAAACATCATAGGCAATCTTCTCTAAGTAGCAGCTACGGCATCAATATTTAGTAATGAAATTCTGTTTTGTCTTATACCCCTCCCCCTAAATTATTTACAGGAAAACATCAAAATGCCTGCTAGCTCCAGCTTGATGAGTTTTTCTGTATAAATCCTGTACTGGGAATCAAGGGGCTTAGATGTTATTACTCGCTTGGCAGCCAACGCTCAAAATAACCTCAGGCGGTCTCTTTCTCTCTCTGAACGTCAAGTTCTTCATCTGTGGATGAGGCAATAGAGATAAGTGATCCCTGAGGCTCCTTTAAGCTCTAGAAATAATCCCTGAATACTCCTGTCTACACCCTTCCCTTTGTGAGTAACCTTAGTGCCCACAGCTCACAGCACGGCCCTGCAACCGTCCTATCACAGTATCTCTCCAGGTGAGTAATGTCTCTCCAGGTGTGTGATGTCTCCCCAGGTGGACTCTAAGGTCCTGAAGGCCTCGGGCTGTTGTGTATTTCATTCATTTCCTCCTCAGATATCCATTCTGTGCTGACTCTGGGTCATATATGGTGCTAGACACAGTGATGGATGAGACAGTCTCCTCCCACAGGACGTCAGTGTCCAGTAGAGAACAGGCTGTAAGCATGTACTGGCAGTACAGTTTCAGAGGCACAGGGCTCAGAGTGAAGGCTTGGAGGACAGTGAGGAAAGGAGGAGGAGGTGATACTGGGTCTTGAGGGATGGAGGGATGGTTGCAAATGCACAGGGCGGAAGAGAGCAACCCGGGCTGTCGGTGTGTGGAAGTTACGAAGAACTTGGGATGGTTGAAGGATACAGCTTGAGGGTGCTGGCAAAGTGGGAGATGCTGGAGAGGCAGCAAGAGTCAGGTCTGGGATACTTCATGTCACAAGCTAAGGATCTTGGGTTGAGTCTTGCAAACATCGGGGAGCCCTTGTAAGGACTTAATGGAGGAGTCCTGGCTCCAGAGAGCACCTATCACATCGCATCCGAGGTCAGTGGTGCCCCCAAAACTCCACAGCTCATAATGTGAACAGGCCCCTGGAGTCGGGGGACTTAGCAGCTCTGAAGACGGCGGCGACAAGTGTGCCCTGGAGGGGACAAGACTGGAGCAGAGAGAAGTCAGGAGGCTGTCGCCATGGCCTGAGAGAGAGAGAATGAGTTCAGAGGCAAAGCAGCAGGAGGCCGAGTCTTTCACAACCAGAGCTCCCGGCTGGACCCGGAAATGAATACTTGATTGGAGTATCCACGTGGGTTGAAAGAGAGCGAGCGTACTCCAGGTGGTGCGTGCAGCGAGAAGGGGGCTAGACGTGGAGCCTACTGGCCTTTCTCTGCAGACACTGAATCCAGGTGCCCCTCCGAAAGGCCTTCTGCGCAGGTTTGGGAGTTCTCACAGGGTCTGCCGCCCTGGAGCACCCAGAGCGGAAGAGCAGACCTCCTGCATCCCCGAGCACTTTTTCTTCCACTGAACTGGCAGTGGCAGGAGCTGCACGCAGGAAGCTGGGAGGAAGAAGGGGAGACTGTAGATCCAGCCAAAGGAGGGAACCCCGCCAGTCACGGTGTGGAAGAGGGCACTGCCCAGGCACCCTCGCCCAGATCCGCTGAGCCCTGCAGCCCCTCTCACCCTGGAAGCCCTTGGTTTGGATAGGGGAAGAGCCCAAACCAAAGGGCTGGACTGAGGCATGAACCAGAACCAGGCATCCTTTGAAGTTCATTTACTCTCCAAGGAGGTAAATCTAGAGGAATGTGAGGGCCTCAAAGGCTAGTGTGACAACATCACTCAAAAAATCAATCAGGAAAGCAGCCCAGAGAGCCTCATCTTCAAAGATCTCTCAGACGGATGGCATGGTGCCCATTTTCCATTATGACCCAGCTCTACACAGTAATTGAAAGGAGGCCCGCGAAGCAGGCAACCATAAAGCACAGACCCTTCTCTCCTGGTAATTATGTGATCAAATTATGAAGGCCTCTGAGCCAGCATCTCAGCTGCGATGATGCGGTGGAAGACCTGTTGATCCGTGCTGGAGGGAGAAGGAAAAGGCCCCTGAAGTGTCTCGCTACCATCAGAAAAGGATGCGCTTCTCCCTTCTCTTCATTCCTTTGGACTGATCAGATCCTCTTTGACTTGTAGAGTGCAGGCATTTTCCCAATTTGCATTGCCAGCTATTGTGCAAGAGTCTTAAAGAAATGAGCCTTTTGGGGGCAGGGGGTGGGGGAACAACAGGGAGCACCCCAAGCTATAGGTGCAGTTTTTTATCTTCCTGGATTCAACATCTGTGATATGGAATATGTCCTATCCTGGGGTCATTTCTTCCAAGTCCACAGATGTGTTTCGATCTCCAAAACCTGTGATTGTGAGTTGAGGTCACACTTCCATTAATGCCCAAATAACGACGTGGAGCCCTACCTGTCCCTGCAGGTCTCAAGGGCTTCCGGTGCATGCCCCTTGAGTTTTTTTTTGAGAGACCCGGGGTGTTACGTTTAATGCCTGGGGACAGTCAGTTCCGGTTCTTGTACCTGATGTCTGCGTCAGTCCTCCCTTCCACTGCCTGTATGAGGAAGTCCTCCTCGAGAGGGCCCCAGACACCAGCTCCCATTCTCCCAAACGCTAGGATTCGGAAGAACAACTGCCCCAATGACCATAAACTTCACTCTGTCATCTGGGTCCTGAAGCAGCACGGCTCACCCAGAATCTCACACAGTTCCTCATGGAATCTGGCCTCGGCTTCTGGAGAGAGTCTCTGCAATCTCACGGATAACCATGGATCAAGCCTCTCCCATTGCTCTCTGCCCCATACACACCCCTAAAAGGGTCCACATCTTCTTACAAGTAAGCAAGATTATCTAATCATAAATGCGGCTCAAACCTTACTTACCAATGCAACAGTTCTCTGAAGGAGAAAATCTGGAGGAGGACCCCTCTGCCTATGACACAGACAAAGCTTTTCAAATCAAACAGAGCAGTTTAGGTCCAGGAAGTCACTCTGTCTCAAGCAAATTCATTCCCAAAGAGGGTTGATGCTGTCTAGACTTTTAACCTAAAGCTACAGGTTGATGGTTTTCCTTGAGCAAAGGATATTCAAGACAGCTGGAAATATTTACAATCTGGGTCTTTACAGAAAATATTTGCTGATCCTTACCTCTTGCTCTAAGTGACTATCAGAATTCCTTCCATTATACAATTCTGGTCATGTCACTCCTCTCGTTTAAAGCCTTCAATGGTTTCCCACTTATCACAGGATAGGATTTAAACTCCTTAGGACAGCAGATTTCCTGTTGACAGTTGAAACTGAGCTTCTACCTCTGCTTCAGTAAGAAGGGTAGCAGAGAACCCCGTGGGTTGCCATTGGGATGAACCCAGTAAGAAGAAGGAGTAAAGTCTCTTGTGTATCAGTCAAGTCTGCGTCCCTTGGGGACAATCAAAGCACTATTGTCCAATGAAGGAGGAAGAAACAGCCATTAATGGTGTGAAATGTGGAGCGCTGTGGACAAGCGGCACGGGGGCCGCAGGGAGGGGCAGGAGATGGATTTGGGTGGGCAACGGGGTAAGAGAGTGAACAGTGGGCACTCCTCAGGACCGAGAGGCTGGTGGGGGGGGGGTCCCACCATGCCCCAGAGCATCCCTTCTAAGACATGACCAAGCCCAGAGTGGTTTCACAGGGTGTTAGAGCTGGAAAAAGCCAGAAATGTCATCTTATCCAATCCTGCCATTTTACAGAAGAGAAAACTGAGGCCCAGAATCGGAAAGTACATGCCCACAGTCAAGGCACCAGAAACACAGTTCATTGGCCAGCCATCTTGCTGGGCAGAGTTGCATTCCCCACCCAGGAACAAATCACTGCTGTTCTCCAAAAAAGGGGGAAACCTTCATGTACAGAGCAAGAGCTATTCCAGGCCACCTCTGCTGAAACAGAAACACACTCATGGTGCCTGGGGGATACACAGTGAGACCAATTACTCACTTACCATCCTCAGAAGCCAGGCGGCATTTGAAGCTGCACCGTCTTGGGAGACCACGCTCCCCCGTTGTCTGCTTTCTCTCACGTTTCTTGCCTCTATCCACTTCCATCACGCTGACAGCCTCCCTCAGACAGTGCCCC
The DNA here is from genome assembly GCF_963455315.2 of Globicephala melas. Taxonomy (NCBI): domain Eukaryota; kingdom Metazoa; phylum Chordata; class Mammalia; order Artiodactyla; family Delphinidae; genus Globicephala; species Globicephala melas. The sequence continues at coordinate 10,603,073 of NC_083328.1, read as the reverse complement.
AACTAATCCACACGGCAAAAGGCATCAAGCTCAGGAAAAAACTGACCTGACGGGTTAAAATTAAAACAAGACTAATGGGGACTTCCCTGGTGGCGCAGTGGTTAAGAATCCGCCTGCCAATACAGGGCACACGGGTTCGAGCCTTGGTCCAGGCAGATTCTCACATGCTGCGGAGCAACTAAGCCCGTGCACCACAACTACTGAGCCCGTGCGCCACAACTACTGAGCTACTGAAGCCCGTGTGCCTAGAGCCTGCACTCCGCAACAAGAGAAGCCACCGCAATGAGAAGCCCGTGCACTGCAGTGAAGAGTAGCCCCCGCTCGCCACAACTAGAGAAAGCCCGTGCGCAGCAACGAAGACCCAACGCAGCCAAAAATAGATAAATTAATAAATAAATTTATATATATTAAAAAAACAAAACTAATGGAAGAAGAGCCGAAATCTTAGAATAGTTCAATAATGCAAAATATCCTTCTTAATAACAAGAGGCCGTAGCATATGATGATAACAATAACGACGAAAGTAATTGTCATTATGTGGTCAAACAATGTAAACACCAACCGAGACAAGAAGGGCTTGATTCCAGAGCCTGCCTGACTTACCAATTTCAAATCCCTTAAACTTCTCATTAAGTGTGAGTTTTAGTTGATCTATCTTTCATCTCAAACAGTAACCTTTAATGGAGTTAATTAATGGAACATTTTTTAAATCCCCCTGTAATTTTTTTGATTACAGTTATAAAATACACCATGGTAACCTTTCCTGCTTTTGTAATTACTGGTTTGTGAAATTCCAATGATTTCCTCTTTATGAACAATCACCTTTAAAGAAAGTTTCCCTGGTCATTGTTATGTGGCTTTCAGTTTGATAACAGAAATTAAAAACCATCACAGCCCAATATCACAGGCCATAAAATCCATGTCACGTAACGTTGCACGTAATTACATCCTGCATTAAAATCACTCATCTCTCCATTGTCAGCCTGCGTTGTGACTATCTGTTTATATGTCTGGTTCCTCCACTAGCTTCTGAAATGTTCAAGGGCAGGAACCAACAATATGTAATTCATCTCTGAACCCCTTGTGTCGAGCAGAGGGTCTGCCCCACCAGATTCTTGTTTCGTGAGTTGATGGGTAGTTGGATAGGCATCAGAGATACCATCTGTAATGCTTCACTTCTTTTGCTCACCCAAAAAGCACTTCTTCCTTCAAGCATTTTTTCCAAGCATAAGACTGGTTTGTTTGCTTTCCTTTTCCTTCCACCCAATCGGAAGGAAATGACCCTAAATGTTAAAAATCCTCATCTCTGTATAGCAAGACCAAGGGTGGTACTTATCTTCTTCTTCACATCATTTTGTATCTTCCAAATTCTCTCCAATAAATATATAGTTCTTTCCAATCTGGACATATTTAATAAGGGGGACTTTAATCAAATAAATCTCATCTTGAAGAAAAAACATGTAGGAACACCTACAATGGGCAAAGCACATCGAATAGAGGACAGTGCACACCACGCTCTAGGTGGGACATTCACATATTCAGTGTCACTCTCTATTATTACTAACTGCGTGGACCACTTAGAACCACTCATGTCAGGGCTCTGGCCCTGTTTTCTCATCTACAAGATTAGGGTGGTGGATTCCAGGATCTCTGAAGTCCCCTTCAGATCCCCAGTCTTAGGGTGTAAATAGCCAACTTTCCATAAGAAGCCATCCAAATCATGAACAAGACATGGATAAAATTATCTGAGAATGTCGAGGATGGTGAGACTACTTCCAGTCAGTGGATCAGAACAAGTTGGAGAAAATGATGCTAGAGCTGAGTTTGGAAGAATGAGTAAGATGCCAACATGCTTGGAGGGTGGGGGAAGGGCTGTACAGCAGAAGCTCCCTGAGCAGAGGTGGGGGTCGGGGTGGGGGGTGGGCGGGAGGGCAGAACAAGAGGGTGATCAGTCCACAAGGGAAGAATGAACTGGCTGCAAGTAGAGAAGCCGTGGATGGAAGACAAAGCAGTCTCAGGTTGAACCTTGTCATTGACAAGGAGAAACCCTCAAGGTGGCAGAGCTAAGAATAAAAGGCTGAATCCTTGCCTGAGATAAAGCCACAGTGTGGCTGAGATGACTGGCTGGCACAGGTCACAACAGAAGCCTCTTAGCCAGCAAGATCGGGACCGACGGCTCAGCATCACCAAGAAGTGGGTTAGAGTATGGAATCGCAACAGAATGATACAAGCGCACGTGCAATATCATATTTTAACTTAAACATGTATAAATATGCATCCATTCTTTGGGTACATCCTCACTACTTGAGTTCCACTTGAATTCCAAATCTCCTGTTCTATTCACTTGAAGTAGAACAAGAACTGAAGACACTTTGAAGTGAATTCTTCCCCGTTTGTATAATCCTTCCCCAAATTGCACAGTTGCTTTGCCTGCACTCAATGTGACAGCAGTTTATAAGCAATTTGCCTTTATTAAGTCTTTCCCAAGCACTCGACTTAATTTCCATGGAAATGACAACTCTATTACCTTCCTACTCATATGCCATCAGTACTGCAATATTTACCTAATTTTGTAATTGCTATAACAAATAAGTTTTGCATGAACAGGTTTGGGACAAGGGTAATTGACTCTTGGTAAGCATCCAGTTTCCCTGATTGGAACAGCTGTGAGCCTCGGCGGGACGAGGGCATTGGTCAGCGGGTTTTACAAAGGAAAGGAAGACCACTGGTTAGCACAGCAAGATGGGTAAGTGGAGGTCAGTTGGTGTGCTGGCTCTGGGTGCGGGGGCAGATTTGTGGTGTTTGCAGATGTCTATGGTGTTAATACTCTCAGTCTGACATCCCTGAATGCAGAGATGTGTACAATCAGCTGTTGTGACCCATAAGAGTCAGGTCCAGGACACACTGGTTAAGAGCATACCTTTGGCCATGGCAGTGAGAGATCTCTCCAAATGACCATGAAGCAAGAGAAGAGGCTCTCAAGAATCTCCAGGTGAATGCCTTTCAAAGGGGTTCCGTCCTTTTTTAATAGCAAGGAAATATTTTCGTAAAATAACTTTCCAGCAGTTGCATGAGGTTTCCCCTCTGCCACATCTAGGCTTTCCCTCTTCACCATTGCTCTGCTGATACCTGCAAGCTAGTCTCCAGGTTGAAAAGCCTCCAAGTCACCTGTATCACTCATATGACCCCAAACTCAGAATAGATCCCCAGGATGTAAGAGAAAGTGAACCCTGGGCTGGACCAGAACAGGGGCAGGTTGGACCTCATCCTGATGTGCAGAGGGGGACTTTGGGAAAGAGGAGTTGGAAAGGGAGGCAATGGAATCTGCTATGGACTGAAACATCTGTGTCACCCCAAAATGCATTTATTGAAACCTAACCCCCTAGGTGATGGTATTAGGTGGTGTGGTACCTTTAGGAGGTGACTAGGTCACAAGGGTGGCGCCCTCATGAATGAATTTAGTGCCTTTATTAAAAAGGACTCAGAGAGCTCCCTCACCCTTTCCACCAGGTGAGGACACAGCCAGAAGACAGCCATCTATGAACAAGGAATCAGGTCCTCAACAGACACCAAATCTTCCAGCACCTCGATCTTGAACTTCCCAGCCTCGAGAACCACGAGAAACAAGTGTTTGTAATTTAAACCACACAGTATATGATATTTTTGTTACAGCAGCCTGAACAGACTAAGATAGAGTCTGATGCCTGAGAAGACAGAGGCAGTGGGATCTCTGCTGCACAAGCTAGGAGAGCTGGGTGCTCAGGTCCCTGGGTACATCCACATCCACATCCGGTGCAGGTAGTCCCTCAGAAGCAGTGGCCATTTACTCTCTGGGCTCTTCCAAAGATACATTAGACCCCTGGGTCTAAGGGGGCTCTGAGAATGGACAAAGGACCGGTTTGGGGGCTTACATCTAGGGAGGTCTGTGGTCATGGCCGTGACAGTTTTCCCAGGCTGGGGTCTGCTGTAGGACAATGGCTACCTCCCAAGTTTGTGGCAGGAGACCTGCTCCAGCCCCCAGTCATCCTCCTGCAGAGGGAGATCTCCTGAGGAAGGACTGGGGCGGAGACACCACCAGGGATAAGTCTGGTTAAATGCTCGAGTGGGATCAAGCTGGCTTTCCTCAGAGGTGACACGAAATGACCCTCTGAGAACCAGAGTCTGTAGAAATGGGTGTGACGGATGAGAAGCATCCTTGAGACCATTCAGTCCTCATGGTGATCAACCAGGTGCGCACACCTGGCTGTCGGTGACAGCTCCCCCAGGCCCCTGGCAGGCGTCTCCTCCTCAGCCCTCAAGGAAGAGCTCCAAGAAGCAAGCAAGAGCCCAACCACAGGTCCCCTTGGCTTCTGAGATGCCCCAGAGACAGGGGGAGCTTGATGCAGCGCCCTGGCCGCCTGGGGCCTAGCTCCCGGAAATTCCTGCAGTCTCTCATATTCTCCCTCCCTCCACAACTTAGTCTGTTTGAGCTGCCTTCACCACCTATACTTCTAGGGACATCCTGTTCAGGATCACTTGGATATTCTCTAAGACGATGGAGGCTGTCTACAACACTTGTCTTCTCCTGAGCTCTCACCAGAATTGCTTTCCACAGCCTGTTCATGGCCGTGGAGGCTTTTTCTAGCATCACTCCCACACTCTTTCAGCCTCCACCCATTACCCAGTTTCAAAGCTGCTTCCACATTTTTAAGCATTTGTTATATCAGCACCCTACGTCTCGATACCAATATCTGCCTTAGTGTGTTCAGACTGCTATAACAAAATACCATAGTCTGGGTGGTTTATACTAAATGTCCATTGAAAGATGAATGCATAAAAAAGATGTGGTATATAGATATACAATGGAATACTATTCAGCCTTAAAAAAGAATGAAATAATGCCATTTGCAGCAAGATGGGTGGACCTAGAGATTATCATACTAAGTGAAGTAAGTCAGAGAAAGACAAATATCACATGATATCACTTATGTGTGGACTCTAAGAAAAAAAAAGATACAGATGAACTTATGTACAAAATAGAAATAGACCCACAGACATAGAAAACAAACTAATGGTTACCAAGGGAAAAGGGGGTAGGAGGGGGGAAATTAGGAATTTGGATGAACATATACCCACTACTATGTATAAAATAGGTAACCAACAAGGACCTACTGTATAGCACAGGGAACTATACTTAATATTCTGTGATAACCTATAAGGAAAAAGAGTCTGAAAAAGAATATATATGTGTGTGTGTGTGTATGTGAGTGTGTGTGTATATATATACATACACACACACACACATATATATATATCTGAATCATTTTGCTCTACACCTAAAACTAACACATTATAAATCAACAATACTTCAATTAAAAAAAAAAGAATGGGTGGTTTATAAACAACAGAAATCTATTTCTCATACTTCTGGAGCCTGGAAGCACAAGACCAGGGTGGAGCATGGTCGGGTGAGGGCCCTCTTCTGGGTCATAGACTTCTTGCAACCTCACGTGGTGGAAGTAACTAGGCAGCTCTCTGGATCCTCTTTTATAAGGACACTAATCCCATTCACAAGAGTTCCACCCTCATGACTTAAGCCCCACCTACTAATACCATCTATCACCTTTGGGAGTTAGGATTTCAACCTATGAATTTGGGGGAGACACGTTCAGATTACAGCAGAGATGATGGTTTTTCAATAATGGATTTTCTCTAATGAGGTCTGGAAGGTTCCAGAAAGGTTGTGCCAGCATTGTTCCAAGGGTTTTTCTATGTGGCACTTGGATTGAGTCCACTGGTTCCCTGAATAAGCCTGTGCTATATTAAGTGTCAACGTATTATCAGGAGTCAGGCTTCCTAAAGGACATCTGCTAGTCTTTCCAGGAGGTTGAATGGGGGTTTGGGAGAACCTAGGGGCTGGAAAAGGAAGGACTTTGGGATTTGAGACGAACCTCTTGCCAAATAAATGAGGTGACAGGTGTTTAGTCTCTTAGGTTTGGGTCATGGATTATTCTCAGACACCATTAAGGTGGCTTTTCCTAGATCTCACTTAAAAAGTAAAGGTGGGAAAGACAGATAAAATAATAGAAAAGAACAGGTGTGTTCTAGAGAGAAAAAATAGAAATGGTGAAAAACTCTCAGTTATAATAATAACAACTAGTAGAACCTGGTTTTCACCACTAATTTGGCAAAGATTAAAAAGGTATAAATGCCTGAGAATTCCCTGGCAGTCCAGTGGTTAGGACCTGGCGCTTTAACTACCAGGGGCCTGGATTCGATCCCTTGTAGGGGAACTAAGATCCTGCAAGCCTCATGGCATGGCCAAAAAAAAAAAAAAAAAGTATAAATGCCTACTGCAGCAGAGAATGCAATGATATAGTGTCTTATCTACCACTTATTGTAGTCTAAATAAGTATGGGAGGCAGAATAATGCCCCCCGCAGAAGTCCATTTCCTAATCTCAGAGCCTGTGGATATGTTAAGGTACATGGCATGAGTGAATCAAGGTTGAAGAGGGAATTCAGTTGCTAATAAACTGACCTTAAAATAAGAAGGTTATCCTGGATTATTTGGGTGGGCTCAATATACTCACAAGGGCCCTTAGATGTAGAAGAAGGAGGCAGAAGAGAAGATCAGAGTGATGACATGGGACAAGGACTCAACCCACCATTGCTGGTTTTGATGATGGAGGAAGCGGCTCTGAGCCAAGGGATGCAGGTGGCAACCAAAAGCTGCAAAGAACAAGGACATGGATTCTCCCCTGAACCTTCTGGGAAGAATACAGCCCTGTTGACACCTTGATTTTCACCCAGTGAGGCCCATTTTGGACTTCTCACCCTCCTACTGAACTGTAAAATGGGAATCGTGTTGTTTTAAGCCACGTTTTGTGGTGATTTATTATAAGAGCAACAGGAAATTGATACAATTAGTATCATTTTCATTACACTGTACTACTTTGAAAGTGTGTTTTGAAAGTCTGAAAATGTTTATGTTATTTGACCGGCAATTCCATCATTAAACTATTTCGAGGGAAGGTACCTGTGCTCAAAGATGTTCATTACAGTACTAGTAATAATAGCAACTAATAGAAACAACCTAAATGTCCAACAATATGGGACGTGTTAAGTAAATTAATACGTTCTTGTGATGCAACGTCATAAAACCTAAAAAATAGTTGAAGTAGGGAGAAACTTACTCAAGGTAAAATAAGGAAAGCAGAACCCCAAATTTTATATAAAATATGATATTCGTTTCATAAAAATACATCAGTGTACACATATGATATAGCAAAATGCCAAAACTAGTTATCTCTGGGCACCAAGACTATGGGTTAAATTTCTTTTGTTTCTTGTAATGTTTCTATTTTCTGAATGATCTATAATGAATATGCCTTATTTTTCTAATCAAGAAGAAATTTTAAATACAACTCCACAAAACAAAACAAGACAAAGCAAAAATCTCCAGGGTGCCTAACAAGGATATTTTCCAAAAGTAAAAAAATACAAGAAGTAATAGAATTCCTCGTGTATCTGTGAATGGAGGTGGTTTTGTGTCCTAATGAAAACAGTATCTTAGAATGCTGAAATCTCGGAGTCAAAAGGGCTCTATGAATCCCCTACTCCACACCCAACTCCAGTGTGAATCTCCTCTTTGTGAGACAAAAGCTAAATTAGATTTTACCATGAGGAGTACTGGGGATGGGAAGCTCTGTGCCTTACCCTCTAGGGCCACCAAGGGCCTGTGGTCAGGATGTTGAGTACGTGCATTGACCTATGGAGAGAAGACAAGAGGAACCATCTTCATCTGCTGGACTGTGAGGTCTCTGAGGCAGGAAGCACGTCTATTCTATCCCCAGATGTGTCAAACACATAACAGGTGCTCCATAAATATTTCCTGTGGAATGAGTCAAGGCAAAGGGACTGCGGCTGGTTCAGAGCAGGAACAGGTTCACAGTGACTGTGCAGGGATGCCCCCCAAGTAGGTGGCCAGCCCTGCACTCCACAGCATCCAAGGGATGTCACAATCCATGGCTCACATCCTAGTATATGTGGGAACAGGCCCCAGGAAACTGGTCTTGTAGGATCAAATGCGGTGGAAGCACCCTTAGTTCCTTGGAGTAGGAGACAAAAGGGTCTTCATTTCTACTTCCTTGCCCTGGTTGGGACCAACTCAGAGTCAGGTCCCCATGACGGTAACTGGGCTGATGGGAGGCAGGCAAAGCTGGTCACAGGAGTATGCTGAAGTCTTATTTGCATGTGATCAACACAAGGAAGCTCTTGTCTGATGTACTTATGAGGGTGAGAGTAGCATTGGCATCAAAATGCCGGGCTCACACTCTGGCTTTGGGGGCCTTCTGACCTCTCTCTACCTCCTGCCTCTTCTTTCTAGAGTTTGGCCTCATTCTTTTGCTACGTACGGGCTCCTTCCATGCTGTGGGGAAGATGACTCCTGGCTGCCGGAGTCACATCCTTCCAGCCTCATGATCCCAAAGGCTAAAGCCAGTCCTTCCAACCATACGCAGCAGAAAAATCCTGGGAAGGAGCTCTGACTGACCCAACTAGAACCATGGCCAGAAGGATGGGGCCCTCCAGACAGCCAGACCTTGTCAAGAACCCACACTTCAGCAGAGGACGGAATCACGGCTCTGCAATCGACAGCCCCTCCGGAGCCATTTGGAATTGGGGGTGGGGAGGGTGAGAGGAAGTTTCTGGAAGGAAAGAGGATGCCCAGCAGTCCTAAACAACAAAATATCTTTGACAACAAATCCTAACTGCTCTTCCGGACTATGCCCACCTCCCCTGCCACTGCATCAGCTCCCCCTATTTTGTACATGAATCATCTCTGTCTCCTGCAGATTCCATCCTTTCTGTTTCAGTCATGGGCCCGTTAATTAGGCCTGTTCCTCGCGGTGCTTCGGTGCCTTTGGTTCTGTGACACGGGGCTGCGGGGAAAAGCAGCTAAAGAGGCCTAATTAAGACTCGGAGAGCTTTCAATAAGGTACATGGAAATGAACAAATTAACTGACGATGCGATGCCAAAAAGGCAATACTGCCCCAGTGGGGGTTCCGCATATGGAGATAACGTTAAGGAGGCCAATAGTCATTGAGAGCAGACTAAGAATTATGAGTGATATTCAGTCCCATTACCTCCAACGTGTCATATGTAATAGCAGGAAAATGTCATTAGATGTTAGGAGACAAAACAAACAGGTTAAGAAAGCCCTAGTGGGGGAAGCAGAGCGAAGGAAACAGGGAGACGTTGAGTGGGGGAGGTTTTGCTTGCAGTAGGCGACAAGTCCCAGGCAAAAAGCTGGTCTCTTGTTGCCCACCAGCCTTTGCAAATATGTGACATTCTGCTGTGGTGAAAGAAGACTCCTTTTTCCTCTGTTAGCTTGGATGACACTGAGGAAGGCAACTCGAGACATTCACGGAGGATCCAACGGCATCCCCTGCGGGTACCTTTCAGACAGTGGCGTCAGATGCGATCCCAAGACCATGAGCATGAACCTCATCTGGGAATTTCTTAGAAATGTAAATTCTCAGGACCCGCTCCAAACCTGCCCTGGTGTGGGGGGCCCAGCAACTTCCATTTTAACCAGGCTTCCAGTCCAGGGGGACTTTGATTCGAGGCTCAGGTTTGAGAACCACTGGTCTTGGAATTAGGAGCCTGGCGTCTGTTCTAATCTGTGTGAATTACAAGCAGATTTGACCACTTAACCCCTCTGATGCTTCCAATGGCAAATATAATTGTCCTTATCCTGCCCCCCTCACCAGGTTTTCATAAGAATCCAATGGGATAACTGATATCATGGAAAACAGTGGAGAATGACACAACTATGATAAATTATCCTGATTAGTTCAGATATAGTTGGTCCAGCTAAATGGAGGTTCCAGATTCAGAGGTGCAGGGGCAGAGGGTACAAAGATGAATAAAGGATATGATATGAAACCCAGGTTTCTGGAAAACATTGCAATTTTTACTTCCCAAAGGGTCTTAAAAAAGGTTTGCAGGCTCTCAAACACCTTCCCCTAGACAGTTTTCTGATGAGTTAAGTGTTTTCTGATGAGTTATCAGAAGTATCTGGTTCTCATTTCCCTTTAAATTCACAGGAGCATAAAGATGAAAAAGAACTGGGGCCGGAGACAAGTGCTTTGCCAAAACTCCCCCGCCATCCGTAGCTGAGATGGCTCCAGGCGCTCAGCCCTAGGACATGTGGTTGGGCTGTTCATCCAGGCAAAGGCCGAGTCTTCTGGGAACCAACCACCTGGAAGGTGGGACCATGCAAGATGGCAGCCCTGGACTCCCGGAGCAAGAGAGGTGGGGCCTTGGCAGATGTAAACTATGTGCTCCCTCCCCACCCCAGGTAAGGGACTCTGATGAAAGAGGAGAAATGAATACTTAAAACATCTTCGGAGGGGAAAGGGAGACCCAAAAGTAGACGTACAGCTTGGTGGTGGGAGGGGAGGGGGCATGGACAGAATATCACTCTCCTTGGATACCGATGTGTAAGCGTCAGAGGTTTCTTAGCTCAATTTCTCATCACAGGATGTTAGAGCCTGGATACCTCCAAACCCCACAATCTCCTTTTAGAGCCTGGATACCTCCAAACCCCACTATCTCCTTTCCTTTCAGAAAGGGCCAGGTCAAAATTCTAGTACTGGAAGCTTTAGGATTTGAACTCAAGTTTTGACACTCCTGGTAGAACAATCTGGATGAGTATCTCAGAGGCCAGGGTCTAAGGCATTTTCTCCTTTATCTTTCTCTAGGTTCGGCTCTGATGGGGAAAGGCTCAAAGCGAACACTTATGGGGAAATGCCAAGCATCTTGTTGGCAACACAGCCCTGGGCAAGGATGCTGAATTCACAGCTAGTGTCACATTCCAGAGCAGTACCTCCGAGATGCATGGAGAGCATGTCCAGGCCAAAAGCTAACAGAAGGTCCTGGTGGGGACTTCCACAAACCTATGGCTTCCTCACTGGCCATTTCCTTTATACTCACTTGCTCTGGTTATTAATGAACGTGGCTGGGGAAACCTGGGCCACATGGAGAGTCTATGTAACAAGAGACCTCATCTGCATCACCAAATCTTGGTTGCCCCACAACATTTTGGCATCAGTGTGGGATATAAATTAATATTTAAATAAAAATTTAAAGTAAGATAAAATTTAAACCAAATATTAATATCTAGATTAAAATTTAAAATTCCCTTCCCCTTTAGGATCTGACCAGCTCTAATTATCTCTATACCCCATCTCCTTCCCAATCTCTGCTCATCTTAGGTTTCCGATATGCTTACCCTGCTGAGGAGCAGACAGCTGGCAACAACCTTGGAACAAGGTCAAGGGCAGGCAAGGAGAGGGGTTGGTGCTTCCAAGTCCAAGGGTTGTGCTTAAGGTACGGTATCAAGCTACACAGACCTGTGTGGAATCACCAGCACATGGAAAAGATGACCCCAGGGGCCACCTTGGCTGAAGAGAGAGATTTGTTTGACCACCCTGTCCTGGAAAGCCCGATTGTCAAGTGATTTACCAGATCTGAATGTGCGTGAGAGAATTTCTGGATGTCTTTGCTTGATGGAGGTGATTCGTTTTCCGGACTAATTGCCGGTCTCTACACTGACACAAACATATACACACGTACTGAGCAGTGTCTTAACGAAAGCTTGGTCCATGCATCAGAGTTGAGTGTGTTCTTGGAGAGCTAATTGACCATGCATAAATTTCCTATTGAAAATCAGAGCAAAAAATGGGGAAGAGAAGAAGATAGTTTTTTGCAATGAATAATTAAACCAAAGGATGCTTCTTCAGGGAAGGTGGGGAGGGGTGGGGTGGAGGAAGAGCTAATAGTCATATTTCCAGTCTTTGTAAGAGATAAATGCAGAAATACAGATTCAGAAATGTTTCCAGATTAGCGTTCAAGGCCCTCCCAAATATTGTCCTAGTCTGACCTTCTCCCCCATGGCTCCTGACACGATCCAACCAGACAGGTTGTTCTGTTTCTGGAACATGCTTTTAGCCTGTGCCTCGGATTTCTCTTTTTCCACTACTTCTCTTTTTGCTGAAACACCTTTCAAGGCTTGAGTCTTTCCTCAGCCATTTCATATTTTCCCTCCAATCTCATTTTGTTTATACATCTCTCATGAGCTTGAATTTCATCTTTTATTGTAGCTATATTGGATGGGAACAGTAAATGGTGTTTCATCCTGCATCTTCAGGTCCAGTTTTCTCCGTGAGGACCCCAGGAATGACATCGAATTTCTCTGAATGTCACTGGTGTTTTATCAGTACTTGATTAAATTCAACTGTATAAACTGAGCCGATGACTATTCTAGGTCACTGACTCATTCTTTCATTTACTCAAAAAACATTCATCAGATGCTCATTCTCCTCCTGGCTTTGTGCTCAACACTGGCAAGTGAATAAGGTATGTGTATTAGTCTCCTAGGGCTGCCGTAACAAAGTACCATAAACTGAGTGGCTTAAACAACAGAAATATATTGACTCACAGATTGGAGGCTGGAAGTCCAAAATCAAGGTGTCAGCAGGGTTGGTTCCTTCTGAGGCCAGTGAGGGAAGGATCTGCTCCAGGCCTCTCTCCTTGGCTTATAAACAGTCATCTTCTCCCTGTGTCTTCACATCATCTTCCTTCTCTATGTGTCTGTGTCCAAATCGCCTCTTCTAATAAGGACTCTAATCATATTGGAGTAGAGCCTCCCCTAATAACCTCTTTTTTTTTTTTTTTTTTTTTTGCAGTACTTAGGCCTCTCACTGTTGTGGTCTCTCCCGCTGTGGAGCACAGGCTCCGGACGCGCAGGCTCAGCGGCCATGGCTCACGGGCCCAGCCGCTCCGCGGCATGTGGGATCCTCTCAGACAGGGGCACGAACCCGCGTCCCCTGCATCGGCAGGTGGACTCTCAACCACTGCGCTACCAGGGAAGCCCCCTAATAACCTCATTTTAATTTAATTACTTTTTAAACGACTCTACCGCCAAATATGATTACATTCTGAGGTACTGGGGGTTAGAATTTCAACATATGAATCTTTGAGGAGGCACAATTCATCCCGTAAGAGTACAATCATTGCCTTCACACAATGTATAGGAAAAGGAGAGAGATAAGTAAACAGGCAATTACAGTGTAGTGTGACGGATGCACAGTAATAGAGGAGATACAGGAGAGTGTGGATGGATGGACATCTAATCCATACTTGGCAGCGGGATGGAGAAAGCTACCCATAGGGAGTGATACCTAAGCTGAGACCACAGTTCTCAGTACCACAGAAAGTGTACCTTCCATTGCCAAAGTGGATGGCGTACAAGTTCCCCCAGGTTCAAATCTCGGTGGTGTCTACCCCACTTCTTCACCCCTCACAGGAGTAAGAAACACCAGAGGAAGACAGTACCTGAGAATTCAATCAGCGGGCTGGTCAACATGGAAGAAAAGGAGTCTCAGGTGTTAGTCAGCTTTTGCTAGTTTGCTGTAGTAACAAGCCCTCGGGGGCTCTGTGGCTTTCAACAGCACAGGTTTCCTTCTTGCTTGTGCTACTCGTCCTTTGTGGGTCAACTGCTCCTCTGATCCTCGTTTTATTCATCCCAGGCCCCAGGAGGAAGACGTGGACGCTGTCTGGACCCTCTCTGATCTTATTGCAGAAGTGGAATAGTGACGGAACCTTGCAGTGTCCTTTAAGGCTCTGCTGTAGACAGATAAATCACTTTTGTTCATGTTCTATTGCCCTTAACAGGGAACGTGGCCAGGCCTGCTGTCAGTGGGGTGGGAAGTATTCTCTCACAGAACGTGGGGGTGGGGTTACAATGGAATGTAACCCTGTGAGGTTGGACCTGTTAAAAAGGGGGCAGCAAATATTTTGATGAAATCTTACAATGTACCATACGTAGCCATAGGCCAATCAGTCCCACACGTTCCCCAACTCCATCTTTCACTCAAGGCAGGACCCAGAAAGCAAGCAAACCTTACTACTTTATAACTGACAGCCGTCAAAACACTTTCCCTGCATGGGAATTTAATGTCACGGCCTTTGGGTCTGCGAGTCAGTGTCCGGGAGAGGAAGAACTATTGCTCTTGAAGACACTGTCGATTCAGTGTCCCTGAGAAAAGGATCTATTGGCCTGAAAAATTCCTGTTATAGTTTGTAGCGAATGGCTAGGATAAAAGTTGGTGCTTCCTAGAGGCCTGATGTTCTTCTTTCTATAAGATGATGAGGCTGACACATTACTTAAGATTTCCATCTGGCCTCGGTTATAGCCAGAAGTGTAGAGCAAAAGATGGAGCCTCGGGCTTCCCTGGTGGCGCAGTGGTTGAGAGTCCGCCTGCCAATGCAGGGGACACAAGTTCATGCCCCGGTCCAGGAAGATCCCACATGCCGCAGAGCGGCTGGGCCCGTGAGCCATGGCCACTGAGCCTGCGCGTCCGAAGCCTGTGCTGTGCAACAGGAGAGGCCACAACAGTGAGAGGCCCGCGTACCACAAAAAAAAAAAAAAAAAAAAAAAAAGATGGAGCCTCGTATTTCTAGTTGAATTATATCCTCCCGGTTTTTATATGGCTTCTTAAGACTTCATTGTTTCAATAATATTTTAATATTCACATATTTTAACTTCAAATCATATTTTAGAAGTTTTTCCCTAGTTGGAAAAGTCAGTGTACTTAAAACAAAAATTTAGGAAAACAATAGAAAGTTATCCATAATACCACCTCTCCCCCACAAAAAAACCACTTCTGATAGCATTTTGGGATATTCCTTCCAATATTATCTTTATATTTATTTACATATAAATAGATGATGTATATTTTATTATTTATATATATGCATTCAATATATGTTTAAGAGAATAAAATCTCCTCCATTTCTCTTTTCTCCCAAGTTCTCCAAAAGAGACGGGAACAGAATGGCCCTTAGACCCAAATTTAACGGAATCTTTTCCAAACAATCATTTTAAAGCTTTTGCCGGCTATGTTTGTGGCTGAGGAAGGAGCCATTCAGTGGTATGGTGAATCTGCTTTTTACGTGCTGTTGAATTATTCAGTCTTGAAATAGTGTTTCATAATATTAATAAAGCCTCACTTTATGTACCATCTTATAAATAATACCAGCTACAAAATTGAAACAATTTTTCATCAAGAATTGCCTGAGTTCAGTGCTGATGGGCCAGGAAGGGTGTGTGTGCAGGCTGTTGCTTGGAGAACAAGGATGTCAGCTGGAAAACAGCAACACCCCCAGTCTGCAGGGCTGGGTACCCCACGGCCACCCTGTGTATACATGATAGCTTCTCCTGGGAGTCCGATGGCTCTCATACTATGATTTCAACATTTATTGGTGTTGTAATTTAAAATGCCTTTTTATGTCCTATAACAATGTCACTCAAGCATTCATACGTCAGGATACAAGTGTCAGGGCTAAAATACACATCCCCCAATCAATAACTCACTGCGAAAGTTAAGGTGATAAAGCAGCATGGCATGCCTCGCTGTTGATTTAGGACACACTCAGCAGAAACGCAGGCACGTGTGTACCACAAGGCGGGGACAGCGGTGCTCACAGCAGTACTGCTGTAATAGCCAAACACTGGACACAGCCCAAATGGCATCAGCTGCTGAGCGAGCGGGTAACAAAAGGATGGCGTTCTCCAGCCATGGAGGACGGTGCAGCTACACAGGCAGACAGACCCCAGCTACAGGCAACAGCATAGATGAACTGCACAACATCACAAGGAGCAAAAGAAGCCAGACCCACAAATAAACACATAGTCTATGACTTCAGTTCTATAGCGTTCAAGAAAGGAGACAAGATCCAACTAGAGCGTTGGGGAATGCATGTTTAGGTAGTGAAATTGTGAAGAAAAGCAAGTAAGTGATGCCTAGTAAAATTCAGGGTGGTGGTTCCTTTAGGGAGAAGGAGGTGGTGATTAGGGTTGGGGGGATAGGAGAGCCCCAAAGGGGACTCCTAGGCACTTGGCCCAGGTGGTGGATACACAGGTGTCTGCCTTGTGAAAAACCACTAAGTTATGCATCTTTGCGCACTGTGTTGTGCATATGTTGTATTCCACGGTATAAAAGGTTATAGCAACCAGTGTGACTGGGTCATGTTCCAAATTGTGAACCTGTTTGTTCTCTATAAATACGCTCCCTCCCTTCTCTTGCTTTTACCCAGAAGGGCATCCTCCAAAGCCAGTCATAAAGGGAGAACATAGATTTGAAGGGCCAGAGGAAGAAGATGGCTTATAAGCTCAGTTTCTCCCCTTCCAGAGACTAGACAAAAGAGGACCTTGGGTAGGGTAGGGGAAGAAGCACCTGAGAATAGGAGGAAGATGGCAGAAGGAGATGGAGTGTGGGACCTTTCTTAGCAGAAGTCCAAGATGCAGAATAGAGGGGTCCAGACCGTCCTTGAAGAGTGGCCCTCACTACACACGTGACTCACACAAACAACCTCAAGCACCCACAGAAGACACCCTGCCTGCAACCATCCAAGACTCTTGTAGGAAGACCCAGCAATGCCCCCCAACAGAAGGGAGGGCACTTGGGATCGCTATGTGGGGATGGGGGCAAAGAGAAAGACCCTTGGCCACTAACCAAGAAGAACCCAATGGAAGCAGTGGAGATATCCCCATCAGCCCGAGCCAGGGGGAACTCTCCTTCATCTGGGGAAATAAGCTATGTCCCTACCTCATGTTTTTTATAGGCACAATCTGAAACTTTTGACCCAGCTTATTTTTAACATCATCTCTCTCCAGAACGCACAATGACATTTGCATTCAGCTTTCAAAACATATTTATAGCAGCGATTCGAACTTAATTCTGTGTTTGAATGACTTCAAGGCTGGCTGTCATTTTCTCTGTGCCCAGCTCAGTGCTCTGTGGATCCTTTATCATGACACGTGCTTTAGGTGGCTGGTAGCATCTGCGTTAGCTTTCTGAGCACAGGGAGGTGGGCGTCAGTGTCCCTGAGTTGTTGCCTATCTGAAGATGCCTCTTTTGGGACTTCACACAGGATCAACATCAGGTACCGCGACTCCTTTTTCCTTCAGAACTCTGGCTTTATTGGTCCATGTTGTCTCCTATTTAATGCTGCAGAAGGTAAGTCTGACTTTGACTCTTTGTTCTTAGTTTCTTCTCTCGGAGTCTGCGTGGGTGATCATTTCTTTGTCCTTGGAGTTCAAGAATTTCACCAGGCTATTTTCTAGGTGTTGATCTGTTTTTATTCTCTTCACCTGGGGCCTGGTGGGTACTTTTGATCTGCAGATGTAGGTTTTTCTCAGAACTGTTTCATCCTGTTATTTCTTTGAATGCCATTCCTATCCCTTGTGCTCTGATCTCTCTTTCAGTGACAGGGGTTTTCAAAATGCTGAGGCTCTGTTGTCTGTTCCCTAGAGCTGTCCTCACCTCTCCAAGTTCTTATTTCTGGTCACTTTGCCCTTCTCTAAACAGTCTGCTCAAGATTACATCCATTCAGGGGCCTCTGAATGGAGGGTCTATTCAAATAGGTCAGTATTTGACTTATTTCCTCCCCTCCAGCTCTTGTAGATTGACTTTTCCTTCCTATGTTTTTTTGCCAAAGGTAAATTCCACCCACCTGCCACTGAAACAAGAGGAGAGGTATTACTTTTGGCCCCAAGTACAGACTGTTGCAAGAGCAAGGTACGAATCAGCCATAGCTGGGCCGACTGTCAGAGACTCCAGGAACAGCCCAGGTCCTAGCTCTCTTGCATATTCATTGTACATCTGGCATCTGATCTCCAAAAGCACAGCCAGGAGAAAAGTCAGAAGCTGGTTCTCTGCTGGAGAAGTCTCACCCAGATGCCCCATTTCTGATGCTGGCAATTACAACAAGCTTCTTCATGGGGGTCGTGATCGGGAAGGTCCTAAGCACTTACTCATTGGCCATCCGACTAAGTGATACACAAGCTCTCCTCCAATTACTTGCAAGCAAGAGATGAATGAAAAGTCAGCTCTGGCTGGATTTTAGATTGACCTTCTAATGACGGGAATTAGAGTCGTTCCATGGAGTTGAAATCATGTCTATCATCCCAAGGAGAGGAGAGGTTTAGGGGAAAATACATCCTTAATTTTTATGATTTCCTGAGACATCCCACAATTGTCTGTTTAAGACTTTGCTTCTCAAGTGTTCCCTGGTGACGGAGTTCCAATCATTCGGTAGCTGTCTCACCCAACGCCCTCAGCATAGCAGATGCCAGGCTTTATAGGTAGCACTGGTTGTAAGCTTCTGAAATTTAAATGATTTTTAACTGTCCTCTATCTATAAAGGCATCTCATACCCTCTTTGGGGAAGGATATGGTGTAAATTATAAAGATTTCTGCAACCTAAACGGCCTTGGTTTCACAAGCTCATGGATACAAGCGTCCTCACACTTAAATCTTAGTACTTAAATCTTTAATTGAGTTGAGTTCTCACCTCCTCATGTGGAAAATCTAGTCTCTTAGTGAACTTATCCAGGTGAGTTAGCCTGTGCTCTCCTAAAAGGCAGAGCCAGAGGCAAGGGCTTATGTCCAGGTATTTTATTTTGAAAAGTAATCCCGAAGAACAGGAGTATAATAGGGAGAGAGTGAACCTGGGGGGAGCAAAGCTAATCCACAGCTGTGAGATTAAGCTGGTTAACCATTGAACTGCAAGAAACTGGAGCTCTGACCTCCAGAGCACAGCCAGGTAGAACGCACCTCAGAATTGTTTTTCCTAGGATGGAAAAGGGTAGTATTTATGCGCCAGCTCTTAACCCACAGTGGTCGTTTCCATTGACCTCACGCTTCCAGGATTGCCCAGGTGCATGTGTCAGGATGCCTGCATGGCTCCTGCAGGCATCCCAAGTGAGGGAAGCATCAGGGAAGAAAGCAAGAGACACCTGGTACAGCGGAAGAGAGGTGCTGCCAAGTTACACCTGCGGCAGCTGGTTACCACAGCAACAGTCAAGCCAAACTGCAGGCTGAGAAGATGTGAAGTTGAACACAAGATGCGACCTCTGCAGTGGGCACTGGCAAGGAGTGGGTCTCCCATGTGTCTTTTCAATGTTTACTATTGCAACCAGGAGGACCCGTGCTACTAGGCACTGGTTACAGAAGAGGACACACCACCCTGTGCACTGGGAAAGAGATGGAGATTTGATAGAGACAGACGTAGAGATAGAGAAGGAAGCTACCCTAGTTAAAAAAATGAGATGAATGGAACATTTGCTAAGTAAATATAAACTTAATATAAATATAAAAGTACTCTTTGGGAACTTTTACACATACAAACTCTTTTAACTCTCACTGAAAACACAGGAAGTAGGTATTATCTTCATCCCATAGATTATGAAGGTGAGTTTCAGAGAAGTAATACTCCCAGGATTATGCTGAATCCAAGTCAAGGTTTGGATTCAGGAACAACGTCTGATGCAAAAACAACGGCATTGTATATCACCCAGGATGATAAAATCTATCAACTCCATTATTTTAACCAACAAACTGACTTGAACATTTTTTCTTGGTTGGTTGGTTTTAAGTTTTGTGAGAGCTTCAGGCTTACTTTCCAATTGGCTGGTGATTAATGTGGCGCTGCCAATATAAAAATGAAAATATAAACATGGCAGGGATGGCTTTTGGTAATATGTGTGCTAAGCTGATACAAGCCAGCCCCACCCTTGCCGAAACAAACAGAAATTTTGCACGCAGTATAATGACAAAATACGTAATGCAGAGGTGGGTTCAAAACTAAGAAATGGAAATACTCAACTGCCAAAAACATTGAGAAAAATTAACAATAGAATAGAAAACCAAGGACTCAATAGGGAACCACTGGTTGCTTCCCCAGAGTATAGGTCCCAGTGGCTTGGGTTCTAATTCCTACAAGGGGACTGAGAATAGGTGTTCAGGGCTGAGAAAAGTGGGGAGTCAAAACTGCACTATGTGTATGAAGTCCAGAGATTCAAAAAACTGCCTCATCCTTAAAGAGGATATAGATGAATTCCATCTACCTTCCTAGGGAGGCTAAAGGAAGTTTACTGTCTGTCAGATCATTTGGCAAGAAAGTTACCTATAAAATATCCAAACTTCAGGCAAGTTCCTCTTGTTTTTTTTTGAAGATGTTAGGGGTAGGAGTTTATTAATTAATTTATTTATTTTTGCTGTGTTGGGTCTTCGTTTCTGTGCGAGGGCTTTCTCTAGTTGTGGCAAGCTGGGGCCACTCTTCATCGCGGTGCGCGGGCCTCTCACTATCGTGGCCTCTCTTGTTGCGGAGCACAGGCTCCAGACACGCAGGCTCAGTAGTTGTGGCTCACGGGCCTAGTTGCTCCGCGGCATGTGGGATCCTCCCAGACCAGGGCTTGAACCCGTGTCCCCTGCATTAGCAGGCAGATTCTCAACCACTGTGCCACCAGGGAAGCCCCAGGCAAGTTCCTCTTAAAGGCGTAAAGTTAAATTACATTAGTTGAAATATAGAGGAACTATAAACCAAATATTTAACATAAAAACCTTTGCAGGTCAGTGGACCCCCTAAATGGTATCAACAGAAAGAAATATATAACTGCTCCAAAGGGATAAATTTATAACCGAGAGCATGAAGACTTCCCACAGAAATAAAATCATCCCAGATTGATATAAATTCACAATACAGAATTGCCAAAATATGAGAAAATGAACTACACTGAGGAAGATTGAGCAGGTCTGTATGTAGAGAGATTTGGCTCCCAAGAACTGCATATAATGGAAGAAGAAAGAGGATGTGAAACAGGTATATTTAAAATGACCAGAGTTAACAGTTTAAGAAGAAAGTATAATGAAGAATAGATCAGGTTGAATAGGAAAAGGAAGATTTGGAAAGGAGCTAACAGACCTTCTAGAAATGAAAAGAAAAAATCATAAACACTTAAAACTCATGTGGTTGGTTAAACATAGGATCAGAAAAAGAAAGTAGCGTTAACTGGTCAACTGGAAGATAGATTTGGGGAAATCACCAGAAGGCACCTACAAATAGAGATGGAAAATATAATAATTTTATAATATTTTATAATATTTATCTATAACTATTTTGTATATAATTATTTTTAGAATATTTATTTATAATTATTTTATATAAAATTATTGTATAATATGTGTATATAATTATATACTAATATATAATAATTTTATTATATTTTATTAATTTTGAGGGAAAATAACTGTTGGCCTAGAATTCTACATCCGAATGAACTATTTTTAAGACTAAAGGGGAAAAAGAATAGGGGGAGGAGTCAAGACGGCGGTGTGGGAAGAAGCAGAGTTAGTGTCTCTCCACAACTAGGGTGCCTGCCGGCCGCTGGTGGGGGACTCTGACCCCCAAGGAGACGGAAAGAACCCCAAAGTGAACTGGTAGGATGTAGGGGGACTGAGGGCGGAGGAGAAGTGGAGGCCAGACAAGATCAGTGCCCCCGAGGCCAGGGAGATCAGGAAAAGCAGGCAGGAGGCGCCCTCTGGAAGGAGCGGGAGAGGAACTGAGGGCGATTGCCCCGCCCACTCGGGCCCAAGGAGACTGCTGAGCTCCCAGGCCGATCCCCTGCTCTACAAGCCCCCTCCAGGCTACATGGGTCCTTGTGGGCATAGGAGGGAGGCTGGGGAGATCTGGAGAGGCAGGCAGAAGGGGCCCTCCCAGACCCCAGACCTGAGGAGAAGGAGAGGAGAGGAGGGCATTTGCCCTGCCCGCT
Source organism: Globicephala melas (assembly GCF_963455315.2). NCBI lineage: Eukaryota > Metazoa > Chordata > Mammalia > Artiodactyla > Delphinidae > Globicephala > Globicephala melas. Next base: position 10,581,413 of record NC_083328.1, on the reverse strand, counting down.
CGAGCCCAGAAAGCCAGCTAGGCTCCGAGGTGAGGTCCCCTGCCCTCTGAGACTGGGGTGGGAGGCACGCCTGGGTCCCTTCTGTTCCTTGAGCCCAAGCCCTACCCCCCACAGCCCCCAGGGCCTTATCCAGCCCTGTGGGTCCTGAGCATTGGCCCTGCCCACCGCCAAAACCTTGCCCTTGTGTAGGCCCCACTCTCCACATCCAAGGCCTTTCCCCCCCACACTTTTTTTTTCTTTCCCTCCTCCTCTTTTTTACTGTTGTGGTACTGATGTACCTTCCAGTTGTTGATTTATCTATATTTTTATTTTTACATTCTTTCTAACACATCTGTTAGTTTCCTAGTCCAATTTTAATTTTTACTCTGTTATTTTTCTCTTTTTTTTTTTTTTTGCCACCCCACACAGCTTGCAGGATCTTGATTCACGAGCCCGAGGTCAGGGGGAGGCTCCTGCAGTGGGAGCTCTGAGTCCAAACCACTGGACTAACAGAGAACCTCAGACCCCAGGGAATATTCATCGGAGTGAGGTCCCACAGAGTTCCTCATCTCAGCACCAAGACCCAGTTCTACCCAATAGCCTACAAACTCCAGTGTTGGAAGCCTCAGACCAAACAACCAGTAAAACAAGAACACAATTCCACTCATTAAAAAAAAAAAAATGAGATGGCAAAAAAAAATGTCACAGATGAAGGAGCAACATAAAAACCTACAAGACCAAATAAATAAAGAGGAAGTAGGCAATCTACCTGAAAAAAAATTCAGAGTAATGATAGTACAGATGATCCTGAATCTCAGAAATAGAATGGAAGCACGGATTGAGAAAATACAAGAGATGTTTAACAAAGATCTAGAAGAACTAAAGAACAAACAAACAGAGATGAACAGCACAATAACTGAAATGAAAAATACACTAGAAGGAATCAATAACAGAATAACGGAGGCAGAAGAACGAATACGTGAGCTGGAAGACAAAATAGTGGAAATAACTGCTGAGGAGCAGAATAAAGAAAAAAACAATGAAAAGAATTGAAGACAACCTCATAGACCTCTGGGACAACACTAAACACACCAACAATCGAATTATAGGGGTCCCAGAAGAAGAAGAGAAAAAGAAAGAGTCAGAAAATATTTGAAGAGATTATAATGGAAAACTTCCCTAACATGGGAAAGGAAATAGTCACCCAAGTCCAGGAAGCACAGAGAGTCCCATACAGGATAAACCCTAGGAAAAACACACCAAGACACATATAATCAAACTAACAAAAATTAAAGTCAAAGATAAAATATTAAAAGCAGCAAGGGAAAAACTAAAAATAAAATACAAAGGAATCCCCATAAGCTTATCAGCTAATTTTTCAGTGGAAACTCTGCAGGCCAGAAGGGAGTGGCAGGATATACTTAAAGTGATGAAAGAGAAAAACCTACAACCAAGATTACTGTACCCAGCAAGGATCTCATTCAGATTCGATGGAGAAGTCAAAAACTTTTTAGACAAACAAAAGCTAAGGGAATTCAGCACCACCAAACCAGCTTTACAACAAATGCTAAAGAAACTTCTCTAAGCAGGAAACACAAGAGAAGAAAAAGACCCACAAAAACAAACCCAAAACAATTAAGAAAATGGTAATAGGAACATACATATAGATAATAACCTTGAATGTAAATGGATTAAACGCCCCAACAAGAAGACACAGACTGGCTGAATGGATACAAAAACAAGACCCATATATATGCTGCCTACAAGAGACCCACTTCAGACCTAGGGACACATACAGACTGAAAGTAAAGGGATAGAAAAAAATAGAAAAAGATATTCCATGCAAATGGAAATCAAAAGAAAATTGGAGTAGCAATACTCATATCAGATAAAATAGAGTTTAAAATAAATACTGTTACAAGAGATAAGATAAGATAAGGTGCATAAACATTTATAATTGTTATATCTTCTTCTTGTATTGATCCTAAATGTCCATCAACAGATGAATGGATAAAGAAGATGTGGCACGTACATACAAAGGAATATTACTCAGCCATAAAAGGAAACGAAATTGAGTTATTTGTAGTGAGGTGGATGGACCTAGAGTCTGTCATACAGAGTGAAGCAAGTCAGGAAGAGAAAAACAAATACCGTAAGCTAATGCATATATACGGAACAACAACAACAACAACAAATGGTACTGATGAACCTAGTTGCAGGGCAGGAATAAAGAGGTAGACATAGAAAATGGACTTGATGACATGGGGTGGGAGGGCGAAGCTGGAGCAAAGTGAGAGTAGCGTCGACATATATACACTACCGAATGTAAAATAGTTGGCTGGTGGGAAGCAGCAGCATAGCACAGGGAGATCTGCTCGGTGCTTTGCAATGACCTAGAGGGGTGGGATAGGGAGGATGGGAGGGAGGCTCAAGAGGGAGAGGATTTGGGGACATGTGTTTGCATATGGTTGATTTGCTTTGTTGTGCAACAGAAACTAACATGGTATTGTGAAGCAATTATACTCCAACAAAGATCTATTTTAAAAAGTAAAAAATAAAAATAAATTAAAAAAAATTTTTTTAAAGACCAAAGGGAACAGAAAACATCTGCAGGTAAAATCAGGAAAGTATTTTCATTCACATGATCTCTTCAAATGAACTACTAAAAGAGTACTTTAGTAAAGATGCAATTGATCCAGAAGGAAGGTACGAGATACAAGAAACAATAGCAAGCCCCTTCACCAAAAAACGGTAGACATGTTGATGTCTAATAAGCATTTACAGTAAAAAATAATAATAATAAAATTTCAAACGGGAAAGTGTTAAGGCAATGTGGAACGAAAACACTTGACAACAAAGTTAGGCTGACGGAGATTGGAGTTAAAGCATTTTAAATATGTTGTACTTTTCAGAAGTAAAACAAAAATAATTATTAACTTTAAACTTTATCAGATATGCATGTTAAAATTTTTGGAGTAACTGCTTACAGATCAGATAAATAGTACCATTTCCATAGTAATAGTGGGATGAGAGGCACCTATTAGACATTTATAGGTGCCTATTAAACTGAGGTCAGATCCAGGAAGATAAATGTGGAGTCAGTGAAGGGATGTGATCAGGCAGGTTGTAAGTAAGTGTGGACAGAAAAGAGATCTGAAAAGGGAGCCCTTGAGTCTCTGAAACAGGAAGAGGTTGGGCAAAGGAATCCAGTCTTGCAGTGGAAACCAGGAGCTGGTGAGGTATGGGACACCAGGAAAGTACTGCTGTCCTGGAATCCAAGGGAGGAGAAAGTTCCAATAGGGAGGCAGTGACTGACTGTGTCACATGTTCCTGACGGGTCAAGAAAGGGCAGATGAACCGGTTTGCAAAGCAGAAATAGAGACACAGATGTAGAGAACAAACGTATGGACAGCAAGGGGGGGAAATGGGGGTGGGTGCGTAGTGGTGGGATGAACTGGGAGATTGGGATTGACATATATACACTAATATGTATAAAATAGATAACTAATAAGAACCTGATGTGTAAAAAATAAATAAATAAAATAAAATTCGAAGGAAAAAAAAGAAAGGGCCTCATGGGAACTGGCCAATAGATTTGGTGTTGTAGAGATGCTGGTCAAGATATTGAAATGTTTAAAAAGTATTTATTGGGACAAAAAATATCGATGCATAAATAGGCAAATGGAGATCTCAAGAACACACCTATGCCTGAAATTGATCTTGATAAATCACACTGTTTGCATTAAAAAACAATAAAGGAAAGAACTATTCCCATGAATGGTGCCAGGACAATTGGTTACCCATATGAAATTTTTAAAATAAAAATAAATAAATAAATAACTCTAAGTCTTTAGGTGGGAAAAGATTTCTTAATTAGTCCCCCAAAGCAAAATCACAACAGAAAGCTTTGATAAATTTGACCTCATTAATGTTTCAAACTTCCTTCCAAGACACCGTAAACAAAGTAGAAAGTTAACTAGCAAAGCAGAAGATGTTAGCAAACTGTATACAAGAGATTGCCCTCAAGATTATATAAACGATTTCCAAAAATAAATAGGCAACTGTAAATAACAATAGAAAGAGCAGCAAAAATATGTGTGTATGGATAATTCACAAAAGAGAAAAAAACATATGGTCCATAAGTAGGAAAAAATAAAAATGTTTCGACCTGCTAATAATCAGGGAAATGCAAATGAAAATATTAATAGGCTATGACTTCATACCCAGCAAGCTGACAAAAATTAAAGTATGACAATGAAGAAACAGGAACTACGCTAACCTCTGCTGGGAATGTTAACCGATACAGCCACTTTGGCAACATCCATTAATGTGAAGGTTTGCAATCCATACAATGCAACTCACCATTCCTAAGTGTATTGTTTGGAGGAACGGACATCCATATGTAAAGAGACTGAAGTCTGTTCATGTATCAACTTACATAAAAATGAGATATTAAAAATAACTTTGAAAATGAAGTACAATCTGTAAAAATATCAAATCACTCTGTTGTACACCTGAAACTAACATCATAAATCAACTACACTTCAAAGATTAAGAAAGAAAGAGAAAGAGAGGAAGGAAGGAGGGAAGGAAGGAAGGAAGGGAGGAAGGAAAAGAAATAAATACTCTCCAAGAGCAGATAGGCAAAATAACTAAAATGTATTCTAAAATGGAATATCACAAGTCAGTTAAAACATAAGCTACATCTATACAAATGAATGTCGAAATATCTTACATAACGTTGCCTGAAGAAAAACAAATTGCTGAAGGATAGTATATTATAAGAACATTAATATAAAATTTATAACACAAAAATCAGTACTAACCTTTCTTACAAATACTGACATTAAGAATACGAATGAAAAGGAAACATACCAATTTCAGAATAGTGCACAGCTCTGATGAGAGAGAGGAAATGAGGTCAGAGGAGCCCAAAGAAGGCTTGAACTGTATCTTTAATGTTCGCTCTTGAAAGATATTTCAAATACGCAATAAAGTTGGTTAAACACTAATCTGTGTAATTACAGCAATGGCTCCATGAGAGTTTCTAATCTTTATTCCCAGCACTTTCCTGTAAGTCTGAGAATATTTTCTGAGAAAACAAATAAGCATGATGGAAAGTGTGGGAAAGGAGTGATTATAGAGATTCACGAATGGAGATCTTAGTAGAGGCCAAAGATAGGGGTCTTGATTTGAGAGTTATCAATACTGATTGTTGTTTCACAACGAATTGTCCACAGCCTACTGGTGGCCCAGAGGATTCTTCCAAGGAACTATGAGCAGATGCAAAAATTTTAAGTCCTTACTGTGGTTTTTACTGGAAAACAGCTTTTAATTCCATAGGCATTCATTTTTATGTATATAAAATGTATATATGTATATAAAATATATATGTATATAAAATGTATTTATGTATATATGGAGCTTAATTTCTAGATACTAATCTCTGAAGAGAATTTTTATGATCGACACAAGTAAGTCATAAAGTAAAATTAGTGCGTTATCACAGTTTCCAAAGATTCTAATTCCGTACTCTATTCGGAGATTTTGCCATCAGAACCAGGTCAACATTGCAAATCTTCTAATCTGTATGTGTTCCAAGTTACTCCAAAACTTATTAGCTTAAAGCACTAATGGCAAGAATCCTGAGAGAGAGGCTCACATCACCTTTTAGGACCTTGTCTTCGAAGACCCATAATATCATTTCCCCCACATTCTGTTGGTCAAGGCAGTGACAAAGTTCAAGGGACCAGAAATACTGCAGTGTCCATTTTTGGAAAACAGAGCATACACAGACATATGGAGTCTGTGATCCCTAAAATCCCCTCCAACTCAACAATTTTATGAAAGGACATCCACATGTGCATCCTCAATACTGTCTTGGGTTAATCACGATTTTCAGTTGCTGCTACTTAACTTACAATTTCATAATTAGTCCACGATTATCAATTTAGTTTGCTGAAGGTTATTTGCTTAACCCTGTATGGATTAACCTTGCATATTTATATCAACAATGTTTTGGTATATTTTTATAATAATTAAAATTTAAGATGTGTATGTAGTATTTTGAGTAGGAAGCACCAATAGATGTATAATCACCCCAAATGTACTCATAGAATGAATTATGTGCTGCCCATGAATTCCGGCTCTTTAAATAACTTGCAATACATTATCACGTGTAATTAAAGTACTTTTAGGTTTATAAGCATTTTATGAAGTAAATATACAAGCTCATCCTGAAACATTTATTTAGCTCTGTATAATTATTAAATTAGTCTCTCATTTGGAAGTAGGAATGGAAAGAAGCAAGACAGTAATATTTTATCCACCCCAGGGGCCCCAGGTAGGTGCTCAACAAGATCTAAACTGAAGTGTATAGCTCATTCATTCATTCATTCATTCACTCATTTATTCATTCAAGACAGTGACTGATTTGTGGAGGAAGGTGAAAGAGATGGGAGAACCAAGGATGACTTCAAGGTTTCAGTCTTGGACAACTGAGTGAATGGTGGTGTTTTTCCTAAGAAGGGGGCAGGTATTAACCTCTCCAGGACTGTGACCTCATCTGTATAATGGGAAGAGCCTATATGCCCTACCACCTTTCTATCAGGGTTGTTGTTTAGATCTTGTTAACCTGATGAGGTGTCACCACTTATCATATCTAAAATGAGTCCATCTCCACCTACACCAGGCTTGGGTTACTAACAGCTTCACACACCCTTCACCGATCAGTGGTACAGACCAAGCAATCATAAAGACAGCACAGAGAAAACCACTGATTCTCCACTCAACCTAACAAAAATAAGCCTTTTAAAAACACATATACACGGCAGCATGAACTCATGCCAGATTTGGTGAATAGGACATGTGATCTGACTCTGATTTGCAATAGTGAGAATGGGCTACACTAATCCATCCCTTTATCCACTTTATTTACCAGAAGTATGTAAAATTGTAAAACTGAGGAGAAGGAAGGGGCATGGACTGGAGCAGTGTCCTTAGGCCCACAAGAACCCATCTTCCACGTGCAAAACAAATCATGAAGAAAGGAGTTCAAATTCCTGTGCAAAGATGTGCTTCCCTCACCCCCTTCCAGTGCACTTACTTTAGAACCCCAGTCCACCAATTTTATTAATTCCATTAAATTCATTAATTCCACCATTTTTTCATGACCTCAATTTCTCACATTTCTCAAGTTCTCACTTCCCTCTTCACACAGTTTAGGTTCTGTGTGTCTCTAACTATAACGGCCTCTTTACAAACACCTCTTCTGCACACCTCTCATGGCAAGATACTCCACTGTCAGATCCCATCCCTCACTGAGACCAATCACCCATCTCCTCTGTGCCTGCACTCAGGAAGCTGAACACTGCTGGAAAAGAAATCCCACAATTGTGCTAACTCGTCTCTCTTTCAATTTGTGACGGTGTATCTCAAACCAACACTCACCGACAACCTGCCCTAGGACCCTGGTAATTTCACTTTCGGAGATGCTATCATGGCTTCTTCTTGTCAAACCTCCAAAATACCTCCCTACCACCTGGAATGACAGCATCATCTTGTGATTCTTTGAGAAAAATACGAACCATCAGGGAAGAACAACTTCCCTCTCCCATTATCAAACCCAGCTGTCTCCTTGGCATTCATGTCCCTGTCCTCTGCCTCCCATCCAGTTACAGGGGATGAATTGTCCTTGATCCTATCACAAGCCACTTGAGCTGTACATTCTCTCCCCTTCATCATTCAAGGGCTTTATTACTACAACTCCCCTTTATCTTTCTATAAAGTGTTCTATTATCTTCCATGGTAAAGTTACCCTATCCTGACTCCAAATTGTCCTCCAGCTCCTGGCTCGTTCTCAGCTCCTCTTCATGGTAAAATTTATCAAAAATATTTTCTATGGGCTTCCCTGATGGCGCAGTGGTTGAGAGTCCGCCTGCCGATGCGGGGGACACAGGTTCGTGCCCCGGTCCGGGAAGATCCCACATGCCGCGGAGCGGCTGGGCCCTTGAGCCGTGGCCGCTGAGCCTGCGCGTCTGGAGCCTGTGCGCAACGAGAGAGGCCACAACAGTGAGAGGCCCGAGTACCGCAAAAAAAAAAAAAAAAAAAAAAAGAAGCTGAGACCCATTCATATGTCTTTGTGTGAGGTTCCCACAACCTATAAGTGGCAAAATCAAGACCAGAATTCGTGTCTCTGAACTCCTGTTCCTTTCAGGATGCCCCCTCTCACACCTTTGATCTCATCCCTTATCCCGCTGACTTGACTTAAAACTGATATCAGAAGAGCTTTCCAACTGGCAGTTCCCTGAAACAGACCCGGGTGAGTCAATCACTCACGTAGATGCTCCTCCCCAAGCCACGCCCAAATTCAGACTCCGCACAGCCTCCAGGCAGGTTCCGCAGGTACCTGTGAACTCCGGAGAGGCGGAAACGTGAGTTTGCCAATCACATTATCTTCAACATCTCTTGTTTCCCCAAGCTCAAATTGAGTAAATCATATCCGCAATTTAACTCTTAATCAAGAGGCCCTCGAGTCTGACTTCGGAGACTTACTTTAGGGCTCCTCATGTGTCAGGTATGAAAATGAAGAATGTCTTGTTTGCTCCGCGGCGATGCTCAGTCACGGTAAATCACAGAGGCCCAGCGGTGCAGGGAGGCTGTATTTCAGGAAGCCAAATGCGGAGGGAGGGACCTGGCACAGCGAAGGCGAGGAGAGAAGAGGGAGCAGGACGCAAAGCCAGACGCTCAGGTGTTTGGGAAACGTGCGTTCTGGAATCCAAGCTGACACAGCACAAGGAGAAGGTGTTTCACTCCCGCTGTTTTCCCAGGAGCAGTCCTGGGACAGCTGAGTACAGCTTCCATGGGCCAGGAACTCTACCACTTCAATTCACCTCCACAAACCAGAGGGAGGAATCTGGCCAACTCCTGCCTTTCAGTCTGCTAGGTCCCCATTTACTATGCTATCATTCATACAATTACAAATACCTTGACCTTTAATATACCTGTTCCAGGTGTTTCCCCAGATGTCATCCTCTCACACTTCCATTCCTTTTTCTCTTCGTCCTCTACTTCCTGCTCCACACTTAGTGGCCTTATTTTATTTGGGTTTCCAGGATAAGTAACCCACTTTCTGGTAACTGACTACATGCTCAATCCTGAAAGCCCTTCTGATTTTATTGCTCAATCCAGAAAGCCCCTCTGTCTTTTGTAGTTCCACAGGTCCCCCACTCTCCTTTACTTTGTCAGAGAACCGGTGGGCGTGGAGGTGGAGGAGAGCTCTTACAGAAGCTTCTTCAGAGAAAACTGTATTTTTAATTAACCAGATTTTCAGATAGGAATATCATAACAGAAACCCAACCTACATACACTGGCTGAACAAAATAACATTTTCTTTTTCTCATACAACACAAAGTCCAGAAGTAGGGTTTCCAAGGCTAATTCTATAACTCCATGATGCCATCAGAGACCTTAGCTTCTGCTTATCTTTCTGCTCAGCTGTCCCCTAGTGAGTGCTTCTTGCCTCATGGACACAGTATAGCTGCTCTGCCTCCCACATCACAACTAAGTTCCAGGAAGGCATCAAGAGAAGGTTCTCCTGCTGATCTTTGGTAAGCTCACTCATGCCTCTGAGATCAACTGGTCCATGATGACCTCGCTCTCATGTTTGATGGTTGGGCTGGCTGTCAGCAGAGGCAACAAGGATAACAGTACTATGTGTCTCTCATCATCCAACAGGCTAACATGGGCTTTTTCACATGGTGGTGGTCACAGTCTATCAAGAGATGCGCAAGCACTTTTGAAGCCTCTGTTTGCATCTCATTTGCCATCATCCCATTGGCCAAAGCGAATCACAGATTCCATGTGGGGAGGGCACAGATGCAGCAATGGGAAGAATTCATAACCATTTTTGCAATCGAGCACACTACCCTGAATAAACTTACATTATAAACAACTATAACTGCTGTAACCTATTTTGTTCCAACAGAAATTAACCATTCGTGAGAAAAATCTTAACTTTAAATAATTTTATTTATTTATATACATCCTTCTTTGTAAACACATTCACCTTCGTCTTAGATAAAACGTCTCATGAGAGTAATAACAGAGCTTGTAGAAAACAATATGTCATTGTCCTATTTAAATACCAATTTTGGAAGAGTTAAGGAGTTTTTGTCAAAAGCATGTCTCTAGTTGTATAATTCTTATAAACACTTTTGTGCTTCCCGTGTTGAGTTCAAAAGAGGTGACTTTAATTTTATACTTTGCAAAAATCCTAAGATTTTAGTTTTAAAAGACTAAGAATGCACTCAATTCTTATAAACAGTTGCATCCCTTTTGGCATGACTCATACACAATCACAGATGCTGCTGCTTGCCCAAGAGTTCACGCGAAAATCACGCCCATGGTATCGCTGGGGAAGTATGCACAATCCTTGGCTCAGTGGGGACTATTGAGAGAAGTTCAAGTGCTACAGGGAAAACAGTGATGGGGGGAGGGGTCAGTTAATACACCTGGCCTGGCCAGTGGCCCTGGTGCCCAGATCTGATTGGCACAGGGAAAAGTTCATGTTGTAACCGTTTAGGATTGATGGACACAGCAAGGTGAGGGTCTTGAAGCAAGTCTGGATAAGTATACAGTTGTTTGATCATTGAGCTGTTTGCCCAGATGAACAAATGATTGCCTGAACAAATTGGTTTTGAGAAATTTTCTGATCCAAGCAGTGAAGTTATTTATTGGTTTACAGCCTCTCCTTCTGGACAAGAATTTCCTGGAACAATTTAACAAAGTCATATTGACATAGAGGTAGTCTCAGTTCAGTCCAGATAGTTGAGCTCTGTGTATGTAGGTGGTCTCCATCCTCAATACTGAACCAGAGTACAGCCCTGCCCCAGTGGTGGCTAGGGACCTGCATGTGTCCTGAGAGCACAGGGCTGGTTAAGAGCCCCTTTACATTCACCGGGCTTTGAACAAACCAGGCCAAAAGATATGCAGAGTTCACAGAGAAGCTGTTTTAGGGAAAGCTGTCCTCCAGCTGCCTGAGAGTCAGGGCTGGCATCTGAAGAGAAATGCTGCCCTGGGGGCACCCTGAAATATTCCCAGCCTTGATCCAGGACATGCAGAATATTTCCTTGGACACTTACAAGTCAGCCTGTTAAGTTCTTTAAAGATAGATGCCTTCAGACATCATCATGAAATGAAGCCAGGTAATACTGGGCAGTAGAACTCTTATGAGTTAGTAGCATTTGACAGTGTAGCAGGTAGAGACTTGGGTTCTCCATTCAATGTGTATTATTGGTTGCCCCTGGCCCCAGCTATTAAATGCTAATATCTGAATGTAAAAGTTTAACCCTGAATGTATTTGGAAAACATATGGATGAGTATGTATAGTTTGTTACAGTCAATAAGACAATAAATCATAACTCTAGCATTTACCTATAAATTGGCTTTCTCTTCTTGGTCTTGTTATAATTTCCTCATGCCTGATCCTGCCCTTCAAAGAACAGATGGAAGTGGGAGGAACAGAGAAGAAAGATAATACTTATATTAAGTTGCACTGAGGGCAAGCTAAGGTGCTTGACACCTCAAATTCTGAATGCATTTTCTCCCAAAAATATGACTAATAATAGTGCTTGTAGGAAAGATCTTGTTGGAATAATTTGGGAAATTTCAATATGGAATATAAATGAATATTTCTTTTCTCAGGTGTGATTATGTAAAGAATGTAGTTGTTCCTTGGAAATGTATGCTGATTTATTGGTTGGTTAAGTTGCATGATGTCTACAATTTATATCTCATGGTTCATCAAAACAAACAAAAAGAGATATTTACATACATAAAATAAAACAAACACAACAAAATAGTATCAACGTTGAATGCAGGTGAAGGATATAACATATAAGTGGTTCCTGAATTATTCTTCCAACTTTTCAGTAAATTTGAAATTTTCCTAATGAAAAGTTGGGGAAAAATATAGCTATAGGCATTACTGCAGATGGAAGGGGGTCAGCTGTGAGTGGGTCTTCTTCCCTACTACCAAGAAGCTAGAAATAAGATTACAAACTGAAAGTTAAACTATGAAATCACTCAGAATGAAACAGAGAAGAGCTTTGCAAAATCACATTAAAACAGAGTGGCTCCCAGGCCAAAGACTGGACTAAAGCTATTAAATCTAAAGAAAGCATAGGCTCATCCATGGAAGTGTAGAAAAGAGAGAATCAAAGGAACAAATGCTTGGGTGGCAGTGACCACCCAGGCTCTATCCAGAGGACAGGACACCTTGTCAAGTGGGCTTTGGAAGTGATGGTCTCACGGGCAAGGAAGTCCCCTGTTACAGACATGGATTCAGCAAATGTCCAGCCCTAAGTCTCTTTCAAGATCACATAATTAAAAACCCCTTTACTTAGATTTCATGCTCAATAGGAAACCTTCCGATCATTATGTGGCTTCCCACAGAGATTGCCTCCAGGGAGACAATGTGCTCCAGGACATCTTAAGTGTCCATTCCTTCAGCAGTTACCAATCTCATGATAAACTATAAAATTGGCATTCTGATTTTACGTAGCAGACTGTTCTATCTGAATGAGTCCTTACCTGAGAGATAAATCCACAATTGGTGTGCAAATAAATTACATTTCTGAACCTGCAAGACTGAAAGATTTTGAATGATGGAGAATGCATCCTAAGATACCTGCCTGGGCCTCTCCTAATGAAACCCACACCTTGTAGCTCACCTGTCTTAAGAAGTAAAGCTTGCACTGTCATTTATCTAACCACCACACCACTCTCTTTGTATGGAAAAATATATTCTGACATCACAATTACTAACTTATAAATGCATATTTGGAGCACAACCCATGTGACTTGGAAGCTGCCAATAAAGTATTGGAAGGGATTTCAGGTCAAGGCTGTGCTCATGCATGAAGCCCGCCTCACTCTCAAAACAGAGAAATACTACATAATGTATATGGCTTTTAAAAATTCAAAATACATTGCACGTTTGGTGGGAATGTAAATTGATACAGCCACTATGGAGAACAGTATGGAGGTTCCTCAAAAAACTAAAAATAGAACTACCATATGACCCAGCAATCCCACTACTGGGCATATTCCCTGAGAAAACCATAATTCAAAAAGAGTCATGTACCAAAATGTTCATTGCAGCTCTATTTACAATAGCCAGGACATGGAAGCAACCTAAGTGTCCATCGACAGATGAATGGATAAAGAAGATGTGGTACATATATATACAATGGAATATTACTCAGCCATAAAAAGGAACGAAATTGAGTTGTTTGTAGTGAGGTGGATGGACCTAGAGTCTGTCATACAGAGTGAAATAAGTCAGAAAGAGAAAAACAAATACCGTATGCTAACACATATATATGGAATCTTAAAAAAAAATGGTTCTGAAGAACCTAGGGGCGGGATAGGAATAAAGACACAGACAACGTAGAGGATGGACTTGAGGACATGGGGAGCGGGAAAGGTAAGCTGGGACGAAGTGAGAGAGTAGCACTGATATGTATACACTACGAAATGTCAAATAGATAGCTAGTGGGAAGCAGCTGCATTGCACGGGAAAATCAGCTCGGTGCTTTGTGACCACCTAGAGGGGTAGGATAGGGAGGGTGGGAGGGAGACACAAGAGGGAGGTGATAAGGGGATATATGTATACATACAGCTGATTCACTTTGTTACCCAGCAGAAACTAACACAACACTGTAAAGCAATTATACTCCAAAAAAGATGTTAAAAAAAAAGAAAGAAATTATGTGAAAATCAGTCTTGGGTTTAAGAAACTTAAAGTGGGTCAGCAACTACAAGGAAGGAGCATTTTATCCCCCAGGTTTCAGGATTTGGTCAAGGTCAGTAATAGACACTGTATCCGAAAGCTACCCAAGCAGTTCCCAAGTCCAGTATTATATACCCAATTCTGAAGTTGTTCACTGCTCTCACCATGGCCTTTCTAGCATCTCAGACTATTCATTCCTGAGCATCAAGGCAGAAGAGGCAGCCAGAATTTCAGAATAAAAAGGCAGAATTTTAATTGCCTCTAAAATGTGAAAGAAGGATCCCAGCTTGAGCCTTAGCCCCTAGACATCTGATAAGTGGAGGGTTGATCAACTGAATGAAGAGGGCGCGTGGGGAAGAATTGCAAAATCTGATTCAAGGGCGATGATCAGCTCAGAAGAGGAGGAGATATTCCGAGTCGGGCCAGCTGCCCATCACTCTGACAAGGCTTTGGCCCAGGCCCCCGTTGGCTCTTGCCTCTGTCCTAGAAAAGGGATGTTGTAACCAAAAGGCCAATAAACACAAGTCAGCCTGACTTCATCTGGAATCAGGAAAGACCGCCTCCTCCCGATGACGTCATGTTCCCCTCTCCACCTATGTGACATTATTTACTCAGCAAAGCCATTCCACCTTCCCCCCATGTTAACAGGTAAGACCTGCATGATTCTAAGTATTTGCTGACTATAGCTGCTGGGCCTGGGAAGGGCGCAAATATGCAACTGTCAAGCCGAGTGTCTCATAATCCAACAACTCTCAAGGAAAAGAGAGAAAGAGTCTTCCCAGGACAGATGTGTCTGAGCTAAAAGCGACTCTCAGTGGCAGGCTAATTTCTCCTCTCTTTCCTGATGATGGTTCATTACCTGACATAGGATGGGAGCTGTCAGCGTTGCAAGTGGCTGAAAGTGGAGAGCAATGCCTATTGAAGACAATTTTCCTTCCTTCCGTGATCTCTGTTCAGAATGTTCACTTTGCAGCCCTGTTTATGTCCTGCCTCTCACGACGCTTGGCTTGGCTTTCCAGATGAGTAAATCTACCAGTAATTTCTCAGCCAGAATGGCCTGGGTCCTCTCTGAAGTTCCCTCCAGACAACAAAGAGCCGTAGCTGCCTGCAAACAGATCCTCGCATGGGTGTGAAAACATCAGACCCTCGGCTTCAGCACAGGCAGCCTAGCGCTTCTTACGATGCGTGTGTGTGTTTCCTATGGTCAAGGCTCCGGGTTGTGAGGTAGTGGACCCCCAGCCCATTCTTCCCCCATTTCTTAGGTCAGCTTGGACCTTGGGAGGCGGCGGAGCATATGAGGAGGTACAGACTGCTGCAAACCAGCACCATGCCAGTGCCGAGGACAGGATCAGAAGAGGGAACCCAATTCACATTCCCGAATATGGTGGAATGCCAGGTCAAGGGCTCGGCTGCAGCATGAGACACCCCCTCCCTGCTATCCCTGGATGCTGGGGAAGTCAGAGGCTAGACCTCTGGGCCCCAAACTCTGGGGATGGACTGAGACACACTTAATAAACACAATAATGAAAGCTGGGACATGGGAAGAGGGAAGAAGGCCCTCTGTCAGTGCATAGTGTCATATATAGCCTATAGCATCAAGCCATATAATATCAGGTCTAGCATGTACAAAATGATGATTCTTTTTCATATTATTTTACCATGGACTTTTTTTAAAGTGCCTGATGGTAGGCATTTAGGAACCATTGAACTGATGAGTTCCCTCGTTCTCTCTCCATGTGACACTATGAATCCCTCACTTGGCAAGATCAAGGCTGCGTGTGGTTAAGCTAGTTGGACTGGCTGTTTATAGTCATTGCCTAATCATCGAGATCATTTGCCCCACAGAAAGGATCATAGCCACCCATTCAACATGAGACTGTGGTCCGACATGTGCACCATCTGGGGCCAAAGTCCCCTGCAGACCTTGGCTTCATCTCCTCTCCTGCCTCCCAGGAGAATTGACAGAGGCTATGCAAGGCCCTCCCCTCCTGGCTGAGACCCTCCAAGGAAACCACCAGATCAAAGTTTCATTGGTTAGAGGGCACAGCCCTGACTGCCCTTGCAGGAACTATCTAATGACGCCACAAAAATGCCAGCCAGGCTGGGGGTCACTGCTTAACAGGTGCAGATGTGGACAGTAAAGTTCCCTGGGTTCCTAACCTGTTGCTCTCCCTGAGCCTCCCTGCCTTTGGTTCATCCCATGCACTCCCTACTTACAGTGTTGGATGACTTCCCATCCAAGCTCAAAATCTTTACAGTCTGACCCCAACCTGTCTCATCTCCCATCACTCTCTGCATCCTATCCTTTACTCCAGCCATACAGAGCTAATCTCCATCCCCCCAAATACACCACGCTTGGGTCTCAGGGCCTTTGCACGTGCTGTTGCTTCTGCCTCAAATTCCCTTCCCTTTGACTGTGCCTATCCAACCTCCGAGGCTAACTCCAAAGAGCGTCCTCTGTGCCGCCTCCCCTCTGAGTTCCTACTGAACACTATTCATGCTCCTGGCACCACGCTAATCACAGTGTGTTATAAATTCACTTTCTGTCAGTTCCTGAGCTCCTCAGGGACAGGAGGATGTATGACTCACGCTTCTAGTTTCTGCAAAAAAAATTCTGGCACAAGGTCCAGTACAAATCAGTCAACAAATACTTCTGAATGAACTAGAGTTTGAGGGTCCATTATCACTTACAAAGGACTTCCCCACCCAGCCTCTAACAGGGCTGCAGATGGTACCTATCCTAGTACTTCTGGGCCTGAGATAGTCCCTTGCAGATTTCAGTGAAGTTGAGAGGCCCTAAATTATTCCACTGATCAACAAATGCTGGATTTACTTTACCCTCCTATGTATTTAGGACTGAGCTAATTAGTGTGGGAACTTCAAAAGCAAGACCTTGTTTTGAAAAGATTTGCATTCTAGGACTCACACAAGCCAAAGAGTGACAGAAAGGTACTTGGCAAATGACTAGAGCTTAAAAAGGTAGCAGCAGTGCTTTGAAAATTTCAGGTCCTGATACATCAGTGGCCTGTGAAATCAATTTGTTAAAACATGATGAAATGGAATAGAATATGATGGGATAGGACAAGACAGGCTTGCATGGCATAGCACTGCATAGACTAGACAATGTAAGACCTAGTGCATCAGTGGTAGTAAGTATTATAGGAGTGTTTTGAGTCATGATATAGTAAGTGTTTTTTACTATGGGTCATGGCCAAAACATTTGAAAGCCACTGTCTTAGATCTTGGAAATCAACAAGGAATAAGCAAGGAGTTGACCAAAGTGCCTTGTATAAGAAATTTGCTCCCAAGAAGAATGGAGAAGAAAAGGTAAAAGAGAGAGCAAAACAGGGAGTGATCTATGATCAAAGGTCAGAAAAATTTCCCTGGTGATGCGTTGTCAAACGACATTTTAAGAATGAGATGCCTAATGTTCAATTAGAGGTCATTTCTCAAAAACAAGAAAGACTTCTGAAGTCTACTAATCCTACTCTGCCCTTCCTTGACCAAAATACACACATGAACCCACTCTGCAAATAACAGGTTAATCTCTGTTTAAGCAGCATTACCACTGATTTAAGCTAATTATATGTAGAACAGAGACAGAAAAACAGCCGATAAGATGGTCCAACCACAGCATGAGGGAGAGGCGCTCACAGTCAAAAAAGCATAGCTGCAAGCCCTCTAAGAATCTGTACAATCTTAGCAAGGTCTTCATAAGGCACAGGGGGCAAATGAGGATCTGGCCTTCTTCTCTAGCTCTCAAGGAGACCCCAGCCAACATCCAAGTCTTCTGTGAATAGTCACATTGCCTGGTGGTGAGAAGTGCAACAATCAGGTTGCAAGGAAAGAGAGCTAAATGACAGGTCACCCAATCCAGCCATGTATCCCTCTATCCCCTCCTCCGGAAGCCAACCAAATGCCACCATATGCATCTGCAGAGATGGAGATGGCGCTGTTCCCTGCACCCATCATCTCGCCATCAGTTATAGCCCTGAGGCCACACAGAACAAGTCTAATATAACATCTCCCCCAGATCCTGAGTGCACACTCTTTGCCCTCTGTCCCGAGCCTTCTCTCCTGACCGAATCCCCCAAGCTTTCCTTGGAGGACATGGCGTTTATTGCCCCTCACCAGCTGGTCACCGTCATCCAAACACACTTTAATTCATCCGTGGTTCCTTTACAGCCCTCTAGTTATGGGTGGCTGTGCACAGGCTCCAGAAACCTCAGCCCCCTTGTTTCAGATGCTATATTTGTATTAAGGCAACCTGAGCTCCCAGGAATGATTGCAGCTGGTGGCAATCATTGAGTTTGTCTAATTAAGCTTGTAGGAAGTAAGAAATTTATGCACATCTTATCTAGCTGCCCCATGGCTTTTAAAGCACAAGTTCTTCTTGCTAATGCAGTAAAGGGTCTGTATTTCCTCTACCGAGATCCAAACAATAGAAAATGCGATTTCCGGCAGCTTATTCATGATAACCAAGTTCCACCACAACAAAACAGTTCAGTGTTCCTGTGGTTATAATAGTGTTGTTATTATTTTCACCCGACAACCAGTCTCATGGAACTTTCTCCTTGCTCTGAGTTTTTGAAATCATGCTTTCAGCTTTGTGTAACAGAAAGAGAATGGGGCATGAAAGAGGCTGTCTGGGCTCAAAGCTTGACTCCATCCTTTATCAGCTCCGTGACCTTGTAAGTGACTTGACCTTGACCTAACCTTGACCTCTCAGTGCCTCAGTTTCCTCACATATAAAATAAGAACAGTAAAAGAAACCATTGGCTGCTGTGAGGTTTGCGTGCAATAGTGCACGTGAAGTGCTTGGCACAGGGCCTGGTACCGGAAGAGTGTCCCATAAGCAGGGTGGCAATTTAAATCTATTGCCCCAATTGGATAATTCTGGAAGAAACACTATTAAAAGTTATGTACAGACATAGTATTAACTGGGCCATAGGACCTACGTGTCCCTATGCATCCGCCATGATGATGGTGATGATATGCCTCACACCTAAGCCCTCACTTCCCAGTCCACGAAAGAAGGATCATGCTATCTATCTTCTAGGATTATTAAGAGAATTAGAGGCAATCTTCCTAAATTGCCTGGCACAGAGTAGTCGATCAATAAACAGCAACATTTAAAATATCATTTTTATAGCTTCCAGTCCAAAGTTCATTTCCTTCATGATGTACCTCCTCTGGCATCATAAACAGGAGGAAAACCCTGCATCTGGTGGCTTTATTTCCAATATAACCAGTTAATAACTGAAGAGGAAGGAACAGCCATGCAGTAAGAGTCAATCTGAGTCCTTTCTTGTCTCCAGCTGATGAATATAAACGATTTGAAAATTAAAAAGCCATTAGACTATTAAAAATAGCTTCTAGGAACAATCTCTCAATAAATTCTTTTCATGCTTAAAAACCCGACTAGAAAGAATATAAATGGTAATACAAGCCATCTGAAAAGTCAATAACCAGACATAATGGTCAATTTCTCTGATATTATTGTCTAATTAAGCAATTTTGCTATAGTCGTGATTGCATTTAACTGAGTCAGTATAGTCTAAAAGTGATGTAGAACCGATTCCTTTCAAGCTAAGGAGAAAAAAATAAAACTTGAGTACAAAGAGGAACAAATTCTGATTTATGTTTTATGCTCAACTGGCTGACTTGCCAAAGTGCAATTCAAGAGCTAAAAAGGAACCCATCAAACGAGCCAGGTGCCCAGCCCAGAGACTCAGACACCCAGGCTTCAGGAGGTGGCAGACCTCTGCAGGTCTGTGTATGTGGGAGATAGGAAATGCTCTCCCTTTATGGCCTCTTGCCTACAGAAGCAAGGGGCCCTGGATGGTTCCTTCTCAGTTCCGTGATTCTCAGGCTTTGGGAGCTTTTAAAAATCCCAATGCCCAAACCACTTCCCAGACCAATCCATTCAGAACCACTGGGAGTGGGACACCAGCTGTAGCATGTTTTAAAGCTCCCCAAGAGATTCCGATGTGTACCCAATGTGGAGAACCACTGTTCCAGATGGTTCCTGAACATCTATAAGCACAAGTCAGGTGGTCAAAAAATTCCTTAAGGGCTTCCCTGGTGGCGCAGTGGTTGAGAGTCCACCTGCCGATGCAGGGGACTCGGGTTCGTGCCCCGGGCCGGGAAGATCCCATATGCCACGGAGTGGCTGCGCCCGTGAGCCATGGCCGCTGAGCTTGCGCGTCCAGAGCCTGTGCTCCACAACGGGAGAGGCCACAACAGTGAGAGGCCCGCGTACCGCAAAAAAAAAAAAAAAAAAAGAAAAGAAAAAGAAATTCCTTAAGAACATGAACTTTCCAGTTTCTGGCCTCAGTGTCCTAAAGGAGAGTCAGTAGGTTCTCCCCATATCTTCACTCACACCCCTTAGGATCCTAGGGGAATCCACCCAGCAAGAAAACTGCAGCATAAAAGATGAATATTTCTTGTGCTGACAGCAAAATCCACCTGGGCGAGTATGATGGTTACCTTATGCATCAACTTGACTGAGCCATGGGGTGCAAAGATATTTGGTCCAACACTATTCTGGGTGTTTCTGTGAGGGTGTTTTTGGATGAGATTCACATTGAAATCAGTAGACCAATCAGATTGTCCTCCCTAATGTGGGTGGGCCTTATCCAATCAGTTGAAGACGTGAATAGAACAAAAAGGCTGATCCTTCCCCAGTAAAAGAGAATTTCCCCTGCCCGAGTGCCTTTAAACTGGGACGTTGGCTTTTTCCTGCTTTTGGACTTGAACTGAAACATCAGCTCTTTTTGGGTCTTGAGCCTGCCAGCCATCACACTGGAACCACACCACCAGCTCTCCTGGAGCTCCAGCTTACCTACTCACCCTGCAGATCTTGGGACTTGTCAGCCTCCATAATTGTCTGAGACAATTCCATATAATAAATCTCTTTCTATGTATATACATCCTATTGGTTCTGTTTCCCTGGAGAACCTTGGCCAACACAGTGAGTCTGCTCCTTACCGCTATTCCCCCAAGTACTCACCTGCCTAAAAACTGCGTCCTGGTCCTGAACCAGTGGCATAACCAGCAATGTGTATGTGCAAAGCAGCTCCCAACATGGTCCGCATGATCTCCAACTCCTGGTGTTCACCTGTGTAGTCCCCTTCCACACTATCTGGGTTGGTCTGTGTGACCAACAGCATAAGGCAGACCTGACAGTGTGTCACCTCCAAGGCCAGGTCCTAAAAGGCATTGTGGCTTCAACCTTGCTTTCACTTGTATCAGTCACCCTGGAAGAAGCCAGCCGCCATGTTGTGAGGACACTCAAGCAGCCCTATGGAGAGATGCGTGTGGCTAAGAACCAAGGCCTCAGTCTAACAGACGGCAAGGGGTTGAGGCCTCCTGCTAATAGCCATTTAAACCTTCAGATGATCTCAGCAAGTGGCACCAACTCCTACCCCGCTCTCCAAGCTCATCTCCCATAGCAGTGACCCCTGTCAGCTCTCTGTGTACAAGGTGTCTCGAGTGCATACATTTCTTCGCGTTTCTTCAGTCTCCTTCCCAGCTCATGCCAGTTATGCCTCATTGGGTCAACATCAAAAGTCTCCTGACTCCTCTCCCTGCTTCCACTCTTATGTCCCTCTCAGCTGTTTTCCACACAGCAGCCAAAGGGAATTTTCTAGTACAGAGGTTATATCAAAGGTTCCAAACTTTCTCAGTTCAAGTGAATCTTAGTGACTCAGCAATTTTTTTTTTTACAGCATCCCCAGTCCAAAAGGAATAGCTAACAGTCCTGCTTGGTTAGGGTCAAGCAGCTTAGTAAGTATTTATGTTCCAACAATTTAGTTGCCGTTTGAGAAAATCATCCACATAAATTGAAAGAAAAAATGAATATTTTTGTATCTTTCTTATATAACCACAATTACTCACCAGTGGTATGTGTGCACCCGTTGTGCACTGCACAAGTCCTAAGACTTTGGAATCAGATTAGACCCTGCCATCTTCATTTCCTGTTTCCTGTTGATTTTGGGTTTTTATCACAGCAACCGCCAGCCTTAATGATAGGGTTACATGTGTCTCCCTTGGGTCTAATCACACTGCTCAATTCTACAGTGAATAATATTTACATAATCACACTATTGTAAATGCTGTCTGTGAGTTCTCAGTGTTTTTCATCAGCCTATAGTCAAAGCCTTTTCTATGGTTTCAGAAGAGAATATAAGTATTATAAACCCGTAAGTGCCAAAGTGATATGGGGGAGGGGAAGGATAGGCAGCTGCGTTAACCATCTAAAATTATGGATCAAAAATCAGTTGTAGGGCTTCCCTGGTGGCACAGTGGTTGAGAGTCTGCCTGCCGATGCAGGGGACGCGGGTGCGTGCCCCGGTCTGGGAGGATCCCACATGCCGCGGAGCGGCTGGGCCCGTGAGCCATGGCCGCTGAGCCTGCGCATCCGGAGCCTGTGCTCTGCAGCGGGGGAGGCCACAGCAGTGAGAGGCCCGCGTACCGCAAAAAAAAAGAAACAACAAAACAAATCAGTTGTAGAGTATTTCATGCAGGGTTATGATGGAAACCAGTACAAGA
This sequence comes from Globicephala melas, assembly GCF_963455315.2. Taxonomy (NCBI): domain Eukaryota; kingdom Metazoa; phylum Chordata; class Mammalia; order Artiodactyla; family Delphinidae; genus Globicephala; species Globicephala melas. Next base: position 10,559,089 of record NC_083328.1, on the reverse strand, counting down.
ACTAAAGGCTGAAAGTCCACTGAGTTTACAGTTTGAGCCAAAGATGGAGGTCGGAAAGACTTTTACCATTCACTGCTGTACACTCTTCCTTTTCTATCCTTTGGAACCACTGTTTAACCACATGAACATTAGTTTAACAAGGAAAACAAAACCACGTCTTTCCATCCAGATGGGATTTTAATACCTCCTTTCCACAAGCCTTCCTTCCATCCATCCTCCCTGCTGACAAACCAGTTTATAGTGACTTTTTACTTATGTGCCAGGCATGGTGTTTGACGGCAAGAGTTCACGAATGTCCTGTATCATATTACTTACTCTCTTCTGGTGCCGCTTCTCATGTGGTTCCTTTATATAGCCCTCTGCAAATATGGCTTCCAACTCCTCTATCCAACTCCTCAGCTTCTAGAAAGCAGACTGTGTCTTAAGTCTTATTTATATGTAATCCCCTCTCTGTGCCCAGGGTAGAGCCATTCACAGAAGGTATTCAATAAATAGTTGTTTCCTGACCCCAAGTCCATTTAGCTACAAAAGGAGAGGTTGAATATTAGCCTCAAGGGAATGCAGCATTTTTTTAATCTGTCTTCTCCACTGGACTCTATTCTCCTTGAGGGCAAGTGCTCGATTTTTACACATTCTCAATTAGAGACTGATACATGCTAACAGACAAAAACTACTCAATACCTGAGTATGGAACGAATAAACGAATGAGTGAATTCAGCCAAGTTGGAGGGAGAATCATCTAGAATCAAAATCCTTGTTCCTGCAGAAATTATCCAGTAAGGCTCTTTCCTTTGAATTCTATTGTTCATTAACCTCTGACATTAAACACTTATCCATTTTGTCTGTATCTACTATGTGTTCAAAACCCACAGTATTTAAAGGAGGTCTTTGGTAGAGAACACAACACATGTATCAAAAGCCTCCTTCAGATCTGAGTTTGAATGAAAAAGGAGAAATTCTAGATTTGTTTTCTTTTTCATGTTTGTTTTAATTTGCCTCAGGAACAATACACAAAATTTCAGAATGCAGCCAAGACGGTGTGTTCATAATCAATCTCTCTCTCTCCCTCTCTCTCTCTCTCTCTCTCTCACACACACACACACACACACACACACACACACACACACATCTGTCTCTCAGCCTTTTGAATCCCATTGAAAGCCCTGAGAATATGCGAGATTTTATGAAAGGTTGTCTTTATGTGACACATAGTCAAGGTTTCCTCTGAGATGAACCCAAACTCTTGAAATACTCCAGGCTGAAAGCTATCACCTACATCAAGTGCACCTGTCTACCTCTTCAAGGTCTTTTGACTTTCCAAGAAGGAGTATTCTACATTGCCTTTGGAGCTAAGAAAACCTCCAACTACTGGTAGACAATATGACAATGAAAATATGCCAGCAGCTCCTACCATATTATCCCAGATATATTTCCTCTGCCAGGCCCAGGGCTGGCGGCAGCATCCCATCCTGTATCTGTTGGATATTGTCCTCTCATGACCTCAGCAAAAGGACCAGTGAGAAGGTCACCGGCTGCCGCCATTTGTCAAACATCTATCGTGTGTCAGAAACTGTACTGTGAATATAAAGAACCTAAGACAGTGGCCACACTGTAAATGTCACCAAGGACCAGGGGTGACTCCTCGGTGGGTCTGTAGGTGCCCAGCAGACGCCAGCATTACTGTCAACTGGCCGCTGGCTCTTTGGTGGCTCGGCCTGCCTCCTTGTCGTCCACACTGGAAGAACCAGGCATCCAGCATCGGCACTGGAGGGCAGGGCTGGGGGCATGGAGGGGAGAAAGCCTCCCTCAGCCAGGCAAACAAACGTGTGTGAATTTGGATGAAAGATTAACCAGGTTCAGCTGTTCTCCACTGCAGTTTCAAGCAATGAGTCCATGTACAATGAGGGATCGGGGTGGGAGTCCCCACTCTTGCTGACTTGTTCTCAGGCCCCCTTCTCTGCATGCATAGGACCACACCCCTAGACTCCCAGTGTGCTTCCAATGGCCTCCCCTTGACCAGCAAAGAGGACCCTCCATGCCCCCCATCACCCCCATGCTTTTTTCCCCTTCCTTCTTCTCCCCCAAATCCCCCACTTCCTCATCTGCCATAGATGTCATCATTTCTACTCCACTTGACAGAGAGAGAACATTTGAGCCCTGAGAGGAAGAGAAGACGCTCAAGGGGAGAGGACTTTTCGGGTTAGGCCTCCAGGTTCAATACCTTACGAAAAGAAAATAGTCAGATGAGTTGCCCTGTGAAGGTTTATCCTTTGCGAGCCTATCCTTGGACGGGGCAATCCAGGGAGACGGTGGGCAGAGAAATCCCACCCCAAACATAGAAGCACTGCTGCTGCTGCTGTTGTGTGCCTTGTGTGTATTACCTCATGGCAGCCACAAAACAACTCTGCGTGAACAGCCCTACTTCACAGATGAGGAAGTCATGCTCCGAGAGCTTGCTGGGTTATTCCAATGTCAATTATGTTGATTATGTTCACCATTAGCCCTTCCCTATAGGGTTCTGAGTTAGAGACGGCCACGGGAGGAAGCTATGGAAGATTGGGGGGCGGTGTGCAGAGGGGAAGTGAAGCAGGGGCTCTCTGAAGGAGTTCAGGGTCAGGTTTGGGGACACACAGAAACAGATGCCCACCAGGTTCCGGCTTTTTCTTCCTTTCGTCCATCCCATGTCCTGCTCTTCTTCCAAAATGCTAACTCTGCTGACCAGAGTGACCCCACCCACCACCCCCAGATGTTTGGCCGCAGACCCACAGAGGGAGGAACTTCCTGCCACCCTCTGTATGAGCTCCCTTTTGCTGTCCCATTTTGGCAGCTGGATATGCCTGACCAACTCATCACCAGAGCTTCAGGAAGCCAGTTTGTGACTTCTCAGATCCTGCAATTCCCCTTCTAGATCTAAAGTATAATTTCTATAATTTACCCCTTCTTCCACATACATCTAGTTCTGCTTCCCAGACTGAACTTCAACCAGTAAAGAGAAAATTAACTTATATCCAAAGGCCACAGACCTAGGAAGTAGAAGAAGCAGAAGCCAGGAAGGTATGAAGTCGGTGGTCAGCACTGAGGGTGGGACCAGAAGTGGCAAAGCTCATCTAGCCCTATAGGCTAGTTCCAAGGGAGCCCCTGGGGCTCCAGGCATGTTTTCCAAGTCACGACAAGTGCCAGTGGGCACTGAAGGCCCTGGTAGTAGAGTGTCCCATCCAGTGGCGGCATCTAGTGTCCAGAGTAAGTGGGTGAGCCCCTCAGGCTTGTAGACAACCATCCTATCCATCAGAAGACCCCATCAGTGACCAGGTAACAAGGGGCATCCTTCCTATCTCCTCCTTTCCAGGAAAGAGGACAGATCAGCTATCAGTATCCAGCCAAGCAGGGCCACCACCCCCATTTGGAACTAGAATATGAGGCTCAGGAGTTGGACTTCAGGAAGAGGAAACAGCCAAACCCCAGCTCTGATTTCCAAGCCCCACCCCAGGGCAGGCTGTGGCTGTTAGTGACCGGTCTGCCCTGATGAAGCTTGGTTCAGGAACCAAGGAGCCTTTGGAAGGAAGCCTTAGTAACACCCCCTGGAAGGGCAGGACTGGGGAAGGGTGGCAAGGGAGGTACTGACACCCTTGGATTTTCCAAAAAGAGCCTACGGAGAAACATAGCAACAGAATTGAGAGCTCAGACCCCAGAGACAAACAGAGCAGGGGGGAGAATAGGACACATGTTCCTCATGGTACCAAAACCCTCCTGTATGAGTGGTAAAGGGCTCTCAGCCTGCTGTAGACAGTGTCCTGTATTCAATGTTGAACCACAAAGTACAAGTAAAGCACATCACTACTAGAAAGTCTAAGCAAGCTGCCTGGTTTTGCAAGTGAAACCTTTGAAGGCATCTGTCTTCCTCCCTGACCATCCCTACCTAGAAAGCAACCTCCTCTCACCAGTCCTGCCTCTAGTCAATGCTCAAGATCAATTCATCTAATTTGTGGATAAGCGCAGAGGCTCGGTCACCACGTCCACTGGCTTAAGGTCCCAGCCCGCTCACTTCCTCCTGAGCCGGTTTCCTCCTCTATAAAATGTGGATAAAAGGAATATCTATCAGAGCTCGCCTGAAGATTAAGTGACTTCATAGTGTAACTGGCTAGGAATACACAGGGCTTACTATAAGGGTTTAATAAATGCTAGCTCATAATTAAGCACTTACTGTTTTCCAGGCAAAGCTGCAACTGATGTAATCTTTGACCTCATCAAGGGCTGGTGCGAACTCTGTTGTGTGTAGCAGCAGCCCCAGCTCAGAGGCCACATAACGGGTATCCTGTCTGCCCAGTCCGTGGGCAGGACCTTCCAGACAGCCACAGCTGGATTTGCATTATGGATGGAATTGTGCCCCCTGCCCCCTGCAAAAAAAAAAATAGTTGACGTTCTAACCACCAGTTATCACAGAATGTGACCTTTTGGGGAAATAAGGTCTTTACAAAGGTAATCAAGTTCAAATGAGGTCATTAGGGTGGGCTCTATTACAATATGACTGGTGTCCTTATAAAAACAGGAAGTTGGGTCACATAGGCAGACAGGCACAGAGGGAAGATGACATGAAAACACACAGAGAAGATGGCCATGTGATGACGGGAGGCGTCTACGAGACTAGTGCCGGCAAACACCAGAATCTAGGAGAAACAAGGAAGGATTCTCCCCTAAAGACTTCAGACAGAAATCAACACCCTGATTTTGGACTTCCAGGCTCCAGAACTGGGAAACAACACATTTCTGTTGTTTTAATCCACTCAATTTTGGTACTTTGTTATGGCCGCCCTAGGGAACTAATATAGACTCTGTGGCCTTGACCCATGGCTAGAGCTGCCTGGACTCTGGAGTGATGGGGGGCCCACCTCCCACCTGACATGGGGATAGGGAAGCAAAAGAAGCTAATCAGCAAAGAAAATAGAATCACCAAAAAAGCAATACATAGAGAAAGCCAGTTTTGGTTGCTGTTAGATTCTGTTTGGTTGCTTTTTAAGTGTTGACTGAATTCCTTCCCTGAACTCTGAAAGCACCTAAACGTCCTTGTAATAAATTTTCCTCTAGGTCTTAATCTAGCTCAAGTGGGTTCTTATAATGTGCAACCAAAGAAACTTAAAAAATATGACATCCAAAAAAAATGCAGTGGCCACTACGGTTCAACGTGGTTAATGTCACCTCCCAGATACGGCAGAGAGTGTTAGCACCAAGAATGTGTGGAGGACAGAGGTTCCCTCCATATGACAGTGGAAGGAGGTTTTCATGCCGAGACTTCACGGGATACCTAAGAGCTGACCAGCAGAAGAAGCACTCCAGGCAGCAGGGACCACGTTTTAGATTCTTGTGTTTCTGCAAGATTAACACTGAGCTGGTTGATATCAGGAAGGTTTTTATTATTCTTGAGCTGAAAAGCAATCAACCTGGAAACAAAACCACTGCCCAGTTGCCATGTTAAATTGAGCTAGGCATCGAGAGCTGTCCTGCATCTTCCTGTTTTCAAAAGAAAGCCTCCAGGTCTCTGCCAACTAAGACCACATCTATTGATCCCACAGCAAATGGACTCCCCTGCCTGTGTATTGCAATTCAGACATGGACGTTGAAAGATGTTACCTTCTAATCACAAGAGCAGCATTTGAGCTGCACAAATATTTGCTTTGTTCCTTGACACTCCACCAATTAAGACAAAGTAGAGAGGAAAATCTCATTATACAGCAGGTTGAATGAACGGAATGCTGTGGTTTGCAGGCACCCTCAAGGGATGCATGGACTTGGGAGACAGGTCTCATGGTCAGACAATAGATCCTTCCCTCTCATCCCAGGATGGAATAATGTAGGATGTTTCTTTAGAGTATATTGTGATCCAATTGACTCTTAGTACAAGGGTCCGTCCCATAAAGAAGCATCCTTTTCTAATCCCGGCCCAGAATCTCAGCCACCCATTGTGTCTTGCCCTCAAGTTCTTTTGCCTTCTCATTTCCTCTGTTTCCATTTTTCTTTCTCTGCTTTTCTGTTCTGTTTTTCTCTTACTCCATCTTAGTTGGTGGTCTAGTGGGAAAGCAGCTTCCTGCCAAAGAAGAGGGAAAGGGAAACAGTGAAAGCATTCTCCATCTGCCGGTGACATCAGGGGAAGAAAAGATGAAAAAAATAAGCGTGTGATTTCATTCCATTCCGGCGTCAGGCTTACTGCTGCCGACGTCCTCTTGGTCCCAGGCCAGGGCATCCTGTGTCCACGCCAGGCTGAGCCAGGTGTAATGGAGAGATTAAGAGCCCAGCTCAGACCAGAGCAGCTCAGGCAGTCTGGCAGCTCTTATCACTGTCAAACTGCAGGAAAACAACCCAGTCCACCCATGTGCACCACCAGGAATCTCAAAAACCACGTACTGGAGAGAAGGGAAGGAGAAGCCTTTTGGGAAATGACTGCTCCCTGCGGTCGGGGCACCTCAATGGGCACCACCAAAGCTGTCTGCTTGTGGCAAGGTGGTCTCCAGTGAATGATTGACACTTGCTCTGTCTGGGTCTGAGAGCCGTAGAGGCAAACAACACACTCACGGGGCCTTGGGAAAGCTCCAAGTCTAGAAAGAGCCTTGCAGACCAGGTCCTCCATGCGGACACCTAACGTGAGCAGAACATACCCAGCCACAATAGAGTAAGGCCGGAAGGTGCATGGGAGGGAGGCCGGTGGGGAAGGAGAGAAGAGATTCCAGCAGAAGGAACAGCAGGAGAAAGTAGGGATACAGCAGGAATACATGGAAAAAGCAGGAGGATCAGAGATGATCAGCTGGCCCAGGGCGCTGGAAATTGATTGGCCCCGAAGAGAATGGAGCCAGTCCTGTGTCCTTACACCTTGTCCCCTAGACGTTTAATATAACATGAGTAGCACTGTTCACAGTAGCCAAGACATGGAAGCAAACTAAGTGTCCATCCACAGATGAGTGGATAAAGAAGATGTGGTACATATATACAATGGAATATTACTCAGCCATAAAAAAGAGTGAAATAATGCCACTTGCAGCAACATGGATGGAGCTAGAGATTATCATACTAAGTGAAGTAAGTCAGACAAATACCATATGATATCACTTACATGTGGAATCTAGGAAAGTAATATACATGAACTTATTTGCAAGACAGAGAGAGACTCACAGACATGGAAGGCAAACTTGTGGTTGCCAAAGAGGAGGTGGAGGGAGGGATAAACTGAGAGTTTGGGATTAGCATATGCACATACACGCACTGGGACCTATTGTAGAGCACAGAAAACTATTTTCAGTGTCCTGTAATAACCTATAATGAGAAAGAATCTGGAAAAAAAAAGATATTAATAGAGGTATATGTGTGGCTGAATCACTTTTTTGTACATCTGAAAGTAGCACAGCATTGGGGATCAGTTGTACCTAAGTTAAAAAAAAAGAAAGAAAAACTATACATATATACATAACACAAAGTGTACCATCTTAACCATCTCTAAGTGCACACTTCAGCGGCATTAAGTACATTCACGTTGTCGTGCAACCATCACCACCATCCGTCTCCAGAATTCTCTTCCTCTTCTCCAACTAAAACTATATCCACTAAACACTAACTCCCCTTCTGCCTCACCCCACCAGGCCTTGGCCGCTATCCTGCTTTCTGTCTCTGTGAATTTGACTACCCCAGGGACCTCACGTAAGTGGAATTGTGCAACATTTGGCTTTCTGTGACACTTAGCATAATGTCCTCAAGGTTCATGCATGTTGTCACACTGACAGAATGTCCTTCCTTTTTCAAGGCTGAATAATAATCGTAAGAATGTTTGTACCGTGAGCATGGAACTTGTACAATTAAAATAAGTTGAACTAAATAAAATAGGCATGAAAAATGCAAAAAATTAAAATTAGAAAAGGAAATCTTTTGCTCTCCAGGACAGAAAACCCAGCCCAAGCTGACTGAAGCAGAGAAAAGGGCTTGGTTGGCTCAGGGACTGAGGAATCCAGGGCAGGGCTGGCCTCAGTCACGGCTAGGTACGAGGGCTCACTGTTAACACCACCTGGACTGGCAGGGGCCAAGAGCTGGGCAGGATACTAGGAATAGAGGGGGGATTAAAGCAAGCACAGCCCCAGCCCTAACAGAGCCAGGGCCTTACTTGTCACCTCTCCTAACAGCTGCACCCATGGCAGACATCTCTAATTGATCCCTGCACTCTCTAGCCTGAGATCAGCTGGGCCTTTGGGTCTGCCTTCACACAGAGCTCCAGAAAATCACCACTCATGGATTGGAATTGGCTCATGACATAAACCCACCTGCCATTCTTCCCCTAGAGCTCAATGATGATAAATACAGCCAACACTTATTCAGGGCTCACTGTGTGTTCCAGGGGGGCTAGCTATAGTAACTCGTTTAACCCTCAGAATAGCCCCATGCAGTAGGGACTCTGTCACTAACCCTATTTTACAGATGAGGAAACAGAGGCGCAGAGAGATTGTGTAACCTCTCCACGGTTACAAAAACCAACAGGTTATTGAATCCAGATCTGAACCTAGGCTTGCTGGCTACCCTGCATGGTGTCACCTTGGGAGCCAGCCAACCCCCAACACTCTGCTGAATCCTCAACCCTTCTTCAAACCATCATGGAAACATGGAACACAACGACAGGATTCTAGAGGAAATGACACGATTTTCTAAAGTGCTTTCGCTTTTTATCCAAACTCAAAGAGAGGAGCTCAAATGAATTAAATTATAATTGGACAATATGGGGTTTGGGCTTGTAATTAATTTACCATCAATATAATCCAAGGAGTTAAAAATAATGGATTGAAAATGATTGAAAACCCATTGAAAATGTAATACGTACAAGTGAAATACTCGTCTTACATAGAAAGTACTTAACCGAATATGACACAAGCTAATAAATCTCTTTCTTATTCATTACATGCTGCCTATGTTACAGTTCGCAGGCAGCTTATCAGTGGGGGATAAGGAGTGGCACAATTGCTCTTTAAATCCTTCTCAAGACCCCCTTTTGGCATCAGAATAAATTTCGCAACAGCCTTCTTTTAACGCCTCTGCTTCTCATGCTTGGATACATATTCTCACGGGAGCCCTCGGCTCAGGGCCCCATGCAAGGGAATCAGAGCATCAGAAGCTCTGGAAACACGGGCTGGGGTAGCAGAGGAGGGAGTCAGTGTGGTGAAGGGCACTGTTCTGACATCGGCCAGAGCTGGGTTCCAATCTCTCAGCTTGGCCACCGATAGCTGGGGGACTTTCAACCTCTCTAAACCTTGGTTTCTTGATTTTTAAAAACTGCACAAGTAAAGTGCCTTCTCAAAGGGTTGTCATGAGAATTTAGAGAGATAATTATATCTGGGAATGAGTCCAAGCTTCCTTTCCTCCCCAGAGGCCACAGTTCAAAGGCCAGCATATAAATAGGGATAGTCATGTGGGTCTCATAGGATTGGTGTTAGGATGAAAATTATCATCCAGGATTCACTGGTACCCTTTGAGGTGCCAGGAACACTGCTGAGACCCACACAAAGCAATGAACAAGAACCCTCTTACCTTCAGAGAGCTCATAAGCTAGCACGGGATGAAAAACTGACAGTGCGTAAGGGCCACAGTGAGGTGTGTCCTCTGGGAAATCCTGAGGTGCTTTAATCGCTCAGAGTGCCCTGCCTTATACCTCCTCAGTGATGTCCTGTGTCTGACATTCCAGCCCCGAGGGACAACAGGAGAAAGCTGGAAGGATGGGGCTGAGGGTAGAAAGAACAAAGGCAAAGCTTTAGAGAAACCTTCGAGCAGGCTGGTTGAGGAAGTAGAGAGCTTACTGGAACACCAGGGGGTTGGATGGACTGGACCCTGGGCCAACTGAAATCAACATCTGCTGGGAAAAAGAAAGTCAGAACTGGAAGAAAAATCCATTCCTGACTTCCAGGCACTCCAAACACAAGGCTGGTGGCAGCCACCTAGCCACAGGCCCACCTGCTGGAGCACTGAATACAGCTCAGACAGTACCTGCTAAGTCCCCAGATGGCGGCCACAGCAAGAGACACTCTCTGTGGCCAATGACCTCAAATAAATTCACCTTCCCCAGACCAGAACTGCCAAAGGGGAAGCCCCATTCTGTGCACAGTCCTTAAAAAGGGAAGGAAGGGAGGGAGGGAGGGAGGGAGGGAGGAAGGAAGGAAGGGAGGGAGGGAGGGAGGGAGGGAGGACAAATTCACGTGAGAACCACAGGTCCAGGCAGCTGTACAGATGAGGCTGTTGGAGAGTGACAGCCGCTGCTTTTTACTTCAGTTTTACCACCAGTCAGGGAGATCTTCCTTTGCTCTGAATAAATCCGCATTTAGATGAGAGAGATGTCTAGACACCTTTAATCCAGAAAATCCCTCCTTCTGAAAGGAAATCATTCTCTACTTGGTAGGGATATCAAAAGGCAGTTGTAAGGTGATATAAAAAGCATGGATTTGGGCATCAGACAGATCTATGCTCCAAACCCAAGTCTGGCACTTACTAAATACCTTTGTTCTGGGAAAGTCAGAATGTCCCTGAGTCAGATTTTCTAATTACAAATGGGGTGTTGTTAGGATTCCAATTTCATTCAGTATTCACTGAGACCCTCCCAGGAGCCAAAAACTGTGCTCGGACACACACAAAGCAATGAATGAGATGAGGCTCTTGCCTTGGGAGAGCCCGTATTCTAGCATGGGATGGATAGCAGAGAGCCGCAGTGCAGCTCTCTGGCTTGTGTAGTAGAATCTGCATCGCAGAATCATTAAGCATGGGGCAAAACAGCTGTGCTGGAGAGCGGGGGAGGGAGGGAGAGTTCACGGAGGAACAGTGTTGAGCTTGTCTCAAAGGACGACTTAGGGCCTTCTGGTAGACCAGATGCCACTGGTATTCCAGGCAGTGGCACCTGCAAGGGCAAAGCCATGTACGTACAGGGGGAAGAAATGGTAAAAGCAGTGGGAGGTGACAGCAGAGGGGGAGGGGTGGGCACACAAGGAGATGAGGAGGTCTCATTCGTTGGACTCAAGCATCTGTTGGTGCTTTCCTGCACCAACATGATGCTTTAGCTCTATCTTGTCTTATTCACAAAGGCTTGGAGGGAGCCAAGTGTGAACTCTATTCAAAGGTCATTGAAGAGTGACATTGGTATCCAGAGAAAACTCTAATTCTAAAAGGTACATGCACCCCAATGTTCAAAGCAGCACTATTTACAATAGCCAAGACATGGAAGCAACTTAAGTGTTCATGGACAGATGAATGGATAAAGAAGATGTGGTATGTATATAGAGTGGAATACTATTCAGCCATAAAAAAGAATGAAACAATGCCATTTGCAGCAACATGGATGGACCTAGAGATTATCATACTAAGTGAAGTAAGTCAGACAGAGAAAGACAAATATCATATGGTATCACTTATATGCGGAATCTAAAAGAAAATGATACAAATGAACTTATTTACAAAACAGAAACACTCTCAGACATAGAAAACAAACTTATGGTTACTAAAGGGGAAAGGGGGAAGGGATAAATTAGGAGCTTGGGATTAAAATATACACTACTATATATAAAATAGATAAACAACAAGGACCTACTGTATAGCACAGGGAACTATATTCAATATCTTGTAATAACCTATAATGGAAAAGAATCTTTAAAAAGAATATACATATATATATATATGAATCACTTTGCTGTACACCAGAAACAAACACAATATTGTAAATCAACTGTACTTCAATAAAAAACTTTTAAAATTTTTTTAAAGAGTAATATTGAAGTAACACAATTAGTCATGAAGTTTAGTAAAGTGTCTGAAATTAGTAAGTGCTCAACACATCCTGGTTTCCTCCTATGCACTGAGATGGCAAACATTTCATTTTCTGGATGTTTCCATCGTCTCAGAATTTCATGTGATTGACTGTCTCAACATCGCCTGTAGGGGGCAGGAGTAGAGAGAGGGGTCACGTCAAAGAAGGTCATCAAGCTTGAATGGAGCCATCGCCACAGGCAGGGGAGGGGTAAGGGAAATGACCAAGCAAGCTGCTGCACAAGAAACCCCTGGATCCTGTGGCTTTGACGAGATAGAAGGGCATTTTTCTTCCATGTAACAGTCCAGGAAGGGTGGATAGGATCTGTGCCACGAGGTCCCTCAGGGACCCAAGCCCTTATCTTCAATCTTGGGCCTGAAGCTGCTGCATTTCCACATATACATTTAACCAAAGAACAGGGAAATTGAGGAAGTTTGGGGCAAACTGCTTGAGGTTGGAGGTACTTCCACTCACGTCCTATTGGCCTGAACTTAGTTGCATGAGCACATGTATGTTGAGTTGGATGCCACCAGGCTGTCCAAGCAACAGCTAGGAAAGTAAGACTCAAGTTCAAAAACTTGCAGGGGGTAGGGGTGGGGTCCTCTGGTTCTTACGGAGCCTGGAACCTCCCCCCGCCCCCCCCCACCCCGTCGTCTCACAAAATGCCCCGGAGGTTAATGAAGGCGTTGTTGTCAAATCATAATAACACGGCCCTGGTTGCAGTCACTGCTTAGCTGCTTGCCAGCTACCAAGACCTTGTACACGTCGCTCACTTGACCTCTCTGAGACTTTCCTCCTCTGTAAAAATAGGTTATGACGACGATGCCGGCAATTTAAATAAAATACAAAAAGCGCCTGGCTGATGGTAAGTCTAATGAATGCTGCCTCCCCTTCCTTGTCAAGAGAGGTGATTGAGTCTCTGAGTGAGACTAGGATTCACTGAAAAAGTCTGGGGGGGGTCACTAGAGTCTTTCCATCAGGGGGACCTCACTGGAGCTGGGAGTTACAGTACCTGGTCACAATCATAAGCAGACAGAAGTCTCATAAGCAGACAGAAGTCACAGAAGCAAATAAAACACTCCATCTTTCAAGCAACATCACTGAGCACCCAGGGACCTGGGCTCAGCTTAGGACACAGTGAGGCCAGGAGGGAAAAGGACCAGCGTCGGAAGTGGAAAGTTTGGGTTCAGTTCCAATTCTGCCACCCAATGGTTAAGTGGCCTCAGGAGAGTCCCTGGAGCTCTCTAAACTTCAATTACTTTATTAATAGATGACAATAATGATACTTACTGCTATGGAGGATGGAGCCCTCAAAACAGGATTAGCACCCTTATAAGAAGAGACCAGAGAACTTGCTCTCTCTCTCTCTCTCTCTCTCCCTCCCAAGTGAGGACACAGAAAGAATGCAGCTGCCTGTATGCCAGGAAGAGGGCTCTCACAATGAAAGGAATCTGCCAGCACCCTGATCTTGGACTTGCAGCCTCCAGAACTGTGAGAAATAAATGTCTGTTATCTAAGCCTGCCAGCCTGTGGTATTTTGTTGTAGCAGCCCAGGCAGACTAAGGCAACTTACTTTGTTGGGATAACGGATGAGCTGCTGAAAAGGTAAGTAAGGTGCCTAAATCAGAGTTGGCCCATGGTAGGTGCTCAATATATAGGAACGATGGTATCATCATCGCAATTATTTCCATCATCATTTTTATCAGGTAACCCCTGCCCTCAAGGAGCTCACTGTCTGGTAGGGGAAACAGATATGGAAAACAATGCCTGGCATAATAACAGAAGCATGTGCAGGCACTGCGGCAGCCCTGGGGGTTTCAGAAATAAGGGGATCTTCCCCCAGGAATAAAGTTGGACTCACACCAAAAGGTATGTAGGCTCTTCTGCTGCACCAGGTGCTCTGGTACAGCTGAGCCTGGAGCAGGGGCTCCCAGGCAGGTGAGTGGAGCTGCCAAATGCATCCCGCCCCTTGGCCTCGCAAATAGCCGGGTACAGCTCTCCGCAGACACAGCAGGCACGGAAAAGCCGGCCATCTCCCGAGTTGTGGTACACGATGGCACCCTTCTGGGTCCACAAGCTGTCCCCGTTCTGATGCCAGAAACATAGTTGTGGCAATGTCATATGGAGATGGGTTTCGTCCCCCGCCCTCCCTCTCCACTATGCCTGGCAAAAAGTTAACTGTGCTTTATTTCACTTCAGGTCCATATGGCGTCTCAATTTCTGATCAGAGGTATTACAAATTACAGTCTGTCTCTGCAGAACATTAAAGTAGGCTCATTTCTTTTTCTGTGTCAACACGTTTGTTTCAATTGTTAGAGAGAATAGGCTAGATGGCGTTCTCGTCCTTCGAAGATCATTTCTTTTCTCTGCTCCCCAGTGACAGGACCTCGGTTAAGATGTTCACCTCCCCTCCCTACTCCATGTCCTTCCCATCATTTAATCTGCCCAGGGCAGGCAGGTTGTTTTGCAATTAAAGTTTGCCATCTAACCATCAGAAGAGAGATTAATTAAGGAAGAAAGGATTTTCTCTCTTTCTTGTGTATTCAAATGCTTCTTTAATAAGAGGATCAATGGAAATCAAAATAAAGGATTGGAAACTGGGTCCCTTGAACCTCCCCCCACCCCGCCACTCCCCAGGTCTCCGCAGTCAAGCCCTAAGGCACGTGGGTCTTTGGCAGTCTTTCCCCCGTAGCCCCCGTCAGATACCCTCAGAGAAATCAATTGGGCGCCCCGTGGGGATGAGATGGACAGAAGGAAACTTAAACAGGATTTTTATAAATTTCAATACTAGCACAAAACAGAAGCAGGACAGCTTTATTGATTTAAACATTAAAATAACATGTGCTTTCTTTGCATTTTCCCAGAGGTGATAATGTTTCTTATTTTTAATCTAGATTGAAATCTCGGAGACTTTCCACAAGCCTCTTGTGGTGATTACCAAAGATTAGTAATAACATGTCTAATTAGTGTAGGAAGACATAAAAATCAATGGCAGTGTGAAATGTTATACTGACTGGCAACGCTCAGAGGAGAGCTGGCATGTGTCTCCAGAGATGGGGCAGCACCTGGCAGCCCCCATCTCAGCTCCAAGCCCCAGGAGTGGGCTTACGCCCATCCCGAAGGAAGCTGAGGGCTTTCCACGTTCCCAGGTCCCCTTTGTGTGAGCTTCTGATGTCTTTGTTGGAGGAAACAATAAAAAGGGAGCATGATTCATTGGCAGGGGGGGCCAGCCAATTCAGTGAGCGCCCTGATTCCCAGTTCTGCCTCTCAGCGCAATTCAACAATATTTACCGAGCACCCTACCCCTCACCATGCCCAGGGAGCAACGGAGGAAAGACCCAGCCCCTGTTCTCCACAAGGCCCTGATCCACTGAGCAAAGGAGGGCCCTATGGATGATGGAGCCCCGTGTGCCCCATCTCAGGCTCAGAACTCAGGAAGAAATTCCCAGGTTTGTTCAGTTCCATCTGGGCAGGAGGTAAGGGTCCCCTTTCCGTCCCACACAAGACAGCCATACCTCCACCCACTGTCCAGCTCATCCTCTAAGACCCTTTCCCTCTTCATCTCATGGCCTCCCATGCTCTCTTCCCCAAGGCCCAGGGTCACCCAGGCCAGACAACAGGAAACAGCCCTGCAAACTCTCCAGGGAGAATCTTCCTTCCACACCCAAGAAGGTATTTTCTCAGAGTCTCTGTTTCTGCTTCACCATATGTCTCTGAGTGGGGGAGACAGAGGGAGGGAAAGACACCTAGGATGTGCAGATACAAATATCTGGATTATAGATTACAGGTACAGCTCACCATTCAAGCCATGCTAATAACTTAACACACTGTCCTAAGATGTAGAATGAAGGGCCTCAGAAACGGGGATGAAAGAGGGGTTAAGAGGTTGGAGATGGGCCTCGAAGGATGCAGAGGTGGGAAATGGTGGTAAGGCTCATGAGAAGCACATGTACAGGGGCAGAAGCATCAGAATGAGGGGGGAGGGAGAGTGAGGGATCCATGTGGTTGAGGAGTGATGGCCTCCCCTCCCCTCACGCCTCATCCCACCACCATCTCCGTCTGACCCCAAGACCAGGGCATCTCTCTACCAGGACCACCAAAAGCCAACCAAGCGGCAGATATTCCCAGGGGTCTCTCCCAGCCTGGGAGATTATGCAGGACAGAGTGACAATGAGGACACCATGTGGCCCTAAGAAGCAACAGCAGTCTCTGACGATCCTGAATGTGGATGTGGGGTTAAACCAACTCCATTTTGGATTGTGATGCTCAAAAAAGTCAAGATTGGGACAAGCTTCAGAGAGAGATACAGACTTCCTAGAAATAAGGCATGTTGGCTCTTAAGCCGTTGCATGGGAAAATAAGACCTACGTCTTCACTTGCACTTGGAGTTTGGGAAGCTATTCATGCTGGTTCACGAAGGGTAGGGGTGTGGAGTCTGGGCAAGTTGCAAAGGGCAGTGAATGTCACTATGGAAAGTTCACCGTTTAAATTTTAATTTATTTTTTAACTTTGAATTTTGAAATAAATTCAGACATTTTAAAAAAGCTTCAGCAATAGTACACATAATCCCCATATACCTTCATCTGCCCTCCCCTAATATTAATATCTTATGCAACCACAGTACAATGATCTAAATCAGGGAATCCAAATTGACACATGCTAGGAATTAAGCTACAGACCTTATTCAAACTTGTCCAAGTGTTTTGTTCATGTTCCTTTTCTGATCCAGGACCCTGTGCAGGATCCCATATTGTATTTAGTTGTTGTGTCTCCCCCAGTTGAGACTGTTCTCAGGCTTTGTCTTTTCTGACCTTGGTATTTTTGAAGAGTATTGACTAGTTATTTTGTAGAACGTCCCCAAATTTGGATTTTTCTGAGGCCCCCTCATGTCTAAATTCAGTATCTTTCAGCAAAAGGACCACAGATGTGAATGAGGATGCCCTAGTTGGTACATCGGATCAGAACACACCTGATGTCATTATGTATCTCAGCCCAGTAAGTTTAACTTTGGTCACTTGATAAATTGGAACCTGCTGGCTTCACTGTAAAGTTACTGCTCTTCCCTCTGTAATTAGTAAGTATCTTGGAAGGAGATACATTGAGATTATGTGAATACCCTGTTTCTCATCATGCATTTTCCCCGTTCATTTTACCATCCTTTGGTTATTTTTGCCTGAAGCAATTATTTCCGTGGAGTGTGCCTGCGTTCCTTCCTTCTACCTTTGATAATTAGAATTCTACTGTAAGAATTCACTTTCCCTCCTCTTCAGTTTGTGTATTTAATGATCAACTAACGGATGCCGGTGTGGACTCCTGGGTATTGGTTTTACTCCATGTATTATAATCCATTTCTAGCATTGCTTTCATTGCTCAGCCTGTTTCAGATTTGGTCCCTGAGAGCTCCTTCACGCTGGTTCCTGTGTCCTTTCGACATGACCCTGTGGTTTTATTTAAAGCAATTGCTTACTTGTTGGCACCAAGATATTCTGGGCTCATCTTGTGCTTTTCCTACCCCAGCCTTGAACCAGCCACTCGCTGATGCTCTTGCATCCGATAACAAGTCATCACTAGTAGTGTGGAAGCCCTCTGAAAACACACCCTGTGCTATATGTTATAATATCTCCCTCTGCACCAGCATAGAGCCCAGGCTCTGATCATTTATTTGCTCAATAAATTACTGGTTATTGAGCGAAATAGAATTTGTCGCACCTCTTCCTTGGTCCGGCAAGAATGCACCAGCCCTTACCAGGCGCTAGGCCCTGTGATGGTTGTTAAGATAGAGGTTAACCAAGCCCAAATCCCCCTTCCAAGAGCTCAGAAGCAAGTGGGGAAACAGGAAGCCAGTATAGCCAGAGGACAGCACGTGCTCAAACAAGGCACCAAAGACCACAGAAATCACATCCCAAAGGAGACCCAAGCCACATGCAGAATTTACCAAAGAACGATCTAAATTTTAGGAGTTTAACAGCTCCTAAACCTCTCACTCATACCAAGGGTTAAGAGTTGGAGATAAGAGAGGACTTTTGAAGACAGCTTCTTGGGAGAAAGCTATGCTATGGGAGAAAGCTATGCTAAGTCCCAACCCCAGCCCTACCTCCAAGGGGAAGGGACACTATCTCCTAATCCAAGCCTGATGTCAGAGACTTCAAGGAATGGAGATTAAGAAAGGACTTGTAGAACCAGCTGCTGTGTTGTTAACCCCAGCCCCTACCAAGGGCGAGGGTTGGGGCTGGGGGGGTTGTCTATACTTCACCTTGAGCTTCAAGAAGGGGGCTATGGGGTTTCATCAGAAGCCAACAAAGCACTTAATACATATCCCCTAAATTGGGAGACATAAAGGGCTGGTGTCTGTTTCCTACCTGAGAAACACAAAGGGTGAGAGATGAGTGAGCCAGTCCCTGATAGACAAACCCTAGGAAACGTGGTGACAGTCGGGTTCTTTCTCTGCCGAAAAAGCATACAGGACAAAACATACAGGCATCTCCCACGGACCAGGTAGGGTTTTAGATCCTATCCTGCAGAGCCACTTAGAGACGCAATGGACCTCCACAGAAAGACCTAGAGGCACCCCTGGAAGTATAGCGGTCACGTAAAGAGTAAGCAACAGGAAGATGCATCACTCACATCAAAGGAACTATAGCTGAGAGGGCCTCAGAAATCAGATTAGGGTCTCTGAAGATGCGAAAACCCCACAAAAGTGCCCCCAAGAGAAAGACCCCCTTAAACCTCTTCAGGGACGGAAAGTGTGACATCACAGCCCTCAAGTTCCAGGCACACAGGCTGTGCGGCTCCCTCGTTACCTCTTCTTCCTCAGACCCCAACCATGCAGGGGTCAGGAGATGGTAGTAGAAGGATCAGGAGGGCTAGAAGGAAAAGCAAGAAGAGGGGAAAGAGACAAGACGACACCCACCCCGTCCCCGGATTTCCTGTCTGCACCAGGCTCAACATAGAAGCGTGGGTTTGATCGACCTTAATTCAGGTTGTGACCTTTTATTATCATGTGGGACTGGGATTCTGTTTTATAACTTAGAGTGACCACGAGAGTGTTTCTTCCCTACCTGGCCCAGAGGTCGACTGGCAGGGAAAGACCTAGCCCCACAGAACAGGGAGGCAAACATAAAGTTGCGTTAGGATCACAGCCCATGGTCTGTATGATTTATTTTTATTATTGAGCACAGTGACTTTATGAGGTAGGCGCTATCGTCCCTGGTTTACAGCTGAGGAGACTATTACTTTTTTTTTTTTTTAGAAGATGTTGGGGGTAGGAGTTTATTAATTAATTTATTTATTTTTGCTGTGTTGGGTCTTCGTTTCTGTGCGAGGGCTTTCTCTAGTTGCGGCAAGTGGGGGCCACTCTTCATCGCGGTGCGCGGGCCTCTCACTATCGCGGCCTCTCTTGTTGCGGAGCACAGGCTCCAGATGTGCAGGCTCAGTAGTTGTGGCTCACGGGCCCAGTTGCTCCGCGGCATGTGGGATCCTCCCAGACCAGGGCTCGAACCCGTGTCCCCTGCATTAGCAGGCGGATTCTCAGCCACTGCGCCACCAGGGAAGCCCCGATCTGTATGATTTAAACAAATCCTTCAAAGGATGCAGGAACAAAGCACCGTTAACAGCCCAAAAGGAGAACTTTAACAAACCATTAATTTCTGGGTGCCTCAGTGTCCTCGTCCAAAAGCAAAAAGAAAGGAAGAAATTAGGGTCCTAAGAGCCATCGGAAGATACCAAGGAGGAAGGGGCATCCATGCTCTGGGTGAGGCCTCTTACCTACATCACCTTATTTAATCTGTGCCTAAACACAGAGAAGTGTGGTTGGATGACAAATAAAGCTGGATAAAAGGAAACCATCTGTCTCGGAGGACGCCTCCACACCAGAAATCTTCACATGTGGCTCGGCTGATAGAAAAAGAGAAACAGCTTTCCAACGGTGACGACCTCCCCACGAGAACATGCCTCTCACAAAGGATCTCCTTCATCCCTTTCCAGAAGAGAAGAGGAAACATAAGAAGAAGCGCCTGGTGCAGAGCCCCAATTCCTATTTCATGGATGTGAAATGCCCAGGACGCTATAAAATCACCACCGTCTCTGGCCACGCACAGACAGTAGCTTTGTGTGTTGGCTGCTCTACCGTCCTCTGCCAGCCTACAGGAGGAAAAGCAAGGCTTACAGAAGGGGCTCCTTCAGACGGAAGCAGCGCTAAAAGCCCCTGGAATCAAGATGAACGGGAAACCATCCCAATAAACACATTTTGGATTTAAAAAAAAAAAAAAAGAAAAAGAGAAACAAAAACTCAAACCTCCTGGATTCAATCAGATTTCTCTCTCTCCATCTCCCTCTCTCCCCCTCTCTCTCTCCATCTCCCTCTCTCTCTCCCTCTCTCTCTCTCTCTCTCTCTCCCTCTCTCTCTCTCCCTCTCTCTCTCTCTCTCCCTCTCTCTCTCCCTCTCCATCTCCCTCTCTCTCTCCCTCTCTCCCTCTCTCTCTCTCCCTCTCTCTCTCCATCTCCCTCTCTCTCTCCCTTTCTCTCCCTCTCTCTCCATCTCCCTCTCTCTCTCCCTCTCTCTCCCTCTCTCCATCTCCCTCTCTCTCTCCCTCTCTCTCCCTCTCTCTCTCTCTCCCTCTCTCTCTCCCTCTCTCTCTCCCTCTCCCTCTCTCTCTCTCTCTCCATCTCCCTCTCTCTCTCCCTCTCTCTCCCTCTCTCTCTCTCCCTCTCTCTCTTCTTTCAGGAGCACTTTTCACCACCAGGCAATATTTTAAGTCCAGATATGTGCTTTTAAAGCTTTACAAAACGTGTGGTGGGAGCTTCCTTTTCCTGGCAGGTGGACTATTCCCAGGGCCCACAGTCCCCTGCAGCGGGCAGTTCCCTCTGGCCAGCGTCACCGGGGCGGGGAGACAGTGCTTTCGCCCATCCCCAGAACGCATTCCCTGAAAACCGAGCCAGCAAAAGGCTCCCGAGGAGCAGATGTTTCTGTTTAAGGCTGATAGGAACTGCAGGGACCACTTTTCTCCCCATCAGTTTTCAAGTGCAAGAGGCAGCTGTTTGCCAGGAACACAGACCTGGATTCTAATGAGGTTCGTGGCTGAGCCAGGCCTGCGAGAAGTGGGCCTGACCAATACCAGGATGAGGTTATTAACGAACCCACAGAAAGCTGGCAAAGGGCCATTTCAAAACAGTCTGGAGGAGAAATGTCTTGTTTCCTAAAATGGAGTTTGATATTTTTAAAAGCATAATCAATGGGAATTGTCGATTTGGTCTAATTTCTGCCAGGGATTATTGCTCAATTTAAAGAAAGAGCTGTCGATTTTTCAGGGTATTGGTTTTCCCCCAAGGTGCATGATGCAACAGTCACACACTACATCCCCAGAAACCTGACCTACAGGCTCCTTGTGAAGCTGGGCAGGTGGATTGGTGTCAGTCCGGCTAATGACCACCCCCAGGGTGGGTACCTGCTCCATTCTCTAATAACTTTGGAGAAACCAGGAGCTTTCACATCTCCACCTAGGAGAGAACGCTCCTTCCGATGAAGCGTTTCCCATACTGATTTCATCCACAGCGTCAGCATCTGCTTTGCAGACACCCTGCTCTGTTCAAATAACCAAATGTGACTTTGCTAATACAGATTCTCATTCATGGGAGTTTCTGCTATGACCATTTTGGGAGCAAGAGACAAATGTTTAAGGACAAGTTTCTGATGTGGTTTTGGAGTGGAAAAATGAAAATTGAAAAAATTCCTAGGCACTGACTTCAATTTTTCTGCAAACTGGAAAACGGCTGCAATTATTCTTTAAATAGAAAGTTATAGAAACAAACCTTTTCATTTTACAATGAAAACCCCACAGACTTAGAATAAAGTCCATCTGGAGAAAAAAAGACATTAATTTAAAGTCACTGTAAAATAGAACAGCTTAATATCAGAACCTCTCCTGTGCACACGTTTAGATAAGGGAGAGAGAATATCCCTGAGAAAATAAGGGGCATTGCGTTTATTGAGTGATTAATATGGATCAGGAGTTTTCATATATATTATCCCACTTTTTCTGCACCACAGTTTTAAGAGATTGATACTATTATGCAAATTTTGCCGATGTGAAACTGAGGCTCAGAGAGGTGAAGTAATTTGCCTAAGATAACACAGTTAATAAATAGTTAAGTTCAGGGTTTTTTTTAAATTAAATATTTGTTTCTAAACCTGCATACATGAGTGAACGCTGTATATGAAAAACACTGAAACTTACTGAGAAGTCACCCACGATACCCGAAGATAACTACCTTTCCTTCTACGTATACTCGTGTGCACACACACACACTCATATACACACTTAAATGGAATCATACACACTATTACACATCTGCTTTTTCCCTTTCTAATGTGTTCTAATGTATTCTAATCATGATTCCCTGTGTTCCACACTATTTTTCATTGTCCCATAATTCTCCATTGCATTGCTGTACCAAATTCTATTTAACCATTGGATAATTAGGTTGTTTCTAATTTCTTTCTATTATGAACAATGATGTAATGAATATCCTTGCAAATAAATCTTTGCCTGCATCCAGAATTGTTCTTTAGGGTAAATTCCTACAGATGGAATTTCTGACTCAAAAAATAAGAATATTTTTAGGCATATATATATATATATACACAAATATATATACACACACATATATATACACATATACACACACACACACATATATACTTATATATACACGCACACGTATATATAGTAAAATATTGTAAAATCACACTCCAAAAAGGTTGTACTAGGTTAAATCAGTGTACGCAAATGCCTCTTTCCTCAAACTCTAACACTGGCATTGTCTTTTTCAAAAATGCCAATTTTTGAAAATTGTAAAAGTGCAAAAAATGACCTCCTGTCTAAACTTTTA
Source organism: Globicephala melas (assembly GCF_963455315.2). Classification (NCBI taxonomy): domain Eukaryota; kingdom Metazoa; phylum Chordata; class Mammalia; order Artiodactyla; family Delphinidae; genus Globicephala; species Globicephala melas. The sequence goes on along the minus strand of NC_083328.1, from coordinate 10,536,396 downwards.
TTTCCTTAGTCAGTAGTGATAATGACCTGTTTTCCTATTTCCCTACCATTTGCATTTCTTCTTTTGTGAATTGTTATGGTTTTTTTGCCCATTTTATAACCAGGGCAATCATTCTTTATTTTAGTGATTTGTTAACACTCAATATATTAAGTTGATCACACCTTTTTCTGTAATATATGTTGCAGATAGATGCCCCAGCTCATATTAAGCTCTTTTTCTAGCTTATGGTGGTAATTTGCCAAACTAAAACTTTAAAATTTTAGATTGTCAAATGCACCAATCAATCTTTAAAATTCCGCCTTTGACCGGAACTAAAAAATCAACATATATATTATTCTAACATTCTTATGAGTTTTTAAAATAACGCCTTTAAGGCATCCTGAAGTCTAATTTCCAAACTGTTAATAATTCATGGACTAAAATCATTCCCTTCACTTTACTGTACACTCAGTTGTTACATATACTGAGCCTGTCATGCACTTCATACTCTGCTCCTTTGATTGACTTGGCTTCAAGCCAGGGCCACCTGCTTGAATCATCATAGGTTTGCAATGGGCTTTCAAATCCAGTCACTGGAAGCTACTGCTTTCTGACCACAGAGCCTGTGTTTTTCCACAGTAACCCATCTGGGGGATCAAGGAGGGAATCGTCACCATGCTGAGAAAAGCTCTTACAGAAACACAGCTCTGCTTTCCACTTGTCACCAGAGCTGGTCTTGCCAAGGAAAGTGAAATGAACAGAAGACTGGACTGTGGATGCCGGGTTGAGACTATGTTTATGGAGAGTCAAAAGATTCATCTCATCTTAAAAACATGAATGGATGCTAACGGAGGGCTACTATGTGCTGAGAGTCGTGCTAGGCTCTGGGGAAATGGAGATGAATAAGATGCGATACTTGGCTTCAAGAAGGTCACAGAGTAAGTACGTATAGGAAATCAGACACCCTGACTGCATCTCGTGGCTGAGTCTCCCCAGCGTCTCTTCGCTGGGGCCACCAGCCCCGAGCTCAGGATTCTTTCTGCCCTGACTTCTGAGGGGGCAGGAATTACCCAAGCAGTCCATCTTCCCTTCCTCCAGTGACTATGCTGCTAAATCAGTTCCCTACTTTCCACTAAGTGCTAAAGGATTTTAGTTTGTGTTCTAATTGTTAACGTGGATCAAACACAACAAATTAAAAACACAATTGCAAACCCAAACTTAAAATTTTTTGAAATCAATAAGTCAAGTTCCCTCTGAGACTTCCCCAGGGAAAAACAGTGCCCCTTCCCTGAAGGCTGAAGCTCTGAATAATGCTGACCTTTCCTGAAGTCAAAGTTCACCACTGCCAACCCTGCCATGGCAAGATCCAGGCTCCTGCAGATGAGGACCTCCAGGTCACTCCCACTTCGTGTGGTTCAAGCTCTAGGTTTCTTCTTCCATCTTTGTATAGATGTCATTAGTTCACCGAACCAACCCCCTATGCTTCTGGCTTTTTCCCAAGTCACCTTCTTTGATGGATCTATGGGCAACCACCTGACCCAATTCTGTTGTTGATGAAGAAGCCTCCAAGAAAGCTTATTTTAAAAGTCTGACTCTTGGACTCAGACTGGACTGCCCCTTTGACTCTTTGCAACTTCTTCCTCCTGCTCTTCCATGGATGTAATGGCTGGGATGGCAGCAGCCATTCTGTGATCATGAGGCAACAAGCATGAATACAAAAAAGAAAAAAAAACCCTGCATATTAAGAAGAGTGGAGCAGAAGAATGAGAGCGTGGGTTCACGATGTCACCATTGAGCCATCATATCATTCCTGGGCCACCTACCCCAGACTTCTGAGTGAGAAATATAAACACTCATTTATTTAAGCTACTGTTAATACGATTTTTGTTATCTGCATAGCCAAACCCATTCCTAGTGTGATCCTCATTCTGGGTTCTCATTTCAGTAACATAACTAGTCTCTCAGTGCATCTTTTTTTTTTTTTTTTTGAGGTAAAATCATCATGGCATAAAATTAACCATTAACTGTTTTAAATGGCATAATTCAATGTTGTTTAGTACATTCATAACATTGTACTACCATCATTTCTATATAGTTCGAAGACAAAAAAAAAACAAAGCAACCAAACTCCATACCCATCAGCAGTCACTTCTTACTCCTCTCTCCCTCCAGCCCCTGGAAACCACTAATCTACTTTCTGTCTCTATAGATTTACCTCTTCTGGACATTTGATACAAATAGAATCGTATAATATGTGTCCTTTTGCATCTAGCTTCTTTCATTAAGCATAATGTTTTCAAGGTTCATCTGTGTTGTAGCATGTGTCAGGGCTTCACTTCTTTTCATGGCTAAATAGTACTCCATTGCATGAATATACCACATTGCATTATCCATTCATCCATTGATAGACACTTGGGTCGTCTTCACCTTTTGGTTATTTGCTGCCATTCATGTACAAGTTTTTGTTTGAACATCTGTTTTCAGTTATTCTGAGTATTTACTAGGAGTGGAATTGCTGAGTCATGTGATCATTCCATGTCTAACCTTTTTTTTTAATCTAAATTCTTTTATATATTTTATTGATGTGGACCATTTTTAGAGTCTTTATTGAATTTGTTAACAACATTGCTTCTGTTTTATGTTTTGGTTTTTTGGCCGTGAGGCATGTGGGATCTTAGCTCCACGACCAGGGATCGAACTCGCACCCCCTGCATTGGAAGGCGAAGTCTTAACCACTGGACCACCAGGGAAGTCCCACATGTCTAACTTTTTGAGGAGACATAACCTAACATAGCTCTTTTCCTTAGAATCCTGGAGGATGCCCCCTGAAGGTCAAACCGAGACCAGAGTTCTGCTCCCCAGAGACCAGTCTGCCCAAGGCTATGCATGCTGTCCAATTGGAGATATTCCCCCATCACCATGTTTCCTCTACAAATGGTCCACCCAGTACTTCAGCTTCAGCCCTGGTCTAACCACAGGCCACTCTCTTGACCAGTGGCCCTATTACTCTGGAACCCAGTGTCCGCTGGACTAGACTGCCTACCCAACCCCAGGTATTGGAAAGAGAGCACTTCAGGCATGAGAGAAGAATGAGGTGGATGAACGCTCTCAGCTCTCCTGGGTAAGCGGACTCTGGTGGAGGTTTCCGGGGTTAGAGTGAGGGCTGGAGAGGGCAGGACTGGACAAAGGGGAGCAAGGGAGGTGAAAGACAGGTCCAGGGAAAAGCTGAGACACAGAGGAGAGAATTATGTGTCAGACACCGGACAGATTCCCCAAATGCTGAGATATCTTAGGGTGTCTGAGGGTCCCAGAGTGGGGTCTATAGCACTCAGACAGCAAGCCTTTGTCATGCCCCAAAATGTAAGTCTGGACCTGAGACGATTCTGCAATCCTCCACGGGCACCCACTCCTTACTAAATCGTGTTATAGTCTCTAAAAGAGTCCAAATCCCAGTCAATCTTTTCAGTGAAAGGTCCACATAAGAGCGGTAATATGTTTCTGCTGTGAGTGGATATATCCCTGCATTTTTCATATTACAGAGACAAGAGTTTCGGGCATAGATCTTTGCTTTATGTAATCCGTAAGTGCTAGGAAAGAGTGTCAAATTTTAGAAAAGATTACACACATTTGTGTATTAACTCAAAATGGTGAAAAATGAAGAACTCAAAATTTCATCTTCTCTGTTTCCAAGGATACTAGCAGTTTCGTATCACCGCATTCTACTACTCTTTAAGTAAGAGAAATACACACACTTCCCCCTCCCCCATAAAGAAATAAAGCTCATCACTCATAGGGAAGGGGGGGTTGGAGCCGTGTTCTCTATTTCACGGAGTAACAGAATCACAGACGAGAAGGGTCCTGGGAGGCCACCTGGTCCTATCAACCCATTTTGCAAATGGGGAAGCCGGCCCCTGTAATGTTAGGTAACATCAAGGGCATACGCAGGTCGGCAGCTGAGCAAAGGCAACACAACAGCTTGGGTCTTTCCCATCATACTGCCTCCCTTCTTACAGTTCAAGACGAAATTCCAAACAAAGCTAGGAATTCACCATTGCACGGCAGCAAACCAGCGGCCCCTGATTTCGCCGTTGTTCACGGTACAACTGCCAAAACAGTGTGACAGCTCCAGACACAGAGTTCGTGTTCCAAATCATGCCTTCCCATTAGAGCTCTGATTTTCTTCCTCCCGGTGTAATTACCCATCTTATTCAGAGATGTCAAACCGTGGGTGCCTGTGAGGCTAAAAGACAGGCCACTCCCAGGAGTCTGAAGCTCTAGGTTGATGGGTTGAGACTGTCATCACGTACAAATGAGAGCTACTATTTTGAGAGCACTGACCTCCTATCCGGCACAGACACAAACTGATTCCTGTAAATCACTGCAAAACACTAGAAGTGGCTGTGATCGTTATCCACACTCTTCATCTGACAAAACGAGGCACAGAGGCAAACGCTTGTCCGAGGCTGTATAATGAATAAGCAAAGAGCTGGGACCCCTATGCGAGGCATTTGCCCCCTGGCTGAAACACAAGGGAGTGGGGTAGGGCCACTTGCTGATTTGTCCACTTCCCATACATAGTTTCCATGACAACAGAGCTGTTTCACCAAGGTCAGACACACACTTCACAACCCTGAGGGGTCCTTTGACTTAGGACTTTTTAAAGAAGAGAGAAAGTTTGACTGAGAAGGGTTGAACCCACGTGTGGAATGGAAACTACATTTAATGCTAAGTTAAAGGCAGAATCACACTGAAACCAAGCTAAAGATGGGAGCACAAGTCTCCAGATTAATCTTCCCCTCCCTCCTCTCCCCTTTCCAGTTCTCAAGTGCCTGGTTTAGTGGAAGGAAGAGTCAGACAAACCTAGACTTAAATTCAGCCCCAGCTACAAAGATATGGAGCATGGTAGCCTGACAATCATTTCCAATCCATCTCTCCAGCGAGAAGACATGGCGACCCCCAGCTAATTGGGGATGCGAGAGTCACCTTTTTACTCCCTTGCCTCTTTCATTGTGTCGCCCGCATCTGTGTCTCCTTTATAAGATGTCCCATGCTTTCCTTGTTCCAAGCCGGTGCAGGCTAGGAGCCCCTCTCTTCATCTAGGGGTTTGTGACGCTTTGCAGAATCACCTTACCTCTATGCTTATTTGCAGGCTCAAAAGGCACCTTGAGTACTGACTCTTTACCCAAAGCGTAGCTAAGGAAACTGCTTCTGCCCAAGGCAGCCTGTGACGTGGCCTCCACTGATGACTGTTTCTACAAGAGTGGCTTTGCTCTGGGTGTGGAGCACTGCACTGCTGCCTTCCTTCCGCAGCTCCGTGCTCTGTCCCTGCGTGCCAGAGGGTGTTTCCACTGGATATCCCGATGTGGTCATGTTTAACATCTCTACCGCCACGCACTCCTCACCCTATGAGCCCTGGAGGTGTAAATATTGAAGGACTTCGTGCCCCTACTCTGGCTGTCGTGTAGCATGGGCGTACACACTTGCATTCGTGTATGGAAAGGCTCTCTTAGCTTCTGTGGTTGACAGCCCGTGGGAGCCTACACAGCCTTTCTCTGGATGTGTCTGCAGAGACAAATACAGTTTTCATATGCCATGCAAGTGTTGCAGTGAAGAAACGGTGACCGGGCAGAGGAACTCAAATGAATGGTTTGGGACGTGGTCCCTCTGTGTGCCGACAATAATGGGTCAGATATCCTGCCTGAGGCTCTGTAAGTACAGTGGAGGTATTGCAAGTGCAATTCCTGGTTATTATTGTTTCCATTTACAGACATTTAAGTATTAAGGAAATGCACACCTGCAATTCCATTTCCCCCTGGAAGGACAGACGGTTACCATCCTTGCCCTTTGTATCACCCCTCCCTCCCCCACGTCACCACTCTCTCCCTCTCTGCAATATCTTTCTCTTTCAGAATATTAACATGCTCTCTATTTCTTAAATATAAATAATCCCTCCCTAATCTTCAGTAACTGTTAAATTTAACTAACATGGAACCATCTAGACTCAGTAAAATGGGGGCAGAACCAAGCTTCACACATTCTCCCATGGTTGGGCTCTTCAAGCCCACTCCCTAGAGTAGCACTTTCCAATAAGGTTTTCTGTGGTGGTGGAAATGTTCTAGGTCTACACTGCTCAGTAGCGTAGACACCAGCCATGGGTGGCCATTGAGCACTTGAAATGTGGCTCATGTGACCAAGGAACTGAGTTTTTTCTTTTATTTAATTTTCACTAATTTAAATGGAAATAGCCCCATGTGGCTGGTGGCTACCGCATTAGTTGGTCCCTGCCATCCCTGGATCTCACTGCAGTACTCTGCCGTCGCCTTCCAAGTCACTTTCAGTGAGAGGAAGTCTCATCTCAGTATTGAAACCGTCTTGCCTGGTGTAATAATCACATTATTACAGTCAAGTCTAGGCTAATAACAATACTTCATACTTTGATCCACTTAGAACCCCTCCTCTCTGCCCACCAGGCTAGCTTTCTGGAGTGTATGGTGTGTGTTTGGCGTGGTGGGGAGGGGTAGTCTCTTACTTCTTCATTCCACCCCCTCCTCTATTCCCCAGCTGCACTTCCCTCCAGGGTCAGAGCAGGGGATAGAGGAGAGGGGAAGTATAGACAGGATCCCATGGGTCCCTGCAGAGGTGGTCCAGTCCCAGGGCCCTCTGGTTGGGGGGACCCACAGGTGTGACCCTCCCTCTTCTAGGACATATTTGTGGAGGTTTTGCACATCCCCAGTGGGGTTCTCTTGCTGTACTTTCTCGACCTGGGCAATGCCTCACCTCCTCGGTGGACCACTTAGTTCAGTGCCCACCTCTCATGCAGGCCTCTTAAGACTCCTTTTTAGACAACCCCAGGTGGGCTGTATTCCTCTGAGCCTATAGCTGAACCCCAGAAGCGCAGCCCTCAGTGGAGAAGCAGCTTGCTTTCAAGGTCTCCCAGCTTCTACCCTTGTCCCTGGCAATCTATTCTCAACTCAGCAAACCTAAGGATCCCATTAAATGTAAGTCACATAAGGCCACCCCTCTGCGCCATACTCCCTGCTGGTTGAAAGCAGAACCCTCAGAGCGGCCCAAATTCTGGTTCTCAATCTTGGCTGCACAGAAATGGGATCTCCTAGGAGACCTTTAAAATACTGATTCCTGGATCCCATCCCCAGGGATTCAGATTTGCTGGGATTCTGGTATGAGGTGGGGTCTCAGCATCAGGATTTTTAAAACTCCCCAGGTGGTTTTAATGCACATCCAAGGTTAAGAACCACTGGTCTGCCTACACAGCCTGGACCCTGTCTCCTCTCTGTCCTCATCCCCCACTGCTCTTCCCTGCATCCTCTCTGCTCCATCCACAAGGGCCTCCTTGCTGTTCTCAATCACCCTGGGCTTGCTGCAGCCCCAGGGCCTTTGCACCTGCTATCCACTCTGCCTGGAATGCTCCTCCCTTACCTCCTTCAGGTCCTTACTGAAATGTCCCCGTTTCAGTGACATGTTATTAAAAAACGGAGCCCCCCCCCCCATGCATCTACTAACACCTGCCTTTTCTCTGCTTTCCTTTCCCCATTGTAACTAACACAATTTAGTATACAATATATTTTGCTTGTTTATTATTGCCCTCCATTAGAACTCAAGCTCTGCCAGGTGAAGGATTTTTGTCTATTTTGCTCACAGCTGTAGTCCCTGGACCTAGAACAGTGATGACACATGATAGGTGCTGCATAAAGTTTTCTCAGATGAATGACAGAGAGTCTTTCATATTCATGATAGAATCGTCAAAGTGAATGAATGAATTAATGAATACAGACTGGGCCTGGCCTGAGCTTGTCAGAGACTGTCTTGGACGTGAGGAGATGCTAGAGGGAAAGAGCAGCCCCACTGTGAGTCTCTGGAGAGTCCAGGAGAGTTCTGATCCCCGTCCATCTTCCATCCCAACAGACGAGTACTTCAGGCAACATCCCAGGCAGCAGCTGGTCAGCCTTCAGCCAGTGAGTCTCGTTAAGTCCTGGCTGTGGTCCACACCACGTGGCCTCTCGTGCCCCTGAGAGACATCCTTCAACTGGCCCAAGACCACGGGAAGGAAGTAGGAGGATCCGGATTTGAAGCGGGCTCCTGCCTCTGTCCTTTCCAAACACTGTGCCATTTGCTTGCGCTCTGGCAGCTCAAGGACCTGCTTTATTATGATTGTCACATGTGCTGCTCCTGGTTTATTTCACATCTCCCACCACAAGAGAATGAGATCAGCCTTAGTACTCACAATTGCCATGACTCTTGGGAACCTGTTTGTACTGAAACAGTATAGATCCTCTCGCAACACTGGGATTTAGTGCCGGTCACAGCATCACTCACGACACTGCATCCATCCTCCACGGGGCTGCCCGTGAACACTGCTTCCCATGACTCTTTCAAATGTGGTTCTGTACTTTGCTGAAGGATCACAAATATGAGTGTTGCCCAGAGGATGCAGGGAGATGTGAGCAATGATTCTTTTCTGGTCATGTTAAGTGCACTGTTCTGAATTTTTTTTCCAGCCTTTTTGAGGTAGAATTGACAATAGGGATCAGATATATTTAAGGTGTACATCACCATATTTTGTATACATCATGAAAGGTTCACACAATCAAGCTCATTAACATGTCTGTCACCTCACATAGTTACCATTGTCTTTCTTTGTTCTTTTTTTAATGATAAGAACACTTAAAATCTACCATCTTAGCAAATTTCAAATACATAATATAGTGTCGTTAACTATAGTCCCCATGCTGTATGTTAGATTTCCAAAGTTTCTTTATCTTCCGTAACTAAACTTTGTACCCTTTGACCAACATCTTCCCATTTCCCCCTCCCCACCCTAGCAGCCACCATTCTACTCGCTGCTTCTATGAGTTTGACTATTTTTAATTTCACACATAAGTGAGGTCATGCAATATTTATCTCTCTGGCTTATTTCACTTAGCACATGTCCTCCAGATTCATCCATATTGTCACAAATGGCAAGATTTCCTTCCTTTTTAAGGCTGAATAATATTCTATCATTCCATTATGTGATATTCATATATATGTATATATGTGTATATATGTATGTATGTATATATATATATATACACACACACACACACATTTGACCCTTGAACAACACAGGTTTGAAACGTGCAGGTCCACTTATACACAGACTTTTTTCCAATGGTAAATACTATAGTGCCACACGATCCACAGTTGGTTGAATCCACAGACATGGAACCACAGACACAGAGGACCAACTATGAATTATACGTGAATTTCCAACTACATGGAGGGTCAGCGCCCCTAACTCCCAAGCTGTCCAAGGGTCAACTGTGTGTGTGTATCTGTGTGTGTATATGTCACATTTTCTTTATCCATTTATCAGAAATTTAAGTTGTTTCCATATCTCGGCTGTTGTGAATAATGCTGCAGTGAACATGGGTGTGCATATATCTCTTCAAGATCTAGATTTCATTTCCTTTGGCTGTATACCCAGAAATAGGATTGCTGGATAATACAAAAATCAACTCAAAATGGATAAAAGACTTAACTGTAAGACCTGAAACTGTACAACTACAAGAAAACATAGAGGAAAAGCTTCTTGACATTGATCTTGACAATGATCATTTGGATATGACAACAGAAGCACAGGCAACAAAAGCAAAAATAGATAAACAGATTGCATCAAACTAAAAAGCTTCCACACGGTAAAGAAAACAACCAACAGAGTGAAAGGCAGCCTACAAAATTGGAGAAAATATTTGAAAACCGTATCTGATAATGGGTTAATATTCAAAATATATAAGGAACTCATACAATTTCACCCTTCACTGATGGGGGCCATGCACTTTCCTGCCAGCCCCTCAGCCTGTACCCTAGCAGAACTCTCAACTCTTGTAGCTCTTTTCCCTGGGGTCTCTTTGCCCAGGCAGGTGGTCCTCTTACCTGAGGTCCTTTCAAGACGACACCAGCCCAGCTATACTCCCCAAGTCTACTCAGCTCGTGGGGAACACGGACCCTTGCCCAGCAGCTGGTGGACGGGCAGCTTGCCCCAACTTGAGCCTTTCCTCCTCACTACACTTTCCACTTCCTCTTAGTAAGTTGCCCCACACCTTACACTTAGTAAGTTTCCCCACACCCTGCTGCTCTGTTCTTGAAGCAGCATAAGCCCTCAGCCAGATCATCAGGTGGTAGTCTCCCCATCTGGCAAGTACCCCACTCCCCACATGGGGGTATCCTAGGTTATCCCTCAGATGACTTAAGTTTAAGTATGGGGATGAGAGGAGCACACCCCATAACAACAGAGCACTGTTCTCCAAGACTGGTGATATGGCCTCAGAGTCCCAGGACCACTCTTGGGCCACCTGCTCACTGGTCCTGCAGAAGTGGCTCTAGCACCTCTATTTGGAGATGTTGTTTGAGGTCCGAATGGACTCCCCCAGACTTTTAATAATTGCTGACCCTTATAAGCGCCTACTAAGTGAATGTACCGTGCAGTCCCATCAATTGGGTGTCATTGCTGCCAACTCCTTCACAGATGAAGACATGGAGTCTTCGAGACGCCACAGAATGTTCCCAAGGGTTACACAGATGATAAGAATTGAAACTTCAGTCCATACTGGGCAGTTGGACCCCAGCATCTGTGCTCTCAAACCACTGCCCTTAGCCTCCTGAACTAGGTACCCTGTGTCCCACAGAAGTCAAATAATTAATTGTATTAGTAAATGGTTTAATGTCTATCTTTCCTTCCTTCCCCTTAAGGTCAAGGGCCTCTGATTCACTGCTGAATTTTTAATGTTTAATAGTCAACTGTTTATATAGTGAGGGCTCAGTAAGTAGCTATTCAATGAATGACTGTACTCGAAGACAAATGGGAGAGAAGCTGGTTATGCCTAAGACCCCCAGAGATAAAGGAGCTGAGTACCCCAGCCATAAGGATTTATAGCCTGAGTCAAGTGGACACAATACCAAAAAAAGAGGAAGTTCAGGAGAATGAAACACAAAGGCCCCTGTCTTTCAGATGGCATCAACTAGGCTCATTAGCTCTGGGAGCTAAGGATTGCAGCCTCAGTCCCCAGTTCTGTTTTCCTGTTGGGGACCTGTGAGCTCCTGGGGTAGTCAGGCGGGTCCCTGGCCAGGCAAGTGGAGTCATGGTGTCAGGGTATTGAGAGGGCCTTTGGAAGTGTAGGAAGAGACACGGCTCGTGAGGAATGGGGTTTTGTCCCCTTTGTTCTTCCTGCTTCTTTCCCAGAAAGGTAGTGCTTTTCCAGCGTCTCAGAATATGTCTTTCATAGGAAAACAATCTGTCTGATAATGTGCTACTTTTATTGGAAAATATCACCGCTAAAGGCAACAGCAGCAACCTAATATGTTTTTTATGAATATAGTTGAAAACTAGAAAGTCAATGCCAAGTCAATCCCGTCTGTGAACCTGAAGATGTTGCCGTGTAGTTCGCAAATCAGTGAGAAAGTAGCAGTTTAGAAGGTGAATACACAGAGACTGTCGTCCTTGCTAAAACTCAGGGGCTCTGGCTAATCTGAGACGTGCCACTGTCTGCTGGATGCGCCACATGCCTCCCCTTTATTTCCAGTGAGGTGTTTGGCTCCCCTCTCAGATTGCAACAGGCTTCCTGTGCTGCTGCAAGAAAATAATCACAGGCTTGCTCCACGGCTCACGGCCTGATGGCAGCAAATGCCTCCTTTTACTTTCCCCATTGTCGCCGTGGCTTCTTCTAAGGAAAATCGTGTTCAGTCGCTATGTCTCACTTATGTCAGGACTCATAATAAGGAATTATCACCCAGTTCTTCCCTTAGGTCTGCTATAAACTTGGTCTTGGGATCACAAAGGTCAACCAAGTTGTCCCCAGCGTTAGACATGCTCACAAAAGTTGCAATGTCACTCAAGATGAGCTGTAATAACCACTTTGACACAGTGTTGCGGGAACACGGGAGAGTTAAGGAACTAACTCTGCCTTGAGGAAAACAGAGAAGGCTCCCTGTAGGAGGTGTCATCTGAGCAGTGTCCTGCCATAGACAAGGTCAGGAAAGTGCGTCCAAGGAAGAGGAAACAGCTGAGGCGAAGGCACAGAGGCACAACAGCATGGGATTTATCAGAGAAGACGCAAGTGGTTCCTGTGTGGCTAGATCATAAAGAAATGGAAAAGGATAGATATAGATTTTTAAGGGGTGGGCATGTCATGTGACTGAGTAACATTGGTCACATAGGTGGTTACCAATTTGCCTACATGTCAGACTAGCCGTGAATCTGATTCTTATTAGAATCACACTGTTACACATTCATAACATCTTTAGGGCTGAGTCTTGATAGAATCAGAATAACCCGTGCATTTTACAGATTAAGAAATTTAGGAACAGAGAGGGTAAGTGCCTTGCCAAGAAGTCACACAGCAATTTAGGATGGTGCCAAAGACCTTGAGTTGGTGTCTATCAACTCAAGGTTCATATAGGAGGAACACGTGTAGGTTCTAGGGGTGACATCACCAATTACGAGTGTGTTGTTAGACATGAAAGTTCTGCTCCCAAATATAAACTGTGGTATGATTTTGAGTGGTTCTTATTACATTTTTATATTTTTCTCTATTTGCCAAGAAGTTCTACCATGAATATGCATTACTTCTGCAATCAAAAAAGTACATACTGGTAAGGGGAAAAACTAAGTCATTTTAGTGCTTTAGACACTAAGAGGCTTTGGCTGTGGCTCACAGCAGACCTGCCCTAAAATGGATTTCACGTAACAGGGACGAGCATTCAGAAGAGGTTCCCGCTAAGTGGGAAGAGGTGCCAGGAAGGCGAGTTTTCGTGCACGTATTTATGTCCACTTGAATCTTTGCTACTTTACAGTATAAGATACATTCTTCGGCTTCTAGGTGACTTCTTTCTAAAATAAGATGCATTGCTGGCTCTTAACATAAAATGTGTGTATAGTTCTTTAAGAGAGTAGAAAACAGTGGTTGTGACTGTATTCACCAGAGACAATTTGGTAATAGCTCTCAGAAAACTTAAAAAGTCCCATCTGGGTATTTATGCTATTGAAATAATCAGAGATGTGCATAGAAGTTGTGTGTAGGTCACACAGAGCATTGTGCCTGGAGACCCGATTTTGGTGAAAGGAATAAAGAAGGAAGGGAAGGGGGAGGGAAAGTAAAAGATTAGAAATTGCCTAAAATAGCTAAATGTCTAATAATCAGAGGTTGGTGAAGCTAACATACATAAATATCCTGTTATAGATTATTTGTGTCTATGCATACAATATAATGAAAGCAGAATGTAAATACTCTGTGAATTTTGTTTTCAAGAATGTCTATGTGTATGTTCATGTGCTCAGACACAGGACCAGAGCACCGTACTGGCCTGGTGATTTCTGGGTACTGGAATCACAGGTGACCTTCATTTCCTCCCTCATATTTCCGTATTGCCAAAGTTTCTGCAACCAACGCCCTTCTTCTACCATCAGAACATTCACAAAATGTACTCTGAAAGAGCATTGTCTGGACTGGTTTAAAAAATGTCAACAAAAATAAAATTAACCTTTTCTGTGTGTGCCTACAATGGGCTAGGCACTGTGCTATGTGCTGGGGTTGCAGGGAAGGGTCAGATATTGTCCCTAAGTCCTTGACCCCAGAGTCCAGTGGAGGAGAAAATTTAGACAGATAAATACACTGCAACATGATTAAGTATTGCATAGGACAATAAACAAGAGGGCTTCGGGAAAGCAAAGGGAAAAGCACTCGCTCCTCCCTGGGGGAGGGTGCGGGGGTGGGGTGGGATGAGTGAAAGCATCGAAAAGGAAGGCATTTTTGAGCTGGGCTCTGAGGGGATATTTGAGCTGGGCTCTGACAAAGGAAGAGGAGTTCGTTAGGAGAGCAAGGCATTCCTCATAGCCAGAGCAGCATGAACAAGGGGAGAAGAGCAAAGTAGGATCAGTTTTGGGGAACAGGGAGGAGTACAATGGGGCAAAGTCCTGGATGGCCACTAACAATTCTGGACTCCATCCTGTGGGCAAAGGGGAGCCCATGGCAGATTTTAGGAAGATCACTTCAGTAGCAATTTTGAAGACAGCTTCCACCAGACTCCACTGGAGAACACTTATTTAGCCAAATCATTTTTTAACAGTTAGTTGTCTTTGGTGTTCTTTTTTTCTTTTTCCTTTAGGATGATGAGATTATGGGTCATTTCCTTATTTTCCTATTCTCCCCTTTTTATATATGTTACCCTGTTGCTAAATTAGTTTCATAATTTAAAATATTGGGGGAAAATAGTTTTTCTAGCTAATCAACAAAATTTTTCACTTTCCACTGTGATTTCTTCTCATGATTGAACAGTATAAATCGGGTTGGAAATATCTCTTGCTGGAAAAATGTTGCCATCAACCGGCACATTAAAAACTGATTCCCCAGAGGAAGTCATTGCTTCTTCTCCATTTGCTTCTAGATGTTCAGCCATGCATCTTCTGTGTAGGTGCGAACACCCTGGGTGGACGTGTTTGGAGCCCATTCTTTTCATTTTCTGTAAGCATTTGCCCAGTGTTGTCATCCGTTCTCTGAAGCTCTACTGCAAGTGGGTCCTTAATCGCCCATGAGCAGATGCTCCATCTCTTACTTAAATATTCCCCCACCAGCAGACTGGTAGTTTGCATCAAATGTGTTAAAATAAGGCTTCCATGAACCTCTTTATATGTCAACTCATTTCCTTGGAATCGGTTACTAGAAATGAAAATCTGTGCTAAGGGGGGATAGAATCAATCCCAAAGGAGTTTAGGGAATAAGGACATTTTTTAAGACTCTGCATACATAGTGCCAAAACTGCTTTTGTGCGTGGGGTGTTTCAAATCACACTCCCTGCAGAATATGGTTTTTAGCTGCTGCTCTTTTTCGTGGCAACCGGCCTGGATTTTAGTTGTCTGTCCATCAACCAGGGGGCAAGTCCTCCTTCATTTCTGGCCCTTAGTTGCCTCAACTAAGGGAGACGGGGGCCGGGGGAGGGGAAGGTTTTGCAGCTAAAATGTTTATTTCTTCTCTCTATGACTAACAAATCTGGACTTCAAAGAGTCTGGGCCATTATTTTGAGCTACTGCACATGTAAACAACATTTATTTTTGGCCTCCCTTATTTGGCTCCATTTTTTCAAGGTGAAACCAGGCATGAGACAGATCTCTACAGCATCTCTCCCACACACCCACACACAAATCTCATTTTCTGCCAGATTTAAAATGCAACAGTTACAGAGTGGTGCCTATTATTCTAGTCAACATGGTGCCCTTACCCAGAAGTCTGGTCACCCTTATATATAATTTATGAATCCAACCCAGAAACAAGGCAAAGAGAAAATGAACATAGACTGAAGTGTCTGTGGTAATGAAATCACTTTTCTGTATCATGTCCCCATGAGTTCAGGCTCATTTCCATTTCTCGATTTCTTCCCAAATTTGTTACCCCAGTGACTGACACACCAATTGCAATTTCCTCCCCACGCTTGCTCCCATGTTATCCAATAAATGCCATGGCCTTTCGCTGCACTGTGCACTTATTTTCCAATTACTGTGGGTAAACAGGGTAGAGTAAAAGCAATTGAATTGAAGCTTTTAAATCATCTGATTCGGTCCCCAGCAAAATTTCAGAGATGGAGACATAAAACTTCAAGGCCATCGTCTCCAGAAATTACAAGGTTGGGAGAAACTACCATGAATACACCCTCTTTTGCAAAGAGCCATTTCCACTGGGATCTTTACCCCAAAGCGGATGGACGCCACGTACCAAAAACACATGCTTCCGAGTCTGTCAGAGTGACGTCCTCATTTGTTTAAATTCTGAGCTACTGCCCATCGGCTTCTTTCAATCTCCATTAGCAGGTTGGAAATTTGTTTAGAAAGCCGACAGGTACTATTTAGGGGATTAATGACCACTGATTTATGAATATTGAGAAGCATTTCAATAGTCGGAGGCAGAGACATCACTGGTGCTGCGGCCAGCTCTCCCTGCCAGTACAGTCTACGGCAATCACTCAAAGCCAGTTAAATGATTCTGATTTATGACCTTAACCTTCAGGGTCCACTCCATTTGCTCTCTCGGTGTGTAAATTCTAAAAATGCAATTCCCTCCACCTCCAGAGAGCCAATTTGAGTCAACATTATGCATGAACCGAGAATGCGGGAATTCTCAGATCTCTTACTTCACTCATTAAATTTGCACCGAACATCTTGCAATTAAAATTTCATATAGATTTCTTCTTATGATTGACATTTGGCCTTGATGAAATGAGTTCAAATTTGGTCTCTCAGAAGACTGAGAAGGAGAGAGATGGGTCTGGACATTGTTTCGAGAGAATTGATGACGGGGCCCTAATTCTTTGATTAGCATTTTGAACAGACTCGTCAGGGAAGGGCTGCCTCTACCACACAGTGAAAGATATTGGGGCGCCAAGCCAAGAAAGAGAAGCCAAGCCAATCTGCTCACTTAGTTTGGCAATAATGACATATGAGACTCAAGAACTCTTAGAAGAAGAAGAGGCATCACGGATCCCATAGACCAAGGCCTCCATGTTTCAGACACAGAACCTGGTATCCAGAGGGGAAAGGACTTCCCCAACACGGCACAGATGTGGCTGTTCATGAACCCCTTTCTCCTCGGGCAATGTGACCATGGGACCACATTCTGGCCCATGGAATAGTAAAGAAAGTGATGACTGCCACCTCCTGGCTGGCCCATAAAAACCTTTTAGACCCTGTCCTTACTCTCTTTCCCCATCCTACTGCATGGACAGCTGTGTGAGTGAGAAATCAACATAGTGAGATAAGCCATTGAAGTTCAAGGGTTGCTTTGGCAGTTAAACAACTCTAACACATCCAAGGCACACTGTGGATCAGTAATACCCATGAAAGCACACAGTGAGCTAAGGAGTAAGAGCTGGCGGCCAAGACTCCAGACTGAGGGCCCAGTGCATTTCTCTTCCATACAAAGTGCCTTGGACTCTTTTGCTTGACTGATTTTTGAGAAATCAACATTTCTAACGTACACATCTAACTAGGTGTCAGGACCAAGCCGGAGGTAAGACTTGGGAAAGTAACTCCCCTCCCCCATGCATCTATTGAAGTGGGTATACGTGCTCCAGGGCCATTGTTTTGTTTCCTTGGTGTGTGCCCTTGCTTTACTTTGGGTGGGGGCATTTTGACAGGAGAATACGCGCTTTTATTGTTGCAGGGTTATTTGTAGGAAGGGGTCCTGAGCAAGAGAGGAAAGATGGAAGCATTGACATGGGTGCCCAACTCTGCAGAGGAGGCAAGGGGCTAAAACAGCACTGCAGCTGAAGGGGCAAGTCTGGTGGAAGGCTCCATGGGACTCCAGGCAGCCCAGGGCTGTTGCAAGGCCCAGGGCAAAAAGTGCAGCAGGAAGGGGACAGTGATGTGTAAATTTTAACTACAGGCTGGGGGAGAGGGGGCAGGAAACAGAGGGACACATCCTAGACACAGGGACTCTGTTACATGGAGATGGGAACAGGTCAGAGGCTGTGGACCTGGGATTTCATGGGTCAGGGAGAGAAGGTACCTTAGTTTGAGCATTCATGTTAATCATCTTCATCTTCACCCCCAAGCTCCTGAGACCTGAGCCATTTTGAATATGCAAAGAAGACACTGTTGCCGTTGGAACAATAGGTTTTTCCCAGCCTAGAAGTCACTAAGGTTTGCCATATATTTAGGGGGAAAAAATCAAAAAGAAAAAGCGTACACAAATGCTGCCTGGTAGAAAGCGAGCCGGAATTTCAGTGACAATATCTGATTCTGGTCTCAGTCCTTCCACTTTACATCTCAGATGTCGTTTCTTCCACTGTAAAATAGGAAGGGACCTCCCTGTAGTTCATGAGTTTCCCGTAAGAGTTCAACGAGACAGGACACAAGAAACACCTCCTGCCCAAGAACCGTCTCACCATCACTCAGAAGGTGAGCTCAATCCAGTTCTGAGCCAGAAGAGTTGCCTCTCATCCAAATTGAAGACGGTGCCCGGGATGCCTCTGCAAACCTCAGAATCAAGCTGGAGGCAGATCAGCATCTGACTTACCCGCCTTCTTCCGATTGGCCCGGGGACCCCAAACCCAACCCAAGCCCACAGCGAGCGGTCAGTTCTCAGCCAATTGGCTTCACGGATTGAGGCCAATTGTTGTTTGCCGTGTGGATTCCAAACGCTAGGCAGAACTGCACTGGGGACATGGGCAGAACTTCGGCAGACAAGGACCCACCAGGCAGACAAACACATTGGGAAGATTCTCTGGAGCCGCAGGTGGAGCCCTGCTCCCTGGGACTCAACGCCCACCGGGCACAGGAGACGGAAGCGCATCTATCCTGTCTGCTAAGCTCCGTGGACAAGACGGAAGGGAAGCAGTGCATTCCCATGGAGCATCCTTCTCCTTGACCAATGCCGCTCTCAGGATGTCACCCCTCCTCTACCTCACCAAGCAGAAGTGGACGGAATAACAGAGTAGAGGAGGGTTGGTAAATATAAGACAGGGCATGTGGCTCAGCACACAGCCTTAATTCATTTCTTTCATTTGCTTATCAGTGGGTGAGCATTTGGTGAGTGTCCAGGTCCCAGGCTCAGTGCTAGGATCTGGGGGCACGGGCTGGGTGAGGCAAGGTCCCTGCCATTGTGTAACTCAGCTTGAGAGGAGCAGAGGGAAAGGGAGACACATCTGTAAACAGATCACAGCAATAAGATATTAAAGATTCCAACCCATTATACAGATGAGGCTTGGTGGGAACCCAAGGGGCGTTCAGCGGGGACAGTGGTCAACCTCACCTGATGGGGGAGGCTCAGGATGGGGTGTCTGAGACGCGCATCACGTAAGCTGAGTGTGCATCATGAAGGAGATGATGAAGGAGATGGAGGAAAGCAGTGTTTGGGGCAGAGGGAACAGGACAAGGAAAGGCACTGATACACGGAAGGGTATGGCAGTGTGGGGAGCTCCTGGAAATTCAGTAAAACTAGAGTGTTGGTGGCAAAAGGAGGGTCCCTGAGAGGCTGGAGAGGTGGGCAGAGGACAGATCTGGGTTAGCCTCACTTTGGCCCCAGCTGGCAGGTGCACCCCAAGCTCCTCTGACCAGCACAGCCATCAGACCTTTCTCTACAACCAAAGAAAAGCATCTGTACATGACTCAGGACCCAGGATCATAGTGAAGGGAGGCAGGATGGAGAGGGGCATGCATCTTCAAGCTATGGGGGCACACAAAGCTGCCCTTGTACGGAGAAAAGGTGCAAACGCAGTGCCTACCCCTGGGAGCCAATTATCTGGGCCAATTATCCACTGTCTGGCATGATGCGAGGGGCAAATATGGGCCCAGCTCTTAGGATGCACCTACACTGGATATTGGCCCTCAGGGCGCAACATAGAGCAGATCACAACCTATCAGCTCCCACTGTCACTTGTCCATGACATCAGCTATCATGTGATGGATCTGCCAGCGTCGTCCCACTCAGCAATGCTTCTGAAATGCTGCCCTCGCATTGCATGACCCTATCCATGCTGTGCAGTGACCGTGTGCCATCCTCCCCTGGACACTAGGAAGTGGATGGGACTATGAGAATAGTCATCATGTAACGGTGATCTCACCCTGCATCCCTACAGCACCCCAGGGCCCTGACACCCTTTTGTGCACTTTATCTCTATGGCTCCCACCCCTGGGCCAGCAGCTCCCACGTGCTTAAGTCAGACCCCGTGCAGTCAGGGCTGGGGGCTCCCGAGTCCGCCTCTCCATCCTTCCCCACATCGGTTCAGTGCTTAGCATGGAGTGTATTGTCATTTCATGGATAAGTGCAACTCTTACAATAACCACAGCAGCAATGAGATCCAGGGCTAACAGGCACTGTGCAAATGTGTGGACAGGGTCGGCATTGTTGTTCCCATTTTACAGAAGAGGAGCCTGAGGCTGAAAGATGTAACTCGCCCAAGACTCACAGCTTGACCCAGTTTTTCTAACACTGTCTCCTAATAAGGAGGCAATCAAGTGATCGTTTGCTGTTCACAATGCTGCTGCCCTGAGACAGCAGCCCTGCCCAGCATTGCCGTAGCTGTGTGCAAGGCCTCCCTGTCAATCAATGTCCAGGCGAGAGAGCCTGGGGGGACACGCCACCCCTGTAAGTGGCTTCAGGCAGAGCCAGGCCTCTGAGAAGAAGATTGTGAAACACCTTTGTCAAAGTGCAATAATCTTCTCTATCTAAGTTCTTTATGGACTCAGAGGACCAGAGTGTGTGTGTGTGTGTGTGTGTGTGTGACAGAGAGAGACAGAAAGAGAAAGAAAGAGACACAGGGAGCTCTGGACCAATCAAGAGAGAAAGAGGGCACCTCCATTTTCAAAGTAACATTTGGCACAAATATTTTCCAAATTGTAACAGGTCCCCTTCCATTGGAGTGAGTATACTGAGCTCTGTGCGTATCCGCAACCTGGGACCGCCCCCCTCCAATCCTCATAGTGCTTTGTATCCCTGTCACAGTTCTGATCATCTTCCAGCCAGTGTCACCTCACACCACATCCATCTGCATTCCCGTGTCAGGAGGGTAGAACAATTCTAAGCGTGTTCCAAAAGGGCAGGACTTCCAGCTTACATGTCCCTTAACCCCAGTGCCCTGCAGAGTGTCAAACATACAGCAGATGCTCAACAAATATTTGTTGATGGAAAAGTTCCCATTCCAGCAGGAAAATCCAGCACACAGACAAATGGGTTTCGATATGGCCCGGTCGCCGCTGAGGAAGAAGCAGGGACAATGCACAGGAGTGGACCAGACAGATCCTTCCACACCCATGTTCGAGGCAGCATTATTCACAAGAGTCCAAAATGCCATCGATGGCTGAATGGATAAACAAAATGTGGTCTGTCTGTACAATGGACTATTATTCAGCCATAAAAAGGAATGAAATTCTGACACCTGCTACAACATGGATGAATCTTTGAGGATTCTGCTAAATTAAAGAAGTCAGACACAAAGGGACAAATGTCATATGATTACTCTTATATGAAATAATCTAGAAGAGGCAGATTCATAGAGACAGAAGGTAGATGAGAAGATCCCGAGGGCTGGGAGAAGGGAGGAATGGGGGAGTTATTGCTTTAAGGGTACAGAGTTGCTATTTGGGGCGATGAAAAACTTTGCAACTAGACAGTTGTGATGGTTGTACAACATTGTGAATGTCATTAATGCCACTGAATTATACACTTAAAAATGGTTAAAATGTTTATGTTGGATATATCTTGCCGCAATAAAAAAAATCCAAAAAAAAAAAGGAATCAGGGATTGATGGATAGATGACAGTGGCAATTGAGGCTGGGTATCAAAAAAAAAGAAGTAGAGCAGAGTATAAAAGAGTTAATTCAGTCCAAAGCATCAGAGAAGGCTTCTAGGAGGTGGATAACTGGATGTGCTATCAAAGGCATTAGTCTGTGCAGATAGGAGAGGATAGGTCATTCCACAAATAGTATGTGAAAGGTTTGCCTCCTCTAATTCGTGGTAATATGACCTGTGGAATCATAAGTTTATTCCTCCCACAAGGGCTCTCTGGGTCCCAAGAGAAGGACCACCCTCATCCCCTAGGGACACCGCTCTCTGCCCTTACGACCCACTTAGAATCTGCAAAACTCAGCTCAGCTCCTCCACGAAGCCTCCCCACTTGCCCAGCCAGCACCAGCTTCCCTGCTCTGAACCCTTTTGTGCTCCCGAGCTGTTCCACACACTCTAAGAACTTAATCACACACTGCTTTGCATTACTTCCTCATCAAGTGTCCCCAAAGCCATTCTATGGTTTATCAATCCCCTGAAATGCTCTGTGAACAAGAGCTTCCATGGTCAGATAATTTAGGGAAACAGCAGACCATCTCTCCCTCTTAAACACTTCAATGTACATGAGCTTTTTAAAGACTTGGAGAAGTCTTTGACTTTGTATTGTCCAGTGTGCTTTGCAAAATTATTTGGCCACATGACCCTCTTTTTATTAACACTAGTTAATATCTCGCTGGACTCACGCTCCCCAGGTCCTAGGTAGGGAAAGCCTGCCCTAAGAGATTCACAAACCACAAACTTGTCTTGCCAAGAAGAATGTAGTCTCGTGGAGGGTAGGATCTGCGTCTGCAATGTCTTTTCTCCCATCCTCTCCCGGTGCCAGGCACACACCTCGTGGTGCATCCTGAAGAATCCTGTTGCCTTGACGACCAGTGCTGATTTGCTATTTCAGTTCTCTCTCTCCATCTTTGGAGCCCCAGGAAAGCAGCAAATGCCATAAGGCATTAGTCTAAGTGTGCAGCATTTTCGGCAAAGTGGTGTTAACAATACTCAGCTCAGCTCATCAGCCAGGGCTCCCCAAGATAGGCAAGGACGAGATGCTGCTGGTGACACGTCACCGAAGCCACCTCCTTGAGAGCCCACTGCTAACAGGATCACTCCATTTTATTTTTCCAGCTAATTTGGAAGGTGGGAAGTGGTGCTGCATTGTTTATGGTTTTCGGAGGTAATATGACCCCTCCGGTGAGTAACTCCAATCTCTGTCACACCATCTGTTTGTCATTTTCAACAGCTCCACTGTGCTTATGGAGCACCTTATGGGGATGCTGAGGCCCAAGGGTGTTCTTTGTGCCTCTAATTATAAGGAAAGCATGATTTCCACCTGGTCCCAGGGAAGGAGGCTCAGATGGGGCTTCCTCCCTCCTCAGCCCAGTGCCGGTGGCAGCTCCCTCTCTCTGGACCCTCAGCTCTTTCCCCTCCATGCTGCAGCGAGCCCGTGGGCTCTGCCTGGGACAGAGAGAAGCCTAAAGCTCTTCCTAATAGCACCAATTTCCCACAAAGCTCAAAGAAACAGACTTGGCCAACAAGTGGAGGGGGTATCTACAGCCAGCTTATTAGAAATGGTCAAATAGGGACTTCCCTGGTGGTCCAGTGGTTAAGAGTATGCACTTCCACTGCAGGGGGCATGGGTTCAGTCCCTGGTTGGGGAACTAAGATCCCACATGCCATGTGGTGTAGCCAAAAAAAAAAAAAAAAGGAAATGGTCAAATAGCTGTACTGTGACGGATAAGCAATATTTGTTTGCAATGGAATTTTTTTTTTTAATAAATTTAGTTATTTATTTTTGGCTGCGTTGGGTCTTCATTGCTGCGCACAGGCTTTCTCTAGTTGCGGCGAGTGGGGGCTACTCTTTGTTGCGGTGCTCGGGCTTCTCAATGCGGTGGCTTCTCTTGCTGCAGAGCACGGGCTCTAGGCGCACGGGCTTCAGTAGTTGTGGCACGTGAGCTCAGTAGTTGTGGCACACCAGCTTAGTTGCTCCGTGGCATGTGGGATCTTCCCTGACCAGGGATTGAACCACGTCCCCTGCGTTGACGGGTGGATTCTTAACCACTGTGCCACCAGGGAAGTCCCTGCAATGGACTTTTATCGTGGGTTATGTTTATTTCTTCGATGATCTTCCTGGTTTCTAGCACCAGAAACTGTTGGTGGCATGATGCGTGTTTGGTCCCGTTATCTTGTGACTTCATAACACATTGTCCCCCAAGACTTAGTGGCTTAAACACCAGTCATGAAGTTTGCTCACAAATCTTCAATTTGGGCAGCTCCACAGGAGCTGGAGGACCCAGTTCCGAGACGGTGCACTCACTTGCCTACAAGTTGGACCATAATACAGGTGCTGCTTCTTGGCTGGTCGCTCAGCTGGGATTCATCTAAGAACCTTGGTTCTTTTCCTCCTAGGCCTCTCTGTGGGGCTGCTCAGGCTTCCTCATAGCATGGTGGCCCAGGACAGCTCTAAGTATTCCAGGAATAAAGAATAAAGCCACAGGCCTCTTAAGATCTAGGCCTGGAAATGCACAGCATCGCTTCTACCACATTTTATTGTTCAAGCAATCCCAGAGCCCTCCCAGATATAAGGGGAGGGGCCATATACCCCCTCTCTCAATGGGAAGAGCTTCAAAGAGTATTTGGTCATCTCTCACCCACTACAGTGCTCAGCGCTCACAGGTGATTTATGAAACACCCTCACTTTGGTCCATGTGAGCCTGTACCAAAAACAGCTGTGCTGTCCATCCTCATCACAAATCCCCACCTCAAGAGTTCAGCTAAGCTGCTCCATGGTGTTGCCACCTCGGCATCCGTTTTGTTTAACCAAATGTCTCGCGGGGGCCTTACACTGACATTAGCCCCTTATGATATTATTATATTATATATGGTACACAATAGACATTATCCCCTAGATAACAGCCCCCAGAGTCACAAGCAAATGTACATTTCTGATATGGCTTCTCCAACAGCCCGGCTTCTCCCCTACGTACCTGGACCTTCCCCTTGTAAGCACCTTAGATAAGAGCCACAAGAAGCTTACCAACACCCTGCTGTTTTCGGATTGAATTGACCAAAGCAGACTTAGCCCAGGAACCCCAAAGCACTCCCCCGATGGACTCTAAAAACAGTATGTGCCCCAGATCCAGTACCTCTCTCTGCCCGCACCCCACAAGTCTGTCTTGACGTCCCCATGGGGCCCCTTGCGGCCTGCCACGTACCTCCTCCAGGACCTGTAAGTAATAAACTTCTGTTTCCATTCCCTCTGTTCTTTATCGAACCAAGCCTCATCATCCGACACCCCAGAGCTCCCTACTTAACAAGTGTTAGTTTAACAAGGTCACAAAACCGTCTCTCAGGAGGCGAGAGAGAGGATAATCGTTTATGAAGACCCCACTGTGAGCTGCCGTTCATCATGATTGGGTCTTTCCAAACTTCATCTCGCTTATTTCTCACAATGACTCTGGCTATAGAGATTTGCTCCCTCATTTTACAGAAGAGGAGAAGAAAAAGTTAAGAAAATTAAGGAAGTTAAGAAATTTCCAAGGTCACACAGCTAGTAACGGTAGCCAGGATTCCAACCCATGTCTGCCGGGTCCCCTAGGTTCTGTTTGTCCTACCTTGTCCGGGGGACAGCATAAGTCTCACCTGAGCCAGAGCATCTTTTGGTTCATCTTGGGGGTCTCCCCCGAAACCCCTGATAGCCCTTCTGAGAGGTGGCTTGGTCCACACTGCAGGTGTTAGGGTCACTCCTTGGTCCCTCCCCTACCTCGCCCCTGCCATGGTCATTCTGGTGATGCCTGCTGCCAGTCTCCTGTGGGAGGGTAGTCCCACATTGCACTGCTGGCCTCTGGCACCCAGCAGGCCGGGAGCAGGCATTCCACGCCCTTAGGCTCCACCCCCTCCCCATGGCCTGGTACATGGGCCTGGCTTCTATGTCAAGGACCTCACTTAGCACTTCAGTTCTAGTTCTCAGGCTGGAGCCCTGCCCAGAACTCCAGGCTTCCTGGCCAGGACCCTGAGACCCTGCCCAGCTCTCCCCAGGATCCTCCTGGGTGGGATCGCTGATGCATGTTGTTCCCACTCTCAGCACTGTGCTGGAGTCCTTCCACAAGTAGACAAGGTCCTCGTAAACCCTTCGATGATGCCTGGAAAGCTGGCACGCCGGCTGCTGCCTGGAACCTCCCGCCATCAAGACTCACGTCCAGCTTACAGCCGCCCTCAGTGATCTCCACACCTGCCCCAGCCACCCCTGCCCTCCCCCTTCCACACCTCTGTCACTCCGTGACAAAAGAGCTTCTGTCCAGCCTCTTCTGCAGAGCCCAGCCAGTCCCCAGCCAATCGATCTGAGCACCCAGCCTAGTGTCGGTGTGCCTCAAGGAAGGGGGAAATGGCGGGGACGGGGGAGGAAGGGCCGGTACATCAGGACTGTCGAAGCCCCTCTGAGCTGCACACACACCACCCGCGCCCTCACCTCACTAGAGGACCCACCCCAGATTCCCAAGAGCTGTCTTGCTCCACCCGCTGCTTCCTTCTCTCTGGGGTTTTTGCCCTCTTCCTATGGCTCATCCTCCTTGATTTACAAGCATCCACAGTCTCTCCCGTCCTACCGTCTCCCCCTCAACTGCATGTCCTCCTTACCTCTCCCTTCTGAGCCACATCTGCTTCCATCCACAGTGCCTCCGTTTCCCCGCCTTCTAGGTACTCTGTGACCCACCGAAGTCTGCTTCCCTCCACGTCACTGAAACCACTCTTGTCAAGTCACCCATGGCCATTCACTGCTAAATCCCATAAATGCTTCTGCATCCTCATCTTTCTAGAACCCGCAGGCAGTGGTGACCATCCCTCCTGCTCTTAACCCCTCCTCCTTTGGCTGCTGGAACATGACACTCTCCCCTGGCTTCCATCTCTCTTTCACTCCATCCCTCTTACCCACGCCCAACCCCAAATGCCCTGCTCCCCAGACCCCCTCCCCAGCCCCTCTCTTCTCACTCCACACACTCTCTCTTCCCCCGACCCTGCTGACAACTTGCTACTCCACACTCCCAGCCCCTAGAGCTCTGCCAAGCTGCAAACCCAGATACCCATACCCCCAGGCACCCTTAGAACCAACATGTTTCCACCTGAACTTGTCAGCTTTCCCCAGACCCCTGTCCCCAGCGATGCCCCACCATCTTTCCTGCCGCCTGAGCCAGAGCCCCTAACCCTCCCACCCCTTCACACCCACATCCCACCAGGCACCCCATCCAGCCAGCGCCACTTCCTCCCCCTGGAATCTGACCTCCAAATTCTGTCTTCATGACCACAGTCTTTGTTCTCAAGTGTTGTCATCTTTGGGGCCAGGCTCCCGTAAAAAACTGCTAACTGGTTTCTGCCTCGCAGAGTTCTCCATCCATCACTGCCACGGATCACTTTCTAAAAGACCAACATGATCATCCCGCTTCTAGCTTAAATCCATCACCGGCTCCAGGATGGGCTCCGGGAAAAATTCCAAATTCTCCATGACCTGGACCCTGAATTTTCTCTCCAGCCTCATCTTTGTCCCCCACCGTCACCCCACCCCTCACACTTGGCCTCCCTATTTGCTCAGCACATCCACCCTCCTTTACTCCTGCTGTGACTTCTGCCTGGAAAGTCTCCTCCGTCAGCCTTGCTCTTACTCATTTTCTCAGACTTGTAAGAAAAATAGTAGTCCTCCAGGAAGCCTCCCCTGATTAGCACCCAAGCCATATGCATTTCCTCCATCCCGGCTCAGTCACGCTGAGCTGCCATCTGCTTTATGCGTCTCTCCAAGGAGACTGAGATCCCTGAAGGCAGAAACAGCCGAGAGCCCAGCACCGCACCTGCAAACATTCAGTAAGGGTGGGAAGCTTGGGGGAAGGGAAGCACAAGCACAGAGAATCACATGAAACCCTGTAGAACAACGAGGCGTTTGCACAGAAGGCCCAGCAGCACGTAGAATTTTCTAGTGTCTCCTCCAATTCCGGTAACCTAGAGCTAGTCCACTCTTGTCTTACTTTTGTCTACTTGTCTTTTTTCCTGGCTGCTCTTGTTGCAGGGAGGGATGGAGGGGAAGATGCAGCAGAGAACGTGGGGCACCCCTTTCCTCTGTGATATCTGCTGCTGTGGGCCAGCACCGTCACTCCCACTTGGAGTTTGTTTGCTCTAGTTCAGCAGATCTGTGGGCAGCAGCCCCAAAGTGCAGCCGGCAGGCAGATAACTACAAATGCTTCTTCCTGGGAGATGCCCTAAACAGGAGCATCTCTCTATTTCAATCTCCCTCGCCCCGCCTCCCCTCTTCTCCCCCTCTCCCTCCTCCTCCCTACTGCAAATGGGAACCACAGATTCCCTCCCTGTCTATCAGTAGCGCTGCTGGAGACAGGAAGCCCATCTGTATTTCAGGCTTCCCTGCACAGGCACCAGGCCAGGTGCCGACCATTTATGAGACACTCATCTTCGCAGGATTCCGAAGAAGCAGGGATCCTTAGTCCCATCTACAACTGAGCTGAATTTCAGGGAGTGGCATTTCTTGTCCAAAGTCACAGGGTGAATAGATGGCAGGGCAGGAGTCCAGGGTAGTTGGACTGGAGCCCACACTCTCCAGTTTACCTCCTAAGTCATCCCTCAGCCCCAGAACCATCTCTGGTTTCCCCAACCTTTGAGTGCAATGACGACATTTTCATATGAACACCAAACTACCACCACCCTTCATCTCCACTGGCTAACTTGGAATCCCATACGTAACCCCCTCACAGTCTTTCCAAAATAATTCTGGAAGTTCCCAGGGGGTATTCTAAGAAGATCATCACCCCGATATCCAAATGCTTCAGATGCTGCCACGCCCAACTGTTTAAATATGACACCATAACTCTACAGGGCAAGGGGACCCCTGGACAAACTTCCAAATCTGGAAAGACAGGAGGCAGGGGTTGAGGTAAATCATAAATCAGGCAGGTATGTGAATTCCAACTCTAGCGTTCTCGGGTGCAAACCCCGCTCACTGGGCCTCAGTTTCCTCCTCTGCACAATGGTTGGTGTGGGTGCAGTAATAGCACTTCCTTGGGGGGCCAGCCTAAGGATTAAAACTCAGGTTCGCAAAGGACTGCGCTGTCTCTTGAACAAGGTGTGAAGGTATGTCCTAAGTAAATGAGAACTCTTGTTTTAAAAATTATTATTACCTTCATTGTTTTTATTAAATGACAGGAAGGAAAGCAGACAGAGCAAGGCTAGGACTTTTTTCTAATATATAAAGTAATCAGCCCAGATGTGACAATGAATTGGATATCAAGCCATGATCAAAATATCCTGCACTGACTGCTTTTTGTTAAAACAGCATTTTTCAGAAGCAGAAGGGGTGGCTCACACGTCAGTTAGGATTTGTGAATACAGTGGGCTGCTCCCACCACTCATGTGACAGAAATCCGGTGCCCAGGAGGCAACCTGTAAGTTGCTGGCCCTGCGGCCGTATCCCTGGTCCCTTCTCGTCTGCAGTGATGTCCCCCATGTCCAGTAGCACATGACCTCCAGCTCATCTCTGCCTTTGTTTCCCCTCTAGAGCAACCAATAACCATAACTTGAAATCCTGCTTCTTCCTCCCCTCTGGAACCTTCTGCCAATCTCCTTTCATTGCTCATGCCAGCTCCCCCACCCCAGTATTTTCATTCTTCAAGTATCTGATTCACCTGAGGAACTTGAAAAATGAAAATTCTTGGGCTGTCTCTAACACAGAATGAATCAGTCTCATGGGATAGGGTCTAGGATCTGGTCTTAGTAAGTTTCCCATGGCCTCCTTGGTCCACCAAAGTTTAGGGGTCACTTCTCTAAACCCTACACTTCATTCAAGAATCAGCTTAAATGTCACTTTTTCCAGGAAGCCCTTGCTGATTGCTACAGTGGGCTGTCCTTTTTCTACATCAGAGAATAGGTAGTCTTAGCAGGAAACTGTGCCATGATTGATTATTCATGTCTGCCATGAGAGGAGGAATGGGTGAATAATGTCTCCCATGCCACGCATCCATTATCTCTGGGCTAGATTATCACAACAGACGTTTCAGGCCTGATCTTCTAAGACTCGTGTGTGTGTGTGTGTGTGTGTGTGTGTGTGTGTGTGTCCGTGTGTGTGTGTCCCCACTACTTTATTTCCCCTATGGGAACACAGCATAAATCTTGCCACAAAATATGGATGCCATCACCTGTCCCTCTATCATTGCAGCATTTTTTCTCCCTGTTTCACAAACTTTTGGCCCTTTTGAATCCTATACTACCATACAAAAATCCCCAATAGGTATCATCACCTGACTTTTTCTCAGTTAATGCCAATACTAGCCAGTTAAGTGAGGGCCTCAACTCATTAGCATATAAACATAAAATGGATTTTAGTTTTTCTCATTAGTGCTACAACTCTTCTTTGAAGCCTCCCTCCCTCCTGGGCTGTAGGCTGCTCTTTTAACAAGATGTAATTCAGTTTCATCATTTCTGATTCAGCTCCATTGAATAAAACAACCTTGTTCCTGTTGCTAAGGTAGCCCTATTTGTCCTACAACGTTACCCTTGTATTTGAGGCTAAACTCCCCTTTCTCCCCCACGTCAGTGCTGGCTGACTGGACACTCAGGGGTTGGAGGGGGTGCGGTTCTGTTCTTTCATATGGGCCACCGCCCAGCAGCCTCTTGCTGCTGGGGTCCCCTTAAGCAGCACCATGATGGCTTAAGTGTGAATGTCCACTTGACCATGGGGGAGCTTGCCACTGCCAGGCCACAGATAGGGTTGCCTTCTGTGTTCCCCACCCCACCTCCAGCACTCCCTCCACCCCCTCCTTTCCTTACTTCCTCTGTCGCCTGCCCCAGCCTACCGGGCAGCTCTACTGGCCAGCACCTGGGCAGGTAAGAGCCACTTTCTAGCCTCTGATGTAGACCTACAATGCTCTTCAAGCACCCCAACCACATGGGAAGGCATAGAGAAGGCCAGAAAATTTTCGAGACACATGCCCACAGGGAGTGATTGCTCTTGTCCCACAGGTACCCTCTTCTCCCAAAAGGCTCCATCTTCATGGCCCTCACACAGCTTCTTCAGTGACTGCAAATAGGATGAGGGAGTGCAGCTGGTTCTGCTGAGTTGGCAACTCTCAGCCACCCCAGGGCGTGTGGTTCTCTGAACTCAGAATTCGGGGCACTAATCGAGCACCTTGTGTTCTCATCTGTGGCCTTCATAGGCAATCTCGGGAAACAGGAGTAACACCCCAGGCCCCGCAGACCATCAGGGTCATGAGTTACCCCCCGCAGACATCACCGATGGGTGACGGTGGGGAGGGGTCGCAGGTGTGAAGGAAGCTGAGGGCAGACAAGGAGGAGGCTGTTGGCTGAAGCCAAAGGTGACCCAGCGGGGGCCCAGACATCTCAGGGTTTCCAATGCAAGCCGGTGTCCACGGCGGAGGACTGCAGGCCTGAATAGGAAGCTCATAATTCTCTCTTTCATTAATTAGCTACCTTGGATTTGCCCCTCAGTGACTCCAGTGCAGGAAGAGGAAGGAGGCAGCCCGAAAACCTGAGCCTGGGGACTTTCTGTTCACTCTCTTTCTGTTCACCGAGCTGCCCTCAGTGTTATGGGCTGAACTGTGTCCCCCCAGAATCCACATGTTGAAACCCTAACCCGCTGGGCCTCAGAGTGTGACAATTTGGAGACAGAGACTTTAATTGAGTTAAAATGAGGCCATTAATGTGGGCTCTAATCTAATGTGACTGGTGTCCTGACAAGAAGAGGAAATTTGGACACAGAGGGAAGACCCTGGGAGGACAGAGCAAAAAGGCGGCCATCGGCAAGCCAAGGAGACAGGTCTCAGGAGAAACCGCACCTGCCCACACCTGGATCTCGGACTTCCAGCCTCCGGGACTGGGGGAAATCGATGTGTGCCTTTTCAGCCGCCCAGTCTGTGGCGCTTCGTTGTGGCAGCCCGAGCTAACCAAGCCCCTCAGGAATGGGTGGGGTTTCCATTTACTTAAATCTGACAGGCCAGCCAGCCCTAAACCAGCCTCCAGGAAGTTGGGAAGGGTCAAGAAAGTGTAAAAACAGCCATGAGAAAGGCAACGGCAGCTTCTCCAGAGGTCACCCCAACCAGATGGCAATGGCAGTGGCTGGGGTCTCCACAAGGTCGGGAGGCCAAGGGCTCTCCTGGGGCGTTGGGGGTTGGGGGGGCCATAGCCCTGTTCCACCCGACCCCCAACCCTGAGTGGCCAGGGTCTCGCGGCCTGTGCATCCATGAGTGTATGCATTAAAGGAGCTTAAATTCTCTCAGACTGATATCACCACCCTGGTGTGACAAACACAGAGAAAAGAGTAACCTCTCTCTTTCTTAATAATTTCGTGTTCGTTAGGAGAAATCCCAGACACGACTCGTGTAAATTATCCTAAAATGTCCCAGTTGCACTGAACTCCTCCATCCGCTCACTTGTCCAGAGAGGTGACTGTAGTCAAGACAAATGAACTAAAACCAATACATTTTCTTTATTCTCACAATATTCCTTTCACTGTCGTGTCAAAAACTATAAAACACTTACGAACACACTCACGAAGGAAGGTACAAAACACACATGAGGACAACAACAAATGATTATTAAAACACATAAAACAAATTCTGAACAAATGGAAAAATATGATATGGTCAGTGTTCCCAAACTTTAATATATAATTTTAATGCAATTCTGCATAGAATCCTGACAAGGGCTGTTTTTTGTTTGTTTGTTTGTGTGTGCATTTTAGTTTTGGGAATTGTATAGATGTCTTGAAGAATCATCAGTCAATTTAGTTTTGACAAAGGAATGGATAAGTCAGTGGAAGATGGCAGAGAACCCAGAATTAGATGCCTCTGTATGTGAGAAATTCATTTATGACAAGGGTGGCAGTTTAATTCAAGGAAAATGGATGGATTATTCATAAAATGTGTTGGCAAACTCATTATCAACCTGGGGAAAAAAAGGAAAACAGACACCCCTTATGATCTCTTGTACAGAAAAACAAAACAAAACCTTCTAAATGTATTGGAAACAAAAAAGTAAAACCAAATCTCGGTGACTACATGTAAAATCTGAGAGTCAAAGTGAATTTCCTAACTAAAATTAGAAACCCAAAAACAATAAAATAAAAACACACGAACCAAACAACGTAAAATCTTAAATTTTAGTGTGCAAAAAGAACCATAAACAAAGTTGAGACAAATAATAGATCTGGAAAAAGTATTTGTAGTACAGATGCTAGACAAAGGTTAATAGCTATGATATAGAAAGAACTCTTGGGAATTTAGAAGAAAAGATAAACACAACAAAATTGAAATGGAGTCAACCATGCATTCATAGACAATTCACATAAGAGCAAACCCACATGGCTGAGAAGTCTATGAAAAGATGCTCACATCCTCAGCAAATTAAAGTCACAATGAGATATCACTTTACACTCATCAGTATGGAAAACACTGGAAACAGCTATAGCATCTATTGCTAGCTGGAAAGGAGTTTCCTTGGAGGGGAAATGTTTCCACCTTTGGGAAATGCAATCTGATAATATTTATCACGAAATTAAAAATCAGATATCCTGTGACCAAGGCTCCCACTCTGAGAAGATTTGCCCCAGAAATAGAAGCAACAATGAGTTAACTGCAGCCTACTTCCTATGGCAAAAATCTGGAAACAGAATGAATGGTCACAAATGGAATAAAAGTTGAATAAATGGTTGTCCACCCACACCATGGAGTAGAGCACATCATTTAAAAGAGAAGATGAGAGTCAGAGCAGATGATTTAGAGCAGTGCTTCCCAAGTTTTTTCTCATGATCACCCACCCCATGAATTTTAATACCACAGATACACTGTACATCTGTTTATGTTGTCAAATAGAATTGAGCTTTAGAGGGACATAGACCATCATAATACCTAAGTTTTTTCATGCCCCAAGAACCAATTTTTGTCCCCTTGGGGTCAATATTGCCCCTGTTAAAAATGCATGATTTAAAAGGATTTACACAAGGTCCTATAGGTAATGCAGAAAAACATTTATAAAAAGATACCGTTATTTGTCAAGTAAACAATATGACCTGAAACACGTCTATACATCTGTATAGAATTAGATAAATACCAGTATACGGGTTAGTAACAGGGGGGTGTGGGAGAGGTACAGGGGTGGAGGCAGAAGTGGAGCAGGGAAGAATTGATAAGCCTGCATGGGGGAAGCCAGGAGTGAGAAAAGGGGGGAAGAAGTATTTTAATGAATTCATTTATGTGTTGTGCAAAACCATGCATGGATGTGAATGTACAAATAAAGGCTGGAAATAACAAGTAATGATTATTTTAAAAATTGTAAGGACTCACTTAACAGCCTTGAATGCTCCTTTAGAGAAATCCCACATGTGACCAGCCTAAGTCACCTATGATCCAGCTACATCATGTCTCTCTGTTCCCCAAATAGGCTGATCCTTTCAGAGCCTCATGCCTTTGTGTAGCCCTGAACACTGTTATGGGTTGAATTGTGTCCCCTAAAAAATTCATATGTTGAAGCCCTAACTCCCATAACTTGGAATGTGACTGCATTTGGAAATGGGGTCTTTACAGAAGTAATCAAGTTAAAATAAGGTCATTAGGATGGACTGTAATCCAACATGACTTGTGTCCTTAGAAAAAGGGGAAATTTGGACCCAGAGACTGACATAAATTAAGGGAAGATGATGTGGAAAAACAGGAAGAACACCATGTGAAGATCAGAATTATGCTTACCACAAGCCAAGAACTACCAGAAGCTAGGAGAGAAGCCTGGGGCAGCCCCTGCCCTAGAGCCTTCAGAGGGAGCAGGACCCTGAGGACATGCTTGATCTCCAACTTCTACCCTCCAGAGCTACTAAAAACTTCATTTCTGTTGTTTAAGCCATTTAATCTGTGGCACTTTGTTATGACAGTCCTAAGAAACTAATACCCTTTCCCTCTTATCTGGTGTACATGTATGCATACTACAGCTCTGTGTAAAATTTCATGTCCTCTGCAAAGTCTTCCCAAATTAATCGCCCCCTCCCTCTTCCGTGTTCCAATAATATTTTGTGTGTGCCCATCCTATAGTACTTCCACAGACTATTTAAATTATTTAATAATTATATTTAATGATTTAATAATGATTTAATAATTAAATTATATCTAAATTATTTTTTCTCTGCTAGATCTTGATGCCCTTGAAGACATGTCACATGTCTTTGCATCTACTTTTGCATCCTCCGTAGCCCTGCACAGTACTGAGCACAAAGTAAGTGGTTCACAAATATTTGCTACATGAACGTAAAAAATCTAAAATAAAGCTTTCCACTCTGTCACCTCAAAGCAGGAAGACACGAGTAAGAGCAGGAGGTTCCTTGGACAATAATTCTTCCGTCTTGGCAAGGCTCTTCAATTCTAACAAATCGACTTAATAATGAAAATGTCTTTAATGGGGGCAATATGGCAAAAAGTAATTAACTCCCTAACTGAAATCTAGAACTTTAGAAGTAATTAATGGGAGGGCCAAATTGTCCTTCACTGCAAGAATGCAGGTGTAATCCCACCAGCGGGGGTGAAGAAGGGCCAGGGAGGGCTCCAGAAAGATGTCATCTGAGCAAACCACGTCGGAGGGCAGCGCGCACGTCCACGTGATGCGTGTTCCGCTTAATCAATGCGGCGATGCCATCAGCCAGGGCTGGCAGGTGCCGCTTTGCTCCGTAAGAAGGAACACTTTTTTAATGAGCAAAAATTTCCGTCACCGTTTCATGCTCAGGCTTGGCACTTGCAGGAAAGGTGAGGAGAGCCCCTCTTTCTGAGCCAATGAGCATTACGCAATTGCCTGACTATTCAAGACTCAAAGAATCTTGGGACCCTGGCATCCTTCCATCATCTTGGAGGCTCTGGAGTCAGACCCGCCCGCGGGATTTTCTCTGGCTCCTCATTGGCTGAGACCCACGTGGCGGGCGTGTCTCCCCTCGGGCTTATGCAGCCTCTCTTCCTTGCCTGTAAAGATGCCACTGTTAAGTGAGGGATCAGTGATAACATATTGCACAGCAGCAGATGGCATCTATATTTAGAGGCCCTTCAGAGGAAGGATTAATGCCATTTAGAACACACCGCAGGCCAAAAAAATGAGAGTTGAGTGTTCCAAATGAATCCTTATAAAACTTCCTTTTGTTCCCTATTATGGGTTGAGTTGTGTGCCACCCCCCACCCAAAATTCATAGGTTAAAATCTTGACCCTCAGTATCTCAGAATGTAACAGTATTTGGAGATAGGGTCTTTAAAGTGTGATTACGTTAAAATTAGGTCATTAGGTGGGCCTAAATCCAATAGGACAGGTGTCCTTATAGGAAGAGGAGATTAAGACCCAGACACACAGAGGGAAGCTGATGTGAAGACACAGGGAGAAAACAGCCATCTGCAAGCCAAGGAGAGAGGTCTCAGAAGAAACCAACCCTACGGACAACCTGATCTTGGACTTCTAGAATTCCAGAACTGAAAGAGAATAAACTTCTGCTGTTTAAGCCACCCAGTTTGTGGAACTTTGCTATGGCAGCCTGAGCAGACTACTATAGCCCACATGCACACAGGATGCAGCACCATCTCCTTAGCTTAGCACACGTGACCCTTGGTAAGCTGGCCCCACTGACTCTCTTGGGTCCCCTCTCCCGCCCCTTTCCAGTCCTCCCTTCCCCAGGCATGTGGCCCTCCTTCCCAAACACTCCATGACCTTTCATGCCACTGGGCCTTAACACATGACCGTCTCTCATTGGGGATCACTCTCCTCGCCTCCACCCTCCTCTTGAAAAGTCCTGTTTACCTGCCAGATTCAATTCAAATGCCCCCTCCTCAGAGAGGACCACTCCAAACCTCTCACCTCCACCCACACTAGAATCAGCTGCTTCCTGTTCTGTGTTCCTGTTATTTTCTCTTCATGCCTTCGGTCTGGCTGGAGCTCCTTTGGGGGCCAGACTGTGTCTTTCTCACTTTGAGGTCCCACCCATAATTGTCACAGTCAGGTCTGGTGGCATGAGGGAACTCATCGGTTAAGGCCATATCTTATGAAGGATCATGGTGGGGAGAGAGGAATCAGCATGTGGCCATTCTTTGCCACCTGAAATGGCCCCATGGATGTGACAGATACAAAGAGAAAAACAAATGTAATGACAGAGGCTGTAACTGAGCAGGACACTGCGGGGCCTTCCTGGGACAAACCCCCTACTGCATCCCACCCCCATCCTCCACCTGCCTCTTGTGTGTAGAAAAGCTTTAGCCTCCTAGGCCTTCCCCAAGGTCCAAGGAATAAATTTAATCAGAGAAGTGAGAAAATGCAGAAACAAAGGAAAATAATCAAATGACAAAATAATAATAGTTTAGCCATTAAACAAAGTCCAGGACCTTTGGTTCCTCCTCAGGGGATAATATTCTGAGCCATGTCGTCTGAGCTGTTTTGCAGATACTGAAACCCGTACCTGGTGGAATAAGGTAACTGTATGCTGCCCACAAGCACATAGACCCCAGACTGGTTGAAACCAGAAGGTTGATAATGTTGACTCCTAGTTGCCTCACCACCAACTCATCAGAGCTGATCAGGCACCCTGCAACCCTCTCCCCAACATGTAGCCCCTTCCTCTTTTCCCTATATAATTTCCGCACAAAACCTGGGGAGGGAGCTGTTGGTTCTTGGGGATATGAGTCCACCTTCTCCCCAGCATTACCAGCTTCCTCAATAAAGCTATCTTTCCTTTCACCCAGCACTTGTCTCTTAGTATTGGATTCTTGCGCGAAGCAGCAGTTTGGTAGCAAAGCTACATGTCAGAAAAGAAAGAGCTTGGGACTCAGGAATGCTGTGTTGTAGACCTAATGCCAGCACTAACTTGCCGTGTAACTTTGGCCAAGTCACCTAACCTCTTTCTCAGTCTGAGCTTGGACTAGTTCATCGCTAGCTCTGAAAAAAAAAGAAAAACAAAAAACCCTAAGAGATTGTGACTCTATAGCCATGACAAAATAAAACAAAAAGACCATATTCCCTTAGTCTTCCCAGATTTATTCATGCTTTAACTTACTGCACATTTATTGGGCACCTATAACTTGCCAGGAGGATTATTAGAAGTTTCCAGGGGGAAGTAATGTTTGGGCAGGAAATTGCAGAAGAGTCTTAGAAATGAGAAAATAGCATTTCCAGAAAATTAAATCTCCCAACTTCAAAGAATCCTTCCAACCCTTAACAAGATTATGCTTTGCCATTCCAGCACAGAGCATTATTTCTGTTAAGCATGAGTGGGTGGGAGGAGGACGAAATGAAACAGTTCCAGCAGTGCAAACATGGTGGACAAAGGTCAGAGGTGAGAGAGCAAAGAGCATGCTGGGGAGCATGACAGCCACGTCCTGGAAGAGTGAGGAACCCACGGGGAGTGGGGAAGAGGATGCACTTTGGTCGTGGATGGACTTTGAAGGGGTTTAAATGTTAAACTGAAGAGTCTTGATGTCAATCAGTGGCAGTGGGCAGCCCATGAAGGTTTCTGAGCAGGGGAGTAAGCAAAGCAGATTTGTGGGTTGGAAAAATCCTGTTGGAAGATGTTTGGAAGTGGGGTGGAGAGGGTGATTCTGGGTGCAGGAACCAGTTGGCAAGCCAAGGTTATGGCTCAGAAGATGCATGATGGGTCCTGGGATGGGGCCTCAGGCTGGGATGCAGGGAGGGCAGCTGAGGTCTGCCCAGGATTGCTCAGCTTTCAGAGACCTGGCTTCCCCACGTCTCTGCCTCTGATTGAAATCATGGCAGGGCAGGCCCAGCAGGACTGCTCATCATTTCATTGAATCCCACATCCCTGGTAGAAATGAAAGAGCTTTAAATTCAATCATCAGTTGGAATGCATCTCTTCTCATCATCCCCAATCCATTGCTACCACCACTACACACACACACACACACACACACACACACACACACACACACATGTGCACAGCAGAGTCTTTGTCTTTTCATGGGAAGCCTGTTATTTCATTTAGAGAAGATCTATGTGATTTAAATTGGAGGCTTCGGACAAATTGCATTTGAAATTGAAAGAGGGTGAAGTAGCCAGATGTATCATCAATTTAGGAAGATAAGTGGAGTCCTCGGCTGCTACCTTGGCCTGTTTTATCCCACTGTTACTTAAAATAAAAGACCACAAGCTGAGTAACTCTAAATTTCTCAATCTGGGCCTTTGACAGGAAACTGAAGGATTCATCTGTAGAATTCTTTATTTTCCATTAAGACCCCAGCCTTTTCTTTCCCAATAAATGAAGATGATGCTTCTGAATTGCAAGCTGAGCCTCATTCCCTTCCTCCTGTCTCAGCAGAGTCCATTTGGAAAACAGGCTGGCTAATTGGGTTTATGTAGAAGGGAAGTGAGGGCCAGGATATCTGAGAACAGTGAGTATTCAAG
Source organism: Globicephala melas (assembly GCF_963455315.2). Classification (NCBI taxonomy): domain Eukaryota; kingdom Metazoa; phylum Chordata; class Mammalia; order Artiodactyla; family Delphinidae; genus Globicephala; species Globicephala melas. The sequence goes on along the minus strand of NC_083328.1, from coordinate 10,497,675 downwards.
AGTCCAGGAGACAGCCCTGCCCTGCTTATAGAAGGAAACTAGAGTGTGAGTCTGCGAAAAACTATATTCGGAGATCCTTGAGCAAAGCAGTCTCTTAATGTCCTAGCATATCTGCAAGAACATCTTAAAAATGATTGACAAATGTAAATATTATTGCTATGTATATTATTATGAAAATGTTTATCAGAAAGGGACTCCTCAGAATAATGGGGCCCTAATTTTACCCAGAAGGAGAAAACTAAATTTTCCCCTCTCTGAGACATCACCCTTTAAACACTTACTTCTATATGACATGAATTTTAGATCCTGCAATATGTTAGATGTTACAGTCAGACAACCGGGTCAGAATCCTGGGTTCAGCATTTAGAGTCCGTGTGACATTGGTCAAGGGAAGTAGCCTTTCTTAGATTTGGGTTCCTCATTTGTGAATTGGAATAATAATCGTCCTTATAATAATACTCCCACAGTTGTTTTGAGACTTAAATGAGAAGATGCCTGTAAAAATAATTTTCAGTAAAATGTTGAATATAGGGCCCAACATATAGTAAGTGCTCAACACTGTTTCCTTTTATTAAATTTGGAAAAAACCAACTTGGCATCTCACGCTAGTCTCTAAAAAAAGCTAGAGCTAGCCCTGCTCTCAGTTCTAAGTGTTTAAAAATATTTCAAATGAAAGGCAGACTGGTTGGAGGGGGGAGAGAGGACTGAGGTATCTGGGAAGGAAAGACATCACAGATGGCCCATCAGGAACTTCACAGAGTGTCACATCCAGAGGTACCTGCCAGCTCAACCAGGGATGAATCTTCTATGAGGACCAGATGCTACTAATTGGCGAGGAATCCTGTGGCTGCCACCCAAAGAAGAGAACAAATTCTTTGCCACCACATGGTTGTTTTTTCATTCCAAGTGGAATGCATTAACTCTTCAAACAGGCATACCAGCTTCAGTCTCCAAAAGCCCATGTCCACATTTAGGAAATTCTTAAGCAAGATACTGGGGCATTTCTAGTTCACTGGTCCTGATTCTCTCCTCAACCAGCAATCCTTGGACCTATATCATCTTTGGGAGGACCACTGATGACGCACCCTCCACGTGGGACTTCAACTGAATGTCCCATGTAGGACCTAGGAGCTCAGTGTTTCCACTCTCTGCCCATTCCTCCTCTTACATCATTTTTCTCCATGTCTCTCTCTCTCCCTTCCAAACTGTCATCTCTTTCAAAGACAAGGTCTGGTTCTCATCCCCTCTACTGGGGGCTCCCAGAGCCCAGCAAAGGACTGGCCACATGGCAGAGATTTGCTCAACAAGCAGGTAAATATGGCCTGGGCCCCAGTTCCATTTTCAGCATTTCCCAACTCCTCAATTCCCATACCTCAAATTAACACCATCTGCTCCTGTCTCATCAAATTATTTTCCACCTCTTGAATACATCATGCCCTCCCACACATCCATACCTTCCCACACGCTTGACTTTCTGTCTCGAGTCCCCTGCAAGGAGGAGGCCAAACTCCATAAAAGGAGAATATTATAGAGCAGAGGTCATCAAAACTACAGCCTGTGACACCATCCCACTGCCTGTTTTTTGTCAATAATGTTTTATTGGAAACATCCATGCCTATTTGTTTACATATTGTTGACAGAGGCTTCCACGCTACAATGGCAAGAGTTGAGTAGTTGCTCTAGAGATCGTATGACCTGTCAAGCCTAGAATAATCACTTTCTGGCCCTTTTGCAGAAAACATTGCTAACCCAGGCATGGGCTGCAGAGTGAGACAGACTTCAGTTTTAATTCTGGTTCTGCCAATGATCAATAAGTAGCCATGGGAAAGTTTCTTTACCCCTCCGAATTGTGGTTATTTCCCTCAAAAAAGAAGAAAAAACCTATTTGACAAGACGATTATAAAGACAGGATAAAATAATATGAGTAAAAGGTCCCAGAGTGGTCTCTGGCAAAGGGTACGGGCAGACCTTGTTTTATTGCATTTTGCAGGTACGGCATTTTTTTTTTTTTTACAGATTGAAGGTTGGTGGTGACCCTGCGTCAAGCGAGTCTATCGGCACCATTTTTCCAATGACATTTGCTCATTTCATGTCTTTGGGTGACATTTTGGTAATTCTCGCAATATTTCAAAATGTCATTATTATATTTATTATGGTGATCTCTGACGTTACTATTCACAAAAAGATTACGAATCACTGAAGGCGCAGGTGATGGTTAGCATTTTTAGCATAAAGTGTTTTTTAATTAAGGTGTATATATTGTTTTTTTAGACATAATGCTATTGCACACTTAATAGACTACAGTATAGTGTAAGTGTAACTTTTTTTTTTTTTTTTTTTTTGCGGTACTTGGGCCTCTCACTGTTGTGGCCTCTCCCATTGCAGAGCACGGGCTCTGGATGCGCAGGCTCAGCAGCCATGGCTCATGGGCCCAGCCGCTCCGCGGCATGTGGGATCCTCCTGGACCGGGACATGAACCCGTGTCCTCTGCATCGGCAGGCGGACTCTCAACCACTGCGGCACCAGGGAAGCCCTAAGCATAACTTTTATACACAATGAAAAACCAAAAAATTCTTGCAACTCACTTTATTGGGATATTCACTTTATTGCGGTGGTCTGGAACCAAACTCTTATCTCTGAGGTCTGTCTGTATATGCTCAACAAATATTTTCTTCTCTCTCCCCTTTCCTTTTTCCTCTATGTATTATTCTGCTCAGGCTGAATAGCAAAATACCACAGGTGCGGGGGGAGCTTAAGCAACAGAAACTTATTTTCCCACGTTCTGGAAGTTGGAAGTCCAAGATCAAGGTGCCTCCCTTCTCTGCTTACAGATCACCAGCTTCTCAGGTGTCCTCACATGGCCTTTCCTCTGCACACATGTGGGAGCGGGGAAAGAGCTCTCTGGTGTCTCTTCCTCTTCTTATAAGGACCCCAGTTCTACAGGATTAGGGCCCCACTCTTATGACTTCATTTCATCTTAATTCCCTTCTTAAAAGCCCTATCTCTATATACAGCCACATGGGGGATTAGGGCTTCATCATATTAATTGCCGGGGGGTTACAAGTCAATCCATAACACTCTACTTGATTCCCTTTCCTTTTTCTCCTCTAAACGTGTTAGAAATCTACCTGGGCTAGTTTGTATTATTGGCCTCAATTCTTCACCCTCCTTTTTGATATCCATACCCTTCGCCTGTGATTTTGCATTTCCCCTCATTGAAGTAGCAGCGTCCATTTCCTTACCCCTTGACTTTGGGTTCAACCATGTGGCTTGCGTTGGCCAACAGAATGAGGTAGAAGTGGAAGTGTCACGGCTCCAAGCCTAGGCTTTAAGAGACCTCACATATTTCCCCTTGCCCTCCTGAGTCTTCGTCATCACCAGGAGAATGGCATTCCGCAGGCCAACCTGCTGGTCCTGGCAAGGCAGCCACTTAATTATAGTAAGATCAGTCTTTCTTATACAATGTCTGGCTCTCTAGGGGCTACACTTTCAATGCGGCAAGAACAAGAGGAAATCTCCCCTTGCAAGGGAAGATGAAGAGGTAACTTGCCATCTAAGTCTTCCTTAGAAGGAAGGAGGTAGTGGGTGGGAGGTGGGGATTATTTCTTAATCTCTCTTGAGAATTCTCAACCACAAGTGTGCACTCGAAGGGGTTTGGGGACTGAGTTTACACTGCTTGATTTTTTTTAAAAAGCCCAATGTGAGAATTTAGTTTAAGATGGTCCTGAGTTGGTAGCACCTCCAAGCAACTGACACATAACCGAAGCAAATGTGCAATCGCTGAATATACCCTCAAAGAATGATCACGGATACGTATTTCAATAAATATGAGTTTACAATTAAAACTCAAAAAGCTTATAAGGAAAAACCATGAGACTCAAAAACAGCAACAAAAACCTAGCAGACTCAGAGCCACAAATGAGGGCTTTGCTATACATACAGAACGTCCTGTACGGACATCACAAACATGGCAACCCCAGAAGACAGTGAGGAGGCCCAGTCCAAGAAGAGGGTGAGGGGTGGAAAGGAAGTCCCAAAAATGGGCCAGGGGTCTGGAGTGGTGTCTCTAGCAGTAGTATCAAGAGAAGTGTCCCCTGTCGTGAAAGAAAACCTGACAGTGATTAGAGGGTCGTAGCAGTTTCTGGAAGAGTGGTCCCATAGCAAAGGAGGCAGAGTTCACCCACAGGTTCACAGGACATGAAAAGCTGGTCAGGGAAGTCAACACCTGTGCCCATCCATGGTCATGAGTCTAGTCCACAGTGGTGTGGGCTTCTCCAGTTGGCCCTGGTCTGTCCCACCCTCCCCTATGTCAGCAAAAGTAGGCAGGGTAAAGAAATGCAGCCCACCAGCAACTAACAAACCCACTGGCTTAGTCCAGGCTGCCGTGATAAAGTACTATAGACTGGGTGGCTTATAAACAACAGAAAGGGAAGTTATTTCTCACAGTTCTGGAGGCTGGAATTCCAAGATCAGGATGCTAGCCCGGCCGGATTCTGGTGAGATCTCTCTTCTGGGTTACAGACTGCTGACTTCTTGTACCCTCACATGGTGGACTGAGAGAGATCTCTGGGGTCCCTTCCTTAAGGGCACTGGTCCCATTCATGACAGCTCCACTCTCATGACCTAATCACCCCCCAAAGGCACTGCCTCCAAATACCATTACACTGAGGTTTAGGATTTCAGCATATGAATTCGAGGGAGAAGTAAATATTCGGTTCATAACACAGACTTATTTGACTATGGGTAGAACACAAAAACTCAGAACTGTGAAAGCAAGCAAGTTGGTGAATAATGTAAATGAATTAGCCCAACTCTTTCAAAATGAAAAGGCAGAGAGAGACAAAGAGATATCTGAGTTCAGAAGCGGCTAAGATCCAGAGTAAATAGTCAGCTTCACAAAATTACCCCTTTCAGTTTCAATCTTTTATACTTTAATCATCTCCAGCCACAGACACAGTTCTTACCATGAAGACAAGGGCTCAGAATGAACACAAGGATAATGAAAGTGAAATACTATTATATTTAATACTATAATATCATTAATGCAACTGCAGTCAGAGATCAAGGACTTTTCAAATTAATTATTTCTTGTTCCAATACACACCATGAAATGGGCTTTCTAAATCAGAATGACACATCCCAATCTTTTCTTTATTAAGATAATTCTATTTTATTTCTTGGATCTTGGCAGCCTGGGCAAGTTTTATAAATATTTAAGAGAAAAATTAGGTGGAAAAATGCTGGGTAATGCATGCGTAGCAACCAGTTTGCTTCGAGGTACACTGAGAACTTGCTGTAGAATCTTCCTAACTTTAGTACACAAAGTCTGCAAATATGGACAGTCTTTCCCCTATGTGGGAAGATTAGCAGTCCCTGTGAGTACACTGAGAGTCTGTTTGTCCTTCTGAATTTGCATTTTCCATTTTATTGCCAGAGTAAGGAGGAAAGTCACTGCTTGAAATTTGCTCATTACGACTGAATTGAGGCTTTATGGTCAGCTGTAAAGATTAGGCAACATGTTGATAACTTGCCTATTAATGGTCTCTCCTAGGTGGACCTCTAACTGCTTGAATGACGGATCATCCATAGAAACCACTTTCACCCCTTATCTTGGTTTCCAAAGAAATCTCGATGTGCACAAAGACCATGATCCTTGGAAATATCTGAGGAGCTTGTTACCGGTCCACTGAGAGCCGCTCGTGTGGAGTGGCTGGGGATCCTGTCCATAGTGAGTGTGACGGTCGCCTCCATGGCTGGCACAGCATTCTATAGGAACACAGTTGCTGATTTCCAGGAAGGGACCATCAACTTCCCCCACACTGAGGTACTTCTGGTCTCCGGACAGTTGGACAGCTTCTTCAAAGCAAACGTTTTCTGTGAAATGCCTCCCCAGTTGATGCTTCAGAGTTGACTAATTGCCAGGATAATCGCTTCTCACCATTTACCTTCTGAAAGCATCACTCTTGACTCGATCATGTAATTCTCACAGCACTTTCGACTGACGGGAAAGTACGCTATTTTACTTGCAAAGCTGATTGCAAATTATTTTCTGATTGCAGATTTATTTTGTTTGTGACAAATGTTTGCCGCTAATTGCTAAAATAATCTTGTAGGAACTTACAGTTGAACGCCTAATTTATTAACCCACTATAGTTTCTCCCTAACCCCTATTTTTATCCTTTTATTTATTTTAAACACCTGTTTACAGGATCACTAATCCTCACCAATATTGTCTGAAATCCTTGAGCAACTACCAGGGCTGTTTCTACAAAGAAAACCATATAGTCACTGAAACTCAACACTCAAAATGCTCACCAAGCTTTCCTTTGGGGGGAATGAGGATAAGAAAAGGAAAGCCCTCTTAGCTTGATCCATGACAGAAATGGAAAGCAACAGAAGTGAATCTTGTTGGCCTATAAAGAAATATCCGTTCTTCATTCGTGTCTGGATGGCCAGAAAATTAAAGGTTGCCAGATTCTTTTTTTGAATAGTCACAGGTAGACAGAGCAATAAGACAGTGTTTCAACAATATCCATATCTGGATAACATTTTTTTAAGACCTTTTGACCTAATATTAAGCAGGATGAAGATAAATACAGACTCATCAGACCAAAAAACACTAGTGACAGAAGTGAGCAGGTACAGCTCACTTATGACACAAGTGAAGAAGCGAGGCATGGGGCAGTCAAGGGACTTGACCTGAGATCCTGTGCTAATTAAGGTTGAGTTGGGACTGCTGATTGGAAGCTCGCTGCAGCTCCAATATTTGAAGTTAGCTTCCATACTCAAGATTTCCTCAGTTATTTTGCATTTGCGATGGAAGGAAATAGTATTGCATATAAATGTTCATTTTTCTAGGGGCTTGTGCACAATTACAGAAGATAACTGACTTGTCCTAAATACCTTGGAGATGAGAGCTTTATTTCTTTAAATGCTGCTGAAGGTTAAAACACGTCACATCTGAACCCAAAGACCTATCTTGGCAGTGTCTTGACAAACGTCAGTCCGTGCCAAGCACCAGAAAGCCTTCTCAACACTGCCTGCCCCCTACTCAAAGCCCAGCAGAGAGAAGGAACTCAAGCTTTTGGTTGAACAAACAAGTGTATGACAATTTCTCTGAGCTTTGTTAGGAGGCAGTAATGCTCAGGAAAGGACTTTTATCTGACACTAATTTTCCCAGCTCTGCTTGACCAAAGTTGATGACAAGTTGACCTTAATTCATTTACTTTCTTGGATATGCTTCAAGCTTATCTACATTAACTCTCCCTTCCTGGTGGCTTTCTGTGCTCATTGCAAACCCCTTTTCTGGATCTGGTAGGGAATTGCCTATAATTACCCTTAATGCACTCCTGGAGCAAAGATATGCATGTTAAGAGCCAAAATAGTAGGTTAACTACGAACTGTGCAGTAATGCAATTACCTCCCAATTATCCCTTTCAGTGCTTAGGGAATGAATAGGAGACATTAAGCCCAATTTTGTGGCAGAATCCCTGGTTATTGGAGGTCGGGGTGGAGGTAGAGAGGAGCAGAAGAAGGGAGAAAAAGAAGTAAGGCTGCTATGGGTAATGAATGCCAGGGAATACTGGTGACACCTTACTGGAATCATTCCTATTGGTATTGGATTTCTTTCAGATTCTTCTGGTTGCTATACCCTGCAGAAGGTGGATTGGATTAGCAGAGTATCCATATCTATTTGACCAAGATTCTCTGCACAGCATTGACCTAGTGTGAAAGTTTCTGTCTAGAGGGGTGCATTACCCCAAGAAGTGCCTACCTGGGGGTTAGCTTTCGGAGACAAGCAGTTCGACAGACATTAGCTAGTCATTAATTTTTGGCTGGGAAAAATAAGGTACATACCCTGTCTGCCCAGGTTGAGTTATACCACAAAATAGGAGTGCTGCAAAACAGGGGAGACCTGAAAAAGGCGTTTAGCCAAGGCAGCCTAATTTTAAAGCAAAAAGGAAGGACCCTGGTTCTGAGAGATGGAGGCAAGCATTTCAGAACTACGTCCATCCAGAGAATGCTGGCATTCCTCTTTGGCTAGAGCATGGTGCAGGACTTTGGAGATGACTTAAAGGAACAATTAGAGCGGGGGAATTAAGGCTGCTTGTGTGCCAGCTTCCCCAGCATCCACATTCCCCTGATGTCACACGTGAGATCAACTACTCCTATCAACAGGACTTTACTGTTGGTCCCTGCAGCAAGCGAACCAGTATTTAAGACACAACCTTTACCTCTTAAATTTCCTCTTGTTCTTTTTTATCCAATTAACAGAGATGATTTGTAATCTAAACTATATCTTCTGTGATCATATTGGCTGCTATGGTTATCTATTGCCATGCAATAAGCCGTCCCAAAACTTAGTGGCTTCAAATAGTAACTGATCATTGTATCTGGTGGCTCTGCAGATGGACTGGGATCAAGTGGGTGGCTCACGCGGATGGCAGCTGAGAGTGCAGTCATCTGAAAGGCCACCCAAGTTCAATGTCTAAGGTGGCTCATTCACGGGCCCGGCTATTGATTAGGAGTTTAGCTGGGGCTGTTGCCCAAGATACCGATGTGTGGCCTCGTCACTTACCTTGGGCTTATTACAGCCTGGCAGCTGGGTTCTGAGAGAGAAGAACGTCCCAAGGACAAACGTTCCAAAAGACCCAGGTAAAAGCCACAAGGCTGCTGATGACATAGTGTCAGAAATCCTAGAATGTCACTTCAGTACATTCTGTTGATCAAATGAGTCACTGAGGCCAGCCCAGATTCAAGAGGAGGAAAATATTCTCCAGCTCTTGATGTCAGAATCACCACTTCTAGGGAGGGAAAGAATTAGATGGCCATCTTCAGGGACTGTCTACCACATTAGCAAGAATCCCAACTTCAAGTCACCTGAAAATCTGATATAAACCGCTTCTTTCTTCAGAGCCATCATTGAGATAAATCCGTGACAATGCAGGATCAAGGGAAAAGTCCAATGGCACATTGTTGGAGTCCTTCTTCCAGGCTAAGGTTTCTCAAATTAATTTGAATCCTTTATTAGAGGGAGTTAGGTTTACCTATGAGTCACAGGAAAACCCAAAATCACAGTGGTTTTAAAATAATAGTAGCTGTGATGACTCATGTAAATCTGTCCAGTGGGGAATACCCATCTATAGGCTTTGCGCCACAATGTCCCAAAGGACCCTGGATGCTTCCAGTTCAACATTCAGCCATGCTTAGGACATGGCCCTCATCCTGAAAGTCCAAGATTGCTTGGCATTGCGCCAAGCAGCAAGATGAAAGTGGGGCTAAAGAAAAGCCAAGAGCTAATGCCAGATTCTCTTAAAGGAAGTTCCTAGAATCTGCCATGCAATACTTCTGCTTACAGCTACAAAGGGAAGCTGGGAACGTAACCTTTATTCTGCGCCTCCATTTTCCTGTTGAAAACTCAGAGGTTTAGATTCAAAGGTAGCGTGAAATGTTGGCTATGGGGGGTTCACTAGCACTCATTGGTATATCCACCCCCTTGTGAGTAATCACGGAATTCACACACATGATCTTCCCTGTAAGATACCCTTACAGCCCCTGGAGAGAGGTGGCTCCCTCTTCCTCAAGAATCTCTGCTCTTCCCATATCTCCATCCAAGACGTTTCGGCAGAACTTTACTATCTACAGTCTCTATTAAAGTAAGTAAGTAAGTAACAGGCGTTTTGTGTTTCCGACCATAAAATTATATCGTAATATTTAATGTACCCTTTCAAATAGTCCTCCTCTCTCAGGTATTCTCTTTCACCTGGCCACTGTTACGTCGACACAGGCTTTCGTGATTGAGAGCCAATCCTTCAGGCCAAATACAGCAACAGACTTCACTCAGTGCCAACTCAGATTGGAAGGGGTTTCCTGGAGGATGGCATCTGGGCTTAAAGGGATGCCTTGGGTTCATGTGTAATACCCAGTTCCTCCCACTGAGAGGGTCTCCATCCCGAATCCCCACTAAGCGGGCTGGGGCCATAACATTCTACTTCAACTGTCAACTTCTCCCCCACCTCGTATCGACCCACATTTACCAAGTCATACTGGCATCGTGCATCAGACTTCTGCCCACTTCCTTTGAAGGTCAGTTTGAGTAGTTTCCCAGCCTCTAACCTGCCTGATCCCCAAGCTTCTGCCTCTTCACTTCCTCCCGAGAAGTTGAGGTTTCAGTATACTTGATACTCAGTACCCAGGAGTCATGGCATCCAAGGGCTAGGGTCTATGGATAATAATAATTAATAATAATGACTGGGACTTTCCTGGTGGTGCAGTGGTTAAGTACCTGCCTGCCAATGCAGGGGACACGGGTTCGAGCCTTGGTCTGGGAAGATCCCACATGCCTCAGAGCAACTAAGCCTGTGCGCCACAACTACTGAGGCCGAGTGCCACAACTACTGAAGCCGGCGTGCCTAAAGCCTGTGCTCTGCAACAAGAGAAGCCACCGCAATGAGAAGCCCACGCACCACAACAAAGAGTAGCCCCCGCTCCCAGCAACTAGAGAAAGCCCGCGTGCAGTAACGAAGACCCAACACAGCCAAAGATAAATAAATAAATTTAATTTTAAATAATAATAATAATGATTAAAACAGAAATCCCGAAAAGGGGGTTGGTGTGGTTGAGATGTCTCAACTCTCACTGGAGGGACAACTGACAATGGATAGACGTAGGATGATTACTCAAAGATCAGCCATCAACAGACAGGAAGTGAACGCAAACTGGATCCAAATAAGAACCCGGAAAAACTGTATCAATCATCAGGGACCAGAAATAGGAGACAAAACCTGTAGGTTAGGGGCCAGATGAGCACCAGACCGAGTTGCGGATAAAGAGTGTGAAGGGGAGAATAAAGAACAGAGTCCAGGATGCCTGATGTAAACAGGGCTAAGGGACCAAAATGCCATCTCACCGGGCACGGAACATGTGATAAGGGGATTGTCAGCCTAGCCGAGGGGTCTGGGGTCGGTACAGCCAGTGCAGGCGGATGAGAAAATATTCAGTCGGGGCCAAATTGAGAAGGGAAGGAAAAGAGCTTATTCCAAGCAGGTCTTGACTCACTTCGAAGAGACAAGAGAGCCAGCAGCCACTTCAGATGGAAAGCTGCCCGGGCAGCATCGAGCGTTTTTCCAAATGCAGCCCTGGGAAGCCACGGCCGCGGCTGTAACAAAGCCAGCCGGGCCCCAGATAAGCCTTTTGTAAGGCTGGTTGCTCCATTTTGTTTCACATAATTTATTGCTCAGTACATATCGATAATACAATTGTCAGCCCAGCAGACATTTTCCATTTTAATAGTACGCATGAGATACCACATTATTGATCCTACACCACTAAATAAAAAACTCGTTTGTCAGGGGAGCACGGAATGGCGTTTAATGGACACAGCCAAACACCTGCTACTAGTTAGGGAAGAAAAAGAACCATCCTGCTGCAAGGACATTTGGAAGCAGCATCGAAATGTTCCATTTTAGGGATTAGCAGGGCTCTCCGAAAACAGAGGGTGCTTTCTCCAAAGGTCCAAAGGCTGACTTTCTCATTGATAACAGGAAAAGCTGCCATTGACCGGGACTCTATTACGTGCCAAGCGTTTTTAGTTTCTGTACTCTATCTTGTGTGGTCCTCACAGCGACGCTGCAGATGCACGTATCGCCACATTGCACAGGATGCTCTGGGAAGCGAGGCACAGATGCACAGCAAATGGAGCCAGTCATCACGGCTGTGTGTTTCTCACTAAGCGGAGGTCTGATGGTTGATGCTCCCAGGGTTGGCACTGCTCATTCATTACAGGGCTGTACCATCCTCTCTATTTTCCCACAGGACAGCTGCGAGGCAAGCACCCTACAGTGCCTGCCACTTTCAGAAGAGGGAACTGGAGGGTCCACGAGTAACTTAAGTGACTTGGCCGATAGTCCATGACTAAGAAGGAGCAAAAAAGCTGGAATCTTTATCTGCTTGATTTTAAGATGAGTTTCCTTGCCGTGCAAGACACTGTTGCTTTCTCATATACACCACGTTATGGGCTGAATTGTGTCCCCCCCCCCGCAAAATTCATATGTTGAAGTTCAACTCCTAGTGCCTCAGATGAGACTGCATTTGGCAGTAGAATCTTTAAAGTGGTAATTAAGTTGAAATGAGGTGATTGGAGCGGGTCCTAATCCAATATGACTGGTGTCTTTATAAGAAGAGGAGATTAGGACACAGACACGCATAGAGGCCAGACCATGTGAGGACACAAGGAGAAGACAGCCATCTACAAGCCAAGGAGAGAGACCTCAGAAAAAACCAACTCTGTGGACACCTTGATCTCATACTTCTAGCCTCCAGAATCATGAGAAAATAAATTTCCCTTTATCTGCTAAATCTCTTCTCTCTTTAGGAATTTCCCCCACCCAATGAATGTGTGTTTTTTCCTCAGTCACTAATTAATCTTTAACAGCGGGTGTATGTCTAACTTTTGAAGAAACTACCAAACTACTTTGCGAAGTGGCTGTATCATTTACATCCCCACCAGCTGGGTATGACGATCAGTTTCTCATCAATACTTGGTGTGGTCAACCTTTTATTATTTTAGCCGTTTGAATAGGCATGCAGGGGTATCTCACCATTTTTTTTTTTTTGACATCTTTATTGGAGCATAATTGCTTTACAATGGTGTGTTAGTTTCTGCTTTATAACAAAATGAATCAGTTATACATATACATATGTTCCCATATCTCTTTCCTCTTGCGTCTCCCTCCCTCCCACCCTCCCTATCCCACCCCTCTAGGTAGTCACAAAGCACCGAGCTGATCTCCCTTGCTACGCGGCTGCTTCCCACTAGCTATCTATTTTACGTTTGGTAGTGTATATATGTCCATGCCACTCTCTCACTTTGTCACAGCTTACCCTTCCCCCTCCCCATATCCTCAAGTCCATTCTCTAGTAGGTCTGTGTCTTTATTCCCATCTTACCCCTAGGTTCTTCATGACTTTTTTTTTCTTAAATTCCATATATATGTGTTAGCATATGGTATTTGTTTTTCTCTTTCTGACTTACTTCACTCTGTATGACAGACTCTAGGTCCATCCACCTCACTACAAATAACTCAATTTCGTTTCTTTTTATGCCTGAGTAATATTGCATTGTATATATGTGCCACATCTTCTTTATCCATTCATCTGTCGATGGACACTTAGGTTGCTTCCTGGCTGTTGTAAATAGTGCTGCAATGAACACTGTGGTACATGACTCTTTTTGAATTATGGTTTTCTCAGGATATATGCCCAGTAGTGGGATTGCTGGGTCATATGGTAGTTCTATTTGTAGTTTTTTAAGGAACCTCCATACTGTTCTCCACAGTGGCTGTATCAATTTACATTCCCACCAGCAGTGCAAGAGGGTTCCCTTTTCTCCACACCCTCTCCAGCATTTATCGTTTCTAGATTTTTTGATGATGGCCATCCTGACCGGTTCTCACCGTAGTTTTAATTTGCATTTCCTAAGTGACAAATGACGTTGAGCATCTTTTCATGTGCTTATTTGCCATCCATACATCTTCCTCGATCAAATGTCTCTTCTGGACACAATTTGGTGATTCTGGCCGAGCGCCCGCCTGCTCAGCTGGTGCAGAAATGGATACAAAGCATTGCCAGCACATTCCTGTAGGATGAGTGAGTTGAAGGTCAACTTTCCTGACAGAACATGCCCCTGGGGGTCCACCCTGGTCCTCTTCCCTTGTCTGAAGTGTCTGCTGGCTCCGGGCCCCTCCTGCCTCGGTATCCATGTTGACACCTTCCCCTGGAAAATCTGCTTTTAGATGATCAAAGCTTTCCATGGGGAAGAGCTAATAAAGGGTGATTTGGTGATATATCTTCTCCAGTCTGTGGCTTATCTTTTCATTCTCTTAGTATTTTTGAAAGACCCAAAGATTTTAATTTTGATGAAATTCAATTTAGCAATTTTTTCTCTTAAAAATCGTACTTACAACATTGTATCTAAGAACTCATTGCAAACCCAAGGTCAACTCTGATACCAAAAAGCCCTCCCTTCACTGTCCTTCACTACCTTCCAAGCCTGTGAGCATCCTCCCAAAATCCAGGCATGAGGCTTAAATAACCTTTTGAGCTCAGATGGGAACACAAAGTGTGTTCTCTCGCGCTGGCCCACGTGATGGGTGCAGAGGCCACCGCTTAGGATCTGGGTGAAGGAAGCGAGGAAAGAGTTAAAGGAACTATGGGAGATGAACGGTGCCTGCAAGGCCTGACTAATGACAGCCAGGACTGGCCTCCAAAAGAAGAAAGCCCGGGGCAGAGGCAGGTCAATCCTCCTGGGGCCAGATGGCTGCTGCCACTGGGAAGAGGCATTCCTCCCAGCGACACAGAGTCAGGGGCTTCCTGATGCGGCTGGTTTGGAAGGATACTCAGAACAACAGGGATTTCTCTCCCGCTCTCTCTTTCTCTCTCTTCCTGTCTTTTTCTCTCCATCCTCCAGTTTCTACCTGTGCCCATATAGAAAATAAAAGTCCTGCCCTAACTTATTATCTGTGCAAAAGAATGCAATGTTTAAGGGGGCACATCTGGCCCCCTCCCCACCCTTTATTAGCTCCTTCCCATGGAAATCTCTGATCATCTAAAAGCAGATTTTCCTGGGGAAGGTGTCAACATGGACACCGAGGCAGGAGGGGCCCGGAGCCAGCAGACACTTCAGACAAGGGAAAAGGACCAGGGTGGACCCACGGAGGCATGTTCCGTCAGGAAAGTTGACCTTCAACTCACCCATCTCACAGGAATGTGCTGGCCATGCTTTGTATCCATTTCTGCACCAGCTGAGCAGGCGGGCGCTCGGCCAGAATCACCAAAATGTGCACATGGGGAAGTTGTGCCAAAACGGAACGGAAACCTCTCTGGGCCTGTCAGGCAAAGGCTGCTCCGGGAAGCGAGGCACAGATGCACCAGCTGTGTAAAGATCTGTGTAAGATCTTCACACCACGCAGATGGCATCAGCAGCGGCTGCATGTCTTCGTGGGGGTTGGGCGGCTGGGAAGTTCAAGCCACCACCTGGGCGCTTGCTATGTTGTCTCCCGCTTTACGTAAGTGTCTCCATAAGTTCTCACAGTCTTTGCCATTAAAGAAATAGCACGTCCTCTAATTGTGTCTGTTGGCACCTTTCCATCAATCATGTCACCACCCCCATTGTAGCAATGACATGGTGACAGAGGGCACCAATGTCTCAGCTTGTTCGCTCTCCCAAGCAGCCCATTAACAGGCATGGATTGCAGGTCGTAGATTCCTCCCAGTTGGAAGCCATTAATTCATATGAGCAAGGCCTTGGTTCATGGGGCAGACATACGCTTGCAAGAGTAGGGATCAGTCTGTGAAACTGTCTGATGGCCTGGAGGCTATGCCTATCGTGGTCTTGATCAGAGGTTCTCAAAGACTGGTCCCCCAAACAGCGGCATCAGTAGTTTAAAAATTGCAGATTCTCAGGTCCTGCTCAGAACAACTGAACCAGAAACTCTGGGTGTGGGGCCTGGCAATCAGCATTCTCACAAGCCCTCCAGGTCATTCTGATGCTCTCTGAAGTGTGAGAACCACTGGTCTGCATATCGAGGGAGAAGCCTGTCCCTAAGTTCCCCTCAAGGCTTCAGAGAAAGTCCTTATCCCCAGGGGCTGAGTGTGGTGAAAACACAGGACAGTCCCACCAGGTTCACCCACTGTCAGCTGGGCAGGTCCGCGTTGGCAAAGGTCACACTGCTTGTGCATAGCCTTCCCCACCGCAGCCCCTGGATGAGGAGTCATGAGTATTCAAGCTAGAGAGGGAGAAGCAGAGTCCCTGGAGCTCTGGCCGGTCCATCAGAACTTCCATGGGGCTTTTCTGGAATTGACCTGAAAACTTAGATTGTTCTATTCTAGCACTAAAGTCAGATGAGCAAACTTAGAAGTCACCGTGGGCCACCAACACTCATCCCTTGCTGGAGCCTGGTCCTCCCAAGCTCCTGACCAGCCAGCACATCAGGAGAGCTGAGCAGTGTCTGGGTAGGAGAATGGCCCATCAGCCTTCAGTCTGTAATTTTGTAGCTGGAGAAAATTAAATGAAATGGCACAGAGGCTGCTTAGAAAAAGGAGAGATGTACAGGGTTTCATAGTTTATCCAGACACAGTAAGAGCTAGTATTTACTGTGTGCCCACTCAGCGTGAGCACCAAGCCTCCCACGTTCTCTCCTGGTATCCCTACAACAGCTTAATGAGCACCATCTATCATCATCCCATTGTACAGATAAAGTAACCAAGGCACAGCAAGGTTAAAGGATTTGTCCAGAGTCACACAAATGAAAATGTAGAAACCAAAATTTGAACTGAAGTGTGTCTGACAGTATAGTCTGCAACTCTCATGGCTCTTTTAAAAAAAAAAAAAGAAAGGTGAAGTTGAATATATATATTTGAGTGGGTATGTGTATATGTGGTGTGGGGGATGGGTTAGAGATTACAGTTCTTCACAAATAACCCTTGTGGTTGCCTCTTTATAATCTTGGTGTAAACACTCCCCAAGGGAGTACAAAGAAACAATAAGTGAGGCACGGTTGTGCCTGAGATGGAGCGTAAATGGGGCTGGTTCAGACCAGGTAGACCAGATGACCAACACAGGGTCGTGGGCAAATGGGGTCTGGACCTATTTGAGTGAGACGGGTAAGCAGCCCTTACATGCAGAGCATGCACAGCACAAGGACAAGCCCTGGCAAAGGAGCACACCCACCTCCTTTACCATTTCAAGCATAATGACGTTCAGCATCAAACTAGAGAAGTAAGCACTGCCCCTCCGTGCAATTCTGGGCTCTTGACAGCGATGAAATGTTCAACCTGTGAGCAATGATTTAAATAGTCAGCACTTTGCATGCATGACTGGACCAGCACTGTGATCAGAATCACAGGAACATGGAATTTTGGAATGGAACAAACCTTAGAGGCCATATAAAGCAATACCTTGGGCTTCCCTGGTGGCACAGTGGTTGAGAGTCCGCCTGCCGATACAGGGGACGCGGGTTCGTGCCCCGGTCCGGGAGGATCCCACATGCCGCGGAGTGGCTGGGCCCGTGAGCCATGGCCGCTGAGCCTGCGCGTCCGGAGCCTCTGCTCCGCAATGGGAGAGGCCACGGCAGTGAGAGGCCCGCGTACCGCAAAAACAAAACAAAAAGCAATACCTTGATTTTTGCAGATGAGGAAATGGAGGTCCAGAGAGGTCCTGTTATTCTCCTAAAGTCTCTGGGAGAGGAGCCCAACCCCTCTGACTCCTGATCTTTTATCATTTTAGAGAACAGGACAGGGAGAGCTGAAACCTTGCTGCTGGATCAGTTTTGACCTGATGCAATCATCTTATAACTGAATGCAAACACAGGTTTGCCAAATAGATATCCAAATTACAAGTTAGACAGCTATGACTCTATTCTCAAGAATTTATGACATACCCCAAGTGTAGAATAGTATAACCATGGAGCCATATAACGCTTAATTTTTACTAAAAACCTATTGATGGAACCAATGAATTAATTTTTACAAAATCTTAGCTACCTGGAATACATAATAAAATATAAACAGTTTATATGTCTTTTCATTTCACAAAAATCTATGTCTTCATATCTTAATAAATTGTTCCTTTTCATTTCTCTCTATTTCTAGTCTTGCAAATTCTGGTTTCTGCGTATTAGAACACTCATTGAAATTCAACAGATCTCAGCATGAAGAAGAAGAGGAAAAAGAAAGCTGATCATTTCTCAGTGTTTCTTAGCTCATATACACACAAAATTTTCATCGGAGGGGTTGTATGTATGTCCAAACATAGACACATGGACTCGTTAATTAAGTTAGTGAAGACAAGAATGTTGATTTATTTCAGCAGATGTGCCTCAGCTCTACCTTAAAAGGTGCCACAAAGAATTTTGAAATAAGAATACACTGTGTTGTGCAGGGTGTGGCCAAGTGGACATGCTCATATGCAGCTAATGGAAGTCTAAGTTGACATACCCATTTCATACTACTGCTGAAGTGAAATTAATCAAGGAAGACCTGCTGGAAGAGGTGGGCTTTAAGCCAGGTCTCAAAGAAGGTTATGGACTTGGAAGAGAGGTGGAGGGCACAAAGTCAAAATGGAGGGAGGTCGAGACCAAAGGGAGGTTGCTACGTTTCTTGGCTCGTGGCCCCTTCCCCCATCTTCAAAGTCAGCAGTGTAGCAGCTTCAGATCTCTCTTGGACTTTGACCTTCTGCCTCCCTCTACCATCTTTTGAGGACCCACAGGATTACATTGGGCCCACCTACATAATCCAGAATAGTGTCCCCATCTCAAGAGCCTTAACTTAATCACATCTGCAGTCATTTTGCCATGCAAGGTAACATTCCCAGGTTTGGGGCATTAGGACATGCACATCTCTGGGGGCTACTATTCTACCTTCCATGGTTCTTAACCTACCATGCCTCTATTTCCTCAACTGTAACATGGGTTTAGTAATATGGTATCTACTTCATAGGGTTGTTGTGAGAATTAAATGACTTAATACCTCTCAAGTGCTTAGACCAGTGCCTGGCACATGGTAAAAATTCAGAGTTGTGGCTATTTCTATCTGCCCAACTGAACAGATCGGTAGGACTCTTCCTTTACCCCTGGATTCCTTAAGCCAGTGGTTTTAAAATTTTCTTGACAATTACCCCCAGTAAAAAGCACACTTTACCTCCTGACCCAGGACACCCAAAGATTTACACATTTACATAACTGAAATAAAAGTTTCACAAACAAAACTTAATCCCACTCTGTGCAATGGACTCTGATTATTCCTTCTCATTCCATTTCATTTTCATGCAATGAAATAAGCTTGAGGAGGCCTAGTCAAGACAAACGCTGGCATCCAAACTCAACACCTTTTCTTCTTCCACCTGGTGCAACTGACAACTGGCAGAAGCTGTGTGAGGCTGGGGAGATCCTGGTGCTTCTTCCAGTGGTCCTGCTTGACTGAGGTTAAGTTTGATGAACTGAAAGAAGGAGACACTGGAACATAGGATCCACAACGAACACTGCAGATTCCTGCCTTCGTATGTCCACTTCCAAAATCGTATGATCACTGAGTGGCTTCCAGGAAACCGACAAGCTTTAATTTGTCAACTTTCTTATGTTAACGCTGGAGAGCACCTAATTGCCCTGTCCTCCTTATTCACACCGCATGACGGATGAGGTGCCGCTGGCTCATTGAGTCGACAAGGTTTCTGTGACAGCTTCTCTTGTCCACGCAGAACCAAATCTGGAGAGGCTGTCATTCGATGTGACAAACTGACAAGACAGTGCTGTCTATCTCCCAGATGGGCGAGGGCCTGTAGTGACTGTCAGCATCTAAGGGTCACTGTGAATCTGATCGTGAGTGTGTTCGGCGGCTGACAGCTGATGAAGCATTCCTCCAATGGTTCAAAGCCTACACGTTTTTCACCTCAACTGGCCTGAGCAGTACATAACTGTGACCAACACATGAATGTAATTTCACTTGGGCTGTGACAAGCCCTGCCAAGGCTTTTGAAGAGTCTTCCTGCTACCACCAACAAAGCAGCCAGCCTGGTTCCCCTTCATCCTTGCCTCTGACTCCCAGGTCACTTGAGATTGTGAGCTTCCCTGACTCACAGATGCCTGGGATGTTAGGTTCGAGGGGACTTAGAACCCCAATCTAACTCCACAGAGGGGAGGTAACACCCAAGGACACTCAAGAGGAGAGACCTAAGGGTGCACAGATATAATTAATAATAATCATGGACGTGGGTCTCACTTGCAGTTACATTATATCAACAGACATCCAACACATAACTAGTCGGTTGTTCTCAATCCTAGATGCCCAGTAGAATCCTCTAGGAGCTTTTAAGAGGTATCCCCATCTGGATCCAACCCCCAGAGACTCTGATTCTCTTGATGTGGGGTGAGATCTGGCTTTCAATGTTGTAATAGCTCCCAGAGGATTTGGTTGCACAGCCAGGGTTAAGAAGCCCCTGGAACCTGACCACCTGGGTTCAAATCCAGATGCTACCACTTACCAGCTGTGCAATCTTGGGCAAGTTACTTAATTTTTCTGGGCCTCGGTTTCCTCATCTGTAAAAATAGGAGTGATGATAATAATACCTCCTAGGATTGTTCCAGGGCCAAATGAGTTATTAGATATAAGGCCTTTGTACACTGCCTGATGGAGAGGACCTGATCAATAGATGTTAGCTATTCCTGTTATTTAAGGATTTCCTATATTTAAAAAGGCTCAAAGAGGAGACTTGACCAAACCATACAACACTGAGCTTCTCTTTATGGGCTTTTTCTAGTACAGGATGTGTCTGAGAGAGATAAGTAAAGAGCAACTCGAATGCTTTTGGCCTAAGCAATGGGAAGAATGTCTTGTTTTGCTTCATTTTGCCTTGTTCAATCCTTGCAACATTCCCATTAAATAGATGAAAACACTAAAGCTCAGAGAGGCTCAATAACTTGTACCAGATCAGAAGATCTTCAGGACTTCCCTGGAGGTCCAGTGGTTAAGACTCCACACTTCCAATGCAGGGGGCGCAGGTTCAATCCCTGGTCAGGGAACTAAGATCTCACATGCTGTGTAGCACAGCGCCCCCACCCCACCCCCCCAAAAAAGAAAGAACAGCCCTCAAAAGAAACTATTAAAAAAAAAAACAGAAGATATTGGGGAGTAGCCAACCCAAGAGTCTGACTCCAATATTTCTAGCTCCGAAGTCCAGGCTTTCTTCCCACTTCTCATACTGAGTTCTCAGGTGCATCTGAGTCTGGTCTTTAAGAAGGTGATGAATATGTATGAGAAGCGGTGAAAGGAAGGACACTGCATTTGGATGGGAATCACGGATATGAGATTGACTCTAGGTCCTTTGCGCCTTAACCGTCTGTGATTTTGTGAAGGAGGTGGTGCTATACCAGGATGACAAGCAGGCTGGCCTAGCTAGAGAGAAGTACCCTCAAGCAGAGAGGTGTGTGAGCCCTGCTGGAAAGCACACCCACGAAGGGGCCCAATGCCACAGACCTAGGAGACTGGATGATACACTCTAGGGAAATAAATGTGGATCTCTGTTGAAAATCCTTATTAAGTTCTGTTTAAATGTTATGCTAAATCATGCAAACTGCAAAAACCACAATGTGAGAAATTACATAGCTTGGATGACCCATTTTTCTTCAACAAGTAAATTGCGAGAAAAACGAAAAGAAGGCGGGAGAAACTGTAGACGAAAATACTAAATGTAATGGGTGGGCTTTGATTAAATCCTGGTTCAAACAAACTCACACACACACTTAAATAATCATGGAAATGTGGATGCTGACTGGATATTTGGGGATCTAATGAATCCTTCCTTCAAGTACATTACAGACCAGTAAGCAGATATAAGGAGGTAAGTCATATATCTGAATTATTATATGATACAAGGAAGGAGTAATAAGAGTTCCAGAGAGAAACCATAGAATGCTGTGACAGTTCTGAGTAAGGAGTTTAATGTCAGAGCAAGAGAACGGGAGCTCCTTTTGATTGAGCACAGTCTGAGCCAGGTCCTGCCCTAAGGTCTTTCATAACCAGCGGTGGCTTTCAAACTATGCTTGGCCAAATCCAGGGGGCTTCTTGCGAGCCCTGCCCAGGGCCACATTGCTGGCAGATTTGCCAAGGTCAATGGAAGGGCTTCTTTAACTAGAATATCTCAGTTCTTTGTCTCTCCTGGGGACATTTCAGCCTGTAAAAGTATATAACTGGAAAGAAGCTTGAAACTCCCTGGTCTATGGGCTTCCTGGTTATCTCCCCTCAGCAAGCTGCCCTTAGCTCTTTCAGATGATCAAGTTTACCATTAAGGGCTTGGCTGAAGGTAGAAGAAAGCCTGCTTTTCCATGAGCACAGACAACAGTCAACTACAGTTCAGCTGAAATCCCTGACTTAACTCACACAAAGCACATTTAACTAGAGTCGCACTATCTACTTTGCCTCATTAGAAAGGACACTGGAGCGCATAAATTTTATTGCGATAAATCTCATCATTAACAAATGGCATATATCTGCACAGTAAATCTGATGATTAAAAATTGTTTCTACTACACAGTGGGCCAATGAGAAAGACATAATTCACAGCCAAAAGCTGCAACCAGACATGTGGATCCTGGAGGGAAGGTCCTGGTATCTTGTCTCCAGATGGAAGAGACCTGCTACAGAAACTGGAATTTTAGAAACACAGATAGGTCCTTCCAGGGTAGAGCTGTTGCTTTGGAGCAACAATATGGCAAGGCAGGTGGGAGGCGGCAGAAGGCTCTACCCTACAACCATCACCACTACTGTGAACTCCTACTTCAGAGACCCAGAGCCCAAGCCACCAGCCAGAAACCAAGGCAGTGAGTCCCTCTCTAGTGTAAGATCTGCTCCCTTAGCTAGCCTCCACTTCCCCATGCCTACCCCACTACCTTCTCCACCTCTCCTTCCATGTCCTTTACAACATCACCCCCAAAAGGCATTCCTCACAATGCCAATTCCCAGGATGCCCCTCCAAAATAAACACCAGTGGTAAAAATATCTGGGGAAAACCTGCACATAACAGGCTCCCTTTTTGAAACTCCATGTCACATTTACTCTGTATAACGGGCACACTCCTTTGTCTCTCCGGTCCCCTTGGCTCTTCTGGAAAGTGCTTTTCCTCCCCCATTTCTCCCCTTCATGTAACTACTCAGGGAGCAGCCATTTTGTTCAGTGTGATCAGCTGCACTCTTGGCTGCAGTTGGTTGGTCCAAAAGTAAGCACCTGACCTAAGTTTAGGCAATCACAGTTTCTTTCCCAGACCCCCCCACTAGCCACATTAGATTGGTCCCAGGATGGATGATTGATTCAACTTAGGCCAGTTTTATTTTTTGGAAATTCTGGAAGGAAACTGAGAAGTCAGTGTCTTTCTAGTGTTCGAAGCTGTAAGATACAAAGCTCTGAAACCTGTCATCAGTACATTCCCCACCATGATGACTAGAGAGGGGAAGGAGGCTAGGATGTGAGGGGAAGAGGGGGAAGAATGCCCAGTAAGGAGCAGAGATGCAAGACAGAGTCTGTGAGCTTTTGAGTGCAGGTTAAGTACTTTTGGAAGCCCACTGTATTGCCATCCTGAGTGCTGTGAAGTACCCCATGTCCTTGTGATGAATTTCCCTTTCACAAGTTTGGTTTCTCCACTTTGACCAAGGGGGTTCAGAACAACTTACTGCAGTAAATAAGCCCATTTAACATTAATGAATCCAATATTTCCATAAGTATTTGGCCACTGAACCCTTTTTCAGATTAACTAGTTATCTAGTTAATTGAATGTTCTCTTCTATCATTCTCCCTTAGAGTTTCTAGCCCTTTCCACAAAACACCCTTTGAGAAATGCTGTCTTACAGAGAAAACTCCCCAAAACACAACACAGGCAAAAGTGAGATGTGTCTGTGAAAGTTTATTTCATGAATGCGAACTGGGAACAACAGACTCTGTGGACTATAGATTTTTTTCCGAGCTTACTTGTAGCAGAAGAACTATTGACTATTTCAATTATCTGGAAATATAATCACTTTCTGTCACTTAAGGGACCAGATGAAATTCTGTGAGTTATAAAGAGCTGTACTAGGTAAATGTTTGCCATTAACCATAAATGTGGCTATGGGCTGGGCACATCAATCTGCCTCTGGCCTGAGATCCAAAAAGGAAATTCTGGCAGAAGGCAGGCAGCCTATGAAGGGGATGAAAGAGATAGATATGCTCTATCAGCTAGCAAACACTGACCTGGAAAACATCTCTCTTTGCTCAAGGATATCCTTGAGCAAAGAGAAATTATATATATATATATATATATATATATATATATATATACACATATATATATATGAAATATATATATACAGATATATATATATATATGGAAGGATACATATGCAGAGGGGAAAAATTGGGTCTATAAAAAGATTGTATAATACACACATGAAAACTTTGCCCTAGGTGTATAGAGGAAAAGCTTACCTGGGAAATCAACTGATTACAGGAAACAGAAGAAATGTTTAGAATACATCTGTTTTATGTTCTTAACTTTTAAAAAATTTAAAAAGCTCATAAAGTAAGTTTTGAATGATGAAATGAAAAATCAGAACTGTAGGCTCAAATAAAAAAGAAGCTGGCAGAGACAGGAAGAGTGCCAGGAAGCTAAAAACAGTAACAAAATTAAAATCCACGTTGGAGGCACTAAAAAGCAAACATCAACGATGGGGAAAAAAATAGGTTGGTGGTGGAGATGATTAACCAGGTAAATGCAATAAGACTGAGGGGGTGGGAGTGAGAAGAAGCACAGAAAGATAAATATAATAAGAAAGAAGATAATACGCAAGTAGGCTAGAAATCCAATATTTAATCTCTGGATTAGCCGTATTCCTAAATAAGAAAGCAGAATAAGTGGAGGAAGCAAAAAAAAAATCAATGATTTAGTAGGAGACAATGTTCCTGTGCTTGAAAAAAAGTCTGAGCATATAAATCAAAAGGATTCACTGTTTGAAGGAAAGTTATGAAAAGAGACAAAGTAGGCATATTTTAGTGACATTTTTCAGTATCAAGGTTGGAGGGAAAATGCCACTAAACTAAGCAAAAAATAAATATAATGACAGGTCACTTACAAAGAACCAAAACTAGGCTGACCCCAGATCCTACCAATGCCAATATAGAAAGCAAAGCAATGTCTGTAGAATGTTAAGGGGGAATTCTGTGACCCAAGAGTTCTTTGCCTAGCCCGGATGCTGTTCACGTATATGCCTTTGTTCAAGACAAAGGAAAGATAGTCTGAGAGAGGTAATGCCACAGAAAATTCTGTTACTGACTCATTTCTCCTGAAAACATTAACCGAAGTTATAATCCCTAAATCTACCAGAGGAATCAAAACGAAGGACTCATCTGAAAAGTTATAAAATGATTGTCTAAATAAATTGACAAAAATATGGTACAGAAATGAATGTCCAAGTCTACAGGGATGCCTGAAAAACAAGTTATATATTGTAAAAAAAAAAAAGTCAATATGAATAAGCACCTGCGTCCTACAATGTACCCAAGGTGATACTGGCACATCTAGGGAGTTGAGTGAAGAGAGCTACAACACATCATTCACTCCTCATTTCAAAAAGAGGAGTCCAAGTTTGTTATATTATTCCTCCATTTAATAATTATAGGAGATGTAAAAGCAAAGATTTTTTTTTTTAAGATTTTTATTTATTTTTTGGCTGTTCTGGGTCTTTGTTGCTATGCACAGGACTTCTCTAGTTGAGGTGAGCGGGGGCTACTCTTCGTTGCAGTGCACAGGCTTCTCATTGCGGTGGCTTCTCTTGTTGCAGAGCACAGGCTCTAGGTGCAGGCTTCAGTAGTTGTGGCATGTGGGCTCAGTAGCTGTGGCTCGTGGGCTCTAGAGCACAGGCTCAGTAGTTGTGGCGCACGGGCTTAGCTGCTTCGTGGCATGTGGGATCTTCCCGGACCAGGGATTGAACCGGTGTCCCCTGCATTGGCAGGCGGATTCGTAACCACTGCGCCACCAGGGAAGCCCAAAGATGTTTTTGAGAAGTGTAAAATTAACAACTTATTAAAACTAAATATTTGCGCAAACCATCAACTATCACAAGAGAAAATAAAAGCAAAGAAAAAAATTACCCATAGGGCAAAATAATGGAATGTGAATGAGTGAATGCATGAAATAATATGATAAATAAAACAAAACATATTTATTAGTTATGATAATAAGCAAAAATGGGTTCTATTCGCCAATGAAGAAGTTCAAATCCAATTTAATTAGCATTATGCTGAGGGTCCCCGAGAATATATGCATCAACAAACCTCCAATATACCTTTTCTTTCCAGATTATTACAGTCCAGAATACATATGTCTAAACTGTATCAATGTTTGTAATTATCTATTTATTTTGATTCTTAGATATCAAAGATACAGATGTGTATATAAAATATATATGACGGGTCACTTTTAAAGAAAAAGATCATTCGAACTCCCAGGTAAGCAAAACCACATTAAAAAATATATGTACATTGCCAGTGTTTATTAATAAACATTCACAAATATTTAGATATCAAAAAGAAAACAGGGACGTTTCCGAACATATGTAAATGTCAGATTGAAACTGACATAATATTGTACATCAACTATACCTCATAAATAATTAAATAAATAAATGAATAGAAAGCAGGGGCCGCTTGTATGCAGTGTACATAAAATTTATTTTAAATACCCTGTAATTTTCTAGTCAACCTGTCTTTATGGCCGCTGAGTGTTTAGCTAATCTCCAACCTTCAAGGTCTTTCTTCAAGTGCCTATCAGCTTGAAGGTAAGTGATTCTCCATTCCAGGTCACTCTAACTGGACTAGGGATTCTACCCATTCATGCCTAGGGGTAAAACAAGCAACAGAGTGGGGTAGAGAGACACAACAGGATCTCTCCTTCTCCAAATTTTGGTTGAGTTAACGGTACCCACCTGAGTTGTCCTTTGTTGGTCTGTCAGTGGCCAGTCTCCCAGTGTGCAAACCTTGAACACAGCTCTTAAATTACATGTTAACCCATCTGCATGAATCTACTCCAATCAGTTTCCCCGAAAAGAAAAACTGTACCTTGTTTAGATTGAACGTCCTAAGATATATAAAGACTCATAAACATTTCAGTTTGGAGGTTGAAAAAAAAAGGAAAGGATTAAGAGGACAAATGGTTGCTGTCCTTGGAATGCTGTGTTGTCAGTGGGACTCCTGGCATCCAAAAGTGAGAAAATGCAGACAAAACGCCAGGCGGTATGCAAACACACTTGTCAAATTCACAGAGCCAGAAAAAGCTATTCCTGCAGTTTATCTGCCCCAAGTGGATTAGATACTAGCAGAGACGTGGAGATTTTGTTGAGCTTACAATTTTCATTTTTAAATTTGAAAAAAGGAGAAACATGGGGAAAATAAAATGAAGAGAGGAAACTGGCACGTCAGAGCTGGAAAAGAGCTGAAAGATTTAGTCCAACTCCTCCTTTGACAGATGAGGAGGCTGGAGCCCAAATAAGTAGCTTGACTTATCCCAAGTCCTTAAAAAAATTTTTTTAAAAAAGACCTTATATGGATATGACTAATAACAGACACTGATAACGGGAAATGGGAAAATTAACCAAAGTTCGACCTCATGGGCTGTTTCTCCCCAACTGCACTGTGGACCACAGTGGTCAGGGGTGAAATAGACAAAGGGTGAAAGTTTATTCCAAAATACATCTCTCCCCATAGCCGCCAATGCCCTCTTTTGACTTTGATTCCAGTTACTGTTGCTATGTACAAACCCACCCCAAAATGTAGAGACTTATCAACAATCGCTTATTTTCTCGTGGTCCTGCAATTTGGTCAGGACTCAGTGGAGACAATTCATCTCCACTCCAGGATGTCTGGGGCATAGCTGATAAACCACTGGGGGCTCTGAAGGCCCATTCACGCCTTGCTGGTAGCTGATGCCGGCTGTCGGCGGGGACCTCAACTGGAGCTGTTGGCTGGAGTACCTACACGCGGTCTCTCCTTGTGGCCTGGGCTTCCTGGCTGCATGGTGGCTGGGCTCCAAGAATAAAGTCCCAACAGGACCACATGGGAACTGCATGGCTTGTTATGACCTAGCAGCAAAAGTCACACAGTGCCTCTTTTTCCATAGTCACAGGTGACCCAGATTCCAGTGGAGGGGACATAGACCTTGCCTCTCAGTGGGAAGAGTTATGTTACATTGTTACAGTGTTTAAAGAACGTGCGGAATGGGAGAACTTAATGATGCCACCTTGGAAAATATATTCTGTATAATTTGAGACAAGGATCTTCAACTGATGGTTGGGTGGGGAGAGAAATCTGTGCTTTTTTAGGCTACTTTGGGGTTTCAGGGGCCGAGGCAGTGGCGAGGGGAGGGTTGAAAAAGCATAAGCAAATGTTGTAATTCGTATTTTATTTATTTATTCATTCATTTGGCTGCGTCAGGTCTTAGTTGCGGCACGCGGGATCTTTGTTGAGGCACGTGGGCTTCTCTCTGGTTGTGGCGTGCGGGTTTTCTCTTCTCTAGTTGTGGCACTCAGGCTCCAGGGCACATGGGCTCTGTAGTTTGCGGCACGTGGGCTCTCTCACTGAGGCATGCGAGCTCAGTAGTTGTGGCACGAGGGCTTAGTCGCCCCGCGGTATGTGGGATCTTAGTTCCCTGACCAGGGATGGGACCCGCGTTCCCTGCATTGTAAGGCGGCTTCTTTACCACTGGACCACCAGGGAAGTCCCAAGGACGTTCTTAAGTGAAACTGACATTTTATTTTTACTGCGAGTATGTGGTAGTAAAGAATACAATGATATTAGCATGGTTTGATGCCACTGCTAAGGCACCATTGCTTTGGCACCATCAGTGCAAATGGCAAATAGATAACAGTAATAATACTGCGACAATAGTTTTGTCTTGAGAGTATTTCGGGCACCCTCAGGGTTCCACGGACCACACTTTGAGAACCTCCATCTGGTGTACCATTTTCATTTTGCAAATGCAGAAACTGGGGACTGGAGAGGAAATAACTAACTCCAGCCTTCAGCATTTTATCGCCACTTGTCACAGGTTGGGTTTCCCAGGAAGCAGACTCCAAGATGGAATTCCTTGTTCAGGAAAGTCTAACATGGGGGTCATTACCTGTGGATTCTGGCTTCCCCAAGGTCACGTATTTTCTCGTTCCAGGACCCCGCCTGCCAGTCACTTTCCCTCTCTATTTTGCCTTTGCCCCGTGCACAATGCCCTTGATAATGAGACTGAAAATAAAAAGCTCTGTGTTCACCAGGCAGGCCTCTGATTCAAGGCTTTGCCTAAAAATATTCTGCCTTCAAAATCGACAGGCTAGGGCTTCCCTGGTGGCGTAGTGGTTGAGAGTCCGCCTGCTGATGCAGGGGACACGGGTTCGTGCACCGGTCCGGGAAGATCCCACATGCCGCGGAGCGGCTGGGCCCGTGAGCCGTGGCCGCTGAGCCTGCGCGTCCGGAGCCCGTGCTCCGCAACGGGAGAGGCCGCAACAGTAAGAGGCCCGCGTGCCGCAAAAAAAAAAAAAAAATCGACAGGCTCTAACTTGTGAACGGGTCCATAGACACAGAGGCTTAAGGATTTCATTTGACCCCACTTCAAAGCCATCTCCTGCTTTCCAAGGTGTCCCTGGGTTCCCTGGGACCTGGATAAATATTCTATTTGCTTGCACAAAAACCTCAGAGAATGACTCCTAAGATACTCCCAGAAGGTCGGATCCACCTGACACTTTCTGCATCTCACTATAGTCCCCTGCATTGAGTTCAAACTCCTGCTCCCTTCTCAAGGCCCTCCATCACCCTCTAACCTCTAATACACACATCTGCTCCATAGAAACTGTGCCCTCTGCTCTCCCCGCACCACACTGTGGTCACTCAGGCCCCTGCCATGATGCACACTGCTGCCCCACCCAGACCCCATCCCTATTTCCCAATGACCTTTTCAAAGCAGGCTCAGTCCAGATCACCTCCTCCAAAAAGCTTCACCTGTCATCTGGACTCTTCCTGTTCAAATTATGTGCACCATACAACGTGGGACTTAATTATACACCATCTTGAATGTTCACCTTTGTTTCTTGTGTGATAGGCAACTCAAAGCAACTCACAGAGCTGTTATCATGTTCCAGGGGCTGAGCTGAACAGGAGGGGCAAAGATGAACCAAGCAACGCTTCTGTCCTAAAGGGGCTGGTGGTGAACCCACACACACACCACAGTCATGCTCCCGAGCAGGCTGTCACTCTCTTCAGAAGAGACCACCCCTCCAACGCCTGGCCTGAGAGGCAGTGTGGACAGTGAATGCCTCAGCTTGGGAGCCCAGTCCATCTGGGGTGCACCCGCTGTCCTTCCACCTGCCAGCCTCAAACTACTCACTGTCCAGCAGGCATTATACAGGTCTGGACACCAAAAGGCAGCCACCTCCTCCACCTATGGATAAACTCACAGCTGAACACAAAGATAAATAATAAATAGACTATGGGCCAGGCACTACGTTGAGAGCATTAAATGTATTAGGACTCTTAATCTTCTTAATTCTCCAAACTAGGTAAATCTATTATCCTCATCTTATACATAAGGAGACTGAGCCTTGGGAGGTATCAACTAGCCCAAGACCACACAACCAATAAACAGAAGAGCCAAGAGCCGACCCACTCACGTGGTCTTATTCCAGAGACTCAGCTCTCAATAATAATTATTATCATACTTAAGTAGCAGCTAATGTTTCTAAACATAATATATGTGAGCACTGTGCCAAGTGTACTATGTGGGTTATTTCATTAATTCCCCCAGAACCCTATGAGATAGGGTTACTAACCCATTTTACAGATGAGAAATTGAGTCTTAGAGAGGTTACCTGGCTCAAGGTCTTAGCTATCCAGAAATCAGATGCTGGCATAGCTGCCTCTTTTAGCCAACTCACCAGTAACCCAAGGGTCATGACCAGTGGCTGGATCTGAATTGGCTTCCGGCCTTGTCCACATGCACCTTCTGTGTTCATAGGAAATGACCACCTTGCTCTGATGACAGTCAATGTCTGTGGCTGGTGGGCCACCTGGCTACACAGCCCCAGATAGAGCCAAAGGATGGTTGTCCACAAAGTCCTGTACTATAGGCTGAATGTCTGTCTGTGTCCTCCCAAAATGCATATGTGGAAAACCAATGCCCAGTGTGAAGGTATTAGGAGTGTATCTGGAATGTGGTGAGTTCATGAGGGTGGAACCCTCATGAATGGGATTAGTGCCCTTATAAAAGAGGCTCCAGAGAGCTCCCTTGCCCCCTCCACCATGTGAGGACACAAGGAAAAGGCTGCAGCCTGGAAGATGCTGCACCTGACCATGCTCACCTGACCATGTTCCACTCTGATCTCAGACTTTCAGCCTCCAGAACTGTGAGAAATAGATGTCTGTTGTTTATGGACCACCCAGTCTGTGATATTCTGTTAAAGCAGCCCAAACAGACTAAGATACCCTGGCTGGGAATTTGCAGGCTGCCCTACACATCCCAGGCCTGTAGGCTCAGCAAGACCTCAGGGCCAGACACTAAGGCATCAGACTTCAGTCATGCAAACCTAGACTTAAAGTTCCTTCCTAGACAGAAGTGCTGTTCTGAGAGGCTGGGAGACCTTGGGACAATCCCTTCCTTCCCTGGCCCCTGTTGCTCTGTCACTGAAATGAGGATTAAGTGAGAATGTCCACAAAGGGCTTGTCCTCTCTAGAAGCTCAGCCAACAGTGCTATAATTGTTTTGAATTGATGTTATCGGCTAAGTGCCAGGTTACCTGGAAAATTCCTTCAGTTTCCTCTGGGGTCCAGGGAACTGACATCAGGGAGGACCTGGATGGATCCAGTCCCTTCCACCCAACACTCGGCCCTTCACCGCCTGCAACCTCAGACTGAATTTCCATCTCGAAAGAATGCTCTCAGCCTCAGCCTGCCCCTCCCCTTCGTCTCTGGGGTGGGCTCTGAAGATCTCATCTGGACAGAATCAATTTGCTAAGTGCAGGCAGAGACTAATGCTCTGTTACAATTTTTCTACGTACCTCATTTATCCTAATGGAAATATCCTATATTTTAAATATCCTAATACGATATTTTTTTAAATTTATTTATTTGGCTGCATTGGGTCTTTGTTGCTGTGCGCGGGCTTTCTCTAGTTGTAGTGAGTGGGGGCTACTCTTTGTTGCAGTGTGCGGGCTTCTCATTATGGTGGCTTCTCTTGTTGCAGAGCACGGGCTCTAGGCGTGCGGGCTTTAGTAGTTGTGGCATGCGGGCTCAGTAGTTGTGGCTTGTGGGCTCTAGAGCGCAGGCTCAGTAGTTGTGGCCCACGGGCTTAGATGCTCCACTGCATGTGGGATCTTCCTGGAGCAGGGCTCGAACCTGTGTCCCCTGCATTGACAGGTGGATTCTTAACCACTGTGCCACCAAGGAAGTCCCCTAATACGATATTTTAAAAGTTAATATTGTAATATGTATCTCAATTAGCTTAGCGCAGCCCCTCTCGAGCAGAGGCTGCAGGCTCCATGCCGAGGGACGGGACCCTGCGGACATCATAGGAGGTGGGCCAGGGCCAGAAGGAAGCCCAGATCTGGCATGAAGTGTTGAGGAGAGCTGCTCGAGAACTTTCACACTTAGAAGACCCCTGGGCTTCATTACGTTAACAACACGGCCTCAAGGTCCTTCCATCCATAGAAGAAATGCATTTCTCAGCCAATTATTCTACAGCCAGTATTTCTTGAAATTGCATTATAATATCAGAAATGTTGTGAACAGGACAGAGAACAGAGCGATGCATACTTGGGGTCCATGGTGGGTTCTGAGTGAGTTTCTGGTTTTGCATTAGGGAGATGGGAAAGGGAGCAGATTGCTTTGAGGGGGGAGGGGATTGAGGGTGTTTTTTGCCTCTTTAAATGCACACACATATTATTGGCTTTTCTTTTCCACCATCACTTTACTCTAAGCAAAGCCTCATTACTTAAAAAAAAAAAAAAAGCTGGAGCATCCTAACAATAGTCCATAATTACTCTGCAAATGGTTCTGTGGAGTAATTATGCCATTAGTCCAAGTGCCTTCTACATCAAAGATTTCTCTCCCTCTGCAGTGCCTTATCTATTTGAGTTAGGGAATGAGAAGAAGCTCCCAGGAGCCTGAGTGATGGGGACCCAGGCTGTGGGCACGGGGATTTAGAGATGCCCATCTTAGCACGTCTATTGTCAAACCAACAATTCCTACAAATGACACCTCTCCGCGGGAAGGCAGGATGCTAAGGCAGAGTTCCCAAGGAAAAGAGATTAACCATCAGCCTTTGGAGAAAGTGTATTCGGGCAGCTGCCTCAAAGGATTTCTGGCCACACTAGATAGAGAAGGGAACCTCACAGTCATCTTTGGCTTTACTCACCAGTTTGTTACGACAGGCTGTGGCCATGTGAAGGTTGCCCGTCCTGCAGTTAATAGATCCAAGTAGGAAAACTTTCTGTGGTTCCCATACATCCTAAGGAGAGAGGAAAAAAAGCATAGACCGCATTTAGTTGAGGACCTGCTCCATGTCAGCTGCTGTACTTGGCATTTCACTCCTAGTATCTAGTAATTCACACTATATTTATTGCTTCTATTCTACAGATGAGGAACTGAAGCTCAAAAAGATCACCAATGCCCAGCCTTCTCCAATGTTTCTATCCCAGTATCCTAAGCGAAGTGGCTTTTATCCTCAAGGTCACTCCCATAGTCAGAAATGGCTGCAGGAGCTCCAGCCATCACATCCATATCTCAGACAGAAAGAAAGAGAATGTGGGGTGGGGGAGAAGGCAAAAGGGCACTTCAAGGAGAATTTCCAAATCCCCACCCGATGGCTTCTGCTTCAATCTCATTGGTCATCCCATTGCAAAGGAGATTGAGAAAAAGAGTTTTTAGCCAAGCAAGAACTACCTTTAAAAATATAGGGCTCTGTTACTAAGAAAGCAGAAGAGATTGGGACAATGGGCAGGTAAGCCACAATCACTATTCTGCTTTACACACTTTATTTTGTTTAAACACTCACAGTAATCCTGCAAGGTGGATGGTGTTACACCCATTCTGTCAATTAGGCTCAAAATGTGTAAATCCCTTGCCCAGCACAGAGCAGTTAGTAAGCAGGGTTCAACCACAGTGCCCACTGCCCATCACTGCAACTCCCTGGCAGAGGCCTGACAACAAAGGGCAGGGCAGCAAGTGGGACAAAGCAGGGCTATACAGTGATGGGAAACGAATGCACACTGGTGGCGAGGCATCTCACCGTGTGCACCGGTGCAGGTTCCTGTGGGGAAAGAGGGGACAGCACGGAGCTGGTGAGACACATGGAGAAGGGCAGGTGCTACACACCTTCTGTGCAGCCTACAGTCCTGGGAGCCCCACAGGAGCCACCTCCAAGAAGGGAAAGACTACAAGGGTCTGTCTGTTTCATTGCTCTATCCCTAGTTCTCAGTAGAATCATTAGATCAGTGAATGAATGAATAAACAAATGATTAAATTAAGAAGATACTTTGCAGCCTACTGCCTTCTTCCTGTTTAGATGGATTTCAGAAAAAAAGCTATTCTGAAACAGACATTCCAGACTCAGATTCTGGTTGCCTCAGAGCACAGACCACACGTGTTGTGATAAAATGTAGAGGCACACAGCAGATCTACCCCCTCTGAACAACCGGTGATGCTTTTTGTAATTTTGGTAGCTATTTAAAACTGCATCGTGCAATACATAATTTTTTATTGATCTGTAATTATAAATGTATCTGATCAATTAAATAAGATGATGAATCCATTCGCAGGCTTCTAAGGCATGTGATTCATTTTGATTGATTGATGATTGATTGATTTTGGTTGGTTGCCCTCCCAGATTTGGGTAGGTAGGTAGGAGGTACCCAAATGTCAGTAGAGAAGACCCCCCGAGTCTCCCAAAATCCTTGACCCTGGCGCCAAATATTCTACTTCATTACACCCTCCAACCTCTACCATTTTTTAGGAAGTCGCCAATTAAAGATTCACCTGGCACAGTCTGGGAAGGCTAACCCTTGAGTTTTCTGACATCCCCACCAAAGAGGAAGAATTCCTCAGATCTCCAGGGTCCTTTCCATCTCGTGAAAAGCCAGGGGCTCTCAAGCACTGAGGGACTGGGTGTTTCTGACAGGGGCAGGAGGGGCGACCTCGGAGCCTGCAGCTCTCAAAGTAAAGCAACCTAAATGGTGAGCGACACCTAGGACAGAGGGTGCCTAAGGGCACTAGGCAGGAGAGCAGCAATGCTTCCCTTTTTCCTCATCAATTACACCTTGACCTCGGGCTCAAATCCCAGGGTTAAACAACGCATCTGAATCAGCTCATTCATATTCAGATTTCTGTTACTCACCACCCCAGAGATTCTGATTCAGTGGGTCTGAAGGGTCCCCAATGTACATTTTTAACAAGGAGGTGGTGACTCTATTGCAAATGAGAAAAACTGCCTTACTCTCCGGGCTACTCCTTGTGACTTGTTAACTTTTCAACCTTTCCACTACCTCTAAGAGTTCAAGGCCATTCAGAAAACATTTACTTATAGGAAGGCAGTGACATAGACACAGTCTGAGATTTATAGGCAGACGGAGGTAGGAGGCGGCATCACGGGCCCCCAGGACCCCAGCCCTAGAAGGAGAGGCAGGCCTGGAGCAAGTACCCCGTGAGCACGGAGGAGGTGGCAGCCGCACCCTGCTGCCGAAGAGGGAAGTGCAGCTCCAGCGGGAAGAAGCAGGGGTGGCTTCACAGGAGACAGAATTTGAACTTGTGCCCGAAGGGTGCAGAGTTTTAAAATCAAGGGCAGGCGGGATGGGTCCTGGGGGAATCCCGCAGTGGCTGCTCTTGTGTGGAGTTGAAATCTACTTCTCTAAGTAAGTCCTTCTGACAGGTCCCAGCTCTACCCAGTTTTTCTCCTGCTGCAGCAAGAGCTCTGCATCTCCACCCCAGGGCCACGCAGTCCGGCTTCCCTGCTCTACTCGAGGCTGGGAGCACAGCTGGAGAAACCCTCCCAGCTCCACGGACTGGGGCCCTCAGGGCTGCACCCCCTGCTGGCTCTTGATCAGCTCCCTTTCCCCTTGGTAGCTGCTCAGCCTCCTGTCCTCTCTGCAACATCCCTACATCCATCGCAGCCCCACCCGTCACTCCATATAGAAAGTGGGACGGCCACTTGGGCAAGAGGGAACACCGGGGATTCACCTTCCAGCCTCGTTCCCCCCTGCTTGTCCCCCAGCGCCGGTACCCACAGCTTCACAGCTGGACTCTGACTTCCAGTGGCGTCCGCAGGGCTAGGGAAGGCCTGGCTTATGATGGACATGGCAAACCAATGGGATTTGGTGAACTTCAATCTGAAAGAAGCCTCCGTCACCACCCCCACCCCCACCCCCAAACCCACCTACCCTATCTGCACTCTCACCTGATCCCACTCAACGCCATTTCCAGGGAAAACACAGTCCATTCCACATGGAAAATCCCTCCCTTCTGCCCTTGCCTCCCCAGCTCCCCCTCGTCCCCATGACCTGTCCCTGTGGATTTGTCTAAACCAGCAGCTGCCCTCACCTCCCGTCTCCCGGAAAGAGGTGAGCTGCCTCCTTGGTAAAGCTCATCCCCACCGCAGGCTCCCTGTCTCCGGCTTTCCACCGTCTTATCCACCCTCCCTCCACACCGCTGCTTCTCAAAGTGTGGTCTGAGAACCGCCACACCTGAATCGGCGGGGATGCTTGTTAACCATGCAGATCCCAGGCCACCCACTCGATCTACTGAACTAAACTCTCTGCAGCTGAGGCCCAGGAGTCTGGATTTTAACAAGCATCCTGGTAATATTTTTTCAAATCATAAACACCCCCCCCCCATGACTCCCACACACATACACTTCCCATCCTCCTAGGGACAGCAGGGTAAATACCAGCTATCGCAGCCTCATCACTGCCTCGCGGCCACATCCCCCGGCAGCCCTTAGAATCTGCGGTACTGAGCCCTGAGCGACCAGAGGGCTGCCAGCTTCCTAAACCCACACTGTTTGTCGTGCCCCTGTGTCTTCATCCCTCCTTTCCCCTCTCCAGAGCATTTTTCCCACCCACTCCCATACTCCAACTCGAAACTCCTGAGTCCCCTCCCCAAACATGCTAAGCCCCCATGCTTCCCACTTCAGTGAATGGCATCCACCCAGTTGCTCAAGCCTCAAACCTAAAAGTCCTGTTTGGTTCCTCCCCGGCCCTACAGCCCAGTCTCAGCAAGCCATTTGGTCCTACCCTCGCGATGCAGCCCAAATCCACGCAACCTGGACCACGCCCACCATTGCTCAGCTGGCCTGCGCTCGGCACATTCTACCCCACGACCTCCTCTTGACCAGTTCATCCCCATCTCTGGCAAATAGCATCTCAGAGAGGCGTTCTCCAACCTCTTGTCCCAAAAGAACTATGTAAAATGAAATCACTTCCTCTTTCTGCACGGGAAATAGCACTCCCTGAAGTTGTAAGAAATACCTGTGTTTACTTGTCCATCTTCCAGCTCTTTCACTATAAGGTAAATAACATGAGGGCAGGGACCCACTTCAGGCAAGTCACCTCTCAGCCCAGCATCCCCTAAGTGCCCTACCATAGACATCCAGTAAATATTCATTGAATGTGAAATGAACTCTTTAAAGTCTTTACAAAAGTTAACTTAATCCACACAGGACCCCCATTACTGTTCCTTTTATTATAGAGGAAGAAACCAAAGTAAGGTGAATTGCAGAGACAGCACAGCAAGTGAAGGACATTGCTGGGATTCGAACCCAGGACAGCCAGAAGTCAGAGCCCAAGCTTCCTTAATCAAACTGCCTCTTCTCAAGGCCAGGACCTGGGGCTTAGGACAGTGTCCAGTCTACTCTACAGATGGTATCAGCTAGCTATGGCTGCATAACAAAATGCCCCACAGCGTATTAGCTTAAAACAACATTTATCATCTCAGTTTCTGTGAGCTAAGAATCCAGGCTGGTTCCTCTGGCTCTGGGTCCCTCAGAAGACTGTAGCCAAGCTGCCAGCTGGAAGGAATTTGCTTCCAAGCTCACTCCCATGGTTACTGGCAGAATTCTGTTCCTTAAAGGCTGTTGGGTGGAGGGCCTCAGTTTCTCCCTGGCTATTAGCCCAGAGGCCACCTGCAGGTCCTTGTCACATGAGCCCCACCGTGGCACAAGTCACAACATGGCAGCTGGCTTCACTGGAGCAAGTGAGAAGGACCAGAGAGGGTGAGAGTGAGGCAGAAATCACAGTCTTTTTGTAACTAGATTAGACTGCTTGGGCTGCCAAAACAAATACCACAGACTTGGGGGAGACAACAGAAATGGACTGTCTCACAGTTCTGGAGGCTGGAAGGCCAAGTTCAAGGTGTTGGCAGGGATGGTGTCTTCTGAGAGCAATGGGGGAGACTCTGTTCCATGCCTGTCCCCCAGCTTCTGGTGGTTTGCTGGTGATTTTTGGTATCCCTCAGCTCAGGGATACATCATCCTTCTCTTTGCCTTCCCCTTGGCATTCTCCCTGTGTGTGTGTCTGTCTCTGTGTCCATATTTCCCCTTTTTATAAGGACTCCAGTCACACTGGACTAGAGCTCACTTGACTGACCTCATCTTAACTTGACTGCACGTGCAAAGACCCTGTTTCCAAATGCAATCATATTCAGCAGTACTGGGGGTTAAGATATAATCTTTTGGGGGGAGGACACGATTCAACCCATCACAGTAACCTAATCTTAAATGTGACATCCCATCGTTTTTCCAGAGCCTCTTGATTAGAAGTGAGTCTCCAGGTCCAACCCACACCCGAGGGAGGGGATTATACATGAGCCTGGATGTCAGGAAGTAACCATCATTAGAGCCATTTTAGAAGCGTCTCCCCTACATGTATCCATAAAAATTACTTGAATAAGTAATCTAGCATCTATCATAGTTGTACTGTCATTCTTTATACATTTATTTCTCCCCCCACCCCGGGCTGTGGGCTTCCTGGAAGCAGGGACCATGTCAGATTCACCACTAGAACATTCCTGGCACCTAAAACTGGACCTGCCACATGACAAGATAGGTGCCCAGTCAATATTTATTGAATAAATGAATATATAAGTAAATGAATGAGAAACAGATAATGTTTCTCTCTGTCCAAGGGAGCAATTACTTCTAAACTCTATATTAGGAGAGCATCACAATAGGACATTGCCTTTATGTGTCTGGGATTAAACGGATTCTACTCCAGCCAGCCCAACCTTAACTATTGATCAGGAAACTAAACACTTGTTTATTTAAGGGGGAAAAGGCAGCACTGGCTGCATACAAAGAATTTGTGAGACAAGTCAGATGTCTGATGAGTAATTTTCTCTGCCATTTTGATAAGACCTACGAGGTACATCTGTTTCATTCACTTTGATCAGAACCAAAAACAACTTCAAACATACTGCCTAATGCAGCATCTACCTGACAGGTGTGTAGGGAGTGATTATATTGTCTCTTTCCATCCCCGGAAGCTATTAATGAGAGCCAACATGACTGGCAGCCTAAGACACGAATTCTGGAAGGGGTGGGGAAAAGAGCCAATCAGAGCAAACAGACTCCACAGAGAAGCTATGGGGTGGAGAGCACAGAGCCCACATGGAGCTCTTGATAGGATGAGAAATGAGGGTCAAAGCCAGAGCCTTCACTGGAACCTTGTCCAAACCACAGGCCAGGTTCTCAGAACAGGAATCGGGCAATTGGGTCTGCTCTTGACACTCACAGGAAATCTGGCGGATCAATTTTAGAGAGCCGATGTGTCAAAATAAAATACTCATCGACAGAGCATGCGTGGGAAGCGGTGTCTGTATTATTCTGGAAAGAAGTGGACCGGGACTCAGGAGGTATGTGTTGGAACCCTGTCCCTGTCCCTCGCTAGCTCTGTGATCTGGAGAGATCTTCCTGAGCCTCAGTCTCTCCGGCTGTAAAATGGGGATAACAGTCCTCAGAACACACTTGGTCATCAGCTTCCTGTTACAGGACTCAAGCTTAGCGTTGGTTTGGGAAGTAGCTCGGCAATGATTTCTAAAAACTAATTTTTTGGCTGAATGACTAGGGAGAAATCAGTGTGTCTGTTCTGCAGAGCTGTGTCACGAACCGTTGCTTCTGTGGCTTCTTGAGTTATGTCCTCTTGTCGTGTGTGTGTGTGTGTGTGTGCACATGTGTGTACGTGTATATGTCTGTGTGCATGTATATGTGTACGTGCACACTCACACCTGCACATATGCATGGATGTGCTCAGTTCCTGGGCCTCCAGCGATTTCTTGTGCTGTCAGACTTTGACAAAATCCTAATAAAAGCAGGGTGATTGCTAATCAACTTCTAGGGGCTCCACTCAGTCCACTGGATGGAAAATCATCTATATTCATCCACCACCCTTGAGGGATATAGTGCAAGGCTTAGAAGCACAGACTCTTTCCAAACGGCCTGAGTTCTAATCTCTGCTCTGCCCCTCTCCTCGTGTGACCTTGGGCAAGTTACTTATCTGCTGTGCCTTTGTTTCCACATCTGCAAACTAGAGATAGTCATGGAGTTGTCATAAGGATTAAATGAATCAGGCTTTAGTGCAGAGTCACAGCCCGCAGGAGGCCTCCTGGTCCTAACACGGCCATGTTCTGCTTTGTTTGGATGACTCTGGGAGGTGGAACATTGTCAGTCCTTTCAACATGCCTTCCAGGGCGAGCAAATTCATCCAGCACCCAGTGCACAATCAATGCAAGCTTGGCAGATGAAAACGAATTCATGAGTAAATGCAAAGACTCATACTTGCTGTCACAGAGTCCACTGAGAAAGAAAAACCAGTCTGTGTGTTCAATCTTTTAAAGGACACATGCCATCTAAGAGTATTTGGTATGGAGGAAACTACTGGAAATCAATCCCTTCTATCTTTTGCTGGGGCTTTGGATGTTCTCATGCCGAGCAGGACTGAACATCGTATGGGGAGAAGGGAAAAGGGGTGTCCTGGGCAGCCCCCCAGAAACCCAACCACAAGCCAGCTTCCCCATCACGGCCAAGACATGGCTACTCTCAACGGG
The DNA here is from genome assembly GCF_963455315.2 of Globicephala melas. Lineage (NCBI taxonomy): Eukaryota > Metazoa > Chordata > Mammalia > Artiodactyla > Delphinidae > Globicephala > Globicephala melas. The sequence continues at coordinate 10,457,042 of NC_083328.1, read as the reverse complement.
ACACCGCCGGGCCCGAAGCCCTGGGGCAGCCATTCGCTTCTGGCCACTCCCAACACAAAACTCTCTGAAAATGTCTCCTCTCTCATCTTGTCAAAATCCCCCTCCTGCATGACTGAGAAGCTGTCAGTGTGATCTACAACCCCCAGGCAGGCCTGGAAAATGAGCTAAATTGCCTGAGTCACTAGCAATGATAGAATCATTCTACAGGAAATTGGAAATCAATTCTTGTCATCACTGTACAGAACTCCTCTATCAAGAGTTCCAGCTCACCCTGTAATGCAACCATGAAGGACTTGAAGGCCAATATGGTAACAACAGGAAGAGAAAGGGCCGTGTGTGTGTGTGTGTGTGTGTGTGTGTGTGTGTGTGCGCGCGTGTGTGTGTGTGTGTGTGTGTTTATGTGTGGATGTGTGTTTATCCAAAAACACATCGACGTCCAAAGACAGTACCAAACCGCTCAGGCTGGCGGAAGACCTCGGCATCCAGCATATGGAGATATTGCATCCTAGGAAGCTGGGAACTAAGTTGTGCATCCGCTATGGAGTTTAATTGAAAATGAGATGCTCTTCCTGGAACCTGGTGCATGCCCTCCTCAGCAGAGCACCTCTGCCTGCGCTGGGCTAGTGCACAACGAAGAACAGTAATAGCCATGGTCCCCCCTTCACAGAGCACTTGGACATCCTCAAGGAATCTTCAGGTATGTTGTCCCAACCGACATCACAGAGAGTTTTGGTTTGCTTTTGATTTTCCATGGGCTTGGCTTGCATGGTTGGATTGTTTTGTATCTTGAGAAGCAGCAAGGCCATAAAAGTTATCCAAAAGATCTGTGTTCAAGTCCTGACTCTTTTACTTACATATGCTCACATAGAGAGTATTAGAAAAAACGCTGAATTTCTCCGAATCCCACTTTTCTACATTGTCCATAAAATATAGAAAGTAGCACACATAGAGTTGTGATGAATGAAGTAAATAAGTTTGTATGTGGAGAAATGCCATGTAAATTTACAATGATACATAATGATGAGTTATAATATTGGTGTAGGCGTTTACACATTAGGCCACTGGGCAAACTGAGCCCCAAAGATGTAGAATGACTTGCCTAAAACTCGTCCATGTGAAAATAAGAGTAATCACTGGGACTTCTCTGGTGGTGCAGCGGTTAAGACTCCAAACTCCCGGTGCAGGGCACCTGGATTCGATCCCTGGTCAGGGAACTAGATCCCACATGCATGTCGCAACTAAGAGTTCTCATGCCACAACTAAGGAGGCAGCGAGCTGCAACTAAGACCTGGCACAACCTAAATAAATAAATAAATATTTTTTTTTTAAAAAAAGAGTAATCACCAAGATTTATGCTAGATTATAAAACATTTGCTTGTTCATTATGGATTTTGGAATAAGGATGTAATAGGGAGGATCATTCTCCTCCTTCTCGTAAGGAAGACATTTGGAGAGCATCAGGGAAGAGCTCACAGACTGAGGATCAGGGACCTTGGTTCTTTTCTTCACTGGGCTCACTCTTGCTTTAGAGACCTCTGGGACCCCAAACCTCACCCTTCTTAGTGGTTCTAATAAGCTCCCCCATAAGAAGCATCATCCTAGAGAATTCTGAATATCACAGGCTCACACTATCAAATTCCCCTCAATGATCACTGACAGGAGAACCTAGGTTGGAAGAGGGGCAGCGGATGGCTGCTCCCATACCTATGCTTATCACAGGCACCCTCCCACGGCTTGGCTCAAGTGCCCATCTCCCCCAGGAAGCCTCCCTGATTGCACCAACCCTCAACGAGCTCTTGAAATCATTGCCTCGTCTATCCCATTATTTGCACCTATTTCTTTGTTTTTCTTTCTTTCAATGCGTAAATCTTGCCTCCTAATCTGACTGCAAGTCCCTACAGGAAGGAGGCCACACCTCTATCCTTGAGTGTCCAAGTGCTATGCTATGGATTAGGGCCACCAGGAGATGCCTAAGAAATCTTTGATGAAGAGGAAGAGGAGGAAGGATTTTCATTCCTCACTGGATGCAAATAGTTGTAGGTCTAGTGGAGAGGCCAGGGCTGAAAATCACAAATTTTGCAGACTTCACGGCATGATTTTAGTACACCACATAAGTACTCACCCCCAAAGCTGCGACCACATGGGTCTGCGTGATGCCTGGGTCTTAGCAACTCAGCTGGCAGAAAAAGAGAAGAACCAAACCAACCAGCTGCAGACCAAATGGCCCTGGGAGGGTTAACCAGGGTCTAGTAGATGAAGTCTGGACTGTGGTGAACTAAAATGTGGCTCATGGGAGTTCCCTGGCAGTCCAGTGGTTAGGAGTCGGCGCTCTCACTGCTGGGGCCTGGGTTCAATCCCTGGTCCGGGAACTAAGATCCCACAAGCTGCGTGGTACAGCCAAAAAATTTTTTTTAACAAATAAGTAAATAGAATGTGGATCAGGAGCACGTGGAGAGTCAAGGGAATGCATTCAGGGGGCAGGGTGCTGCTGAGGAAGGTCAGGCAGCAAGTGATACCCAAAGTCAGGAGGAAGCATCTTCCCTGTCCTGGGCATCAGGTCACAGCCCAAGGACCATGTACATGAGGGAAGCCCAAGGGAGTCAATGTAATAAAGAATCTGACTCCATTTTGGACGTTTGACTACTGCCAGCTTCCAAATCCCACCACTCTCCTTCCCCACCTGCCCCACAGCTAGGCAAGATGATGGGAAAGCCAAGGCATAGGTAGGAAGATCAAACCACATGTGCACGGGAACACTCACTTTGGCCCCACCCCCGGCCACCTACTATGGACTGAATTGTTTTGTCCCCCCAAAATTCACATGCTAAAGCCCCACCCCCCAAAGTGATGGTATTGGGAGATGGGGCCTTAGGGAGGTGATTAGGTCATGAGGGTGGAGTCCTCAGGAATTAGATTAATGCCCTTATAAAAGGGATCCCAGAGACCTCCCTTGCCCCTTCTGCCATGTGAGGACACAGTGAAAAGATCACCATCTATGAACCAGGAAGCAGGTTCTCTCCAGACACTGAATCTGCCAGCACCTTGATCTTGGACTTCACAGCCTCCAAAACCTTGAGAACAAATTTCTGTTGTTGAAGCCACCCAGACTATGGTATTCTGTTATGGCTGCCCAAGCTCACTAAGACACCACCATAAAACCCCAAGCCAGGGAGATCCTCTCCCTGTGTTCTCATGCCATTGTCAGAGCAGCCTGGGGCCCTAGCCTCCTCTCTCCAGAAAGCCTCATTATGTGAATAATAAATCCTTTCCTATTCTCTTAGTGCATCTGTGGCATCATGAGCCTCGATATCTGAGCCACAGTTTTTAGGAGGAGGGGTTGATCCCACCTTGGTGGGGTAACCATAACAGCCAGCAAGCCTCAGGGAGGATTTCCAAACCCCAACAGTCAAACAAGCTGGGGCTTGGGGCTTGGAGCAGGGAAACTGGAATTCAAGTCAGTGTTTCTAATTGGGCTGACATGGAGCAGAGGTGAGGAAAGACTAAACTTGAGAAACCCTGGGTTCCCACAAGACCAATGCCACAGCCCACCCTCTGGTGCTGACTCGGACAACTGCAGGGCTGAGCCTGCAAGTAGAGGCACGCACACTGCTACCCAGGAAGGACAAAGGAAAGCAAGGGCTGACTTGGCACAGCGTGTTAACGTAAAGAAATTCTCACTCTAAGGAAAACATTGGTTCTGCCCCAGCCATGCCCACCAGTAACCTTTGGAGCAAAGCATTCAAGGTGTAAGCTGAGCAGAAACTATAGATTGGCTCCTTCTAACTACTCCCAGGCCGGTGTTTCTTGCCTTCCTTTATTTTAGAGGTGAGAAAGCTGAAATATTCCATCTTTAGTCTCCTTTTCAGCTAGCGATGACACTGACGTAGTTTTGGACAAGGAGCTATAGAAAGAAATTTTCTAAGGAAACCAGCTCCCCCAAGTTAAAAAGATGACGCCCAACAAGGAAATATCCCTTTGTCTCTTCCTACTTCCTTCTGCCTGGAATGCAGGTGCAAAGCAGCGAAGCGCAGCAGCCACACTGTGACCATGAGGGTGGAGGAGACATGCTAAGGATGATGGGACAGAAAGATAGAAGGGCCTGAATCAGCCCTGAATTGCTCTCCTGTGAGCTTCTGATTATGTGGGGAAAATAAACTGTTGCTTGGTTAAGGCACTATAGTTGATTTTCTCCTACGCACAGGCAAACTGTGGGTAAAACAACTGGCACATCAGCAAAGCTAGAGGAGAGACCCATTGGTGGCTGATCAAGAGCATTTACTTTAGTGTCAGATCCGACAGACCTGAATCAGTGTCCCATCTCTGACTTCCTATAAGCTAGGTGAACTTGGGCAAGTTACTTAATCTCTCCAACCTTTAGTCTCTTCATCTGAAGAATGAATATGATAATAGTACCCACTTCAAAGAGTGACTTAAATGCAAACTTCAATGCAAAGCACTTAGCCCAGGGCCTGGCACAGAGTGAGTCCTCAGCAAATGCGGGTTATTTTTCGGTTAAACTGGTTCTTTCCACAAGGTCAATGCTCCATTTTCCTTGAAGGAACAATTATGAATAAGCTAATTATACCTTTTTTCTTTCTTTTACTTTTCAACCACTTAAGGGCATTTATGCTGCCATGATATTCATGTTCGGAGGCCAGTGGGTCACATAAATGAGTCTCTAGAGGCTCACTCAGAAAGACACTGGAGTTGTTGACTGTTGCCCCTTCCCTGACATGAAGAGTGGAGATAGGTCTTTAGAAGGGCTTTGAGTGTGTCCCAACAGGAGTGTCAGGATCGAGCCCCTGTGTTCTTAGGGACAGTGGACTGGGCCAGTTTTCCAATTAGGAAGCAGAGAGGGAAATCTAGGGGGCAGAATATCAAAGAACCCCTTCCCTGACCCCTCTGTATGAAATCTTTCTAACAGATGATGGAAGTTTTCCTTCCATAATGAGCACTGATTCTCCAATGCAAATCCACTGGGGACAGAGGACACACGAACCTCAATTCTCTTTAAAGTATGGATGACTGTCATTGGGGTCTTTCTGGAAAGCAGGGTTTCAATGCATTGAGGTCTTTGCAGAAATCAGTGGAGGAAGTGAGAAAACTCAAGTGCAGAAAGAGGGGGTCATGGCCCAGTGACGTACTTTGCAACGTTCACAGTTTTGCCAGAAGTCACTCTTCCCTGTTGGCCCAATAACAATCCCCGAGTAACGTGTTCTGTCCATGTAGGGTTTTCCAGGCCTTAAACTCACCCCTTCCTCTCCTTCCAGAGATCCCTAGCCATTGGGAACCAAAATAGCCGCTGGACTCATGCCGGGGAAGTGCCCAGTCACCACCAAAACATAGGGCACAGTGGAACTCCCACCTCCCACCTCAGGACCATCACAGTAAGGCTTGTCCAGGGATGTGCTGTGACCTGCAGACCCTGCATCCAATGCTGCCCACAACCGGCTGAGTGATGAGGTCCGCTGAGGCCAGCTGGCTCCATCAGGCAGTCAGGGCTGGAGCAGAAAGGGCTTGCCGAGAACTTGGGGACTCAATAAACCTCAGCCAATGGATTCCAAGTTCTGACCCATGAGACAAGCCTCTCCCCTCCCGTGGAAAAGGAGTAAAAACACAGGAAAAGCAGAAATCCTCTCTCTCAAGCAGGAATGGGGGGGTGTGTGCGCGCGCACACACACACACACACACACACACACACACATTTAAACACAACCTCATTTGATCTTCTCAACAGGCCTGTGAAACAGTCTGGGCAAATATTATTATCTCAATTAATAGGTGATCAAATTGAGACTCAGCAAGTTTAAACAACTCGGCCAAACCCAATCCCACCAATATACGCAGGCCCAGGCTCTGGGGCCGACCACTCTCTGCCTCTCTGCGTAATTGCCCTAAATAACTCCCATATGCTCCACAGGGAGGATCGAGAGGCCACCTTTCCCCTCAACGGCAGCGAGGAGGTTTTAAATTTTTATTTTTTGAAAGTGCAGAGATGTTTTCAATAGTTCCTGCCTCGGTAAGCCTTCTCCTCTGGATGAAAAAGAATCCGGTTGGCGAGCCTGCCCTACAGATGGCCGCAGCTAAATGCCTAACAGCTTGGGTCCTGCATCTGATTGCAAGCGATGAAGAAAAACAAAGGAGGTCTTAAACCGTGGCAAGGCCTGCCTGGCTTCGGCACATTCTTTTGCGGCAATATTCAAGATGTGTGCGATGGCCGCCTTTCAATAATTTTTAGTGTGTTATTCTCTCGAATCTTTGAAGTTTCTCTTATGGAGAAAACATTTTCTTTCTTGGCTTTTTAAAAATGCAAAATATGGGAGCCTTACGATCTTAACTCTCACAGCTCATAAAGACTCGCGCAGAAGCGGTAGCCAGGCCCGTAAGGCCTATTTCCTGTTCTCCAGGAGAAATAAAATCCCCTCTCCATGTGACCCAGCTACCACGGCCTCTTTGTCACAGGGAGAAGGAAACGCTTGCTGTCTACTGGAGCCTCCAGGCCTCTCTTGGAGACCAGAAAGGGGCTGAGGATGAAGCCACTTTCCAGGAGGCAATAAAGTCTAGATTCATTGAGAATCAAGGCGACGCACAGAATTCCTCTTAACGTGTCTCCCTAATTCCTCCTTTCCTTGAAATACTGCCTTGCACCCAATTACACCAACAATCTTTTTCAAATACCATTTCTGACCCCGCACTCCCTTTTCAGGAAACTTCTGAGGCTCTCTACGGCCCATTATGTCAACACAAAACTCTCTGACCCCAGGCCCGAGCATCCTGCTACGTGTCACCCACAGTGTCAGCTCTGCAAGGGTCCCTTCTCACCCAGCCTCTGCCCGTTTGCCTAAGCAGTCTCTGCCATCTGTTATCTGCTCTGTTACTGAATCCCCAGCCCAGCTTGTCCCTGGGCCTTCAAGGGTTTCCTCCACCACTGTGTTTATCCAGATGATGCCTTTGGCCTGGGAGTCAGGCAAACCTGAGTTCAAATCCTCTGCCACTTAAAGACAGGTCATACCTTCTGGACAAGTTTATGAGAGTTAAAACCGGTAGGATGATACAGGTATGCCTTCATGCCTGGCACAGAAGAGGCATTTTACCACACCTGGGGGAAGACGCCCAAACAATTCCATCCATCCACGTGGAGAGAGGCATGGAAGTGTTGTATGACATTTGTTGGCTCTTCTTTATAGTAAAGATGCTTCAGTGCATATAATGTATGTAATTTTAAGGTTCACCAGCAACGCTTTCCTCCAAGCAGCCTGTCCTAACTCACCTGACATTTGTCTACACCCCCTTCCTTTCTTCCTAATGAGACTACCAACTTGGGGGTTGGGTATGCTTGCTAACCAGTCCTTCCCTAGGTAAGTCTTCACTCCTTTGCTTTGTGCCAATAATCCCTGCCCTACATCAGGGCAGTTCGGCATCAGAGCGCACGGGACTGAGGCCACACTGATCAAGGAGAGAAAGAGGAATGTTAGGGTGTGAGGAGGGGGCATGAGGGTGGGCCCCAGGTTCAGGAACCTCATCACAAAGGCTGGTCCCAGGGGTGGAGCAGCGCAGGAGCTAGGATCCAAAAGATCATGATGAAGTCTAGCCTGTCCCCAGTGGGCACATGCCATCTGGCAGGCTGGTAGGGCCCATGGATAATCCCCACCTGGGAAAATAAGTAAATGAATGAGAAAGAAATGGACTGCCAAAGTCTGGATCTTCCAGATCAGAGTAGCCACTTTCTACTTCTAAGCAACACGGAGATATGTCCAACCAACCAGATATTACTCAGGTACCTGAAAATGTGAAGCCAAGTTCCTTCAACGACCTTCTCCCTAAGAATGTATGGCTGGAGGTGGGCTCACGGGTGATAGTGGGGTCTTGGGAGGGCTACAGGGTGGAAGGAAGAGCCACTAAGGGCACCCTGAGGAGAAGCCAGGAAGCCAGAGGGTTAAGACACATGTCCCTGCCCCACCAGAAGCCAGCAGTCCATGTGATCAGCTCTAAGGGGTACAGTGAGCTCAGATTCCACGGGTGAGGCAGGTGCTGGCTTCCAGAGGATATATAATGTAGTTAGGAGGTTAAACAGGGAGCTGACATTCAAAAAACCATGCAGAATTGGAATAACACATACAGCAGCCTAATTCCAGGCCACTCAGTTAGCAGAGAAGGTGCCTTCAGTTCACTGTGTAGACCAAGCTAGCAGATGGCAGTAGTGGTAGGGGTTTTTTTAACGCTTTCTCTGGTAACAGAATATATCCTACTTTCAAAGACACCCACAGACAAGACAGATCCCATCTTCAGAAGTAGTTTTAAGTCTCAGGTCTGTATAATTAGACTCCCGGATCCCCCTCACTGCAGTGATTGGTTGGTGAAGGGTCACATGACCAGAGCTGAACCAATGGGAGTCATCCCTGGAACTCTGGCTGGAGTTGTGGCTGGCGGGCGTGCTTTCTTCTCACTGGGATTCCCCAGCTTTAAGGACAATGTGGATCTACAGCTGTTGAAGGCCATCCTTGCCAGCACATGGGGAGAGCCTGCCTGAGAATGAAACTCGTCCAGAGAAAAAGAAGCAGGAAATGGAAAAGAGAGAGACTCCCAATGATTAATAGTTTAAAACCCTGGATCCAAATGTACCTGAAGAACATATTCTTCTCCCTTGAACACATCTTCCCTGGGACACAGCCAGTAACTCTCTTTTTTCTTCTAAGTCAGGTTTCTGTTACTTGTAACTAAAATCATTCTGACTTATACACCTGGCTCATTGGCTCAGGGCCAGGCTGATTCATTCTTCAGGTGTCTGGTCTTCACTCCTGGATGCCAAGCAAGATTGAGGCAGGCAAAAGCGGGACTGGGGAGCTCATGGCACCCCTGAGGTTACCCGCCTTGGCACAATGAAAAGGACCCAGAATTTGGCATCAGGCCGACTGTATTCAAATCTCTATCCTTCCATTTACAAGCCGTGTGACCCAGGTTGGTTATTTAATCACTCTAGGCCTTCATTTTCCCAACTAAAAAATGGTAACAATAACATTTCCCTCGTAGGCTTTCTGTGAAGTTTTAATGAGATTGGGAATATAAAGGACTTGATCCCGCGTCTGGCTCACAGCGGGAGTTTGATAAATGGTGCAATTTTATGTCACCGTGGTGGGTTTGTCCCAGCGTGTTCAGCACTGGGAACAAGAACGGCAGAGATTATTGAAATTTATAAATAAGGTCCTCAAAATAGCATTGCCGCCAATGATTTCAATCTTCTCCCGTGTCTTTTTTTCTCTCTCTTTTTTAACCAGAGCTGCTAAATACCAACCAAGTTGCCCTGAGGGCTATGAAAGAAGGAGAAAAATCACAGTGCTATAGCCTCCGGGTGGTAACAACTGGAGCCAGGGGTGGCATCCCGAGCTGCCTCCTCTTTTCGGCTACAGAGTGGAGCACGCGGGGCCCCGCATCACCCGCAGTCTGTGTCCCGGCCACTTTCCTCCTCCAGCTCGGGCGCAGGGGCACATGGAGCAGAGGCACCCACTCTGGACTAGGAATCTGGAAACCTGGGTTCTATGCTTGGTGTCATGTGGCACCTTTCACAGCCAACTGTGCTTGGCTAGGCCTCAGTTTCCCCATCTGTAAACTGGGAGTGCAAATCAGATGATCTCTGAAGTCCCTCTCAGATAGGAACCTTTGAGTTTGTAGAGGCCAGCCTTCACTAGGGATCCCCTCCAGGAGTTTCGAAATAACGCTCCCGCCTAAACTTCCCACAAGATCTCCCTCGATGGGACGCAGCTTGCATGCCATCAGGGGTAAGTTCGAATCAAATCATAACACTGGTGCGGCGTATAGCCTTTGGTCCTACTACAGGCAGCATCCAGAGGTGCTCAGGGATGGAGATTAGTGGGTGGCGTCATTCTCAGAGTGCTGTCCCCGACCCACAGAATCAGCATCATCTGGGAACCTGTGAGAGACGCAAACCCTGAGACTCCCAATCCACAGCAACGGCAGCGGGGGCGGGGGACAGCAATTTGTGCTCTCACAAGGCTTCTGGGGAATTCTGATACACTCTACAGTACATTCTAGAGCTGTGCTGTCCAAGATGATAGCCGCTAACTACGTGCGCCTATTTAAACTGGTGGAAATTAAATTCCTCAATCACACTAGCCACATATCAAGAGCTCAAGAGCCACATGGCTAGTGGATACCATACTGGACAGTGCAGAAATAGAATATCTCCATCATTGCAGAGAATTCTGTTGCATACTGCTTCTCCGAGTGTGGTCCGTAGACCAGCAGCACTGCCTTTTGCTGGGAGCTTGTTAGATGCAGACTCTCTAGCCCTGCCCCAGATCTGCTGGATCAGAACCTGCATCTTCACAAAGCACCTTAAAGTCTGCAAAGCACTGGGTTGAACCATCCGGAACAGAAGAACTGGGTGGCTGCCACACACTGCCAAGTAGAACAGCACAGAACCCACCAGCATTAGGACACGGCGACATCGCAGCCTCCATGAACCAGCACGGCCATGACTGCACAGCCCAACACCACAGTGGCTTCCAAACAGCTCAACTTTGCAACTGCCATGAGTCACAGGCATCGTGGCCTCCACAAGTGACAACCACGTTGCTGTTACTATACAAACAAGGTCATGGCTACATATGATACCCCATCACAGTTGCCAGAAGCTACATTATTGCCCTCTATATCATAGTATCCAATTGTCAGCTACCCCCCAATGGGGGTTCCAAATTGGACTTGGGAAAGAGGGCTTCTCCAGAAACCTATGAGAGGCAGAGACCCTTCAGGACTTATTGCCACAAAGCTCTCGATGGCTGTGGGGTTTGCCAAGTCTGCCTGTGGTGTCTGATTCCAGCCGATGCTGAAACTCACATTCAGCAACAGGCTTCCTGTGTTGCCATGGAAAGGCTCCTTATCAACAACCCCCAAGCCCAGAGTGAGGCTTCGCTGCTCATCCCAGAGAAAGAAGCCCACCGGCTTGTTATCCAGACTCATTGTGGCCCTCCCACCAGGGAGAGCTGGTCATACCCAAATCTGGCTCTGATGAGAACATCCACTGACAAGACCATCTCAAGGTTGCTTCACCACAAGATTATTAATTGATCTAAGGGAGATTCCTGAAAGGGGTGTTAATGGCTGAGACGAACGGATAGCAATTATGTCTTCATAGCGATGTTGTGGTTTGCTGGATTTTCCCTGCTCCCGTGGCCTCCTGGGTGCACCCTCAAATACGGCCCATTGTGATAATAACATCAACTAACCCCTACACTGGAGTTGTGACTCTTCACGAGCCAACTGCTGGTAGGTTTGCAGGGCTGTGTGGGCAGCAGCTTTTAAAGGGTCCCAACACTGGCCCATGTTCCTGAGGCCACTAGTCTCAAGACCAGTAACTGTAAGTTGCCCTGGACCAGAAACCCCAAACTGCAAGCTGCACTCTCATTCGCTAGACCCCAGACAGACCTCAAACCCTGCATTCCCACTTTGCCGACCTATGAAGAAAACCAAAGGCTTCCCCCAGCCTCAGGTGACCTTGAGCTGAGCCCATGACTCTTCTTCAGCTCCACCCTGGCTGTGAAAGCCGACATCAGGAAAGATGCTCTGGGGGCCAAGAGAGCAGGGTCCAAGTGTCAGCTCATCTGCTTGTTAGACTAAAGTTATCTCGCCTGAAAAGGGGAGGAGGGGAGGAGACTGTTCTATTGCTATGGTTGTATTATGAATCAGTCCAAAACAGTGCAGCATGAAACAGCCATTTGTTACATTCATGGATTCAGTGGGTCAGGAATGAGGACAGAGTGTCATAGGATGCCTCATCTCTGTCCCATGGTGTCTGAGGCCTCAGCTGGAAGATTCAAACAGCTGGAGCTGGAACAGCTGAGGCTCCTCCAGCTGCACTCTGTCCCTTTGTGTTCTCACCTTCTGATCTGTTCTGCGTGGAGGTTCCAGGGTAACTGGATTTCTTCCATGTCAGTTCAGGGTTCCCAAGAAATGCCTTGATTGGTGGTGTGGTGGGAACCCTCCCCCTCCACACATTGGAATTGTGGGCAGAACCCCTTTTAATTGGTGTGGCCATCTTTAAAAATACAATCTGCCCCAATAATATCTTCCTTGAAGAGGTGATGAGAGGATTAAATGCCATGATGATCAAGATCGCCTAGAAAAAGTGCTTCACATGGGCTCGTGCATCCCACAAACACTGACCAAGTACCTGCCTTGTCCTAGGCACCACAGGATGCCCTCAAATACTCCCGTCCAGCTGGGAGGTAGAGCCTGTACCTCAATGGGTCTAATTCAAAGGGGAATGACAGAGTGTTAGAGAGGAGACAGAAATAAGGAGGTAGGGGAAGCAGGACGGAGCAAGGGATGAACAGATGGGCAGGCAGGTGGACAGATACGGATAACATGAGCGAAACCCCTTTGCAAAACCACAAAGGGCTGACGTTTTGGTGGCAGCAGTAATGATGGCAGAAAAATCCTAGAAAGGCTGGAAGATACTTGAAATGACTCTTTTTTTTTTTTTTTTTTTGCTTGTTTCTCTCAAAGAGCGTTACTCTGTTCTTCCCCCAAGTCTAAGATTCATGCATTCAATCAGTCAATCATTTATTTCTAACAATCATTTATGGCGTGTCTATTACATGCCAGATATCATGGAAAACCCAAAGATGAAGGAGTCTTGGTCTGGGCCCGCCAGGGGGCCTGAAACTTACACTTTGAATAACTGTCACAAAATGGGCACGGAAGGAGGGAAGCAGGAAAGGCCCCACCACCACCCCTGCTGTCCCCTGCCATTTTTCTGCTGTTGAATCCGACCCTGGAAGACCAGATCCCACCGAATGGGGCTGCTGATCCCTGTCGAAAGCCCCGAAAAGCCCTGGGCCAGCAGAGCCCTCAGCCGCCAGCCAGGAGGACGCCAGCCCCCAGCAGCTTGGCGTTCTTGCAGCTCCCTTTCCTCACTCCATTCTGGCCCCTCTCCCAGCCGCTGCCTTCTTCCAGGCCTGGCCTCCACTGTCAAGGTCCCCACGTCTACCTCCAGCCCAGGTTTCCCACCATTTGGGGGTTAACTTTTTCTGATATTCCCAGCAGGGTTTGAAAGCACAGCTGTTATTGCCATTTGGAAATTGCTTTTTCAAATTGTTTGGCTCCTCTTGGAAACAACCACAGTGCCATCCTCTGGCCAAAGTCTGGATTCTGCTTGCGGCGGGCTTCCCTATGTAGGTGGAGGATGGCTTTCAAATCACTCCTGGGGCTCCATCTGAAGAACACCCCTGCTCCCTGGGGGACATCCCTACCCTCCTGTAGCAGGGGTTCCGCAAGGAGAATTCTGGAAATGCAGAACAAGTCACCAGGAAAGTTGGGGTGACTCAAAGCAAAAAGAGAAAAGAAGAATTCTTGGGCAAGGGAATAAAACTCTGCGGCCACACTTTCGCTTGGCAGGAAACTTCCCTGCGGAGTGAAAGTGACATGGGCTGGAACTTCTCTCCTGAGACATGGATTCACTGGCAGGGCAGCCATACTTGGAAGGACAAAAGGTAGTGTAGCCAGGGGTCCAGATTGGAAGCCAACAGTCTGCCCTCAAGCTTCCTGCTGGGGAAAAAATTAAAACATCAACAGCTGTTTACCTATATATGTCACATATGTTTGTGTCTGGCATTTTGTCAACGAGTGAATGTTATTATTGTGTTAGGATATGAGGGTGATGAGTTTCTCGATTCATTTATTCATTTCTCTAGATTCATTCATCTGTTCATTCAATGCATCTTTTATAGTGCCGGGCACCGATCTAAGGGCTACGAATATAAAATCCACAAAAATGCCTGCCTTCGTGGGGTTTGCTTTCTAGCACGAAGAGACAGACAAATAAAATATGTAAGTAAAACGCACAGTGTATTAGAAGGTGCTGAGGAAGATGATGACAGCCATGAAAGGTGATAAGGAGTGGTGGGGGCGATGTCATTGCAAAAAGGGGTTCAGGGAAGGCCTGAAGGTGATACATAAGGAAAGACCTAATGATGGAGAGAAAATAAACCACTGGCTTCTGGAGGAAGGGACTTCGAGGCAGAGGGAACAGCAAACGCTAAAGCCTGGAGATAAGAGTATGCCTCCCATGTTTAAGGACATTGAGGAGGCAATATGGTGGGAAGAAAGCAAGTGAGGAGAAGCGAAGACAGAGAAGAAGAGGGGGTCAACGGGGCCCAAACTCTATAGCAACTTAAAGGCCATTGAGTAGCCCTTAGCTTTCACTCTGATGCAAGGAGAGGTCCTTGTAGGGCTTGAGGACGTGACCTGACTAATGTGAACCTCCAAGCACATTCTGGAGGCTTATTGAGGTTGGAAAGAAGGGGGACAATAGTAGAAAGAGGTGGAGTAGTTGGGAGGCTATTGCAATGATCTGAGCAAAAGAAGAACATGAATTGGAGCAAGGTGGTAGCAGTAAGGGGCATGAGAAGTGGCCAGATTCAAGATACAGAGGGGAGGGATGGCCGAGCCAAGTACTGATACTACTGAGAGATTAGATAGCATATGAAAAGAGAAAGAGTAAACAGGAGGACTCCAAGATTTTTAGACTGAGCAGTGACAAGGCTTGAGCCAGGTACCAATCAAATTCTTCCTCCCAAGAATCTGAAATAAGAGATAGAAACTTTTGACTATCAGTGGCAGGTGCTGGAATGGAAGGATCGGTCAAGCGGGGAGAGAGCGTGATGGCAGTCATGTTGGGCCACAGGCAGGAGGAGTAAACAAAAGACAGATGAAAGAGAAGAATGGGGCAGACACACAAAGAAGAGCAGAACTGAAAGGCATCACCTTAAACCTGATAGATGGAGAAAAAGGCCCCGCTCCCCGACTCTCCAGATCTGCTCCAACGCAAGGCCACCATGTCATACAACTCCAAAGATTACCATGTATATCACAGTCCATGCAAATGGTGCCTCTGGGATTGTGCAGTGCACAGCTTGTGCAACGCAACATGGCAGTCCTGTCCCCAGCTATATTTTACGCCTGTAATAAGACATCCATGTCATTGCCTGTTGTACTGATATCGTCATCGTAATCCTTTCCCTTGAGCTAGCACAGTGAGTTTCTGTTTCTTTCCAGCAAAAGAGTTTGACAAAAATCAGGCTCAGGAAGCAAAGACCATTATGTTGACCCCTCACTCCCTTGACTCACTGACTCACTCCCAGCCCATCAGTATCTCTATGTTGCACGTCTCCAAGGAGCATCATTCATCCCGAGACGCTGGACCTAACTGTTTGAGAATCTGAAAAACAAATGCACATTATGTGCTGCTGTTGGGGGGACTGTTCATCCTCTTCTTTAGTGGAATTTATGATCATGGTCTGTCTCTTCTATATGTTTGCAGTGTTTGGGCATTATAGACTTCTAAGGATAAGACCATGAAAGACAGTGCCCTAAGGCTCTCACTAGACAACTAGGAAACTGGTTTGGTGGGGGAGCTGAGTTCTCCCACACCAGGGATTTTGATTCAGTGCTGAGTGGCTGATGGGTTCCACACCTCGGATTATCTAAAACCTGCATGAACTGCCCATCACTTTTAAGCAGACTCATCTGTATACATCTCACCATCTTTTCTCTGGTCCCTGCCGTCTTTGCCTGGGAGAGGAGCAGTGCGATACAGAAGAAAAGCTATCGCCAGGCAGTCATCTACAATTAGCACCTACACAGAGAGAGGTCGCTGGTCAAGGATACTGAAAAATCATTTCCCTTTCCCCATCTTCTTCCCTCTCCAGCTGCATAGAGCCTGAGGTCCCCCACACTTAAATCTCCAATTTATCTATGTTGCAGCTCATAAAAAGGAATTTTTTAACAGCAATCTTACGTTTATTCACATTTTACGTACTTCTGCATTTTGGATGAAATACATCCCCCCAAAGAAATCCCTCCGTGTATTCTAAGCACATTGGAAAGCCCACTATCTGCATGCTTGCTGGTTTTCTGAATATCAGAGTGTCCTCCTCCTCTCTGAGCTGCCACTAACACATCAAATAATTTAATGCTGTTTTTAATAAATAGATCAGAGCACAATTCGAATGCCTGGTACTAGGCATTTGTTTGATCGAGGTACCATTTTTCACAACAAGACATTTCTCTTTCCTAGGGTTATTAAAAACAGAAACTGAGCCATGCGTTGATGGAATCAAACTGCAGCACATACATTTTGTGGATTCTAAAAACAAGAGAAAAAATGAATACTCTCAAGGCCTGAGCGTTGCCCAGCTTCCTGGTACATGAAGTCTCAGGCAAAGGTTCTCAGGGAGGTCCCAGACCAGCCACAGCTACATCACCTGGAAGCCTGTGGGAGATGAACATTCTCAAACCCTCCCCACGCCTCCTGCCTCAGAAACACTGGGGTCTGTGGTTTCACTAGCCCTCCATTCTGATGAACGCTCAAGTTGGAGAACCAAAGAGTTCTAGAGGTTGGGACTCTTTAAAGAGTGGCAATAAATTATTACTCGAGGAAAGCATAACGAGTTGAGATTTTAAAAGTGTATAGTCACAGTCTCTGAAGAGAGGCGATGTCCCCAAGCAGGGGTATGTGATAGCAGGAAAATCCTAACCGTATTGTGCTTTGGGGAGGGTCATTCATCTAAAAACATGGATGACGGTCCCACAGTGTGCCAGAAAGTGGGGATTTGGGCCAGAATGAGCAGTGGTCCCCACCTACATGGGTGTCCAGTTTTGTGGGAGAACAAGAGCATCCTAAGGAGAGTTAGATGTTGTTAAGTGTTAACTCAAGAGATGTGGGCTAAACCATGGGGCCAGCACAGCAGGAGGCCTAGCTCTGGCTGGGGCAATGCAAGAAGTATGCACAGGGAAGGGGACCCTTGAACTCAGCCTTGAAAGAGCAGGAGGGGTTGTCAAGGAAGTGAGAATTACCTGTTACGCAAGGAAAACTGAGACGTGATAAAAGGACCTCCAGGGCTTCCCTGGTGGCGCAGTGGCTGAGAGTCCACCTGCCGATGCAGGGGACGCGGGTTCGTGCCCTGGTCCAGGAGGATCCCACATGCCGCGGAGCAGCTGGGCCCGTGGCCACTGAGCCTGCACATCTGGAGCCTGTGCTCCACAACGGGAGAGGCCACAACAGTGAGATGCCCGCGTACCACACACACAAAAAAAGGACCTCCAGGACCTAGGGGAGCACTGAAAAGTATGTGGTAGGTTTGGCTGCTTTAGAATCATGCTCTAGGCCCAGCAAAGGGTGTCATTTTATGTGGAAGAGGTATGTCAGGGGGTTCAGAATCATGTCCCAGAACCAGTACTCAGACCAGCTATGACCCTACTTTCTGCCCAGGCAGGATTTTCAAAAGTCGCCTCCTCATCAGATGCCTGCACTTGCTTTTATAATATTCCTGCTAGTTATATGCTGCCTTCAGGCTAACCCCTAGCACTTCTGAATTCAGAAGGCCAGATGCATGCTGAGCAGGACCCCTCACAGGAGACAAAAGTACTAACACAAGGGAAAGAATGAAAACCAAAGACCATAGGGTCAACATGCTATACTGGTCAGGAAGTCTTCCTTGCACACCCACTAGATGGCCATCCAGCTCCACCACCTACTGGCTGATCAGCTTTGAGTCCATTATGTAACCTCTCTCTGCCTCAGTTTCTTCATCTGTAAAATGGGCATAATAATAATCTCTACAGGATCATTAGGAGGATTAAATGGTTTAATATATATAAAGTACATAGGATAGTGCCGCAAATAGTAAGTGTTATACATGTGTCAGCTATTATCATCACCACCACCACCATCATCATGACCATCATCTTCATCATCATAAGCATCACCATCACCACCACCATGATCATCACCATCATTATCACCACCATCATCACCACCATCACCATCACCTTTACCATCACCTCCACACCACCACCATCATCACCATCATCACCATCATCACCACCACCATTACCACCATCAGCACCATTACCACCATCAGCACCATTACCACCATCAGCACCAGCATCATCAGCACTGCTATCATCAGCGTCAAGTCTGCTCAATCCCAGAGCCTGACGCTGGGGCAGGGAACACCAGGCTAATAGTATGACAATAGCTGATCACACCAAACTGATAAATATAACTAAATATATTTCCTTCACCTCAATCCAATCCCATTCCTCATTGGCAGCTTGACTGCTCTCTACAACATCTCTCCAGAGCAGTTGCTGATCCATGTTTGAATTCCTGCCCTAGTAGAGAGCTGACTACCTTCCCAGGAAGCTCATCCAACTGCCAGATGCAGCAACTTGACTCTGGGGCTTTAATATTTCCGTAATTCCAAGAGCATCCGTGCTATACCGCTGTGGAATTACTTCTGTTGGGAGAATAAAACTAGAAAATAGGCCATTATTTGTGCCACCTCCATCCTTGTTTTTTTAAATTTTTCTTGGAGTACAGTTGCTTTACAATGTTGTGTTAGTTTCTGCTGTACAGCAAAGTGAATCAGCTACGTGTATACATATAGCCCCTCTTTTTCCATACTCTTTTATACCCAGGGCAAAATTTTTGGTACTCTCCCCAGTGAGAGGTGGAGTCTAATTCCACCCCCACCTTTGGATCTGGGCTGGCCTTCATAACTTGCTTGATCGGTAAAATATAACAGAAGTGGCTTTCACCCAGCTTTCCTGAAACCCTCCGGGAACCCAGCCATCACCTCGTGAGAAAGCCCAAGAGGCCACGTGGAGATGCCCATGTGCAAAGGAACTGAGGCCCCTGACCAACAGCACCAGCTGAACTCTAGCTGGCAGCCAGTGCCAGCTTGCCAGCCATGTCAGTGCACCATCTTGGAAGGGAATCCTTCAGCTGGCCTACACAGTCCCTCCGCCCAGCCGATGCCACTCGAAGCAGATGTAGCCATCTCTACCAAGTCCTGCTCAGATTCCACATCAGTGAGCCAAATGAATAATCATCATCGTCTTAAGCTTCTAAATCTGGAGGTGATCTGTTAAACTGCAATAAATAACTGAAACGTCCTGAAAGAACTGAAACATCTTATGCCTTACTGAGAAGCACCCTTAAACTCCTTCAGAACAAGTAAGGGAGCCACTTCCAGCTGATCTGAGTTGGCGCTGGGAATTAAATACTATAATCCTAGTGTTGGGAGTAGCATTGACATATATGCAATACCAAATGTAAAATAGATAGCTAGTGGGAAGCAGCCGCATAGCACAGGGAGATCAGCTCGGTGCTTTGTGACCACCTAGAGGGGTGGGATAGGGAGGGTGGGAGGGAGACGCAAGAGGGAAGAGATATGGGGATATAGGTATATGTATAGCTGATTCACTTTGTGATACAGCGGAAACTAACACATCATTGTAAAGCAATTATACTCCAATAAAGGTGTTAAAAAAAAAAGACTTCTTTATGATGAGGCACAACCTTGCTCTCCTTAACTTCATTCATCCATTCAACAAACACTCATAAATACCCACCACCCACCAGGCACTATGCTCAAGACTATGGAAGAGGGGCTTCCCTGGTGGCGCAGTGGTTGGGAGTCCGCCTGTCAATGCAGGGGACACGGGTTCGAGCCCTGGTTCGGGAGGATCCCACGCGCCGCGGAGCAACTAAGCCCGTGAGCCACAACTACTGAGCCTGCGCTCTGGAGCCTGTGCGCCACAACTACTGAGCCCACGTGCCACAACTACTGAGGCCCATGTGCCTGGAGCCTGCGCTCCACAACAAGAGAAGCCACTGCAACGAGAGGCCCATGCACTGCAGTGAGGGGTGGCCCCCGCTCGCCGCAACTAGAGAGGGCCGCGCACGGCAACGAAGACCCAATGCAGCCCAAAAAAAAAGACTATGGAAGAGAAAGATGGACCAGCCATTGTCTTAAGAACTTTACGCTCTGGTGGAGGATGAGATCTGAACCCTCCCAAATGAGGCAATGTGTCAACTGAGAAGTATCACGCAGTTCTAAGGAAACTCAGAGAAGGGAGAAGTGTGTTCTGCCTGGTGGCGGATGACAGTGAACTGACTCCAGAGGGGTGAAAAGGATTTCCCAGATGGAGAAGAGAAGAAAGGGGTAGAAGGAATGAGGGTCCATGAAAGGACCTGGCACTTTCAGGGTCAGTTAGGAGGCTGAAGTGATGGGGGCAGCAAAGAGTGTGAAGCAAAAACTAGAAAGATGAGGCTGTGAAACTAGGCTGGGGTCAGATCAAGAAGGACTTTGTAAACGAACAGTTTGGGTTTTACCTCGAACACAATAGAGAGCTATGGAGGGAGTTTAAGCAAGGGCACAGCAGACCCAGATTTGCATTTCCGAAAGAACAGTCTGGATGTGGTGATAAGAGGCAATTGAAAGAGGGCAAGCTGGGAATCTTTCCAGTAGCCTGGTCGGGAGGTGAGGGGATCCTGAAATAGGGCAGTGGAGATGTGGAAGACATTTCTTCGGAAAGTTTACAAAACCCAGTTGGAGATCAGTTGGGTGGGGCAGAGAAATCTGGCGAGGATGACTTCAGATTTCTGGCTGGGGGGGTGCCACTCAACCAGCTGCCAATGGCAGCAAGGGCAGCCATGATGGAGGGGCAGACGAACGTCCCCTTTGGTTCTCTTTAGGCAGCTCTCACCTGGCCCTTGGGACATCCCAAGGCCTGATTCCATTTCAAATGCTTGAAGACAGTCATAACATCTCAAGCTTCTTGCCTGGGTATTGGCTTGAGCCTCTTCATTCCCATAGTCCTCTGGTTTCCTCATTTCCAATGGGATCAGAACGTACATCTGACCAATGGGGAGGGTCTGTTCTCCTAAACCCCACGCCAACAGAAGATGGACGCTGTTAAGGTTTTTTCTATTTTTTAAATGTCTTTTTTAAGGATTACAACATCAGCATATCATGTACACGTAAAAGTACAAAGAATAACACAGAAATCACCCATAATCCCATTTCTCGGAGAGATTATTAATATTTGGGGATATTCCTGTCCACTGTTTCTTCTGTTTATACATATTTGTTTTATCTGATTAATTTGTAGCCTAAGCATTTGTCTAGGTCTCTCATATTTCCTGGAAAATATGCTTTTTTAAATGGCTGAAGAGAGCCCAACATGGGTATACCTAAATTAATTAATCTAATCCCTATCATTAGATATTTAAGCTGTTTTCATGCATGTGTGTGTTTTGTTTTCTATTTGGTTGTTTCTGCTATTATAAAAACCTTATGTCAAGCATGTTTGTATATAAATCTTGGGTATTCTTTTATAATTATTTCTTTAAGACAAATTACCAGGGGCTTCCCTGGTGGTGCAGTGGTTGAGAGTCCGCCTGCCGATGCAGGGAATCCGGGTTCGTGCCCCGGTCCGGGAAGATCCCACATGCCGCAGAGCGGCTGGGCCCGCGAGCCATGGCCGCTGAGCCTGTGCGTCCGGAGCCTGTGCTCCGCAACGGGAGAGGCCACAACAGTGAGAGGCCCGCGTACCGCAAAAAATAAATTAATTAATTAATTAACAAATTACTGGAATGGTCCAAGGATTAAAAGATTTGAACATGTCCAAGGTTTTTGGTGCTTATGACCAAGTTCCTCTCAAGAGAGAAAAGGATGGTTTTGTCAGGTCCTCTTGCCGAATGTGGAGGACTATACGTGGCCACACTTTTTGGAGCCTAAAGTTTGTGGAAGACATTTACTGACTCTTTCTTGGTGGAAATTTGAAACTCTTTCCTCCCCCTACCCTGTGATTTACAACTGGCCTGAGACGGCTCAGCTGTCATAAACACTGTCATCACACGCTATCAACCAAACGGAACAAAACCTCCAGGGTCATTGGACCTCTGAGCAAACACCGGGGAACAGTGGCTGGTCTCTTCTGCTTCCAAAGGAACATGATGTTTTAATAACGCCCGAGAATGCTTTTGTGAAGTCCTGCTCCCCAGAACTTTCCCATCAGGCCTGGGGCCCATCCAGCTTATGGTCTGGGCCTGTCTTTCCTGAAATGTAATGACCGGCCAGCCAAGTCCCTGGCCACCTCCCCTGCAAGGCCCCCAAGCCCTGTGCAAGGACCATAGCGTACGCTAACCAACTGGCATCCAAGGAGCATTAAGAGTGTGCCTTGGCCCAGACCGTGGACTCCCTGTCCAAGGGCTGGATGAGTTTCAGCTGGCTGTGTGCAAACCAGCCCTTTCTAGTTCTTTCTACACGATGTATGGAATGTCCTCCTCGAAATCAGACTCACTGCTTAGTGGGGGCCCAGGAGGGAAGATGTAGGATGATTTCAATCCCAAGTGAGTACAGATCACAGCAGAAGAGTCTAGTCCAGACCTGGAGAGAAGGGCTCCACTCCAGGCATGCTCAGACTCTGCACCACGGCTCAGCCAGCAGGGGAAGGTGCTGGTATGGGGAGGGGCCACACATTCTCTGGACAGGAACACCCACCACTTTTTAGAGGTAACCCCAGAAGGGGTGGCTGGTAGAAAATGGCACAACAAAGTGGAAGCAGGCGGTGCAGTAGTGGCAGGCCGCATGGCTGTGTTCAGGATAAAAGGACAAAGACAAGGGAAAATATCTTCATCTCAAACTTCAGTCCAAGCCAGACAGACATAACAGTATTTGTTTTTAGGAAGATCACTCAGTGCACTGAGAAGACTTGCAGAAGGCAAAACCTCGAGGCTGTAGGATGTTAGGAAGATGCTGCCGTTGTCAAGGAGAGAGATGCTGAAGGCCAAAGGAGAGAAGGGCGAGGAGGTGGAAGGAAGAAGAACTCAGGAGATATCAAGGGGGCAAAACTTACAGAACTTGAATACTATGGGACATTCCGGTGGGAGAGCTAAGAGACTCCAATTTCCTCAACTGTCAGTGACAGTCACAGGACCTATTGCAAAGGGACTTTGTGGATCAAGCTAAATGACATGTGCAAAGTGCTTAGAAAAGTGTCTGGCTTAGTCTAATGCATTAAAGATTAGGTCCTAAATCACTATTCACAGTAGCCAAGAGATGGAAGCAACACAGTAGCCAAGAGATGGAAGCAACCTAAGTGCCCATCCACAGAGGAATGGAAAAAGAAGATGTGGTACATATATATATAATGGAATACTACTCAGCCATAAAAAAGAATGAAATAATGCCATTTGCAGCAACATGGATGGACCTAGAGATAATCATACTAAGCGAAGTAAATCAGACAGAGGAAGACAAATATTACATGGTATCACTTGCATGTGGAATCTAAAAACAAAATAGTGCAAATGAACTTATTTACAAAACAGAAACAGACTCACAGACATAGAAAACAAACTGATGGTTACAAAAGGAAAAGGCGGGGAGGGATAAATTGGGAGTATGGGATTAACGGATGCACACTACTGCTACATGTAAAATAGATAAACAACAATGATTTACTGTATAGCACAGGGAACTGTATTCAACACCTTGTAATAAACTATAATGGAAAAGAATCAAAAAAAGAATATAGATACACACATATATATGTATAAGAGAATCCCTTTGCTGTACACATAAAACTAACACAATATTGTAAATCAACAATACTTCGATTTAAAAAAAAAAAGATTAGGTCCTAAAATAGGTATGACTTGTAACAAGATCATTGTTTTATAAGTCTGCAGGTCAAGACCAAACAAACAGAATCAGGAATCAACATGTAGATGGCAGGTGAAGCCACAGGAATGGACAGACTACCCAAGGCAAACATACACAGGAAGGAAACAGAGGAACAGACACAAATGTTGGGGGCACCAATGCTAAGGAGCTGCTTGGGTGGTATTTGTGGAAAAAAGAAGAGTGAAGAAGAGCGGCTCCAGTTGAACCAGGAGAGAATGTGTCACAAGAGCCAGGTAGGAAAAAGCGTGTTGAGAAGAAGTTGCCCAGTGCAGCTGACAGGTCAAGTAAGCCAAAGATGCATGAGGGTCCATTGGATTTGGCCACAAAGAACTCACTGGGCAGGACATTTTCAGTGGTGAAAGTGAGGTTTCAGTAAATGGAAAGAACAAGAGCGTGCGTGGGAGATGTTCATCGCCATATTATATATCATGGAGAAAAGGGGGCACAACCTATGTGCCCAACAATAGGGGATTATGTATATCATGGTACATCTATTCTGTACTTTTCTTCCTAACATTGTATAACAATCATAAAACAATTATTATTATGTAGCGAAGTTAATAGACACAGATTAACAGTGAACAAAAGAAGCCAAAAGACACAAGTGTCAAAGTAACACGGACTACATTTTTTTCAAAGTCCTATGAGGATATAAGGAAAAAAACAGGCAAGTAGAAAGTGGTTACTTCATGCCCTAGCTTGAGAGACATGTTGAGACTGGAGAGTTCAAGAAAGGCAACAAAGACGACTCAAGAACTGGCAAACATAATGGAAAACAAGTAGCAATAGAACACGGTCCAAAACATTACATGGTGTAGAATGCATTTTTGTGACTGTATCAAGGGTAATGGAAAAACCTAGGAAATGCAAATTCTCATGAGGACTCTATACTGCAAATGTGTGCAATTCTCCACTAGCCAGAAAGCTCCATGCGGACTGCGCCTCGCTCTCCTGTTCTCTTTGGGATTCCCGGTGCCTAGTACATTGCAGGGCAGACCTAAAGTAGAGTGTCAGAAATCATGGAAGATTATTACAACACAATGTGAAGTGAAAAAATCGAGATACATAAATATAGCATCTAAGTTAGAACTGCAATCATTAAAACATGTACACGAGGGAGAAAAAGACAAAAATTTTGAAAGTGTACTAGGGCGAGGGATTGTGAATGTGGACTTTTTTTCTTTTTATTTCCCTAATTTTCCATAGTGGGCTTATGCTACTTTTATAATGTTAAAGCATATGCAGTGAAAGAGAGAGAGAAGAAGGAGAAAGAAAGAAAGAAAGAAAGAAAGAAAGAAAGAAAGAAAGAAAGAAAGAAAGAAAGAAAGAAAGAAAGAAAGAAAGAAAGAAAGAAAGAAAGAAGGAAGGAAGAAAGAAAGAAAGAAAGAAAGAAGGAAGGAAGGAAAGAAGGAAAGATGGAAGGAAGGAAGGAAGGAAAGATGGAAGGAAGGAAGGAAGGAAAGAAAGAAAGAAAAAGAAAGAAAGAGAAAGAAAGAAGGAAGGAAGGAAGGAAGGAAAGAAAGAAGGAAAGAAAGAAAGAAAGAAAGAAAGAAAGAAAGAAAGAAAGAAAGGGAAAGAAAGAGAGAGAGAGAAAGAAAGAAAGAAAGAGAGAAGGAGCGAAGGAGAGAGGGAGGGAGGGAGGGAGGGCAGGAGAAGAGGATAGAGCCAGCAAGCGTGGACCTTGAAGCCAAAGACTTGGCTTTGACCCCAACCATGCCACCCACTAGCTGTATAACCTTGAGTGAGCTCCTTAACCACTCTGTGCCTCAGTTTCCTCATCTACAAAATGGATCCACAGAGTTTTCTGAGGAAGAAAGCCAGCAAAATACTGTTTGTCCATCCTTTCTCACTGTGGGTTCCTGGGCCCCAGTCTGTGCCATCAGCACATTGATGCTGTGGGGGCCGAATGGTGCCAAACTCATCCTCAAGCTCTGAGAATGAGTTGGAGCTCTCCTTTTTTGTAGAAACGTCCAGCCTGGGGAGTTTTTTTTCCCCAAAGCTCCAGGAAGCCTTGCTCGGCTTCCTCAAGTCTGACCCAAAAGACCTGCTTTCTATACGAACGGCTTCCCTATGGAATAGGAAAAGCCAGGGACAACCTGGGCCCCCAAGAGCAGCTCTTTTCTGGCAGAGGCTGGAGGTATGTAATCCTGCACCCAGCTGAGCTAGGTGTTCAGCTTTGACCTCCGGACGCTGTACACATTGGCAAACGGTGAACAGGTTCTTCTTCCTAACATCCCACAACAACACTGTTTTACTGCTAGAAAGCCTAAAAAATCCTGACAGAGTCAGCTCAGTTTTTCCCAGTCACCCCGTGGAGAAAAGCATGACGGGGTAATACGTCAAGGTCCAAAACAGCCCAAGAGGAAGTCTCATGGCACGATTCCCCTGCACCATGTGTGGGTATCAGAGGTCACCCCTTTCCCCTTTCGCAGTAGTGGGGATGCATGCTCCGTGACCCATGTTCCCCAGGCCCTCCAAAAGGGAGTGGATCCAGACAGATTCTCCACCCCTGGACTCAAACCTGAATGCCTCTCCTCGACCCTCACACTTCACCCTGCTGACTCCCAAAAATCCCAGCCACCACCTCCAACTACTGCCCTTTCTTCTTGCTTCTCATCCTCCATCTACAACACATGGGCTGCGCTCCCAGAGCCCTTGGCTCAAGTGATGTCTCTGCTCTGTGGGACATGGGGACAGGCAGAGAGTTGATCCTACCCAGGCATCTTGTCCTTACAGAGTATGGAAACCCCCTGCTTGGGCACTACCAGCTCTGCCCCACCCCCAAGCCTTCCTTTTGCAAGGGTCTCTGCTGACCTTTCCCCCGAGCACTCCAGTCAGATCCCCCAGCTGACCTTCTCTCCGACTCTCCCTTTGGACTCCACTCCTACTGTACAGTGATCCCACATCACAGCCAGAAGCCTCGTTTCTGAATGTACAGTGGGACTTCCCATCAGATCCTCCCAACTCAGCGTCCTGGGCGCTCAGGTGTCCAAGGTACCAGGCTTTGTACATGGACTCTCTCTGCGGGCTGCCTCAGACCAAGCCTCAGCTGGGAGGTAACAGTTGGTAATCTCCCTTATCTTCCATTTGGCTTTATCTTTAAAACTAACTTCTCACCTGACCTTGCTCCCCTTGGAGAGTCTATAAAAATAACCTGGGAAATGAGGTGCAGAGAATTTGGTATATAATACCATGCCCTCTGGTCTCCAAACAAGTTTTTGAAACACTTTGACATCCATTTGGTCACTAAACCTTCAAAATCACCCTGTGAGGTGAGTATTATCCCCAGTTTTTGGATGAGGAAACTGAAACCCACAGAGATGAAGTGTATTTCCCAAAGGCACAGAGCCAGCACGTGGCAAAGTTGACATCAAGAGCTAAGTTTTCTGATTCAAAACTCAGTGTTTCTCTCCCACACCATACTCTCCCTTTGCAGGTAGCAGGGACCGAGCCCTGGGCTGTCCCCAAGACCTGAGGCCCCAACTTGGTGTTACTGGCTTCCAAGTGCAGATATCACGGCAGTGACAGTTCAGTGACTTTATTGCTTCCGTGGGGCACTGACTGCCCACCCTTCCAGACATTCCTCCCCAACCTGGCATCTCACCTGGATGGAATGAATCATGTTGAGGCCTTACTGCCTGAAAACAGCTCCAAGGCCCTCCTTCTCGTGTTTGCATTTTACATGAGGGAG
Organism: Globicephala melas; assembly: GCF_963455315.2. Lineage (NCBI taxonomy): Eukaryota > Metazoa > Chordata > Mammalia > Artiodactyla > Delphinidae > Globicephala > Globicephala melas. The sequence goes on along the minus strand of NC_083328.1, from coordinate 10,429,793 downwards.
CTAGAAGACACCGTCTTAGCCTGGATCCCCGCAAAAGCAGAGTCTGAGACAAGGAGCTGGGTGCAGGGAGTTTGTTTGGCAGGTGATCCCAGGTAAGGAAGAGAAAGGCAGGGGGGAGAGTGAGAGCAGAAGGGAGGAAAGAATGATAAAGGATGAGTTACAGAGGTCACCACTATATATAGTACAGCAGTTAACACGTGTTCTGCTGTCCCTAGGAGAACTCAGTGATAAAACACAGCTGTCACCACACTCCAGCACAGCTGAAAACAGTCTGCCACATATAGACAGACTCTGTTCCACTCAACCTCTGATAGATATTCAGAATGTCCTCAGAATTACCATTCAGGACAGGGGGCTGGGGCGTTTATCCACAAGTCCCTACCCCATTGGCCATATTACATCACCTAATCAAGAGAACGACATCCCATTATCTTTGCCACATGCTATTGGTTAGAAGCTAGTCACAGGTTTCATCTGCTCTCAGGGGAGGGGCTGATACAGGGCATGACTAAAGCAGGTCACCTTAGGGTGTGTCTACCACACCTGGTCAGCAGTTCTCCACCTGACTGCACATTAGAATCACCTGGGAAGCATTTGCCAATAACCAGTACTTGGGCCATGCTCCAGAGATCCTGCTTTAATTGTCCTGAAACGGGCCTGGGCATCAGCATTTTTAAGGTCTCCAGATGATTCTAATGGGCAGCCAGGGATGCACTGGCCTGGATGTGGGAGAGGAAATGGAGTTCCCAGAAGAAAGCAGTCTCAGCCTAATCTAGGAGTCCCAGCCATGACCTTCACAGGTCAAAAGCAATCTATTTTTCATCCCCAGTAAAACTAGCCACCCCCACCTGATTCTGCACACAGTCTCTGCCTTTGCTGATAGAGCTGATTGCCATCCAGCTCCTCACCTCTGTCCCTCCCAGTCCTTTTGCCCCTGCCCATACCTCTCAGTAGTTACACACCACCCTGGCTTCATACTCTTTTCTTCTACAATTATTCTCACTCCTGGCATTTTCTTTTCTTACTCTCTTTCCCTTTTACCTCCTGTATCAGTCAGGGTTTGCTCATAGAATCAGAACTACCAGGAGAGTATATAGTATGGAATGTATTATGGGGAGTTGACGTTGGGCACCTGTGGGAGCTGGTTTCACGGGCTATGTACGGCTGTTGTTTCCATATCTTGTGAAGGAGGCTGAAGCCCACAGGGTGAGTGGTGAGGAAGGAAAGATGGACATGAAGCAAGGAAAAACAAAGACAACCTGCAAGCCGTAAGGATGGGCCAGAACTTGCACTGGTCTCTCACCACCTCTGAGCCTCCACCTTCGATGATGGGGCTGATTTGCAGGAAAAGCTGGTGGCCTTCCTTACAGAGCCAAACACACACCTGACCCAGGAATCAGAGAAGCCGAAACCAATTAGGTGAGCCAGAGACCAGCACATGGGAGCTGCAACAGGGCCCAGGGCCTGCTCCCACCTCCCAAGTGAATAAAGAATGTGGCTGCTGTTCCACGCCCACCTTCCAAATATCATGCACCACGTCCCTTGTGCCCTGGCTAAGCCAGAACTAAGCAGGGAAGGGGATTGTGGGAAATGTAGTTCTGGCTCAGATAAGTTGATGTGGCACAAACCCACCACACTTCCCCTCTTTCTTTCTCTTTCTCATTCTCTCCTTCGCTCACTTGTCTTTTTTCCCTGCATGTATCCAGAGGCACTTTCAGTCATGAGAATTCACTCCTATGTGAACCTAAATATTTAATAAGAACCTATAGGGTTCAACTTTATGCTAATACTATCGGCGATGGCTATCTGGCAAAGGTAGTAGGGGAAACTATCTTCACCTTCTCACCCAGGCCAGAGGTGTTACAGGGACCCACACTGATCTAGCCCTGTTTGTTGCCTCCCTGGAACCCCCCAGGGTCAGGGCCAGGGCCAGGACCCCTTACTTCCACTTATTATATCTAGGCCTATGCAGTCCCTTGGGTTTTGCAAAACTGAGACATTGTCCCTGGCCTGGGGCCTGAGGATATTTGCCACTGTACTTCTCTATGCTTATACCTTTTGCTAAAGAAGTTCAGGCTGGCGCCCACTGCTCTCAATCACTGAGAAAACTGTAAATTATATACGCAATGAGCAGCAGACCTTGAAAAGATACGATCCTCACAGGTCACAAAGGAGGAAACCTAAATGTCCATCGACAGAGGAATGGATAAAGAAGATGTGGTACATATATACAATGGAATACTACTCAGCCATAAAAAGGAACAAAATAGTGCCATTTGCAGAGATGTGGATGGACCTAGAGAATGCCATACAGAGTGAAGTAAGTCAGAAAGAGAAAAAAATATATTGTATAATATCGCTTATATGTGGAATCTAGAAAAATGGTAGAAATGAACTTATTTGCAAAGCAGACATAGAGTTACAGATGTAGAGAACAAACTTCTGGTTACCAAGGGGGGAAATGGGGGTGGCATGAATTGGGAGATTGGGATGGACGTATATACACTACTATGTATGCAATAGATAGCTAATGAGAACTTACTGTATAGCACAGGGAACTCTACTCAGTGCTCTGTGGTGACCTAAATGGGAAGGAAATCTAAAAAAGAGTGGATATATGTATATATAGGACTGATTGACTTTGCTGTACAGCAAGAAACTAACACAACATTGTAAGGCAACTATACTCCAATAAAAATTAATTTTTTAAAAAAAGTTACAAATGAGGAAATTGAGGTCTGGAGAATCAAATGAGTTGTCCAAGACCACTCAGCCAGGAAGCAATAGATTTCACGTTTCCAATTCAAGTGTCCCGACTCCTGGCCAGCGATCTTTCTCCTGTGCCAAGCTTCTCTGTGAAATAAAGACTCAGAAGTAATGCAGTTTGTTCCCCGAGGGGAGGGCCAAGCCAGGCAGCCCTCCTTCAGATCTAGGGCAGACATCTCTTTGAAATGAGGGTAACACCTCAGGGAATAAAAGTCTGTCTGCTCAGAAGCAATCATTTGGAACTTGGGGCCCTCCTGTAGAATCCGCTGGCCTCTTAGCTCAGGCAGTTAATGTGTGCTGCTGTCTCTTAGAGGGCTCTGAGATGAAACACAGACAGCTGCCACACTTCCTAGCACAGCTGACAACAGTCTGCAGAGGCCTATCTGCAGCAAATCAGTCTCACTGGAGTGAAAACTAGCAGACGTCAGAGTTAGCCAGCAGCCCCGGGAAACCCAAGCCCGGCTGCCCTCAGCTCTGCCCTCAGAAATCATCCTCAGTCAAGTCGCTCACTCACACAAGGCAGCCTCTTGGCTTCTGCCTTCCCTTCTGCCCCCGAGGCCCATCTGTGGCTGCCAAACAAGTTGGAAAGCTGGAAAGAAGCCCTAGAGTCTCCTCAGGGGAGCTGTAATCCAAGAGGTTTCCTGGCTCCAGGTCAAAGACTCATAGACTCATAAGACACTTAAGCTTGCAGGGACTGTTGGGGGGCGTCTTACAGATGAGGAGACTAAGACCCTGACTCAGGAAGTCGGCTCTGAGGCTTTGACAATGACCTTCACCAAAGCCAACCTTGGCAAAACTCAAACACCAGTGAGGTTTGTGTCAACTCTGAATACTTTCTGCTAGGGCCAGGGATGCGTGGATAGAAAGGATAGATGATGGCTGGATGGGTACTGTGATGGATGGATAGATGGATGAATGAATGGATAATTGGATGGGTAAATGGATGGGGGAGTGGATGGATGGATGGATGGATAGACCGACAGACGGATGGGCAGAAAGGGGGAGAGAGAGACAGAGGTAAACAGAGATAGATAGAAAGAAAGGAGGGAGAAAGGGACAGAGAAAGGAGGGAGGAACAGACCAGGGCGCTCACCTAGAATCTTTGACCCACGGGAAATAGTCTCAACTCCT